>NC_081414.1:110836262-112249762 GCF_030272615.1 Cryptomeria japonica | reverse complement strand
TACAAGGTCATATTCAGGTTTGGTTGATGAAGAAGTGGTATTTTTAGTGGAGGCACCTGGCAACGTAATTTTACCTCGACGAGTTGTAACATGACATTCAGTGGTAGGTTCGGAAGAAGATCCAACACCTCTTAGGACAATCTTGGGTCTCTGAGGAGGATTCTTAGGGTTTTTGTTCTTGATGGTAATAGTAGAGATATGATTGTCCATCGAGATGTGATTGATAGTTGAATCATAGTTGTAAGGTGCTCTAGTATAGTTGGCTTGATCATCTGTGACTTTAGCTTTTCCCTTGTCATGCTTTGGGAACGGCTCTTTAAACATCTCATGTTCTTGATTGGATGAGTGTCCTTCAATTTCAATGTCACCTCTATCAATGAGATCTTGTACAATGTTCTTCAGTCGATGACAATTTCCTATCTTATGACCCTTGCTCTTATGAAATTCACAATACTCATCATCATTCCACCAATTTGGTTTGACCTTTGGTTCATATGGAGGAAAATCTGGAACTGTGATTACCTTGTTTGCCACTAACTTTTTGAAGACTGACTCAAGTGGTTCTCCCAATGGAGTGTACTTCCTTCATGATCTAGAAGTTGTTTGAGTATTCACTCGATTTTTTGTAGAACTTGATCCCGAAAAGATGAATTTGGGTCGCACTGTATTGGCATCAAGAACACCATCATTGACTGTGTTCTTGTTTTTATTCCAAAATCTTGGCTTGTCTTTTCCTTTAAAGTCATCTTTGTTTTCCTTGAATATCTTAATGACTCCTTGTTCAATTAGGACCTTTTCTGTTGCTAAGCCCTTTTCAATGACGTCCTTGAAGGTGGACAAACAAGCTTTCCTTAGATCATAGCCAATGTCCTTGTTAACGTTTTGTGTGGACATTTCTACCATTTGTTTCTGTGGAATTTCACAAGAGCATCTGCTAGCTAGATTCCTCCATCTTTGTAAAAATGATGCAAAAGACTCTCCCTCTTTTTGCTTGGTATTGCATAAAGTAGTGACCGATATGTCTGTCTCTATATTGTAGGAGAAATGTTGAATAAATGCCTCTGCTAAGTCACCCCATGACTTAATACTAGGTGGGAGTTGGGAGAACCATTCCATAGCTTGATCACCTAAGCTTTGTGGGAATAATCTCATCAAATATGTCTCTTCTGAAGCTACTTCAATGCAAGCTATGAAAAACTATCTTATGTGTGCCTTAGGATCCCCTTTTCCTCTATACTTGTCAAATTTAGGCATCACAAAATGTGTAGGAAATGGAGGCATTGGAATGCTCTTGTCAAATGGATAAGGACATATGTCTCTCATTGTGTATGTTGGCTTCGATGAATTTATGTCCTCCATTTTCTTTTGTACGTCCTTGATTTGTTGCTCCAAATTGCTCTTAGGTGGAGATCGACTTCTTGGACCATACCCCATGTTTGAGGCACCAATTTGAGGAGGAGCTTGTTGCATATATGGATGATATTGATCATACCCATGTTCATATGGAGGAGGTCTATAGTGATGCTGCATATATGGACCACTTGGTATAGATTCATGTTGAGGAACACCATATTTATTTTGTCCATGTATACCATACTCTATAGGCATGTCATGTTCTAATGTGTTGCCCCCAAATTTGACACGGGGTTTCCTTGTGTCAAAATTTTGAGCATGCCTTTGAATATCCAATTGTTTTGGTTGATCCATAGCTTGAGCATGTGATTGAGCATATCTGTCTACGTAAGACTTCCATAGTGGTCTACGAAGGTGAGTATCATATACTTGACCATGTGTATGTGGGACCTTTGGTTTTTGAAGCAAAGCTGATGGTGATTCAGGTACCATATGTGGTCCTCTATTTCCTCCACTATTTGGTCTCCTTTGATCCATGTTGGAGTGAGTTTATTTCAAAGGTCAATTTTCCATAATTTGAGACATGTCAAAATCATGAGGTATCTTGGCTCTTCTTTGTGCCATCATTTGTAAGAAGTATTGTCTATCCCTCCTCATTATTTCCTCAACCAATCGATTGAAATGGGGATTCATAATGGATTCTTCCACATCTGCTGAATGTATTGATAAGTTGTCCAAATTGTCATTGTGTGTAGCATTGTTGTTTGTAGTGTCTACGTTCTCCACATTTGGAATGTTTCTATAGACATCAATGTCAGGCAATGTAGTGTGATCAGTATTGAAAAATAAATCGTTGTCATACTCATAAGAACTCATGTTTGCGGACTCTTGAGCCTCTTTAGTTTCTCTCCTAGATTTTTGAAGACGGGTTTCAACCATGAACTAGGTATTGACCAAGATGTGTAAGACTAGATGAAAATGGAAAAAGTATGGAAGACCAAGAGTTGGATGGAATGTAAATGAATCTGAGGTGTACTTGCAATGTCCAAAGTGTAAGACCAAGTATGTATGTAGTAGAGTAGGTGTGGCTTCCAAAGAGAGGATAGTTTCTCTTGATGAGGTAAGTTGACCTTGACCCTAAGTAAGACCAAATGAGACCCAAAGGTAAGAAACCTTGATGAGGGACCACTTAGCAAAGTGTTGTTGTATGTAGTGTGTTGACAAAGTATGATGAGGACAAGCAAGTGACCTTTTGACCCAAGTTTAGACAAGTATGAATGTAAAATGAGATGTGAAGCAATGATGGACTATGTGAGACCCAAAGATAGGTTGAATGCTAGATGAAACCTGAAGAAACAACCTAGGAAGCTCAAGAATTCCGAAACTGATTTCTTTTGTTTGCTGGACTGTAAATTTTTTTTGCAATTTTGAACACAGACGCGCCTGTATACTGCACAGACGCGGTTATCCGACTCAGACGTGTTTCTATTCAACATAGACACTGTTATAAACACAGAATCTATTCTACCCTTCACAGACGCATTTAGATGACTCAGACGCGGTTAAAATAGACACAGACGCATTTCTGTAAAATTTGTGCAATTTTTTCAAATCTGTGAAGTCATTTTGTTGTGACCAAATCTGACTGTTTGACTATTTTTCGTGACAAGAGGACACAATGTTGATGAGGACTCAATGTTTGCAAGTGTTTAGATTGACAATGACTCCAAGAAAAGTGTGTTGTTTGATGTAAAATTGTTTTGCATACACTTGAAGACACAAAAGACACAATGTTTTGCTGTTTGGTCTTTGAATGTTTGAATGTTTAAAATAAGTCAAGCACAATTCTTATGGCTGGCCAAGACAATAGTTGTTGATCCCACATGGGGTTTTACCCCCGAGGCTACGCTATTCAGAGTGGATACTTAGATGCTTGACCTCACTGGCTCCACCCTCAGCACTCACTTCTCGGGTCAGCCAAGCATCAATCCCCATGAAAACTCCCCATGGAAAATCCTATGGCTCCAAGTGATAAGGGTGATAGTAGTCAACAACCATTTGGGAAGTTTAAACCAAACAGAGAGTCCATTAAATTCAATGAAAACATCATCAACAACAATGTGAATGCAGCATCAGGTGTGCCTCCTATTTCTAAGTTTTTCAAGAAAGAAAGAAAGTTTACTCCTTTGAATGAATCATTGCATAGTATTATGAATAAGTTATTGGAACAAAATGTGCTTACTCTCCCTCCTATAAAGCAAATAGATCTTGCAAAGATTAATTCACCCTATTTTGATAACAAATCTTTTTGTCAATTTCATCGTCAACCTGGGCATGATACTGAAAAATGTTTTGCTTTAAAGGGTAAAATTCAAGATTTGATTGATAATAATACTATCTATGTTTCTGGTGTGAATGATAAAGGCAACACATCTATAGCTCCTCCTAACCAAAATCTTAAGATTTTTACTGATCCATTACCTTCTCATACCTCTAATGTGATTGATACTAATGATTCCTCTATCTCACCTGATGATCTTGTGTCTATGACTCCGAATGTGATTAACTTTGTGGAGCAGCGAAAAATCCCTAAAGAACCTTCCATCACATTTGATTCTAGTGAAACTATCAGGGCACCTGATGGTCTTTTATATATAGTTGCAAAATTCAAGAATACACCTTGCCGTGGAGTGCTTATCGATTCTTCTTGCATGATTAATGTTATTAGTGAATAATTTCTTTTTACTTTGCAATTGAATCAAGTGATCTATGACAAAACAGATGTGGTTGTGAAATTATTTGATGCATTTTCTTCTCCTACAATTGGTTCTATTACATTACCTATTGAGGTCCATAACAAATCTCTTGATGTGAGCTTTGCTATTATTCCATCGTCCGAACAATTTCATGTGAAGCTAGGCTATCCTTGGCTATCTTCCATGAAAGCTATTGCTTCTCCTATTCACAAGTGTTTGAAATTTCCCCATAATGGTGAAGTTGTTACTATCAATCATAGTCTCTTTAAACCAGCTAAAAGAACTTCTAGCGTTCCTATTGATTATTTTTGGCCTAAACAATTCCAATCTCTTCCACCGTGAAGTGATCATCTTTTCAAATCTTATCAAAAGTGGAAAAAAGATATGATCCTATCTCTAAGTGAACCTAGAACACCCAAACTTGATATTCCTATCATTCTTGAGAAGGAAGTTCTTCCTTTGAAAGATAAAACTAGTGTCTTTCCTCAAGAAGATTCCCAACCCATCCCTATGGATGTGACTATGTCTATGCCTAATAAACTTTCTAAAGGTAGACCTGTACCTCCTCGTCATGATGGACTTGGTCTTCTTCCTAAACCAAATATTCTCCCTTTATATGGAGCAGTTCCTCCTCCTTCCTCTTATAAAGAGAAGAGACCTTCCTCTTCTCCTATTATCCAACCTAAGAGACCACAACCCAAACACCTAAGTGATAAGGATGAGAAGATTCCTCCTCCTCAATCTCCTCAACTTCCTACTAAGACTAGACGAAATCATTCTGCACGTGAATGCTGACGAAAGCATCATCTTAGAGCTCAGGTAGCTGCTTCTCAAACTTTGCAATCCCCAAAAACACCTTCAGCTAGCATTATTCCATTTTCTCCTCAGCCGAAAATTGAGCCAAAATCTCCTAAACATAAGATGCATGATGGTTTTGATCCGGTGCGAGTTAAAGATCCTATATTTATAAATCTTGATGATGATATAGATGAAAATGTTATTCATGATGAAAATGTTACTTCTCTTCATTCTGATAGTGAATATGAATATGTTGATGTTGATAACCATTTATCTAACGAATTTTCTAAAGCACTTATCCTAGCTCCTAGACAAGAACAATGTGGCTTGGAACATGAACATAGCCCTTGTTTGGATCTTGTGATAGCTCCATCTACTGTGTTGGATGTTCCTCCTCTAGCATGTTCCCTACCTTCTCGAAATATTGATCAGCAAGATCAAGGGGTAGATGACGTGCTAGACTAGTTTCATTAGCATAGCAGACTCTCTCCTCCTTTCTTGATCTCTTTTGTTACTTCTTCTATGTGTTATTCTCATTCTTCTATTTGTTGTCCTTAGTGTTGTCTACTTGAGGACGATGCAAAGCATTGAGATCTCTTTTGGTCTCTCTCATATTGACTGAAAAGACACATGTGTTCCCTTCTTCTAGGTGACCTTCCTTGATTGGGGAATGAAGAACAATTATGCATACATACTGTGTATGGTGAAAATGGATAACAATAATAACAAAATTGAAAGGCTAAATGAATTCAACCACAAAACCCTAGCCTAACAACAACAAAGATCCACCATAACATATGAAGATTACCTAAGACAATGCAAATCAAATGAAATCACAAAGATTATACCATCACATGTCCAATAGGGTTTTGATCTCCATTCTTCCTATCTCCATTGATCTTGCTTGATATATTTTCTCTCAGATTTTATGTGCACAAGAGCTCAACAAAGAATGAAATGTGGTTGCAAGTAGAATCGTAATGTCGTCAATTGATCAAGTTGTTAGGGTTTGACAATGAAGAAAGCATCTCCTTAAATAGAAGACACAATATGAAATGGAGGGATAAGATTGAGAGGTGTAAAAAGAAGGTCGGCTAGGATTAGAGGGTAGGTAGAAGAAATAATAAAATAATGAAAGAGGTAGGTAGTGTATGAATTAAGAGATGAATGACATGTGTCATAGGTGGAAAAGGATAATGAATTAATTAAATAAATAAAGATTTATTTAATTAATAGAAGAAGTAGGATAATTAAATAAATAAAAATATTTATTTAATTTAAGAAAATGATAATTTAAATAAATAAATGTATTTATTTAAATGAGAAATAAGGCTAGAAGAGGATAAATGAATTAATTAAATAAATAAAGATTTATTTAATTAATAGAAGAATTAGGCTTAGATAATTAAATAAATAAAATATTTATTTAATTAGACATGACAATTTTGGGTGTCTACACATACATATGATATACATGAATTATCATATAGCATACTGACCCCAAGGAAAGTGAAGTCACCTTGTGCTTTGTGTTTTGTGTCTATTATCCTTGGGCTTATCTCACACTTGGGGGCTAAATCCTTGTGATAACGTGCTCCTTTCCCCCTCATTCCCTATATGTATCACTACCTTAAAGCAATCACCCCCGATGAGGCGCGTGCGATCACTTTAACGTAGGGGGGCATACACCCCGTTCATATCTCTTCAAGATACTTGAAAATTTCTTGACAAATTTAGCTTTGCCTTGAAAATTTTTGATATTTTTCTTGCATGACTCATAGTGAAGGAACCTTACTATAGATAGTCATGGTTCTCCCTTGTGATCTTCCCTTTTACTTTGTCAATCGAAGTTGTAAGATCCTTAGTCCACTGGGGGCTTGGTGTATCTTGCCTCCTTGACGTGGTGAAAGTCTTTCAATGTTGTTTCCTTGTACTTTACCTGAAGTATGGGCGTACGCTTATACTCCTGCTAAAGTGGGGGCTAAATGTAACGTCCTAAAATTGTAACACTTGCAATTTCGACTACATTTGGGTCTTCACGATGGCGACGCAACACTGAACTTGAATAGAGACCTCGAAACCTATTTACGACACCAAAAACTGCATATTTCTACACCTTGACCTGATCCTTCCTTGCACCTTGTTGTCCCGGGAGGTGGGACCATGGCACCCAGCGCCCTAGTCCTCTAGGACCATGGCGCCCAGCACCCTAGTCCCTCAGGACCATGGCACCCAGTGCCCTGGTCCCTGGCCCTATTTTGGGCCCGGTCTCTTTTGGGCATCGGGTCTTTAAGTTTGTAAATTGGAAAATAATGTTTCTAGGTCGGCCTAAGGTCGGAAAAATCAGTCTTCTTACCCTAATTGACAAGTATATAAACTACTTTTCCTCTCCTAGGAAGGGAGGGAGCAAATAAGCAAAAGCAAGAGGCAGAAGCGATATTCAAACATTCAAACATTCAAGCATTCAAGCATTCCTTCAAGCAATTGAGCATTCTAAGTCTCCATTCAAGGCTAAGTGTTGCATTCAAGACAAGGATTCAACCATTGAAGAGGAGATCACTTACAACATACAACATACAACATCATTACACCTTCGCATGTAAGAATACAAACATTCTTACGACAAGTTATCAGTACTTGTTTGCATTACAAACATTTACATGCATTCTCATTTCTTGGTTAATTCCAAAACCAGGGTTTGACCTAAAGGAAAACCCCTAATCCCTAACCCCCCAATTTTCCTCTCTTTTCTATGTGTAGGTTGCAGGCACACAGTTGTAATTGAAGATCTGGAATCCTTGTACAGAGACGAACAGATCCCCCTTCATTTCACGGATTTTTCGGAGGACTGTGTGCACGTCGGGCGCCATCGTCCTGTCAACTTTCGTTCGAATTTGCAGGACAGCGTCATCTCGACATTTTACTGCTAATTCCAGGTCCGCAGCTTCATCCTGTATTCCTATCTTTGCTTATAAGTGAATCTTTCTTACTTTACATGTACTCCTAGTTCAATCCTTCTATCTACATTCTTTACAAAAGAGGGTAGCCTTGCTGTCTCAACCCTTGAAACTCATTTAGAATCCGATCTTGCATTGTGTGGGATTAGATCTTGTGGGTTTCAACCCCTCTTTTGAATGTAAAGTCTCTCCTAAGTGAAAACTGTCAATCCTAGTGACCTCCTTTCTCCTTGGAGTGGGGGGAACACCTAGGGTTCAATTTTTCCGCTTTATAGCTTGCAAGGTCCTAGAGCACTGTAACCATCATAACCCATTCTTTGCATAATAAGAAGGTTTTTGCCATATTGATCTATGGGAAGCTTAGCTTGCGGAATATTGATCGTGATATGATCTTTATAGATGCATTCTGCTAAGTCTTCATCTCTAGTTTCTTCTTCTTGACTCTTTCCAAGGATGAACGGTGTCAAAGTACATGCTAGCTTGATTAGTGGTGCTTGAAGTATATGTTGAGGTTTTCCATGTGTTCTAGGAGAAGTGGGCATTTGTCCAACACAAAAGAGTTGGCTTAAATTGTACTCTCCAAGACCTTCTTTGGCTATTTTCATCTTGAGCTTCTCTTTCTTGGGTATAGCGGTGTTTGAACTAGAAAGAGAGGCTAGACTTACGTATGACATGGAGGAGATGGCTTCTCTATTGTTGGGAATGGTAATCTCTGGTTGATGACTTATGTTATGACAATATGCAAAGGGGTTTTCATCGCCCAGGATCATGATTTATACACCATTATGTGGGACCTTATTACACTGATGGTAGGTGGATGGAACGGCTTGCATGGTGTGTATCCAAGGTCTTCCTAACAATAAATTGTATGACAGAGGAAGGTCCAGAACTTGACAGATGTTGTGTTTCACCACAGGACCTACTCAAATTGCTAGCACCACAGCTCCTTTGGGTGAACGCTTTGCATCATCATAGGCTTTGATTGTGATCTTCTTATGGGAATTCACTATTTCAATTGCATATCCCAATGTCATGACTAATTGTAGAGTACAGATATTCAAGCCTGCTCCATTGTCGATCAAGACTCGCTTGATCCTATGTTGGTTAATAAATCCTTCAATATGGAGTGAGGCATTATGAGGTTACTGGAAGGATAAGTTGTCACTTTTAGAGAAAGTGAGACAAGGTGATGACCTTAGAACTCCAACCATGGCTTGGAACTGATTTGTATTTAGGTTTGTAGGGACTGACACCTCTTGGAGAGCTTGATCCAAGATTGTTTTATGGGATGGAGATAGGCGTAATAGCTCTAAGATAGATATTAGTGTGGGCATTTTGTCCAAATGTTCCACAAGGTTATACTACTTTGGGATAGATGGGGTGCCTTGTGGAGCTACTTTTATGGTAATATTTCTATGGCATGTAACAATATTGCAAGTGGAGCTGGAATTTTTGATGGTTATAGTGGCAATCTGTTCACTAGCATCATATAGGTGATTCACAGTGTAATTATATGCCGGTTACATATAATTGGTGGTATCTATGTTTCTCCCTGAAGTGGAAGGACCCCTTTGATCTTGTGATGGAAGTGGATTTTTAAACATGAGATGATCATTGTTTGTTGTCTTTGGGTCATGTCCTTCAATTTTGATTTCACCTTGGTCAATAAAATCTTGAATAAGATCTTTCAATCTGTGACAATTGCTTGTCTTATGTCCTTTCCCTTGATGGAAGTCGCAATGCTCAGTATCCCTCCACCATGAAGGTTTGACTTGATTTTCATAATTTGATGTTTTGGGTAAGGTCACTAGATTTTGAGAAACCAACTGACATAACACTATTTCGATGGGTTCTCCTAAGGGAGTCTATGTTCACCTTGGTTTAAAATTTTGTTGATGTTGTCTGGGTTCATCTTGAGATGTGGTGCGGCCTTGATATGGAGGAGAAACTATGTTATTCTTGGGTGGGGGGTTCTATCCTAAAAATTGGACCACAGGTTGCGCACTTTGACAGTTCTTGCATCCACAACCCCGTCGTTGACGATATTTTCATTTTTGTTCCACAAGTTAGGCTTGTCACTATTGAAGCGTGGGCGAGGGCCATCCTTTGGTTCATTATATATTTTGATAAGCCCTTTTTTGATGAGAGCCCGCTCACAGTTTAAGCCTTTGGTGATCATGTCATTGAAAGAGTCCATGTCTTTTATGTCTAGGTGAAATTCCATTTTGTCATTTAAGATGGAAATAAATATTTCCACTAGTTCTTGTTCAGGTAACTGAAGAGAACATCTGCTAGACATTTGACGCCATCATTGCAGAAAGACTAAAAATAGATCACCTGGTTTTTGTTTAGTGTTACATAGATCAGCCATTGTGATATCACGTTCAATGTTCTGTGAGTAATGTGCCAGGAACTTCTGGACTAGCTCTTCGAAGGTCCTAATGCTGTTGGCATTTTTGATGATTATGTTGTGATTGTCATTGATGGACACACACTTGCATTGAGATCACTTTTATATGTATGAGTTATGCTGAACCGACAATTTTTCCCAACCTGTATGATGCATTATAGTCCTTAGACTATCGGTGTTTTACAGAATGTGTTTACCGGTCTAAAGCGGTATGCTGACCCCAAGCAGTTCGAGGATCTCAAGCAGTATGGAGGATCAAAGTGATAGAACACATATTTCCCAGTCTTCATTTTGTCAAACCGGCAACCGGTATTTTTCTTAAAGCGGTATTCTGTATAAACTGGTAATACTCTGTGATGAGTTACCATCCACCGATTGTTTGATGGTACTGACACTTTAACGATGCTTTTTGTGTCGTGTTACAGAATATGTCTAGATGCATTGAACCTAAGAAATTGTAATGTAATCCTATTGGACTGACATGAAATCAAATTCCTTTATAAGGACATCATGTCTAGGGTTTTTAAGTCATTGCTAGGGTTTAAGGTGGTTGATGAGTTTTTGAGAGTGTGAATGTGTTGAAGACTGAAGTAATGCTAGAAAGCATTAGGAATGAGCTATCAAGGATCTAACCAAGCAATCTGTGCTATTTGCTAGATCACTCACTTGTTGATTACTCACATCTTTGACAAGTCTGAAGCCCTTAACCGGGTAGGCCCAAAAGCCTTTTGTAAATCCTCTAACAAGGTGGTTCACATTTGTGGATCTAAAATCCTCTAGTAAGGTAGTCTTTAATTGGACTTATCTCCTAACAGAGATTGAGATTCCTAACAGGATCTATTTTGGTAAAGAACATTGTATGACCTTAACCAGTCTGGTTCCTATCCTGCAGATAGTTACTTGTGAGTTCCATCTCACCGTGGTTTTTTCCATTTGGGTTTCCACGTCAAAATCTCTTATGTTATGGTGTTTTTTCTTCTGTGGGTGAATGCATTATTTGCTATTTTGTTTGCATGTGTGCTAACTGGTTTGTCTACTAAACTGTTTTACTGGTCTACTAGTAGTCTAGTAAAGTGTTTAAGTACAGTGATTTTTGGCATACTAATTCACCCCCCCCTCTTAGTGTTCACCAAATACCACCTGGTAATCGAGAAAACTATGATGTGGTTGTTCCTCCCAAGATTTGGGGAAAAAGTCACATTAGGTATGTGTCCTCGTATGCCACTTCGAGGCAAGCTGAATGGAATTCTCTAACATGATCACAAGGATCTCCCTTTCCTCTATACTTTTCAAACTTGGGTGTTTCAAACCCTCATGGAAAAGGTAGCATATGAAGGTTCCTATCAAAGGGACAGGGACAAATTTCATTGAGTGAAAATTGATTGGTTTTTACACCACTATGAAGTTGTTGGGCAATATTTTCGACTTGTTGCTGCAACATGTCTATGTCATTTGGAGGAGGAGGAGGTGGAGGATTACCTTGATGAAAGTTCTATCTGATGTGATCTCGACCTCTTTCTTCCTCATTGCGACTTTGTCATTCTGATGCTTGCCTTAGTTGTGCAATATCAAAGTCAGAGGGTAGTTTGGCTCCTTCTTGAGCAAGTCTTAAAAAGTGAGCATCAACATTGCTCTTGAGTATTTCATCAAACAGTCTATTAAAGAGAGGGTTGTGTTGTGCCCTTTCTATTGCCGCAGGAGTAGGAGTGCCTGGATTTTCACCATTTACATTTCCTCTAAGGGCTTCTTGGAACTCATTGATATTTTCCTCCTCTTCCTCTTCAATTTCTTGTTGTTTAGACCTGGATCTAGTATGAGCCATTTTGTTTACAAGTTTTTGTTAAAGTGATGAAAATGATGATGAGTTGGTGATGAAATGAAAGATTGATGTTTGGTGAAGTGTTTTGCATACGGATCCTTAGCACTAAAGGTAGATGCTACCAAAGTTCTTTCTTGAATTGCTTGTTGTGTTAGATTGACAAAGTTTGATGTGATAAGGTTTAGAGAGATCTGAGATGTGTTATAGACTCAACTACCTAGTAATGAGAGGATTCACTCATAGACTAGTTTTAACCTGCGTAGAAATGTCTCTTAGGATGAGTTTATCCTAGATGTAGAGACACTCTAAAAAGTGATGTGTTTGTGTTTGATTCAAGCAATATCAAAATAGAACTTTAGGACAAGAATCTCTTAGTGTTTGTAGAGTTGAAACAGAGTGATGATGTGAATGTGGGAAATTGATGAAATGTTTAACTTCAATAAAAGCTTTGTGTCACATATGGACAAATTCTTCTTCTTCTCTTTTGAGAGTTGGTGGTTTTTCCCAAGGTATGTTATATGTGATGCAAATATCTGGAAAGAAGTCAAGATTGATCTTGCCTCCTTTGTTTTTATGATAACTCAAAGCTTGATATTGCATAAAAGCTTTGCGGTTCAATGACTCTTGATCAAATTCATTTGATTTCCCTTGAAGGTAAAGACACATGCAATGTAAGAAGGTTCTATGAGAGACAAAGATTTGTCTATTAAGATAGAAGAATTTCCTCCTTTTGATAAGAGCCTTTGAGCTCAATGGTCTTTTCTTGAAGTTGATGTTTTGATGAAAATTCTTCTTTCTTAAGATGTGAAGAATGGTCATATAGTTTGATACTTTTGTTGTTGCTCTTTGTTTTGGATTTTTTTAAAAAAATGTTTGTGTTGGATGAATACTTGTTTTGGATTTTGGTTTTATGATGTTTATTTGACAAGAAAACAAAGCAAGCACACAAACACAAGAATGTTGCCTCAAAAGGCACAAGTAGGTGTGGGTCTTAGATCAACTCAATCCTTTGAACTTTTTATGACCCTTTCCTTCAAATGTTTTTTTAGGTGTTTTTCCAAAGTCTGAAGTTGGCTCAATTTGCACTAGTCTTGACTCAAAAATGAAAACACTTCAAACACTTTTTATCCCTAAGGTCAAATGGCCAATTGCAATAATTTCAGCCCACATCTTGATATTTCTTCGACTTTGGTACTACATACCTTATGAATCCCGCCGTGGCAGGTAAGGATGTGATATACTAAGTCTTGCGTGAGCATAACAAATAGATGATCCCTATGATGGGGGAGTCACCACTTTCATCAAGCCACAAGTGACTTTTCAAAAAGCTGTGTTTCTAGTCAAGGAAATATGTATGGTGAGTATCTTGGGAGCAAAACCATCTATGGTCTTGCACTGAATTTATCACAAATATCCTCAATCAATAGAACGAGTGGGCTTCTATTTAAAGGTGTTTAGTAATTTTTGATGTCTTTGGACATAAGTTCATTCTGTAGTGACTCACTTAAGAGCCTTGTAACTTATGGTGGGGCCCATTTGTCATTTCAGCAAGTTACACTGTAGGAACAACTATACCCAAGGCTACAACTTTTGCTCTCACTTGATTTCTATAGTGGCTCAAAGGATTTACCGCATAAGGTCGTTCCCAAGAGTGACGTGTCTCTTGGCAGACCTCTCTTAAAAAGATAAAACTTGAGTGTTACTAACATTTTTCTCTTACACCTAGGACCACGAAAGCCAAGGGAGAGGATAGTGTGTGTTAGAAGTAGGACCACTTGACCAAACTCTTTTGCACAAGTGTGCAAAACACAAAATACACTTGTTCTTTTTAACTTGTCATTGCAATGATTTTCTATCTAATTGGAGATGTTGCTCCAACAACCATGATGTTATTTTTAACTTCAAAGGCAATATGTTTGAGTAAACTAGAATTTGAAATCCTGATCAACTTAATGAAAAACATATTTGCGTGAAGTAAAATCATTTTGCAAAAATTGAAACAAGTTGATTGTTCTTTTTACTTGCACAAAAATTGAAGTGTGGATTGTGATTTTTAAATTTGATGCAAGAAAGAAATGTTGTCTTATTTTGTTTTAAGCACCAAAATAGAATGTATCCCTAACTTGCAATGAAAGCAAATTTGTGTTGTTGAGTTTTAGAGCACCAAATGAAAATCAGAATCCTTACTTGTAAGAAATGAAATTTTGTGTTGTTGATCTTTAGAGCACCAAATGAAAGTTTTTGATTTTAAGTAATAAATAGGGTTAGTTTAAAACCTGCACATGAAGCAAAAGGTTAGTAAAATCTGACCATATGGTGGGCTTCCACAAGCCTAAGAAATTTTTTTTTTTTTATTACATGGCCTTTTTTACAACATTCTATTACAATAGCACTACTCTGTGTGAAAATAGAAGCACTACTTAACACAAATGCACTAAAACATTAACAAAAGCACTAAACTAAAAATTTTAACTGCTAGAATAAGTGCGCTAAAACATGGACAAAAACGCTACTTAATACTCAAAAGCACTAATATACAGACAATAGCGCTAAATTTGAGACAATAGTGTTATTGTAGATACAATAGCGCTAGAATATCCAATTGCAATAGTGATAAAACACGAGCAAAAACACCAAAGCGCGACCTGTGTGTCAAGTTTAAACAGTAAAAAACTTAGTTTTGTAAACAAAAAATGTTGTTGGGTGTTCGATTCACGTCAAATTCACCAAATGATGTTCTGCAAAATGGACAAGTGTTAGATTAAAGCCTGTGGTCATATAACACAAAAACAACAAGAAACCGTTAGTGTTAATCAACCAAAAACTAATCTAAGCAGGCATATCAAAAGAAACACTAAAAATATGATAAAATATTTAACTATGGAAGTAAATACAACAAGGCATATACAAATGCTTTTTAACATGCTCTTAGCTCCTTCTCCTTTGTTCCTCTCCTCTTCAAGTTCCAAATTAGTGTAGCTCTCAACAACTTTTTGCACTATGGATGCTTATGGAGGTTCAAGATTGTGGATGATTAACTATGTTATGCAAGTGTAAAACAAACTAATTAGATATATTATGAAATGATCTAAGATTTATTTTAGTCCAAAATGACAATATATGTGATTTATGCTAAATGCTCTCTCTAAAATTCACCATAGAATAAATGCATACAAGTTTTCAGGATTATGACTATGAATGCTAAATGCTTGAGGATTTGAAAAAGAGGAATGGAGCTCTATTTATAGTGAAAATAGGGCAATGGATGGTTGAGATTGAGTAATCTCAACAAGGGTCAGGATTGAATGATATTCAATCCATGTGAGGGCTTTCAACCCAATCCCAGGATGACAAGTGTCAATATGAGATAGGTTGAGAGGAGAGGGAATAAACATTAAATGCTTGACATGACCTAAAGGTTAACTTGGGAGTTAAAGTCAAGGTTGGGTTGAGTGAATAAATTCTTTATTCAAAGAATAAAGCCTTTATCCAATGGATAAACTCTTGTGCAAAGGTAAAAGGGATAACCATGGTCAAAGCAATAAATGCTTGAGGAGACACATGAGTCACATGAGGGTTGAGTTAGGGGTTAACCATAAATGGTTTAGAAGACTTTGGAGGTTAATTTGTTGAACACACAAAGCATTTAATGCTTTTCAAAGACTTTTTAAGTCTTTGAGAAGTGACTCCAAGTTGCTTAGGAATGTGACAATAATTAGGGGATGGATTAGGTTAATTGATTAGGATTAGATAGGTTCTAGAAGAATCTAGAAGGGGGTTAGGATTGCAAGTGGGTATGGTGGGTGAGGGAAAATATAATTCTAATTAAAATAAAATTAATTTATTTCAACTTGTGGTTGCAACTTGCATTTGTAGGAAAATGCAAGTGGGGGGGAGTAATGATTTAAATAAATATTTTATTTAAATTATTTAAAAGAGGAAAGAGGATTAAATTGATAAATAGTATTTATTCATTTAATTGAGTGTGAATTTGGTTGAATGAATTAATTAAAATAAATTGAATAATTTATTTAATTAATAGGAGAATGGTTGAAGATGAATTAATTAAATATTAATTTAATTAACTGATGGCTAGTGGGTTTTTTTAATCAAATAAATAGCAAATATTCATTTAATTAAAATGGACAGATTTATGTGACTACAGTTACTATTTTAAATAGTTTTATAATTTTTCAAATCTACATGCACTATATGTTAGGGAAAGGTAAATATCATATTATAATAAAATTCAAGTGAAAATAGGGTATTATAATAAATAGAAAATAATATAATTATTTGTGTCTTGTGTTAATATTTTTAAAGATAATGATAATATAAAAATAATAAAATTAATTGTTTAATTAAAAAAAATGATATAAATAAGAAAAGGGAATTTAATACAATATAGAACAAGTGACACGTAGTGTTGAGTAGCTACTTTGAAGTATTATCATAATATCATTTCTTTCTTAGTTGATAGATGAGCTATGGTAAATTAATTTTCAAGTTGATCTAATAACATTTTAAGATCAAGGGCATAATTGGATTAAAGTTGTCTTTTCGCAAGTAAAATGTATCGAGATTTAATTGGGATAGTGAAGATTTTAATTGTTTAGGCTAATCTTCTCTTCATGTTTGGTTCCTACAAGCCATAATTATAACTATCATAATCGAAGTTGAGTTTGTTTCTCACAATAAATATCTACAAAATATTGACGAGTAAGCAATTTTTTGGTAAATACCTTTTACAAATTGACTAAAAAACTCTAGTTTTGATAAAAAAAAATTTGTAATGACATGGTTTAAGTTATGTCAACTAAAATAAAAAAATTGTAATAGAACTGAAGAATTTGAGATTACTTATAATTACTAATTTAAAAGTTTAATTACAATATGAAATAATTTTGGATATAGGTAGATGAAATAGAAAATACAACTTAATGTGTTTTAGCACAATTGTTTCTGATTAATTAAAAACAGGTTTTAAGGGACCCTAAACCCAGATACATAAGAAAGATATTCAATATAGCAACAAAATACAACAACAACAAAACACTAGCAAAAAGACCAGCAACAAAGGAAAGGACAGCAAAAGGCCAGCAAGAAATTGGCCTCAAGCCCAGTAAAAGACAACAATTAGAAATTCTTCATGGTTTCTTCTGCATTTTGTACCAAAAGCATCATAGCTTTTGCCACTTCCCTCAAATCAGTATTTTCCTGAGCAGTCTGGCTATCTTTCATATTCATTTCCTTCTCCATCGTAGTCTGCCTGGTTCTGTGCCTAGAGGTCTGGTGTTTTAGGCTGGAAGTAGGAGCATCTTCAATAACCACGAGGTCCTTCTCCTGGTTTTTCTTTTCCAGGTGGTTCACCAGTACATTCATGTTCTGAGAGGAGACTTTTAGAACCTGGAGGCTATGATCCATAAGGTTTTTTGGGGCTTTCTCGTTTCTAGCCATCCAGGCATTGACATTGTCCTTATCCTCCTCCACCTGTTCCTTCAGAATTTTGATGACGTCCTCCAGGTGTTTTAGGTCACCTTTAATCAAGTCTTTCTCCTGCCAGTCTTCCATTTCCATTTCTTCCTCTGCTTCACTATTCTCCATCTCCTCGTGCTGCTTCCCAGAATCAGACATGTTGATCAACTTGTTGATCTTAACTTCCAACTCCCTCTGTTTACCCTGCATGATGGTAATGTTTTCCACCACCCACTTCTAAAAGTTGAAGAATTCAAGGGTGCAATTGTGGGCAGTATTCATTATGGTTTCCGCATAATCCTTGCTTTGTTCCATCTCCTCCTCATTAGGGTTTTCACCTTCCTTAGGCTTCAGAGCCTCTTTCTCAATTTCTGAGCCGAGAATATTATGTTGACAATTCTCAGAATTGCCCCCTTCCTCTCCTTCCCCATACTCCTCCTCCTTATTGATCTCCTTTTCAAAAATTTCTTCATTATTTTTTCCTTCTTCTTCCTCACAAAGCACATCCGTTTCTCCCTACACATTAATCTTCCTTTTTTTATGGGAAGGGGTTTTGGTCTCCTCAGTCGAACCAGAGTCTATGCTTTTGTCAAAAGACTGAGCATTGAGAATTAAAGGGTCATCCTTTGTTTCCCTAGTCTTATTCTTCATATATTTATAAATCAGAAGGATGAGACCCTGGTGCGCAAGAGGGTAGGAGCTAGGTTTTTTAATGTGGTCGGCCAAACTCTCATTCAGAGAAGAAGCAAGATAGAAGGGCAAAGAAATTTTCACCCCATGGCGGAAGTGGTTCAGGATGGCAAAGTGATAATTGTAAATTTTTGTAAACCTACCATCCATAGTTAAATATTCCATTAATGCCCTAAGAATTTTTTGCCAGAAAGGTTTTACCTGTTGGGGGGTGAAGTAAGAGATATTATCCTTCTTCTCCAGGTTTCTCTTCTCATCCTCTATCTTAGGGAAGTTTTTGAAGGCCTCAGCAGTGTAATTTCTATCCCTATAGAATTTGGTCCCCTCCATCTTGAGCCTCGTTACCTCCGAGATCAGGCTTTCATCAATGTGCCAGATTTCCCCAAATAGGGTAGCCCTGTTATTGCTCCAGCTTTTTGCAAACCCCTGAGAAATAGAGCTTCTACTACCATGGAGCTTCTCCATGTAATCCGTGAACCCATGTTGGTGGAGCCTTCTCCACACCTTCCTTTCGCTCTTCCAGTGCTCACACTCGAATGGTTCATTCATGTTAAGGTTGCCTCCCATTCTGCTTTTCAGGTCACAATCACCTCTGTTACATCTCTCAGCCCACAAGTAAAACTCTGTGTTTCTGGTTTCTCCTTGAAAAGATACTTTCACAATTTTGAAATTGTCTTTCATGTTCATAGGAACCTAGCTATTATTACAATTACCTCTCGCACACATGTGTTCTTGGCAATGGTGCGTAGAAGCACTCATCGACTGGCAATTCATCCACCTCCATACTCTATCATTGGTACTCGTTCCCCAGAATTCAATCATAATATTTGCTTGCTCCATTAAGGTGATCAAAAAATAATTGTTCCTTAATCTCCCACTTAATGTGATCTTCCCCTATATATTTGATCCCCTTTTCCAAATTAACCCCTTCATTAGCAAGGATATCCACTACCTTGTTACCCTCTCTAAAAGTATGGGTTAAAATAATGCTAACATAGTTATTAAGGATAGTCTTAGCATTTTTAATAATATTAGCAATATTCTAGGAGACTGAACTAATCCCTTTGAGGGCTTGTATAATATTTAAGGAATCCCCTTCAAGCCAAATTTTTTTAAATTTGAATTCCTGGGCTAACTGGAGGCTCTTAAGCATGGCCATAGCTTCAGCCACATGGTTGTTTTGGATTCCAAAAGGGGAAGCAAAAGAAGCAATACACCTTCCTTGAGCATTTCTGATAACTCCACCTCCACCAGCCTTTCCAGGGTTCCCTTTAGTAGCCCCATCAAAATTAACCTTTATCTAGTCATAATCAGGGAACCTCCAAACAATGTTTTCTCTCTTCTTCTTGTTATCCACTATGTAGACCTTATCAATCAAGTTCCATTCAGTAATAATGCCTTTTTCCATATGTTTTAGCACAATTGTTGAGCATGATAGTGTGTTAGTATATCTACCAAGGTACAAATTCTTAGAGAAAAATTGAAGGACACATTCATCTCCAAGTGACTTTGTTGGAATGTATCTTTTAGGATGTGTCGTATACATTGCACAAGAATAAATTATTTGAATTATGTTAAATAAATATTAGTTTTAATAAATTATTAGGATGTCTATTTTTTCACATTAAATACTAAATTTATCCCACTTGTAAAGTTGCATGTCATATTGTATATATATTAAATGGGGAAACTACTCATGGAATGAATTGTGTTGATAAAAACTTGGACACATGAAGAATGCATTGGACGAGCTTGATATTTTAGAAATACTCATGGAAAATATATAAGTGTATTGTAATACTTTTATTTTTTAATAATACACTAAGTGTGGATGCTTTTAGAGTTTTTTTTTTTTCCTTCTATTGAGGGTTTTCCTAGCATATATCTTGTGTTGTATCTTTGATATTTTTATATGGTTATTTTATAGGCTTGTATGCATATTTTTCTTTCATGGAGTTATATAGGAAATGGTTTGGGAAAACTACTCATGGAATGGAATGTGTTGATAAAAACTTGGACACATGAAGAATGCATTGGACGAGCTTGATATTTTAGAAATACCCATGAAAAATATATAAGTGTATTGTAATACTTTTATTTTTTAATAATACACTAAATGTGGATGCTTTTAGAGTTTTTTTTTTTTTTTTCTTCTATTGAGGGTTTTCCTAGCATATATCTTGTGTTGTATCTTTGATATTTTTATATGGTTATTTTATAGGCTTGTATGCATAATTTTCTTTCATGGAGTTATATAGGAAATGGTTTTTATCAAACTTTATGATTTTATTACCAAGTGGCATTCGAGTCATGATTGAGGTTGCAAAGTGCAAGAGATCCCTAATTTGGTATAACTTTTGTATGAGCATATCTAATGGACATATGAAACCATGAAAATTTTAGAGTGATTTAAAATATTTTAAGTTAATAAATGTATAGGTTCTTATTGGTAGATTTTTTTTGGTTTTACATATTTTTAGCATTATTTTATAGATCCATGGTTTGAATTTGAGTTCTAAAAAAGGGGTTTCCTAGGTGTTCACCATAAGGGTTTTGTAGGAGAAGTTTTGTAGATGACCTCTTGAGATAAATTTTTTTCCATTAGATCTAAGAGACTTGAGAGATTAAGTTTGACATTAAATTTAGGCTTTTTAGTCACTATAAAAAAAAAATACAAAAAGTTTTCATCATTCCCAATCCCACATGCTTAAATATTTTATTTAAAATAAAAAATAAAAAATAATAAATAATTTGGGAGGCAAGATTGGTAGAACCTATTGGTATTATGGATGTGTTGCATTGGTTTTGTCATTTATGTCAACACTTATCAACACTTATCCTTCTAGAGATCTCTGGTTATGTTGAACCGACACATTATGTTCACCGGCAAGTTTAGTGACTTAAGCACAGTCACCGGTATATTGCTCACCGACAGGTTATATTGTTCACCGGCACTAAGGATGACTTGTTATCATCTGGAGATCACTTGGTTATGTTGAAGACATGGTTTCGACACTTGGTTTTGGTATTTTGGTTATTGGTCTAATCAGGTTGACATATTTGCTATTACCAGCAAATTGGTCTAGGTTATGGATCGACATGCATTATCTATTCTAGATCAGCACGACACGTTATGGAGATGATTTAATTGGATACTATTGTAAAGGTATTGATCAGACATGATGCATCACATCTTGACTTATCTATAATTGATTTAATTGTAATATTCTTAATTAGCTAACCTACACATTTGGTCTTAGGTTTTGGTATATATGTAAGATCTCATTTGTGAGATGAAGTAAGGAAGTGTGGTATTGAAACATGGTATGCATGAATATTGAAGATTATATGAGAAGACCATAGAGAAGGTTAAAGAAAGGTTTCAAGATGATTATTAGAGCTTAACTAGTACTGAATCTAGCATTGGAGATGCTACTTTGAGCAGTACATTATGATTGGATTTAATCATCCAATTGTAGTTAATGTGACTCCTATTTTATGATTGAGCAGTGAGTTCTAGGCGGTTGGCCTTTCTGCATGTGCAGACCCCATTTGTATACATATACTATCTATAGTAGTATCATCTGATTATGTGTAAGGTTTCCCACCATGGTTTTTCCCCTTACAGGGTTTCCACGTACAAATCTCCATGTTGTGTTGTGGATGTGGTTTCTCTTTTTGTTATATGCATTGAGTTTCACCAGTATTAATATTAACTATTAATCTGTCTACCAACATTAAGTTTGGTTTACCAGTATTAAGTATCAAGTTTGATTAAGTTATATTTGGATTGAAATTAATTGAGAACTGATTCACCCCCCCCTCTCAGTTGCCTCCGGGTCCTAACAATTGGTATTAGAGCTAAGTCCTCTTTTTGCAGAAGTTTAACAACTTGAGGAGATTCAATGGAAACTAAATTTTTCAGGAAGGACAATCTAAAACTTGATGGAACTAACTATGGTATGTGGAAGATCAGAATGGAGACACATATGAATTACATTGGAAAAGACATATGGGATGTTACAAAAAATGGCTATGTTGGTCCTACACCGAATCAACCTAATCCACCAACATTGGGTAAGGATCAAGAGAATGATTGCAAAGCTAGAGAAGCACTCTTGAGCGCCTCTTCAGATCAGCAAATCATGGGATTATTAGACCAATCTACTACTAAAGCTATTTGGGATAAACTGGAGACATTGAATAAAGGAGACACCACTGCCAAAATTGCAAAACTGGAATGCTTTTGGGTCAGGTATGAAAATTTGAAAATGGAAGAAGATGAAAGAATTTTTGGTTTTATGGAAAGGGTTAATAAATTTTTTTTAGGAATACAATGCTGTGGAGGTTCCTTAGGTGAAGATGAAATTGTTTCTAAAGTTTTGAGAGCATTTCCACTGGCATACAAAATGAAGGTAACTATTTTTAATGAGTTGATAACAATGCCTAATACATCAGTATCTAGAGATACCTTGCTTGGAAAACTTTTAGCATTTGAGCTTGAGGAATTTGGTCTTGTTGCTATAATTAAGATAGATTTAGCCTTCAAAGCATCATCATCTGATAAATCTGATTGGAAAGCACTTTATGCAAGAGAACTTGAAGATATTAGGAAGGAAAATGAAGAACTGGAAGAACTTGAAGCACTATTTGCAAGGAAAATGCCTAAAGGTCCTATTGGTAGTAAGTATCAAGGTAAAGCACCATTTAAATGTTTTAACTACAATAAAGTTGGTCATATGGAATCTAGATGTCCTAATAGACATGCAAGATTGAGAGAAGAAGCTAAAAGAACATATAAGCCTAACCCTGAATATCAGAGATACAAATTTAAGAAGAGTAGAGACAAATCATGTTACTATGCTAATGAAGGAGTTACTGATGATTCTGATGAAGAACTGATAGAAAATGGATGGGCTTTTGTTTCAATAAAAGAAGATCAACTGGCACCTATTGTTCCACTAATAGAGTAGCCCCTGGCAGCTAAAATTGAAGAAAAGGATGAATGGATTATAGATTCCAGATGTTCACATCATATGACTGGTGATAAAAGTAAATTCTTATCTTTTTAGGAATACAATGGAGGTCTACTAAGATTTGGGCATGACAAAGCTTGTTTGATCAGAGGAAAAGGCACTATATCTTTTGATGGTAAGCACAATATTGATAATATTTATTCTGTTGAAGGTTTGAAGCATAATCTTTTGAGTGTTGGTCAATTAGTTGAAAAGGGATTTCAGTTACAATTCAAGAATGGTAAATGAAAAATCATGAATAGAAATGGTTTGGAGATTGTAACCGGTAATCAGACTAGAGGTAATATCTTTCATTTGAATAACAGTGAAAAGACATGCTTGATTGTACATATTGATGAAAGTTGGTTATGGCATAAAAGACTCTGTCATTTGAATTTTGATTGCATTATAAAGATTAGTTCATCTAAGGCAGTAAGGGATTTACCTAAGATTGTAAAACCTCATAATCTAGTATGTAGGGAATGTCAAATGGGAAAGCAAGTTAGAACAACTTTTAGGAGTATTTCTAAGAAATCCAATAATGTTCTTGATTTAATTCATACTGACTTGTTTGGTCCAGAAAGAACAAGAAGTCTACAGGGAGATAGATACTTTATGCTAATCATTGATGATTATTCTAGAATGTGTTGGGTTACTTTTCTCAGGGAGAAATCATAAGATTTTGGGAAATTCAAATTATTCAAGGGAATGGTAGAGAATGAAACCGGTAAGAAAATCAATTGCTTAAGATCAGATCAAGGAGGTGAATTTACATATAAGGGAGTTCAATACATTTTGTGAAGTGAATGGAATTAGAAGACAACTATCAGTACCTCAAACACCTTAGCAAAATGGAGTTGTGGAAAGGAAAAACATAACTATTTTGGATGTAGCTAGAAGCATGATATCAGAAGCAAATCTATCTCATGTGTACTGGAGAGAAGCAGTGAATACAATGGTTTAAACTTTCAACAAAGTTCACATCAAAGGTGAAACCGGTAAGAAACCTTAAACACCTTAGCAAAATAGAGTTGTGGAAAGGAAAAACATAACTATTTTGGATGTAGCTAGAAGCATGATATCAGAAGCAAATCTATCTCATGTGTACTGGAGAGAAGCGGTGAATACAATGGTTTAAACTTTCAACAAAGTTCACATCAAAGGTGAAACCGGTAAGAAACCTTATGAATTATGGTTTGGTAATATTCTTACTCTTAAATACTTAAGAATATTTGGAAGCAAATGCTACATTAGGAGAGATGAGTATATTGGTAAATGTTATCCTAGAAGTGATGAAGGAATATTTATTGGTTATTCATCTAAGAGAAAAGCATATAGATGTTTTAATAAAAGATTGTAGAAAATAATTGAGAGTG
Source organism: Cryptomeria japonica (assembly GCF_030272615.1). Taxonomy (NCBI): domain Eukaryota; kingdom Viridiplantae; phylum Streptophyta; class Pinopsida; order Cupressales; family Cupressaceae; genus Cryptomeria; species Cryptomeria japonica. Next base: position 112,225,113 of record NC_081414.1, on the reverse strand, counting down.
CAAATGTGAAGATAGATGAACACTTTAGAGGAAATTCAAGGTCTATGGATTCTGAACCGATAGTTGAGATGATCATAAATGAACCTATACAAAGTGCACCGGTACAAAATGTGGATCCAGTCACACCAGCATCATCAGAGAATTCCACAGTGACTGAAGAACAACAGCAAGTGAACACACCCAGGTATGTAAGACCGAATCACTCTGAAAGTCAGATAATTGGGAATAAGTGTCAAGGTTTTATGACAAGAGGAAGACTGGAAAATGAAGAGGTATATTTAATCTCTCAAATTGAACCAACATCTGTTATTGAGGCATGTGAAGATAAACATTGGATTAAAGCTATGTAAGATGAATTAGAACAAATTGAAAAGAACAATACATGGACATTGGTTCCCAGACCTAAAGATAAAAATGTAATTGGAACTATATGGGTATTCAAAAATAAACTTAATGAAGATGTTAAGGTAATCAAAAACAAATCAAGATTAGTGTATAAGGGATATTCATAGAAAGAGGGAATTGATTACAATGAAACCTTTGCACTGGTAGCTAGAATTGAGGCAGTTAGATTATTTCTTGCATTTGCAGCCCACAAGAACTATAAAGTATATCAAATGGATGTAAAATGTGCATTTTTGAATGGTGATGTTGAAGAGGAAGTTTACATTGAATAACTTGATGGATTTTCATTGACAAATGATAAAGATATGGTTTGCAGATTAAGGAAAGTTTTATATGGATTGAAGCAAGCTCCTAGAGCTTGGTATGCTAGATTGGACAAATATCTTTTGAAGCTTGGTTATGCTAAAGGTAATGCTGACAACAACTTATATTTCAAAGTGACTAATGAAGACATCTTAGTTATTGAAGTTTTTGTTGATGACATCATTTTTGGAGGAGAAGATGGATTGTGTAAAGACTTTGCTAATAAGATGCAAGAAGAATTTGAAATGTCTATGATTGGGGAGATAAAAATATTTTTAGGATTGCTGTTTTCACAGACTGATAAAGGTATATTCATATGTCAAACAAAGTACTTGAAGGAACTACTGAAGAAATTTAGTATGGAAAACTCTAAACTGGTAAGTACTCCTATGACTACAACTGATAAATTGATATTGAAGGATGATTCAACTCCTGTTAATCTAACAAGATATAAATCTATGATTGGAGGTTTACTATATTTGACACAAAAAAGACTTGATATAATGAATGCAGTGTGTATTGTTTCAATATTTCAGAAAAATCCAAGAGAAAATCATGAATCAACAGTGAAAAGGATTTTTCGGTATCTACAAGGCACAACAAATGTTGGTTTATGGTATCCTAAAGATGAAAATTTTAATTTATGTGCATACACCGATGTAAATTGGGCAGGAGATGTAGATGACAGAAAGATCACCACTAGCAGGGAATTATTTCTTCATAGTAGATTGATTTCATGGTTGAGAAAGAAACAAAGTTGTACATCATTATCAACAACAGAATCAGAATATGTTGCAGCAGCAACTAATTGTACTAAGGTATTATGGATTAAGAAAATGTTGAAGGACATAAAGGTAAAATGCAAAGAACCTATAATCATTTACTATGATAATTCAACAGCAATTGATATATCTAAGAATCCAGTATTTCACTCTAAAACTAAACATGTTTCTATCAAATATAATTTTTTGAAAGAGAGTGTTGAAGAAAAAGAAGTGAGATTGGTTTATGTGAATACTAAAGAGAAGAATGCAGATATCCTTACTAGGCCTTTGCCTAAGGAAAATTTTGAATATCGCAGAGAGCAGCATGGGGTTATACCCTCACCGGTAGAGACTTAGACAGTTGATGATTGGCATCAAACCGACAGAATTAATAGAGAATTTTTTTTTTCCGACTTTGATGGAGGAGAGCTACTTCTTAGGGGGAGTAGTTGGTTATAACAATTGGTTATTGTAATTGGTTCTATGAATTGGATGTATCCGGTATTTGCATTGATTTGGCATTTGATGTCAAAGGGGGAGATATATCTATGGAAAAACATACATTATCCTTTGGGGAGAGATTACTTATTGGGGGAGTGATACATACTCTCTGCATTTGTTTTTTGATTTCTGGTATTGATCTATTCTAGAGATTGTTGGTTTTTGGTTTTTGACATTTTGTTTTGGCACTTAGATGTTTTTCCATCTTGTGTTGCCATCAATGCCAAAGGGGGATATTATTGGTATTATGGATGTGTTGCATTGGTTTTGCCATTGATGTATACACTTATCAACACTTATCCTTCTGGAGATTTTTGGTTATGTTGAACCGACACATTATGTTCACTGACAAGTTTAGTGACTTATGCATAGTCATCGGTATATTTCTCACCGACAGGTTATATTGTTCACCGGTACTGAGGATGACTTGTTATCATCTGGAGATCATTTGGTTATGTCTAAGACATGGTTTGGACACTTGGTTTTGGTATTTTGGTTATTGGTCTAATCTGGTTAACATATTTGTTGTTACTTACAAATTGGTCTAGGTTATGGACCGACTTGCATTATCTATTCCAGATCAGCGTGACACATTATGGAGATGATTTAGTTGGATACTACTGTAAATTTATTGAGCTGACATGATGCATCACATCTTGACTTATCTGTAATTGATTTAATTGTAATATTATTAATTAGCCAACGTACACATTTGGTCTTAGGTTTTGGTATATATGTAAGATCTCATTTGTGAGATGAAGAAAGTGTGGTATTGAAACATGGTATGTGTGAATATTGAAGATTATATGAGAAGACCATAGAGAAGGTTCAAGGAAGGTTTCAAGGTGATTATCAAAGCTTAATTGGTACTGAATCCAACATTGGAGATTCTACTTTGAGCAGTACATTATGATTGGATTTAATCATCCAATTGTAGTCAGTGTGACTCCTATTTTGTGATTGAGCAGTGAGCTCTAGGTGGTTGGCCTTTCTACATGTGCAGACCCCATTTGTATACACATACTATCTACAGTAGTATCATATGATTGTGGGTAAGGTTTCCCACCATGGTTTTTCCCCTTACAGGGTTTCCACATACAAATCTGTGTTATGTGTTGTAGATGTTGTTTCTCTTTCTGTTATATGCATTGAGTTTCACCGATATTAATATTAACTATTAATCTGTCTATTGGGATTAAGTTTGGGTTATCGGTATTAAGTATCAAGTTTGTTTAAGTTATATTTGGGTTGAAATTAATTGACAACTGATTTCCCCCCCCCCCCTCTCAGTTGTCTCTGGGTCCTAACAGAACCCTTACCTCTTATTATACTATTTGATAACCAACTGTAGCATCCTAAAATTGTGACACTTGCAATTTCGACTGCATTTGGGTCTTCACGATGGCGATGCAACACTGAACCTGAATGGAGACCCCGAAACCTGTTTACGACACCAAAAACTGCATATTTCTACACTGTGGCCTGATCCTTCCTTGCACCCTGCTATCCCGGGAGGTGAGACCGTGGCGCCTAGCGCCCTAGTCCCTGGCCCTATTTTGGGCCCGGTCTCTTATGGGGCATTGGGTCTTTAAGCTTGCAAATTGGAAAACAATGTTTCTAGGTCGGCCTAAGGTCAGAAAAATCAGTCTATCAACCCTAATTGACAAGTATATAAACTACTTTTCCTCTCCTAGAAAGGGAGGAAGGAAATAAGAAAAAGCAAGAGGCGGAAGCGATATTCAAACATTCAAACATTCAAGCATTCAAGCATTCCTTCAAGCAATTGAGCATTCTAAGTCTCCATTCAAGGCTAGGTGTTGCATTCAAGACAAGGATTCAACCATTGAAGAGGAGATCACTTACAACATACAAAATACAACATTCATTACACCTTCGCATGTAAGAATACAAACATTCTTACAACAAGGTATCAGTACTTGTTTACATAACAAACATTTACATTTACAGCATTCTCATTTCTTGGTTAATTCCAAAACCGGGGTTTGACCTAAAGGAAAACCCCTAATCCCTAACCCCCCAATTGTCCTCTCTTTTTTGTGTGTAGGTTGCAGGTACACAGCTATAATTGAAGATCTGGAATCCTTGTGTAGAGACAAACAGATCCCCCTTCGTTTTGCAGATTTTTCGGAGGATCGTGTGCACGTCGGGCGCCATCGTCCTGTCAACTTTCACTCAAATTTGTAGAACAACATCATCTCGACATTTTACTACTAATTCCAGGTCCGTAGCTTCATCCCATATTCCTATATCTATTTATAAGCGAATCTTTCTTACTTTACATGTACCCCTAGTTCAATCCTTCTATTTGCATTCTTTACAAAAGAGGGTAGCCTTGCTATCTTAACCCTTGAAACTCATTTAGAATCCGATCTTGCATTGTGTGGGATTGGATCTTGTGGGTTTCAACCCCTCTTTTGAATGTAAAGTCTCTCCTAAGTGAAAACCGTCAATCCTAGTGACCTCCTTTCTCCTTGGAATGGGGGGAACACCTAGGGTTCGATATTTTTCCGCTTTACACCAACAATATAGTGTGCATAGTTGTTGGCCCAACTATTGGGCCCCTATTAGTACTAGTTGGTGGCCTTACACAAGTAGGCCATTTGGTCCCGAGTTTTAAGTTTTGATTGTATGGGCCAACCCAACTAGTGTTGTAATCTATAGATAAATTTTTAAATTTAAACAAAAATTATAAATAGATTTCTTATAGATTTAAAAAGAAATAAAAATTATTTCAATTTTGACACATTTTTCCAGCTCTTACATAGACTATTTTTCTACTACTTCATGTAGACCACCTATGTGCCATTGGCTGATGTTCACATGATATCAACCATACAACCTCCTTTTGACCTTGTCTTTAGCCATAATAGATCAGTTTTCTTTTGGAGTCCATAAGTTTCACACATGGAGTAAAATTTTTAAAAACATGACAATCATTAAAAAGTTCTCTCTAAGCACTATGTAATAGTATAGGTTTAGTTTCTATATTTTTTCCTATTTCAATTAGTTTTTAGTGTTGGCAAAAGACACTATACCGGTGAAGATTCATGTATGGAGATTGCTTAGGGTTTTTCATTGATGGAAACTCAGTCAATAAAATCTATTTGGTATATGCAGATTTGATCTACCAAAAGTCACATTCATCATTAGACATAAGTCTAGAAGGTAGAACTCAATTATTGGTAGAATATGAGATCATTGTGAATATCTTGTTATTGGTGATGTAATTTTGTTTGCAATGATAAAGGAAGTGTTAGGATAACCGGTGGACAACTAAGAGGGTGGGGGTGAATCAGTTATCAACATATTATATTAATCAAACCACTTTATAACCTTTAACTAGAGCACATAAACATTGAATACCGGAATAGCAAAAATATATACCAGTAAGAAATAAAACTTAAGAATGAAACAAATAATTAACACAATGCAACCATACCACATAACACAATGATTTGTACATGGAAAACCCAATAAAGGGAAAAATAACAGTGGGAAGCCTACCCATAGTTAGATGATACTTTTGCAAAAAGTATGTGATACAATAAGGGGCCTACACATGTAGGAAGGCACACTGCCTAGAGCGTACTACTCATTACAAAGGAGTCTCACTAACTATAGAGAGGTTATAACCACCTCAAGATAATTGGACAATAATCCAGAAGAATGAACTACCAGAGATAACATCTACCATGCCTGATTACAGTCCTAGTTAAGCTCAATACCAGAGGCCTTTGACCTCTTACTTAAACCCAATTCGATCACCTATGATCAACTAAATCTCCTTCACATATGATATTTCATTTGATGATCACGAGCATATTTAATTCCCACACCATGATCTACAATGAGATCTTACATCAATTTATACAAACCCTAAAGCCTAAACCAATTAGGTCGGCCACCTAAAAGATATTACACTAAGATCATTACATACATCCATATTACAATGATATGCCATGTCAGATTAAGATCAAAAAAACATTAACCAATCCATAAATCATCACGGTAACTTGTAGAGAACACGTTAACATGATACCAGTCCATAACCTAGATAGGTACCGGACCTAATCTAGGTCCACCATGCCAAAGCGATGTCTCCAATCAGTGGAGACATGATCAAGGATCACCTTATGCATCCTGAATTCCATCTAGAAGTCTCACCAACACCACTTATGCTTCCTATCAAATATTATCAGAAGAATCTTTGTTGGTTAAACCTTAAACCCTTACCGGTAACACAAGATCTTCTACCGGTAACCAAAACCTGTCTGCCGGTAACCAGCCAAAACAACTAGTGTTGACAATAGTGACAAAACATCAATGCAATAGATAATCAAATGCTCCATATAGCCAACAATCTCCCCCTTTGGAATTGATGGCAACACTAGATGTAAAAAAGAAAACATCTAAGTGTCAAGAAGTCCCAAACATTTCTCATAAAAGATAAAACATTGAAAAACAGAAAAATCCCAGCAACTCCCCCTAAGGAGTGCAGTCCAATCTGAAACTGATATGAATCTCTCTTTCATAAACATTATTTTTCACATATAACTCTCCCCCTTTGACATCAATGCCAAATATATTACATACATATCAAAATTCTATGAATCTCAAAGATGACTACTCCCCATGAGTAGTAGCACCACTACATCAACCCAGAGAAAAGGATAAAGCTGATGATGCATACTAGACTGATGGTCTGCTCCATGAATTAAGTTTCTGTCAGAGGGGTAGATACCCCTAACCTATCTCTCAAATACTCAAATGATTCCTTAGACAACGGTTTAGTGAATATATCTACAATCTGTTCTTTAGTGTTCACATAAACTAGTTTGACTTCCTTTTCTTCCACCTTGTCCTTCAGAAGGTTATATTTTATTGATATGTGCTTATTCTTAGAGTGAAATACTAGATTCTTAGACATGTCAATAGCTATAGAGTTATCACAGTAGATAAATACTGGTTCACTACAATTTACCTTGATATCCTTCATCATTTGCTTCATCCATAAGACTTGAGTGCAATTAGTTGCTGCTGCAGCATATGCAGCTTCTGTAGTAGATAAAAAAATGAATGACTATTTTTTTCTAATCCATGAAACCAATTTCTTTCCAAGAAAGAAATCTCCACCAGAAGTGCTCTTCCTATCATCAGTATCTCCTACCCAATCTGAATTGGTATATGCACATAAAGTGAAGTTATCATCTCTAGAATACCATAAGCCATATTCTATCGTTCCTTGCAAATACCAGAATATCCTCTTTACTGCACATTCATGATTTTCTTTAGGATTACTTTGATATCTCAAAACAATACTTACTACATTCATAATATTTGGTCTAGTCCAAGTTAGATATAACAAGCCACCAATCATAGACTTATACCTTGTCAGATTTACCGTTACAGATGTATCTTTGATAGATAATTTTGCACTTGTCACCATAGGAGTATTTACCGGTTTGGAATTATCCATACCAAACTTCTTCAAAAATTCCCTTAGATACTTAGTTTGATAGATAAATATGCCTTTGTCAGTTTGAGTAATCTGCAAACCTAAGAAAAATCTCATCTCACCAATCATGGACATTTTAAATTCATTCTTCACATTATTAGAGAATTCCATGCACAATTTATCTTCACCTCCAAAAATGATATCATTAATAAATAATTTAATAATCAAAATATCATCATCAGTGATCTTGTAATATAAATTACTGTCAGCATTGCCTTTAGTAAAACCAAGCTTCAAAAGATATTTATCCAACCTTGCATACCAAGCTCTAGGAGCTTGTTTCAATCCATATAAAACTTTCCTTAAACTGCAAACCATATCTTTATCATCTGTCAGTGAAAATCCATCAGGATACTCAATGTATACCTCTTCCCAAAGTTCACCATTCAAAAATGCACATTTAATATCCATTTGATAGACCTTATAGTTCTTATAAGTTGCATAGGCAAGAAGTAGTCTAATAGCTTCAATTCTAGCTACATGTGCAAATGTCTCACCATAATCAATTCCTTCCATTCAAGAATATCCTTTACAGACTAGTCTAGCCTTGTTTCTTTCAACTTGACCATCCTTATTTAGTTTATTTGTAAACAACCATTTAGTTCCAATAACATTCTTGTTTTTTAGGCCGAGGAACTAAAGCCCAAGTCTCATTCTTCTCTATCTAATCTAATTCATCTTCCTTAGCCTTTAACCAATGTTTATCTTTACAAGCTTCAATAATAGATGCTAGTTCAATTTGAGAAATAAGACACATCTCCTCATTTTCCAGTCTTCTTCTTGTCATAACTCCCTTGTTCCTATCTCCAATGATTTGATCTGCAGAATGATTTAACCTTGCATACCTTGGTGTCTTCTAAACTTCAAGTTCACTATTCTGATCATTAGTCACAGTTGAATTTTATGATTGTGTCGGTGTAACTATCTTAGTGTCTTGTACTGGTTGAGGTATTGTCGGTTCAGTTATGATCATTTCGAGTGTTGTTTCCCTATCATATGATATAGATTAATTTATGTATTGCTCATCCACTTTCACATTTGCGCTCTCCACAATTTTCTACAATCTTTTGTTATAACATCTATATGCTTTTCTTTGAATTGAATATCCAAGAAATATCCCTTCATCACATCTAGGATCAAACTTCCCAATTGAATCATCCCTTTTGATATAATATTTACTTCCAAAAATTCTAAAATATTTAACAGTAGGTGTATATCCAAACCATAATTCATAGGGGGTCTTACCGGTTTCACCTTTTATATGAACTCTGTTGAATGTGTAAACTGTTGTACTCACTGCTTCTCTCAAGTAGATGTGAGGCAATTTAGCTTCCATAATCATGGTTCTTGTTGTATCCAAAATGGTTCTATTCTTCCTTTCCACTACTCTATTCCGTTGATGAGTCTAGGGTGCAGATAACTGTCTTCTAATTCGATTTGTCTCACAATAACTGTTAAATTCATGAGAAGTGAACTCATCTCCTTGATTTGATCTTAGACCCTTGATTTTCAATCCAGTTTCTATTTCTACCTTAGCTTTAAAGATCTTGAATTTCTCAAAGGCTCCAGACTTCTCCCTTAGAAAAGTCACCCACATCATTCTAGAATAATCATCAATTATTAGCATGAAATACCTATCACCTTGAAAGCTTCTAGTCCTTGCTGGACCACATAAGTCAGAATGAATCAAATCAAGTGAATCATTAGATTTATCATGTATGCTCTTGAAAGAAGTTCTAACTTGCTTTCCCAATTGACATTCCTTACATACCAGATTATGAGGCTTTATAATTTTAGGTATATCTCTAACTTCCTTTGTTGAACTGATCTTAACAATACAATCAAAATTAACATGACACAAATTCTTATGCCATAACCAAATCTCATCAATATGGGCAATCAAACATGTCTTATTACTAGTGTTCAAGTGAAAGATATTACCTCTAGTCTAAGTACTGGTTGCAATCTCCAAACCAGTTTTGTTAATGATTTTGCATTTTCTATCTTTAAACTGATGTTGGAAACCCTTGTCCACCAATTGACCAACACTTAAAAGATTATGCTTTAAAATTTCTACATAATAGACATTATCAATATTATCCTTGTCATTTAGTAGGCCCAATATGGAAAACTAATGTACTTAGAGGGGAGGGGTGAATCAGTACTCCAAAACCTTTCTTGAATAATAACCTTACTGTTATGCATAAACAGAATACTGCAGTGACATAAAATAAAGTTAAAACAAATAGATAACAATAATACATGATTCACTCCATAACACATATATTTTGGTTACGCAGAAACTCTTGGTTAAAGAGAAAAACTACGGTGGGGATGGCACCCACAACTTCACTATTGCAATAATAAAGAATGCTCGGTTAGAGCTACATTTAGCTATTTCTGATAGCTTACCCTATTAGGAGTAACAAGATCTGTTAGATCTACCTTGCTAAAGGATTTTACAACATTTATTCTGAATGTTGCACCTGGTTAGAGGCTTTACAATTTATAGACTTGGTTAGAGTCTTTTACCCTGTTAAAGGTTTCTCTTTCAACTTCACAATATTCTATGTGCTCAGGATAAGATTACCTTGCTTATAGCATACCTCAGTAACCCATATAGTAACTCGGTAAACCCTTCTGTTTACTATGTTCTTCGACTGTTCTCTAAAAACCTTCTTGGTGACCTCTGTGTCTCTGTAATAGTCTTCCTTCATGCATACATACACTTCAATAATGATGTAAATATAGATCTCTTAAAATGGTGATCCAATTCATTTCTTCGATCTTACAAACAAGATTCCTCGAATGAATAACTAAACAAAATATTTCATTGGTTAGATTGACCTCGCAATCATACACAATCTTCTAGTGCAATTTCCAATGTAATAACAGTTAGATGTGCCTCGATCTTGTAACATGATTTCATATGCATGTCCAGGTTCAATGTATCTGGTAACACATTTTACTCGATGAATATTAACTCGGTGTGTTAACTTTACTGCTCGGTAGCCATAAAAAGATACTCGATAGATAGGTCGGTGTATACTGCATTCTATGACTGCTTTCTTCTGTAACCGACTAGACTGTGCATACTAACTTCTCTATTTATAATGACTTCATGATTCGGTAGTGCTAACCAACTAGAATATATAGTATGACTTTGAATATAAAAAACTAATGGCAACTTGATAAGTAGTAACAATTACCTCTAGTCTGAGTACTGGTTGCAATCTCCAAACCAGTTTTGTTAATGATTTTGCATTTTCTATCTTTAAACTGAAGTTGGAAACCCTTGTCCACCAATTGACCAACACTTAAAAGATTATGCTTTAAACCTTATACATAATAGACATTATCAATATTATCCTTGCCATTTAGAGAAATAATACCTCTACCTTTGATCATACATGCTTTGTCATCCCCATATCTGACTTGACTGCCATTGCATTCTTGCAGGGACAAATTTTTTATTTTATCTCCAATCATATGATGCAAGCATCCACTATCAATTACACATTCATCCTTGTCTTCAAATTTTGATTCCAAGGCCTTTTCTTCATTATTGATAGCCGGTTTCGATTAATCTTCCTTTAAGGCATAGAACACCCATTCCTTTCCATTGTTGGATCCACTAGCAGAGTCTGCTGCAGGTTCATCCTTAGAGTCATCACTTACTCCTTCCTCATCCACTATGTAGAATTGTTTTCATTTCTTGAATCTATGTCTATTTTGATTAGGCTTAAATGATTTCTTAACTTTTCTTCAAATCTTGCATTCCTTTCAAGACATCTAGATGCAAAATGACCAATCTTATTACATGCAAAACATTTAAAAGGTGCTTTTTCTTCATACTTACTTCTTGTCGGTCCTTTAGGAACTCATCTAGTAAATAAGGCTTCAAGTTTCTCAAATTATTCTTCCTCTTTTCTCATATCTTCCAATTCCTTTTCATATAGGGCTTTCCAATCACTTTTGCTAGTAGATGACGATGCATGAAAAGCAGGTTTAGACTTTGCAGCTCCTGAGGGTCCAAATTCTTCAAGCTCAAAAGTAGATAATTTCCCAATCAGAATGTCTCTGTTAATTGAAGTGTTTTCCATTATTATCAATTAATTAATTATGGTCACCTTCACCTTGTAAGCTGGTGGAAGGGCTCTCAAGACCTTGGAAACTATTTCATCTTCACTCAGAGATCTTCCACAATATTGAATCCCCATTACAATCCCATTCAATCTTTCCATAAATGTAGAGATTCTTTCATTACCTTCCATCTTCAAATTCTCATACCTTACCTAGTAACCATCAAGTTTAGCAATTTTGACAGTAGGATCACCTTCATTCAGAATTTGCAACTTATCCCACATAGCCTTTGCAGATGATTTATCAGTCAATCCCATGATTTGCTGATTAGTAAGTGCACACAAGAGGGATTCTCTAGCTCTACAATCATTTTCAATATTCTTGTCCAGGTCTATAGGAGTAGGATTGCCAAATGTCAGATCATAAGGTGTATATCCTTTCTTAGTGATTTCCCAAATATCCTTTCCAAGACATCTAAGATGATTCTCCATTTGGATTTTCCATATCCCATAATTTGTTACATCAAGCTTAGGGATTTCTCTTCTGAAAATAGTTGCGGGTGGATTTGAAGTATTAGCTGCCATAGGATCTACCTCAAGTGGTTAAGCTTCTGTAAAAGAGGACCAAAGATCTAATAATGATTGTTAGGATAACTGGTGGACAACTAAGAGGGGGCGTGAATTAGTTGTCAACAGATTATATTAATCAAACCACATTATAACCTTTAACCGAAGCACATAAATGTTGAATACCAGAATAGCAGAAACAAATATCAGTAAGCAATAAAACTAAAGAATGAAATAGAGAATTAACACAATGGAACTATACTGCATAACACCATGATTTGTATGTGGAAAACTCGATAAAGAGAAAAAAAATAGTGTGAAGCCTACCCATAATCAGATGATACTTCTACAGAAAATATGTGATACAATAAGGGGCTTACACATGCAGGAAGGCACACTGCCTAGAGCGTACTACTCATTACAAAGGAGTCTTATTAACTACAAAGAGATTATAACCACCTCAAGATAATTGGACAACAATCCAGAAGAAGGAACTACCCAAGATAACATCTACCATGCCTGATTACAGTCCCGATTAAGCTCAATACCAGAGGCCTTTGACCTCTTACTTAAACCCAATTCGGTCACCTATGATTGACCAAATCTCCTTCACATATAATATTTCATTTTATGATCATGAACATATTCCATTCACATACCATGATCTACAATGAGATCTTACATCAATTTATACAAACCCTAAAGCCTAAACCAATTAGACTAGCCACCTAAAAGATATTACAATAAGATCATTACATACATCCATATTACAATGATATCCCATGTCAGCTTGATATCAAAACAACATTAACCAATCCATAAATCATCCCAATAATGTGTAGAGAACACGTTAACATGATATTGGTCCATAACCTAGATAGGTACCGGACCTCATCTGGGTCCACCATGCCAAAGCGATGTCTCCAATTAGTTGAGGCACGATGAAGAATCACCTTCTGCATCCTGAATTCCATCTAGAAGCCACACCAACACCACTTATGCATCCTACCAAAGATTCTTAGAAGAAGATTTGCTGGTTAAACCTTAAACCCTTACTAGTAACACAAGATCTTCTGCCGATAAGCAAAACCTATCTACCAGTAACCATCCAAAATAGCTAGTGTTGACATTAGAGACAAAACATCAATGCAACACATAATTAATTCCTCCATATAGCCAACACATAGTTGATTCATGATTCAAGGCATCTTAGTTTGCATTTCCAGCCTCCGATGTCAATTCTAGTGCAAGATTCAAGGTCTAGTATCTCATGATTTTGGATGAATAGAGCTATCCTTAGGTATGATGGTGTAACATGTGTTGCGATATTGTTGGGATGATTTAGATGATTGTTGGTGAGTTTGAGGAGTTTGTGCCAACATGTATGAAGCATGTTATCATATTTTTTATGTCTAGATATGCATTGGTGGTTGGATTGAGCTGACATGTTACTACCCATTTCATATTGTACAACTTTGTGAAACCGACATGGTTAATGATTCTTTTTGTTGGTACAGATATATAAGATTAAATTGGTTGATCATTTGGAGAATTTGATTGGCAAAAGAGAGTATGTATCAATGAATTTGTGAGTTTTCTGAATGTGATTGAAGGTTTAAGTGGTTCGGTGAGTGACAAAGCAAGAAAACAAGGCAGTGTGACAAATTAGGTGCAGGAGAGAATCTAAGACTAACCCAAATAAAATTTTGGGATAGTTAGATGCTATAATTTAGTTCATTTACTATTATAATCATTTTATATTAGCCTATAAGGTAGTGAGCCTTCCTTCGGGTTGAATCCCATTTTGTAATTGAGCGGTGAGCTTTAGGCAGTGTCCTTGAAGGCAAGTGCATTCCATTTTATGTAATATTATCATACTCCTAGCCAAAGTATAATAATATTGTGGGTTCATATCTCACCATGTTTTTTACCTTTCTTGGTTTCCACGTAAATTTTTTGGTGTTATGGTTGTTTGGTTGTTTGCTTTGAGTTTTTGCTTCTTACATTATTTCTAATACATATAGTGGTTTAAGAATCAGTTTAATAAACTTGTAAATTGCAGAATATTGATTCGCCCCCCCTCTCAGTGTTCATTGATTCCAACAATTGGTATCAAATCTTAGTTCCTCTGAGGAATCCTAACAACTTGAGGAAGATCCAGAAGATTGAATCAATGATCTTCGGTTCACAGAGACAACTTAGTGTGGTGCTTGAGAATCTTGATGCAGTAAGAAAAGAAGTAAGTTCCTTGAAAAGAAACCTAAATATAGCTGAGGATTTAATTTGGAGCCTAAAAGATCAAGTAAGAACTTCTAGAGAAAATATAAACAAGATGATGGATAAGCTAAAGTAAAATGAAGAACAAACCATGTATAATCAAACCCTTGAAGATAAGAGAGATGAATGTGAGAAGCTGGCTAGAGAGAATGCAATCTTAAAGAATGAAATGCAATCCATTGTAATCAAGTTGACCAAGGAGATTGAAGATTAGAAGAAGGATGAAGAAACCATGACTTAATCATTGAAGGATATATTTGATGAATATTGCAAATTGACATATGAGAATGATCAATTGCAGCTTGAATTGGTGCAATGCAAGAATGATGGACAAGAACTTGAAAGGAAGATCATAATTTTGAGAGATGAGGTTTCTACTGCTAATGAGTACAAAGAAAAATTCAAAGTTGATTCAACTCGGTTGGATGAGATGCTAGAAAGTTAGAGACATGGGAAAGACATGCAAGGACTTGGATTTGAAAAAGGAGGATCCTCCAGTTCTGGTCAAAGCAATCAACAGAAGAACAAGAAACATCTGGTAAGGAAACCTAATGCCTATAATTTTAATGGTAAATTTTTTGTTTGTAGTAAATTTGGTCACATGGAAAGTCAATGCAAAAGTAGGATGAATAATGGGATGATGAATAAAATGATGAACAATGGTTCTGCCTTTATCGATCAATGTTTCATATGCAACAATGTCATAAGTCAAACATGTGCAAAACGGTGATAAACAATTTTCAAAATAAGAGATGTTTTGTTTGTGGACTATTTGGACATATCTCTAACAAATGCAGGATGAGGCCTAATTAGATGAAATTCAAGCCTAAATCAAACGAAATTCAAGCCTATGCAAAGGAGTGTTGTCTACTATGCATGCAACAATTCCAGTCACATTGCAAAATTCTATAGAAGTAAGAATAGGAGTAACAATGGTTCAGTGAATAAGAACAATTCAGATGAAAAAGGAAAAGCTAGGGCAGAAGAGATCAAAGATCAACATAAGAAAATAAGGGTAAAGAAGGAAGATTCAAATGTGCAGAATGACTCCACACCTAAATCCAGCGTTGGAACCTCATTTGATAACTAGGGCATTTTTGGCCTTAGGGGGAGTTTTACATGTAAAATTATAAAGACCCCCTCTTTGAGAAATGTAATTAGTTGCAGAAGATTTTAGAAGATCAAGATCAGTTATGCAAAGGATATCCGAAAGAATTCATGACAATTTGAGATTCCGATGGAAGATTTCATGAAAAACAAGGTATCCGAAAGCTTTTAGGGTCATAGATTTATTGCAACTAAAATTTAGGTTTTCTGAGGATAAAAATGCCATTTCTCTATTCATTCTTCACAATGTGAACAAAGAGAAAATAGAAGAGCAGTAGAGCGAAAGTGATATAGAAGAGAAATTTGAGCTTGTGGTGATCTGATAGAGGCTTCTTGCATCTAGTTGTGATTGAACATGTATTTATCCATTTCTGAAGCTATCAGCTCATACCCTAAATTCAAAATGGCATCATCTTCTGGCATTGCAACTCCACTTGTTGAAATCACTGAAAGAGCTTGGCCCATTTTCAAGAAACATTTGGTTAAGTCTATTGAAGACGATCCAAAAGGTGAGTTTTCCTTTGTATCGTATGAAGTGTTGCACAATGAAGACATTAAGACATATATACATTATAATATCGAGGAATTGGGTAATTCAGACATGTTATCCCTATATGCTAAGAACATGGTTGTGTTTAAATTAAGGATCACTGAGAGTGGGGGTGGAGGGGGTAAATCAATGATCTACTAGTTAGTAGATTTTTAGACTTAACTTTCAACATAAAAGAAACAACCACAAGATCATAACACTAGTATTTTTATGTGGAAACCTAAATGGGAAAAACCACAGTGGGATTTGAACCCACAATATTATTCCACTATGGCCTAGTAGAAAAACAAAATTACAAAATGGGATTGCACAGGCATTTAGGCACGCTGCCTAGAACTCACTACTCAAATACAATGACTTGGAAGGCTACAACCCTCATGGAAATCTCACTGACTTACAAAGTTTTTATAGTGATGAATTGCAATGCATGAACTTTGAAATAGAATCTACAATGCTTGGATGAGTTTCGGTTAAGTACTGAATGCATTGACTGGATCACTTATGTTGTTCTGCTATGTTCTACCATGTTCTCTATCTCAAGCAGCTACTGGATCAAGAATGCGCATGTGGAACTGCACCAAAATGGATTCTTGATCACCTCCCACTCACATAGAATTGCACCATCCATCAAAAAGATCACCCACACCAAACATATATATCGACAACCAAAAAATAGATCATACATCATGTCAGCCTAAAGGTGTAATGTGTAGTCACATGTCGGCTTGAATGGATCAAAAAAAATAAATGCAGATCACCGAAATGATAAAAGAATGATGTGTCTAATTCGGCTCAATTATCCCAAACATGCTTCAATGCACCACAATCACCAAAAAAATTTTGAACCCAAAAATGCTCAGTTGTTCCTAAAATATTGGTTAATCAGCTACCGGTTAACACACGCTTTTGGATAAAATCACAACACCGGATCGAATCTCTATGAAGAGTTGTCATCAATGAAAACCCTAAACAAATAATCATCCATTAGAAACCACCAAAAACCATCGGATGAGTGTCAATTACCAACAGGTTGATGATTTTGGGAATTTGAAATCAGATTTCAAGAATTTGGAGGAAAAGGATTTTATTTACTTCGTACACTTCTCGATATTTGATGAACCCGAATGGGTGAAGTATGTTCTAAGATGAATTCATGATGAATTTTTATGGCTGGAAAAACCCCACAAGATCACAAAGCAAGCTATTCAAGCAGTAGCCTGTCTGAATACTATCGGTGAAGTTCCCGCACTTCAGGATGTGAATAATGCCACTATAATGGAGGTAACTGGTTCCAAGTATGACAACTTGTCAATAACCATTAGTGATATAATGAAATTTGATGTAAGATTTGATTAGATGGTTACTGGTTACAAGGTTTATAAGTCAAGTAGGCAAAATTCTGTATCCAGTACTGTGATTTATGCAGCTTATTAGATGCTGAAAGAAAACAATATATATGACTTGTGTAAAGTGCATCTTAGAAAGCTAATGAACAACATAAAGAAGATAAAACAAGACAAGAAGCACATGTTCAAATTTGGTTCCTTGATCATTTTCTTAGCACTGTATTTCCTAAATGAGATCCTCAGTATTGGAAAGGTTCAATGGGCATATGATAAACTGGTGGTAGCTCAAATTAAGGAAGGATTGTAGGGTATGGGTGATGTGGTTTCTTTGAAATCAGCCTTATGGGGTTACTTCAAGACATTTTAGGAGTTGATGCAAGGCAGAGAAAGAATTCCAAAGGCTATTATTGAAAACTATAAAAAATAAAATTTGCTTCATGGTGGATAAGGATCAATGTCACATGGAAGTAGTTGAGCCTAGGATGGTTTGGATTCTGCCTATGGGATATGAAGTGGATGAAATCACTCTTGACACCTATACTTAGTACCTTCTCAATAAGCTAGTAGATGAAAAAGAGGAAAGATTTGGTACTTTGAAATAAAAAGACTTGAGCCTACACAAGCAATTTTATGAGTCCAGTAGGAAGAGAAAGGTTAGAAAGAAGGTTGAACAACTTGTAGAGTAGATGGGCATAACTAAAGAAGTTGTACAAAGCACCTGAGAGAAGAACATATTAAACAAAGAATAAATGGTAAAACCTAAGGCTAAAGTGGTCTCTACTCCTCCCAAGCAGTCCAAGGATAAATAAAGCAAGTTAACATGTACCTCTGGTGCGTAGAAGATAGTCCCTCCACCTAAGCCACAATCAACATCAACTATTGGGGCAAAGAAGAGGAAGAAGGAGAAGCCAGTTGGTGCAGAGCACCTTCTACTACACCTCTATTTCAAACACATGGTGGTGTCTACATGTTCATTTGTGATGTAATAATGGGTTGGATAATTGATCACCCTAGATGTAATTGAATGCCTATTTGTATGGTCAATAATCTCTTAGGTGAGCATATAAACCTAGACGTCTATTAGGCCACGAAGGCTTGGAATTTGGATTTTCAATTTTGGTGTGTCTAGGATGTTTTCTTAGGTGTTTGGAGTCTAAAAATAACAAATAATGACCTTGGATGCATTTCCATAAGGTCTAAGTGGTTAATAACTGATGTTGTCTTAAGCTACAAAATGTTGCATTTGTTGTCAAGAAACTTTTCAAAGTTGCCGGTAGGATGCCAACTACTTCTCCAATGGTCCTAACTATTCAAAATTTGGTTATAAATGTTGGAAAAGGTTTATATATTCTTGGAAAACCATGGGCAAGAGAGAGTAGAGAGTTTTGTAAAGTTTGATAGAGAAAGGGAATAAGACAAGTTTGATTTTGCTAGAACAACGACATTTTTTCGTACTGTCTGTATAGGGTGTGATATCTACTAATGAATTTCTTATTGGATTATAAAGAGCCCTAAAATATACTTCCAATGCATTTGGTCTAACCTCTTGAAGTGAATTTTAGTGGAAGTTATAAGCATTTTTACCCTCTGCATGTCTAAAACCCTCCATTTTCAAGGGTTACAATGCAAATGGGACCCTAACTTGCAATCTACTCATTAGGATATGATGGACATTGGTAGAATGCAAGTTAGGGGCATGTATTTTAAGATTATAGAGGGGAAAGGTAAGAGGAGTTGGTTGGTAACCTTACCACCAAGTCCTAGTCTAAATTGTTTGAGGGTTTAGATTAGAATAGACGAGTTTCATTGAGCATACAATGAACAATGATGAGATGATGAGTTGAATTGATGGAATTGGAGTATTTGGACATAGAAGAAACCTCCTGAATAGTTGTAACCTTCCTATGATCCCATATACCTCCTTTGTAAAACTGGTCTAACTTGATCAATTAGGCCTATGACCCAAGTAGGTGTTGAAGAGTGTAGGAATAGGGTGGAATTCCAACCTTTTGGAATCTGATAGTAATCCCAAAAGGGTGCCTAAAACCTAAATTTGTTTAGGGTTTTGTTTGGTATAATTTGGAGAAAATTCAAAAAAGATAGTGAAATAGGGCTACTAACTGGTAGGCCTGTCTAGGCCTCAAAAGACAATATTTGCCTTGTGTTTCAAACTATCACTATGGGAGATCTTGATAGGTCTTAGGAAGTGTGTAGAAGTGTTGTGATATCCCTTGTTAGGGGCAAGAGTCTGATTTCACATTTGAGGTGTGATTGTAGTCTTGAGAGAGACTCAAGATAAATAAGACCAAGGTGTGTAGGTGGTTTTATCACCCTACTATTGCCAATCTCTGCATCAGGTGGTATCAGAGCATCAAAAGAGCCTTGGGGAAAGAATAAAGCAATGGAAGATGTAGTAGAGAATAGTGAGGAGATTCCCACTAGACCCATGACAAACATGGAGCTAGCTAAGATAGTGAGGGAGTAGGCAACTAAGAATAAAAAGATTGATCAAGAGAGAGAAAGGTTGAAGAAAGACCAGACAAGCAAGGGAATTGCATCAGAATTTGATGGAGAAGGAGAAGAGGAAGAAGAAATACTATTGATATTGACAGATCAAAGGCAATTTGTTGAAGCCCTCAATAGGGTAGGAAGAAGAGACAATAGAGCATAACTACCTACATTCTCTAGAAAGATGAATCCAAAAGAGTGTATGGATTGGATAGAAGCAATGAAAAATTATTTTGAATGTGAAGAGGTACCTAAAGACCAAAGGGTGAAGGTGGCTAAATCCAAAATGAGGGTCCAACTCCTAGTTGGCTGAACTTTCTACAAAATGAAAGAGATGAAGAAGGAAAGAGACCTATAACTTCATGGAAGAAGATGAAGATAGAGATCAAAATGCAGTTTGTACCTGAGGACTATGAGATAATCCTACACAAGAGATTACAAAATCTAAGACAAAAGGATTTGGATGTTAGTACTTACACTAAGGAGTTCCATAGGATGACCCTCAAAGCAAAGATGCTAGAAAGTGAGACATAAAAGCTAGCAAGGTACATGAATGGTTTTAAGTTTAGTATTCGAGATGAACTAAGTTTGTTTAACCCTGAATCAATGCACAAGTGTTTTTAGATGGCACTTAGGATTGAGGAGAAGCAAAAAAGGAGAGGAGAACACAATAATAGAGGAAAGGGTACAAGTTTCAGAGGCAAAGGTAGATTCAATGGAAGGGTATCATCTCTTAAACCCCAAGGAGAATCCAACCATCAAGAACAAGAGGGAGAATCAGGGAACATAGGTAGCTTTAGAGGAAGGAGGGGAAATGGTAGAGGAAGATTCAGTGGAAGAGGACCTAGTGTCTTCACCGGTAGGTCTTTTTTAGCAACCAAGTTGGGCATTAGTCATTTAGATGTCTTGGGAAGGTAAGCAATGGTAGCCAAGGAGGTGATAGGAAAGCACATCTAATACAAGAAGAATATAGTCAAAGCATGACCTTCTACCATACATCAACTTCAAAGTCTACAGATCCAGAGCAAGGAGAACTCTTGATGATCAATAGGACCCTCTTGAAAGTGCCAACTGTTAAAGAACCACCTCAGAGGAAATCTCTTTTCAGAACCTCCTGCAAGGTACAATCTAAGGTATACAAAGTCATCATGGACTCAGGGTCCACAGACAACATAGCTTCTATTGAAATGGTTACTAAGCTTAACTTGCAAAGAATACCTTATCCCCACCCTTATAAAGTGTCTTGGTTGAACAAAGCTCAACAAGCCCTGATTAGTGAGCAAGTGTGGATAGAATTTTCAATAGGTGAATACAAAGATTGGGTGTTGTGTGATGTAGTAGAAATGGATGCTTTCCATCTACTACTAGGTAGGTCTTGGAAATATGATGTAGATTCTAGGGATGAGGGAAGGAAGAATGTTTACACCATCACCAAGAATGGGGTGAACTTCACTATGACACCTCTTCCAGATGATAGTAAGGATAAGCACATGGTGACTAGTGTCATGCTAGTGGATGAGAAGGAGTTCATGAAGGGTTTGAAGGAGAAGGATACTCCTTGATTTGCAATAGTTGTCAAATGTAGGACTGAATCTAAGAAGAAGACTAAGAGCCAAGAGACAGAAAGGGGAGTAGGTCCTAAAGAGGTTCAAAATCTGCTAGACCGGTATAAGGGGATAGTTGCAGACAATACCACAAATTACTTATCCCCTCAAAGGGAAATTAGTCATTGTATTGACCTCATACTAGGTGCCTCACTACCCAATAAGGCATCATACAAGCTTACCCCTAGACAAAATGCAGAAGTTGTAAGATAGATCCAATAATTGCTTGAGAAAGGGTTCATTAGGAAGAGCATAAGTCCCTATGTAGTCCCTGCGTACTAGCTCCTAATAAATAAGGAAAATGGAGGTTGTGTACCAACTCTAGGGCGATAAATAAGATAGCAATCATGTATAGACTCCCAATGCCAAGAATGGAGGACTTGATGGATTGTCTAGGAGGGGCCAAGTATTATTCCAAAATGGATTTGAAAAGTGGTTATCATCAAATAAGGATCAGAGATGGAGGCCAATGGAAGACTTCTTTTAAGACTAATGAAGGCCTATTTGAGTGGATGGTGATGCTATTTGGACTTTCCAACATCCCTAGTACATTCATTAGACTCATGAATGAGTTTCTTAAGCCCTTCATCAATCATCTTGTAGTAGTGTATCTAGATGATATATTGATTTTTAGTAAAGACATGAATGAACATCTAACACACTTGGATTTGGACTTTCCAATGCCCCTAGTACATTCATTAGACTCATGAAAGAGTTTCTTAAGCCCTTCATCAATCATCTTGTAGTAGTGTATCTAGATGATATATTGATTTTTAGTAAAGACATGAATGAACATCTAATAGACTTGGATTTGGTGTTCTAAAGGTTACATGAGGAGCAATTGAAGATCAATTTGGATAAACGTGTCTTCTTGCAGGAAGAACTAGTGTTCCTTGGATTTGTGATTTCTCAAGGAAATTTGAAAATGGATCCATCTAAGGTGGAGGCAATCCTAAACTGGCCAACCCCTCAGTCAGCAATTGAGGTAAAAGGTTTCTATGGGTTAGCAAGTTTTTCTAGAAAGTTTATTAAGAATTTCAGTGGGGTTAGTGCACCAATGATAGAAAACATAAAAGGTGGAAGGAAATGTCAATTTGTTTAGACTAAGGAGGCTGATAGGTCTTTTGACTTTTTGAAAACTAAGATTTCAGAGCAACCTATTTTGGTACTCCCTGACTTTCACAAGGTTTTCACTATTGGGTGTGATGCATCAAAGAAGGCCATAGGAGGAGTCTTGAGTCAGGAAGTTAGGCTAGTGGAATTTTTCAGTGAGAAACTAAATGAGGCAAATCAAAATTATTCTACATATGACCTAGAGATGTATGCTATGGTGCAATCTCTTAAGAAGTAGAGGCATTATTTCCTACCTAACGAGTTTATTGTATATACTGACAACCATGCTCTAATTTTTTTGAACACGAAGGAGAAACTAAATCACCAGCATATGAAGTGGATGAAATGTCGCCAAGCTTACATTTTCACTATCCTACATAAGAAAGGAGTAGCTAATAAAGTTGCCAATGCACTTAGTATAAGGAACTTAGCAATCCAGTAGATTCAATTGGAAAGCATGAGATGCCTTAACTTACATGTATCAAGGGGATGAAGATTTCAAGGAGGCCTATACGGTTTGTAAGGACATGAATGACATGTATCATACTAATTTTTTTGATTATATTCTTCAAGAAGGCTTACTTTTTAAAGGCAGTTAGCTTTGTATTCCTAATTGCTCCATGAGGGAAAATATTGTAAAGGAAAAACATTGTGGGGGTTTGTCAGGACTTGATAAGACACTTGAATTGGTTAGGAGATTCTACTTTTGGCCTAGGATGCAGTCACATGTGAGAAAGTATGTGAAAGCATGTGTGGTATGTCAAAGGGCAAAAGGGACAAGTTCAAATGCAGGTCTACACACTCCATTACCAAACCTTGGGATTTAGTTAGCATGGACTTTGTCTTAGGTCTTCCTAGGAATAAATTAGGATATGATAGTATATATGTTGTTGTGGACAGGGTTTCCAAAATGGCACACTTTTTGTCATGCAAATTTAGACACGATGTTTCCAATATTGCAGGTTTGTTCTTCAAGGAGATTGTTAGACTTCATGGGTTACCCTTAAGCATTATATCAGATTGGGATCCTAAGTTTGTAGAACATTTTTGGAGGACTTTGTGGCATAGGTTAGGGACAAACTTGTCCTTCTTTTCTGCTTATCACCCTCAATCTGATGGACAGAAAGACATGATTAATAGATCCCTTGGTAATTTATTGAGGTGTTTGACTAAGAACCATGGGGCTACTTGGGATACAATTCTTCCACAAGTAGAGTTCTCATATAATGACTCTGTGAATAGAAGTACAAGACTGAATCCTTTTCAAATTGTATATGGGACCCATCCTAGAGGTGTTCTTGAACTCCAAGAAGTGTAGAATATTGAAAGGAGGAGTTCTCAAGTGAATGATTTTGCTGAAGTGACGAGGGACATACATCAACAAGTCTGAGATAGATTGATTCAAACCACTGAAAAGTATAAGCAAACAATAGATGTCACAAGGAGAGATGTTCAATTGAAGGTGGGAGACATGGTGATGATTCATCTCAAAAAAGAAAGACTCCCTAAGGAGAAGTACAACAAGCTACTCATGAAAAAGATAGGTCCTTTCAAGGTCCTAGAGAGATGTGGGACAAATTCATATAAGATAGATCTACCCACTGATAATGGTCTATCTCCTATATTCAATGTATCTGATATATATGTGTATAAAGATTTTGTAGATGATATTTGTGTTGCAAGTCCATCTGATTCTTCTAGTCCAACTATGTTGAAAGGACTTCCTCCCCCTCTCAAACCAGAGATTAAGTACATTTTGGATCAAAGGGTTAGCAAGAAGACAAGGAGGAAGACTTACTTGGAGAACCTAGTCAAATGGAAGAATCAATCTTTGGAGGATGCTACATGGATGCCTTATGAGGCCATTAAGAAGACCGAAACTAGATTTGCAGACATCCCAACTCAAGGGACTTGAGTTTTTTGGGTCCGGGAGTATGGTGCAGAGCACGTTCTACTAAACCTCTATTTCAAGAACATGGTGGTTTCTACATATTCATTTGTGATGTAATAATGGGTTGGATCATTGATCACCCTTAGTGTAATTCAATTCCTATTTGTATGATCAATAATCTCTTAGGTGAGCATATAAACCTAGAGGTCTATTAGGCCATGAAGGCTTGGAATTTGGAATTTCAATGTTGGTGTGTCTAGGATGTTGTCTTAGGTGTTTGGAGTCTAAAAATGACAAATAATGACCTTAGATGTGTTTCCATAAGGACTAAGTGGTTAATAACCGATGTTGTCCTAAGTTGCAAAATGTTGCATTTGTTGTGAAGCAACTTTTCAAAGTTGCCAGTAGGATGCCAACTACTTCCAATGGTCCTACCTATTGAAAAGTTGGTTATGGATGTTGGAAAAGGTTTATATATTCTTGAAAAACCATGGGAAAGATAGAGTAGAGAGTTTTGTAAAGTTTGGTGGAGAAAGTGAATAAGACAAGTCCGATTTTGCTAGAACAACAACATTTTTCTATACTGTTCGTACAGGGTGTGAGATCTACTAATGAATTTTTGATTGGATTAGAAAGAGACCTGAAATACCATTCCAATGCATTTGGTCTGACCTCTTGAAGTGAATTTTAGTGGAAGTTATATGTCAGGCCTAAAATTTAGGGCAAAAAATGGAATGATTTTTTAAAAAAAAATACAATTTAATTAACAAGTTCACTAACACGACATGCACTCACATGTTTGCCACAACAATATTCGAGCTAACTCTGATACTAACTAAGTATCGAAATTAATCAAATTTATTTTCAAAAAACTAAATCGTTTAATTTTATTTTCACAAGATACCTAGTAAATAGATTAATTAAATCAAACTCATTAAAAATAGTAGATGAAGATAAATTTAATCTCCAATAAGACTTTATAGTCTAAAATCCATTTTTAAATCAATAATTTTAATAATTGATTAAAGTGTCTATTAATTTCTTAATAAATGTCTCCCATTAGTTTATTTTTATTAAAAATCAAAGAACCAATACCCTTTTTTTTTTCTATAGTTCCATGTTGACAACCAACTCTTAATTAATTATTTGATTTACCATCCATCCTATAAACAACCTTATTATTGATTGTTTTAAAATAATTTAAACATTAATACACATAATGTGTCTTAAAATATCTTTATTATATGCAAATAAAATAGATATATTTTTCCTTAGCAAATATTAATACAACGTACTCATTTTCGTTCGAATATTTTAACTCTTGAAAAACCCATAAATATCTAATATCTACACCATTCTCAAAACTATATCATATATATATATATATATATATATATATATACACACATTTAATTAATTATTTTATTTTTTTGCCTTCAAACCCTAATCCCTTTCTTTATTTCCTCTTTATACATGAATTATATATATATATATATATATATATATATATATATATATATATATATATATATATATTAAAAACAACACACTTCACCTATTTACCCTAGCCCTAACCGGGCTAGGGATTCATTTTATTACCCATGTTTTGCACGGGGGTGCACGGTGTATTTTGCAGGGTTGGCGGCGTTCTTATTTACCAACGGGCCAAGTGGAAGAGGCTGTGGGCGAGCCGAGCGCCGCCCACTATGCGGTTACAAAGTGGAGCGCCGGGCATCGCCCACTGTGTGCCCACAAAGTGGTGGTGCTGGGTGCCTCCCACTGTGTGCTCACACAGTGGCGGTGTTTTGGCGCCGCCCACTGTGTGTTCACACAGTGGGGTGCGGCCCAAAACCCGCGATAAACCAAAACCCCTTTTTTTTTTTTTAAGTTATAAATTTAAAAAAAAAGATTATATATATATATATATATATATATATGTATGTATATATATATATGTATGTATATATATATTTCTCAATATGTTTTACATGCAAATTTTTTTTTAAACAAAATAAACAAGGTAAATCATTATGTTAAATAAATATATATATATATATGTATGTATATACATATATATATGTATATATATATACATATATACATATATATATGTATATACATATATATATACATATATACATGTATATATGTATATACATATATACATATATACATGAATATATGTATATATCTATATATATGTATATATATATATATAAATATATATACATATATATATGTATATATGTATATACATACATATCTAGATAAATATATATACATATATATATATATATATACATATATATATGTATATATATTTATATATATATATACATATATATAGATATATACATATATATAGATATATACATATATATAGATATATACATATATACATGTATATATATATATATGTATGTATATATACATATATACATGTATATATGTATATATCTATATATATGTATATATATATATATAAATATATATACATATATATATGTATATATGTATATACATACATATCTAGATAAATATATATATATATATATATACATATATACATGTATATATATATATATGTATGTATATGCATATATATATATATACATGTATATATATATATATATTTATTTAATGGTATATATACTACGGTTTACATTTTCATTTGTTTTGTAGGGTATTTATATGACATGTTAATATAAAAATATATATATAAATATATTCATGATTTCTACATGTATATAAATATATATATATATATATATTTATTTATAACTAATAGTATTATTTCTTTTTTCTTAAACTAACATCGTAATCATGAAAGATTTTGATTTACAATTGTAAGAAAGGAAGTATAGAAATAAGTTTGTTTTAATGGTGGTATATTTTCCAGAACTATATTGTACTCTATTGATTTACAGAAAATAGAATTCTAAAAATTATTTTTAAAACTACAATATGCATGCAAATCTAGTTAATGCCTTTCCTATTTATTTTTATTTTAAATGCTTAAAAAAAAATGGAATAAATCTACTGCTAAACTATTTGTCATAACACATCAGAAATATATATCTTTTTCTTCTGAACTTAAGAAATACTATTTTAGGAATACATTATACTTTTCTGCAATAAATACATTCACTAATTCCACAACTAATACAACAACTAACTAAACATTTTTTATTTATTTAAAAGCTAACAGCAAATACAACTCATATTTTTCTGCAATTAAAATGGAGATAAATTCTCAGCTAAAAAGAAGAACCCAGATCTAAATAAAACTGATTTTTCAATATTACGGAAACTATTGCAAGAAATCCAAAAGTAACTCTTTTCCAAAACAGAAGTAGAAATATATCTAGCTTTTTACAACATTAAAGATATTCTGCAACATTTAAAGGATGTTTCTTTATTTAACTACGATAACAAATCTCATGTCTATTTTTCAAAATTACAACTTGCCTCTCATTTCAACGAATGAGGGTGTATTTCCCCTATCAAAAAAAAAACTAATAACTGTAAATGAATTTAGATTTCTTCAACAATAATCTTCTACAACTTTTCACTTTTCCTATTCTTTTCTCCTAACATTCCTACATAATAAATCACAAATATGACCATGGAGTGCTCACCTCCCAGCCTAGGCTAACTGGTAGCCACCCCCGAGTTCGGAGAACCAAGCCCTAGACGGGTAACAAACATGCAAACACATAGAAGGTAGGAAGCACACAAATTTCAAACACACACCCAAACTTGGCTACACTGCACCACACTTTGGTGATGACCTTTTCAAGGGTGGTAGTGGACCAATACCCTGAGGAGAACTGCAAGTATGGAAAACAAGTAGCCACCTCATGGCACAATAAATACATCAAGAATTTCAACCCCTTATTCCTTATGCCCCCCGAGGCATTCTAGCCTTGTATCCCTCCTTATGACCCCGATTGCACAAACAGGCCATGCAGCAAGGGTCACAAAAAAATCCCTTGTGATCGCTCTCAAATGAGAGTCTCTCACTCGAGGGTTGTCATTGCTACCACCCTCAAGATCCTCCTCTCTCCCAAGAGTAAGAGGTCTTGAGAAAACTCCCAAAAACACAGACGAAACATAATGCAAAATACCAAATGAAAATTCCTAAAAAGGACATACAAGAAACCAGATTTCTTACACTAACTTACTTTCAAACACATGCAAAGAAAAGAAGACATTTTAAAGAATAATGAAACCAACCTTAATCTGCCCAAAGGTAGGATAATATTTGAGGAAGAGCTGCCCAATCCATGGATCTTCTTCTTCTACCCTTAGCTAAATTTTCTATTCAAATCTATTCTATTCTTTTCAAAAAAATTCTCTTGTCTCCAAAAATGGAGAGTGGGTGATTACCCTCAAATTTTCAAATTCTTGCTTAAGAAGCTCATCCTCTCAGTTCTCACAAGTTTCTAAAAACTAAAAAAGGAAAGTAAGGCAGAATGGGAAAAAGAACTCTCATTCGAATAGGAAAGTTTTCAATTAGATTCAAACTTCTAATTTCAATTTTCGCACAACTCAGAAAAGCCAATTTTTAAAGTGTCAAAAAGGTCACTTAGGAGTAGAAACTTGCCTAAAATTACCCCTAACCCTTAGGTATACCTTATGGGCTTTAGGAAACCCTATTAAACTACCCCTAGGTGTTCATTTAACCCATTTTAAATCCCTCTGAAGTTTATTTTCGGGTCAAACGTATGTTGACCTCTCCAAAGATTCTTTTCCCAAGGTATTTATGACATCACGTTATATTAATTGAAAAAAAAGCTATAGTTGAACACTTTCCCACCAAGAGACAAAAATAAAACATTTAAACTTAAATCCACACATGTGTCAAGTGACACAAATAAAACACTTTTACAAATTAAAACATGAAATCGTCTCTTGTGGATTTTACACATTAAATTTAAATAACACTTAACACACATGCAGCATATACTGTTACAAATAAAATACAACACAAACAGGGTGTTGTCTCTCCAAATAGACAACCCCTGGCTTACGGACATACATAAATCTAGGTTTGGTTCTCCGTAATTTTCCATGGTCACATGGTCAATTTCCTGTGCATCTCAATTTACACATTAGTACTTTCAAATATCCACATATAATATTATTCAAAGGAATAACAATACACATCATCACTTGCATACAGTTTTCATCTGCACAGATTAAATACATCTTTTATCAAGCAATTTCACATAAGCAATTTCATCCCAATTCACATAAACTTAACCATACATCATAGTTCTATTATCATAGTAAATTCCTGTAAATTCAATAATGACATCTATCATTGCAATATCATCTTACCTAAAAATCATGTAGTATTCTATCACATAAAGCATACAAGTAAATCATCAAAACATAGCAATGTTATCCAAATGCTGAAATCATATAAGTTCTAAGTTTCAAAATGCATCAAAATAAAGTATCCATAATAGTCTAAATATAAAATCCACTGAAATGTCACACTGAGTCAAGGTGAGGCCTCACACCCTCCCCCTCTAGGCATGAACTTCCTCCTGGAGTTCATCAAAGAGGTGGGGGTACTCTAATCTCATACGTGCTTCGTCCTCCCATGAAGTTGTGACCTCATCATAATAATCCCACTGGACCTTAACTTGGTCCAGCTCTCGACCTCGAAGGGCCAACGTCCAACATGCCAAAATGCGAATGGGTTCCAAAGCTATCTACCCATCTGACTCCACCTGCAAGGCATCCCAATCTATAATGTGAGACTCGTCATAGATATATTTTTTCAAAACTGATACATGAAACACATCGTGGATGGGTGACAAGCTAGGTTGCAATGCTAAATAGTAGGCAACTGGGCCTGTCCTCTCAAGAATCTCAAAAGGTCCTACAAAGCGAGGTGTTAGCTTAGAACCCTTTCCATAATGGATTGGACTCTTATGCGGTGGCACTCTCAAGAAAACTCTATCTCCAACCAAGTAGCTATGATCTATCCTCTTTGCATCAACATATTTCTTCTGTCTATCCTGAGCCTCTTTGAGATGCTGCCTAATCAAATCCACCTACTGTTCCATATCCCAAACTATCTCAGGACCAATAGCAACTCTGTCCTCTATGCAATCCCAACTCAAGGGCATCCTGCAAGGCCTGCCGTATAATGCCTGATAGGGTGGCATCCCCAAAGAAGTGTGATGCCCATTGTTTTAGGCAAACTCCACTAAGGGAAGATACTCCTCCCACCGGGTCTGATGATCCATGACTTACATGTGAAGCATATCCTCTAGCACCTGATTGACCCTCTCTGTCTGGCCATCTGTTTCTGGGTGATAGTCTATACTGAAATTGAGCTTAGTGCCCATAGCTGCCTGTAATGACTTCCAAAAGGAAGAAGTGAAAAGAGAATCCCTGTCAGAAAGAATCTTGTGGGGTATGCCATGAAGTCTAACAATGTCTCACAAGAACACCTGTGCTACTGTTGGAGCTATGAATGTAGTACGGACTGGTGAAAAGTGAGCTACTTTGGTCAACTTGTCTACTGTCACCAAGATAGCATCATGGCGATGTAAAGACATAGGAAGACCAATGATGAAATCCATGGATATAGTATCCCACTTCCACTCTGGTATAGCATGAGACTAGAGCAACCCACCTGGATGGCGGTGCTCCACCTTTACTCTCTCACACTTGAGGCATCAAGCTACTATCTCAGCAATGAGCTACCGCATTCTCAGCCAATGATACAACTGCCTCAAGTCAGCATGCAACTTTTTAACCCCAGGATGCGCTGCATAAGGAGCTCTATGAGCCTCCATGACAATGAACTCTCGCAACCCTCTGGAGGAAGGTACATAAATGTGCCCTTTGTGGCGTAACAATCCATTGGACTCCAAAGAATAATCCACATATTTCCCTTCTAGAGTAACCTGAGATCGTATTACCTGACCAACCTCTGCATAACATCCATCCTTTGGCAAGTGTTGTAGTATGTGGTCTCTCAAATCCATGCCCATAGATATGGTGTAAATCTCATGACATCTCCTACTCAAAGCATCTGCAACTACATTTTCCTTTCCTTTGATGTAGTGAATGTCAAAATCATATTCGCAAAATAACTCCATCCATCTCCTCTGACGTGCATTAAGGTTCGACTGAGTGAAGATGTACTGAAGACTTGATGATCTGAATGCAACTCAAAGTGATGACCTAAGAGGAAGTGTCTCTACCTCACAAGTGCATGCACTACTGCTGCGAGCTCAAGGTCATGAGTGGGATAATTAAGTTCATGAGTCTTAAGTTTCCTAGACTCGAAAGCTATGGCCCTACCATCCTGCATAAGAACTACTCCTAAACCCTCTAGTGAAGCATCTGTACAAACCATGAAATCAGCTATAGGATCTGGTACAACAAGGATAGGAGCACTAGTAAGTGCCTTCTTGAGTTCCTGAAAGGCCTTCTCACACTTTTCTATCCACTCAAATTTCTTCCCTTTATGCTGAAGAGAAGTAATAGGGTGTGCGACTCTGGAGAATCCCTCGACAAAATGTCGGTAATACCCTACTAAGCCCATGAAACTCCTAACCTCTGTCACACTGGTTGGTGCTAGCCAATCCATAATAGCACTAATCTTTGATGGGTCAACTGAGATCCCATCACCGGAAATAACGTGCCCAAGGTACTTGACCTCAGACCGAAAGAAAGCACACTTTGACAAACTGCCAAACAACTGATTATCCCACAAACACTGCAATACCTGTTTCAGGTGCTCCTCATGCTCCTTCTCATTCCGAGAATATTTCAATATATCATCAAGAAATACAATAACAAAACAGTCCAGAAATGTACGGAACACCCCATTCATGAGGCTCATAAAAACTGCTAGGGCATTTGTAAGTCCGAATGGGACTACGGTGAACTCATAGTGACCATATCTAGTGCGAAATGCAGTATTGTGGATATCACTTTCCACTATTCTCAGTTGATGGTATCCTGAATTCAGATCTATTTTGGAAAAGACTTTGGCACCCTGAAGCTGGTAGAATAAATCATCAATTCTGGGCAAAGGATATCAGTTCTTGATGGTTACTTTATTTAGGTGTCGATAATCCATACATAATCTGAGAGATCCATCCTTCTTCTTGATGAAGATGACTGGTGCAGCCCAAGGAGATATGCTAGGATGAATATGACCCTTCTCAAGGAGTTCCTCAAGCTGTATTTTGAGTTTATTTAGCTCATTTGTGGTCATCCTATAAGGTGCTCTGGAAACTGGCTCAGCTCCTGGTACTAGATCTATATGAAAATCAATCTCTCTATTGGGAGGCATTCCCGGTAACTTTGAAGGAAATACATCTGAATATCCCTTAAGGATAGGGTGGTCATTGAGCGATGTTTCTTCTTCTCCCTCTTCTCCTTTGTCATTGATAGTGATAGCAAAAAGCTGACATCCCTTTTGTATGCTCCGCTTAAGCTGCATTGCGGAGATCATATGAAGAGACACGGGCCTCTCAATCCCAGTGATAACTATGGGCGAACCATGATCATCCTCACACTCGATCTTTTTCAGGCGGCAATCCATCTTGGCTCTGTGGGCATAAAGCCAATCCATGCCAAGTACAATTTCGTAAGATCCAAGTGGAGTCACTCTAAGGTCTACTAAAGTGGTGGTCTTGCCAATCTGTAGCTGACATGCCCTAACCTCTGATTCCACTGATACTCTAGCCCCTGAAGCTAATTCCACTTCCCAATTGACACCCTGTCTAGTTGCCACTAGCCCGCAACGCTCCACAACCAATGGAGATATAAAGGATTTAGTAGCTCCTGAATCAAACAAAATAGATACATTGTTACCTTTGATCATACCTATAGATTTGATAACTGTGGCTTGATGCTCAGCCTAGCGGTTGTCAACCGCTGTGAACACTCTATGGGACCTGCCCATATCACCAACTGTCGGCTCTGAAGCAGCCATCCATTGATTCCTTGCCACCTGACCCTAAGGGCAATCCCTCACCATATGCCCCATGGATCCACACGTAAAGCAAGCACCCCATGCCTAAAACTGGGCACCCTGAGGCCTAGAAAAAGCCTAACCTCTTGTCCTATTGGATCCGCTGTACCCACCCCTGGAGGACTGCTGAGTCCTTGCAGGCTATGTGTATTGGCCCTGTGCTTTCTAATCAAATCTATATCCCTAAGTCTGCCACTGTTTGGGCTTGGAGCCCTACTGATACTATGGAGGCTTCTCCCTCTGGTTCTATGGTGTCTGTTGTGGAGGAGGGGGTTTGGAGAACCCCTGAGAATTTCAGTTGTTTCCTTTCCAATGTGGTTTCTGGAATCCATAAGTCTGAGGTGTGGGATTTCAGTTCTGAAACCGATCCCTATTGTCCTGTGGTCTAACCTGAATTTCCTTGGCAATTAGTGCCTTCTCCATAGCAACCCAAAGGCTCTTTGGAGCAGACATCCTAACAGGCCCAACTATACTGGCATTTAACCCTTTGATGAAGCAGTTTACAAGAAGTTTCTCATCCTTTAGATAATCTACATAAAGCAACAGCTCAAAGAGTTTACTCTCATACTGGGTTACTGACAAGCCTTTTTGTTGGAGATCATAAAATTCATCTATACGACAGTTCCTGAAGTGTTATGATAGGTACCTCTCACAGAACCTCTCTGTGAATATCTCCCAAGTGAGAGTATCAGGAACTAATCTGCATTTGTACTCTTCTTGTCTCCACCAAGTGGAGGCCGACCCTCTCAGAAGATGAACTGCGACACATGCTTTCAGGTTGCTCTCATAAGAACGCAACACAAAGCACCTCTCAAGACTCAAAAGCCATGCCTCGGCCTCTACCCCATCGACAGAACCTCCGAAGGATGGTGGTTGGAGGCACATGACCTCCTTGATAAGATCCCCTGGATCTCGACGAGCTCTCTCAAAATAAACTGGTTCCACCACTAGAGGTGGTCCTGGCATATGCACAGACTCTGGCTCATTTCCACCCTGACTCTCTACAAGCATCAGAGATGGGCTCTTGCTTCGTTCTCTATCAACAGATCTATGAATCCCAGAGTCATGACTTCTAACCTGAGGGTTCTCTGTTGGGATCCTTTCCTGAACTATGCCAATAAGATTATGTATTGCTGCTAAGAGGTCTCGGTTAGGTTCATTTGGCTATTCAGGAGGTGCTCCTAGGTTCTCCTCTAGAACCGATGCCTCCCTCACTACCTCTTCGCGTGCTATGCACACACGTCTAGGACCCCGTCCGTGCTTGCGAGCTTGTCGCATTGTCGGAGGCATCTTAAGAGGAAAATAAGGCAAAATAATTTATTAATTTCTTTTAGAATAATATTAATTCAATTAAATTTTAAAAAAAACAAAATAATTTAAATAACCTAAGGTGAAACGTAAGTGGAGTAAGGTTCCTAGTGTGGAAACCTTGCTCTGATACCAAAATGTCATGCCCAAAATTTAGGGCAAAAAATGGAATGATTTTTTTTTTTTAAATACAATTTAATTAACAAGTTTGCTAACACGACATGCACTCACATGTTTGCAACAACAATATTCGAGCTAACTCTGATACTAACTAAGTATCAAAATTAATCAAATTTATTTGTGGAAAACTAAATGGTTTAATTTTATTTTCACAAGATACCTAGTCAATAGATTAATTAAATCAAACTCATTAAAAATAGTAGATGAAGATAAATTTAATCTCCAATAAGACTTTATAGTCTAAAATCCATTTTTAAATCAATAATTTTAATAATTGATTAAAGTGTCTATTAATTTCTTAATAAATGTCTCCCATTAGTTTATTTTTATTAAAAATCAAAGAACCAATTCCCTTTTTTTTTTTTCTATAGTTCCATGTTGACAACCAACTCTTAATTAATTATTTGATTTACCATCTGTCCTATAAACAACCTTATTATTGATTGTTTTAAAATAATTTAAACATTAATACACATAATGTGTCTTAAAATATCTTTATTATATGCAACTAAAATAGATATATTTTTCCTTAGCAAATATTAATACAACGTACTCATTTTCGTTCGAATATTTTAACTCTTGGAAAACCCATAAATGTCTAATATCTATACCATTCTCAAAACTATATATA
This sequence comes from Cryptomeria japonica, assembly GCF_030272615.1. Taxonomy (NCBI): domain Eukaryota; kingdom Viridiplantae; phylum Streptophyta; class Pinopsida; order Cupressales; family Cupressaceae; genus Cryptomeria; species Cryptomeria japonica. Next base: position 112,189,427 of record NC_081414.1, on the reverse strand, counting down.
TATATATATACATTCAATTAATTATTTTATTTTTTTGCCTTCAAACCGTAATCCCTTTCTTTATTTCCTCTTTATATATGAATTATATATATATATTTTTAAAAAACAACACACTTCACCTATTTACCCTAGCCCTAACTGGGCTAGGGTTCCATTTTATTACCCATGTTTTGCAGTGGGGTGCACGGTGTATTTTGCAGGGTTGGCGGCATTCTTAATTACCAGCGGGCCGAGTGGAAGAGGCGGTGGGCGAGCCGAGTGCCACCCACTGTGCAGTTACACAATGGAGTGCTGGGTGCCGCCCACTATGTGCCCACACAGTGGTGGCACTGTGCGCCTCCCACTGTGTGCTCACACAGTGGCGGCGTTTCGGCGCCGCCCACTGTGTGTTCACACAATGGGGTGCGACCCGAAACCCACGATAAACCAAAACCCCTTTTTTTTTTATAAGTTATAAATTTTTAAAATATATATATATATATATATATTTCTCAATATGTTTTACATGCAAATTTTTTTTTAAACAAAATAAACAAGGTAAAACATTATGTTAAATAAATAAATAAATAAATAAATATATATATATATATATATATATATATATATATATTCATGATTTCTACATGTATATAAATATATATATATTTACTTATAACTAATAGTATTATTTCTTTTTTCTTAAACTAACATCGTAATCATGAAAGATTTTGATTTACAATTGTAGAAAAGGAAGTATAGAAATAAGTCTGTTTTAATGGTGGCATATTTTCCAAAACTATATTGTACTCTATTGATTTACAGAAAATAGAATTCTAAAAATTATTTTTAAAACTACAATATGCATGCAAATCTAGTTAATGCCTTTCCTATTTATTTTTATTTTAAATGCTTAAAAAAAAATGGAATAAATCTACTGCTAAACTATTTGTCATAACACATCGGAAATATATATCTTTTTCTTTTGAATTTAGGAAATACTATTTTAGGAATACATTATACTTTTCTGCAATAAATACATTCACTAATTCCACAAATAATATAGCAACTAAGTAAACATTTTTTTTTAATTTAAAAGTTAACAGCAAATACAACTCATATTTTTCTGCAATTAAAATGGAGATAAATTCTCAGCTAAAAAGAAGAACCGAGAACTAAATAAAACTGATTTTTCCATATTACGAAAACTATTGCAAGAAATCCAAAAGTAACTCTTTTCCAAAATAGAAGTAGAAATATATCTAGCTTTTTACAACACTAAAGATATTCTGCAACATTTACAGGATGTTTCTTTATTTAACTACGATAACAAATCTAATGTCTATTTTTCAAAATTACAACTTGCCTCTCATTTCAACTAATGAGGGTGTATTTCCCCTATCAAAAAAAAAACTAATAACTGCAAATGAATTTAGATTTCTTCAACAATAATCTTCTGCAACTTTTCACTTTTCCTATTCTTTTCTTCTGACATTCCTGCATAATAAATCACAAATATGACCATGGAGTGCTCACCTCCCAGCCTAGGCTAACCAGTAGCCACCCCTGAGCTCGGAGAACAAAGCCCTAGATGGGTAACAAACATGCAAACACATAGAAGGTAGGAAGCACACAAATTTCAAACACACTCCCAAACTTGGCTACACTGCACCACACTTTGGTGATGACCTTTTCAAGGGTGGTAGTGGACCAATACCCTAAGGAGAACTGCAAGTATGGAAAACAAGTAGCCACCTCATGGCACAATAAATACATCAAGAATTTCAACCCCTTATTCCTTATGCCCCCCGAGGCATTCCAGCCTTATATCCCTCCTTATGACCCCCATTCCACAAACAAGCCATGCAGCAAGAGTCACACAAAAATCCCTTGTGATTGCTCTCAAACGAGAGTCTCTCAGTCGAGGGTTGTCACTACTACCACCCTCAAGATCCTCCTCTCTCCCAAGAGTAAGAGGTCTTGAGAAAACTCCCAAAAACACAGACAAAACATAATGCAAAATACCAAATTAAAATTCCTAAAAAGGACATACAAGAAACCAGATTTCTTACACTAACTTACTTTCAAACACATGCAAAGAAAAGAAGACATTTTAAAGAATAATGAAACCAACCTTAATCTGCCCAAAGGTAGGATAATATTTGAGGAAGAGCTACCCAATCCACGGATCTTCTTCTTCTACCCTTAGCCAAATTTTCTATTCAAATCTATTCTATTCTTTTCAAAAAAATTCTCTTGTCTCCAAAAATGGAGAGTGGGTGATTACCCTCAAATTTTCAAATTCTTGCTTAAGAAGCTCATCCTCTCAGTTCTCACAAGTTTCTAAAAACTAAAAAAGGAAAGTAAGGCAGAATGGGAAAAAGAACTCTCATTTGAATAGGAAAGTTTTCAATTAGATTCAAACTTCTAATTTCAATTTTCGCACAACTCAAAAAAGCCAATTTTTAAAGTGTCAAAGAGGTCACTTAGGAGTAGAAACTTGCCTAAAATTACCCCTAACCCTTAGGTATACCTTATGGGCTTTAGGAAACCCTATTAAACTACCCCTAGGTGTTCATTTAACCCATTTTAAACCCCTCTGAAGTTTATTTTCGGGTCAAACATATGTTGACCTCTCCAAAGATTCTTTTCCCAAGGTATTTATGACATCACGTTATATTAATGGAAAAAAAAGCTATAGTTGAACACTTTCCCACCAAGAGACAAAAATAAAACATTTAAACTTAAATCCACACATGTGTCAAGTGACACAAATAAAACACTTTTACAAATTAAAACATGAAATCATCTCTTGTGGATTTTACACATTAAATTTAAATAACACTTAACACACATGCAACATATACTGTTACAAATAAAATACAACACAAACAAGGTGTTGTCTCTCCAAATAGACAACCCCTGGCTTACGGACATACATAAGTCTAGGTTTGGTTCTCCGTAATTTTCCATGGTCACATGGTCAATTTCCTGCGCATCTCAATTTACACATTAGTACTTTCAAATATCCACATATAATATAATTCAAAGGAATAACAATACAAATCATCACTTGCATACAGTTTTCATCTGCACAGATTAAATACATCTTTTATCAAGCAATTTCACATAAGCAGTTTCATCCCAATTCACATAAACTTAACCATACATCATAGTTCTATTATCATAGTAAAGTCCCGCAAATTCAATAACAACATCTATCATTGCAATATCATCTTATCTAACAATCATGTAGTGTTCTATGTCATAAAGCATACAAGTAAATCATCAAAACATAGCAATGTTATCCAAAACCTTAAATCATATAAGTTCTAAGTTTCAAAATGCATCAAAATAAAGTATCCATAATAGTCTAAATATAAAATCCACTGAAATGTCACACTGAGTCGAGGTGAGGCCTCACATTATAAGTGTTTTACCCTCTGCAGGTCTGAAACCCTCCATTTTCAAGGGCTAGAATACAAATGGGACCCTATCTTGCAATCTACTCATTTGGATCTGATGGCCATTGGTAGAATGAAATTTAGGGGCATGTATTCTGAGATTCCAGAGGGGCGAGGTCAGAGGAGTTGGTTGGTAACCTTAGCACCAAGCCCTAGTCTAAATTGTTTGAGGGTTTAGATTAGAATAGATGAGTTTCATTGAGCATACAATGAATAATGATGATATGATGAGTTGAATTGATTGAATTTAAGTATTTGGACATATAAGAAACCTCCTAAAGAGTTGGAACCTTCGTGTGATCCAACTCTCATATACCTCCTTTGTAAAACTGGTCTAACTTGATCAATTAGGCCTGTGACCCAGGTAGGTGTTGAAGAGTGTAGGAATAGGGTAGAATTCCAATCTTTTGGAATCTGATAGTAATCCCAAAAGGGTGCTTGAAACCTAATTTTTTTAAGGGTGTTGTTTGGTATAATTTGGAGAAAAAACCAAAAAGATAGTGAAATAGGGTTACTAATTGGTAGGCCTGTCTAGGCCTCAAAAGCCAATATTTACCTTGTGTTTCAAAATAGCATTGTGGGAGATCTTGATAGTTGTTAGGAAGTGTGTATAAGTGTTGTGCCATCCATTTTTAGGGGCAAGAGTCCAATTTCATATTTGAGGTGTGATTGTAACCTTGAGAGAGACCCAAGGTATGCAGGTGGGTTTATCACGCTACTGTCGCGAATCTCTGCATCACCAGTCATAACATGCTGTTATTGAAGAGGAAACCAAATCAGATGTAGAGGTTAGAGAATTAAATAAGACAACCACTTATGCCTGAGTGGTGAAGAAGCCCCCACCCGGTGAAGCTCAACCAACAAAGAAGCCTAAAACTCCAGGTGAGCCATCTAGTAAAACCAAACCAAGTAAAAACAAGAAATCAAAATCTTGATGAAGCTCTAAAACTGGGTGATCTTGATGGTCCTTATATTTTTGTACCTCTAAAATCCTTGGATGAAATTATTAATGAAATTCTAAAGGAAGGAAATCTTAAGAACTTTCCTATATATTATGAAAATTCTGATGACAAAGATCAAAGGGCCATTGAGGAAGTTGTTGTACAACATATGAAATTTTTTAGTAAAGCATTGATAGAGCTATCATCTCTAATTACAAGGGAGCTATATGAAAATTTGGATGTCTGGAGACACACAACTAGTTTAGAGGATGAGAGGTTGAAAGAATATACCTTGGTAAATCTGTGTCCTGATGTAACACAGGATGATACAAAAATAATTTTGGGACTTGCTAAAGAAAACTTTTGAAGAAAACACAAACTAAATAAAATAATGTTTGGAAGAGTCGATGAAGTGGTCAAAGAAACATAAGGTATATTAAAGAAATTTTTAAAAGAGAATAACTATTGGATCAATCTGAGCTAGAAGCTATGCCCACTCCTACCTGTCAAGGGAAACATAATGGTGATGGTCAGTAGATTGAAGTAATGAAAAAATCTATTGTGGACTGTATTAATAGAGCTGTCGCTGGCATTGATCATATGAAGAAAGTGTTTGAAGATCGATTCTTCATTGTTGAGGAGAATTATAAGAAAATCCAGGCTACTCTCATGACCATTATGTCCAATAGTTACATAATTGTCAAGCAAATTGCTGATGCTATGAATATAATGGTGAATAATCTAGACAATCAAGACAAGTTGATGGTTAGTGTGGACAAGGACAAAGATAATACTCAGGTGGATTATGGCCCTTGTAAGAGGACTAGGGCAAAATTTAAGAAGAAAGATGCTACTTAGACTTTTGACTACAAAGAACTTAAGTTTGCTGCTGACAAAATGAGTCTTCTAGAGGCTGAGGTTGCTGAGACCCTTAAGTGCCTCATGTAATTTTTGTTCTCTATTTTTTTGGTTTTGTCTCTATCTGGTTCCTGGTTTGTGGGTCTCTGCTAGTTTTTTGTTGCTAGTTTGCATTTTTGCTAGCTCTTTGGCTACCAAATGTATTTCTCTATCCTCTACAACTTGTTTTATTTTGGATTTTGTTTTTTTGTGTTGATTTTAAACCTTTTAGAATCTCCTTTGTAAAGGGTTTCAGGGCCCCTTTAAAACCTATTTTTGCCTTAATCCAAAACTATCAGATCAATCCAGAGAAGGATGATTCCCAACTGGAAGGAAAATCGAGCAAAAACACTCTACTCCAGTAGTTTACATTCAATCTGAGGTTCCTCATGACCAACCATTTGTGTAGATTGATCTAGTAGAGAAAGAAATTGTAGATGAAACAACTGATAATCTAGCAGTTGGTGACTCTGGTGAAGCTATGCAAGATCCTTTGGTTATGGAAGTTCACTCAGAGAAAGTAGCTAAAAAAATTGCATATGAGAAGGGAGTAGATGATAAATATGAGGAAGAATTTGATGTAGCAAAGGGTGATTGAGGTGGAAGTGCAGGTGTGGAGAAAGAAAAAGGAGAAGTGAAGGTTGATGAGGCACTGGTGACCATTGCAAGAGCCACTATATCTGACAAAGGGAAGAAAATTGCTATTGATTAAGAGGCCTTTTCCCATGGACTGATTGATTTGAGAATACTATCTCCCATTCAAGCATTAAAGTTAGCCACCCTTGCCCAAATAAATGCAAGTGAGGACTTATTAAAGTCTCAATCAGAAGACAAGGAGGTTATATCTTTGGCCACCAGTGTTTTAGAGAAAAAAATTCCTTCTTTTAAGTAGGATTTTGGTGACTCATCCTCTAGTAAGCTTAGAAACATGTTACAAGAAGGTGATTCTCATTTTATGTCGTTGGAGAAAGCAGTGGATATAAAAGTTTTGAATAATGAAATGAGATTGCAAACATTTTTGAAAGCGATTGAAGATGATAGGGCAGTTTTGCAATCTATGGTAAAAAGTATTGAGAGTGCTCTAGAGGAAGGTGGAAAGATATATGTCATGTGTCATTTTTCCAAAGTTTACTCTAGACATTGACAAGAAGATTAAGGAATATAATGGAAGTTAGCTACAACTTCACAATCTTTTGCTCCTCTTTCAATTTTTGTTAGTAGTCTTGAAGCTCAAATTATGAATCTAATAGACAAAATCAAGAGCTCGAGTGTAGAGAAGGAGCAAATAATAAGAAGAGTGGGTGAATTGAGTCTGATCACTCCCTAGTTAGACACTTTTCTTGGTAGTTAGTAGGATGCAGTGAGTGCTTTGGGTAAGGTTGTCCCCTCAGATCTTAAGGGCATAGAAATACATACCTACATGTTTAGCACCTTGAAAATGTTTTGGATTGTTTTTTGAGAGGATGGAATGAGTATCTAAAGTCCATGAAGATAACCTATGCTGACATTTTCAAATTTATGTAAATCATTGTATATATTCTTTTGTACATAAGTTTTGGCTAATTCTTACCTTTTCCATTGATGTCAAAGGGGGAGTGTGTGTGGTGAAAAATGATACATGATCTTAGGGGGAGCTTGTAGTTCCTAGAGAGACAATTTTTTTTGCATTTTGCAGTCTTGAGTGCATAGTCCATTTTCTACAGTGTTGCCATCAATACTAAAGGGGGAGATTATTGGCAAGAGACATTGTATCGATGAAGATTCATGTATGGATTTTTCTTAGGGGTTGTCATTGATGGAAAATCAATCAATAAACTCTATTCGATATATGTAGATTTGATCTACCAGAAGTTACATTGATCATTAGGCATAAGTCTGGAAGGTGGAACTCAGTTACCAAAAAAATATGAAATCAACGTACATATCTTGTTATTGATGATGTAATTTTGGTTGTGGTGATTATGGAAGTTGATTTGTGATTTGAGGCAACTTAATTTACATTTCTAGCCTTCGATGTTGATTCTAGTGCAAGATTCAAGGTCCGGTATCCGGTGATTCTGGATGAATAGAGCTATCCTTGGGTATGATGGTGTAATGTGTGTTGCGGTATTGTTGGGATGATTTTGGTGATTGTTGATGAGTTCAAGGAGTTTGTTCTGATGTGTATGAAGCTTGTTATCATATCGTTTAGGTCTGGATATGCATTGGTGGTTGGATTGAGCTGACATTTCACTACACATTTCATATTGTGCATCTTTGTGAAGCCGACATGGTTAATGATTCTTTTTATTGGTACAGATATATAAGATCGACTTGGTTGATACTTTTGGTGCATTTTATGAGAGGAGAGTTTTTATTTGTGAATTTGTGAGTTTGGTGAAGGTGATTGAAGGGTTTCGTGGTTGAATGAGTGACAAAGTAGGAATACATGGCAGAGTGATAAATTAGGTGTAGGAGACAATCTAAGCCTAACAGGAACTATATTTTTCCATATTTAGATGTTATACTTTAGTTCATTCACTATTGTAATAATTTTATATTAGCTTGTAAGGCAATGAGCCTTCCTCTGGGTTTTAGCCCTTTTTATAATTGAACGGTGAGATCTAGATAGTGTGCTTGAATGTAAGTGCATTATACTTTATGTGATATTATCATAAGTTCTTGGTGAAAGTATAATAATATTATGGGTTCAAATCCCACCACAGTTTTTCCCTTTTCGAGTTTCCATATAAAAATTCTGGTGTTATGGTTGTTTGGTTCTTTTCTTTGAGTTTTTGCTTCTTACTTTATTTCTTATGCATTTGATGGTTTAAGAATCAGTTTAATAAACTTGTAAATTGCAGAACACTAATTCACCCCCCTCTCAGTGTTCATTGATTCCAACATTTAGTGCCATGAATATGACACTTCTCTATAATGATTAAATTTGGTTATAAATTTTGAATTTGAATTCAGATTTTTTTATTTCAAATAGACAATGGAGAGAATTTGTAAGGTACTACATATTGGACCAAGTGCTTTTCTAACTAGATGGTTCAGAAGAGATTTGTACTTATTTAATCACTTGTAGGAGCCTAATATTTGAGGTGTGATTCTATAAGTATCTATACTAATTGAGAGGAAAACACTTGAGGGAGTGCATATTTTTATGAGATAAATATAATGGTATAACAAATTATCAAATTTTGTGCTTTTAAATATAGATTTATATTTTTTTGGGTTTTGGACATTGATGGATACATGTAGATATATTACCTTCTAGGTAAAGGGTATGGATTGATATCCATTTAGAAATGGAGTCTTATTTTAATGTAATTTGATTCTAGTACACTCATGGTGATGATTATGATGTCATCGATGTTCATGATTATTTACATATTGAGAAAACATGATGATGTATGTAGTTGACATGTGGTGGCATTATTTAGTTTTTTGAGGGTGTTTGTATTTCCAATATTCTTGATTGGTTCCTTAACTATGGTGATTGATTTGTTAGCAACAATCAAGAAGGAATACTGAGACAGGGGGTGAATAAGTCTTCACCGAAATAACAAACTTAATCACAAAACACAAATCTGATAAACAGTAGTAATAAGACATATAAGAAAATTAACAACACAATACACAACACCAAGATTTTTACGTGGAAAACCTGGTTAAGGGAAAAATCATGGTGGGAACCTACCCACAACAAGATGATAGTCTATAGTAGTAAGTGAAAATATTACAATGGGGAATGCACATGCATTCAAGCACACTGCCTAGATCTCACTACTCAAATATAATGGCTCAAAAGGCTACAACCCTCAGGGAAGTCTTACTGACTTAATTAAGATTCAGACTACAATCCAAATAAATGAACTGAAATAATAGCATCTTCAAATTCTCGATTACAGTTTTGGTTAAGCGTAGATGTCTGCCCTACAACACCAATCTCATGACAAACTCAACACCGAAGGATAAATCATTTTTTCGCACATAAACCTCTCTTTAATAATGTAGACACAACATCAACACCCAAATTACATAACTATATCACCTATATATACAACTCATCAACCTTGACAACAAGGTCGGCTAAACCCTCAACCATCAATTACAAAATTATATCACAAGATACAAAGATTGATCACTAGACCAATATAATGGTTTACATAGCATAACATGGTCATAAATCAAATTACCAAAATGCACAACTCCACCAAAAATCACGCCAAGATCAACCACAACATGCCACACAACCAGGAAAATTGCATAACACGAAAAATCATCACTGGTTGATAGAAACCACCAAAAACTTGCACAACCATCAATGCACATCACCAAAAAGAATAGGACATGACTAAGAAACACCAATAAGAACGTTAAAATCATCTGGAATAATTTCACCAACAACACTTTTCAAATCTTCATCAGTCAACATCTTAAAGTTCAAGAACACAACCAATCAACAACTGTCAGGAAGAAAGATAACATGTGGAACACCAAATCATGATCCATCTGAAATATAAATACACAAGATCATCTCAAACAAAATCCCAAAATCTTAGCACAAGATCTAATCACACTAGAATATACCCGAGGATATACGTGACTCTGCAAAATAGTGATCAAGAAACCAACACTATAAACAGGATCATAAGATCTTCCCAATCTGCAATCACCAGAGAAAATCACAAGAATATGTTGACATCAATGATAACAAGATATCCTATCACCAAAAATGACAAACAATATCCAACATGATTATGGGTTTTTTTCACAAATTATATCTATGTGTGATTTGATGTTGACTATATACATCTATAGGTTATCTTTTTGGTTATGTAAATTTATAGGCTACTAATGTGATGGTGAGTTTACATGTTTCATTGATAAATGATCTATAATTTATTTATTTATGTGGGTTGGCCTCTTGTTTTTTTTTAGTTGGGTGACTCAAATATGAATTTTCTATATTGATACTAGATTTTAGTGTTATTATAGATTCAATTAGTTGACCTCAAGTATGTGTTTACTTGTGCATTGGTATATTGCATTGTGATGAGAGAATGGACAATGTAAGTACCTAGACATTTGATTGTGAGGACTTAAATTAGAATTCTATCTATCATGATGTCATAGATATATTGGTTACACAATATAGGTGGAGATTTTGACAATAATGTTATGGTGGTGGTTGCATTTTATTGGCCTAAAATTTTTATTTTTACATAATTATATAGATTTGTTGGTATTATAGTTTAATACATGTGGACAATGGGTGATCTACATTTTGGGGATTGTTAAATAATAATTCCATGGAGATATTGGTATCACTATTTAATGAGAGATTTAGTAGTGACATGTGGGTTCATCAGTTGGTGATGGATGATCTTCTATAGTGGTTGTTGGTGTCGTGAAGGAGCCTTGGGTCTTATTTTTATAATAGTGAGAGTTATTTAAAAATTTAATTTAATTAAAAAGAGATGATCATCCTCATGTGATTGAATATGTTGACATCTTAGTAGTCATGGAGTACCCTTGAGTCTTTGGTTGAGATGTAAGTTTTGGTGCCAATTTTCATAGATGATCCTTAGTTGAGTTGATGTCTAATATTGTGTTTTGGTTTACTCTAGATACTAGTTGAATTTTTTGACATGATATAGGTTCTCTTAGGAGCATGATATGTTCATTAAAGCGTATGTTCTTCTTTTGAGGAGATTTTAGATCATGATGTCATGATTGGGTTTGTAATTTGATAATTTATCTTGGTAGTGGCATTGTTGGTTCTCTTTGTGTTGGGTACATCTTTCATGTAATTGAGAGATTTATTATAATATTATTTTGTATTTGGACATTACCATGGATCAATTATTTGTAGGTTCTTATGAATAGGTACAAATATTTGGGTGAGACATATATTGAGATTACTACTCTTTGGAGGTTTTAAAAGAAAGTCTAAGAAGAATTCACTTAGATATCTAGGTGTGAGTTCATGATGGAGCTATAGAGGATTTTGTTTTAGAGAGAGTTCTTATTGTTTGGTGTATATTGAAAGAACAATTTATCATTCTCCATTCTTGGTAAACCCAGTAGATAAATATTTGAGAGATATTAATTATAATATTTTTAAATGTATTACTTTTTGTGTTTTATCTTCTCATATACATAGATAATTTGCTATGCTTTCTAAAACTAGATGGTTTGTTTGAGAAGTGTTTGGGATAATTAACTCATGCATATAAGTTTATTTATAATGTCATCTATTGATCAAAATTTAGGATATTCTATTGGGATTATTCCTATTTAGAGAATTGATTTGAGTTTGATATTTCTTAGTTAGAGAGGATTACATCCATGTTGATTTCATGCATTATATACATCCTTTTAGATCTTGGATATTGAACAATTGGGTGTTGTTGAGGATTTTCATTTATGATTGTGAGGGATATCTTAGTTGATACTACCTAGTACTTTGAGTTGTTGATAGGACATTTTTCTCCTCCATCCAACAAATTTTTGGCCTCCCAAGTACACTATTTCTTATATTTTTGTATTTTAAAGCTTTTTAATTTATGGTTTTCTTTTAAAAAAATTAGGGTTTATGTATTTCTTCTAATTTTCAATTTTATTTTCTTATATGTCCATAATTACTATGATGATATCATGAACTATGAACAAGCTATGTGCTCGAACATAAAAATGAAACTTTTTAAAAGTTACTTGTAAATATAGGATCAAATATTCCCAAAATCCCCCCCTGATATAATACATCTATTATGCATAAAATAGTTGTAAGAAAATTTACACATGTTGACCTATAAAAATAACCAAACTATAATTATCATAAATCATCTTTGAATAGTTTGAATAAGATACATTGAAGAACCCAAGTTACCAAGATAACTATTATATGTTATAACAAGTGTAAGGAATATGTTCGAATTAGCATGATAAATATTCTTAGTATGTTAGTGTAACTATTTAGTGGTATTATCTCATGATATTATGATTCCCCTTTGGTGGCTTTTCATTCATTAGTTTGTTTATTTATTGGGTTCATGGAATAGAATTTGAATAGATTGTTTCTATATGTGTCATTCTACTATTAGTATTACTCAAGATCTAAGTATTGGTTTTGTTTCCTATAAATACTTCTTATGTATCTTTATAAATCTTGTCACACTTTTAGTAAGTTGATGAAATTACAAATTCGTTGACACCATGAAATTTTATCTCTTTTCCACTTTTCTTTCCATATTTTTCTCCATCTCTCAAGTATTATTTAGCTTTGTCATTCTTTTGATTTATTCACAAACCTTGTCAATATTTTGCACCTATAGTAATATTAAGACCAAGTCATACTTTTTGAATGATTTTGAGCTTATAATTTTTGTGACACACTAAACTTACACTTTCATAGTGTCTGCAAAATTGTGCACAAGTTGGGAAATGTATAACTTCTTTTATGTTTTTCCCTTTTCTTTCTTTTCATTTTAAAGATTGCAAACTCATAAAATTTGTGACATTATGAATTAGTTGAATACCCTCATTTATTAGGCTTTTAATTAGTTCATAAGCCTATGGGATTTGAATACTTTTAAATATTTTGGTATTTTAACAAAAAGAATTGAAAATACTTAGGATTTTAATGAGTTTTTAAGCATTTTTAACAAAGGGGCCCATTTAAGATCTCTCATATCAAGCATAATATAGGAGAAAAATAGAGAAAATGCATAATAAATTACATGATTTTTTAAAATTTTGAGGTCTGTGAAACTAGGCCGTAATAGTGGTTCTAGTTGGAAACATGTGCCTAGTAGGAAGAAGTAGAATATATAATAAATACTTGAGAACAAACATAAAATAAAAGGGGGACAAGGAGGGAGAGGAAATAAAAAATATAGAATATATTTAAATGGAAAAGTAATAGAAAATATTTATATACAATACTTAAACATGCAAATACTTGTAGACTAAAGCCTACAAAGAAGACCCACGGTGAAAACCCATGGATAGGATAACTAACAATACTTACCTCTATCATAAATAAGTTTGTTAAAGCATCGAATCTTGGTCTTCAATTTTTTTTTGCATATATCTTTGACTATAGTAAAACCTATTTATTATACGCATACAATTAATTTTTTTTAATTTTTATCATTCTATGAAAGGTGGAGATGAAAATTATTTGAGCATGAGAACCATAAGAAATATGATCTATTCCCATTGTCATCTAAATAGAAATTTCTTCAAGCTCCATAGTATTATGATGCAAAACCTTACTTCAATACTAATTAGCATGAAGGAACATATTCTCATGATCACCAAAATAAAATGTGTTATGTTCAAGCATAACCTCATACTTGGCTAAATAATGCTACTGCTCTAGATAGTCAAAATACTATAACCAAATTTCACCATTAATGTTGATATATTATTTTTAATAATTGATCATAAAGTTGATTCAAATAAAATTGCATGTGTAGTGTGTAGTTCAAAAATTACAACTTACTTTTATTTATTCATTTTGTTGTACCATATGCATCCTCTCTCTTTGGCAATGCATCTATGATTGTCTCATGTTCTTCCATAGAGAGTGTCCATACATGTTTATTAGTAGGTCTCTCATAATATCTATCCAATTTTGTATTAGTTGCCACTACCAAATGTGAGTAGTGTATAATATTCTTCTCTTATTCATAACCTTCAAATGTATCCAATTCGTTCTTTCTTGTTAGATATTTGTGTATCAAGGTGCAAACAACAACCATAGAACCTATTGGATATTCATAACCGTCATTATCTACTCAAGAATGCATTAACTTATATTTTTGCTCTACACATCGAGCCAACCAATACTCTGTCCCCTCTTCATTATCCTCAAGTGCAACAACAACATAGACATACCTTCTAATCCAAGTTCAATTAAATATTTGGTGAGAAATAAAACTCATATATATAGACAAGCATTCATATACATACTATTTAATAGACCAGAATAAATTGAATTGAATTTTACCTTCTTGTATAAGATTTGAAATGTAGTCATAGTCATCTAATGCAAACATATGATCACTATATTTATTTGTTCTTTCATATTGATCATGTATTTCTGTGGGCATCAATGATCTTTGTTGCAATTCTTCAACTGATTTTGTATTCTCACAAAATTGAAAGAAACAAGCAAGGTCCCTTATGAATGTAGTCCATGTGTTTGAATTAGAACTGTTTTAGGAATTCCATTGAGCTGATTCACTATTTGTATTACAAGCATGTCAAGTAGTAATATTGTCTTGCTCAACTAACTATAAGAAACATCAAATTTTTGAGTTGTTGTTAGTTGATCCTATAGATAACTTTGAATTGCACCAATCCACAATTGCACAAACATCTCTAAATTTCACCGCATCCTCAAATTTTAGTTGTTTTCTAGCAAGATCTCTTTTTACATAAGTATTATCTCCATTATGTTCTCCTTTACCATGTCTTGCTTTAAAAAAAGTCTACATATGTTGTATATTGGTTTCCTTTGTTGGCATTTTTAGATTGTTGACATTTTTGCATATAGATTACATTAATGATATGTTGTCATTGATGTCAATTGAACTGGTGAATGGTATTCATGATATTGTTGATGTTATTGTTGTTATTCCTATTGTCTTGTAACCGGTATGATAAACTTTGAGGAAGATGTTGTAAAGCGGTATCTGGAAGTTTGTAAGTTAAACCAGTGTAAAGGGATAAACCTTTTTATGTTATGTAACCGGTAAACCCTACCTATTGTTTTTTGTTAAACCCTAGCTGATCAAGTTTGTTGGTTTAAGATCTAATGATGAGCGGTAATGATGGAGACACGTGTGATCATTGAATGAAGATAAGTTTAGATTGATTTGGCACATTTTTTGTCTTGGAAAGGAGAAAAGTGGATTGCATCTAATGCATAGTGCGTGATGAGTTACAAAGTCCGATGAAGCAGTGATCACAGAGCGGTTGGAATTTTATTGATTAATGTGAAGAGATTGTTATGATTTCTAATGGTCAAGATTGTACCAACTTGTTTGTAATCTTGATGATGAGAATTAGGTTTTTGTTGTGTTACTGACTTAGTTGATTTGTATTTAAGGTCAATGATATTGTTTTGTTAAGTGTTGGAAAAGTTGGCAAGATTGGCAAAAACTATTTGAGTGTGTGGTTGCCTAACTGGCAGATGGATCTACAGTTTGAGTAAAGGAAGATTGAAGCTTAAGAAGGATCTGATCAAGCAGATGTAGTGCTATTCAGACAAATCAAGAAAACCTATTGTTTTCTAACAATTACAATAGAAAATTAAATCCCCTAATTGTGTTAGCTCTAACAAGCTTGGTTTCTTTCTAAATCCCCTCACAAGGTGGTCCATTAGTTTGGATTCTCAAATCCTCCAACAAGGTTACTCCTAATAGGGTATTGTGCTTTTCATCAAGACATATTTGTAAATCCCTTAACCGGGTGATTCCTAACATAATCAGTTCTTAACAAGACTTATTGTAAAAGCTTTAACAGGCTTGGCTCCTAATAGGGCGAACTTTAGAAGAGTTCAGATAGCTATCCTTGTGAGTCTCATCTCACTGTGGTTTTTACCTATTTGGGTTTTCCATGTATAAATATTTGTGTCAAGTGGTGAATACTTGTGTGGTTATGATCTTATTTGTTGATTTGATTAACTACTTAACTATTCTGATAAGGCATGATAACTGGAAGCATTGAGAGATCAATATGTTGACATATGATTAAGCATTTTTTATGTTTACAAGATTGAATTTGTTTACTATTAAGTTGTCATAACAGTCAAACCGGTTCATGTTGGTTGATTTTGGTAATCTTTGAGATATTATCTTGACAGAGTTTGTTGATAAGTTTATTTTTCTGATTGGGAAGTTTGTATTAGTTTTTCAGTATACTGATTCACCCCCCCCCCCCCCCCCCCCTCAGTAATCTACCAGATACTTATTCTTTCATCATACCATCAATTGGTATTAGAGCACCCCAAGTCCTCTTTAACCTAAAATCCTAAAAACTTGAGGAAAAGATCCTGTAGATCATGATGAAGAAAGAAGGTCCGAAGTTCAACAAAGATAACTATAGGATATGGAGTGACAAAATGAAGATTTACGTTAAGAGTCTTGGTAGTCAATATTGAGATCATGTAGAAATTAAGTATACTACACCTATTGGAACTCTTACTGATGATCCAAAGAAAGAACATAAAGAGAGTCATCAAGGATTAGAGGCTAATATCAGTTCCCTGTCTGATGTTGAATATGTAGATGTTCATGGTATTGAAACTACATATGAAGTACAGAAAAAACTTGAAGAGATTTATAGCAGTGATGAACATGTTAAGATTGCTAAAGAGGAGAGTTTAAGAGGAAAGTTTGATGACATGAGAATGTCTGAAGGTGAGAATATCCAACAGTATGGTCAAAGGATAAAAGAGATAGTTGGTGAAATAAAGAGTGCAGGAGGGAAAGTGGAATATTCCACAGTGATCAGTAAGGTACAAAGAAACCTACTACCAGTCTATGCTATCCAAGTTGCAGCTATTCAGGAGCTGAAATCTATCGACAAAACAAGGGTTACTCTTGACTCTATCATTGGCAAACTTACCACTTTTGAACTAAATGGCTATGATGGTAGTGTACAAAAATCATAATCTACATTCAGAGCTTCCATCTCTAACCCATATGTGAGAAGAAGTAGAGATACCAGCCACAACTATGAATCTAGATCCAGTGGAGATGTTGGTGATGAAGACAGTTTAGTGGAGCTTGAAGCATTGTTGGCAAAATGATTGCCTAGAGGCACTAGGAAATACAGAGCTATTAAGGAAGACATATCACATCAGAAGGCACTAGTGTCTAGGATGGATAAATATGATGATTGGATCATTGATAGTGGTTATTCACATCACATGACCATTGATTGGAGCAAATTTATTTCCTTGAAGGAATTTGATGGCGGTGTTGTCAGATTTGGCAATGACTCACCCTGTATGGTTAAAGGTAAGGGAGTTATTTCTCTTAATGGGAAGAGCAGTGCTGACAATGTCTATTGGGTTGAAGGCCTAAAGCAAAATCTTTTGAGTGTGGCACAACTTAATGATAGAGGATACCCACTAGAGTTTAGAAATGGTATGTGCAAAATATTTTGCAACAAAGGTGAATTGATTGCAATAGGAAAATAGACTAGAGGTAATCTATTTCATCTTAATCCTAAAGTTAGCAACGATTTGATTGTAAAGGTAGATGATAGCTAGCTTTGGCATAGGAGATTTTATCATATAAACTTTGATAACATTGTTAAAGTGAGCAAGTCTAAGATAGTAAGAGGTATACCTCAAATAGACAAACCAATTAATGCCCTTTGCAAAGAATATCAATTAGGAAAGATGACTTCTTCAACTTTCAAGAGCAAGTCCTTCTCAGGAGAGAACTTGTTAGATTTGGTTCATACTGATCTATGTGGACCAATAAGAACAAGAAGCATTCAAGGTGATAGGTATTTAATGATCTTCACTGATTATTGTTCAAGGATGATGTGGGTCACATTCTTGAAGGATAAGAATGAAGCTTTTGGTAAATTCAAGGCATTTAGAGCCTTAGCTGAGAAAGAGAGTGGCAAAAAGATAAAATGGCTGAGAACAGATCAAGGTGGTGAATTCACTTCTGAGGAATTCACTAAGTATTGTGATTAGAATGGTATCAAGCGGCAACTTTCTACACCAAGGACACCACAATAGAATGGTATAGCAGAGAGGAACAACCGATCAGTGGTTGAAGCAACTAGAACTATGTTGATCCAAGGAAATGTAGTGAAAACATTTTGGAGAGAAGTTGTAAGTACAACGGTCTACATAATGAACCGAGTTCTGGTGAAAAGAGGTAAGGACAAGACACCTTATGAGTACTAGTATGGGAGATCACCCAATGTTAGTTATTTTAAGATATTTGGTAGGAAATGTTTTATCAAAAGAGGTGATTACATAAGCAACTTTGAAGCTAAGAGTGATCTAGGCATATTTCTTGGCTATTCCACCAGGAGTAAGGCCTACAAATGCTTCAACAACTGGACACAGAGAATTGTTGAGAGTGCCGATGTTTGTGCAGGTGAATGTCTTGAAATTTTAGAAGGAACTAGTTTAGAGAGAAAGGATGAAGATCCTTGCATTTTTCTTTTGGAACTTGAAACTGTTAAATCAGAAACCGGTAAAGCAAATCCTGATGTACTTGTTCAACCGAAACAAATAAATTTAGAGGAAGAAGACAATGAAGAAGTTGAACCTAATGAGAATGATCATGTTATTGCTAGATATGTGAGATTGAATCACAGTCCTGAGCAGATTATTGGGGATAAGGATGTTTGAGTACTAACTAGAAGGAGAATTAGAGAGAACTCTTGCATGATCTTCACCATTGAACCTAGAAGTGCTAAGGAGGCATTTGGTGATGATTATTGGGTTAAATCTATGGAGGAGGAATTGGATCAAATTGAGAAGAATAGCACTTGGACCCTAGTACCCTGACCGATAAACAAAAATGTTATAGGTACTAAATGGGTGTTCAAGAACAAGTTAAATGAAGATGGTGTTGTAGTTCACAACATGGCAAGATTAGTTTGCTAGGGTTATGCACAAGAAAAAGGATAAGATTATGGTGAAACTTTTTCAGCAGTAGCAAGACTAGAAGGAGTAACAACATTACTTGCATTTGCAGCCCATTAGAAGTTCAAGGTATACCAAATGGATGTAAAGTCTGAATTTTTTAATGGGATATTGGAAGAAGAAGTTTATATAGAGCAAGTGTATATAGAGCAACCTAATGATTATGCATTGACAGATAAGGAAGATATGGTATGTAGATTGCATAAAGCTTTATATGTATTAAAGAAAGCACCCATAGCATGGTATGAAAGACTTCATACAAATCTGATGAAGATAGGCTTTGCAAGAACTAGTGATGACAACAACATTTATCTCAAATCTGAAGGAGATGAAATACTAGTCAGTGAAGTATTTGTTGATGACATTATATTTGGAGGTGTTATCCTAGATTTTGGTAGTGCTATGGACTGGTATGTTGTAGGGTGAAAACAAGTCTTTGATGATTGATACAAGTTTGATAGTTTTCTCTAATTCTATGTTAGACCCTGCTTCCACTCTTTGCATTTTCTCATATATTATCTCTCCTCGAGGAGGAATGATGTTATCAAGAGGTGATTCTTCTTTGTTGGATATTGGTTCTTGAACATGATGTACTTCTGTCGATGCTACCTTCTTTTGAATTATGGGCTTCTCTTGATGTTTCTTTCATTCTTGATATTAACGTTCTTTGTGTATTGTCTTTGCTGACTCAAATAGTGCTTCCTGCCAGGAGTCCTCCTTGTATTTCTTCTTGGGTTTCCAATGAGGTTTTTGGTATTTGCTTGGTGTCTTCCTTAGTGGTAGAAGGTGTTCATAGTCCAATCCTATTTTGTCTTTACTAAATTATGAAGGAGGGGCTAAAGGTTCTATGACACCTTCCTGACATTTGTCGATAGGTCCTTTGCCATTGTCTCTCATTTGTTGCATGATCAAGTAGCCTTTTCCGTACAGGTGTGTTGGTATAGCTACTTCCATAGTAGTTGCTCTGTCATTGTATTCCTCATCCTTGTATAGCTAGCTAAGGATGTCTTTTTCTTCTGATTCATGTGCTAGAGTACCTAGTTGGATAAATTTTCCATCAAACTTGGTGATGGGCTATGTTACTTGATGTGTTGATGCTATAGGTAATCCATGAGATTTGGGTGATGCTGGTAAGTTGGCTAAATACAAAGGTTCCAAAGATTATTTGGCCATGCCTTGCTCTTTGATTTTCATTTTCTACTTGAAATCCATAGATAGTGATTTAGACTTTTCTTGTTGAAGATCTGGTGCTGCAGAATTTTGTTTTTCTCTGTTATGTGGAACCAAGCTATCTTGGGCTGCCCCCATAGCATTACAATGTTGAAAAGGGTTATGATCTGCTAATATAGAAATCTCCTATCCATTATAGGGGAATTTAACACATTGATGATAAGTGGAAGGTACTGCTTGCATTTCATGTATCCAAGGTCAACCCAATAAGATATTATATGTGAGGTCTATGTATAAGACTTGGCACATAGTGTCCTTTTGTATTGGTCCTACTTGAATTGGCAACAATACTATTCCTTTGGATGATCTTTCCTCATCATCATATGCTTTGATAGTGATCTTTTTGCATGGATCAATAGACTCCTCAGAGAAGCCTAATGCACGGATAAGTATCAAGGTACAGATATTGAGTCCAGCTCCTCCATCTACTAATACTTGTTTAACTCGATGTTTATAGACCATGACTTCAATATGGAGTGGATTATTATGTGGATGGCTTAATGAGATATTATCATGTTCTGAGAAGGTAAGGTTATGAGGCCCTGTGATGTGAGCCACCATGGCTTCGAATTTGTCAGCATCCAGATCTTGAGGTACATTTGTTTCCAATAATGCTTGCTCCAATATGTCCTTGTGTTTTGGTGAAAGTTTTAACAACTCCAGTATAGATATTTGAGTAGGAGTTTTATGCAATTGACTGACCAGATCATATTGAAGTTTGGGTATGGTGTTTTTTGTTGACATATGCCCCTTCAAGACATATTTTTGAGCTTTGGTTGTTACATTAATGGATTCATGTTCACGCTTGTCTTTGATTGTGATGACATTTTCTTGATTGTCTTCAGCTGATATATGATTGATGGTGTTATTGTATATGTGATTGATACAAGCTCCATGTGTATTGTTTAAGGTTGAAGCTCCATCCTTGTTGTAGTTTGGAAGATGATTCTTAAAGGCTCCATGGTCACTATTTGTCTTGATACCATCGACTGTTAAATCGCCTCTATCAATCATGTCTTGAACAATGTTTTTCAGTTTCATGAAATCATTTGTTTGATGACCTTTGTTGCGATGAAAATCACAAAAGTGTGACTCATTCCACCAGGGTGGTTTTATTTGTGGCTCAAAGTTGTTGATCGCTAGTAAGGAGATAATTTTGTTTTCCAGGAGTTCTCTGAATGCTGACTCTAATGATTGCCCTAGTGGTGTGTAAACACATTTTGGAAAGTTATTGTTCTTACCTCATGAATTTGTATTAGGTCCTCAATTAGTGTTATTGCTTTAGGTATTGTTGGTGTTGTTTGTGTTGAGTTGATCTTGATTGGTATTTTGTGCATAAGTGTTATTGCCTTGGTTAGCACCTTTCAGATTCTTTGTAGCTTGAGGATTACCTGATAATGCTAGCACTGGTTGCTTGGATTTTGTATCATTTGATTCATTTTCGCCTTCATTTCTAGTGTTTTTGTTTCTGGTCTAGAACCTGGATTTGTCTAAGTTGTTGTTGTTTTTATTGTTGTAGTTTGATGAATTTGTTTCTTCTTTGAAGAATTTCAATGTTCCTTTCTTGACACATGCCTCCTCTACTTGGATGCCATTTTCAATTAATTTGGCAAAAGATGGTATGCATTATAGCTTGAGTATGTAACTCATCTCACTATTCAAGTTGTCGATGAAAATTTCTATTTTTTCTTGTTTGGGTACATCGTGAGGATGTCTCGAAACCATACGTCGCCACCGTTGAAGGAATACCATGAATATTTCATTGTTTTTCTGCTTGGTGTTACAGACATCTAGCATAGTGGTAGCATGTTGAATGTTGTAGGAATATTGAGTTATGAATTTGTTCACTAATTCATCAAACGATCTGATAGGAGGTGTGATTTTGGATAACCATTCCATTGTTTGTCCTCCCAAGCTTCTTGGGAATAACCTCATCAAATAGGTGTCATCATGAGCAAATTCAAGACACATGGCACACAATTCCTGAACATGATCACGAGGATTGCTTTTCCCATCATATTTGTGAAATTTGGGAATATCTGAGTTTGGGGGAAAAGGTACCATTTTTAACGGTCTATCAAAAGGATAAGGACAAATTTCATTTAAGGAATACTGTACTATTGATCCTTGTTGCATGTCTTGCATTTGTCTTTGCAGCATTTGCATTTGCTATGTAAGAGCAACCAAGGCTGCATTCATTTGCCAAGGGAAGAGTTCTTCTCTTCTATTGGTTCTAAACTAGTATGGCATGTGTAGTGGTATGTTTTGCTCCAGGATATTTTGCTCGGGTATATTCTGCTCTGGTATGTTTTGCTCAGGTATGTTTTTCTCAGTGTAACCTGGGTCTTCTTCTCTTTCATGTTCTTGATAAGTGTAGAGGTTAGAACTCATTATAAAGCTGTTGGAATCAAATTCTTCTGGAATCCTAACTCCTTTGCTCACAAGCATGAGTAGATATATTTCTTTATCAACCTCTATGAGTCTTTCCATGAGTCTTTGGAATGAGGCACTTTCTTGGCATTCTTGAAGGAGTTCTTCAGTGATCTCCATATCTTCTAGATTTGGGAAGTCGAAAGGATTTGATAACCTTTGCTCTATGTTGAACTCTGGCTCTATTTCCCTTTGTTTCGTTGAGAGTGAGTAATAGTGGGCATCTAGTAGAAGCTTTCTGGGACAAAAGGAATGAACTCTTCTTTGATGTTTTGTTCAGGAGTTAGTGGTTCAAATCACATTATATTGTAAGTGATTCACTCTTCAGGAAAGAAAGCCGAATTGATCTTTCCTCAATTTATGCGTTGACTGAATGCTGATTTTTAATAGAATGCTCTACTCCTTAATGGTTCCTTGTCAAATTCGTTGGTTTTGTTTTGAAGGTATAAGCGGATATAACGAAGGAATGTTCAATGAGATTTGAAGAGTTGGTGATTGATGTATAAAAATTTATTCCATTTTGCAAGTTTCAGAGAACTAGGTTGTTGTTTCATCAACTTAGTGTTATGATAAATACTCTTTCTTCTTAGAATATGAGGATTAGTCATGCACAAGTGATCAATGGTTTCCTTTGATTTGTTTTGTATTTAGATATCTTGTTTGGAAACAAAAGTTTTACTTTATCAAATGAAGGTTTAGATGCTCCCTCATGAAAAAGTGTGTCAAATGATGTGGAATAAGAGGTTTCCCGATATGGAATCTCGATTTAACAACTTGGAGCTTAAAACAAGTATGTTTTTGGATAGAAATTCCTTTTGATTGAAGGACCTATTGATGCTTGTGATGAGGTTTCCTGATTTTGATAGGAGAAATGTGTTTTATCTTGTGACTAGTTTTCAGATTTTAACAACTTTGTTTTATCGATAACTTGCTTTGAGAATAGGTTTTGATACTCTATTTTGATTCTCTATTTGATGAAGTTTAGGCTAAGGAAGGAAAACTCCCTAAATGGTTTTTTAGATTTTTCAAAAATAGCCTCTGTTTTTCCCCCTGTTTTATTAGTTTTTGCCACTCGTAAGGACCGAAACCCAAAGCGCTACATAATTTCCTCAATGCGTTAGAGAAAAGAACCTATGCACTATGCTACCCCTAGTGGCACCCTAACTAGTTTGCTTTGATTTTGTTTCAGTCTAAAATTTTATGCGCTAATATGGGCTGCTAATGTGCTAACTGTTGGTCTCTATGAGTTAATATTTGGTCTCCATGCGCTAAACTAATGCTTCAATGTGCCAGACTATTTGGAAAAGGCACTATTTTAAACTGCTAGTTTTGGATTTCTATGAAGCACCAATGTTAAGACTTAATGCACTAAGGTGAAGGTCAAATGCACTAAAGGATTGTTTCCATGCGCTAAGAAGTTGCTCTTATGCACAAAATTGCCCTGATAGTTCAACTTGGTTGTTTTTCTAAAAAATTTGGAACGTTGTTTATAGTTATGAATGATGATGGATGATATCCTGAAGTAACAACTGAAAGCACGACACAAAAGAAGCAACCATTTTGCTTATTCTAAATAATGAGTGTATGTTCTACGAGGATGTGTTCAAATCCCCAATGTTTTAATAGGTTTAGATACAATAACATACAATTCAGTTAGACTCTTTATTCAAGGATCATAACTAATATCATATCCCACTAGTCTCGATACTCCGTCAGCTCAAACAACCATGTCAACCCCTAGGGGGCGCCTGTTTTTTTGCCTTTTACTAGAAATTAAATCAAAGTGAATTGCTTCACAATTGAATAGTTATCTTGAGAGATATATGGTGAGCGATCTTGGGGGTGGATTCTTCCCCACCCTTGCACTAGGATATTACAAATGTTTGGATACCGACTCGGCTCAAAGTTTCTATGCTAAAGTTCATAATCAAACTTCCTGTTCGGTCTTCAGTGATAAACTCCCTCAGGAGGCTTCCCAATCTTTAGAACAAAGGCTTTACATATCTCAAGGATGATGGGGGAAGACTAATCGCCGAGCAAAACCATTGAAGGGATATTCACCAACCTCCACTTTTGATTATAGTGGGTTGGAACACTTGGCTTCAAAGTCTTTCTCCACTTAGGTCGTTCCCTTCACATCGGCCAAAGAATGACTTTAAGAGTTTTTCAACACCTCAGGAAGGTAGGCCTGCTAAAGGATTTAATGCAATAAACACTGAAAGCGTAAGAGTGGTCACAATTTTTGATCACCCAATTAAGGGGAGAGCATATTCCTTCCACTGTCGTAGCAAAGGAAACAAGTGTTCTTTATAACTCTTCATTGCAATGATTTGTTAAAATCTATATGGAGATTTTGCTCCAGAAAAACATGGTGTTTATTTTATCCGTTCAAAGCAATGATTTTCTAATCTAGGAAAAGAACCTAGTCAACAAAGAAAAACTTTGATGTTTGGTCAACAAGAGAAATTGATCAAAAGGGGAAGATCTTCCCTCTTTAATTGTGAACAAAAATTTAAAGTGCGGTTCATTTTCCTTGCAAAAATTTAAAATTGATCCTTTTATGCACCAAAGGATGGTGAGGTTCTTTTTTTAAAGCTTTTTGTTTGCATAAATGAAAAGATTGCCTTGTTCCTTTTAGAGCCCAAAGTGAAAATTTTTCTCCTAGAAAAAGCAAGAAAGATTGTTTTTGTGGTTCTTTTTATAGCCCAAAATAAGGTGAGTTCAATTTTATCCAACAATAATTAAAAACTCTAAATTTTAACTAACTTAACTAAGTTAGTAAAAATTAAAACCATTTGTAATTCTAAAAATAAAACTAAGCTCCACCTGCAAGAAATTTTCAAAATCTTGCAAAATACCAATCAAAACAGTTAGAAAAATCTTGGATTTTGTGGACTTCTACAAGTCTAAATTTAAGCTCGGTTACAATTTGATTTTTGTTTTCTATCTGTGATGTGCTATAGAAAAGACTGCACGTGCTACAAGATAACAGGGATGCGCTATTGGATAGACCCAATGCATTGAAATGTTTTCGAAATGCGCAGCTATGTTATGTTCCCGCACCGAGACCTACAGGAAAAATGTTAAAATGGATAAGTGCTAAGTGATGGTCTGCACACACTAGGAAATGAATCCCACGCGCTAAACAGTGAGTCGAATGTGCTATAATGTAATCCAGATGTGCTAAGGGATGTTCCCTATGCACTGATTCCTGTTTCCTGCATACCTGCAAAAGTGGTTAGATTCAAAAACCGATTTGATTAATAGGGCCGAGCCCCACAGTGGGCACCAGAAATGTATGCGGGAAAAGCAGGGCGATGAAACTTAAAATGTGAAAATTATGTTCAAAGAGGCTTGTCCACACACCCACAGGACTTCTTGGTGCAAGTTATGGAGTCATGAAGAATCAATCAACTTACCAAGGTAGGTTCCATGGTTCTCTATCTCACAAGGTCCCTCAAGCCAATGCCTTTGCTCTCAGATCAATGAGCAAAGTGACTTAGGGATGACTAATGCAAGAACGAGGGATGCTTTTGATTGATTTTCACATGAATGCATCCTATTTACCCATGATTCTACAAATGAGTTAAACTAGATTATAAGATGACAAGGTTAGTATAAATACTATCCTAACATGATATACTAGTTAATGATTTAAGCTAATGATAAAGGAAATATTCTAAAATGCTATATTAGTTTAATTACTATTGAAAAGAGAGGCTAAATGTATTGATAAAATTGAGCATAAATGAGATACTAAAAGCTTGGATGATCTTTGAAATGGAGGAAGGAGAGCTCTATTTATAGTGAAAATAGGGCAATGGAGGGTCAAGATTGGAGGAGTTATCAAGGGTTAGGATTGAAAGTTATCAATCCATGTTTGCAATTTTCACCAATGAAATGGTAACAATTGTCAACATAAGATTGCTTGAGAGAAGAGGTAGGAAGCATTAAATGCTTGAGGGGACATGATGGTTACCCTAGGGGGTTGGGTTAGGGTTAGGCTAATGTATATTCATTTTATCCAAGGGATAAATGAATGTGCAAGGGTTAAATGGCTACCTTAGTCAAAGAAATAAATGATTTGAACAGACCCATGAGTCAAAATGATGGTTAAGTTAGAGGAAAGTCTCTAACCAAAGGTAAAAGGTGAGTTAACCATAAATGGTTATGTAAGAGCCTTTAATGGTTTGGAAGACTTTAGAGGTTAACCATTTGAAGACATAAAGCCTTTAATGGTTATTGAAGACTTTGAAGGTTTTTGAGAAGTGACTTACTTTTATTTAGGAATGTGACAATGATTAGGATAGGATTAGGCTAATTAGAAGGAGTTAGAAGAATCTAGAAGGGATTTAGGCATGCAAGTGGATTTTGTAGGAGAATGCAAATGAGAGGAATTTTGGGATTTTCAATTAAAATAAAATCATTTATTTCAATTAAATGGTGTAATTTGCATTTGGATAAATATTTAAATAAATATTAATTTATTTAAATGTGAATGTGAATTTTGTATTTAAATAAATCTTAATTTATTTACATGAGAAAAAGGAAGATAAAGCTTTAAATGCTTGAAGACTTTGAGGGAAACCATTAAAGGCTTAAGAAGACTCTAGAAAGAAGCCATTAAGTCCAAAGACTTTAAGTTTGAAGACTTTAAGGGAAACCATTAAAGGCTTAAGAAGACTCTAGAAGGAAGCCATTATGTTTGAAGACTTTAAGGGAAACCATTAAAGGTTTCAAGTTGGTAAGGATAAATAGGATTTTAAATAAATAATTTATTTATTTAAAATAGTTGTGCAACTTGCATTTGTAAGAAAATACAAGTGGGTGGAGGATAAAGGATTAATTAAAATAAATTGCTTTATTTCAATTTGGTTGCAAGTTGGAGATTTAAATAAATTAGATTTATTTAATTGGGGTAAACTATTTAATTAAATGTAAATTTAATTAAAAGTGGAGAGAAGGGATTTAATTAAATAAAATGATTTATTCAATCAAATGATATAAAGGACTTAAGTGAATTTAAATAAATAAATTGAATAATTTATTTAATTAAATAGAAGAATGTGGTGATTTAATTAAATTAGATTTAACTAAAATAGAGGAATGAGAATAAAATGAACATTAAATATTCATTTAAGAATATGGTCATTTTTATATGTCTACATTTTGCCCCTCTTTGAAGTGACGTGTGTGCACATGTTGATTCATAGAAAATGATGTGTCATCATGATTTGGTTATGATCAGTGTGATGTCTTGTCGAGATGCTCATTTCGTGCCCCAGATTTTGATAAATGATGTTGATAATGCCCCCTCGGGAGATGAATCAAAATTTTTAAAATTTGATGTGTTTTGATTGCATTTTAAATTTTTGTCTTTGTTGAACGCGATAAGTTTATTCATCTCCCGATAATGAGCATTTGATATGAGACCATGAGCAATTTACGTATTGGTCCATGCAACCCTAATTTTCATTTACCCCATAAGAGGGAAAAAGTGATTTATTTTGTCTCATTTGTGCTTTGCTAACTTTGGAGAAAGTGACATTTGGAGAAAAAGATAATATGTCGATTCCTTTTGCTTCTCATCGATTTGAGCGCATTTGGAGGTATCAGAGGCCTGCCATGTATAGACCACTGGTAAGTCATCATTTTGGACCCCTTTGTGATTTTTGTTTTGTCATTTTTGATCATGTTTTTGAATTTTTTCCACGTGAATTTAACGGTTTAGGGCATCTAGGTTAAACCGTAGCGCATATGATAGGTTGCATAGCGCGTAGAGTTTAATGAAATTGGGTAGCATCTAGGTAGATTAGGATAGCACAGTGGTGAGTTAGGGTAATGCTTAGGGTTAGGTTAGCACATCCAGAATATAGGGAAGCGTATAGGAAGAAAAGGGTAGCATGTAGGAAAGACCTAGCACATAGGGTTAGCAGGGGCTCGCATGGGTAGTGTAGGATAGCACATAGGTATACCCTAGTGCATAGGGTTAATGGTGTATTGCAGGTTTAGGATAAGATAGCGCATATGGGGTTGTAGCACTTAGGGTAGTTTTGGTGGCGCATAGATAGGATAGGGTAGCGCATGAGTGGAAAATGTTGGGTAAAGTGGGATTTTGGATGAAGAAAAAATAGGTAGGTTTTTGCCATTTTTCTGGGGATAAGTGTGAAGTGGAAGTCTGTGTGTCTGTTGTCATTGTTTAGATAAGTTGTCCAATATGAGTTTCGATATAACTTGATTTGATTTGCAATGTTTCAAGTTGATTTTGATATGAACTTGATTTGATAAGCATTGTTTCAAGTTGATATATATGTGGAACTTGAGTTGTTTTACAAGTTGATAGGGTTGTGGAACTTGAGTTGTGTTACAAGTTGATGTGAATGTGGAACTTGAGTTGTTTTACAAGATGATATGAATGTGAAACTTGAGTTGTTTTACAAGTTGATATGATTGTGGAACTTGATTATATTTTGAATGTTTCAAGTTGATATGAATCTGATTTTGATATGAATTGAATTGATGAGGAAACTGATATTGGACTTGTTTTGTTTTTGACAGGAGCAACTTGCGGTTGTTCAGTCGCGAGAGCGATTTTCGAGACCATGGTCATGGATACCATGATTGACGTAGGCTGACAGGGATATCATTGAGAGGTGTGGCCTATCCTCTTTGTTAGAGATGCCCCAGTTTATCATTAACCAGGGTTGGTTGATAGCGTTGGCCGAGAGGTGGCATAGTGACATGAACACCTTTCATTTGGCTATTGGTGAGATCACAGTGACACCGGAGGATTGCTACCAAATTTTGTAGATTCCTATGGTAGGAGCACTTTTACCTAATGAGCAGGTAGAGGAGGGTGGGACAGAGGCACTTTGCCAGATTCTACAGGATGATATGGTTTGTGGATATGAGATCCCCTGGCAGTTCATAGATTTGGATTATGCTTCACTTCCATCAGTACTGGTAGGATTCATAGGTGGTTTCTTATGTCCTGACCGTAGGTAGGTCGGAGGGACTGGCAGTAGGGTGGGGGTTGGTCCTGGATGATATGGTGACACAAGGTGGAGATGGTGGTGACAAAGGGATTCAGGTGGAGAGAGCAGTGCGGCGAGCTATGGTGGATAGAGGGAAAGGAGGCTTGGCTATTGGAGCTAGGAGTGAGGAGAGGATAGGAGAGGTGATAGCAGTGGTGGGAGGGACTAATGAGTTTAGACAAATGGTGTAGAGGAGGAGGTCAGATGTTCTACCCCCACTAGTGCCGAGGATAGGTAGAGGGATAGGGGGTACCACTTCGCAAGTACCCCTCCAGATTCAGATTTCGATCCACCACGAGGATGCTTAGATTAGGTCCTTATAGTTATCAGTGTAGCACCTATAGACACAGTTACTGGCACATCAGCGATAAATTACACAGCTAACCACTGAGCAGGATACAATTTTGGAGCAGTTGGGTCAATCTGAGGCTTGAGCAGAGGCTTTGGAGAGAGCGGTGGCGGGTGGCTCAATGAGAGATACCCTGAGAGAGGTGGATTTGAGAGCCAAGGAGGTGGAGTACTACCAGAGGCATTATGAGGATGTGGTTCCCAAGGAGCACTGAGTTCCGAGTTTCACAGCTTCAAGATCCAGTCAATCCAGGGAGACTAGGTCGAGGACAGAGAGTAGAGGTGTGACAGGGCCTGTTCGTCAGGATCCACCTGGGGATCCTAGTGCTAGGACATCTGCTACGAGACCATCACCCTCGGGAGATAGTCATACTTGAGAGACATTGTATCTATTGTATTTTGATCATTTTATTGTATTTGGCACATACATGACATATTTTGCACATTGATCTTTATATATATATATATATATGATACCTTTTTCTTCGATCCTCATGTGATGTGTTATGGATGATGCTTTCTATATGATGTTGTTGCTTCTATGATGATGATGCAATGCTTAGATAGATGCATGTGATTTGATATGTGATGAATATGATATGATAATGCATGATGTATGAGATGTATCTTGAAAATGAGATGTATGATAATAATATGTTGTGAGATGTATCATGAAAATGAGATGTATGATAATGATATACTGTGAGATGTATCTTGAAGATGAGATGTATGATAATGATATGATGTGCACAACTAATTGTAAAATGATATGTAACTAATTTTAAAAAGATATGCAACTAATTGTAAGATGATATGCAACTAATTTGAGCATCTTCATTCTGCATTTATCATCCCTGTATAGTCACATGTTTTTGCCTTCTTTGTAGGTATCATCATTGAGCATTGATTTGTTTGAGATATGTTGAAAATTTATACAAGCATAATGGTATAGTTGAACCATATGACCTGAGAAAAATTTACATGATTTTTGATTTTGCAAGATGGCACAAGCATCAAGGTATAATTGAACCAGGACAACCTGAGTGCGGATTGCATATAAAAAGACAAGATTAAACCATTTGTATGCACAAAGTGGATTCATGTCTTCAGTGATATGCTTTGAATCACGTCTTGAGACAAGTATTTGCATAGTACAAATGATCACCTCACAGATAGAAAACTAAAAAGATATTGGAGGCTCCATGACTTTCTCTAGCTCGATGAATCGTTGAGAGAATGTAGAGGATCCAATAGTTCAAAAAGTTTTTAAGTACAAAATAGTCAAAAATTCATGTAAAATGCAAACATTTGATACCTCAGAAAATCATCCATCACGAGTTGTGAATCTGTTAATTGATCAATGTTTGGTTTTGTGATTGTTGATTTGTTTGTTGGATATGATTGGCTGAGTTTACCACAAGTTTTGATCAATGCTGCCCCTAGTTGAGTTTTCCTCTTAATGTGGATATGTACAGTGATTACCAAGCCATGGTGGGATACGATGAAAGGATATGTGGATAAACCAGGATAGTGACTACGCTAAGTATGTCCTAGATAATGTGATAAAAATGTCGGGTGATGGCCGATAGTGCTTGACTAGGGATATAACGACTTGGTAGTAAATATAGATAGAGGAGTTGCCTACTCACAGTAGTGCCTATTGCCAGGTTTTCACCAGTTGCTTTTATTGTACCTTTTTATTTTATTTTTCTTGATTTTTCTTGATTTTTTTATTTTTCCATGCATTAGACTACTCAAGTGTAGTATTTCTTCAAATGTATGGTGTTAGTTGGTTCGTCGAGCACATCTCCTTCTGAAGTTGTTAGTTGATAAGTACTTGATCCATAGGCTGATCGGATGACATAGGGACCTAACCAGTTAGGTTCAAATTTCCCTTTCTTTTCCCGATCTTGCTGATTTCTAGGATTTTCCTTGAGTACTAGATCACCAATTTAAAAAATTCTGGGAATGACCTTGTGGTTGTAGCTTTTGCACATGCGTTGCTGATATGCTTTGAGGTGAGTGTAGGCATATTGTCGTATTTCATCTAGAAGTTCAAGCTCTTGCAGTTGGTTGACTCGATACTCTTCATCTGGAATTAGGCCTTTCAAAGAGACTCTGAGAGATGTAATTTCGACCTCCAGGGGTAAAATTGCTTCAAATCCATACACCAATGAATATGGTGTAGCTCCCATTGGTGTGCGGATGCTAGTTCTATATGCCCAAAGTGCTGGATTGAGTTGTACATGCCAATTTTTTGCCTGCATCATTCACTGTTTTCTTTAGGATTTTCAATATTGTTTTGTTGGATGCTTCTGCCTAACCATTCCCTTGTGGGTAGTAAGGTGTGGAAAAATGATGTTGGATTTTGAATTTTTCATAGAGTTCTCACACATCTTGGTTCTTGAAAGGTTGTCCATTATCTGTGATGATGGAACTTGGAATGCCATATTTGCAGATCAGATAATTAAGGATAAAAGAGGTGATTTGTTTCCCAGTTATTGTGGTCATGGGGACCGCTTCAATCCATTTGGTTACAGTTATAATGAACTTGTGTCCATTTGAAGATGAATGATGAATTTTGCCGACTAACTCCAGTCCCACTGGCAAAAGGGCCAGGATGTTGTGAATGGTTGCAGTTCCCGTGCTGGTGCATGTATAAGATTGCCATGGATTTGGCATTTAGGACACTTTTTTGTAAAATGAAGAATCTTTTTCCATTATCGGCCAACAATATCCCATTCTTAGAAGTTTTTTAGCAAGAGTAGGACCACTTGAATGTGTGCCATAGATACCTTCGTGAAGCTTTTGTAAAGCAGAATCAGATTCATTACGATCAAGGCAATGAACAAGAGTACCATCTAGACCTTGACAATATAAAGTATCAGCAGTGAGAGTATAATGGTCTGCTTGCCGGATAAATTTGCGTTTTTCGTTTCTAGATAGGTCAATGGGGATGATATTGCTTTTTAGATAGTCATATATCAGTCCGTATAACGGAGAGTCAGAACTGGTCAAGGCATAAATAACATGGGATTCAAAATGGTCATAGGATGGGGAGAATAGTTGCTCTACTAGAAACTCGTAACAACTCTATTGCTCTAGAATTTGTAGCAGTGAAGCGATAGTAGCCATTGCATCAATTGCTCTATTGTCCAACCTTGGTATTTACTCGAAGGTGATATGTACAAAATATTGTTTGAAATCATCCACCATTCTTTTGTATGGTAGCAGCTTATCGTCCTTCATCTGATAGTGATTGTTGATCTGATTTATAACTAGTTGTGAATCTCCGTAGAATTTTAGTTCTGTGATTCTCCATTCTACTACCATTTTGATGCCTATGACTAGTGCCTCATATTCAACAACATTATTTGTGCATGGAAACATGAGCCTATATGATCTTGGTATGGTGTGCCTTTTAGGAGTGATGAACAAAATGCCAGCACCTAAGCCATGTTCAGTATAGGATCCATCAAAGTATAGGGTCCATTGTTGTGTGGAAATAGTAAGAACATCCCTGTCTGGAAATTAGATCTCCATTGATTGTTTTCCAGGAAGCGGTTCTTCAGCTAGTTGATCTGCAATTTCTTGTCCCTTTATGGCTCGTTGCTCTATGTAGTGGATATCAAATTCACTAAGAATCATGACCCATTTAGCCAATCTGCCTATAAGAGCTGCTTTGCTAAGTAAATATTTGAGAGGATCAATTTTTGCTACGAGCTGGATTGTATGCATTAGCATGTAATGTCAAAACTTTTGAGAGGAAAATACCACTACCAGACAAGCTTTCTCAATGAGTGTATAGTTGAGTTCATATCCATTTAATGTCCCATTGATGTAATATATAGCTCGTTCCTTTCCTTTTTGATCTTCTTGTGCTAATAATGCCCCCAGTGTTATATCTGTTGTTGAAATGTAGAGAATGAGTGGCTTCTCTGCTATCGGTGGTACTAGAATTGGTGGGTACATCAGGTAGTTCTTGATTTGATAGAATGATTCTGCACATTTGGCTTCCCATCTGAATGGTACATTTTTTTGTAGTAGATGGTTGAATGGTAGACTTTTATCTGCTAGTTGAGCAATGAATCACCTGATTGATTGGAGTTGTCCGTGTAGAGATCTTTAAGTTGGCTGATATTCATTGGTGGTGGCATTTCCATTATGGCTTGTACCTTTGCTGGATCTACTTCAATACCCTTAGCTGAAACTATGTAGCCTAGTAACTTGCCTGATGTAACCCCGAAGACACACTTCTTAGGGTTGAGCCTGACTTGGAATTTTTCCAATCCATCAAATATTTTCTCTAGTATGTCTAGATGCTTTGCCTGAGTAAATGATTTAGCCACTAAATCATCCACATAGTCTTCCATGAAGGTGTGCATCATATCATGACATATTGTTGTCATTTCTCGTTGACAAGTTGCCCCTGCATTCTTTAGGCTAAAAGGCATGAATTCCAATAGTACTCTCCCCAAGGACAGGTAAATGTTGTTCTATCTTGATCCTCTAGGGCTATCTTGATTTGATTATAACCCGAAAAACCATCCATTAGTGATAGCATTGCATGGCTTGCTGTAAGGTCTACAATTATGTCAATACTGGGTAAAGGAAAGTCATCCTTTGGACAAGCTTTGTTGACATCTCTAAAATCAATGCATATTTTGATACTGCCATTTGGTTTGGAAACTAGTACAATGTTGGAAATCCATTCAGCATAGTTGATAGGTTGGATAAATCTGACGTCAAATAGTTTCTTCAGCTCAGCTTTGACCATGAGTGCTACATGTGGATTCATCTTTCACAATTTTTGCTTGACTGGCTTAGCTCCTAGAGTAATAGACAAGTGATGCATGATCAGATATGGATCAATCCTAGGCATATCTGCATATGACCAAGAAAAATTGATTTGCTTTTCTTTGAAAAATTTGATAAACTCTAATCTTTCTTCCTCTATCAAAGATTCTGCAGGGTGTATGTTTTTGGCTGCTTGTGTAGTACCAATGTTGATTGATTGAGTGGGCTCAATCAATATGGGTGATCACTCCTGATAATGTTCAGAAAGAGTATCAAGTCTCCCATATTTAGGTGCCTTAAAAAGGTTTTCACCCTTAGATGCATCCTTTTTTTTTACTTTTTTGTGATCTATTGCTGCCATTGACTGATTTTCAGCAGTAGATCCTTTACTTTGTTCACTTTTGTGACTGAGAGACTTGGCACTCCCCTGATTGCATATGTCATTAATTTATTCACTGGTAGAGTCTATTTCCGGGTTAATGGTACATAACTAATTGATAATGGATTCATCGTTTGGGAAAATTGGTATGTCATGGTTTTCAAGTTCATCCTAGTCTATGAGGTCAGGAAAGACAAGTGGTAAGGAGTCATTAGGTAGATCAAGTTCAGCTACTGTAAGTGTTAGGATGGAGGTATCATTGCGGTTGGCCAGGGTATTAAAGAAGTTAAGGATGTTGCCAAGGTCTTCGATGGTATCATCTTCCGTGTAAACTTACTCATAATGTTGCTGCTCACTTTCTGTGGCGTCATAGATATTTTGTGGACCAAATTCAAGTAGTCTAGGTTCTGTGTCGCGTTCTTCTTGAGAGATGAGTGTATGACTGTCATTTTCAGCAATATCTTCAGTAATATTGGAACAACTGCCCCATTCATATTCATTTGAATAACTCTCTGAGGTATTATCCCAGATTCTGGCAGTGCTGTGGAATGGTATGTTGTACGGTGAAAACAAGTCTTTGATGGTTGATACAAGTCTGATAGTTTTCTCTGATTCTGTGTTAGATCCTACTTCCACTCTTTGCATTTGCTCATATATTGTCTCTCCTCGGGGAGGAATGATGATATCAGGAGGTGATTCTTCTTTGTTGGATATTGGTTCTTGAACATGATGTACTTTTGTAGATGTTGCCTTCTTTTGAATGATGGGCTTCTCTCGATGTTGCTTTCGTTCTTGATATTCATGTTCTTTGCATATTGTCTCTACTAACTTAAATAGTGCTTCCTACAAGGAGTCCTCCTTGTATTTATTCTTGGGTTTCCACTGAGGTTTTTGGTATTTGCTTGGTGTCTTCCTTGGTGGTAGAAGGTGTTCATAGCCCAATCTTGTTTTGTCTTTACTGATTTGTGAAGGAGGATCTAAAGGTTCTATGACGCCTTCCTAACATTTGTTGATAGGTACTTTCCATTGTATCCCATTTGTTGCATGATCAAGTAACCTTTTCTATATAGGTGTGTAGGTATAGCTACTTCCATAGTAGCTTCTCTCTCATTGTCTTCCTCATCCTTGTATAGCCAACTAAGGATGTCTTTTTCTTTTGATTCATGTGCTAGAGTTCCTAGTTGGATAAATTTTCCATCAAACTTGGTGATGGGTTGTGTTGCTTGATGTGTTGATGCTGTAGGTAATCCATGAGAGTTAGGTGATGCTAGTAAGTTGGCTAAACACAAAGGTTCCAAAGAGTATTTGCCCATGCCTTGCTCTTTGATTTTCATTTTCTCTTGAAATCCATAGATAGTGATTTAGACTTTTCTTATTGAAGATCTGGTGCTGAGGAATTTTGTTTTTCTCTGTTATGTGGAACCAGGTTGTCTAGGGCTACGCCCATAGCATTACAATGTTGAAAAGGGTTATGATCTATAGATATAGAAATCTCCTGTCCATTGTATAGGAATTTAACACACTTATGATAAGTGGAAGGTACTGCTTGCATTTCATGTATCCAAGGTTAACCCACTAAGATATTATATGTGAGGTCTATGTCTAGGACTTGGCACATAGTGTCCTTTTGTATTGGTCCTACTTGAATTGGCAACATTACTGTTCCTTTGGATGATCTTTCCTCATCATCACATGCTTTGATAATGATATTTTTGCGTGGATCAATAGACTCCTCAGAGAAGCCTAATGCACGGATAAGTTTCAAGGTATAGATATTGAGTCTAGCTCCTCCATCTATTAATACTTGTTTAACTCGATGTTTATAGACCATGAATTCAATATGGAGTGGAGTATTGTGTGGATGGCTTAATGAGATATTATCATGCTCTGAGAAGGTAAGGTTATGAGGCCCTGTCATGTGAGCCACCATGGCTTGGAATTTGTCAGCATCCAAATCTTGATGTACATTTGTTTCCAATAATGCTTGCTCCAATATGTCCTTGTGTTTTGGCGAAAGTTTTAACAACTCCAGTATAGATATTTGAGCAGGAGTTTTATGCAATTGACTGACCAGATCATATTGAAGTTTGGTTATGGTGTTTGTTGTTGACGTATTCCCCTTCAAGACATATTTTTGAGCTCTGGTTGTTGGGTTAACGGATTCATGTTCACGCTTGTCTTTGATTGTGATGATGTTTACTTGATTGTCTTCAGATGATATATGATTGATGGTGTTATTGTATATGTGATTGATATGAGCTCCATGTGTATCATTTGAGGTTGAAGCTCCATCCTTGTTGTAGTTAGGAAGAGGATTCTTAAAGGCTCCATGGTCACTGTTTGTCTTGAGACCATCGACTGTTAAATCGCCTCTATCAATCATGTCTTGAACAATGTTTTTCAGTCTCATGAAATCATTTGTTTGATGACCTTTGTTGCGATGAAAATCACAAAAGTGTGAGTCATTCCACCATGGTGGTTTGATTTGTGGCTGAAAGTTATTGATCGCTGGTAAGGAGATAATTTTGTTTGCCAAGAGTTCTCTGAATGTTGACTCTAATGATTTCCTTAGTGGCGTGTAAATGCATTTTGGAAAGTTATTATTGTTACCTCATGAATTTGTATTAGGTCCTTGATTGGTGTTATTGCTTTAGGTATTGTTGGTGTTGTTTATGTTGAGTTGATCTTGATTGGTATTTGGTGCATAAGTGTTAGTGCCTTGGTTAGCACCTTTTGGATTCTTTGTAGCTTGAGGATTACCTAATAGTGCTAGCACTGATTGCTTGGATTTTGTATCATTTTATTTATTTCTGCCTTCATTTCCAGTGTTTTTGTTTCTGGTCCAGAACCTAGATTTGTCTAAGTTGTTGTTTATTGATTGTTGTAGTTTGATGAATTTGTTCCTTCTTTGAATGATTTCAATGTTCCTTTCTTGACACATGCCTCCTCTACTTGGATGCCATTTTCAATTAATTTGGCAAAAGATGGTATGCATTGTAGCTTTTGTATGTAACTCATCTCACTATTCAAGTTGTCGATGAAAATTTCCATTTTTTCTTTTTCGGATAGATCGCGAGGATATCTCAAAACCATATGTCGCCAACGTTGAAGGAATACCATGAATGTTTCATTGTTTTTCTG
This sequence comes from Cryptomeria japonica, assembly GCF_030272615.1. Lineage (NCBI taxonomy): Eukaryota > Viridiplantae > Streptophyta > Pinopsida > Cupressales > Cupressaceae > Cryptomeria > Cryptomeria japonica. The sequence goes on along the minus strand of NC_081414.1, from coordinate 112,151,109 downwards.
TTTGGTGTTACAGACATCTAGCATAGTGATAGCATGTTGAATGTTGTAGGAATATTGAGTTATGAATTTGTTGACTAATTCATCAAATAATCTGATAGGAGGTGTGACTTTGGATAACCATTCCATTGTTTGTCCTCCCAAGCTTCTTGGGAATAACCTCATCAAATAGGTGTCATCATGAGCAAATTTAAGACTCATGGTACAAAATTCCCAAATATGATCGTGAGGATCACTTTTCCCATCATATTTGTCAAATTTGGGAATATCTGAGTTTGGGGGAAAAGGTACCATGTTTAACCATTTATCAAAAGGATAAGGACAAATTTCATTTAAGGAATACCATACTGTTAATCCTTGTTGCATGTCTTGAATTTGTCTTTGCAGCATTTGCATTTGCTATGTAAGAGAAACCAAGGGTGCATTAGTTTGCTAAGGGAAGATTTCTTCTCTTCTATTGGTTCTAAACTGGTATGGCGTGTGTAGCAGTGTGTTTCTCTGGGATGTTTTGCTTGGGTATATTCTGCTCTTGTATGTTTTTCTCGGGTATGTTTTGCTCAGTGTAACCTGGGTCTTCTACTCTTTGTTGTTCTTGATAAGTGTAGAGGTTAGTCCTCATTCTAAATGTGTTGGAATCAAAGTCTTTTGGAATCCTAACTCCTTTTCTCACGAGCATGAGTAGATATTTTTCTTTGTTAGCCTCTATGAGTCTTTCAATGAGTCTTTGGAACAAGGCACTTTCTTGGCATTCTTGAAGGAGTTCTTTAGTGATCTCTGTATCTTCTAGATTTGGGAAGTCGAAAGGATTTGATAACCTTCGCTCCATGCTGAACTCTGGCTTTGTTTCCCTTTGTTTATTTCATTGAGAGCGAGTAACATCGGGCATCTAGTAGAAGCTTTTTGTGACAAAAGGAACGAACTCTTCTTCAATGTTTTGTTTAGGAGTTAGTGGTTCAAATCATGATATATTGTAAGTGATGCACTCTTCAAGAAAGAAAGACGGATTGATCTTTCCTCCTTGATTTAGGCGTTGACTGAATACTAATTTTTGATAGAATGCTCTACTCCTTAATGGTTCCTTGTCAAATTCGTTGGTTTTGTTTTGAAGGTATAAGTGGATATGACGAAGGAATGTTCGATGAGATTTGAAGACTTGGCGATTGATGTATAAAAATTTATTCCATTTGGCAAGTTTCAGAGAACTGGGTTGTTGTTTCCTCAACTTAGTGTTATGATAAATACTCTTTCTTCACAGAATATGAGGATTATTCATGCACAAGCGATCAATGGTTTCCTTTGATTTGTTTTGGATTTAGTTATCTTGTTTGGAAATGCAAGTTTTACTTTATTAAATGAAGGTTTAGATGCCGCCTCATGACAAAGTGTGTCAAATGATGTGGAATAAGAGCTTTCTCGATATGGAAACTTGATTTGACAACTTGGAGTTTAAAACAATAATGTTTCTGGATAGAAATCCCTTTTGATTGAAGGACCTATTGATGCTTGTGATGAGGTTTCCTGATTTTTATAGGAGAAATGTGTTTTATCTTGCGACTAGTTTTCAGATTTTGACAACTTTTATTTATGGAGAACTTGCTTTGAGAATAGGTTTTGATACTCTGTTTTGATTCTCTGTATGATGAAGTTCAGACTAAGGAAGCAAAATTCCCTAAATTGTTTTCAAATTTTTCAAAAATAGCCTCTATTTTGGCCCCTGTTTTATTAGTTTTTTCCACACGCTAGGATAGAAACCCAATGTGCTACAGAATTTCCTCAATGCGCTAGAGAAAAGACCCTACGCGCTATGCTGCCCCCTATGATGCGCTAACTAGTTTTCTTTGATTTTGTTTTGGTCTAAAAGTTTATGCCCTAATATGGGCTACTAATGTGCTAACTTTTGGTCTCTATGTGCTAATATTTGGTCTCCAAGTGCTAAACTGATGCTTCAATGCACCAGACTGTTTGGAAAAGGCGCTACTTTAAACTGCTAGTTTTGGATTTCTATGAAGCACCAATGTTAAGACTTAATGCGCTAAGGTGAAGGTCAAATGCGCTAAAGGCTGGTTTTCATGCACTAAGAAGTTGCTCTTATGTGCTAAATTGCCCTGATAGTTCAACTTGGTTGTTTTTCTGCAAATTTTGGAATGTTGTTTTTAGTTTTCAATGATGATGGATGATTTTTTGAGGTAACAACCAAAAGAACGACATAAAAGAAGCAACCATTTTTCTTATTCTAAACAATGGTGTATGTTCTACGAGGATGTGTTCAAATCCCCAATGTTTTAACAGGTTTAGATACAATAACATACAATTCAGTCAGACTCTTTATTCAAGGGTCATAAGTAATATCATAGCTCACTAGTATTGATACTCCATCAGCTCAAACAGTCATGTCACCCCCTAGGGGGCGCCCATTTTTTGCCTTTTGCTAGAAATTAACTCAAAGTGAATTGCTTCACAATTGAATAGTTATCTTGGGAGATATATGGTGAGCGATCCTGGGGGTAGATTTTTCCCCACCCTTGCACTATGATATTACAAATGTCTGGATACTAACGCGGCTCAAAGTTTCTATGCTAAAGTTCATAATCAAGCTTCCTGATCAATCTTTAGTGATAAACTCTCTCAGGAGGCTTCCCAACCTTTAGAACAAAGGCTTTAAGTATCTCAAGGATACTAGGGGAAGACTAATCGCTGAGCAAAACCGTTGAAGGGACTTTCGTCAACCTCCACTTTTGATTATAGTGGGTTGGAACACTTGGGTTCAAAGTTGTTCCCCACTTAGGTCGTTCCCTTCACACCAGCCAAAGAATGGCTTTAAGAGTTTTTCAACCCCTTGGGAAGGCAGGTCTGCTAAAGGATTTAATGCAATAAACACTGAAAATGTAAGAGTGGTCTGGATTTTTGATCACCCAGTTAAGGGGAGAGCATATTCCTTCCACTTTCGTAGCAAACAAAACAAGTGTTCTTTTTAACTCTTCATTGTAATGATTTGTTAAAATCTATATGGAGACGTTGCTCCACAAAAACATGGTTTTTATTTTATCCCTTCAAAACAATAATTTTCTAATCTAGGAAAAGAACCTGGTCAACAAAGAAAAACTTTGATGTTTGGTGAACAAAAGAAATCGATCAAAAGGGGAAGATCTTCCCTCTTTAATTGTGAACAAAAATTTAAAGTGTGATTCTTTTTTTCTTGCAAAAATTTAAAATTGATCCTTTTATGCACCAAAAGATGGTGAGGTTCTTTTTTTAAAGCTTTTTGTTTGCAGAAATGGAGAGATTGCCTTGTTCTTTTTAGAGCCCAAAGTGAAAAATTTTCTCCTAGAAAAAGCAAGAAAGATTGTTTTTGTGGTTCCTTTTATAGCCCAAAATAAGGTGAGTTCAATTTTATCCAACAAGAATTAAAAACTCTAAATTTTAACTAGCTTAACTAAGTTAGTAAAAATTTAAACTATTTGTAATTCTAAAAATAAAACTAAGCTCCACCTGCAAGAAATTGTAAAAATCCTACAAAATACCAATCAAAATAGTTAGAAAAATCTTGGATTTTGTGGACTTCTACAAGTCTAAATTTAAGCTCGGTTACAATTTGATTTTTGTTTTCTGTTTGTGATGTGCTATAGAAAAGATTGTATGTGCTACAAGATAACAGGGATGCTCTATCGGATACACCCGATGCGTTGAAATGTTTTCCAAATGCATTGCTCTGTTATGTTCCCACATTGAGACCTACAGGAAAAATGTTAAAAAGGCTATGTGCTAAGTGATGGTCTGCATGCGCTAGGAAATGGATCCAATGTGCTAAACAATGAGCCGAATGCGCTAAGGGATGTTCCCTACACGTTGATTCTTGTTTCCCACGTACTTGAAAAAGTGGTTAGATTCAAAAACCAATTTGATTAATGGGGTCGAGCCCCACGGTGGGCACCAAAAATGTATGCGGGAAAAGCAGGGTGATGAAACTTAAAATGTGAAAATTATGTTCAAAGAGGCTTGTCCACACACCCACAGGACTTCTTGGTGCAAGTTATGGAGTCATGAAGAATGACTCAACTTCCCAATGTAGGTTCCATGGTTCTCTATCTCATAAGGTCCCTCAAGCCAATGCCTTTGCTCTCAGATCAATGAGCAAAGTGACTTAGGGATGACTAATGCAAGAATGAGGGATGCTTTTGATTGATTTTCACATGAATGCATCCTATTTACACATGATTCTACAAATGAGTTAAACTAGATTATAAGATGACAAGGTTAGTATAAATACTATCCTAACATGATATAATAGTTAATGATTTAAGCTAATGATAAAGAAAATATTCTAAAATGCTATATTAGATTAATTACTATTGCAAAGAGAGGCTAAATGTATTGATAAAATTGAGCATAAATGAGATACTAAAAGATTGGATGATCTTTGAAATGGAGGAAGGAGAGCTCTATTTATAGTGAAAATAGGGCAATGGAGGGTGAAGATTGGAGGAGTTATCAAGGGTCAGGATTGAAAGTTATCAATCCATGTTTGCAATTTTTACCAATGAAATGTTGACAATTGTCAACATAAGATTGCTTGAAAGGAAAGGTGGGAAGCATTAAATGCTTGATGGGACATGATGGTTACCCTAGGGGGTTGGGTTAGGGTTGGGTTAATGGATATTCATTTTATCCAAGGGATAAATGAATGTGCAAGGGTTAAATGGCTACCTTAGTCAAAGAAATAAATGATTTGAAGAGACCCATGAGTCAAAAGGATGGTTAAGTTAGAGGAAAGTCTCTAACCAAAGGTAAAAGGTGAGTTAACCATAAATGGTTATGTAAGAGCCTTTAATGGTTTGGAAGACTTTAGAGGTTAACCATTTGAAGACACAAGGCCTTTAATGGTTATTGAAGACTTTGAAGGTTTTTGAGAAGTGACTTCCTTTTATTTAGGAATGTGACAATGATTAGGATAGGATTAGGCTAATTAGAAGGAGTTAGAAGAATCTAGAAGGGATTTAGGCATGCAAGTGGATTTTGTAGGAAAATGCAAGTGGGAGAAATTTTGGGATTTTCAATTAAAATAAAATCATTTATTTCAATTAAATGGTGTAATTTGCATTTGGATAAATATTTAAATAAATATTAATTTATTTAAATGTGAATGTGAATTTTGGATTGAAATAAATCTTAATTTGTTTACATGAGAAAAAGGAAGATAAAGCTTTAAATGCTTGAAGACTTTGAGGGAAACCATTAAAGGCTTAAGAAGACTCTAGAAAGAAGCCATTAAGTGTGAAGACTTTACGAGAAACCATTAAAGGCTTAAGAAGACTCTAGAAGGAAGCCATTAAGTTTGAAGACTTTAAGGGAAACCATTAAAGGTTTCAAGTGGGTGAGGATAAAGAGGATTTTAAATAAATACTTTATTTATTTAAAATAGTTGTTCAACTTGCATTTGTAGGAAAATACAAGTGGGTGGAGGATAAAGGATTAATTAAAATAAATTGCTTTATTTCAATTTGGTTGCAAGTTGGAGATTTAAATAAATTAGATTTATTTAATTGGGGTAAACTATTTAATTAAATGTAAATTTAATTAAAAGTAGAGAGAAGGGGTTTAATTAAATTAAATATTTATTCAATCAAATGATATAAAGGGTTTAAGTGAATTTAAATAAATAAATTGAATAATTTATTTAATTAAATAGAAGAGTGCGGTGATTTAATTAAATTAGATATAACTAAAATAGAGGAATGAAAATAAAATGAACATTAAATATTCATTTAGGAATATGGTCATTTTTATACGTCTACACCATCAATGCGAAAGTGGGAGATTGTTGGCATTTTTAGATTGTTGAAATTTTTACATATAGATTGCATTAATGATATGTTGTCATTTATGTCAATTGAACCAGCGAATGGTATTCATGATATTGCTGATGTTATTGTTGTTATTGCTATTGTCTTGTAACAGGTATGATAAACTTTGAGAAAGATGTTGTAAACCGGTATATGGTAGTTTGTAAGTTGAACCAGTTTAAAGGGTTAAACCTTTTTATTTTATGTAACTGGTAAACCCTACCTATTGTTTTCTGTTAAACCCTAACCGATCAAGTTTGTTCATTTAAGATCTAATGATGAGCGGTAATGATGGAGACACGTGTGATCATTGAATGAGGATAAGTTTAGATTGATTTGGTGCATTTGTTGTCTTGGAAAGGAGAAAAGTGGATTGCATCTAATGCATAGCGTGTGATGAGTTACAAAGTCCGATGAAGCAATGATCATGGAGCGGTTAAAATTTTCTTGATTAATGTGAAGAGATTATTATGATTTCTAATGGTTGAGATTGTACCGACTTGTTTGTAATCTCAATGATGAGATTTAGGTTTTTATTGTGTTACCAACCTAGTTGATTTGTATTTAAGGTCGATGATATTGTTTTGTTAAGTGTTGGCAAAGTTGGAAAGATTGGCAGAAACTAGTTGAGTGTGTGGTTGCCTAACCAGTGGATGGATCTGTAGTTTGAGTAAAGGTAGATTGAAGCTTAAGAAGGATCTGATCAAGCAGATGTAGTGCTATTCAGATAGATCAAGAAAACTTGTTGTTTTCCAACAATTATAACAGAACTTGAAATCCCCTAATCGGGCAAGCTCTAACAAGCTTGGTTACTTTCTAAATCCTCTCATGAGGTGGTCCATTAGTTTTGATTATCAAATCCTCCAGCGAGGTTACTCCTAACAGGGTATTGTGCTTTTCATGAAGGCATATTTGTAAATCCCTTAACCGAGTGATTCATAACAAAATCAGTTCTTAATAGGACTTATTGTAAGAGCTTTAACAACCTTGGCTGCTAATAGGGTGAACATCAGAAGAGTTCAGATATCTATCCTTGTGAGTCTCATCTCACCGTGGCATTTACCTATTTGAGTTTTCCACATATAAATATTTGTGTCCAGTGGTGAATAATTTTGTGGTTATGATCTTATTTGTTGATTTGATTAACTACTTAACTATTCTGATAAGGCATGATAACTTGAAGCATTAAGAGATCAATATGTTGACATATGATTAAGCATTTTTTATGTTTACAAGATTGAAGTTGTTTAATGTTAAGTTGTCATAACAGTCAAACCGGTTGATGTTGGTAATCTTTGAGATATTATCTTGACAGAGTTATTTGTTGATAAGTTTATTTTTGAGATTGGGAAGTTTGTATCAGTTTTTCAGTATACTGATTCACCCCCCCCCCTCCTAATAATCTACTAGATACTTATTCTTTCATCATACCATCATCCTTGTGAGCCATTCTTAGCCATTCAAACTGTTAGATTTGTGTGAATGTTGTCATTGATGTCAAACCTGGTAATCTAATTTGGACTGGATGTTGCACGTTGAGCAGCAATGGAAGATAGGTATGTATGTGATATGAAGCAGTAAGCTACGTATGATCTACTGAAGTCATTTTTGAAAGATTCTCTTCTCTGGAATATTGTGTTTTTCTTATCATAGTTTGTATCCAGTTCCAATACCAACTATGTGAGTTTTGGTATTATTTATATTAGTCATATCAGTTGTGCTAATTGTATCAAGTATTAAAGTTTATATTGCACCATGCTTTATGTTCCAAAATATGTGGCATCTATACCTTGGAGATTGAAGTTGTTGTTCTTGAAGTTTGTGCTTATGGGTTCGAGTCTATGGGTTTGGTAGACCCCTGTTTTGTTCCAATAAGTAATACGTTTTGGAAAATGGTCTATGAAGGAAGTGTGTAGTAGATTGGTAAAAGCCATTTTGTTTATCCTATTTTTGGTCAAGGCATGTTTTGGATAATGTTTTGATCCAAGCAAGTATATTATTGAGTAAATCATTTATGCTTGGCCACATATTATCTCGGTGTATGAGCTTACCGATATACATACATACACATGTACACACACACACACACACTTACACATACACACACATAGTAGATTCATGGATGTCAAGTGTACAAGGAGAGAATATGTGTGTGTGGTATTCAATGGAATATTTTTGTGTTGTGTAGCAGTGTAAGAAGTGTGTAGGAGAAAGAGTTAATATACGAGTAGTATGTATTGTGAGCAGTATATGAGCGAAGGTGTGTGAAGAAGATTCAGAGTGAAGATAGTGTTGCAATAATCCTTTATCGGATCTATTGCAAGCCGTTGGATTAGAAAAGTGCAATATTCTGGTCCATTCAACCAATTCAACACAAACATTATTGCATTTTTAAACTATATGCAATTATCTAATCATATTGAATATGGGTATGTGCAGGATCATGAGGGGCCAAAAAGTCGCGCTATTCTAACTAATGTCCTGATTGATAGGCTGGTTGAAAATATTTGTAACTTTCAAACATTATCACATTTTTTGAATCCATAACATGCATCACATTCTATGCTTCATATACTATAGGATTAAAAGAAATGAATTTCATAAATTTTTGACCAAGATATGGTGGTTAGACATACACATTTTTATATTTTAAAAAAACTATAGTAAAAAATTATAATTAATTTTATTTGTTTTAAAAAAAAATACCAAAAAATATGTCACATCTAGGCATGAGTTTTCTACTTATATCTGAGATCTTATAAAAAAATATTAAGATTTGATTGTGGTAACTGTGGTCAATCAAACACCTACTTCTTATATTTTTCCTAAAATTTTAGTATTATTGCATTTAAATTTCAATTTTTTGTCAAATAGACATTTTTTTAAAAGAAAACAACTAGTATCTTAGAAATTACATTCAGTTTGCTACAGATTCTATTGTTACATATTTTTGAAATAATGTTGGGAACTTATTCAAATTTTTACGTCAAATTGCCTAACTCTATTTTTCTAAGATTCATTACCACTTAAGGGCTTGTTTGGCCCACCATGATCCCACACATAACCATTATATGTTGTGTCATCTTAATTTATCTTTCCTTTAGATTCTCATAAAAGACCTTGAAACAATACTGAACAACTCTAATGAGTATAATCGATTATCATTAATATAGAAATGATACTCCCTCAATTTTATTTTGTTACCTTCTATACTATCATATGCATTTCTATATATATTACACTAAATATAATACTAAGACTAGATTTCTTCTTGTGGTTTTAGAGTGCAGTTTTCTATGAAATCAATAATTGATAGTATTGTCCCAACGGGAAATGTGTTCTTGCATATGAAAAACTCTCCATCAAGCCATTAGGCATGTTGGGAGTGTCTCACATATTTCAGAACAATTTGACTCTCAAACTCATTGATAAATGTATTTACATTGATTTTTTTTGTGATCAAATATAAACGTTTCCCAACCTTCCCATCGTTTAGAGAGTACTCAAAAATTTTAAAGATTTTGACATCAACTAATTTTTTTCCAAAGTCATTTGAAATATCTTCATGCAAACATTCACCTAACAATGAGAAGTTCCCACATACATTACAATGACCAGAAATACATGCATTTGAAAGAAATAGTTGCTCATTAGGTGGTTTGTAGAATAAGTTTGTTGTAAAATCCTTGATAGTTTGAGATGGCGTGTAAATGCCAGAATCCTACATAATATCTTTAGTATGCAATATACAATGTATATATCGAAACACATCATAATAATAATGATATTGAACATGATTTTTACAACAACAAGAGTTTCTTTTTTTATTGATTTTCACATACCAGGGTTTTGTTTTCTCAAATGATTTTTGACTAATACATACATTCGCTAACACAAAATCATTTAATATTTTTTTTTATAAAATTCTGATTGAGTCATGTCTAGAAGATGTTTTGGATGAAGATTACAAATTTTTGATCCCATACTTAACTTCAAAGCATCTCTGGCATTAGATGAAACTCTTGTATTATCAAGCCAAAATTTTCCACTTAATGATTTAGTTTCAATATTTAGTTTCATGTCCGACCTTGGTAATCTACCACTAAAACTCCAACAATGGTTTATTTCACTTTCAATGGTAACTCTTCTCTTGGTTTCTCTTGACAAGGTTTTATGATGTAATTCAAATACCCACTTATATTACTTAACATTCTTTTATTTTTAGTTGTTTTGTTAACTATAGCAGTTGTTATATCTCACTATGCCACATTCTTATCTTTATATCAACTTTTTTTTTAATAGAATAAATGGCACTAGCAATGGTAGATACAAATTTCTTAAATTATTCATCTTTACTTTTTGGTTTTATATAAAATTCTATTTTTTTCATCAATTTTTGCATTTTCAACATTTTTATTGATTGCAACATAAGTTGACATTGAAGTCCTCACTTTTTATTATAAACAAATTATTTATACAATCTACTAGGATGTGTTCTAATTTGACTCCAAGAAACTAAACCATGAAGATTATCTAAGACATTGTTTTCAATATTAAAAAAGTTACGTTCATTTTCATTCAAAGAAGGGGATGCATTATTATTAACTTCTATTTATTTCTATTTAGGAGTAACATTAATATCATTGAATGAATATCAAACTTCATTCAAATATTTAGTTTAAATTTTAGTGTATTTTTGTGGATCGAAAGGCACACCAGGATTCACATCAACATGAACATTTTCCATTTGAGTGAAAGTTTCATTTGAAGACACACTCGTATTTGGTTCTATAGTCACGTTGTCTTCCATATTAACCTCTTTTACATTCACATCATCAACGTTAGTTGCATCCACCATGGTCTCCTGAATGGTTTCATCTTCAACAAGCATCAAACTAGATGCTTCAATATTCTTCAACTGTTGTATATTTGATCTTTTGTCTCTTTGTCATTTTGCCTCCTTTGTGTGTGCCTGAATTTCCTCTATTGTCATCACCTTTCTTTGTCTCTTTTGATGATTATTTGATCCCATATTTACAAAGCTCTCTTGATTATAAAATGATACCTTTATAATTGAAGTTCAAAATAGTTGACTTTTTACAAATTAAGATTGAATAAAAGACAAAAAATGAGTTGGTAATAAGCCAGACAGTGTAATTATTCTCTGCCAGTATAGATTCTAATAAGAAGCTCTATAATCACTATATTCTATCATTTTTTGCAGTAACAACTATTTTTTTAATGAGCCCTCATTTTCTAAATGGGAACCTATTATGTAAAATATAGAGTCCTTGTTATGGAAATGAATGGTTCAAAAACATAACAATGCCCCATTTAGTAAAACAGGGACCCATTACTTAAATTTTGAAAACAAAGGCCACCTTGTGCATTAGATTTTGGTTTGCAAAAGGCATGGAATTCCCAACCCTTAGCCTTGGACATGCAAATACAAGTTTGTATCAATGACATGGAGAAATATTGACTTCTTGCATATGTTTGATGCCCATTTTCACAATTTTTTTCGATGAAATTAAAACCCATTTCAGATTACATCGTGTAGACTATGAAAATGTAATTTATTTAAAGATTTGATAATTTTTTCTATTTTTCAATTAATTTCTACTGAATCTGGTCCATAAACTTGAAATATTAATTTATTTTGTTTATTTAATAACCTTTTTTTTACATTTTCGAAAAAATAATTATATGTCATCAATCTACACATAATTCATTTTAATTAAAAAAAAATTAAAAAAGACAATTAGGATAAATAAAAAATGAATTTAAAAAAATACTATAAAAAAAATAAAAAATATCATCATCAATATTTAGTGTGTTACATATCATATCTCATAATGGTTTATAAAAGAACTTTTATTTGTGTCAAAAAGTGGTGGTCGTACACGTGCATAGAATGGCCTTGAAACAAACATTTTTAAAAAGTGGTATTTAGAAATCCCTTTTGAAAGTCAATTTATATTATCTGGGTATTAAAATAAAATACATATTTGGAAACTAGATTTTGAGTGCTACATTTTGACATTTTCTATTACTAACTTTTTTCAAAATTCAATCTCCAAGTACTTCAACATTTTTTAAGTCACATGTGGCAAAATCTGAAAATCAGGAAAAACGCTTCCACTTTTTTGACCAAAAAATGGACTAAACTTCTTGCACTGACCTTGTTGTACAACATTCATAAGAATGAATTATTGCAATTATGTAAAAAATATGTGTTTACAATGAACCATTAAGAGTTGTATTTAGCCACATTAAATATATATTTAAGTTTACTTGCAAAGTTATAAATAATACTAGGTTAGCTATTTTATATGGGTTTCACATGGAAAAGATCTAATATTTGGAAAACATAGTGCGAGAAACTAAATTTTGGGTACAATATTTTTATAAACATGGTTTTGAGGCACATGTTTGTATCATACTATTTGGTTGTATTTGTGTGAATTTGATTCTATAAAAGCAAACACCTATTTAGTGGTTGAGGTTAGTTGGTTAGAGTATTTGGAATGACTATCATCATATCGCTTTCATTTGAAGATTGCAAATGGTACGAGAAGTGTGGATATATTCTTGGACACATAGAGGTTGCATTGAAAGAGCTTGATGTTTGAAAATTATTCATGGAGACTCTATAATTGCATTGTAATTTTTTAATTATTAAATAATACATTGATGTAGATAATTTAGGAGGATAGATTTTTCTGTCTTGAAGGGTTTTACAAGGTATGTCTTGTGTTATCTTGTGATGTCTTTAATTTTTGTATATGGATTTTTTTTTAAACAAATATGCATGTGTTTTTCTCATTTAACTATGTACTAGCATACATATATTTTTAAAAATATATGTAAAATATGTTGATAGATATCATTTCTGAGAAGAGTTAACCCTCACTATGATGGTTGAAAAAATTCCATTCATCTCATTGAATAAGTAATAGAATTTCTTTCTACTATGAATTTGGCTTTTCATTTGGGGATAGTAAAATGTGTTTCTCATTTCTTTTTAGTTTGAGAAGCATGCGTCAAATAATTGAAAGAAACTTGCTTTTATATTCAAATTATTTAATGTTTTGATAAATACATTATTGTAATATATTTGCAATGCACTTTAATATACTTATACAATGTAGTGAAAAATTCTATTTTGGATTTATTAGATGTAATCAATATTTTGGGACAATTGATAAGTTTTCAAAAAAAGATTATTGTACCTTTTTTTTTAATGTAATGTTTTATTTTCTTGTAAATTTTTGTTTTATATAATCATCACTACTTGCATAGTTACAAAATATAATAAATTTCTTTAAATCCACACCATTTTTCAACATGTGCCAAGATGGGAGCCTTGGAGCAAGGCCTTAGAAAGATTCAAGAAGGTGACATGTGTAAAATGTATCTATTGGAAAGGCTCAGGAACTTTCAAACAAAAACCATTGCCAAGTGTTCAAGAGAAAGAAATTCCCAAGATAGATTTGGGCTCAATTAGAAAAAAATTGTGGAGGGAAAAAAACTTCTCCACAAAAACTTTGCAGATTAAGTAATATGTGTAGTGTGGCGACAGGTGTGGGACCTTACATTGGGAGAGAGAAAAGAGGTGCATGTGCATTATGGTTATAGAGGAGAGTAAATTTGTTAGAGAGAGGAAGAGATGCCATTGATAGGCCAATAATATAAATACATGTTTGTAGATTCGAAAAGAATGTAATATTGTTTCTTGTTCCAGTCTATGTGTTTAGTTGAAAGCAGAAAGCCTGATCTGTTATTTTGAGTTTTGAAATAGAGAGTTGTAGAGTAGAGGGAGTCACTCTTGTATCAGTAAGGAGGTTGTGTCTGTCGGCAATATGCAAGAATTGATCATCTATTGTCATTGATGTCAACACTGCTCTAGTTGGTTGTTGGCCTGCTCTAGTTGGACATGGTTTTGGCGGAGGTTAGCAGAGATTCTACTCCGATATGTTCAGATTGTTGAATTTGGTTTTGCAAGGATATTCATGATGATTATATGTATGTCATATTCAATTGGTTCATGATTTGGTGCTCTAGAAGCTATTTATTATGTTCTAGACTGTCGGTTGATGTTCTTGGTCCCAGTTGGTGATATTTGATGAAATGGTTAAGCAGTTTTGATGCGGCTTCTATAAATGGTTCTTAACGTGCTAAAGGTGTTCTTGATCATGTTCTAATTGTTTGGTGGATTTGCATTGGCTAGCATGAAGATTTGGTGATCCTATTTGGGTCTGGTAGGATATTTTGTGTTATTGTCACTAAAGGTTTTTCTCGGTTGATGTAACATGTTGTGGTTGGTCTTGGTGAGATTTCCAATGGATGTAATTGTTTGGGAATTTGAATTAGGTCCATGCTATGTAATGTAAATCATAATACTGGTCTGGTGGTCGATCTTTGTATCGTGTAAAGTATTTTTTGTAATTATGAGTTGAGGGTATAGTCGACCTTGTTATCAAGGTTGATGATTTGAATATATAGGAGATATGCTCATGTAATTTTGGTGTAGATATTTTTATCTGCATTATCAGAGAGAGGTAAATGTGCGAACAAGGATATATAATTCAACGAAGTGTTGTGGAGAGTTTGGTGTTGTAGGGAAGATAACTGTGCTTAACAAGAACTATAACCAAGCATTAGGAGATGCTATTTCCATAGTTCATTTCCTTTGGATTATAGTTTGATGATTATGTAAGTTTGTGAGACTTCCCTTTTGTGTTGAGGAGTGTCCTGTACGCGGTTGCCCTGATTGCAAGAGCAATCCCAATTGTAATATTTTCACATATTGCTACATAAGTATTATCTGATTGTGGGTAGGGTTTCCCACCATGGTTTTTCTCTTCACCGGGTTTTCTACGTCAAAATATTGGTGTTGTGTGTTGTGTACTCTCATGCTTTATCCTTCACTGTGTTGTTTTCATTTTGCTCTGATAGAAGGTTTATAAACTACAATAACTATTTAACTTGTGGAAAACTGATTCACCCAACCACCCCCTTCCCTCACCAACCCCCTCTCAGTTTTCTTCTTGTTCATTCTAATAGTGTCATCACTTTTAATCATTATCATTGTCTTTAAAAACTTTCACATTTTCATCTTTGTATTTATTTATTTTTTTTACCTATTTATTAAAGTGAATAAACAATATTTTTTAAAAATTGAATCACTAAAGCATACCAATCTAAAGCATACCAATCTACTTTACACTAAATTAAATTATACACAATTATTCATAACTATTGAAATTGTTAGTTCACATTGACATACAATTAATAATTTTGTAAAAACTATATTTCAAATATAAATTTAAGCTAATAAATGACATGCAACAATGATAAATATATAAAATTATATATGATAAAATTTAATAAATATAAATACATGTAAATAAAATAAGTAATCTCTATTCAATTTCAAATTGATCACCTTCAAATATATTTTAGAACTCACATATTTGTCTAGATTGATTTAAATTATTACCTATTACATTATTTAACTTATTAAGTTAGACATCCCACTCAACCTTTTTTTTTTCGTTATTTTGTTTTTCCACTATAAAGTTAGTTATTTCACATACACTCAATCTTTTTCTTAGACGTGAAGGGTTGCATACTATTATGAATTACATCAAACATCTTGATTTGTTCAATGATTTATTTTAGGGTAATGAATTAAAAAGTTTTTCTTCACCAATGGATAAAGTTGCATCATTTAGAGATCACTTAGGAATAGATACCTTAAAGAAAATGAAGACTAAAATAGTTGGTAAACTTATCACTCAGATATCTTAAAGAAAATGAAGACTACAATAGTTGGTAAACTTTTTAACTAATAAGACTGCCAACAATTTATATTTTAAAAAAAAATATTTTAAGATTTACTTAAAAGAAGTATAATGGGTAATTGTCACAATCATATCTACATAAAAGCAAGGACTTCGAGTGAAAAGAAGAAGAAGAAGAAGAAAGAATAAAAACAAGGAGACGTTTGAACATAAAAGCAATAAAATATATTTTTAGAAAAGACGTAAGGAAGGAGGAAACTGTGACAGATATTTTGGAGGGCAGACGCCATTAAAATGTATTTTAATGGAGACAGCGTGGAAAAATGTGTGCAGGTGATGTCAATGGAGGAGCATAAGCGAAATTGAGATGGGCCAGTCAAGAGTTGCAGGGCAGAAAATCTGCACACGTTGGCTGACTCTTAAAAATAATAGTAAACAAAACCATTAAGAAACTACAAGTGGAGGATTCGGGGCTCAGTAATGCGTGTCAAGTCAAGAAAGGTAAGCGGAAAAGACCCGCAAGATTGTCTATGTTGTTGCACTACGTGGTTTGGCTTTTTGTAGCTTCTGTTATTCTTCTATTCTCTCTCTTATCATGTTTGATATGAAATGAGAGGAAGAGAACAAAATCTTATATATTATACCAGTTCTAGGTAATCTTATTTATGTGCGGTTTGGTCCGCTCTAGGTTTGGATGATCTTGTTTAGTGTCGTTTGGTCAGTTTTAGGTTTGGATGATTTTGTTTATGTTTGTGTGTCGTTTCGTCTGTTTTAGGTTTGGCTGATTTTGTTTATGTTTGTGTTGTTTGGCCTGTTTTAGGTTTTGATGATCTTCTTTTATGTTTATTTGCAGGGTGGTTTGTTTATGTCTTCGTATTAAGCATATGTATGTATGTATGTGTAGCTTTCTTAATTGAAATCAATTTAAGAGTATTTATTTTATGATTAGATGAATGGTTGAGGATAACAATTTTGAGTATGTAATGGGTGAGTGTGTGAGATGTAGATATTCTGATGTAATTCTTCTAAAATGCATTCAAGAAGAAAATGATAATATGATAATTTTAGTAGAAGGTGATCAAATTGAGCATACCTAAAATGAACTATGGTTGGCCTTTAAATATAATTCTTTAGTACCTTGGGAATGATCAGAATAATAAGATATCTAAAATTTAAGATTTTGAAATTTAAAAGTAGATCTATTAGTTTTGTGAATTAAAAAAATGATTAAGATCATTTTTATGATTTTAGTTTTGATTTGATACGTGAAATGGGTAAAACTTATAATTCAAACTAGCATAATTAGTGCACATAGGAATCCATAATTCTTATGTTACATTCCCAACATTTCCAACCTTATTGAATGAAGATTATTCTAATTGTAGTGGATCCAAAATGAAAGAAAAAAAGGGCATGGGTATACAATTGTCACTATTACAAAGGAAAAATAAATATAATTTTAATTAAAATATTAATGTGTTGCATTCACAACTTTTGAGAGGATTTGTTAAAAAAAAAAAGTGTGAAAAATATGTAGGTGTGGGAAATGAGACACCTTACATCAAGGAATATAAAGAGTAAAGAATTAATTATATTAGATCATATCTTTTGAGAGGATTTGTAAAAAAAAAAAAAGTGTGAAAAATATGTAGGTGTGAGAAATGAGACACCTTACATCAAGGAATATAAAGAATAAAGAATTAATTATATTAGATCATATATTTATTTAAGTGTGCTTATATTGACAAATTTAATCTACCATGTTAGCAATTTGACAAAGTGATGATTTAAATACTAATATGAAAATATAGATTAAAATATTAATGTGTTGCATTCACAACTTTTGAGAGGATTTGTTAAAAAAAAAAAGTGTGAAAAATATGTAGGTGTGGGAAATGAGACACCTTACATCAAGGAATATAAAGAATAAAGAATTAATTATATTAGATCATATATTTATTTAAGTGTGCTTATATTGACAAATTTAATCTACCATGTTAGCAATTTGACAAAGTGATGATTTAAATACTAATATGAAAATATAGAGTACTTTGTTTATGGCAGATTATTGACATTAACTACCTGGACTATCCAAACCTAAGATAATATTGATATGCTAAATGTGGTTGCAAGTTGTACCTTTTTACTATCTATTATTGAACTAGAATGATATCTTTTTCATATACCCTGATTAGTAATTGTTATATTCCTAGAAAGTTAACCTAGGAAATAAGGAGATTTAAATCTTAATAGTCAAAAAAAAATTAAAAATTGGGTCAATACTGATCTAAATAATCTATATAACATGGTTAAAAATTAGAGTCAAATGATACACCAAAAAAAACTAATTGAATTTTTTGACTAGATATTTACAATATCGAAATAAATTGATATAAAATGATATGTTAACAATATGATATTGCATCCACAATAGTAACAAGGGCTACAGGGCAGGGCAGCGAAGTTCCTGCTCAAGATTGTAAAAACAATTTTTGTTTTGTTTAGTTTGTTTATATTAAAAAAGTGGTTTTTAAAAAAATTTATTTACTTTTAAAAATGGTTTTATCTAAGGTCAACAATTGGACTTGAACACATTGACATTAGATCAATTGGAAACTGCACGAGTTCAAATGGCAGCATAAACAATTGTAATTTTTTCCACTTCTTCATATACAAATTATTATAGCTTATTTCTAAGTAAAATTAAAAAGATCAAAATCTAATTAGATTAAAAAAAACGTGTATGAATTCACAAATCTATTAGCTATCTCACAAAGCGAAGGAAGGATCATGTGACATATTTAACTGTAAATGAGACAAATTATACATAAAGTTACATACTAAATCTGAAATATGTAATTTAATTTCAAAAATGTTAACTTGACATAGATAAAATATAATATAATTAATCCAAACAAAAAATTATACAAAATTACAAGAATGATTGTGAGCTCTCCTCTTTCATTTTCTACTGAACAAGCATCTTTCCATTTAATTTTGAGTGTTCCTCACCTTAGTCCTTTTCCCCTCTCTCCAACTTTTCATTTCATAAATGTATAGGTTATGTGAAAACAATTCAATAAAGCATCCAGATTATCATAAAGTAGGCCTTTGATCCGATTGCACTCTATGCACTGATCTATATATACCCAGTGACCTGCATTGCACTCTATGCATCTCAATTTATGAAACAACAGTATGGTCTGGAATGCCAAATACTCAAAACAAGACAGGAAACTTTCTAGAGACTGAAAATAAAACCTCGTCCCTTCATTATTACTGCAGGTCTGACACAGCACACGGTGCAAGCCTATTTTTCAAATTGCTCCATATTAGCATCACCAATAATCTCCACAAGAACATTTTCCATGTTTAAAATGATGGAAACGGTTAGCATCTCTCACAACAATTTCTCTTGCAACAATCTTGGAGATAAATTTTGTTGCAGTGTGGCAATCAGAGCAAGAGTTGTTCCGGGTGGTGTGTTTAACAAACCAAAATCAATTGCTAACTTTTCACTATGGCGAGAGAGAAAAAATTCCTTTTCCTCCTCTTCCACGTCATTAGATAAATGTCTTGAATCTGGAAAATACCCTGCTGCCTTCATCTCCAAAGCCAATTTCTCCAACTCTGCATAGATCTCCGGTGTCTGTGGATGTGATCTGTCTCCTACACAAAAAGCATGTACCATTTTATGGCCTTCAATCCAACTGCATCCAGGTATCTTTGTAACTCCTCTATCTTTCATCAATCTCCTTACCGTTTCAACCTCACCCCGCCTGCCTACTTCTGCGTAGATGTTCGAGAGAAGAACATAAGTTGTAGCATTATTAGGATCCAAATCTAAAATCAGCAGCGCTGTAAATACTCCTAAACCTATATTCATATGTGATTTACAGGCACCAAGGAAACACATCCACACAACCACCACTGGTTTAATTGGCATCTTAATGATAAAGTTTAGGGTGTGCACACATAATGATCAATTGTAGGTGTAATGCAATAAGGATTATGCATGTCACTGAAGTATGTACAGCCCTCATCTACTAAACCTATATGTCTACAGCGTCAGGATATGCTCCAGAGTGCTTCATTAATTCAAAGATTTTAAGAGCATCCTTGCAAAATCCATTGTGTGCATACCCTGCAATCATGGCATTCCATGAGACCACATTTTTTTGTGGCATTTTGTCAAACAGTTCACGTGCCTTCTCCATGTTTCCACACTTTCCATACATGTCTACCAAAGCATTTCCAACTATAATATCTGACAAAAATCCCCCTTCCATAATGCTTTGATGGATGTCCATACCTTGTTCCAAAGCTCCCATTTTGGCACAGGCAGGAAGAATGCTGGCAAATGTTGTGGGGTTTGGCTTTAGACCTGCCAATTGCATTTGCTTGAAAGTTTCTAATGCCTTTTCAAAACTCCATTTTGTGCATTTGCTTGAAAGTTTCTAATGCCTTTTCAAAAACTCCATTTTGTGCATATCCTGCAATCATGGCATTCCAGGAGACCACATTTCTGTGAGGCATTTCTTCAAATAGTTCACAAGCCTTGTCTATTCTTCCACATTTTGCATACATGTCTACCAAGGAAGTTGCAACTACAACATCTAACAAAATTCCTCTATCCTTTATGCTTTGATGGATGTCTATACCCTGTTCCAAAGCTCCCATTTTGGCACAGGCAGGGAGGATGCTGGCAAGGGTTGAGGAATTTGGCTTTACACCTGCCAATTGCATTTGGTTGAAAGTTTCTAGAGCTTTTTCAACAAATCCATTTTGTGCATATCCTGCAATCATGGCATTCCACGAAATGATATCTCTTTGCTGCATTCTGCCAAACAATTTGCGTGCCTTGTCTACGCTTCCACATTTTGCATACATGTCTACCAAAGTATTTCCAACTATAATATCTGACAAAAATCCTCCTTCCATTACGCTTCGATGGATGTCCATACCCTGTTTCAAGGCTCCCATTTTGGCACACATGGGGAGGATGCTAGCAAAGGTTGTAGAGTCTGGCTTTACAGCTGCCAATTGCATTTGCTTGAAAATTTCTAAAGCATTTTCGACAAATCCGTTCTGTGCATATCCTGATATCAACGAATTCCATGAGACGATATCCCTTTGAGGCATTCTGTCAAACAGTTCGCGTGCCTTGTCTATGTCTCCACACTTTGCATACATGTCTACCAGAGCATTTCCAACTATAATATCTGACAAAAACTCCCCTTCCATTATGCTTTGATGGATGTCGATACCCCAAACCAAAGCTCCCATTTTGGCACAGGCAGGGAGGATACTGGCAAAGGTTGTGGTGTCCGGCTTTATACCGTCTAATTGCATTTGCTTAAAAGTTTCTGAAGCCTTTTCAGCAAATCCATTATGTGCATCCCCTGCAATCATTGCAGTCCATAAGAAAGCATTTCTTTGAGGGATTCTATCGAACAATTTACGCGCCTTGTCTATGCTTCCACATTTTGCATACATGTCCACCAGGGCAGTAGCAACTACAATATCTGACAAAATTAGTCCATCATTTATACTTTTATGAATGTCCATACCCTGTTCCAAAGCTCCCATTTTGGCACAGGCTGGGAGTACGCTGGCAAGTGTATAGTGGTCGGGTTGGAGACCTGTTTGTTGCATATGGTGAAACAGTGTGACTGCCTCGCGACAATACCCATGTCTTCCATATGCTGCAATAATAGTATTCCATGAAACCCTGTCTCGTTCTTTCATGTGGTCAAACAATCTGCGGGCATCTACCAAACTTCCGCACTTGACATACAAGGAAATAAGCTTATTATGAATAGTTGTGCGTGTAGAAAATGTAAATCGCCCGTGAACGATAAAAGAGTGGACATTTTTCCCTTGTAAAAAAAGCGTTCTTGAAAATAAAGGTCTGTAATAATTGAAGATATGCAGAGTAGTTTTCAGGGGGTTTGTGTGTAGTAAGCAGAATGTGCATCGCCTCCTTCAACTTAATGCTGTGAGAGAGACATTTTCTAATTGTAATTGGAGTTATTCAGTCTACGTTTACCACGACAACAATGCCAGTGGTAAGCCTGTAAGCATTATCACTTACAGATTTTTAAGCTTTCAAAACCAAACAAACATTAACAGTAGAAGGAGAGGGAACCTTAAAAAAAAGGGGCCGAGCTCAACAAGAAAAATAACTCTACAATAAAAACAAGAATAGAAAACTGAAACTTGCAAATTTATACAAGAATAGAACATCTACGGGGTAGAATGGTTGCCATAACAAGTGTATACTAATACTGTTAAACCATAAATAACCTTTTTCTGTAGGCCAAATGCCAAGAATTATGGCTAGTGAATTTCTTGTTGTGCACAGGCTTTGCTTTTTGGAAGCGAGAAGAGCATTATGCAGACGTGAGTGCAATCTTCAGAGGGCACTTATGGAAACAAGCGTGGAGAGTGGTGAAATATGGCCATCATTTCCTGTACTATTGAGGACCTACGTATGCCGATATTTGGATATTAATCCAGATTCCTTCATCAAGATGTAATGCCAATTACATGTGTTCGGTGAGTAGACTGTTTGCATGTTTGATCCTAAGTCTTGTCTTGTTCAAATTACAAGTGTTTTGTAAGTAGCAACGTGGAAGATCGCGAGTTTTTAGGTTTGCAACACCTACTGACTACAACCAGTGTCTGTCCCTGCAATGCACTGACGAACTGACCTTGCTAATCTTGGACAGCTCAGAAATTTGTCTTGAGGTTAGTGCGTTCTCTTGTATTGAGAACAGATATCTTACCTGACATCCCTGCAACCTAAAATATAGCAAATAGTAGTGTGCCAAAAAAGTTTGAATTAATATTTGTGTTAAGAAATATGCAACTTCATTGAGAAAATAGTATATGGAAATTTAATCTTCATAAATGCTAAAGTCTGATTGGCTGTTTTCATGGAGTTTAATCACTATTTAAACTGAAGCCTCAACAATAGTTCCTAGCGGAGCAGGAACTAAGAAACCATATTGCATTTAAAAATGTATGGTACCTAAATTTGGAGTGGGGTTAACTCATGGCATCATCTAGGAAAAGGTTAATCATTTAAACTGAAGCCTCAACAATAGTTGAGGCGGAGCAGGAACTAAAATTGAAGCCTCAACAATAGTTCCTAGCAGAGCAGGAACTAAGAAACCATATTGCATTTAAAAATGTATGGTACCTAAATTTGGAGTGGGGTTAACTCATGGCATCATCTAGGAAAAGGTTAATCATTGAAAATTATGATTTTCTAGGCGCAAATATAAAAATTACATATGTACCTTACACATTACCCCTTTATTTTGGACTCAATTTGACATGTTTATCTCTATTGAAGTGACTAGTGCAAAATGATGTACTTCTACATAGTGGAAGTTAAAAAATTACTTTATCTAAGAATGATTTCCGTTCCATTAATTCCTAGATTATTGACTAAACTCCTAGTCTATCAATCCATAAAGCTAGCTTAGTTCCATGGCTTAAAAAAATAACCTTTTCAAAATTTAAATTTAAATTGTGGCCCTAGATCAAGGAACTAGGTTTGTATCCATGAAAATAGTTTATACCCACACTTGTGGAGATGTAATATAAAGTCATGGAAGTGAACTAGCTATTTGATAATTGTTTTCTTTATTTTGAGATAATATTACAATAGGTTTGAATATTTTGGAGCATTGACAAATTCATAGGTGACACTTGACATAATCAAATCAACATCCATTATAGAGTTAAATAACTTGTAAAGAAGTTAAGGTTGTGGAACAACTTCCTACACTAATCTTGAGATGAGGGTAATGCAAAAACTTTTTAGATATTTACAATAGTTATATAGACATAATAATTATAAAGCATAAATAATATACATATCACAACATAGTTATTTACATGGGAGAGTGTTTTCTGGGAGAAAAGCCCCACACTCCAAAAGTTTCCCAATATATTATTCATAAATCAACAAAATACAAATGTTTGCAGAACAAGTTTCTCACAAGAGTATCACCAACCAAAGATCTAGAGGTAACCCAATAGCTATAATAATTTTATGCATAACCTCCACCTCACACATATAATATGTAGGATAAATGGTACATGAAATCAATAGATGATATATACAAAACTATGTGCTCAAAACACCCAAAAAGTGCAACCAACTTATCTCCAATCCAAGATGCCCTATGATGTATCAAAATAGACACCAACATATGTAACTCCCTTTTACAACTCATTTATGTGTTTGATACATTTTTTATATTTCCTATTTTAGGAGACCCAACTAGAGGCGATAACTTTTGAATCAAGCATCCAATTGATGAAACATGTGAAGCCTCATAAAACCGGTGAAACATTCTATCAAGCTATAACTTGCTTTGCTAGTTACACACATTTTTAGGATATTTTGAAACCTTTAAGGCTTTCAAAATTAACTTTTAAACTCTTATTCACAACTTTAAAAACTAGATACATTAATATCTTCAAATCTAGACATGAGCTTGTAGCTAAAATTTATTGGCACTCTTATTTAGCCAACCCTTAGCTTGAGGGAAAATTTTAGACCAATTATTGCTCCAATATAAAATTACTATAAATAATAACCTTATGCAAATATAAGGTTAAGATACCATTTTACTAACATTCTCCCACTTGTTGAACACCTTGAAAGAGAAAATTAATTATCTACACTATAATTTAATTATTAGGGACCATGAGGGCCATAGACTTTGAACAATATTTGAAATTCTTTATGCTCATAGCCTTAGTTAAAGAATTTGCAGTATTCATCAAAGTGTCTATGGTAATGAGCTTTACCCTACTATCTTTCACCATCTATCTAACAAAATGATACCAAATATTGGTTTTCTTGGTCTTGGCATGAAATGTTGGGTTCTCTACTAGGTGGATCGTAATCTAACTATTATATTGATTGATTTTGGGAACTCATGAAGTGGAATTTGAGTTCATTGATTGTTAGATGGCTTTGTTTGATTCTAATGTAGAGGATGGTTTTATCATGATGTCATGGATATCTTGGTTACATTTTCAGTGGAAGATTTTAATAGTGATGATGTGGTAGTGAAGGATTGGTTCTTGATGTGTTTGTTGGTGGTTTTTTATCTTCTTGAGTTGGATCTATTGGTTTACTTGATGCTATTGATATTTCAGTTGTATGTGTGTATACCTAAATGATCTTCATTTAGGAAATGGTTATCATGATTCTATGGAGAGCTTGATATCACAATTTAATGAGAGCTTGTGGTAGCGATGTGTATACACCATTGAATGGTAGATGATATTCTTAGTCTGTAGATGTTAGATAATTCCTTAGATCCTATTGTTACATAATTGTCTATCACATTTGCATGTCCACTAGTAGGATATTGTGATCTTCATGATATTTGAGGATTTTAACATCTTCAGGGGCTCGAGGAGTCCTTGGTTGAGGTTTCATTTATGATTTCATTTGACATGTTATCCTTGTTTGATAAGATAGTTGATATTATATCATGGTTTACTTTTAATTCTAGATTAGAGTTTTGGCATGATATGGTTATTTGATATGTTCATATGGAGCATGTTGTCTCCTTAGAGGGGATGGTTATATCATGTTGTCATGTTTATGTTCTTTATTTTGCAATTGGATATTTAACATTGATATTGATAGTTCTCTTTGTATTAGGTAAATGGTCATTTTCTTGATTACTTCATGTTGGTGCTATGTTGCATTTGGAGTTTGTTATGGATTGATTGGTTACATGTAGGCATGGATACATGGAGACATAGGTGATACTAGTATTCTCTTGTGATTAGAGACATGTGTTGGGACAATTGATGGTTTCAACAAAAATATTGAGGAGCATTAGCCTAGTATGGAATTGCAAGAAGATTGTTCTTAGTCTGTGTCATGATGACCTAGATAGCTTGATGTGGATTCTCATTCCCCACTCTTGGTCTAATTGGTGGTTTACTACTTGAGAGATATTTCCCATTGTTTGTTTTAGGTGCATTATTTTTATGCTTATCTTTCATAAATATGGATCTTGAGCTATGGATAGATGGTTACAACTGGAGGATTTAGTTTGAGATATGTTTGGCATTAGTTATATCCTTGTGCATTTGAGTTAATATTATGATGGTATTTATTGATGATTGAGTTTAGAAGATGGTTTATTGGGCTTATACTCTATGATTGGAAATGGTATTGGTTTGATCTTCTTGGCTAAGAGAGGATATTATCTATTTTGACTACATGATATATATGTTTATTTGTTCTAAGATATTGAATAGTTGTAATTGTAATATTTTATTTTATTATGTGAGTTGAACATGGATGTCTAAAGTGCAGAGATTCTCTTGGAATATTCTCGGGGCCACTTGATGAGTTGAATTGTAAGATTAGGATATAATAAATTTTATATTTATTTAATATTGGGGAAAGTAAATTTAATAAAGTTCCCAATATTAGATGTGGGATCAATGGTGTAGTTAGCCCATGGTTTTGATGTAATACTACTTGGTGGTTTTGTGGGAGATTGTGTCTATAAAAGCAACCACAAGAGTAGTTGTTTGGGTGATCCAAGTTTAGCATTTGTGGAGGTTGGAAGCATGACATGAGATGTGTGGTTACATGATGGTTTACTTGGATTGCTTGTTGATAGCTGGAGTTTCAAAAAAATTCATGGTTGTATTTGTAATGGTGCATTTATGATAATACATGGTGATAGATACTTTTGGAGGCTAGCTTTTTTCATTGTGAGGGTTTTCCTAGGATATATCTTGTATCATCTTTGATGGGTATGCTATCTATTATTTACATATAGATTCTATGTGTTTATTTAAGTAAAATATCAATTGGGTTATGTAGAAATTGTCATATCTATGGCTGCAAGTTTTCTTTCAAACATCACACACACTAACACACCTCCTCCAAGGTTAGTAGTAAGGTAACGCGTAGCATATAACTAGTTGTAACATCCTAAAATTGTACCCTTGCAATTTTTTATTGTATTTGGGTCTTTACCTTAGTGTTTATGCCCCTAGGCCTGATCGGAGACTTGAATATGCTTATACAAGTCAAAACCTGCATTTTTCTCAGCTGTGCACTCAAAAACCACCTTGATCTTGCCCCAAAATAGGGTAGGACCAGGGCATGACACCCTAGGATCCATTGTGACTAGGGCGTAGTTCCTTGGGATCCCCTAAAGGGGACCTATCTTGAGGTCCCTCCCTTTGGCCTATCTCAAAATAGAGTGGGAAAATCTCCCTATGTCAGCTTAAGTCAGAAAATTAGTCAATTAAACCTACTAGAAAGTATATAAGAGGAAAATCCACTCTCATTTGAACACCTATACATGATAATACACAATCTATCAATCCATTACATCAAGCATTCAAGAATTCAAGAGTAATTGAGCATTTTTAGTCTTCCTTCAAGCTTTGGAGCAACAATAGAGACAAGATTTTAAGCATTGAAGAGGAGATCATCATTCTACGTCATGAAATCATAATTCCATTTTGAGGCAAGTAAAAATTTACAAGGGGGTATAAGCATTTCATTTTCAAGAAATTTAACATCTCCTTAAAGACGACGATTTCTACTTTCAGTCATTTCATTTACATTATTTCAACCACTTCGTTAATTCCAAAACCAGGGTTTGACCTGAAGGCAAACCCTTATTCCCAACACATTTCCCTTTATTTATGTGTGCATGAAATAGGTGCATAGTTATACTTTTGTAATTAAGCTTTATTCGCAAAGACAGAAAAACCCTTTTTGACACATGAAAATTTTGGAGGAACAAGTAGAGGGCATCCCTGTCTAGACACATGGTCCTTGCAAATTTTGTCTATTTTTGCAGAGCATCTCCGAATCATCTCAAACTTCTCAGATCCAGGTGCATGACTGAATCTCGAATCTGTAGCTCACCATTTTTGCATACTTTGTCTTCATTTTTAGCACTTTGCCTTAATTCAATTAATCAACTTACAAAGAGCGTCAATTGCATTCCAATAAGAACCAATCTACTTAGTATTCAATCCTTGCATCTTTTGGGATTGGATCTAGTAGATCCATCCCCCTCTTTTGAATGTAAACTTTTCCCAAGTAAAAATTGAGCTTCGTATAATTCCCCTACCTTTCCAAGTGGAGAGTTGGCTAAGCCTCCAATTTTTCACTTTGCACAATTTTCTCAAAATGAATTATCATGATATGGATCCCCACAAGACATAGTACAACCCAAATAAAAATCAAAACATCTTCCAATGTTGGCAAAGAATCCCAAAGATGCACCACAATTAGGATACGAATTCCTATTGGCTAGATAAATGCAAAATTTTCCTAAGAAACCAACACTAGACCAATTGCAACACAAAACAAACCATCCAACATCATTCTAACAATATCGAGGAGTTCCATGAACCCTCAACATAATGGTCATATATTTCTTTCATACTTTCAAGCCAAAACAAGCAGGAAAAAACCAAGCTATACATAGTTCTTCATTGTCAAATTGCCAAGAAACACACTCATGAGATTAAAATTGGCAGACACACTTCCAGAAAATTTCATTAACTGAAATATGAACTCAAATAGCACACAAACATTATAAGAACATCCTTCAATGTGAAACAACATGATCATGAATTATAGAAAACATTGCAGAGAATTCTCTAAACCAGTCTTAACTAGTCAGTTGACATGTTGCCAACATAGTGCCTTAACTAGAAACATTACTTGGAACAACAAGGACCCTAAAAGATAGTAGTAAAAAATATCCATATATCATATATGTTAAATCCAAAACCACAAGACCATATCTCCAAATGTAAAGAAATGTAGAGCATTCTTCTAGATGTTTTTCAACACACTTTTTTGCATTCACACACTTTATCAATTTCCAAAGACATGGATATCTTTAACTATTATTTGATCAATTAGGAGCAACAAGAGAATTACTACAAGAAATTGTAGTATGCACAAGATTATTCAGAAAACATCTCTTCAATATCATCCAGTTCTAATCCTCAGCTTAATAAGATATCATCATGATACCATCTTTTCTATCCAATCATGATCATTAATATGATCACTTCCATAAGTCTTTGCATACAAGGTAGCCGTAGCATATCAACACCAAGAAGGTGGACATCCATAACATAAAAAATATTCATCCATCAACCAACAATACTAATACATTCAATGAACATGAACTAGAACAATTTACATCATACCCATAACATATACCTATATCATCAAAGATGACACACAAACTAAGGGCTTTCACAAATAGGCAATACCATTATTGCACTAAAAACAATCTCTAATGTCCTTTACAACACAAATTTTTGACATCAATGACAACACATAATCAATAATGACAACAACTGTCGACAATGATAGACATTATAGATAAGAGAAAGTGAAAATTTTAAAAGGTGATAGAGTGTAATGAATTTTCAGCTATCGTAAAAGAAAATTACATTATTCTATTTTTCTCATTGTTAATACACTAAAGAAAACTCATATTTTTAGTTGTGGTGCTAGTTTTATGTTGTTGATGTTGATACAATCAATCAACGAGTCACTAATTTTAGAATTAAGAAAATATAAGGATAAATTTCTAAGGGTCACTAAATTATAGAAGAATTTGTGTACTTGAGATTTCAACTACAAGAATTGAAATTTACTGTTTACATGTCTTTGTGTCAAGAGTTGTATCGATGGTTTAATACAATTGTCAAAATATATTTTTCACTTGTAATTAACCCATGTAATTTTGGGGATCTATTGAAATGAGATGTTTTGAGTATCATGTTTTCTTGTCAAACAAATTAATCTATCTATTTCCCATGATCATCATATTGCAAGTATTGTTTGTACTAAGATAGTCTAGCATGATATGTTCTATTGCATAGAGAAAGAATCCTATTCTTGTGGCATCTCGGTTTAGTTTTTCTAGATGGCTACCAT
The DNA here is from genome assembly GCF_030272615.1 of Cryptomeria japonica. NCBI lineage: Eukaryota > Viridiplantae > Streptophyta > Pinopsida > Cupressales > Cupressaceae > Cryptomeria > Cryptomeria japonica. The sequence continues at coordinate 112,121,479 of NC_081414.1, read as the reverse complement.
GTTGGATTATAGGAAAAGAGAATCAATACTGTGAACATTTATATTCTACGATAAATCAAAGTGGTTTACTATTTCTAACATTGATTTGAGATGTAGGAATCATATTGGGTTTATCGGGGATTAATCAAAGATTGAGTTAGCAATTCTCAAGGAAAATAAATATTTTGGGTGAGAGGACTATGATTTCCCTATTTTGTGTCATTCCAACATGTCATATCCCATATCCAAAAATAGTTCTTACTATTTATATTAAGTCCAATTATCCAGAAATAGAAAATTAGATTCTACAGATTGATTAGTAAATATTATCATTCATGGTTAAACATAAAATATGGTTTAATGTTGGATTAATAAATAATATTTGAAATATTTTGGAGGAAAATTATGGAGCGAGGAATTGGAAATTACCATTTATAATGTTAAGTGGCAATGGAAAGTTTTTGACAACATGAGCATGTGGCACATTATAACTAGGAAAGTTGGGAGGTGGAAGACAAGTGGAGGGGAAGTTACATTCTTGTAAATGAAAGGAATCTTCCCTCTTTGTTGTGAGTTCTAATTATGGAGGTTATTTAGAAGTTTTTACTACCATTTCACACATTATTGACTTGATATTTGCTCATTGTTTTGTTGTTCTTCAAAGGTTGTCAAACCTGTGGAGGAGACTGAATAATGAGTGTTTAAATATTTCTAGGAAGGATAAGGATGGGAGTTTGAGGCTTTTCCAAGTGCAATCTCACACAAAGTTTTTCACTGTGCAAATTGGTACCTATTTCATAGTTAATTTTAGCAATTTGTAAGGGTTTTTGTTTGAGGGTTTGTGTAAGTGGCAATTAGAAGTTTTTAATAACATGAGCAAGTGGCACATTATAATCGGGAAAGTTGGGAGGTGGAAGACAAGTGGAGGGGAAGTTAAATTCTTGGAAATGAAAGGAATCTTCCCTCTTGGTCATGAGTTTTGAGTATGGAGGTTATTTAGAAGGTTTTAGTACCATTTCACACATTATTGACTTGATATTTGCTCATTGTTTTGTTTTTCTTCAGAGGTTGTCAAACCTATGGAGAAGGAGACTGAATAATGAGTGTTTAAATATTTATAGGATGGATAAGGATGGGAGTTTGAGGCTTCTCCAAGTGTAAGCTCATACAGATTTTGTCATTGTGCAGAATGGTACCTATTTCATAGTTAAGTTTAGCAATTTGTAAGGGTTTTTGTTTGAGGGTTTGTGTGAGTTGTGTGGATTTTTATTTCTAGATTTTTCTACATTTTTAGAAATATCAATGGGTTCATTGTATATTTTTATTTCATGCTGAAATCAGACATTATATCCTATAGATCTTTGGTTGTGAGTTGGGTTGTGTTTCCAAGCATTTTGTGTTGTCGGGTGGCTCCCTGATTGAGAATATTTGTGTGATTTGTATTTTTGAGTGTGTTTAAACCCTTTGCAGCATTGAGGCCATGGGTATTATTTTTATTTGAGAATTTTATCATGTGCCTTTCTGTTAATAAAAATTATTAATAAATTGGAGAGCTTATCTAGTAGTTGTTGTAATTTATCTCAATGTTTGAGCTCTAGATTTGGGGTTCTATTTGATGTAATTTGCAGCAAAAATATATTATTGATATCTGATGTATTTAGCAGAAAATGTGATGTTAAATCCATGGAAAAAAGGTAATATACATTCTACATTGGTTTCATCAAGTTCTAGTTTTGTTTGGTTGTATTTTGGAGGGGTTTCTGGTAAAACTTGATTTCACCATTTATGTGTATTTTACAAATCTGAGTTGAAAAGAAGTTTTATTTTTTAGATATGATATAAAATTGTGCAACAAGGGATATTACAGTAGTATTAGAGCTTTGATATTTCTAGTTGGAGGGATTAATTGAATTTTTGTAGCCTAGTGAAAGAGAAAGAAGATATCTACAACGAGAGGAATAAAGGGCTTTTAGATAGTTCTTAAAAAAAAGAAACTGAAATATAAGTTTCAAAGAAAGTGAGCATGGGTGATACAGATGAAATGCATAGGAAGTTCCTTCAAGAACTCCAAAATGGTCAAAATCAAACTACAAAAAGTTTGGCACAAACTAGAGAGGTGATGAGATTACTTGTAGAGAAAGTGCAAGGTTCAGTGTCTCCAAATGAGAAGGGGAGCCCTTTAGAAGTTGCAAAACCTTCAAATCCATCCTCTTCAAAATCCTCACAAACTATTTTCTTAACTACAGATGAAGCACCCACTCAAAATCCACCTTCCAATTCTATGTAAGGAACTACAGGATATTTGGTTGCAATGAGGGTAACCTATAATAATCTAGATGATGAATTTAGGAGTTTGAATCCTTTTAGAGATTATGTAGGCATGATGTATACCTTTTTGACAAGTAAGGGTTATAAGAAGGACCAAGATAGTAGTGGGAAAGAGCACAAGGATAAGCTAAGAAAAATCTTAGCTCGTACCTTTGATGGGACAAACAAGATTTCAGCAAGAGCTTGGGTACAGAAGTTACAAACCTTAGTCACTCTCAACCCCATGAAGAAGAAGGGTGTTGTTCAATATGCAACTCTCCTCCTTGAAGATGTAGCTTATGACTGGTGGTATCATGGTATGACTGCTCAAGGTCATGATCAGGTAAATACTTTTGATGATTTTAGTCAAAGATTGATAGATATATTTTAACTCAAGGATGAGGAAGAGTATTTTAAGGAGTTATCAAAGTTGAGACAAACTAAATCTGTCAATGAATATGTAGAATATTTTTAGAAAGTTTTTGTTATAGTACTTAACATGTCTAAAAAGATGATTATTTATCTCTTCCTTGAGGGCCTTGAAGAACCTATTAGGGATTTGGTTAAGGATCTTTCACCTTTAACCTTGTAGGAAGCTATCAAAAGAAGTTTATAGCTTGAAACTTTAATGCCTAAGAAAACAGTGACTAATCAAAAGCCCCCTAATTCATGGAAACATAAGAGGAATTTTCAGAAAAATAAATTCCCACCTCTACCATCAAAGAATGTACCAAGTGCAACAAATATCAAGGTGGATGATGAGACAAGGAGTGAGGTTCGAAGGGAAAAACTTTATTTTACTTGTGGAGAACCATGAGATCCAGGACATAGATGCTTGGGTAAGGGGCAAGTACACTTTATTGAAGTTGTTTCAAATTCTGATTTAGATGGTAATGAGGAATTTCATGATACCCAAGAGGAAGAAGAAGAAGGAGAAAAAGTAAAAGAAATCAGCACAAGGGGTTCTTTTGTAGCTTTATAAGGAGCTCCAAGGTATCATCCTTTTAGGATTCAGTGACTAATAGCTAGACAAAGGATGATTGTTCTACTTTATAGTGGGAATACCCACAACTTTATAGATGAAGGATTTGTTGTGAGAAGAGGAATTAAAGAAGAGTAATTTGAAGGTTTAAATGTCACTGTTGTAGATGGGTTCACTATGCCTTGTACCTAAGTGATTAGGCAACTCAAGATGTCTTTGGGTGCTTATGAACTATGTGATCACTTCTATATAGTGGGTATTATCGAAAAAAATATTGTTCTTGGTGTCTAATGGCTGCACTGTATTGGAGGTTACTATATGAATCACCAAACCATGGAGTTCAAGTTTCAATTCAATGGAAAGGAGGTTCTATTGAAAGGCTTATCAAATGAAGCACCTTGAGTAGTCACTAGAAAAAGGATGGAGAGGAATTTTCAAAGAGGATAAGTAGCTTGGGCAGAAAGAATCATAATTCATCCAACAAGATCCTCCAAGAAGCAAGCTAATTTTCATTTTGAAATTCTGAAAATTCTTGATAAGCATAGTTTAGTTTTCAATGTTATGCCTCCGACATTACCCCCAGATAGGGGATTTGAAAATGTTATTGAGCTAGAATGGAGTGCCAAACCTGTTATAACTACTCCATACCATCACCCAAGTGATTATAAGGAAGAGATAAAGAAGACCATTAAGGAGCTCCTTGACATGGGATTCATAAGGCCTAGCTAGAGTCCATTTGCTTCCTTAGTGGTACTTGTGAAGAAAAAAGATGACACAATGAGAATGTGTATAGACTACAAAGATTTGAACAAGAAGAACATAAAAAATAGATATCCTATACACAGGATAGATGAACTCATTAATGAGTTACATGGTGCAATGTACTTCTCTAAAATTGATTTGAGATTAGGGTATCACCAAATCTACATGAGGAAGAAAGATGTGGAGAAGACTTCTTTTTGATGTCACTATGGGAAATTTGAATTTCTTGTCATTCTATTTGGTCTCACCAATTCTCCAACAGCATTCCAATCTTGCATGAATAAGGTATTTAGTAAACATCTCAGAAATTTTGTTTTGGTGTTCTTTGATGATATTTTGATTTACAGTAAAACATGGGAAGAGCACTTAGAACCTCTAGATATTGTTTTGAGAATTTTGGAGCAGCAATGTTTCTATGCTAGGTTGTCCAAATGTGAGTTTGTTTCAACAGAGATTATACATTTGGGACATGTCATAGGTTCTAAGGGAGTCCAAGTTGACCAACAAAAGATTCAGAAAGTATTGGATTGGCCACCACCAACCAATCTTACTCAGTTGAGAGGGCTCTTCGGTTTGTATAGTTACTATAGAAGATTTGTCAAAGGTTTTTCTCAGCTTGCCACCCCTTTGACTGATTTAACCAAGAAAGGATCTTTTTCTTGGACAAAAGAAGCACAAAATACATTTAACAAGTTCAAAGAGGTAATGAGCTCATTCCCAGTGCTTGCAATTCCATATTTTTCTCTACCATTTGTTGTTGAATGTGATACATGTAGAGAAGGTATAGGGGCTATCCTAACTCAAAAGGGGCATCCAATAGGTTTTTGAAAGTAGAAAATTGAGCCAACTAGAGAGACGATACTCCATTAATGATAAAGAAATGTTAGCAATTATGCATGCCCTTGATAAGTTTAGGAAATATTTGACTTGTGGAAAGCTAGTTGTTCAAATTGATCATAATAGTCTCAAGTTCTTCATGAACCAAAGAGATTTGAATTATCATCAACAAAAATAGGTGAGTAAATTGCAAGCTTACTATTTTGAGATTGAATATATGAAAGGGAAGAAAAATGTAGTTGTTGATGCTCTTTTTAGGAAGCCTACTTTATGCTCTCTATCTTCTATTTTTGTCGATTGAAATGTCTCCATCATTTCAGAATATACTAAGGATTATTTTGCCTCTAATGTATTAGATGAGTTAGTGGAGTATGACAGATACACAGTTATTGATGGGCTAATCTACTACAAGAATAGAGTATTTTTGGTATCAGGATCAAAGGTTAAGGAGAAGATATTAAGATATTTTTATAATACACCTTTGGCTAGTCATCAAGGGTATTTTAAAACATATAGGTAGATCTAAGAGATATTTTCTTTGAAAGGGATGAAGAACAATGTCCTCAAACATATCAATTAGTGCATTGCTTGCCACCAAAACAAGAGTGAGAATATTTTTCCAGTAGGATTACTACAACCACTTCCAATTCCTAAACAAAAGTGGGAAAACATATCTATGTACTTTATCACTAGTTTGCCAAAGGCTCAAGGTAAAGATTGGATATATGTTGTGATAGATAGATTGACCAAGTATGCACATTTATACCCTATCACATCTAATTTAAGGCATCCCAAGTAGCGGAGTTTTTCTTTAAGGAGATACTCAGATTGTATGGCTTAGCCAAGAATATTGTCAATGATAGAGATAGTAGGTTCCTTAGTTCTTTTTGGAAGAAAATCTTTCATTTGACAGTTACAAAACTTGCACCAAGCACAAGTTTTCATCTTGAAATAGATGGGAAAATATAAATAGTTAACAAATGGATAGATGGATACTTTAGGAACTACATTTCAAATCAGTAGAGTGCTTGGGTAAAATGGTTGCATCTAGGGGAGTATTGTTATAATACCTATCATCATATGTCTATTGGTATGCCACCTTTTAGAAAACTTTATGATTGTGATGCAATTTATTTTGTTCATCTTTTATTTTTAGATAGTAGAGTTCATGCAGCAAGTGATTTTGTCAAAGTCAAGAGGTTTTGAAGTCACTCAAAGACAATTTGCATCATGCTCAAAATCAGGAAAAGATGCATGCAGATAAGAGGAAAACACAAAGAGTGTATTATGTTAGAGACCTGGTTTTTGTTAGATTGGTGCCATATAAGAAGAGATCTTTGAAGAGAAATGGAGTTGATAAACTCAAGCCAAGGTTTTATGGACCTTACAAGATTTACCAGAAAGATAGGAGAGGTAACCTATGAATTGGAGCTCCCACTGAACAAAAAAATACATAATGGTTTTCATGTTTCTTTTCTTAAGAAGGTTGTGGGATAGGAAGTAGCAGTTTCATCTGACCTACCACCTTTAGATGATGATAAGGAAAGATGGTTTTGATTCCCTAAAGAGGTGTTGGAAACAAGGGAGAAGAAGTTGAGAAATAGAAGCATAATGGAGCCTTTGATCAAATGAAAAGGTTTATTGATTGAAGATGCAACTTGAGAAGGAGCAAAAGTTCTTGACCATCCAAATATCCATTGCTTGAGGACAAGAAATATTTGGGAGGGGGGTATGTGCAGGATCATGAGGGGCCAAAAAGTGGCAATGGGGAAAAAAACGCATTTCAAACTTTGCCAAACATGCCAAATTCTACTTTGACTTTTTGTATGGATCAGCCAAAATTTGAATTTGGTTTTTTAATACCAAACCAAAATGGATATTCATTAATAACGGGTATACGATATTGTGAGATTTTGCCAAGATCAAGGGCACAATGAAAAGTATAAAAATAGAGACAAAAGAATGACAAGAACAAACTGTATTCTCATCAATATGAAAATGATCAACTGGATTCACCAATACAATGAATATAGGCCTTCTTATATAAGCAAGGCCATATGGATGTACGAGAACATAATCATGACATGTGGCTGAATGAGAAACAAGGGTAGGTAAGAAATACTAGGGGTAGGTAGGAGAAATAATATAATATTCCACAAGAGGTGGATGACCCACAGAATGTGGAGTGTAACAGCAAAATAAGACCACAAAAGGTGGAATTTTTCCTACAAGCTTTGTCCCTATGTGCACACTTCCCTAAGTGTCTCAAATCCAAACTACGAAGAGATGCATTATGCTAAGTTAACTTAAGTAAAGTGTAATAATATCCATAATGAATATTTATTTACACCAACACCCCCCCTTAAGTGCAACTTAGGGGAATGAAGACTCAAGTCAACAATGCAAGATGGGTCCCGGCTACTAGGCCATGAGAGGTACCCATGTACAATATGCAAATGCAAGCAAAACCATGCAATGTAATCTCTCACAAATGGAGAAAAGGAGAAAACCCAGTGGGAAAAAACTCCCCCCCAAAAGAGAGATGAAAGTAAAAAAGACTCTCAAAGAAGAAGGACAAAACCTCAAAGAGGAAAAAGTCCCCCCCATAAGAGAGGAAGGAGAAGTTAGATGACCCCCCCTAATGACACATCTCATACCCCCAAGAAAGCTCACAACTACTGGAACTTACTCTCGGTGAAAGGTTTGGTGAATATGTCTGCAACCTACTTCGTTGTAGGACAATACTGCAAATCAATGACTTGCTCCTGAATGAGCTCTTGGATATAGTGCATATGAATCTCGATGTGTTTGGTTCACTGGTGCTGGACCGGGTTCTTTGAGATAGCAATAGCACTCTGATTGTCGCAATGTAGAACTGTCGGTCATGGAGTGGTAAACCCAAACTCTGTGAGAATCTGCTGAAGCCAAATGGTCTCAGTTGCTGCATTAACAATGCCTTGATACTCAGCCTCAGTCGAAGAGAGAGAAAAAGCATGTTGCTTCTTGCTTTGCCAACAAATGGGGCCTGACCCAAGGTGAAAACTGTAACTGGAAGTAGACTTACGATCATCAAGATCACCAGCCCAATCAGAGTCTGTGTAACCAACCAAGTGAAGTCCTGTGCCTATTGCATAGTGAATCCCATAGTGATGTGTACCCTGGATGTAATGAAGGATGCATTTGGCGGCTTTCCAATGAAGCTCATGTGGTTCCTGCATGAAGCAGGAAACCATGCCAACTGCAAATGAAATATTAGGGCGTGTATGGGTCAAGTAGATGAGACTACCCACAAACTGATGATACAAAGTGGCATCAATTGGTGGAGAAGAACACTGAGCCTCAAGCTTGACTCCTAAAAGAAATGGAGTCGAGGCAAGCTTACAATCAGCCATATGGAAGCGTGCAAGTAGATCAAGAGCATACTTGGGCTACGATAGTGTAATCCTGAAAGGTGACTGTGAAATCTCTATCCCAAGAAAGTAGTGCAAAAGACCCAAGTCAGTCATAGCAAATCTGTCATGCAAAGTAGATTTGACCTTACTAATGATGGAGGTGGTACTCCCTGTAATGATCAAATAATCAACATAGAGCACAAGTATCAAGTGAGATTCATCCTATCACAAAATGTAGACATTCAGATCAGAATGACACCTGGTGAACCCTGTTGAGAGAAGAAAGGAATCCATCTTGGCATACCAAGCCCTAGGGGCTTGCTTAAGGCCATAGAGAGATTTCCTTAGTCTACAAACCAAAGAAGTATCCTAGATGAAACCCTGTGGCTGATCCATATAAATCTCCTCATCAAGATCACCATGAAGAAAAGCACTCTTCACATCCATCTGATGTACAGCCCAACCATGAGCTGCAGCAATAGCAAGTGTCAAGCGAATGGAGTTCATCTTGGCTACAGGCGCAAAGGTGTCAGTATAGTCAACACTTGCAACCTGAGAGAAACCTTTCACAACAAGTTGAGCCTTATACTTATCCACACTACCATTCGTGGCAAACTTGGTCCGATAGATCCACTTACATCGAACCATCTTTCTCCACTTAGGGAGATGGACTAAATCCCATGTGTTTTTCCTCATCAAGGAACTATACTCTTCCTCCATAGCTTGCTCCCACTCAAGAACCCCAGATGCTTCCTTAAATGTCTGTGGATCGGAAGCAGTAGCAATGAATGCATGTGGTAGATCCTGATGCTGTGATCAAGTTCTCTGTGTATCTAAAGGATCCCCAACAAGAGAACCCATAGACTCAAGTGTTTGTCAAGCCCAACGAGGTCTAGGTGGAGGTGGAGAACAAGGCTCCTCAACTGCAAGTGGACCCTGCGGAGGTGTAACCCTGCAAGTCAGAGTTGAAGGAATCTCATCATCTGAATCACTAGCATCACTATCCATAATGGAGGAAGGTGGAGGAGGTAGAGAGGCTAAGCAACTTTCCTCAAAGTGAACACTCCTCTCAATGAACACCTCATGTGTCGCAGGATCCATCAGTCTATATGCCTTAAAACCCTCAGGATATCCAACAAATATGCAAGGTCGACTTTGTGGTTCCAATGCCTTGCATTTCTGCAAAGGTATGCGAGCCCATGCTAGACACCCAAAGACTCTGAAATGTCTTACAATTGGTTTCCTACCAGCCCAAGCTTCAAAAGGAGTAATACCTTGCAAAGCTTTGTGAGGAACCCGATTTTGGATGTGTGTGGCACAACTGATAGCCTCGACCCAAAAAGCAGGATCAAGAGAATGTGCATGAATCATATAGCTAGCCATTTCTTTGAGAGTTCTATTCTTGCATTTGGAACTCCATTCTACTATGGAGTGTATGCTACAGAATGCTAAAGATCAATCCCCTCAAATGTACAAAAATCCTCAAGTCTCTTGTTCACATATTCCTTTCCATTATCTATATGAAGAATCTTCACCACTTTCTCGGATTGCTTCTCCACACGAGTCTTGAAGTCCTGAAATCTGTCAAATACTTCACTCTTATGAATGAGAAAGTAGACCCAAGTGAAGCGGGAGTAGTCATCAATGAAGGTGAGGACATAGTGGACCTTACTAAATGAAGTTGCTGGAAATGGACCTGCTACATCACTATGAACAAGTTGAAGAACTTCCCAAGCTCTCCAAGCTTTCCCTTTATCAAACTTTTCCTCGGGATGCTTGCCCATGGAACACCCTGAACATACACCCTCTAAAAAATTGATTCGAGGTAGACCTATGACCATGTCTTTAGTGCTGAGCTGCTAAAGATAGCGGTAGTTGAGGTGACCAAACCGCTCATGCCATAGCTTACTTTCAGAATTTGAATGAGTAAGCAAGGCTCTAGAAGGTGAACTTGGCACAAAGTGGGAGAATGAATAAAGCCTTGAGTTGTCATTGACTTGTCCCACTGCTACCAAGGCATCATCATCAAGTTCCTTTACCACAATTGAATCTAGTGTAAACTCAACCTTTTCCCCATTCCCATAGTGAGTGATTTGGTAGATAGAGAGAAGGTTGGTAGACAAGTTAGGAACATAGAGAACATTCTCAAATGTTCCATCATCCATGTCAACTGAACCTTTCCCTTCAACCTCTACTTGTGTATCATCACCTATGTAAATGTGAGGTACCTTAGATGGCTACAATGAAGAAAACTTCTCCTTTGTAGAACCCATGTGATATGAGGCACCTAAGTCAAGTATCCACTGTTGTGAAGAACCTATAGTAGCCACAAATGCTTGCCCTTTTCCCTTAGACTATGAGGAAGAGGAAGGAGTTGAATCCTTCTTTGTGTAGGTAGATGGCAAGTTGATGTTGTTTTTATTGAGAAGATTAGTTAACTCATCAACTTGCTTTGTGTGGCATCGATGCTCATCATGACCATACTTCTTGCAATATGCACAAGTTGGCTTATCCTTCTTAGGTGGTGTCTCCTTCTTGGAAGAGGATGAAAAATCACCTTGTGATGGAGAGGATGATTGTCCTTTTTCCTACTGTGGCTGTGACTTAGATTGCTTCTTCTTGTTGTTGGAATCTTTGCCTTGACTTCCTTGATTCCCTTGATTAGCCACCAAAGCCTTGGACTTTTAAGACTTGAGAAACCCCATGTTCAACAACTTAGATTGTTCCAATATCAACATTTCTGTGAAAGCATCAAATGAAGGCATAACATAGGAGCTCCCCACTGTCAAACAATGAGTTTGGAAGCTAGACACAAATGCTGCATATTCTGGTGCAAGCTTGTCCAACAAGTTGAATATCAACTGAGCATCCTTTTTGTCAATTCCACAATCCTTAAGATTTTCTCTTAGCTCATTTGCTTTGGTGATATAATCTTGGATTGTATCAAAACTCTTTGGATCCAATTTGGTGAGCTCATTGTCAATCTTATAACCTCTGATTTCATCAACTTGACCATACAATTTCTTAAACATATCCCAAGCATCTTTGATTATAGTACACTTTTCAATATGAAAGATGAGGTCATCTGATACATACTTGCACAAAGTTCCAAGAGCCATAGAATTCTTAGTGAGCCATTCTAATTGAGCTTGAGGTTCAGCCTTAGGATCAGGTGGTGCTACTATTGTTCCATCTATGTAATGCATGATATCTTTTTCCATTAATTTGCTCCATACTTTAATTTTCCATGATGCATAATTATGTGGAGTTAAAGGTGGAAATTTATGAGGACTCATTGCAACAAAAATGAAAGAGCACAAGGAAAAAGAGGCACAATCACACAAGACACCCCCCCAAAAGTGATGATTTGGCACTTTATACTTAGTGCATGTACAATGAGCCACTTGCAAAAAATGGCAAAGTGGACTTCTGATTTCAATTGTACAACTGCCTCAATAAGGCCAAAAGAGACTCAAACTAATAATGCAAGAGATCTAAACTAAGATCCAAGCACTTTACAAGTACCTAATAGGCCAAATAAGACCAATATCTGAAAGTGAAACTTCTACTCAAAATCTCTGAAATCTAATCATAGATTATAAAAGTAGACAAAAAAACATGCACTTTAAAAAAAAATGGCACCTAAAAAGGAAGTCGTATGAGCTCAAACAAGGCCTTTGAAGTTGCAAAATTGAGGATTAGATAGGTACAGCTAAGAGAATCCAAAAATTCCAAAACACCCATGCATCAAAACCAAAAAATACCCACACCACTGTGAAGAGTATGAAAAATTAGCCCAAATAAAAAAAAATTGCACCCAATAAGGAGCAAAATTGAGTAAGTTATGGGCCTCCAAAGTTGACCCAAAAATCCAAACTGCTCAACAGAGAGGGGTCTAAAAATTTCCAAAGAAAATGCTAATTGGGCGTTGACTGGGTGCTGCTAACTGGGCGCTGACTGTGCGCTGCTGACATACCACCTGAATTGGGCAAAAAATTTCCTCCACACCCAAAAATCAATTTTCGCCAAAATAGGTCGAATTTATACTTGATTTTTATGGAAACAACCTCCCAGATGCAATGGTGAGGTCAAAAATGCTCCAAGATGCCTTCAAAAAGCACAGTTCCTCATATCCAAAAATAGAAGCCTTCCACAATGTCTCCAAAAACCAATCAATGAAGCCCCAATGGCTCTGATACCATGTAAGATTTTGCCAAGATCAAGGGCACAATGAAAAGTATTAAAATAGAGACAAAAGAATGAGAAGAACAAACTGTATTCTCATCAATATGAAAATGATCAATTGGATTCACCAATACAGTGAATATAGGCCTTCTTATATAGGCAAGGCCATATGGATGTACGAGCACATAATCATGACATGTGGCTCAATGAGAAACTAGGGTAGGTAAGAAATACTAGGGGTAGGCAGGAGAAATAATATAATATTCCACAAGAGGTGGATGACCCATCGAATGTGGAGTGTAATAGCAAAATAAGACCACAAAAGGTGGAATTTCTCCTACAAGCTCTATCCCTATGTGCACACTTCCCTAAGTGTCTCAAATCCAAACTACGAAGAGATGCATTATCCTAAGTTAACTTAAGTAAAGTGTAATAATATCCATAATGAATATTTATTTACACCAACAGATATTAACAGATATCCATTTTGTGACATCATTATTGTGATGTCATGTTTTTCTAAATCAGATATCCATTTTTCTCAACATTAGTAAAATGTGCATAACCTTTGTGTTTCTTATCGAAATTTTGATCTTTTACAGGCATTGGAAAGGTAATTCAGAGACCTATAAAATCGATAAGATAATTTTATTATAAATTAGACCAAAAATTAATTATAATTATTTGGATTTAATCATTCATTTTTAAAACTTTAAATACTCACAAATTTTGCATACAAAGTCTCTTTTTTTTCCTATCACCTCCTTTATCTATCACTTGTCTATATATAGTTCTATAAATATATTTTATATATCTCTCCCTTCTCTACTTATATCACTCCTTTTCTCATCCCATATATATATTTCCTAAGTTACATCCATCTCTACATATATCTCCCTCTTTCTATTCCTATCTCTCCCTCTCCCACTCTATCCTTGTCACTCCTTATTTTTATATCTATCTAATAATCTCTCCTCTCTATTTATCTCACTCCTCTATCTTATCCTACCTATAACTATTTATTACTTGTCTCTATCACCTCCTTTATCTCCCTATCTTATCCCCTCTATCTCTATCTCCCTATAGATCTATCTTCATGTATATTTATATCTCATTATCTCTAAATCTCACTTATTCACTCCATTTCTCCCCCCATTTGTCCTACTCTCTCTATCACTTTCTATCCATATCTCTATCTATCTCTTTCTATATGTCCTTCTATATTTATATATATTCCTCTATAAAAGATTAATCTACCTCTCCCTCTCTTCATCTATCACCCTCTCTATGTGTCTCCCCCTTTCTCTATCTTTATCTCTTTATTTTCTCCCTCTCTATATATCTTTGACTCTCTCTCTCTCTCTCTCCATCCTTCTATATATAACCTATATATATATAGATCTCTATATCCCCCTCTTTCTCTCTCCCTCTCTATATATCCTTATCTATAATCTATATTTCTCTCTTTATCAGTCTCTTGCACTATCTCCATCTCTCTCCATATATCCATATTCCTCTTCCTTTATATCTCTCGATCTATTCCTTCCACTCTCTTTACCCCTATGGTATAGGAGCACCTCATCAACAAGTTATTCATGACCCTAAGAATGAAGAATAAGATTTTTATGATGTGTTAGTGTGTCTTGTGTTTCATGTATGCAAATAAGCCCCACCATGTAAGCCCATGTGACCAATTAGGCAATTTGAGAAGCCAATTGGGACAATGTGGTAAAAAGGGGTAATAGATGGTTTAGATTCATGTTTAATAGGTTTTAGACATGTTTTATGTGTGTTTGGTTGGTCCATGTGTGTGGATCCCAACCTTAGGAAGTATGACAACTTTTTGAGCAAAATTGCAAAAAAATGCAACTTTTGTAAAATGTAACTTTTGAGTGCAAAAGTGCAACTTTTTATAAATTAGTTGGAGAAGCCTTTCAATGGCTCCAACCTACTCCAAATTTGATTGGAAATAATTAGATATTTTTATAATCCTTTTGGGAATGATTTCCAAGGCTTCTGGTGTTAGAGTTGGAGTTTGAGAATCAATTATACACAAAATACTATAGTTTTCCCAGAAACCTTGAGTTTGTAGGTGTTGTACATGATTGTACGGATTGATTGGAACCCCACCATCCTTGGAGTAGATAGGGTGATGAATTATTTTTCTTTTAGTGGTGTTTTGAGTTCTTAATTATTCGGGAGTAGAGAGAACCCTTCATTTTACTGTCTGTGACCTGGAAATTGAGGGTTTGGAGAGGATTTTGAACCAAAATGGCTCTATCTTGCACTCTGGTCCATTAGAAGACTCTTCCGTTCAAGGGATGCAGGATAAGACTTTGTATTTTAGTGTTTTTATGTTTTGTTTTCAAGGGAGACCTTGTTGTGTGGATAAATGAATAGATTTAGGTAGGCATCTCTATGTGACTACCTAGGGCAAGTTTTAGGACAATCATCATAATTTTTCTTAGCGATGAATTCTAGGAGTGCAACTCTAGAATTAGAGGTTTTTCACTACCCCCCACATGCATATTAAGTTGGTTTTTCATTTGGTCTACCGGTAAAGGTAGTTTCTTTGGAAAATAGGGCCAATTGCCCCTATTAGGTCTCTTAGTCTCTAAAGGGAGCAGACCGTATATTTGTAGATATTACCAAACCATTTTTAAGATCAGTATAACTTCCAAAAGGGTGTCCGAAATGGTAATTTTTTTGTAGGCATGTGTGGAATATTTTTGAGTTAAAGCCAAAACACCGGTATAAAAGGGCTACTAGCTGAAGGGGTAGGTTTACAAAGGAGGTATAAGGATTTTATACCCTAGATCAAAACCAAGGCTAGAAAGAGGTCTTAGATGTTATTTGTAGACCAAATACAAAATCCCAAGGAGTAGGGATCACCAGTAAGATACTTTTCAAGAGTTGAAGCCTTTTACTCATCTTGAGTAGGCCCATGACTAGTGAGTGTGCGAGTAGTTTCATCCAAGGTGTAGAGTCATTCCTTGCAGGACCCTTGTGAGTAGTTGAAGGGTCACTAGCTTAGCCTTATTTGGGTTTTTTATTAGGAGTTTTTGTAGGCCTCTGCATCAATTGGTATCTAAACAAAGGAGTGTCCTTTGGAAGAGAAGGAGAAGACAAGATGTCAGAAGAAGAAGGATCCCATGAGGAACCTTCAAGAATGACCAATGCAGAGTTGAATGTCCTAGTGAGGAAGCTAATGGTAGAGAGAAGAGAAGTTAGGGCTGATAATCAAGCCTTGAAGAATGAGATGGATTAGTTGAAGGACAAAGTGGAGAGGAGAGAGAGAGACTCTGGAGAAGAAGGGGATGAAGAGGAGATCCCTATGTAGGGAGAGCTAGAGGTACCTGCAGACCAGAGACCACTGATGAGTATCCTCAAGTCTATGGAGAGAAGGACAATGGATGTGAAGATGGATCTGCCAGTATTTGCAGGAAAGATAGATCCTATCACAGTGATAGAGTGGATAGACTCCTTGGACAATTTTTTTGAAAGTGAAGACATACCAAACCACCAGAGGGTGAAGATGGCCCAAGCCAAAATCAAAGGGGCTGCATTAACTTGGTGGAATTTCATCCAAGATGAGAGGGTGAAAGAGGGAAAGAGAAGAATAGCTACATGGAAGAAGATGATTGCTTTGGTGAAAGAAGCATGTGTCCCAATGGATTACAATATTCAATTGCATAGGAGATAGAATTTGAAACAAAAGGAGATGGACGTGAGTTCCTATACCGAGGAGTTCATGAAGTTGTGTGTGAGGACTAAGGTGAAAGAGAGTGAAGATGAGAAGGGGGCAAGGTATCTCAATGGGTTGAGGTTTACAATCCAAGAAGACTCGAATCTCCACACCCTAGACAATCCAAAATTACTTTCAATTGGCATTCAAGGTGGAGAAGTTGAAGAGAAGGCAAGATAAAAATGGCAGATGTAAAGGGAGACAACAAAGAGGAGGAAGAGGCCCTTTCAAAGGTAGAGGAAATGGTTTTGGTTAGTAGGGAGACTCTAACTAAGAAGGCAATAGAGGAGAGAGTAGTTACAACCATGGAGGAGGCTACAATCCAAGAGGAAGCTTTAGGGGTAGAAAACCACCCTCTAGAGGGAGATCCCAAGGAAGAGGACCTCCTAGGTGCTACAACTATAATCAAGAAGGGCATATGGCCAATAGGTGTCCAAAGAAGTCTTCTAGCTCCATGGGAGAAAGGAGAAGCAATTTGGTGCAAGAATCTGATTGTCAAAGTGTGGCAAGTGCAAGCACTTATCAAAGTGTAAATGTCCCTAATAGTTATGGATATCCTGAAAGAGGAGAGGCTTTGATGATGAGGAGAGAAGCAACCACCATGAAAGTACCTGACAAGGATGTTGGCATTACAATAGAAAGGAGATTGTTGGCATTTCAATAAGGATATTGAGAAGGTTGTTGGAGATTGTTGATATAACTAAAGAAGGATGATTACTGTCTTAATAATATTATTTTGTCATTGATGTCAAGAAATTAATTTTTTGATTCAGTATGATGTTGCCATATCTTGAGACGTATGTGTTGATGAGTATTAGGAGGTCAGTAAGCAACACAGAAAGAATTTGATAATAAAGGGGAGATATAAGTTATTCAATGGGCAACTATTATCGAGTTAGATAATGATGAGATCATGTTGTTTTGATTGTTTTGATATCCTACACATGTTGTTGATTATAAGTTTAATACTATATTATGTCATCGAGCAAGGAACCTCATCGGTAAACCCTAAGGTTATTGATATCGATTAACGAAGGAAGAATGTCTACTGAGTGAAGTTCAGTATTAACTGAGTAACAACTGAGTTATAATAGATTGCATTGGATGGATAAAAACATTATTTAATGAAGGATGCTGATGAGCTGGAGATGAATAAATGATTGGTTTGTTGCGCAAGAAGTTTGTTAAGAATCTACGGCAATGAAAATATAGGAGGAAGATCTACAACATAGATTGAACCGCAATAACCTAGCACAAGTTCCTAGGAAGGAATGCAAGTTCCAAGGTGAGGTAAAATGTTTTCAGATCGAAGGATGCATTGAACCTAGTCAAGTTTGATGATTTGATGGCTAAGATTGATCATGAGAAATGTGATCAAGGAGATTAAGTGGTTAGATATTGTTTATAAATAAGGAATTGTTGATAAACACTACATGTGGCCAAATTTATGCACAGTGATGCTACATGAATGTTTACCGAGCTCAGAAGCTTGAAGATCTAATTGAAGAATAGATTGAGAAGCCCAGCAAGCCCATCAAGGAATTAGATAAGTCTTATGACAAGATTGTTTTGAGAAAATAAGAACCTACTTTAGCATTTCAGATGTGAAGTTGCAAATATATTTTATTACTGTTGTTTATTTTGTAAGTGACATGAAATCTCTTAACCGAGTGGACCTAATAGTCTTATTTGTAAACCCTCTAGAAAGGCAACATTCTAAATGAGCGTTTGAAATCCTTTGACAAGGTCACTTCTAACAAAGTACAAGACTCTGACAAGTCTGAGGGAAATCCCTTAACCAGGTCACATCTAGCAATGTGTTTGTAATCTTTAATAGGATTTTCTTTTAACCGAGCATACTCTAGAAGGGTATATTTCTTAGTGGGTCCGAAATCCCACATGGCTTTTCCCTATTTGGGTTTCCATGTTAAATTTGGTGTTATATGTGTTGTGATGTTATCTGTTCATGAGTTTGAATGTTTTACAGTTTTGGTTATGTATTCTGAAGTATAAGCTACCGAGGTTGAATCTGTTGAATATATTGAAGATTAAGTTTGTATGATTCACCCCCCCCTCATCTTGTTTACTATTAGCATCAAAGCTTCACAAAGGAGCCTACACAAAGGAAATCTCTTTTCAAAACCACTTGCAAGGTAGGAGGAAAGGTATGCAAGGTTTTGATAGAATCTAGATCAACTAAAAATTTTGTATCACTTGAAATGGTAGAAAAGCTTAATCTCAGGAAGCTGCCTCACCCATATCCCTATAAGTTTTCATGGCTCACCTAAGGTCAGCAAGCAGTGGTGGAAGAACATGCTTGGGTAGTGTTTCAGATTGGGTCTTACAAGGATATATTGCTATTTGACATAGCCAAAATGGATGCATGCCATCTCTTATTTGGGAGACCATGGTAGTATGACTTGAAAGCTCATCATGATGGGTTAAGGAACACCTACTCAATCACCAAGGATGGTAAGGTGATAGAATTGTTACCTCTGATAGAGGAAGAGATGGAATCAAAAGGGAAGGATACAAGAGTGTTGATGATAGAAGGTAAACAATCCATGAGGGAGATTGCAGAGAAAGTTGCAGTTTGCTATGCCCTCATGCCTATCCCAAAGGTGACAAGAA
Source organism: Cryptomeria japonica (assembly GCF_030272615.1). Taxonomy (NCBI): domain Eukaryota; kingdom Viridiplantae; phylum Streptophyta; class Pinopsida; order Cupressales; family Cupressaceae; genus Cryptomeria; species Cryptomeria japonica. The sequence goes on along the minus strand of NC_081414.1, from coordinate 112,102,659 downwards.
AAGAGCAATATGCAAAAGAGAAAGAAGGAGGACCAAAACACCTAGAACCGGTAGCCAAACAATTGCTTGATAAGAATCAAGGCATCATCTTAGATGGAATTCCAAGCTCCCTACAACTAGTGAGGGGCATCAGTCATTGCATAGACCTAATCCCTGGATCTACATTGCCAAACAAAGTAGCCTACAAACTCACCCCAAACCAGAATGCAAAGATGGCAAGACTGATTAAAGAGTTGCTTGAAGCAGGATTGATTGGAAAAAGTCTAAGCCCATGTGCAGTATTGAAAGTCCTTGCACCCAAGAAAGAAGGCACTTGGAGGCTTTTTATAGACTCAAGAGCCATCAACAAGATAACCATAAGGTATAGGTTCCCAGTCCCTAGAATAGAGGATTTGCTTGATTGTTTAGGGAGTGCTAAATATTTTACAAAAATGGATCTAAAAAGTGGATACCATTAGATTAGAATAAGGCCAGGGGATGAATGGAAAACAACTTTTAAAACTAATGGGGGGTTATATGAATAGAAACTCATGCTATTTGGGTTATCCAATGCACCTAGTACCTTTATGAGGTTAATGAATGAAGTCTTGGTGGAATTCATAGGAAAATTTGTCATAGTATACCTAGATGATATCTCGATCTTCAGTCACACAAGGGAAGAGAACCTTAATCACATAGATATGGTTCTCAAGAGGTTGCATAAAGAGAAACCAATGATAAATTTGGAGAAGTGTTTGTTCATGCAGGAAGAAATCATCTACTTGGGTTTTGTAACCTCACAAGGTGAGTTGAAAATAGATCAAGAGAAGGCACGTGCTATATTGTCTTGGCCTACACCTAGAACTATGGATGATGTCTGAATTTTCCATGGTTTAGCAAATTTTTATAGGAAATTCATAAGAGGATTTAGTCATGTTTGTGCACATGCTTGATACCATAAAGGGAGGACAAAAGTGCAGGTTCAGTTGGACCAAAGAGGTAGATGATTCATTTGAGACATTGAAGAAGAAGGTTGCAGAATAGCTAGTCCTTTCCTTACTAGACTTCAACAAGATATTTCAGGTGGAATGTGATGCAAGCCACATGGCCATTGGAGCAGTACTTAGTCAGGAAGGAAGGCCTATTTCTTTTTTCAGTGAAAAGCTAAATGATGTTAAGAAAAGATACCCATCTTATGACTTGGAGATGTATGCTCTAGTACAGTCCTTGAAGAAGTGGAGGCACTATTTATTGCCTAAGGAGTTCATAGTGTTTACTAATAATCAAGCACTCAGTTTCATAAATATCCAAGAAAATCTTAATCACCAGCACATGAAGTGGGTAGAGACCCTACAAGATTTCACATTTACCCTCAAACACAAGAAAGGAGTCAATAACAAAGTTGCAGATGCTTTGAGCAGGAGAGTCTTAACTGTCAACCAAATCAAGATGGAGAGTGTTGGTATTGATTCCTGAAAGAGTATGTGTAATGTTGGTGAAGACTTTGGAGAGATTTATAAGGTATGTGAAACTTTGAGTGACCAGTATCATATTGAGTTTTCCAAGTTTCCGATACAAGATGGATTGTTGTTCAAGGGAGTGCAGTTGTGTATTCCTAAGTGTTCCATGAGGTTGAATATTATTAGGGAGAAGCATTGTGGAGCTATGGTAGGTTATTTTGGCCTTGACAAGACCCTAGACCTTGTGAAGAGACATTATTTTTGGCATAAATTTCAGCAAGATGTAAGAAAGTTTGTGGAGACATGTGTCATATGTCAGAAAGCCAAATAGAAGTCTACAAATGTAGGTTTATATCAGCCTTTACCCATTCCTTCTAGGCCATGGGAGCATAATTATAGACTTTGTGTTGGGTTTGCCTAGGACAAGGAGAGGATTCGACAATGTCTTTGTAGTAGTGGATAGGTCTAGTAAAATGGCTCATTTCTTGCCATGTAAGACTTCTTGTGATGCATCATATGTTGCAGACCTATTCTTCAAAGAGATAGTCTAGATACATGGATTGCCCCTAAACATTGTTTGAAACAGAGATGTGAAGTTCATAGATCACTTTTGGAGAACTCTTTGGAAGAAGTTGGGGACTAACCTAGCTTTCTCATCAGCCTACCATCCTCAAATGGATGGGCAAACTGAATTTATCAATAGGTCATTAGGAAACCTATTAAGGTGTTTAACAAGGAAACATGGAGAGAAGTGGGACAACATTTTGTCACAAGTAGAATTCTCATACAATGACACCATAAATAGGAGTACCGGTAAATCTCCTTTTCAGATTGTTTATGGCACACACCCAAGGGGAGTGTTGGAGTTAAGAGATTTACCCAAAGAAGAAGGCATTAGTGTAGATGGTGAAACTTTTGCATCAACCATGAAGGAGGTGCATGACCAGGTCAAGTCTCATCTCCAACAATCTATAGTGAAGTATAAAGCTCATGTTGATAACAAAAAGAGAGATTTACAATTTAGTGTTGGGGATTTGGCATGGGTACATTTGAAGGAGAGACTACCAAAAGGCAAATACACCAAACTCATGCATGGGAAGATTGGACCATGTCAAATATTGAAGAAGTGTGGACAAAATGCCTATGAGATCCAACTTCCTCCTGATCTTGGATTATCATCCATTTTTAATGTGTGTGATCTTACACTTTTCAAAGGTACTGAAAATGAAGAAGAGGAACCAATGCAGATTGCAGCAGACAATAACATTCCAAGGTAGGAATCACCCAAGTTGAGAAAACTATTAGACACTAGAGTCACAAAGAAGACAAGGAACAAGGAGTGCATTGAGTACTTGGTGGCTTGGAAAGATAAATCATATTCTAAGGTGGTTTGGATGACAAGTGAGCAAATATCCAATCATGGTGTAGATTTACAAACTCTGATCTCAAGTGGGCTTGAGATCTCTTCTCCCAGGGAGTATGGTGTAGGAGCACCTCATCAAAAATCTATTCATGACCCTAAGGATGAAGACTAGGATCATTATGATGTGTTAGTGTGTCTTGTGTTTCATGTATGCAAATAAACCCCACCATGTAAGCCCATGTCACCAATTAGGCAATTTGAGAAGCCAATTGGGACAATGCTGTAAAAAGGGGTAATAGATGTTTTAGATTCATGTTTAATAGATTTTAGAAATTTTTTATGTGTGTTTGGTTGGTCCATGTGTGTGGATCCCAACGTTAGGAAGTATGACAACTTTTTGAGCAAAATTGCAAAAAAATGCAACTTTTGTTAAATGCAACTTTTGAGTGCAATAGTGCAACTTTTTGTAAATTGGTTGGAGAAGCCTTTCAATGGCTCAAAAATAATCCAAATTTTGTGGGAAACCATTGGAGAATTGTATAAAACTTTTTGTCATGATCCCCAAGGCTGTTGGTGTTAAAGTTGGAGTTTGAGAATCAATGATACACAAAATACTATAATTTTCCCAAAAACCTTGAGTTTGCAGGTGTTGTAAGTGACTGTACAGATTGATTGGAACCCCACCATCCTTGGAGTAGATAGGGTGATGAATTAGTTTTATTTTTTTGGTGGTATGAGTTCTTAATTATTTGGGAGTAGAGGAAACCCTTCTTTTTACTGACTGTGACCTAGAAATTGAGGGTTTGGAGATGGCTTTGAACCAAAATGGCTTTATCTTGCACTCCGGTCCATTACAAGACTCTTACTTTGGAGGGATATAGGATAATCCTTTTTATTTTATTGTTTTTATGTTTTTTTTTCAGGGGAGACCTTGTTGTGTGGAGAAATGAACAGATTTAGGTAGGCATCTCTATGTGACTACCTAGGGCAAGTTTTAGGACAATCATCATAATTTGTCTTAGCGACAGACTCTAGCCATGCAACCCTAGAATTAGAAGTTTCTCACTACCCCCAAAATTCCTATTAATTTTTTTTTTCATTTGGTCTATCGGTAAAGGTAGTTGCTTTGGAAAATAGGGCTAATTGCCCCTGTTAGGTCTCCTAGCCTCTAAAGGGAGAAGACCTTATATTTGCATATTTGACCAAACCATTTTGGGGATCAATATAACTTCCAAAAGGGTTTCTGAAATGCTAATTTTTTTGTAAGGGTGTGTGGAATATTTTTGAGTTAAAGCCAAAACATTGGTATAAAAGGGCTATTAGTCAAACAGATAGGTTTACAAAGGAGGTATAAGGATTTGATACCCTAGATCAAAACCAGTACTAGAAACAGGTCTTAGATGTTATGTGTAGACCAAATAAAAAATCCCAAGGAGTAGGGATCACCAGTAAGATGCTTTTGAAGAGTTGAAGCCTTTTACTCATCTTGAGTACGCCCATGACTAGTGAGTGTGTGAGTTGTTTCATCCAAAGTGTAGAGTCCTTCCTTGCAGGACCCTTATGAGTAGTTGAAGGGTCACTAGCCTAACCTTTTTTGGGCTTTTTATTAGAAGTTTGGGTAGGCCTCTGCATCACCCTCTCTATCCATTTTTATATATCTCTTTATATATATATATATATATATATATATATATATCTTTGTCTTTACCTCTCTCTTTATTTATATCTATTAATCTCCCTCTCCCTTTATCTCCATTTTTATCTCTATCTTCCTCTCTCATTTTCAATATCTAGATATGTCTCCCTCTTTCTATCCATCCTTGTCCTTCAATATTTCTCCCTCTCTTTATAGTCATTAATATCTATATCTCTATTGGTGTCTCTATCTCTTTTCTATGTCTATCTATCCCTATTTCTCCTTCTACCTCTCCCTCTCTTTATCTCTTCATCTCTCTTCACCTTTATATCTCTCCTTATTTTAATCTTTATCTTTAAAAATCTCTCTCTCCCTCACTATATATTTATCTCGTCTACCTCTCTTTATCACTCTCCTCTCTCTTTATTTGTATATCCCTCTCTATTTCTATTTTAATCTATATAGAGATCTCTCTCCCTATTGGTAATGGATCTTGATTATCTTTCTAATCTATATATTTTTTATTTTATCTATATTTGGATCTTAGATATTTATGAGGTGTGTGGAGTATCTTTCCCCTATCAATTTTATTGATAAAGAGGAAGGCAGAGGGGGGGGATGTGGGAGAGAAGTGGAGAGAGATAAGGAGAGACAAAGAGAAGGAGGGGGTAGGTTGAAGAGGGAAGTATAAAAAAAGGGAGAGGAAAAGAGAGAGAGAGAGAGAGAGAGAGAGAGAGAGAGAGAGAGAGAGAGAGAGAGAGAGAGAGAGAGAGAGAGAGAGAGAGAGAGAGAGGAAGGGGGAGAGAGGGAGAGAGATAGAGGGGGGGAGAGAGAGAGAGAGAGAGAGAGAGAGAGAGAGAGAGAGAGAGAGAGAGAGAGAGAGATGATGTTATAAGGGGTCATATGGTGTTCAAACACGTGTGGTCCCTTAGGACCCCATATGATCCCTAGTGACACCATATGACTTGTTAGGATACCATATGACTCATTAGGACACCATGTGACCCTTTGGGACACCATATGACCCCTCAACATGCCATATGACCCCTTTTAACATCCTAGTACATGAAATGACCCCTTATGACATGAAATGACCCCTTATAACAATATGATCAATGAGTCATATGGTGTCCCAAGGGGTCATATGGTTTCCTAAGGGCTCATATGGTCTTCTAATACATGTGTGGCCCTTGAGGACCTTATATGACCCCTAATAATGATATATGACCCCTTAGGACACCCTATGACCCCTCCTGACACCATATGATCCCTTAGGTACCAATTGTTAGGACCCAGAGGCAACTGTTTGGACCTGAAGGAAACAAGTAAAGGAGATAAAAGAAAATGTTTTGAACCTTACTCGAATTAAGGAAAGTGAACTGGAAGGATTGCAACCAGATGCACTTATCTCACTGGTTGGCACATCATTTGATAGTGAGATACCTACTGAATTTAAGAGAGTTGATAGGAAGAGAAAACCCTCATCGGTACCCTCTCCTTCACCCAAGAAAACAAGAAAGAAGAACCAAGTGGTAAGACAACCGGCAAAGAAGTTGACACCCAAGAAGAAACAAAAAAAGGTGATACCACCTGTGGATAACTTATTGAGTGAAATCACTGATGAAGGTAACTTGGCAAATGTGAGCAAACTGTATAACACCCTCACTGATGTAGAAATAGAAAGTGTTGAAAACAATATTATTCTACATTTGGACATCTATAAGAAAGTACTAATTGAAGTTGTAGATGATTTACCAAATGATCTATATAGGAGGTTAGATGCAAAGAGGATTGCAGTTATGGAGTTAGATAAAAAACTGAAGGCTGAAAAACTTCTAGTTGTTCATCCAGTTAACTCAAAAGAGGAGATTGATGAACTCATTAGTGAAGCTAACAGATCAGTTTTTGCAAGTGGTCACCAGCATGTGAGCCTAATGGCTAGCAGAGTAAATGAAATTATAGAGGAAATAATAGATAAATGGGATATCTTTTTTGTAGAAAAGGAAAAATAGGAAGAGCTGAATAGACCTAAAAAAACTTGCAAGGTATATCAAAAGGACAAGGATAAAGGGAAAGGTAAAGTTGGTGGAATACCAAACATAAAAATAATTGACAACCCACCACCACCCTTGGATACTACACTAGTACATGTTGATACCATACCGACCACTGAAAATGTTGACACAACACATGAGGACACTAACCCTGAATCATAAATTCTATTCACTATGAATATTGATACTCAGGAAGTGAACATTACTGTGGAAAAGGACAACACAGAGGTATAGGATGATATTGTTAACAGTGGAAATATTGTTGAGCAATCAGCAGAAAATATTCAAGTTGGAATACAAATAGAGAAACCAGAGCAAACAGTGCATACAAAACAATCTTTGGATAGTGGAATAAATACTGGTAGTGTGGATGCTGGCACTATGAAATCTTCAGAGACAGAGATAGAGATATTAGTAGTGGATAACATAGAGAAACCGATAGAGAAACCAACAGAGGCACAGGTACATGTTGAGATAGTAAAATCGGTAATAACTGAGAAATCCAAACCATTACTAGTAGAAACACAAACTTAGACTGATCCACCAGTGGTTGAAACAAGCAAATTGGTTACTAATATTGCAAACACTAAGATAGTAAAAGTAGTTGGTCAGACATCAAGTACTTCACTAAGTGAATTCAAACCTACAAATGTGACTGAAGTAGTTATGGACTAAATTAAAAAGATAACTGATTGTAATGCTTTGGCCTATCAGGGAATTGATGATACCATACCTATTCTTAAGATGATTGCACCAAAATGCAATGTAGATAATGTAAAGGATTCCTTAGGATAGTTAGACACAGTGTCTAAATTTATTGCTAGAAATATAATAACAATTGATAAGGTAAACGAGGATACATTCAGAGAGAAAATAGAAAATGAAAAAGAAAAATTCTTTGAGGAAACAATAAAGAAGTGCACGGAACACATTAACATACTTTTACCAACACTGAATGCAACAATTTTGGAGTATAAGGAACTATACAGAGAAACATGCAAGCCACGTATGTTGACATAGGACATTGAAAATGTTGAAATGTGGTGACTGATCAGCAAAGTACTGTACACTCAGCACGTATCCAACGGATGTTGCATGTATAGTGGTTTTGTGTAGTATCAGTCTCCAAGTGGGAGATTGTTGAAATGTGGTGACTGATCAGCAAAGTACTGTACACTTAGCACGTATCCTCATTTGGGTTCGGGGCTGGGCTGGGCCCCAGGCAGGGGTTCGGGGGTGAGGGTTTGGGGGCGGCAGCCCTTGAGAAATTTTTTTTTGCCATTTTTTGTTGATGAAAACCAACATTGTAATAAAACCCTAAAAGGGCTGACTTTGTTTGTTGCCCTAAAAATGCATGTTATAAGTGGTTGGGATGCTTAAGGCATTAAAAGGTTGATGTACTATTTTTTGCTGGATAATAAGAAAGATTGGATGGCTGTGTATGGTGGACGTAACCCATTCTGGGTGAACCACGTTAAATCTCTGTGTTATCTGTGTCCTATTTTATTTCTTTATCTTTTGTATTTAAATCTGCATATAATTGTTAGTTCATATTTGCTTCAGATCTGCTTGAAACCCTAATAGAAAAAGAAATTAGTAGAGTACAAAAGGAGATTGATGGTATAGCTAATAACATCATTGGTTCATCCGAGCCTATATCAATTATAAAGAAAGAGATAGGAGGTTTTGAGGAAAAGTTGGAGAAATTGGAGAAAGAAAAAGAAAGGATCAAGGAAAATGCCAGAGAGCTGAATTATAAACTTAGTCCTAAATTGGATAACCTTATCTCTATGAGGAATGCGATCTCAAAGGCACTAATTCAAGGGGAAAGATCACCAGAGGAACATATGCATCATCTCACTAGTATAATCCAAATATCTGAGGCAACCATGAATGATAGCAACTGATTCATGCAGAGTTTAAACTTGGTTTTCGCTGATATATTTCAAATTGTAACCAACCGGTTACAAACCTTAATGTGAAATTTTGCACTTGTTTGAAATTTTTTGAAAACCTTTGTCATTGATGTCAAAAGGGGAGTAGTGGACAAAGAAAAATGGCTAATTAGAGGAGATCATCTGCTTAGGGGGAGCACATCTTTTTGGTACATTTTTGGACTTCATTTTTGGAAACAGTTTTTTGATTTTTCTCATGAGTGTTGCCATCAATGCCAAAGGGGGAGATTGTTGGCATTCTACACTCTAGTGAGAAATGATGGTGTTGTAATTTATGGAAACTTATTTAAAACATTTAGGCAACCACCCGACATTTCATCTAGTAAAGACACCGGCAGATACTTCATCGACAGCGACAACAATGCATACCGACACTCCAGCTAACACTATTAAACTTTTGTTTATTATATTTAATTGTAAATATCTTTTTGTAAAGCCGACATGACATATTTTAATAGACTCATATATGTATGAGATCTTGTAAATTATTTTAAAAGATGATATAGATGATAGAGGATGGAATAGGAGAAAAGAATGAGCAAATAATAAGGGCAGATTTTGTATAAGGTTTATGGTTATAGTATGAGCTTAAATCGGTAGTGAACCTGGCATAGTTGATGTTGATTTGAAGTAGTACATTGTATTGGATTTTCATAATCCATTTTTGTAAGTCAGTGAGACTTCTATCTTGTGATTGAGTAGTGAGCTTTAGGCAGTTGGCCTTCCTACATGTGCAGGTCCCTCTTGTAAGTAAGATCCATTCATTGGCAAGTGAGTGAATATTGTGGGTCTCATATCCCACCAAGGTTTTTACCACACGAGGTTTCCTCATTAAAAATCTTGTGTTATGGTGTGTTTTCTATGTTGTCTTTACTATTCCTGTTTACTACATTAATTCTTATTTACCGGTACACTGTTTTGGAATGCAAAATACTTAATAAGGTTAAAGAATATATTAACCGGTTAGATACAGATTCACCCTCCCCTCTCAATACCTTTGGGACTATCATTAATCCTAAGAATAGTGTCCTAAGGGGTTATCTGGTGGTCTAACACATGCATGGTACCTTAGGACCCCATGTGACCACTAATGACACCATATGACCCCCTAGGACAATATGATGTCCTAATGGGTCATATGGTATCCTTAGGGGTCACTGTTGGTATTTTGGATATGTTGATATGGTTTTGTCATTGATATCAACACTTGAGAAACACTTGGAGATCTTTGGTTGTGTTCACCATCATGTTCAATGACTTATGCACAGTCACCGGTATCTGGTTCACCAGCAGGTTATATTATTCATCAGCACTTGGAATGACTTGGAGATTACTTGGTTATGTCAAAGACATCGTTTGGACACTTGGTTTTGGTGATTTGTTCATTGGTCTAATCGGGTTTGCATATTTGTTGTTACCAGCAAATAGGTCTAGGTTATGGACCGACAAGTATATCTATTTCAAATCAGCATGACATGTCATGAAGATGATTTATTATTATTGTAAATGCATTGAGCTGACATGATGCATTTCATATTGATTGATTTGTAATTGATTTTGTTGTAATATCTTTTAGTGATCCGACCTACACATTTAGTCTTAGGTTATGGTATAAATGTAAGATCTCATTTATGAGATTAAGATAGGATTGAAAAAAAGGACTGTAATAAGGTATATATGAATCTAAGAAAAGCTATACATGTAGACATCATTCAATATTGAAGGAAGGTTTGAAGAAGGAAAATCAGAGCTTAATCGGTACTGAAGCTAGCATATGCAGATGCTATTTTAAGTAGTACATTATCAAATTTAACCATCCAATTGAAGTCAGTGTGACTCCCATTTTGTGATTGAGCAGTGAGCTCTAGGTAGCTGGCCTTTCTGCATGTGTAGACTCCATATTGTACACACATACTATCTGTAGTAGTATCATCTAATTGTGGGTAAGGTTTCCCACTGTGGTTTTTCCCCTTATAGGGTTTCCACGTACAAATAACTATGTTATCTATTGTGTAAGTTATTTGTCTTTCTATTTCATGCATTAAACTTAACTAGTACTGCAATTAACTGTTAAACTGTCTACCAGCATTAAATTTTGATTTACTGACATTAAGCATTAAGTTTGGTTAAGTTAGTTTTGATTTGTATTTATTGGACAACTGATTCACCCTCCCCCACTCTGAGTTGTCTTCGGGACCTTACAGTCACATGGTGCTCTAACACAAGTGTAGCCCCTTAGGACCCCACATGACCCCTAATGACACCTGTATATGGTGAAAATGGATAGCAATAAACAACAATATTGAAAGACTAAAATGGATTCAACCACCAAACCCTAGCCTAACAATGAACAAAGATCCACCATAACATATGAAGATAACCTAAGACAATGCAAAATAACTCAAAAATCACAAAGATTATACCATCACATGTCCACTAGGGTTTTGATCTCCATTCTTCCTATCTCCATTGATCTTGTTTGATATGCTTGCTCTCCGATTTTTGTATGCACAAGAGCTCAACAAAGAACGGAATGTGGTTGCAAGTAGAATCGTAGTGTAGCCAAGCTGCATGAAAGATCATTAGCCTGAGTGATTCGGGTCTGACAATGAAGAAAACATCTCCTTAAATAGAAGACACAATAAGAAATGGAGGGTTAAGATTGAGAGGTGTAAAAAGAGAGGTCGGCTAGGATTAGAGGGTAGGTATAAGAAATACCAAAATAATGAAAGAGGTAGGTAGTGTAGGAATTAAGAGATGAATGACATGTGTCATGTGTAGAAAAGGTTAATGAATTAATTAAATAAATAAAGATTTATTTAATTAATAGAAGAAGTAGGACAATTAAATAAATAAAATATTTATTTAATTTAGGAAAGGGATAATTTAAATAAATAAATGTATTTATTTAAATGAGAAATAAGGCTAGAAGAGGATAAATGAATTAATTAAATAAATAAAGATTTATTTAATTAATAGAAGAATTAGGCTTAGATAATTAAATAAATAAAATATTTATTTAATTAGACATGACAATTTTGGGTGTCTACAACACCATATGACCATTTGGGAAACCATATGACTCCTTTGGACACCATATGACCCCTTTTAACATCCTAGTACATGACATGACCTCTTATAACACCATATGACCCCTTAGGACAATATGATGTCCTAATGGGTCATATGGTTTGCAAAGGGGCAATATGGTTTTCAAACACATGTGTGGCCCCTTAGGACCCCACATGACTCCTAGAAACACCATATGATGCCTCAGAACACCATATGACCCCTTAGGACCATATGATGTCCTAAGGGGGCATATGGTGTTCTCACACATGCGTGGCCCCTCAGGACCCTATACAACCCCTAACAATACCATATGACCCCTAAGGACACAATATGACCCCTTATGACAAGATGATGGTCTAATGGGTCATATGGTGTCCGAAGGGGTCATATGGTGCTCTAACACATGTGTGTCCCCTTAGGACACCATATGACCCCTAACGACACCATATGATCCTTTAGAACACCATGTGACTCTTTAGTACATCATTTGTCCCAAGGGGTCATATGGTGTCGTTAGGGGTCATATGGGGTCCTAAGGAGTCATGCATGTGTTAGGACACCATATGGACATCATATGATCCCAAGGTGTCATGAGGTGTCCTAAGGACCATGTGATGTCCATATAGTGTCTTATGGTCTCCTAAGGGGTCATATGGTGTCCTAAGGACCATGCGATGTCCATATAGTGTCTTAAGGGGTCATATAGTGTCCTAAGGGGTCATATGGTGTTCTTGTTAGCAACAAGGCAAAAAATTAAGAGGGGGGGTGAATCAGTTTTCTCAAAATCTTTTCTTAACTCAAACACAATTTTAGATCTTCTAATTAATAGTGAAAGCATAAATCAACACCACATCAATAACACACATAACACCAATATTTTTGACATAAAAAATCCGATCAAGGGAAAAACCATGATGGGAACCTACGTACAATATGATGATACATTGTTAGGGGTATATGAAATATTACAATGGGGAATGCACATGCATTCAAGAACACTGCCTAGAGCTCACTGCTCAAAAACAACAAACGGCAACAACCCATGGAAGACTCACTATCTTACAAACACATTCAGATTACATTCGAAAGATCATGAACTAATAGAATAGCATCTCCTCATGCTTGCTTACAATTATGATTAAGCACATAACACATATTATTTTCTTTCACACTCCTTCACACTTCTTCACTGCTTCCAAAAGATCAAATAATTATTCGCACACATAGATACCTCCCTCACATGAGTATTACATTTGTTTATACATATAATCAGCCTACTTTGAAGGTCAGCTCAACACACATCATAAATTACAAAGATATAACCATAGATGCTATAATATGATATGCAGACCAAAATAATGTTGGCTAAGACATAGTATGGACCTAAAGCAACACCTTGAACATGAAACACCTCCAAGAATTATGCCTATAACATACACAACATGCTACAATTGTCATGTTGGCCAAGAACATGAAGAACACCACCAGATTAAGGAAAATCATCAATAACACACATAATGATCAATTTAGAACACCAAAACAAATAGCACACAATATAGAAACATCCACAAGCATCATGAATTACAACATAAACAACCGCACCGAAAAAACTTACTAGAATATTCATCATCACTATACCAAACTTCAAGAACACTAACTGTAATGACTGTCAAACTAAAAGATTAACTTGTGGACCTCCAAATCATGAACTATTTGAATTGAGGATACACAAGAATGAACCAAACACTCTACCAAATCTGCACACCAATATTTTGCAATGCGAAGCAATGTAGAGAAAAATACAGATTACTTATTAGCATCAAACAACTGAAAACCTAACTGCAATACTGGATCACATAACTCAATCAAATCTCCATGTGAACCACTAAAACTTGAGCTGAATCAACTAGAGATACTTATCTCAAAACCATTTAATATGCATCAACTCATCTGCAACACACTATCCAAACCAACTCACTTAATCTAACTGCAACACTCGAACACACAGAGGAATATGTTGACATCAAAGACAACACCAATGATAAGGCATTACTTAGTCAATCCAAACACATATTTTTGTATTGTCCCAACAATCTCCCCCTTTGGCATTGATGACAACATATGATTTGAAAAATAATCAATGACAAAGAAAGAACAACTCTCAATAATCTCCCCCTGAGATCTATCATATGATATGATAATTTTTCACATGATTCTCTCTCCCTTTGACATCAATGCTAAAGGAACATATTTGCAAACCAAAGATAACAAAAAACTAAACATCTGAACCACAACACTTACTACTCCCCCTGAGTACTAGCCACCACTCATCAATCCAGATTACAAGATATGACTATGAAATCTGTCAGACTGATGCAAATCCATGCATATTAGTTCTTATCAGAAGGGGAAATCACCCCTAGATTCTCTTTGAGATACTAAAAAGTATCCTTGGGTAAAATTCTTCATGAAGATATGTACAATTTTTTCCTTTGTGGATACATATTCCAACCTAATTTCTTTCTCATTCACCTTTTCTCTCAAAAAATGAAACTTCATAGATATATTTATTAGTCTTTGAATGCAACATTGGATTCTTAAAAATATTGATAACACTTGAATTATCCTAGTATATAGTAGTAGGCTCATCACAAATAATTCCAATATCCTTTAACATCTGATTCATCCACACAACCTCAGTACAATTATTGGCAGCAACAATATACTCAGCCTTTGTAGTAGATAAAGAAATAGCATTTTGTTTCTTACTCGTTCAAGAAACCAATCTCTTTCCCAAGAAAAATGTACCACCAATAATACTTTTTATGTCATCCACATCTCTAACACAATCAACATCAGTAAAAGCATTGAATGTAAAATTATCATCTTTAGGATACCACAACTCGAAATCAATTGTGTCTTTCAAATATTTGAAAATCCTTTTCAAAACTATAACATGAGATTCCTTAGGATCAACTTGAAATCTAGGAACAAGACATACAACATTCATAATATCTAGTCTAGTTTGAGTTAAATATAATAATACACCAATCATAGATCTGTATCAAGTCTGATTTTCTTTAGGGGATTCATCATCCTTTGTCAACAGGCATCTGGTCAGCATAGGTGTATGAACTAGCTTTGAATCATCTAAACCAAACTTCTTCAATAATTCCTTCATATACTTGGACTGAGATATAAAAATACCTTTATCCAACTGTGTAATTTGCAATCCCAAAAATAATTTCATGTGACCAATCATAGACATCTCAAACTCATTTTGCATCTCATCAACAAACTTCTTGCACAAACCATCATTCCCTTAAAAAATAATAGCATCAACAAAAATTCAACAATCAAAATGCTATCATGATTAATATTAAAATACATATTACTATCAGCAGTACCTCTATCGAATCCAAGATTCAGTAAATACTTATCCAATCTAGCATATCATGCTCTTGGGGCTTGCTTAAATCCATACAATGATTTCTTCAATCTACAAACCATATCTTCTCTATCTATCAACTAAAATCCATCTAGTTGCTCAATATAAATTTCCTCTTCCAACTCACCATTAAGAAAGGATGACTTGAAATCCATTTAATAAACTTTTAAATCTTTATAAGTAGCATAAGTAAGAAATAATCTAACATCTTTAATTCTTGTCACTAGAGCAAAAGTCTCCTCAAAGTCAATTCCTTCCATATGTGAATATCCTTTATAAACAAGTATTTCTTTATTCCTAACAACTTCACTTTTCTCATTCAATTTATTTCGGAAGACCCATTTACGTCCAATTACATTTTTATCCTTAGGTTTGGGAACAAGAATCCATGTATTATTCTTTTCAATTTGGTTCAATTCTTCTTCCATTGCTTTAACCCAATTTTCATCTTTACATGCTTCATTAACATCTTTAGGTTCAATCTTATAAATCAAGCAATATTCTTCAACAATTATTCTTCTAGTCATCACACCTTTATTCTTATCAGCTATAATATGATTTTCTAAATGATTCGACCACACATACCTGGGAGTCTTAGGATTTTCTTGATTTCTAGACTCTTGAGTTCTTTCTTCTGCACTAGCACTAGTGTTTTGATTTTCTGGCTTTCTTGAAACAATTTGAATTAGATTTTGGGTTTTTACTTGCTTTCCTTTATCCAATCTAGCATTCTGATCATCAAAATCATATCCACAAGATTTAATCTGTCTCTGATTTCTTTCATCGACTTTCACATTAACACTTTCAACTATCTTTCTTAATCTCATATTATAACACCAATAGGCCTTTCTCTTAGTAGAATAACTAAGAAAAATTCCTTCATTAGATCTAGCATCAAAATTCCTTAAATATTCATCTCTTTTGATATAGAATTTAGTTCCAAAAATTCTAAAATATCTAATTGTAGGAACATGACCAAACCATAACTCATAAGGAGTCTTATTGGTATCACCTTTGATATGCACCCAGTTAAGAGTGTATACAACAATACTCGCAACTTCTCTCCAATAGATATGTAGAATGTTTCCTTCCAACATCATGGTTCTACCGACTTCTTGAATAGTTCTATTCTTCTCTCCACAACACCATTCTATTGAGGAGTTCTAGGTTTAGATAACCATCTCTTCACTCCATGTTCTTCTGAAAATGCATTGAACTCACTAGAAGTGAATTCACCACCTTTGTTAGATCTTAGAGACTTTAGCTTTAATCTTGTCTTGGTATCAACCATGGCTTTGAAAATCTTGAACTTCTCCAAGGCATCAGACTTATCCCTTAAGAAGGTAACTCACATCATACTTGAATAGTCATCAATTAGCAACATGAAATATGTGTCTCCCTGCAAACTTCTCACTCTAGAAGGAGCACACAAATTAGTATGAACAAGATCCAATATTTCATTAGAACAATACTATTTACTTTTAAAAGTAACTATTGCCTACTTCCCTAACTAACATTCCTTGCATACCGCATTAGTAGGATTTACCAACTTAGGAAGATCTCTTACTTCTTGAGTAGAACTTATCTCATGCAATCAAAATTAACATGACACATCCTCTTATGCCATAACCAACTTTCATCAATCTAAGCAATCAAAAGGCTTTTACCACCAGCATTCAAGTGAAAGATATTACCTTTGGTCTTTGTCCCTGATGCAATCTCAATTCTAGAACCACTTAAGATTATACACTTTCCATTATTGAATTGTAAGTCATATCCATTGTCAACCATCTATCCAACACTCAAAATATTATGCTTTAGATCTTCTACATACAAGACATCATTAGTATTGTGGTTACCATCATTGTTAAGTTCTGATACTAAATGTAAAGAGTTGATGCCAATAGCTAACAAGATGAGAGAGGGGGGTGAATCAAACAAACTTAATCTTCCAATAAATCAACATATTCAACCTCGATAACCTATGCTTCAACAATATAACCAAAAACTGCTAAACATGCAAACTCATAAACACATAATCATCATAACACATATAAAACCAGATTTAATGTGGAAACCCAAATAGGGAAAAACCACTGTGGTATTCCGGACCCACTAAGAAATATACTCTTCTAGAAAATGCTCGGTTAAAAGCAAATCCTGTTAAAGATTAAAAACACATTGCTAGATGTGACCCGGTTAAGGGATTTCCCTCAGATCTATTAGGATCTTCACTTTGTTAGAAGTGACCTTGTCAAAGGGTTTCAAACACTCATTTAGAATGTTACCTTGCTAGAGGGTTTACAAATAAGACTGTTAAGTCCACTCGGTTAAGAGATTTCCTATCACTTACAAAATAAATAACAGTAATATATATCTACAACTTTACATCTAAAATACTAAATCAAATTCCTATTTGCTCAAAACAATCTTGTCATAGGACTTATCTTGTCCCTTTGTTGGGCTCTCTACTCTGTCAATCAAATAGGTCTTCAAGCTTCTATGCTTGGTAATCACTATGTAGCATCCTTGTGCTTACACTTGCCCGCATACATTGTTTATTAACAATTCCTTATTTATAAACAATTGCTAACCGCTAAATCTCCTTGATCACATTTCCCATGATCAATCTTAGCTGTTAGATCTTCAAACTTGACTAGGTTCAATGTATCCTTCGATTTGAAAACATTTTACCTTGCCTAGGGACTTGCATTCCTTTCTTGGAACTTGCACAAGGTTATTGTGGTTCAATCTACGCTATAGATCTTCCTGCCAATTTTATTTTGCCATAGATCCTTAACAAACTTCATGCACGACATACCAATCATTTATACATCTCCAGCTAATCATTATCCTTCATTAAATAATGCTTTTATCCATCCAATGCACACTGTTATAACTTGGTTTCAACTCGCTAAATACTAAACTTTACTCGGTAGACATTTCGCCTTCATTAACCGATATCGATAACCTTAAGGTTCATCGACTAGGTTCTTTGCTCGGTGACATAGTATAGTATTAACCTTACAATCAACAACATATGTAGGATATCAAAACAATCTAAACATCATGATCTCATCATTGTCTAACTTGGTAATAGTTGCCCATTGAATAACTTATTCCTCCTCTTTTTCATCACATTCTTTCTGTGTCTTTTACCGACATCTTAATTCTCTTCAAATCAATATTCTCAAGATATGGCAACATCATACTGATTCAGATAATCAATTTCTTGACATCAATGACAAAATCATGTTATAAAAATAGTTATAATCCTTCTTCAGTTATATCAATAATCTTCAACAACCTTCTCAATATCCTTATTGAATATCAACAATCTTTCTTTCTACTAAAATGCCAATAATCTCCCCCTTTGGCATTGATGGCAAAACCAACAATTAAATGGTAATACCAACAAGATATTCAAATTGATTCGGATTCAGATTGCTGTTAGACTTTTGCTGTTATGCTTGAGCTGTTAAAATCTTCTGAAGTCTTCTCCCTTTGTTATTAGGCTTCTAAGTTGTTGTCTTGCATTTAGTCTTCTCCCTGTTGCAGTAATCTCCCCCTATCATTAGTCTTCTGTTATTTTCATCATTCAGGGCTTTACTACTCAGTCAACCATTTAGTCTTCCAACCATTTAGTCTTCTCCCCCTTTGACAACAATGCCAAAAAGTAAAAGAACTAAATAATGATTGCTTCCTCTATGAAGTGATTTGCCTTGCTGTGTATCATCTCAGTCTCGATCAGAGCAACTTGTCTCTATTCACTATTTTTAGCACACCTTTAGAAAACCTTCTAAAGTGCATTAATCAGCATCAATCCACACATAATATTTTGTAGATTGATCGAATTGATGCTTTCACAAAACTCTGTCAGTGAGTAGAAGATAGGGGTATGACCCCTAACTTTCTTCTGAGATACTCAAAAGTGTCGCTTGGCAGTGGCTTTCTGAAGATGTCTGCTAATTGCTCCTTTGAACCGATATATTCCAGCACAACTTTCTTCTCTTGAACTTCTTCTCTAAGATAATGATACTTTATAGATATATGCTTTGTCTTAGAGTGCATTACCGAATTCTTTGAAATGTTAATGGCACTAGTATTATCATAGAATATAGTTACTGGCTCGGTAACTTTCTCATTTATACCTTCCAACAGTTGTTTGATCCATGCTATATTGGTACAATTCAATGCTGCTGCAACATATTCAGCTTCTGCTGTTGACTGTGAGATACATCCTTGTTTCTTGCTAAGCCAACTCACTAGTCTTTCTCCTAAAAAGAAAGCTCCACCACTTGTGCTTTTCCTATCATCTATGTTGCCTGTCCAATCAGCATCAGTATAAACTTTTAAATCAAAATTATTCCTCTTTTCATATACTAAGCCATAATCTTTAGTGCCTCTTAGGTATCTAAAAATTCTCTTGATTTCTGTCATATAGGTTTCTTTGGGATCTACAGGAAATCTTGCAACAATACCTACTACATGTGCTATATCCGGTCTACTATGCACAACATATTGCAACTTCCCAATCATAGATTGGTAAAGTGTCTCATCAATAGATGCAAATTAATCATTCTTTGATAGTTTATAGTTAGTAGTCATAGGAGTACTTACTGGTTTAGAATCCTCCATTCTAAATTTCTTCAAGATTTCCTTTATGTACTTGGATTGAGTAATGAAAATCTCATCTTTCATTTGCAGTATCTGTAAACCTATAAAATACTTTATCTCACCAATTAGTGACATCTCAAATTCTTTGCACATTTCATCTCCAAAGTTTTTGCATAAGGAGTCATTTCCACAAAATATAATGTCATCAACAAATATGGATGAGATCAGTATTCCATTGTCCTCATCATTCTTCATGTACATGTTGCTGTTTTCACTTGTCCTTATAAAACCAATCTTTATTAAGTAAGAGTGCAGTCTCTCATACCATGCTCTAGGTGCTTGTGCCAGACCATATAAAGCTTTATTCAGTTTGCATACCTAATCTTTACTCCTGTCTTCAACAAATCCTTTAGGTTGTTCAATGTAAACTTCTTCTTCTGGTATACCACTCAAAAAAGTAGATTTAATATCCATTTGATATACCTTGAAATTTTTGAAAGTAGCATATGCCAACAATGTTCTTACTCCCTCAAGTCTAGCCATAGGTGCAAAGGTCTCACCATAATCTATTCCTTCTTCTTGAGCATAACCTTTGCAAACTAGTCTTTCTTTGTTCCGAATGACCTCACCTTTTTCATTTAGCTTGTTTCTAAAAATCCACTTTGTACTGATTACATTTTTGTCCTTTGGTCTCGGGATCAATGTCCATGTGTCATTCTTCTTGATTTGATCAATCTCTTATGTCATAGAATTTACCCAATCTTCACTGTTAAATGCCTCTTTCACTATTCTCGGTTCAAATTTAGATATCAGACATGTGTTCTGTCTCAATTTGTTCCTTGTCATCACTGAATTATCCTTATCTCCTATAATTTGACTTGATGCATGATGTCTTTTGACATATTTGGCTAATATAGGCTGGCTAGGTTTTGTATGATCTTCTTCATCACTCGGTAACTGGACATTATCTTCATTTCCTTCAGTAGCTTTCTCGGTAGGACTTCTTGGTTGAACATAAACAAATTCTTCATAATCTTTTGGTTCTTTGGAATTTCCTTCATCATTTCTTTCTACAAATTCATCAATTTTCACATTTGCACTTTCCATTGTTTTGTTAGATGATTTGATCAGACATTTAAATGCTTTACTTCTAGAAGAATAACCAAGAAATATTCCTTCTTCACTTTTCTGATCAAACTTTCCATTTCTGTCATCTTTGTGAACATAGCATCTACTTCCAAAGATTTTAAAATAACTTACATTAGGTTTCTTGTCATACCAGATCTCATATGGTGTCTTCATAGTTCCTTTCTTCAGTTGAACTCGGTTCAGGGTGTAAACTGTAGTGCTAATTGCTTCTCTCCAAAATGTTTGAGGTACCCTCTTTTCTATCATCAGGGTTCTTGCACAATCCATAATTGATTTGTTTCTTCTCTCGGCTATCCCATTTTACTGAGGTGTTCTCGGTGCAGATACTTGCCTCTTTATACCATGATCATTGCAGAATAAGTTAAATTCATCAGAAGTGAAGTCCCCTCCTCTATCAGATCTAAGACATTTCAGCTGTCTTCCTATTTCATTTTCAACTCTTGCTTTGTACCATTTAAACATTTGAAAAACTTCTGATTTTTCTTTTAAAAACATAACTAACATCATCCTTGAGTAATCATCCATAAATAATATGAAATACTTATCACTGATGCCCTCCTAAATGACACAAGGTTAGTAAATGATAAACAAGACAAGAAACTAGAAAATCGTTAGTGTTAGTCAATCAAAAACTAATCTAAAAAGACATACCAAGAGAGACACTAAAAACATGCAAGCATATTTAACTATCAAAGCAAACATGATGAGGCATCTCCAAATACCTCCTAACATGCTCTTAGTTTCTTTCTCCCTTGTTCCTCTCCTCTCCAAGTTCCAAAATAGTGTAGCTCTCAGCGGCTTTTTGCACTATGGATGCTTATGGAGGATTGAGATTATAGTATAGCTCTAAAAGTAAATAAAGAAGCTAATACTATGCTATTGATGCTAAAAATGATTGATTTTATCTAAAATAACAAGATATTAGTTATGCTATGCTAAATGCTCTCTAAAAATGCCTAAAGCTTAAATGCATACAAGTTTTCAGGATCTGGATTATGAAGGAATGGGCTCTATTTATAAGAAAAATGGAGCAATGGATGGCCAGGATTGAAAGGTTTAATCAAGGGCCAAGTTTGAAAGTTGGGGATCCATGTGCACAATTTGCACCAATAAAATGGTGACAAGTGTCAACATAAGGTTGGGTTCAGAGAAGGGGTTGGAGGCATTGAATGCCTGAGAAGACTTCATGGTTATCTAGAAGGTAAGGGTTAAGTCTAAATTAGGATTACCCACTGGATTAAGAGTTAATCCAAGGATAAACCTTTGTGCAAATGATTAAGAGATAATCATGGTCAAAGCATTAAAATCTTGATGAGACCCTTGGGTTGGATGAAGGTTGAGTCAAAACAAATGTTTTAACCATGTAGGAGGGTTTGGGTTAACCATTAATGGTTATTGGAGACTTTGGGGATTAAGTGGTTGAAAGTTGGAAGCCTTCAATAGTTATCAAAGACTTTGAGGAATTAAGTGGTTGAAGGTTGAAAGCCTTTAATGGTTATCAAAGACTTTGGAGTCTTTGAGAAGTGACTCCATTTTGCTTAGGAATGTGACAATAATTAGGGGATGGATTAGGTTAATTAGGAAGGGGTTAGAAGAATCTAGAAGGGGATTAGATTTTGCAAGTGGATTTGGTGGGTGAGGGAAAATAGGATTTTATTAAAAATAAAAATTTATTTATTTCAATAAATGTGTGCAAATTGCATTTGTAGGAAAATGCAAGTGGGGGGATAATGATTTAAATAAATGTTTGATTTAATTTATTTAAAAGAGGAAAAAGGGATTTTAATTAAATAAATAGATTTTATTTATTTAATTAATTGAAATTTGATTTTAATGAATTAATTAAAATAAATTCAATAATTTATTTAATTAATAGAAGAATGTTTGGAGATGAATTAATTAAATATTAATTTAATTAATTGATGGCTAGTGTATTTTTAACCAAATAAATACAAAATATTCATTTAATAAAAATGGACAGATTTGTGTGACTACATTTGCCCCTCTTTGAGACGGTACGGTTTATCGCGTCGTTTCAAAGAAAGAAAAACTGGTATGAAGAAATGCCCCATAAAATGTAAATTTAATGGGTGGGATGCCTCTCAAGAGATGGGCCGAAATTTTTTGAAAAACCGGGCGATCTCTCGAAAAAGAATGAAAATTGGCAGGGTGTTAGAAGAGAAGAAGTGAGGCATATGGGTGAAAAATAGAAGAAGTCGGAGGAAAAATGGAGAAATGGGGGGCCCAGAAAGTTCACGGGGACCACGGCGATGAGCGGGGAGAAGTTATGGTGACGGTGAAGGGTATAAATGGAGTGAAAGGGGTGAAAACAGGATCATTTGTGACTACAACCATTTGAAAACCAGAGCTCTGATAGTGACATTTGGAGGAGCAGAGAGCAGCTACGATGCCGATTCCGACCACCGAGCATAGATTCGAGCGAGTGCGACGGTTCCAGCGCCTAGAGGACTACGGACCAGCGGTACGCAAATTCAAAAACTTAATTTTCATGCATTTTTGATAGGTTTTTAGCCGAGTCCAAGTCAAGTCAGAGTAAGAGCGCTGGAACTCTGGTTTTGGCGCTTTTGCTCCATAAACTAGCGCTATTGTGCCACAATAGCGCTATTGTTCCTTTGTTTGAGCGTTGTTGTTTTTAATTAGCACTATTGTATGCAAGTTCTAGCGCTATTGCACTTCCAGCGCTATGGAGGGCTTAATTGAGTGCTATTGATTTAAAGTAGCGCTATTGTATAGCTGTTTTAGCGTGTTTGTAGTTGTAGCGCTTTTGTATAGCTGATTGAGCACTTTTGTTAGGGTTGTAGCACTATTGTTTGGAAACTAGCGCTTTTGTTGGTATAATAGCGCTTTTGCCTTAGGATAAAGAGATGCCTCAGTTTGAATGAAGAAAATCTCCCGATGCCAATGATTGATGGATGGCGAGGTGAAGTGGGAGTTGTTTTGAACCTGATGAGACTTAGGTCATTTGTTAGGATAAATGCCTGTTGAAATCGAGGTGGCCATGATTGCTTACCTGTTGAGACCCGAAGATACTTGATTAAAGTATCTGATGATAGTCTAGGTTTAAACTTAAGAAAGTTTGAAAACAAAACAACTGATGGTGATTGATGAATGTCTATGTGCAGGAGGATTTGCGCGTGTTATAGTTACGTGAGCATCATCCGGCAACACAGGGGTTGCGAGACCGATTGACTCAGGCGGAGATAGATTGTATTCCAGCGACTGGGCTTTATGAGGTGATGCACATGCCCGTGATTCGGATGAATCATGGATTGATCACAGTATTGACAGAGCGGTGCCATAGTGAGACGTGGACCTTTCATTTGGCACAGGGGGAGATGATCGTGACCTTGGAGGACGTGTGGCGCATCCTTCGGATTCTGATTCGAGGGGAGTTGGTCACATATGATAGATCCTGGGGGACTCTTTTATGTCAGAGGATTTTTGATGATGATGTATATATTGACGATGACTCGATTGCATGGGAGGATATAGCGGCACTATATGAGCCTCTTCCAACAGTTTTGTTAGGGATTGTGGGAGGTCTTTTGTGTCCAGATAGGTGGTCACATGGTTTGGCGGTGGGATGGGGATAGGTTATTGAGATGATGATGACCGAGGGGACCCGATTTGCATGGGGGCCGTGCGTGCTGGCACACATGTATCAAGAGCTTCATGAGGTAGTGTACCGAGGGAGGGGTTCCTTAGCAGTGGGCATGACGCTGCTACACATTTGGGCATGGGAGCACCTACCAGTGACCCGACCGGTGAGCCTTAGATTCCGTGCGGTGGATCAGTCGTACATGTTTATGTACAGTGGTATGATGAGTCAGCCCCACTTGGGGAAGTTAGAGTGGTGGCAGCGGGCATTGGATGATCTGGATGCAGTGATATGGCGGCCATACTTGGAGTGTGAGCCATGGGATGATGATGCAGAGGCACTACCTTATGTGTTCATGACCCGATTCCTCATTGGGAGGACCTCATACCATGTGGAGAGACAGGTGCCTGGATGAGTGATGAGGGAGTTCGAACGGTAGCAGGGACTGCTTAGTGGATCTGGAGAGTATGCTCGAGTTATTCAGGAGTGGTATGCATGGGGTCCAGTGCTACCATATGATCAGGCACTGGTAGAGTTTCAGACACTGCAGGCGAGGCCATGGGACCTACGACCAAGGGTTGTTGATGCAGGTGTGTCAGATGAGTACACATAGTACCGAGCGGTGCACCTGATCCCATGGATATCGGATCCAGTAGAGCCGATCCCAGCGTTTGAGGATGAGAGGGGATGGGGACGAGGACGGAGGAGGGTAGGAGGTCAAGGTGATGGAGGAGGAGGAGGAGGAGATGGAGGTGATGGAGGAGGAGGAGGAGGAGGAGATGGAGGTGGCAGAGGAGGAGGTGGAGGAGGTGGAGGAGGAGGTGGGTTGGGGTTGCAGAGGTAGTGGAGAGGGAGAGGTGGACTACCTCTACAGATATCATAGGGACCATTGGTACAGAGGAGAGTTTAGCTGAGTGGGAGAGGGATGGAGAGAGAGATCCCGATGGATAGAGGAGAGAGGACTACTGGAGAGAGTGGTGCAGGGGAGGCAGCGATGGACACTAGGGAGGGAGCCACTAGAGATCTGCGGGATCACATGTTAGCTCATTTGCAAACTCAGATGGAGAGTTTAGAGGAGGAGGTAGCAGCTAGGGATGTGCAGCTATTTGCACGAGAGTCAGAGCTGACGGTGGTGCTGCGGGAGAGGGATAGTGCAGTGGAGAGATTGGCCGAGCTGCAGGAGAGGGTTCGGATCAGGGTAGGAGCACAGGTTCCTATAGGGGAGGTGATGAGGGAGATGCGGCAAGCATAGACAGAGATAGAGTACTGGTGGGGCTTATATGAGCAGGTTGTACCAGTTAGCCAGCGAGCTCTCAACTATTCGCAGATGCGGCAGGCCAGATCCGAGTGATCACAAAGGGTGCAGAGTAGTGGGGGTGTGATGGGTCCTCTATGGCAGGAGAGATCAGGGGATGCAGGAGGGAGTGGGGGTTCGATGAGGCCTCCATGGAGAGATGGATCAGGTGGTGCAGGCACCAGTGGGAGAGCAGGTGGCGCTGGTGGTGGTGATACAACATCTGGCCAGAGAGGCATTTGAGAGAGCTTTTTTGCATACATGTATTGTATCATTGTTTATGTATGGACTGTATCTTGGATGGCTCTTGGTAGCCGATTTTGTAAACTTCATTGTACTCTGATATATGAGATGATATATATGAGGAGATCCCATATTGTGATGATATGCATTTGATTATGTATGGATGTTTATGCAGGGTGATGAGTGATTGCTTAGATGGATATGTGTACATGTATGCATTTGATGAGATGTTTCTTTTATGCATGTTTTTATGATGATTTATGATGTTGGATACTAACATATGAATGCAGGTTTATATGTGTATGATATATTTGATTTTTGATGTAATGCTTTATGTATGTAATGCCATGATGATGATATATGCTTATGCTTGATGCATGAACAAGATTTTGGTGTTTCCTATTGTGATGTAATGATGAGATAACGTTAATGCAATGGTGGAATGAATGATGTTATGTATGAGTATGTATCTAGATGTGTGTATATGAATGTAATGTGGATAAACAAAATGTAAAGTACAAATGTTTATATGATAATGTTTAAATGAATGCATATGTAAAATGGATATATGAAATGGTATGAACCAATGTTTTGTAAACAAATGGATTTATGATTCTAAATGTTTAAATATGTTTTAAGTAAAAATGATAATATGAGGATACTATAACTTATGTTTTTAATAACTGCACCTTAATGCAATTAAAAACGGATAATGAAACGTAATGTGAAATGACTCCTAAAATGTGCTAATAAGATATGTTAATAAATGGATGAATGAATGCACCTTTTAACTATAAATGAATGGATGCAATGATAAAGGATAATGAAAGGATGATGGATAATTGATATGAAATGAATGCTTATTAAATGATTTTAAAACAATCAAAGACAATTTGATCTTATGAATTAATCTAATTATTGATGATTGATGCAATGATGCAAATGATTAATGAAAACTAATGTCAAACATGAACTATATGCAATATTAAGTTAAAAAAAATGACATGAATGGGCTTAATGCAAGATGCACCTAAATGCGATGATGATATGATCATGAGGAATGCAAGGTTTTTAAGACTTTGTATGATGCATTGAGGATGTATCAGAGTACTCGGTCATGATTGTATCCAAGACTAGCTTTTATGGTCACTTTTGCATGTAAAGCCTACATATGAATGAATGAATGGATGGGTGATATGCAACGGAACGCAATATATAAACAAATGAGATGAAATGACGATCCATAGTGCTCTATTTTCATCATTGAGCTTTAAAATGTTGGAAGAGAATACAAGCATCTTGACATAATGATTCAAGATGACCTGAGTATTCCTTACATGGATTTTATATAGCAAGTTAATATAAACGACTTGATATAAGGGTCAAGTCGACCAGAGTATTGCTTACGGAACAGACAAGGATTATCTCCTTTCATGCATGACTTGGATCATCCTCCTTGATCTTAGGCTGATCAGATCCTAAGACAAGTGCATACCGTACTAAGAAATAAAACCTTTATCCAATTTGGATGGGGAGGAACCAAAGAATGAGCATTGTACCTGCAAACAAACAGTATATACATAAAGAATAAGGATCCTTGGTAATGGTTCATGTCCATATGGTCGAGGTATACGTTGTAGTCAGCAAGCCGTAATGATCTATGACTACATTTGGCATAAGATCACGTAGCTTGGTGAAATTCCCTCGTAGACACCATTAGTACATGCCCCAGAACTTCATCAGAAAGAATGTGCAAATGATATAAAATAAATGCTAAAAAGATCCCGATATAGATAAACAAAGGATTGTACTCATAAATCAACCAAGTATTTGATAGCTTAACATAATTTTCTTGTCAAAGAAAACGTCATTTTGTCTTTGTTTTTGGTAAGGAAGGATGCATCCTTGTTTAAAGATAGCTTGATTATTGATGTCAATTGTTTGGTCAATTGATAAGTGGTCATTTTGTGGAGTATATCACAATGTTTGTTTTGGTGTCTTCTTGGATGAGTATGTACAAGGTGTTGCCATGTTATTGTTTTGATTTTCGATGGTTTTTTCAATGTTTTTGGACTTTTGTGGAATAGTTTTGAATGTTTTTGGATTTTGTGAGACATTTTTGAATGTTTGTTGGTATTTTGTGAGACATTTTCGAATGTTTTTGGTATTTTGATGATTTCTTGAATGAAGAACATAATGACGCATAAGATAATGTAGAATCCACTTCCATCAATAGGTTAAGAGCATTGCCCCCAGTTTTAGACCTGACTATGAAAAAGCGGGATGCAAGATGCATGGAGTACTTTCTTAATTGTAGATCAAATAACAAGCCATGGTTGGATGGATGGATGTGTGTATGTATGAATGTGATCGCAACAAGCCTGAAAGATACTGGAGCCATTGTCTTTACGAGTGGCGCCTGTTTGCCAAGTTTTCACCATCGCACTTACCCAAGGTGCCACCGGAGTGGTTGTTCACCGTTTGGATACATGATTTTTCTTTACTTTTTTTTTTTTTTGAATGTTTTTGTATTTCTTCAGAACATTTTTCTGAATTTTTTTGGTATTTTCTGGTATGTAGGGGAGCCTAATGCTCTATACACCTTAGGTATAAAACCATTTTAGGTGCATGCTGTTGATTGGATCTACAAGCGGTTCTCCTTTGGATGTAGCCAACTGATATGCCCCGGACCCGAATACAGAAGTGACAACATATGGGCCTAGCCAGTTTGATTCAAACTTGCCCTGATGTTCTCTGTTTGGTTGGTTGCGAGGATTCTCTCATAGAACAAGATCACCTATCTCAAATGTACAAGATCTAACACGGTGATTGTAGCTTTTTCTCATGCAGTGCTGATAGGCTTTGAGATGGTTGTATGCAGCTTGTCGCTTCTCATCTAGTAACTCTAAGTCCTGCAGATGGGATACTCTGTATGCTTCATCATTGATGAGATTATGCAATGAAACCCGTAAGGATGGTATCTCAACCTCAATAGGTAAGATAGCTTCAGCACCATAGACCAATGAATAAGGAGTTGCACCTGTAGGGGTTCGAATGCTAGTTCGATATGCCCATAGTGCTGGATTTAATTGAACATGCCAATCACGGCCGGCATCATTTACCGTCTTCTTTAGGATTCTTAATATGTTTTTATTGGATGCTTCGGCCTGACCATTGCCTTGTGGGTAATAGGGGGTGGAAAAGCGATGTTGAATATGAAATTTCTCACAAAGTTCGCAGACATCCTGATTTTTGAAAGGAAGACCGTTATCTGTGATGATGGACATGGGCACACCATACCGACAGATGATGTAGTTGAGGATGAATGAGGCGATCTGCTTGCCAGTGACTTGGGTAAGTGGAACAGCTTTGATCCACTTTGTGAAATATTCAGTGGCGGTAATAATGAATTTATGGCCATTGGATGAAGATGGATGAATCTTACCCACAAGGTCAAGGCCCCATTGACAAAAAGGCCATGGTGTTGTGATTGGTTGCAGTTCCTGTGCTAGTGCATGTATCAGGTCACCATGGGCTTGGCATTTCTTGCACTTTCTAACAAAGTAGTAGGAGTCTTTTTCCATAGATGACCAATAGTATCCAGCTCGCATGATCTTCTTGGCTAGTGATGGACCGCTTGCATGAGTCCCAAAAATTCCTTCATGTACCTCTTCCAAAGCCTTTGTTATCTCACCTTGTTCCAGACATCGAAGGAGAGTACCATCAAGACTACGTCGGTATAGGGTTTCGACAATAATGGTATATCGAGCAGTTTGGCGAATGAAGGTTTTACGTTGGTTATTTGATTGGTTGGGAGGAAGGGTGTGGTCGCGAAGATAGGTGTAGAACTCACCGTACCATGGGGATTCAGAACTGACAAGGCGACATATCATTTCGTATTCAGGGATATCATAAGCGGGAATCCAAAGCTGTTCTACCAAGAACTCATAGCGTGTTGAATTCTGTGGAAGATCTAGGAGAGATGTGATAGTAGCCATAGCATCAGCAGCTCGATTCTGATCTCTTGGTATCTGCTCAAAGGTGATAGTACTAAATGATGTCTTTAGATTGTCCACCATTTGCTTGTATGGCATGAGTTTATCATCTTTGGTCTGATACTCATCTGTTGCTTGTCGAATGACCAGTTGTGAGTCGCCATATACTTGCAGTTGTTGTAATTTCCATTGTATGGCTAGCCTGAGTCCTGTGATCAAGGCCTCATACTCTGCTAGGTTGTTGGTGCATGGAAATGTGAGCTTGTAAGACTTCGGGATGCTGTCACCTTGAGGCATGATAAACAGAATGCCTGCCCCCGAGCCGTGCCTAGTGTATGAACCATCAAAATATAGTTTCCATGGTTGTGCCTCTGTGATCATGAATATCTCTTCATCTGGAAAATTGGAAATGAGGGGATGATCACCTATGAGTGGTGCATCGGCCAACTGATCTGCAATAACTTGACCTTTGATTGCTTTACGGTCTACATACTCGATGTCAAATTCACTTAGAATCATCACCCATTTGGCCAAGCGACCTGTCAGTGCTGCTTTGCTGAGTAAATATTTGAGTGGATCGATCTTTGCAATGAGTTGCACCTTGTGTGTTAACAGATAGTGCCTCAGTTTAGTGGCTGCCAGGATTACTACTAGGCAAGCGCACTCAACAGGTGTGTAATTGAGTTCATAGCCCACCAGTGTACGAGAGATGTAGTAAACGACACACTCTTTTCCTTCTGCATTATGTTGTGCCAGTAGTACACCCAATGCTATACTTGTTGCTGAGATATAAAGTAACAATGGTCTACTTGGATCTGGTGGCATCAACAATGGTGGATTCATGAGATAGTCTTTAAGCATTTGAAATGCTTGCTAGCATCTGACATCCCACTGAAAGTGGATGTTCTTGTGTAGCAGGTTTGTGAAGGGGTGACACTTATCAGCCAATTATGCAATGAATCTTTGGATGGATTGAAGCCATCCTTGTAATGTCCTTAGTTGACTGATATTCTTTGGTGGCGGCATGTCCATGATTGCCTTAACCTTTGCTGGGTCAACCTCAATACCTTTGCTTGAGACAATGTATCCTAGAAGCTTCTTAGAGGTCACTCCAAAGACACATTTCTTTGGGTTGAGTCGAACATGGTATTGTTCCAATCTATCAAAGATTTTATCTAAGATGTGGAGATGTCCTTCTCTGGTGAGTGATTTTGCTAGTAAGTCATCTACATAATCTTCCATCATGGTATGCATCATGTCATGGAAGATGGTGGTCATTGCTCTTTGATAGGTTGCTCCTACATTCTTTAGACCGAAAGGCATTACATTCTAGCAATATGTGCCCCATAGACATGTGAAGGCTGTCTTATTTTGATCTTCTAGTGTGATCTTTATCTGATTGTATCCTGAAAAGCCATCCATGAGTGAAAGCATGGCATGTCCTGCTGTCAGATCCACTATGATGTCGATATTTGGTAGGGGGAAGTCATCCTTAGGACATGCCTTATTCAGATCTCTGAAGTTTGTACAAATATGGATGCCCCCTTTTGGTTTTCTGACAGGCACAATATTGGAGATCCATTTTGCATAATCAATTGGTCTAATGAAACCAACATCCAGGAGTTTCTTGAGTTCTGTTTTGACTAGCACTGCAATCTAGGGATGCATCTTTCAAAGTTTCTACTTGATAGGTTTGGCTCCTTCTACTACGGTGAGGTGATGCATGACTAAATCCGGATCAAGACCAGGCATGTCTGCATATGACCATGCAAAGTTGATCTGACGCTTTTGGAAGAACTCTAAAAACTTAGGTTGTTCCCCTGGAGTGAGAAGAGATGCCAAATGTATGATATGAGGATTTTCAGGAGTCCCCACATTGTATTCTTTGGTTTCCTCGATGAGAATCGTTGATCATTCCTATTGTGCATTAGCAGGGAGAATGTCAAACCCTTCATCCTCAGGCGCCTCAGAGAGGTTTTCATTGTTGGATACGCTCTTTCTTTTTTCTTTTGTTGGATCAAACAGTGCCACAGTGTGGTTTTCACTGGAAGACCCATGTTTTATTGTTATATTTTTGCAGCTGAAAGGTTTGGCATCCACCCCGAAGTATGCCGCGCTATTAAGTTCAATGGCAAATCCAGCTTTGTGATCCTCGCTTGGTAGATTATCCCATAATTCCAAAAAGTCAATGATAGCCTCATCATTTTGGAAGAGGTCAAGAAATGGAGGATTTGATTGGTTCCATTCGATGAGTTCAGGGTGGATAATGGGCATTACATCATCGATCAGGTTAAGTTCATTAGAGGTATCAGTGAGGGTTAAGATAGTGGGGTGAAGGTTGTTGATGGTACTCTCCCTATCAGAATCAGGCGTAGGATGAGATGGAGGGTCTGTGGAAGATGTTTCTAGCTTAGGAACCCAAGTGGTCTTTATCTATGCTTCTCCGTAAACAAGGATGTCTTTGCGTGGTGGAGGTGGTGATGTGTCTTCCTCATCTGAAGTGTTAAGCTATACAGAATCAAATTCCCATTCATGTGAGTCGGTCTTTGAGTCACTTTCTAGCATCCGATTACTATACCACACTGGGATGTCTTTTGAGTTAAATACTGCAGGTGTGATTGGTTTATGTACCTTTGTAGTGATCGATGCGGCAGGAAGTTTGATAGGGATCATGGAATCTGATATGGGATGTATCGGCAGTGGTGACTCAGTGGCTTCTGCTAGAACTGCTGGTGCCATAGATGTTGCTGCGGGTTCTGATACAATTGTTGCTGTTAATGGTATTATTGATGGTATTACTGATTCGCTTGGTGGGATGATTGGCATTGTAGATGGTGGTGTTGGGTTTGTGAGCCTCGATGGGGCAGTGGGGATAGTGCTTGATGCTGCTTTAATGATGAAAGGTGTCCTTTTTGCCGTAGGTTGACATAGTAGTTTGTTGGGTTGTCCTTTGAATTTGAGTTTAAGAAATATTTCTTTCTCAAAGCCTAGGCCTGTATTACCTTTGGGCTTGAATTCTGGTAGCAGAGGTTCATGTCGTCCTTGTTTGCAATATCCTAAAGCACTCTGACCATCATACCCCATTCTTTGCATAATTTGGAGACCTTTGCCATACTGATCTGTAGGAAGTTTAACTTGTGGTAGATTAGTGGTGATGGGATCTTTATAGATCCATTTGGCTAGGTCCTCATCTTGTGTTTCTTCCTCTTGACTCTTTCCAAGGATGAAAGGCGTCAAAGCACATGCTGGCGTGATCAGTGGTTGCTAGAGTAACTGTGGTGGTTTACCATATGTTCTAGGGGAAATGGGCATCTGTCCCACACAAAAGAGTTGACTCAAGTTGTATTCCCCGGGACCTTCCTCTGCGACTTTCATCTTAAGCTTTTCTTGCTTGGGTATAGTGGTGTTTGAACTGGCAAGAGAGGTTGGGCTTATATATGATGTAGAGGAAATGGCTTCTCTATTATTAGGAACGGTAATCTCTGGTTGATGGCTAATATTATGGCAAAAAGCAAAGGGATTTGCATCGCCTGGGATTGTGATCTCTGCACCGTTATGTGGGAACTTGATACATTGATAGTAAGTAGATGGAACATCTTGCATGACATGTATCCAAGGTCTTCCTAATAATAGATTGTATGGAAGAGGAAGGTCCAGAACCTGGCAGATGATGTGCTTTACCACAGGGCCCACTCGGATTGGTAGTACCACAGCTCCTTTGGATGAACGCTCTGCATCGTCATAGGCTTTGATTGTGATCTTCTTGCGAGGATCCACTGATTCTATTGCATATCACAATGCTATGACCAACTGTAGTGTACAAATGTTTAGGCCTGCTCCATTATCTATCAAGACTCGCTTGATCCTGTGTTGGTTGATAAAGCCTTCAATGTGTAGCGAAGCATTATGAGGTTGTTGGAAGGAAGAGTTGTCACTTTCGGAAAAAGTGAGACAAGGTGATGACTTTAGATTTCCAACCATGGCTTGAAATTGGTCTGTATTCAGGTTTGCAGGGACTGACGCCTCTTGGAGTGTTTGATCCAAGATAGTTTTATGAGATGGCGATAGATGCAAAAGCTCTAAAATAGATATAAGCGCAGGGGTTTTGTCTAATTGTTCCACAAGATTGTACTGCTTTGGGATGGAGGTGGTGCCTTGTGGAGCTGCCTTGATGGTGACCTTGCCACGATGCGTAACAACATTGCAATTTGAGTTGGGATTTTTGAAGGTTATAGTTGCAACTTGTTCATTGGCATCATATAGGTGATTTATAGTGTATTTATACATAGCCTGCATATAATCAGTGGTATTAGTGCCTCACCGGGAAGTGGAAGGACCCCTTTGATCTTGTGATGGAAGTAGATTTTTGGACATCAGATGATCATTATTTGTTGTTTTTGGGTCATGTCCTTCAATTTCAATTTCTCCTTGGTCAATAAGATCCTGAATAAGATCTTTCAATTGGTGACAATTACTTGTCTTGTGTCCTCTTCCTTGATGGAATTCACAGTGTTCAGTATATCTCCACCATGCCGGTTTGACTTGAGGCTCATAGTTTGATAGCTTAGGTAGAGTGATCAAATTCTGAGAAATGAGTTGTCGCAATACTGTTTCAATGGGTTCCCCTAAGGGAGTGTATGTTCATTTTTGTTTTTGCTGACGAGGTCTTGGTTCATCGTGAGATGTGATGCGACCTTGATTGGAAGGAACATTTGTGTTATTCTAAGGTGGAGGATTTTATCCTACAAATCGAACCACAGGTTTTGCATTTTGGATAGTCCGAGCATCCACAACTCCATCGTTGACGATATTCTTGTTCTTGTTCCAGAAGTTTGGTTTATCACTATTGAAGCGCAGGCGAGGACCATCTTTTGGTTCATTAAATATTTTGATGAGTCCTTTCTTGATGAGTTCCCGTTCACACTTCAAACCTTTGGTGATCATATCGTTAAAAGAGTCTATGTCTTTGACATCCAGGTGAAATTCCATTTCTTTGTTTAAGTTGGAAATGAATATTTCCACTAGTTCTCGTTCAGGTAACTGAAGAGAACGTCTGCTAGACATTTGGCGCCATCATTGTAGGAATACTGAGAAGAGTTCACCTAGTTTTTGTTTGGTATTGCACAGATCAGCCATGGTGATGTCGCGTTCAATGTTATGAGAGTAATGAGCTAGGAACTTCAGGATGAGTTCCTCAAATGTTCTTATGCCACCTGATAGTCGAGAAAACCATGATGTGGTTGCTCCTCCCAAGCTTTGGGGAAAAAGGCGCATGAGGTATGTGTCTTCATATGCCACTTCAAGACAAGCGGAATGAAATTCTCGGACATGATCATGAGGGTCTCCCTTTCCTCAATATTTTTTGAATTTTGGTGTTTTGAACCCACGTGGAAAGGGTGGCATATAAAGATTCCTATCAAAAGGATAGGGATAGATGTCGTTAAGTGAAAATTGATTGGTCTTAACACCACTATGAAGTTGTTGGGCGAGATTTTCAACTTGTTGCCGCAACATCTCCATTTCATTTGGAGGAGGAGGTGGTGGGTTACCTCAAGGAATGTTATATCTGATGGGATCTCTACCTCTGTCCTCTTCATGGCAACTTTGTCTTTCTGATGCTTGTCTTAATTAGGAAAGATCAAAGTCAGAGGGGAGTTTTTCTCCTTCTTGAGTGAGTCTTAAGAAGTGAGCATCCGCATTGCTCCTAAGTATTTCATCAAATAATCTGTTAAAGAGAGGGTTATGCTATGCCCTTTCAATTGTTGCAGGAGTAGGAGTACTTGGGTTTTCGTCATCTGCATTTCCTCCAAGTGCTTCTTGAAATTCATTGAGATTGTCCTCTTCTTCTGCTTCCCTTTCTATTTCACGTTGCCTTGATTGGGATCGGGTTTGAGCCATTTTGTTTGCAAGTTTGTGTTGAAGTTGATTGAAGATGATGATGAGTTGTTGATGAAAGATTGATGATTAGTGGATTGGTGGTATGTAGATCTCTAGCACTCTAAAGTAGATGTAACTGAAAATTCCTTCTTTGAATTGCTTGCTTGTTTGATAAGTTTGGATGTGATAAGGTGTAGAGAAATCTAAGATGTGTTACAGATTTTGACTACCTAGCAATGAGAGGATTCACTCATGAACTAGTTTTAACCTGCGTAGATGTGTCTCTTAGGATGAGTTTATCCTAGATGTAGAAACAATCTAAAAAGTGATGTGATGCATTTGATTCAAGCAATATCTAAAAAGGGATCTTGGGACAAGAACCTCTTAATGTGTTGAGAGTTGGAACGGATTGATGATGAAGTGATGATGTATGAGTAAGATGATGGATGTTTTGTTTTCAACTTTCAATAAAAACTTTGTGTTACAAATGGAACAAATTCTACCTCTTCCCTTTCAGGCGTTGGTGACACTTCTCAAGTTGTGTTGTAGGTAATACAGACGTTTGGGAAAAAGTTGGGATTAATCTTTCCTCCTTGATTTTTGTGATAAGTTAGAGCTCTATATTGCATAAAAACTCTACGGTTCAATGATTCTGAATCAAATTCGTTTGTTTTGCCTTGAAGGTAAAGACGCATGCGATGCAGAAAGACTCTATGTGAGACAAAGATTTGTCTATTGATATAGAAGAATTTCCTCTTTTTGATCAAAGCCTTTGAACTTAATGGTCTTCTTTTCAAGTTGATATTCTGATGACGCTTCTTCTTTCGCAAAATATGAAGAATGGTCATAAAATTTGACTCTTTGTTGTTTGCACTTTGTTTTTGGTATTTTTTTTGGTTATTTTTGAGAAATGTTGGATGAATACTTTGTTTTTGGGATTGATTTTCTGATTTTTTCTTTGACAAGAAAACAAAGCAAGCACACAAACACAAAAATGTTTCCCCTAAAGGCACAAATGAGTATGGGTCTAGATCAACCCAATCCTTGGACTTGCATATGACCCTTCCTTTAGATTTATTTTAAGGTGAATTTTCAAAGCCTGAAGTCGGCTCAATTTGCACTAGGTCTTTAAAACAAACACACTTCAAACACTTTTTATCCCTAAGGTCAAATGGTCAGTTGTGATAAATTTAGCCCACATCTTTATATTTCTTCGATTTTGGTACTACATACCTTATGAATCCCGCTGTGGCAGGTAAGGATGTGATATACTAAGTCTTGCACGAGCATAAAAAATAGATGATCCCTATGATGGGGGAGTCACCACTTTTATCAAGCCACAAGTGACTTTTCAAAAAGCTATGTTTCTACTCAAGGAAATATGTATGGTGAGTATCTTGGGAGCAAAACCATCTATGCTCTTGCACTAAATTATATCGCAAATATCCTCAATCAATAGAACGGGTGGGCTACTACTTAAAGGTGTTTAGTCATGTTTGATGTTTTTGGACATAAGTTCATTCTGCAGTGACTCACTTAAGAGCCTTGTAATTGGTGGTGGGGCCCATTTGTCCTTTCGGCTAGTTACACTGTAGGAACAGCTATACCCAAGGCTACAGCTTTCGCTCTCACCTAATTTCTATAGCGGCTTGAAGGATTTACCGCTTGAGGTCATTCCCAAGAGTATCGATCCCTTGGCAGACCTCTCTTAAAAAGATAAAATTTGAGTGTTACTAACACTTTTCTCTTGCACCTAGGACCATGAAAGCCAAGGGAGAGGATAGTGTGTGTTAGAAGTAGGACCACTCGACTGACCTTTTGCACAAGTGTGCCAAGCATGAAAGACACTTGTTCTTTTTAATCCATCATTTCAAAATGTGGTCTAACTATTTGGAGATGTTGCTCCAATAGCCATGGTGTTCTTTTTAACTTCAAAGGCAATGTGTTTTGTAATCTAGAATTTGGAAATCCTGGTCAACTTAATGAAAAACACGTTTTGTTATTTGAAGTAAAATTTGTTTGCAAAAAGCAAAAACAAGTGGTTTGTTCTTTTTACTTGCCCAAAATTGAAGTGTGGCTTGTGATTTTTAAGTTTGATGCAAGGAAAGAAACTTTGTTTGTTGATTTTAAGCACCAAAAGGACAAATGACCCTAATTAGAAAGCAATATAATTTTGTGGTTGTCAAGTTTTTAAGCACCAAAAGACAAGTTTGTGATTTTTATGGTGAGTTGTTAACCTACACAAACAAAAACATGTTAGTAAAATCAATGTTGAAGGGGGGCTTCCACAAGCCTAAGAATTTCCATTTTTGTGATTACAAAGTGATTTTTACAACATTCTATTGCAATAGCGCTAGTCTGCATTTAAACAGAAGCGCTAGTTTACACAGAAGCGCTAAAAGAAGGGTAAAACTAGAGCATCAAAAGTGCTAAAACATCCTCAACAATGCCAGAATAAGAACCAAAGTGCTAAAATAGAGTTAAAAGTGCTGAAACTTTTACAATAGCGCTAAAAGAAAAAGTGTCGATAGCACTAAAACGGGTTCAATAGCGCCGAAGTGCGACCTGTGTGACAAATTCAATAATCAGACATGTAAGTTAAAAAAAAATGATATGTTTTTGGTGCTTGCATTCATGTCGGGTTCACCAAATGATGCCCTCCTAAATGACACAAGGTTAGTAAATGTTAAACAACACAAGAAAAAAAGAAATCGTTAGTGTTAGTCAATCAAAAACTAATCTAAAAAGGCATACCAAGAGAGACACTAAAAACATGCAAGCATATTTAACTATCAAAGCAAACATGATTAGGCATCTCCAAATACCTCCTAACATGCTCTTAGTTTCTTTCTCCCTTGTTCCTCTCCTCTCCAAGTTCCAAAATAGTGTAGCTCTCAGCAGCTTTTTGCACTATGGATGCTTATGGAGGATTGAGATTATAGTATAGCTCTAAATGTAAATAAAGAAGCTCATACTATGCTATTGATGCTAAAAATGATTGATTTTATCTAAAATAACAAGATATTAGTTATGCTATGCTAAATGCTCTCTAAAAATGCATATAGCTTAAATGCATACAAGTTTTCAGGATCTGGATTATGAAGGAATGGGCTCTATTTATAGGAAAAATGGAGCAATGGATGGCCAGGATTGAAATGTTTAATCAAGGGCCAAGTTTGAAAGTTGGGGATCCATGTGCACAATTTGCACCAATAAAATGGTGACAAGTGTCAACATAAGGTTGGGTTGAGAGAAGGGGTTGGAGGCATTGAATGCCTAAGAAGACTTCATGGTTATCTAGAAGGTAAGGGTCAAGTCCAAATTAGGATTACCCACTGGATTAAGAGTTAATCCAAGGATAAACCTTTGTGCAAATGATTAAGAGATAATCATGGTCAAAGCATTAAAGGCTTGATGAGACCCTTGGGTTGGATGAAGGTTGAGTCAAAACAAATGTTTTAACCATGTAGGAGGGTTTGGGTTAACCATTAATGGTTATTGGAGACTTTGGGGATTAAGTGGTTGAAAGTTGGAAGCCTTCAATAGTTATCAAAGACTTTGAGGAATTAAGTGGTTGAAGGTTGAAAGCCTTTAATGGTTATCAAAGACTTTGGAGTCTTTGAGAAGTGACTCCATTTTGCTTAGGAATGTGACAATAATTAGGGAATGGATTAGGTTAATTAGGAAGGGGTTAGAAGAATCTAGAAGGGGATTAGATTTTGCAAGTGGATTTGGTGGGTGAGGGAAAATAGGATTTTATTAAAAATAAAAATTCATTTATTTCAATAAATGTGTGCAAATTGCATTTGTAGGAAAATACAAGTGGGGGGATAATGATTTAAATAAATGTTTGATTTAATTTATTTAAAAGAGGAAAAAGGGATTTTAATTAAATAAATAGATTTTATTTATTTAATTAATTGGAATTTGATTTTAATGAATTAATTAAAATAAATTGAATAATTTATTTAATTAATAGAAGAATGTTTGGAGATGAATTAATTAAATATTAATTTAATTAACTGATGGCTAGTGTATTTTTAACCAAATAAATACAAAATATTCATTTAATAAAAATGGACAGATTTGTGTGACTACAATCACCATAATAACTTTGAACTTTCATGGGACCACAAAGATCAGTGTGTACTAGATCTAAAATTCCTTTAGAAGTGTAGGACTTACTTGTAAAGCTTGATCTTGTCATCTTACCCATCTGGCATGCTCGACACATAGCATTCTCAGGTTTTTCCAGACTTGATAAACCTCTTACTCAGTGCTTCTTACTTATTTTGATCAGATTATCAAAATTTACATGAAAAAACCTTTTATACCATAGCCAGGTATCATCTATCTTTGCATAAGGACACTTGTTCCAAGTTGAGTCAAGATGAAATGTATTACCTTTTGTTTGTGTCCTGGTAGTAGCTAACTTTCCGTGCTTGTCATGAACTTTGACAATTCCTTTCTGAAATTCTCTTCGGTATCATGTATTGTTTAGCTATGCTACACTCAACAAATTGTATTTCAATCCTTCAACCTAGTATACGTCATCACATTTAGCATTGTCAAGAAGTGTTATAGATCCTTTACCTTTCACCAGACATGGTGCATCATTACCAAATCTTACATAGCCTCCATCATAGTCTTCTAATTTAACAAACTTTTGTTTATCATCTGTCATGTGATGTGATCATCCACTATCTACGATCCAAGAATCATTGATATTTATGTGAGATATTAGGACTTTTTCTTCATACCTTTCTTCATTTGATCCATATTTAATAGCCACACAAACAACTTCCTCAGTATCAGTTTCATCTGATTTGTCATCATTGGATTCCTCATTAGCTACTAGACATGTCTTTCTATGTCTCCTTCTAAAGTCTCGGTGTCCTCTGTATTGGTTGTCTTTCTGCCTATTATCTCGGTATTCTCTCTTTTCACTAGATTCTTTGTCAGGGCAGTTAGAAGCCATATGTCCTATTTTATCACAATTGAAACATTTTAAAGGTAGCTTTCCTTTATACTTACCTTTTCCTCTCAGTAACCTTCTAGCTAATAATGCTTCAAACTCTTCTTGCTTCTTGATTTCCTCATACAGTTTGTGCACTTTTTCCATGTTCTTGAAAAATCTTTCACTTGCTCCATTATGATCCCCTTCAAAGTACTTACTCATTCTATCATTGTAATCATCAGATTCACCAATATGAAAAGAACTAAATGCAGATTCTACTTTATTTACCGAAGACCCACTATTATCAAAATTACTTAACTCAAATGCATGTAGCTTACCAATAGTAGCATCCAAAGAAACTAAAATTTTAGGTATAGACCTCAATTCATTGATTGCAGAGACCCGAATAGCATAAGCTAGTAGAAGGGTTCTCAACAACTTACTTGTTATATCCTTTTCTTCAATAGTTCCACCTGCTCCTTTAATTTGATTGACACATAATTATCATAACACATATAACACCAATTTTAACGTGGAAACCCAAATAGGGAAAAACCACTATGGGATTTTGGACCCACTAAGAAATATATTCTTCTAGAGTATGCTTGGTTAAAAGCAAATCGTGTTAAAGATTACAAACACATTGCTAGATGTGACCCGATTAAGGGATTTCCCTCAAATCTGTTAGGATCTTCACTTTGTTAGAAGTGACCTTGTCAAAGGGTTTCAAACACTTATTTAGAATGTTACCTTGCTAGAGGGTTTACAAATAAGACTGCTAAGTCCACTCGGTTAAGAGATTTCCTATCACTTACAAAATAAACAACAGTAATATATATCTGCAACTCTACATCTAAAATACTAAAGTAGATTCCTATTTTCTCAAAACAATCTTGTCATAGGACTTATCTTGTCTCTTTGCTAGGCTCTCTACTCTATTAATCAAACAGGTCTTCAAGCTTTTGTGCTTGGTAATCACTACGTAGCATCCCTATGCTTACACTTGCCTGCATACATTGTTTATTAACAATTCCTTATTTATAAACAATTGCTAACCGCTAAATCTCCTTGATCACATTTCCCATGATCAATCTTAGCTGTCAAATCTTCAAACTTGACCAGGTTCAATGTATCCTTCAATCTGAAAACATTTTAACTTGCCTAGGGACTTGCATTCCTTTCTTGGAACTTGCACAAGCTTATTGCGGTTCAATCTATGTTGTAGATCTTCCTACCGATTTTCCTTTGCCATAGATCCTTAACAAACTTCATGCATGACATACCAATCATTTATACATCTCTAGCTAATCATTGTCCTTCATTAAATAATGTTTTTATCCATCCAATGCACACTATTATAACTCGGTTGCAACTCGGTAAATACTAAACTTTACTTGGTAGACATTTTGCCTTCATTAACCGATATCGATAACCTTAGGGTTTACCAACTAGGTTCCTTAGGGTTTATCGACTATGTTCTTTGCTCAGTGACATAGTATAGTATTAACCTTACAATCAACAACATATGTAGGATATCAAAACAATCTAAGCATCATGATCTCATCATTGTCTAACTCGGTAATAGTTGCCCATTGAATAACCTATTCCTCCTCTTATTCATCACATTCTTTTTGTGTCTTTTACCGACATCTTAATTCTCTTCAAATCAATATTCTCAAGATATGGCAATATCATACTGAATCAGATAATCAATTTCTTGATATCAATGACAAAATAATGTTATAAAGATAGTTATCATCCTTCTTCAGTTATATCAATAATCTTCAACAACCTTCTCAATATCCTTATTGAATATCAACAATCTTTCTTTCTACTGAAATGCCAATAATATCCATTGTCAACCATCTATCCAACACTCAAAATATTATGCTTTAGATCTTCTACCAACAAGACATCATTAGTATTGTGCTTACCATCAAGAGAAATGGAACCTCTACCACGGATTATACCAGCTTTGTCATCACCAAATCTTACTACACCACCATCATATTTTTCCATAGTCATAAACTTACTCTTATTAGTTGTCATATTATGAGAGTAGCCACTATCAATAACCCATTAATATTTCTCTTCAACTTTAGCAACCAAAGATTTATCCTCATTAATGTAGTTAGCAAAATCAGTAGGCATTGGATCATCTTCTTTGATAGAAATAAATACCCATTCATCATCAATTGAATTTCCTTTCTTAGATTCATCATCTATCACACCTTCATCAACATCATAATAATATTTCTTTTGATATTTATGCTTGCGCTACTTCCTAGGAATTTTTTGTAGACACCTTGAAGCAAAATGTCCTATTTTATTACATGAAAAGCATTTAAGAGGAAAATTTCCTTCATACTTAGCATCTCCTTTAGGAAATCTCCTAACAATAAGGGCTTTAAGCTCCTCAAGTTCTCTTTCTT
Source organism: Cryptomeria japonica (assembly GCF_030272615.1). Classification (NCBI taxonomy): domain Eukaryota; kingdom Viridiplantae; phylum Streptophyta; class Pinopsida; order Cupressales; family Cupressaceae; genus Cryptomeria; species Cryptomeria japonica. The sequence goes on along the minus strand of NC_081414.1, from coordinate 112,059,509 downwards.
CTTCTTCCATCTGCTTCATCTCCTTCTCATATCTAGATACCCTTCTTGAAGAACTTTCTCCCAGATCATCTCTCTGCTTTCTCGAAATAGTAGCTTTGAATGTAGATTAAATCTTAGGAAGAGAGTCACCAAACTCACTCAATTGAAAGGTAGCAAGCTTTCCAATTATCATTTCTCTAATCACCTTAGTCGTGGTCTGAATCTCCTCAATAGCAATAGCTTTGTGCTTGTAAGTAGGAGGCAAGGATCTCAACACTTTAGCAGCAATCTATGATTCTTCCAATACTCCACTGGCACATTTGATATTGCACACAATCTCATTCACTTTATGCATAAAATATTTAATGTTCTCATCTTCACCCATCTTTAACAATTCATACTTTCCCTTCAATATCTGCAACTTGGTAATCTTCACATGATTGTCACCTTCATACAAATTTTCCAACTTCTTCCATTTCTCATGAGTAGTCTGCAAATCCACCACATTTGTAATTTTAGAGTCAATCAAGGCACTCAACAATGCTTCCTTAGCTCTAATATTGTATTTAGTTTCCTTTATCTCATCCGAAGTGGTAAGACCATTCCGAGGAATGTTATACACAATTTTAGCAAATTTCTAGTAATCTTCACCATTGCATCTCAAGTGGCACTCTATCCATCGTTTCCAAAGAGTGTAGTTTGATCCATAAAATTTCAGACTATCCTTCTAATAATTTTCCATCATGGATCACCTCAAGCGATCAAGCTTCTCCAAAGGAACCTTCTTTGATACCAATTTTTGGCAAAAAGGCAAAAAACTGAGAGTGGGGGTGGGGGGTGAATCAGTTTTCTCAAAATCTTTTCTTAAACCCAAACACAATTTCAGATCTAATAATTAATAGTGAAAGCATAAATCAACACCACATCAATAACACACATAACACCAATATTTTTAACATGGGAAGCTTAGTCAAGGAAAAACCTATAGAGGGAACCTACCCACAATATGATGATACCCTATTAGAAGTATATAAAATATTATAGTGGGGAATGCACATGCATTAGGAACTCTTCTTGGAGCTCACTACTCAAAAACAACAAAGGGAAACAACCCAAGGAAGACTCATTGTCTTACAAACACATTCAGATTACATCTGGAAGATCGTGAACTGATAGAATAACATCTCCTCATGCCTGGTTATAGTTATGGTTAAGCACATAACACATATTCTTCTCTTTCACACTTCTTCACACTTCTTTACTACTTCTGAAAGATAAAAGTATTATTCACACACACAGATACCTCTTTCACATGATTATTACATTTATTTATACATATCATCAACCTATCTTTGAAGGTTGGGTCAACAACATAACAAATTACAAAGATATAACCACACATGATACAATATTATATGCAAACCAAAACAATGTCAGCTAAGACATAGTATGGACCTAAATCAACACCTCGAACATGAAACACCACCAAGAATTATGCCTCAAAGATCTGCAACACATGACAATCATCATGTCGGCCAAGAACATAAAGAACACCACTGAACCAAGAAAGATCATCAATAATGCACACAACGATCGATGTAGACTACCAAAACAAATAGCACATGATCTAGATATATCCACAAGCATCATTAATTACTACAAAAACAATCACACCAACATAAATTACTAGAATATGCATCATCTTTATATCAAACTTCAAGAAAACTAACTGTAATGATTGTAAAATTGAAAGATTCACTTGTGAACCTCAAAATCATGAACCATCTGAATTGAGGACACACTTAAATGACCCAAACACTTTTCCAAATTTTCACACCAAGATATTGCAACATGGAGGAATGTGAAGAAAAATCCAAAACATTGATCGACACCGAACAACTAAAAAACCAACCGCAATACCGGATCACATAACTCAATCAAATCTTCATACAAACTACTAAAACTTGAGTTGAATAAACTAGACATACTTATCTCAAAACCCTTTAAACTACAACAACTCATCTGCAACACAATGGCCAAACCAACTCACTTCATCTATGTAATATTGTAACACACAGAGGAATATGTTGACATCAATGATAACACCAATGACAACACATCACTCAGTCAATCCAAACACATATTTTCACATTATCTCAAAAATTATAACATGTGTGGCTCCTTTGGACACCATATGACCAATTTTAACATACTAGTACATGACATGACCCCTTGGGACACCATATTACCCCTCAAGACACAATATGACCCCTTAGGACACCATATGACCCCTTTTAGCATCCTAGTACATGATATGACCACTTATAACACCATATGACAACTTAGGACAATATGATGTCCTAATGGGTCATATGGTGTCCTAAGGGGTCATATGGTGTTCTAACACATGTGTGGCCCCTTGGGACCCCATATGACCCTTGACAACACCCTATGACTCCTTAGGACACCATATGACCCCTCACGACACCATATCTCCACTTACCCATGTGATGTCCATATAGTGTCCTAAGGGGTCATATGGTGATCTAACATATGCGTGACCCCTTAAGGCCACATATGGCACCTTAGGACACCATATGACCCCTTAGGACAATATCATGTCCTAATGGGTCATATGGTGTCTTAAGGGGTCATATGGTGTTCACAAACATGAGTGGTCCCTTAGGACACCATATGACCTCTTTTGAAACTATATGAACCCTTAGGACATAATAAGATCCTCAGGACACCTTACGACCCCTTTAACATACTAGTACATGACATGACCCCTTATGATACCATATGACCCCTTAGGACAATATGATGTCCTAAGGGGTGATATGGCGTCCTTTGGGGTGATATGGTCTTAACACATGTGTGGCCTATTAGGACCCCATATGACCCCTAACGACACCATATGACCTCTTAAGACACCATATGCACCTTCAAGACACCATATGACCCCTTAGGGCAATTTGATATCCTAATGGGTCATATCGTGTCCTAAGGGGTCATATGGTGTCCGAAGGGCTCATATGGTCTTCTACCATATGTATGGCCCCTTAGGACCCCATATGAACCCTAATGACACCATATCTCCCCTTAGGACACCATATGACCCCTCACAACACCATATGACCCCTTAGGACCATATGATGTCCATATGGTGTCCTAAGGGGTCATATGGTGTTCTAACATATGTGTGACCTCTTAGGACCCCATATGACCCCTTAGGACACCATATGACCTCTTATGACAATATGAGGTCCTATTAGGTCATACAATGTCCTTATGGGTCATATGGTGTTCTAAGGGGTCATATGGTGTTGTGACTCATATGTGGCACCTTAGGACATCAAGATGTCCTAATGGATCATATAGTGTTCTGATTCATTTGTGGCTCCTTAGGACCACATGTGACCCCTAATGACACCATATGATCCCTTAGGATACAATATGACCCCTCAGGACACCATATGACCCCTAAAGACACCATGATGTCAATATTGTGTCCTAACAGATCATACTAACACATGTATGGTCCCATAGGACACCATATGACTACTTAGGACAATATGATGTCCTAATGGGTCAAATGGTTTCCTAAGGGGTCATATGATGGAAGAGAGATTAGAGAAAGAGAGGGTTATTTGGTGAGGGAGAGAGAGAGAGAGAGAGGGGGGGGAGAATGAGAGAGAGAGAGTTGGGGAAATAAGGGGGTAGGAGGAGAGGGGGAGAGGGAAAGTATCAACAGAGGGAGAGAAGGAGATGGAGAGAGAAGTGAAGAGAGAGATAGAGAGAGGGTAATTATGGGGAGGGGGAGAGGGAAGTATCAAGAGAGAGGGAGATTGGGGGTAATTAAGGGGGGGGGAAGAGGGGGATAATGGGAGATTGAAGCATAAACAAAGGGCTCAATTTTGGGAGAAGAGAGAATGAGAGATATTTGGGGTAAAGTTAGAGGGGGATATAGGTGTGAGATAGAGATATTAATTGGGGAAGAGAGTATTAGAGAGAGGTTTGGGTGTAATTAGGGGGTAGGAGGAGAGGGGGGATAGGAAAGTATCAACAAAGGGAGAGAGGGAGAGATGGGGTGAGAGGTTCAAAGAGGGAAGTCTAGAGAGAAAGTAATTAAGGGGAGGGGTGAGGGGGGAGAGGGAAGTATCAAGAGAGAGAGAGAGAGAGGGGGGGGAGTATCAACAAAGTAAGAGGGGGGAAAGATGGGGAGAGATCCCCCTAATTACCCTCTCTCTATATCTCTTTGCTAATACTTCCCTCTCCCCCTCCCCCTCCCCCTAATTATCCTCTATGTATCGCTCTCTTCACCTCTCTCCACATCTCTCCTTTTCTCCTTTTATTGATACTTACCCCTCTCCCTCTCTTCTTAACCACTAATTACACCCAACTCTCTCTCTCTCTCTCATTATTTCTTCCCCTCAATTACCCTCTCTCTCTTACCTCTCTCCTCCTATTCCTTTATAGATACTTCCCTCTACCCCTCTCCCCACCCCCTAATTACTCCCTCTATACCTTCCCTCACCTCTCTCCCCATCTCTCTTCTCTCTTTGTTGATACTTTACCCTCTCCCCCTCTCCTCCTACCTCCTAGTAATCCCAAACTCTCCTTCTCATTCACTCTTTGACCCAATTAGGTCCCCCCCTCTCTCTCTATTTGTCTCTTCTCATACCTCCTAATTACCTCTATCTCTTTCTCTCATACACACTTTCTCTTCCCCTGAATTACCCTCTCTTTCTCACCTCTCTCCCCCTATCTTTTTTTTGATACTTCCCTCTACACCTCTCCTCATCCCATCTGAATTTTGTTTCTAGAGATTGGAAGGAAATGTAGAGAGACTAGTCTAGATCTTAGGGAAGAGAGAGTGACATAAAGGAGGAAGTGATGAAGAGGAAGAAATATAAGTGTAGAGGTTGATAGAAGGAATGAGGGATTCAATGAGAGTTAGAGCGATAGGTCTAGAGAGAGATGTATAAATATGGACAAAAGAGAGGGAGGAAGAAACAAATAGGTGGAGTGATAGGTTTACATCTTGGGAGAGAGAGGTAGAGAAAGAAACAAAGAGAGATAACATGGTTTATAAAAATTTAATAAACTCGATAAAATTCCTAAATTTTCTATTATTAATTACTTATTTAGTATTTCAAATATTTTGAGATAATTGTTACGAAAAATTCATGAAAGAGGGAATTCATATGAAAAGTCATGAGCTTTTGATGTTTTCAAAATGAAGGATGAATTTAAATTAATCATGTATGCAGGAAAAGTAGGTCAATGAAACTCAATAAGTGAAATATTCAAAGGGCTTGTCCACACACCCATGGGACTCTTGGTGCAAGTTATGGAGCTATGAAGGATAGCTCAACTTCCCAAGGTGGGTTCCATAGTTCTCTATCTCACAAGTGTTGGCATATGTGTAGAGTATGTTGACATGATGATATTGTGTTGTCATTGATGTCAATATGCTAAAGAGAGAACCAATAATATGTTGAAGAGTGAACCGGTAATATGTTGAAGAGAACCGGTTTATTGAAGCTAAGCAACTGGCAAAGTGAACCAGTATAATGTTGTGAACCGATATATGTACAAAAGGTGAAGTGGTACGCTTATCCAAGTGAACCCGTATATGGAATGTTTTCTATCAAGGTTTAATATGGTATGACTACCGATTGGTAGTCCCAGCCTCAGGGTTTCTGGTTGAAGTGTTTCGAGGCTGTGTGATTCAATTGATGGCATTGTGTGATGAGTTAGCATTGTAATGGAGATTAGATCATGTTGCCACATCAACCTCATGCACGTGAAGGATCTTGCATGAAGGGGATTGATCCTATCTACCTCAGGAATGTGCAAAGTCCCTACAAAAGGTGAAGAACGCGTGATGGGTTGTCGCCTCTAAGAAGCGGTGAAGAACGAACGATGGAGAATGTCTTGAGATCTACTCAAGACCATTGTATTCAAATGCAAAGTGTTCAATGGTCAAGATTGAACCGACTGAATTGCTCAACCTAAATGTTTAGGGTTTAGGGTTTATGCTACCGACCTATCTATTTCCTATAAGGTCGATGTTGTGTTTCATGTTGTTGTTGGCAAATGTTGTGTGTGTATCCAAGTATAGAGACATGTGATTCTTGCCAGACCAAATAAGAGAATTGATACCTACAAAGTGTGTGTGCAGAAGGAAGGAACTAAAATGGATCTGCATTGGCCTTGAGTGCTATTACCAGATTAGTGTAATACCTATTGATCTCTAATAACTTCAACAGTTAGAAAATCCATTAACAGGGTAGCTTTAACCAGCTTGCTATAAATCCTTTAACAGGGTGACTCAAATCCATTGAGTTCATTAAATCCTCTAACATGGTAACCTTTAACAGGGTTTAACCCTTAACCAGGTATTCTAGCCATCTCTTAACCGGGTCATCCCTAACAAAATTGGTTCCTAATAGAACCTGTTGTAATAGTCTTTAACCGGACTAGGCTCCTAATAGAGTGGACTTCTAAAGAGTTCAAAAATAGCTTGTGGGTATTCATCCCCATCGTGGTTTTTCCTAGTTGGGTTTCCATGTGAAAAATATGTGTGTCATGTGTGATGCCTCTTTCATGTGATGTTTTGTTATTTCCTGTTTAGTGGTGAATCATGTTGTTCTAATAAATTATTGTATCTCTAATGATAGATTATTTGTTTATGCATAAGGATGAAGTGGAAATGAGGGAGTAGATTGTATGGAAAACTAAGTGTTGTCAGTTTATGTCTTTCACAATCTCATTATGTTTAACTGGTAGTAATCTGGTTTAGACCAGTTTAGAGTTTGTTTGTCAAGTGCACTGTTTGTAGTCAAACTGGTTCAGGAAAAGTTTTTATGTCTATACTGATTCACCCCCCCTCTCAATTATGGTTTGGTACTCACTTTTCATCATTGAGTTATCAATTGGTATCAGAGCGTCCTCTAGGTCCTCTATGTTGTAAGCTTAACCGCTTGAGGAAAAGATCCTATTGTAATGATGAAGAGGGAAGGTCCAATGTTCAATAGAGATAACTTTAAAATATGGAAGGACAAAATGAAGATATACATCAGAAGCATGGGTGCTCAACATTGGAGCTATGTTGAGAATGCTTATGTTATCCCTACTGGTAATCTCATCGATGACCAAAAGAGAGATATTCAGGAGAATGGGCAAGTCATGGAAGCCCTAATTAGTAGTTTATCTGACATTGAGTTTATTGATGTTCAGGACAAAGAGAATCCCAAAGAAGTATGGGATGCCCTTGAGAATATCTATGGCAGTGATGAGCATGTGAAATAAGCTAAGGAAGAAAACCTTAGGGGAAAGTTTGAAGACATGCAGATGGTTGAAGGAGAGACCATTCAAAAATATGGAATAAGAATCAAAACTATTTTTGGAGACATCAAGAGTGCAGGTGGTAAAATGGAAGATTCCATTGTTGTTAGCAAAGTTTTGAGATCCTTATTACCGGTCTATGCAATAAGGGTTGCAGCTATTCAGGAGTTGAGGTCTGTAGACAAGACAAAGGTATCCCTGGAATCCATCATTGCAAAGCTAACAACTTATGAGCTAAATAATTATGATGGAAGTATTCAGAAGACTAAATCAGCCTTCAGAGCATCTGCTACACCATCCAGAAAAGGCAAAGAAGCTAGTACCAGTGGTGAACCAAGATATAATAGAGAAATGGATGATAAGGAGATCTTGATGGAATTTGAATCTCTTCTGGCCAAGAGACTTCCTAAGGGAACTGATAAATACATAGGTAAGCTCCCTTTGAAATGCTTTTCTTGTAACCGGATAGGACACATTGCTGTAAACTATCCTAATGGTGATAGAAAGGACAAACTGAAAAAGACCAGGAAGTTCAATGGAGGAAACTGGAGAAACTTTTTTGTAGCAGTTGATGAAGGTGTCACTGATGAGGAATCAGAAGATGAAGAAAATGAAGATAGCGTGTTTGTAGCAGTCAAGGAAGATGTGTCAGACAAGAAGGCTCTTGTCTCCTACTTTGATAATTCCAATGAGTGGATTATTGACAGTGGCTTTTCTCACCATATGACTGGTGACCGTAGTAAGTTTCTAGCTCTGGAAGATTATGATGGTGGTGTGGTTAGTTTTGGTAATGATGGACCATGTATGGTAAAAGGTAGAGGGTCCATCTCTTTGAATGGAAAGAGCAGTGCTGACAATGTGTATTGGGTAGAAGGTCTCAGACACAACCTATTGAGTGTTGCCTAGCTGAATAAAAGTGGACTCACTCTGGAATTTAAAAATGGAGTGTGCAAATTCAAAGGAAAGAATGGTGAACTGATGGCTACTAGTATGCAGACCAATGGTAACCTATTTTAGCTAAATGCAAATGTCAGTACATCTCTTATGGATAAGTTTGATGATAGCTAGATATGGCATAAGAGACTCTACCATGTTAACTTTGATAACATTGTGAAGGCCAGTAAGATCAATGTAGTTAGAGGATTGTTGGTGCTGAGAAAACCAGAAAATCCTTTGTGCAAAGAGTGTCAACTAGGGAAAATGTCTTCCTCAACTTTCAAAAGTAAATATTTCACTGCAGACAATTTACTTGATCTTGTGCATACTGATTTGTGTGGTCTTATGAAAACTAGGAGTGTGTAGGGAGATAGGTATTTTATGGTTCTTACTGATGATTGCTCAAGAATGATGTGGGTCACATTCTTGAAGGACAAATCTAAAGCTTTTGGAAAGTTCAAAGCCTTCAGAGCACTTGTAGAAAAAGAAAGCGGTAAGAGGATTAAGTGCTTAAGAACTGATCAAGGAGGAGAATTCACTTCTGGTGAATTTAACAAATATTGTGAGGAGAATGGAATCAAGAGGCAATTGTTTGCCCCCCAGACTCCACTGCAGAATGGCCTAGCAGAAAGAAATAACTGGACTGTGGTTGAAGGGGCTAGAACTATGTTGATCCAAGGAAAGGTTGCTCACACCGTTTTGAGAGAAGCTATGAGCACTGTAGTCTACATAATGAACCAGGTACTCATCAAGAAAGGAAAGGATAATACTCCTTATGAGTACTGGACCGGTAAGAAACCAGCAGTAAGCTACTTCAGAGTGTTTGGTAGAAAATGTTATATCAAGAGTGAACATCAAAGCAAATTTGAGGCAAAATGTGATGAGGGAATAATCTTAGGATATTCCACCAAGAGTAAAGCCCTCAAATGTTTCAACAATAGGACTCAGAGAATTGTTGAAAGCATCAATGTTAGGGTTGATGAAAACTCTAAGAAACTTGATGAAACTGGCAGAGATCATGTAAGAGATGAACCAATAGTAACCTTCTCGGAACTGGTTGCAAATCAGTCGAGTACTAGTAATTGTGCTTGTACACAGGTGGATGCTGATGCTGATGAAGATGAGGATGACGAAGAAAAGAAAGAGGAATCTGTCAAGAATATACCTAGGTATGTAAAACTCAATCATGAACCAAAGTAGATCATAGGAGACAAAGATGCAGGAATTCTTACAAGAAGAAAGGTCAAATAAAACTCATGTATGATCTCTGAATTTGAGCCTAAATCATTCAAAGAGGCACATAAAGATGAAGACTGGATCAAGGCAATGGAAGAGGAACTTGATCAGATAGAAAAGAATGGTACATGGTCTTTGGTACCCAGACTGGAGCATAAGCATGTCACTGGAACCAAATGGGTCTTCAGAAATAAATTGAATGAGGATGGCACCATGGTAAGGAACAAAGCCAGACTAGTATGTAAAGGATATTCCCAAGAAGAAGGAGAAGACTATGGATAAACCTTTTCTCTAGTAGCAAGATTGGAAGGAGTTCATATGCTTCTTGCATATGCAGCTTTTAAAGGATTCAAGGTATACCTAATGGATGTAAAATCTACATTTCTAAATGGAATACTTGAAGAGGAGGTGTATATAGAGAAACCAGATGGGTTTTCCCTATCAGAAGATAGTGACATGGTGTGTATGCTACATAAAGCCTTGTATGGATTGAAGAAAGCACCTAGAGCATGGTATGAACAATTGCACTCCCATCTTGTGAAGACTAGATTTGAAAGAATAAGTGAAGATAGCAATATCTACTTGAAATCAGAAGGAGATCAGATTATGATCTATGAAGTATTTGTTGATGACATAATCTTTGGTGGAGATGACAAGATGATTCATGACTTTGTCGATGAGATGAAGAAGGAATTTGAGATGTCACTCATAGGGGAGATTAAGTTCTTCATTGGATTGCAGATTCAACAAATGAAAGATGGAATCTTTATTACTCAGTCCAAGTATGTCAAAGAGGTGTTGAAGACCTTTGGCATGGAAGACAGCAAACCGATTGGTACACCAATGGTGACCAGTTGTAAACTATCAAAAGAGGATGACTCAACATTGGTAAATGAGAAGGAATATCAATCAATGATTGGGAAGTTGCATTATGTAGTGCATAGTAGACTGGACATTGCACATCCAGTGGGTATTACCGCTCGATTTTAGAAAATCCCAAGAGAATCCCACTTGGTAGCAGTGAAGCAGATTCTTAGATATCTGAAGGGAACTATTGACTATGAATTATGGTATCCATACAATGATGATTTCAACCTAAAAGTGTTCACAGATGCTGACTGGGCTGGTAATGTGGATGACCGGAAGAGCACAACTATTGGTGCATTCTTTCTCTGTGGTAGACTGGTCTCATGGATGAGTAAAAAGAAGAGTTGTATCTCTTAGTCTATAGCAGAAGCCAAGTATGTTGTGTAATAACCCACTTAACTTAATCCAAAAACTCAACTAATTTTTTTTTAATATAAAAAATAATTGATTTCTTATTCTTAATTATTTTTCATTCAATCACATACTCAGGTACATCAATTCAAATGAGATAGGCATCCATCCAACTGGGATGGGCATCTCACCATACGGGTTAGGCATCTATCCATACAGGACTAAGCATCTAACCATACGGGTTAGGAATCTATCTATACGGGATAGGAGGTTTCATCTATCCAATCCGGAATAGGCATCTACCCAAACGGGGTAGGCATCTATTCATAAGAACAGGATATGCTCTGGCTAGAGACTTTAGACTCATCAGGACCATCCAGGTCCTAAGCCACTCTCTAAAGACTACACCCTCCTACTAGGAGTGCACCGAGGTCATTGTCCTTAGGAGTATTAAAATAATTACATAAACAAGCTTGAGTTCTGCTTCATAATTTAGCCTAAAACCTCGGGAAGTCAAGTGAATCCATACGAGATTCCTTCTAAGTATGCATTGAATTAATTTTAACCTTTCAATTATTATTTGCACCATTTGATTAAAATACCAAGGAGCTTCAAGAACAAACTACTCACCCATAACTAAATCCTAATCCCCATCCCCGAACGCTTGAGTACAAGGGACAACTCCATCCCTAGATTGCCTACATACTCATTTCGACACGAGATCAAGGCATATAGTATGTAGTTCTAGTTTCTAAACTATGGTTTAATGTAAACTGTATGGTGGGTACACAACCCTTTCTACGGTCAATGTCCCAAACAGTTTCTCTGCATTTGCTACCCACGATGGTAGCTCTATAGAAAAAAGACTCAAGATGGCCTTTTTCTTGTGGCCTAAAACAAAAAAGTCTTATTTCCTATTAAATACATCACCCTTAATCTGTTATCATCCATTGAAATCATCAAGATAAAATTAAATTTTCAAGATCTTCACACACATCTAAACCCGAATGGGGTTATCTAAAGTTTAACTGATTGGATGTAAATTCATTTAAAAATTAATCTTTTTAGATTATCGATCCAAGGGGGATTACCCACCCCTTGGATTTTAACTTCCATATGACCCTTATTACTCCCCGACGATTTATAGGGACAATGCCATAGATGTCATTGTTGCAGCTTTATTAGGCGTTAAGTGCAGTATTTCAACATGATGACATTACCCGTAAATGTGACCTAGAGGCACCATAGATACCGAACGCTTCTAGTTTTTGGTTTCAAATCCACTTATTTAGTTATCTAACTAGGAATTAACCATAAGTTCACGAAAGCTTGAATACACATTACACTTATCAATAAAAAAAACTATTACATGAAAAAAAAAAAATTTATTGCTTGAAATTGAAACTAAGATATAATTAAAAGGAAAATTTGACAAGAACGAAAAAAATAAACAAATAAACTACTTTGGGGTAACGTTCTCATGAAAAAAACTATGATAAAAGAAAAAAAAATTCTATTCTTGAACTACATACACGAAAGTTCAAATTTCTTGAAAGCTAGGATTCTCGTAGGAAACAACTTACAAAATGACTTGAATTACTAACTATTACATATTAAATATTAACTCAATACATCAAAGATACTGAATTGCTTACAAGAAGGCTAACAACCAATTTAGTACTTACTTATTCGAAGGGGGAATGATCTTGATAACCACATTACTTATGTTTGAAAAAAAAAGGGTTGGGAGAAAGACAAATTTCATGCTAATTAACCAACATGAATATGTCTCTCAAATAATGCCAATCAATCAACTTTTAATTAACAAATATGAATATGGTTCCTAAATAATTCCAATTAACCAATATACAAAAAGTTCCTAAATAATTCCAATTAACCAATATACCAAAAGTTCCCAAATAATTCCAATTAATCAATATACAAAAAAGTTCCTAAATAATTCCAATTAACCCATAAACAAAAAGTTCCTAAATAATTCTAATTAACCAATATACAAAAAGTTCCTAAATAATTCTAATTTACCAATAGAAGTTTCTAAATAATTGTAATCTCTTTTTTTTCTAGTTGTTCCTAAACCAATGCCAAATCTTTGGCAGATTATAAGGAGATAACTAACTAACCCTTTCACTTGAAGCAATTTAACCCTTGCAAATTTTTTTTCACAAATAATAACTTTCTCAATCTCAAATTATTACATGGGGGCTAAGGTTTTCTCCTAGATCTTCCTCAATTAAAATTATTGTTTAATCTTCTAAGTGATCATGGAATAGGTTTCTCAAAATCCACATTAAGGCAAGAATCCAACAATAACAATTTTTAACTCATTCCATCTTCGAAGCTAAGTTTCATTAAATGTTTACAACAAAAGATGAATACTTGATTTGAGGTTCACGAGCTAAGTCAAGTCTCATGGTAAAATGATTTCAGATTTGATAACTATCCTTGTTTTTATATAAAGTTTATGCACTTCCCAATTAATATCAATGCTTGAGATTATAACATGTAGATTATATGAAGCTTTACTATGAGATTCGCCCCTACATTTAAATGCGCCTTTTCCCTTTTACTATTCTTATGCTTCCTTAAAGTTAGAAGAAAAATTTGACTATTATTAGGTTTGACTATATTAAATCCCTTGTTTATTCTGCATCTTGGAATCCATTAAAGAACAATCCAATATCCAACCTACTACTACTCCTAAAAGATTTATATTAAAAATGAGAAGGACTATTATTTCTAGCTTCTAGCAACTTGCATGATAACATCAATTGTGTAACTTGCATGATAATCATAAATATGTACCTGGTATGATGACAATAATGTGTAACTTGCATGGAAGGAATAATTAACTTACATGATGTAACTTGCATGATAACAATAATAATGTAACTCATAGGAAGATTAAAAATGTTCATTGTCTTAAATGAGGATTAGTTAAATTAAATTTGAATCATTTGCTTGAAATAAGCAATTGACTAAGGTGCCTATCGACAAAAATAACTCTCCAAATTTATCCCCTTTAATGGTAAAAACAAAATTACAAATTTTTATATTAATAAAATTTTATTCATGAACTAGCCAACTCAATTTGCAATTAGATTTTATTTATAAATCACCCCATACAAATCAAGTTTTTGTATTACAAAACAAAATTTTATATTAATAATTCTTATTTTCACTAATAAATATGAAGTAGGATTAATGCATTGATTAGTCTTTAAAATAATAATAAATAAATAAATAAAATCAAATATATATATATATATATATATATATATATATATATATATATAATGCACTCTTTAATTATTTCTTCTTTTGAATAAAAGAAAAGTGGGGGGTTGAGGGCCCACGGGCCCTGCCACCCTTGCAACATCTGAACACAATAAAAATGCTCTAACACCATTGATTACAATTTTGATTTAAAATAAGGATTGAAGAGATGTTTATAAGTTTATTATTATTGCATATATATTTTGTATATATGATTATTTGTATATTTTTATCTGAGTTTTATTAAATTTTACATAGAGACTAAATAGACTTAAAAATAAAAATAAAAAAATAAATAACATAGATAAACAAATATATATTCACAGAGACATAAAACCCGTTTCTTGGTGTATTCTGGAAGATAAAATTATTGGCAGGGAGAGATTATTTGTTTTCTAGAGATGGTTTTTCTTTTCTTTTTCTTTTCTTTCTTTCTTTTTTTTTCCATAGGAAATAAATTTACAATAAATTTGAGGCAGATATGAATCTGTAGCAAGTTTTCTTAGAGATTATTAAAATTTCTCAATGTATTCTTGGATTAAGTTTCCAAAATAAATTGCTTCACAGAGAAGAATTCCAGAGAAAAATTAACCTATATTTTTGTGCATGTTTTGGGGAGAGAATAGTCTCAAAGGAAATCAACCACAGAGAAAAGAAAGGGTTTCAGAGAGAGGTAATTTATAATAAATAAATATTTTGTGGTAATGTTTTGAATTAAGTAAGAAAAATACATAAACAATTTCCCAGAGGTAGATTTGAAGAGAGATGAAAATGAACATTTACAAATTTCACAGAGAGATGAACTTGGATCTCCATAGATTTCAAGAGAATGGCTCTACATCATATTGAAAATAACAAGAAGGTTTGAATTAACACAAAGAAGGGATTTCTCCACAACACACACACACATAAAAAAATAGTTGTTCAATATATATTTTTTGTTCTATGCACATTTTGAGGAAAAGGAGAAGAAAATTACTCACAGAGAAAATCAAATACAAAGATTTCTCATAGATCTTTTTCCTAGATTTTTTTTAAATTGAGAAAAGAAAAAGTAAAAAGAAATCTGATTGTCTTTCTTTTCTCTAAAACATATTAAATAAATAAAAAAGAACCTGCATATGCATATTTGGAAGGAATTTTTATCAATGCAAAAAAAAAAAGATTTTTCCTTTTGATTAATCTTTCTAAATAATTAAGAGATGATTTTTCTTTGAAGCAAAATTTTCATACAATAAAATAAAGTAAAAAAAAATTAAAAAAATCTAAGAGAGATAAAATATATTTCCTTTTGAAAATACAAATTTCACACATGCAAATAAGTGAATGCAAAGAAGGGAACCTGGATTGATGAAGCTTTTTGATGTTGAAATTATCTAGCCTTCTTAGATCCTTCCTTGTAGCTTGGTGATAATTATTCAAGAGAAAACTTAATAATTCTACAATGAAATGTGACTACAAACAAAATCCTATTACCATTAACAAGAACTTCATAAATTATTTCACACCAAAATCCATGAACTCCCCTATCAAAAGTTTGACATACAATATATAGAAAGAGTGCACCATATTCCAATTTTGAGAGAATTAATTGAAATGGAGATTCTTTTCTAAAATTGGTTTTCATGCAACATTTATTGTAGACATAGTGGGAGTTACATGCAACAACATAAATTTGAAAAAAATATCTTCTAGAAACTTCCCAAATTCTCCTACGACATGTGCTAGAATAAATAATTTATAAATAAATCTTATGACCTCATATATGTATTCACTTATTAATTCTTTATTATTTAAAATTTCAATCATATTCAATTTATCTTGTCTATCTAACATTACTCATAGAATCAATAGTATCAAAAATAATAGTAGTTGTAATAATAATAATAATAATAATAATAATAATAATAATAATAATAGTAAAAATAATAATAATAATAATAATAATAATAATAATAACAAGTTAGGAAAAGACCTTGAAGTTGTGCATCATCCCGATGCACAACCTTAGAAAGAGTTTATCTATAAAGAAAGTGAAACATATTGTTGCATCTGGTTTTGTCTTCTTATGAAGCATTCTATTCGTCATAGTGATTCCATTGTAATTTGCATTAATCAACCTCATTGTTGCGCATTTGATACCCATGCTTCTTTAAATCTTTGAATGGTCCTATCATTATTTTTTGATTCCTAGGAGGATTATTTATTTGTTTATCGAACCTTGGTAGATAAGTTATCCTCCTTGTTGATCATTTCCATTATAATTTCCCTTGTTATTAATGTATCCATCCCTTCGATTTTGATTAGGAGGTGGCACCCTTCCAAATTTCTTAAACTCTCGATAATTATTTGAGTTTGCCTTGAATTCATGCTTTCTTTTTATTGAATGATTCTTATTAAAATTCTATCTTGTTGCTGCTAGGGTTTGAATCTTTCTTTCCTACTTTAGAGACTTCTCAATTATTGCATTCATTCTTATGAGTTCATGCACATGAATTTCAAATTTTATTTTGGTATTTATCCCCAAAACGAACCTCTCACTTTAACCCTCCTCATCTTTTGGTACATAGGTGCATAATTTAACAATTTGGTGAACTTATTTGAATATTGTTGAATTGTCAAGCCCCTTGTCAGAGATTATTTCACCTACCCATCTATTAATAATTGTGGTAACCTCCTTCTATGAAAAAGATCTTGTGTAATTATATCCTTGCTATACCCATTTTATTCTTTCGTTAATCCACCAACTAGCTTCTTCCTTGTTAAGTTTATAGGCACCCCCATATTTCCTTAGTTGTTTCACAAATAGTTCCTTAGTTTAAGGTACCTTTCTATTTCAGTCATTCAATCTTCAAATCCTTCACCAATTCACTTTCCTTCAAACTTAGGTTGGGTAATTTCCTTCACATCTTTAGATAGCTCCAACATATTATTTTCCCTCTTATCATCCATCTCTTTTCCTTATCATTGCCAAGATCCTCATTTTAATTAAGTCCCACTTCTCTTTTACAATGTCATTACCGATCTCATCCCTTTTCTCATTTAATACGTTGATTATAGCTTCAACTCTCATTGTTGATTCAATCCTTGTTCTTGTTGATTTCCATCATTGCTGACTTATCTTTGACTCCTTATGGTGGTATGCTTTTCTATTTCACTTTCCTTACCATCTAGGTTTTTCTTAAAATTCAAATTTATTATTCAATCAATTTATCTCTACTACTTCCAACTACTTCCAAGATACGCTCCAAGATTTCATAAGTTGAGGTGAGCTCAAGGCCTAGACTTGAACCTTCACTCGGATACCACATCTAATAACCCACTTAACTTAATCCAAAAACTCAACTGATTTTTTTCTTTAATATAAAAAAAATATTGATTTCTATTCTTACTTATTCTTATTTATTTTTTAATCAATCACATACTCAGGTACATCTATCCAAATGAGATAGGCATCCATCGAACTGTGATGGGCATCTAACCATATGGGTTAGGCATCTATCCATACAGGACTAGGGATCTAACCATATGGGTTAGGCATCTGTCTATACAGGATAGGAGGTTTCACCTATCCAATCCAGAATAGGCATCTACCCAAACAGGGTAGGCATCTATTCATAAGAATAGGATTGCTCTGGCCAGAGACTTTAGACTCATCAAGACCATCCGGGTCCTAAGCCACTCTCTAAAGACTACACCCCTACTAGGAGTGCACCGAGGTCGTCGTCCTTAGGAGTATTAAAACAATTAAATAAACAAGCTTGAAAACTACCTTGAAATTTAGCCTAAAGCCTTGCGAAGTCAAGCGAATCCATACGTGATTCCTTTTGAGTATGCATTGAATTAATTTTAACCTTTCAATTATTATTTGCACCATTTGATTAAAATACCAAGGAGCTTCAAGAACCAACTACTCACCCATAACCAAATCCTAATCCCCATCCCTGAACGCCTGAGTACAAGGGACAACTCCGTCCCTAGACTGCCTACATACTCATTTCAACATGGGATCAAGGTGTATAGTATGTAGTTATGGTTTCTAAACTATGGTTTAATGTAAATTGTATGCTGGGTACGCAACCCTTTCTAGGGTCAATGTCCTAGATAGTTTCTCTGGAGTTGCTACCCACAATGGTAGCTTTATAGCAAAAAGACTCAAGATGGCCTTTTTCTTGTGGCCTAAAACAATTAAGTCCTATTTCCTATTAAATACATCACCCTTAATCTATTATCATCCATTGAAATCATCAAGATAAAATTGAATTTTTCAGGATCTTCACACATCCAAACCCTAATGGGGTTATCTAAAGTTTAACTGATCGGATGTAAATTCATTTAAAAATTAATCTTTTTAGATTATCGATCCAAGGGAGATTACCCACGCCTTGGATTTTAACTTCCATATGACCCTTATTACTCCTCGACGATTTATAGGGATGATGCCACAGACATCATTGTTGCAGCTTTATTAGGTGTTAAGTACAGTATTTCAACATGATGACATTACTCGTAAACATGACCTAGAGGCACCATAGAACCCGAACGCTACTAGTTTTTAGTTTCAAATCCACTTATTTAGTTATCTAACTAGGAATGAACCATAAGTTCATGAAAGCTTGAATACACATTACACTTATCAATAAAAAAACTATTACATGAAAAAAAACAATTTATTGCTTGAAATTGAAACTAAGATATAATTAAAAGGAACATTTGACAAGAATGAAAAAAAAAAACAAATAAACTACTTTGGGGTAACGTTCTCATGAAAAACACTATGATAAAAGAAAAAAAAAATTCTATTCTTGAACTAAATACACGAAAGTTCAAATTTCTTGAAAGCTAGGATTCTCGTAGGAAACAACTTACAAAATGACTTGAATTACTAACTATTACATATTAAATAAGAACTCAATACATCAAAGATATTGAATTGCTTACAAGAAGGCTAACAACCAATTTAGTGCTTACTTACTCGAAGGGGGAATGATCTTGATAACCACATTACTCATGTTTTAACAAAAAAGGGTTGGGAGAGAGATGAATTTCATGCTAATTAACCAATATGAATATGTCTCTCCAATAATCCCAATCAATCAACTTTTAATTAACAAATATGAATATGGTTCCTAAATAATTCCAATTAACCAATATACAAAAAGTTCCTAAATAATTCCAATTAACCAATATACCAAAAATTCCCAAATAATTCCAATTAATCAATATACAAAAAAGTTCCTAAATAATTCCAATCAACCCATAAACAAAAAGTTCCTAAATAATTCTAATTAACCAATATACAAAAAGTTCCTAAATAATTCCAATTTACCAACAAAAGTTTCTAAATAATTGTAATCTCTTTTTTTTTTCTAGTTGTTCTTGAACCAATGCCAAATCTTTGGCAGATTATAAGGAGATAACTAACTAACCCTTTCACTTGAAGCAATTTAACCCTTGCAATTTTTTTTACAAATAATATATTTATCAATCTCAAATTATTACATGGGTGCTAATGTTTTCTCCTAGATCTTCCTCAATTAAAATTATTGTTTAATCTTCTAAGTGATCGTGGAATAGGTTTCTCAAAATCCACATTAAGGCAAGAATACAACAATAACAATTTTTAACTCATTCCATCTTTGAAGCTAAGTTTCATTAAACATTTACAACAAAAGATGAATACTTGATTTGAGGTTCACGAGCTAAGTCAAGTCTCATGGTAAAATGATTCCAGATTTGATAACTATCCTTGTTTTTATATAGATTATATGAAGCTTTACTATGAGATTTTCCCCTACATTTAAATGCAACTTCTCTCTTTTACTATTATTATGCTTCCTTAAAGTTAGAAGATAAATTTGACTATTATTAGGTTTGGCTATATTAAATCCCTTGTTTTTTCTGCATCTTGGAAGCCAATAAAGAACAATCCAATATCCAACCTACTACTACTCCTAAGAGATTTATATTAAAAATGAGGACTATTATTTCTAGCTTCTAGCAACTTGCATGATAACATCAATTGTGTAACTTGCATAATAATCATTAATATGTACCTGGTATGATGATAAGAATGTGTAACTTGCATGGAAGCAATAATTAACTTACATGATGTAACTTGCATGATAACAATAATAATGTAACTCATAGGAAGATTAAAAATCTAAGAGAGAGATAAAATATATTTCCTTTTGAAAATACAAATTTCACACATGCGAATAAGTAAATGCAAAGAAGGGAACTTGGATTGATGAAGTTTTTTGATGTTGAATCCTCTCTAGCCTTCTTAGGTCCTTCCTTGTAGCTTGGTGATAATTCTTCAATAGAAAACTTAATAATTCCACAATGAAATGTGACTGCATAAAAAATCATATTACCATTAACAAGAATTTCATAAATTATTTCACACCAAAATCTATGAACTGCCCTATCAAAAGTTTGACATACAATATATAGAACGAGTGCACCATATTCCAATTTCGAGAGAATTAATTGAAATGGAGATTCTTTTCTAAAATTGGTTTTCATGCAACATTTATTGTAGACATAGTGGGAGTTACATGCAAGAACATAAATTTAAAAAGAACTCTTCTAGAAACTTCCCAAATTCTGCTACGACATGTGCTAGAATAAATAATTTATAAATAAATCTTATGACCTCATATATGTCTTCACTTATTAATTATTTATTATTTAAAATTTCAATCATATTCAATTTATCTTGTCTATCTAACATTACTCATAGAATCAATAATATCAAAAATAATAGTAGTTGTAATAATAATAATAATAATAATAATAGTAATAATAATAATAATAATAATAGTAATAATAATAATAATAATAACAAGTTAGGAAAAGAGGGTTATGACATGTTGCAACTTTTATGAATTGCACCCAGACTATTTGGATGAAGCATGTATTGAATGGCTTCAAAGTTCCTGTATCTGAACTGGTAAGTATGTTTTGTGATAATACAAGTGCAACTAACATCTCCAAGAATCCGGTTTTACATGCTAGAACCAAGCACTTTGAAATCAAGTATCATTTCTTGAGGGAAAAGGTTTAGAACAAAGAGGTGGTATCAGAACATGTTTCCAGTAAGGAGCAGTTAGCAGACATATTCACCAAGCCTCTACCAAAGGATACTTTTACCTATTTGCGAGCTGAATTAGGGGTGTTGCCCCTTCAAGAGGTAAACTAAAGGTTTGTGCTCCACATTAGTCATATCTTACTTTGCTATATCTTTTCAGGATTGATGTGTTGAAGGATGCTGCTCCTCACGGGGAGAAGCATAGTGGAATAGGGAAGCTCATGCCTCCACTTTGGCATTGTTGTCAAAGGGGGAGAAGATGTGAAGCGGAGAAGATATCTGTGGTATTAAGGAGAAGATGTGATGCAGAAAGAGAGTTGTCTTTGTATATTTCCATCAATGCCAAAGGGGGAGATTGTTGGCATATGTGCAGAGTATATTGACATGATGATATTATGTTGTCATTGATGTCCATGTGCTAAAGAGAGAACCGATAATATGCTCAAGAGTGAACCAGTAATATGTTGAAGAGAACCGGTTTATTGAAGTTAAGCAACTAGCAAAGTGAACGGGTATAATGTTGTGAACCTATATATGTGCAAAAGGTGAAGTGATACGTTTGTCTAAGTGAACCGGTATATGAAATATTTTCTATCAAGGTTTAATATGGTATGACTACTGGTTGGTAGTCCTAGCCTCAGGGTTTCTGGTTGAAGTGTTTCGAGCCTATGTGATTCAACCAATGGTATTGTGTGATGAGTTAGCATTGTAATGGAGATCAGATCATGTTGCCATGTCAGCCTCGTGCGCATGAAGGATCTTGCATGAAGGGGATTTATCCTCTCTACCTAGGGTATGTACGAAGTCCTTGCAAATGGTGAAGAATGCATGATGGGTTATCGCCTCCAAGAAGCGGTGAAGAATGAACGATGGAGAATGTCTCGAGGTCTGTTCAAGACCATTGTATTCAAATGCGAAGTGTTCAATGGTCAAGATTGAACCAACTGAATTGCTCAACCTAAATGTTTAGGGTTTAGGGTTTATGCTACCGACCTATCTGTTTCCTATAAGGTCAATGTTGTATTTCATGTTGTTGTTGGCAAATGTTGTGTGTGTATCCTAGTGCAAAGATACATGATTCTTTCTAGACCAAATAAGAGAATTGATACCTGCAAAGTGTGTGTGCAGAAGGAAGGCACTAAAATGGATCTACATTGGCATTGAGTGTTATTACCAGATCAGTGTAATACCTGTTGATCTCTAATCACTTCAACAGTTGGAAAATCCCTTAACAGGGTAGCTTTAACTAGCTTGTTGTAAATCCTTTAACAGGGTCACTCAAAGCTATTGAGTTCATAAAATCCTCTAACAAGGTTTAACCCTTAACCGGGTATTCTAGCCATCCCTTAATCAGGTGATCCCTAACAGGATCGGTTCCTAATAGAACTTGTTGTAACAGTCTTTAACCGGACTAGGCTCCTAATAGAGCAGACTTCTAAATAGTTCAAAAATAGCTTGTGGGTATTCATCCCCACCATGGGTTTTCCCAGTTGGGTTGCCACATGAAAAATATGTGTGTCATGTGTGATGCCTCTTTCATGTGATGTTTTGTTATTTCCTGTTTAGTGGTGAATCATATTGTTCTTGTAAATTTTTGTATCTCTGATGATAGATTATCTATTTATGCATAAGGATGAAGTGGAAATGAGGGAGTAGATTGTATGGAAAGCTAAACATTGTCAGTTTATGTCTTTCATAGTCTCATTATGTTTAACCGGTAGTAATCTGGTTTAGACCAGTATTAGTGTTTGTCTGTCAAGTGCACTGTTTGCAATCAAACCGGTTCATGAAAGGTTTTTGTCTCTGTAATGATTCACCCCACCCTCTCAATACTGGTTTGGTACTCAATGTTGATCATTGAGTTATCAACAAGGTCCCTCAAGCCAATGCCTTTTCTCTCAGATCACTGAGCAAAGTGACTTAGGGATGGTGAATGCAAGAATGAGGGATGCTTTAGATTGATTTTAACATGAATGTATCCTATTTATGCATGATTCTATCAAATGAGTTAAACTAGATTATAAGATGACAAGATTAGTAACAATACTATCCCAACATGATATACTAGTTATATGATTTAAGCTAATGATAATAGAAATGCTCTAAAATGCTTATTAGATTAATTCCTATTACAAAGAGAAGCTAGATGTATGCTAAAAATGAGTGTAAGTGTGATACTAAAAGATTGAAACTATCAAAATAGAGAAATGAGGGCTCTATTTATAGGAAAAATAGGGCAATGGATGGTCAAGATTGGAGGAGTTTATCAAGGGTTAGGATTGAAAGTTATCAATCCATGTTTACAATTTCCACCAATGAAATGGTGACAATTGTCAACATAAGATTGCTTGAGAGGAGAGGTAAAAAGAATTAAATGCTTCAGATGACCTCATGGTTACCTTAGAAGGTAAGGGTTAAGGTTAGTTTAGAGTTATCCAATGGATAAAGCTTTTACCCAAGGGGTAAACTCTTGTGCAAAGGTTAAAGGAATAACCATGCTCAAAGCAATGAATGCTTGAAGAGACCCTTGGGTTAGATGAGGGTTAAGTTAGGCAAAAACTCTCTAACCATGTCACTAAGGGTTAGTTAACCATTAATGGTTTGAAGACTTTGGGGATGAATTTGTAAGAGTCCTTCCAAATTTAGGGGTATTCAACAAGTTAGCTTGTTGAAGGCATAATGACTTTAATGTTTTTTGGAAGACTTCACTCCAAATTTGAGAAGTGACCACCTCAAATTTAGGGAAAGGAGATAATTGATGGGTTTAGTTTAATTGATTAGGATTAGATAGGTTCTAGAAGAATTTAGGAAGAGGATTAGGATGCAAGTGGGAGATGTAGGAAAATGCAAGTGGATGAGGGATAATAGGATTTAATTAGAATAAATTGCTTTATTTCAATTTGGTTGCAAATTGGGGATTTAAATAAATTAGATTTATTTAATTGGGGTGAACTATTTAATTAAATGTAAATTTAATTAAAAAGTAGAGAGAAGGGATTTAATTAAATAAAATGATTTATTCAATTAAATGATATAAAGGACTTAAGTGAATTTAAATAAATAAATTGAATAATTTATTTAATTAAATAGAAGAGTGTGGATGATTTAATTAAATTAGATTTAACTAAATAGAGGAATGATAATAAAATGAACATTAAATATTCATTTAGGAATATGGTCATTTTTATACGTCTACATTTTGCCCCTCTTTGAAGTGACGTGTGTGCACATGTTGATTCAAAGAAAAATGATGCGTCGTCATGATTTGGCTATGATCAGTGTGATGTCGTGTCTAGATGTTCATGTCGTGCCCCAGATTTGATAAATGATGTTGACAATGCCCCCTTGGGAGATGAATCAAAAATTTGAAAATTTGGTTTGAGTTTTTAATTTTGACTGCATTGTTAATTTTTATCTATGTTGAATGCGATAAGTTGATTCATCTCCCGATAATGATGTTTACTAGGGTTAGAAATGAGACCACGAGTAATTTATGCAACCCTAATTTTCATTTACCCTATAAAAAGGTAAAATGTGATTTATTTTGTCTCATTTGTGCTTGTTGACTTTGGAGAAAGTGACACTTGGAGCAAAAGTCAAAATGTCGATTCCCTTTGCTTCTCATCGATTCTAGCACATTCAGAGGTATCGGAGGCCTGCCACATATGGACCACCGGTAAGTCATCATTTTTGACCCCTTTTTAATTTTTATTTTGTCATTTTTAGGCATGTTTTTGAAATTTTCCATGCAGATTTAACGGTTTAGCGCGCCGAGTAAAAATCATAGCATATATGATAAGAAGTTTAGCACATGGGGTTTGATAAACTAGGGTAGCATCCGGGTAGGTTAGGATAGCGCAGGGGTGGGTTAGGCTAGCACATTGAAATAGGGTAGCACTTTAATGCCTTTGGAAGACTTTACTCCAAACTTGAGAAGTGACCTCCTCAAATTTAGGGAAAGGAGATAATTGATGGGTTTAGGTTAATTGATTAGGATTAGATAGGTTCTAGAAGAAATTAGGAAGAGGGTTAGGATGCAAGTGGGAGATGTATGAAAATGCAAGTGGATGAGGGATAGTAGGATTTAATTAAATTAAATTGTTTTATTTCAATTTTGTTGCAAATTGGAGATTTAAATAAATTAGATTTATTTAATTGGGGTGAACTGTTTAATTAAATGTAAATTTAATTAAAAAGTAGAGAGAAGGGATTTAATTAAATAAAATGATTTATTCAATTAAATGATATAAAGGACTTAAGTGAATTTAAATAAATAAATTGAATAATTTATTTAATTAAATAGAAGAATGTGGATGATTTAATTAAATTAGATTTAACTAAATAGAGGAATGATAATAAAATGAACATTAAATATTCATTTAGGAATATGGTCATTTTTATACATCTACAAATCATAATTACTTTTTAAAACAAAATATAGAAACACTACATATTACATTTCATAGAGCTCTGAATCACGTTTCCAACTATAAAAAATCAAAATTTTGATATGAAACACAAAAGTTATGCCCAATTTACTAAAATATATATATATATATTTTTTTTTCATAACGGATATCCGATTTAAACAGATATTCGATTTAGATATACAATTTTTTTAAATGTAATTTTTCCCTCCATTTTTCACTTGGGATTGCTTTGGGATTTGTTTAGGACATGCTAAGCATAGAAAGTCAACAAAAAAATATGTTTTTGAGTTTTCCTTGGTTTTCCAGACTTCACCCTTATGGCTGATGACTTTTTTTTTTAGCCGAAATTGATAAAAATAAAAGGGTTTTTAAGGGCATTCTTAGCTTTCGTACAATATAAATTTTCCCTTATTTTGATTTTAGTAAAGAATTATTATTCATTTTCTAGTTGAATTCTGACTAAAGTCCTGATTGATAGGCTAATTGAAAAATATTTATTACTTTCAAATGGTATCACATTTTTTGAATCTAAAAGATGTGTCACATTCTATGATTCACATACTATAGGATTAAAAAAATATTGAATTTCATAGAGTTTTGACCAAGTTAAGGTGGTTAGACATGCGATTTTTTTATATTTCTGAAAAGTTGTAGTAAAAAAATTAATAATTAACTATTTACTTTAAAAAAATTATAAAAAAATGTGTCACATCCGTACATGAGTCTACTACTTATATTAAAATCTTATAAAAAAATATTATGATTTGATTGTGGTTAGGGTGGTCACACATACACCTACTTCTTATCTTTTTCCTAAAATTTCAGTACTACTGCATTGAAATTTCAAATTTTCATCAAATATATTTTTTATTTTTTTCAGAAAATAACTAGTATCTTAGAAACTACATTCAATTTTCTATACAAATCATGTTCTTACATATTTTTGAAACAATGTTCATAAGATATTCAAATTTTCACATTAAGTTGCAAAACTCTGTTTTTCTAAAATTTCATTGCCACTTAAGGGCCTATTTTGGACCACCATGATCTTGCACATACCCAGGGAGGACTTGTCATGTCCCCTATCCAAAAGAGCTCTTACTATTTATAGTAAGTCCGATTATCCAGAAATAGACAATCAAAACCTATGGATTAATTAGTAAAAATTATCCTTTATGGTTAAATAATAAAATAAGATTTAATGTTGGATTAATAAATAATATTTGAAATATTTTGGAGGAAAAGTATAGAGTGAGGAATTGGAAAGTACCATTTAGAATGTTAAGTGGCAATTGGCAGTTTTTCACAACATGGGCAAGTGGCAAATTATAACCAAGAAAGTTGGGAGGTGGAAGAAAAGTGGAGGGGATGTTACATTCTTGAAAATGAAAGAAATATTCCCTCTTGGTCATGACTTTTGAGTATGGAGGTTATTTATAAGGTTTTTTTACCATTTCACACATTATTAACTTGACATTTTCTCATTGTTTTGTTGTTATTAAGAGGTTGCCAAACCTGTGGAGAAGGAGACTGGATAATGGGAGTTTGAATATTTCGAGGAAGGCTAAGAATGGGAGTTTGAGGATTTTCCAAGTGTAATCTCATACAAAGTTTGTCATTGTGCAGATTGGTACCTATTTCATAGTTAATTTCAGAAATTTGTAATTGTTGGCATGATTGACATAAGTAATGATGCAGATGGAGAATGTTAACTGATGATGTAGATGGAGAATGTTGATTGAACTGGTAAAGTACTGTTGGTGATGACATTGTGATGAAGAGATTGAGACTGCATGATTGGATGACTTTGATCAGTTATTTATGTTGTCATTGATGCCAACTCATGTTTATTCATGACAAATGATGTTTACTTGTGTTGTATTTTGTCATCTAAGTCTTTTTGGTCTACCGAAAAGAGCTTATCGGTAATGAAAAAGGAAACTAGGAATTAGGACCTTAACCAGTAAATGAGAAAATGTTTTGATTGGATTTGGCGTTTGGTGATGATTGAGGTGTTTCAGTTTAGAATGTGAGTTTGTATCAATGTAATATGTATCTGACCGGAACCACATTATGTTTTGGCAACCAGAAGTCATGTTTATTATTTATGTTGAATTTTTGCTAGGGTTTAAGAAGGGTTTAAGGACTAGTAAAGAATTCTCTTAACTGGTAATGATTTTTGGTTTGGCAGTGATCTACATCAAGTTCAACTATTGGAGGTGATGTTGCACAACCTATGTAGAAAATTGAATTGTTGTTTTGGTGCATTTGGAGATGGAATCTCTTGGGAAACAACAAAACAGTTAGAAGAGTGTTCAAAGAGTTTGACTTTGTATTAGATCGAGTTGTTGTGATGAGTTACAATCACTCAATGCTTGATATTGTCTTGTAAAATGTTGTAATGATTTTTATGATGATCTGATATTATCCTTGATGATCTGTATTGTAAAATCTTGATGTATCTAGGGTTTTAGCTACTGACCTAGTTGTAAAAGTTATTTATGTTGGTATAGATGATGTTTTCTATGTCGATAGTTTTTGAGAAAAGTGTGAAGTCGAACCAAAGTATAAGATATCTCCCAGAGTGTTGCAGATTTGGAGCATAATTGGATCTGATCAAGCAAGCAGTTGAGTGCTATACCCAGATCATTCACTGTTGTTCCCTAACAGTTGCAGCAAACAAAATCCCTTACTGGGTAGGTCCTAACAGGACCTACATTGTAAATCCCCTAACAGGGTGACTCAAAATCTATGTTCAAAATCCTCTTGTGAGGCTGATCCTAATAGGTCAAAGCTCCTAACAGGGTTCAAAATCTAAATCCCTTAACCAAGTGACTCCTAACAGTGCATCTTTGTAATCCCCTAACAAGGCTAGGCTCGTAACAGGGCACCTTCTAAAAGAGTGCACAATTCTTGTGGGTACCAATTCCCACCATGGTTTTTCCTTATTTGGGTTTCCATGTGAAAATCCTGGTGTTCATATGGTGAATGTTTTCATGTGTTGTTATGATTTACTTTCAGTTTATGCATGGTTATTGAACACTTAATGAGAAGCATTGATATATCAATTTAGTAGATGATTATCAGTAGATACTGGTACTGACAAATGACTCTAATGTTGGTTTATGTTTGATTAGATGAATGTTTGATAAGTTTAAGTTTCAGTATTTTAAGTGGTTTTAATATTGATTCAACCCCCCTCTCACTATTAACCAGATCCTCTAAGATTAACAATTGGTATCAAAGAATTGGTCCTCTATGTGCAGAAAGCCTAACAACTTGAGGGAAAGATCCTGAAGTAAGATGATGAAGAAGGAGGGTCCTAAGTTTACCAAGGAAAACTACCAGATATGGAGTGATTGGATGAAGATCTGCATTAAAGGAATGGGTTCTCAATATTGGATTCATCTAGTAACCAGGTATGTTTCTCCTACTACCATCCTGTTGACACCAGATGAACTTAAAGAACAAGAAGAAAACATTCAGGCCTTGGAAGAAATTGTAAGTACTTTGTCTGACTTAGAATATATTGATGCTCATAGATTAGAGACTGCAAATGAAGTGTGGGAGAAATTAAAATTAATTTGTGAGGAGATGAACATGTACAAAGGGAAAAGGATGAAAGTTTAAGAGGCAAATTTGATGATATGAAAATGGTTGAAGGTGAGAACATAGCACAATATGGACCAAAAATTAAGGAATTTGTAGGTGGTATTAAGAGTGTTGGAGGTAAAATTGAAGAAGTTATTGTTGCTAGTAAGATGCTTAGAACTCTCTTACCTCAGTAATCTATTATAGTTTCTTCAATTCAAGAACTGAGATCTATTTCTAAAGATAAAGTCGCTGTTGATTCTCTTGTTGGAAAGTTGACTCCATTTGAGTTAAACAGTTTTGATAATAGTGTTTCTAAACCTTTTGAATTTGCTTTTAAGGCTTATGTAACCGATACATCTATGAGGAAAGGAAAGGACATTTGTCATAAGCATGACTGCAGGTCTAGTTATGGTGGTAGTAGAGGTGATGGTGATGAAGAAGATCATCTGATGGAACTTGAGGCATTATTGGCTAAAATATTCCCTAGAGGTAGTGACAAGTATAAATGTAAAATACCCTTGAAGTGTTTCTCTTGTAGTAAAATTAGACACATAGTTGCTAATTGTCCTTACACTGATAAGAAAGAGAAGTTCAAGAAATTAAAAGGAAAAGGCAAAAAACTTTGCTATGCTATAGTGGAAGAAGGTGTGACAGATGAAGAATCAGAAGAAGATGATAATGAGGACATAGTGTTTGTTGCTATGAAAGAAGATCTAATTGATGAAAAGGCATTGGTGTCTCGCATGGATAGAAATGATGAATGTATAATAGATAGTGGTTACTCACACCACATGACCGATGAAAAAAGTAAGTTCTTATCCCTTGAAGAGTTTGATGGAGGTGTTATAAGGTTTGGTAATAACTCTCCCTGGATGGTAAAAGGAAAAGGATCAATTTCATTAAATGAGAAGAATAATTCAGATGATGTCTTTTGGGTTGATAGATTAAAACATAATCTTTTAAGTGTTGGTCAATTAAATGATAAGGGATATCTACTTGAATTCAAAAGTGGAGTGTGTAGGATTCTTGGAAACAATGGTGAACTAATTGCTACTAGAAAGAAGACAAGAAGTAATCTTTTTCATCTAAATACTAATGTGAATAAATGTTTGGTGGCAAATATTGAAGACAGCTGGTTATGGAACAAGAGATTTTGCCATGTGAATTTTGACAATTTGATAAAGGTTAGTAAATCAAGTATTGTGAGAGGTATGCCCCAACTTTTTAAACTAGACAATATGTTATGCAAGGACTATCAGATGGGTAAGATGGCTTATGTATCTTTTCAGAGTAAGTATTTCTCCTTAGAGAATATCCTTGATTTGGTTCATACTAATCTTTGTGGTCTTATGAGGACTAAGAGCTATTATGGTGATAAGTATTTTATGATCTTTATTGATGATTTTTCCAAGATGATGTGGGTAACTTTTATGAGAGAAATGTCTGAGGCATTCAGTGAATTAAAATCATTTAAAGCTCTTGTTGAGAAAGATACCAGGAAGAATTTGAAATGTTTGAGATCTGATAGGGGAGGTGAATTTACTTCTGATGAATTTGTGAAGTTCTATGATGAAGAGGGAATTAAAAGGTAGATGTCAGCTCCTAGAACTCCATAGCATAATGGGATAGCAGAGAGAATGAATAGAACAATTTTTGAAGCTTCTAGAACCATGTTGATTGAAGGTGAAGTAACGAAAATGTTTTGGAGAGAAGCAGTTAGCACTATTGTATATACTTTGAACTGGGTACTTGTCAAGAGAGGTAATAACAAAACACCTTATGAATTTTGGCATGGAAAGACTCCTAATGTAAGTTATTTCAAAAAAATTGGGAGTAAATGTTTCATTAAACGTGATGATTTCACTAGAAAATTTGATGCAAATTGTGATGAAGGTATTTTGCTTGGTTACTCTACAAAGAGTAAAGAAATTAAATGTTATAACAAGAGAACTAAGATCATTGAGAGTGTAAATGTGAAGGTAGATGAACTCTCTGAGCAATCTGATGAGACTAGCAAATCTGAATATGAGAATGATGAAGAGAAACTTGTGTTTATAGAACTAGAAGTGCAAAAGAATGTTGAGTAGGAAAATGTAAAAATAGGTGGTCAACCGATAAATGAAGAAAGCGATGAAGAACATAAAGAACAAGACACAACACTAGAACTGATAATACCAAGATATGTCAGACTGAATCATTCTGAAGACCAAATAATTGGATATAAAATGCTAGTGTACAAACAAGAAGGAAAATTAGAGAAAATTCTTGTCTGATTTCAACTATTGAGCCTAAAACAGCGAAAGATGCATTGAAGGATGATGATTGGATTAATGCAATGAATGAAAAATTAGATCAGATAGAGAAAACCAAGACTTGGACACTTGTTCCTAGACCAACAGACAAGAATGTTTTGGCCATTTGAAGGAATTGATTATGTGTTGCATTGATGTTCTATCATTGATGTCAACACTAATTATTTTGGATGCTTTACTGGCACTCTTTTGGTCCCACTAAGTTGTGTGGTTTCTAGTTGGATTGCATTTGGCATGATCCAGTATGCTCCGGTATGATAAGGTAATGGAATTGGCCTATTCATGTTCATATTTAGTTAGTTGGTTTTGATTTGGTGATCGGATACTATCCTATTCGCTTGGAAGCTTGGTTTGTGGTTTTGGTGAGGGTTTCACCAACAGAGATTTGATGAAGATCTTTGATTATATGCATAAGTGGTGTTGGTGCAACTTTTGGTATGGATTCAAGATGCTGATGGTGATCATGTTCGAGACTTGAAGGATTGGAATTATTGCTTTAGCATGTGGACCTATATTGCATCCCAGTTGATCTAGGTTATGGACCGACTTAATGTAACATGTGGATTGGACCTCTCAATATGTTTCTAGGATGTCTTATGGGTTGGATATTATTTGTTTGGTCTAAAGATGACATGTTTCATAATTATTTAATTAGTTTATTTTCTAGTAGTTGACCTGATTGTTTATGGTTGAGGGTTTGTATATATATGATGTAAGATCTCATTGTAGATCTTATGTGAGGATTTATTGAGCAAATAATGTAATAAACATCCAGGTAGAGGATGTTGGCTTGATGATGATTGTAATGAATTCATTGCTTGTTGTCATTAATGAAACACTCTCACACACATATATGATTATATCGACTATGGGTGTAACTTCAATTGTTTACACTGCTAACTAGTATGTTAGAGGTTTATCTCTAACCGGTAATTTGTGTCAACCGGTATGTGCATAAGAGACAACCTATGGTTATACTAAGTTGGCATCAAGATGAAGATCCAGATGAAGATCAAGTGAAGATTCATGGACAACGATTCATATGTTTTATTCAAAATGGTATTTGGTTATTTCTGTGATGAGTTACCTGCACCGACTACTTGGCAGTAATTTTTGTGATGAGTTATGATCACATGTCTAGATACACTGCATCTAGGAAATTGTTTTTTGATTTCTTTGGACCCACATAAGATTTGAATGTCTATTTAAAGACTTCTTAGTGAATCATTTAAAATTAAGGGAGATATTATGAAATTGATGGTATGCATTTTTTGTTGAAGAGTGATAAGTGTTAAGATGAAGAGTGTGTTGAAGAGCAGTGTTGAATGTACTTAGAAGGATCTGATCAAGCAAGTATTGTGCTACTCAGAATAGATCAAACCTTTCTTGTTATTTTCTAACCATTACAACATAATCAAATCCCTTAATCGGGTAAGCTCTAACAAGCTTCAATGTACAAATCCTCTAACAAGGTGATCCATTAGTTTGGATTCTTAAATCCTCCAATGAGGTTACTCCTTACATGGTACTACTTTTAATAGGGTACAAGCTTCTAATCAAGATTTTGGATCTGTAACAAGATTCGCTCCTAGCAAAGCACTTTGTAGATGTTAACTGGTCAATTATCTATTACTACAGATAGTTAACTTGTGAGTTCCATCTCACCATGCTTTTTACCTATTTGGGTTTTCCATGTATAAAAACTTGTGTTATGGTGGATGATTTACTTTTTGTGAATGTTGTTATATCATTTTGGATTGCATGCATTATGTTTAAAAGCTTTTTTAAGTTCATCTACCGATTAGTGTACTAGCATTTTATTTGGTGTCATTGATTCACCCCCTGCTCTTAGTTCTTTTAAAGTCCATCAATTGGTATCAGATCCAAACTTCTTTGAAGCCTAACCACTTAGAAGGGAGCCTTGAAACTACCATGGGGGACATGAGCTACCATGAGATGGCTAGAGAGCTAGAAGCTAGCAGAAATGAACTTGAATCCCTTAGGGTCAAACTAAAAGCTTCTCAAATCAAGAGGAGAGTGATAAATGAACAACTATAAGAGATATCTGATAATAGTTCTTCAGATGAAGCCAATTATTGATGCTTTAGTAGAGGAAGTTGAAAAGTTGAATGGTGAGAAACTAAATCTAAGAAGATAGCTAGAAGGTCTCACTATCTGCATGAGTCAAGAACTGGAAGCCAGAAGAGCTGCTGAAGATCTTATTAAGGAAAGAGATCAAGAGATCACAAAGATCAAATGGGAAAAGGACACTATGCATGAGAATTTGATTGCTGAAAGAGAAGAAAAGGAGAACCTACAGCTAGATCTTGAGCTTGCATCATCTCTGAAAGAGAACCTATCTAAGCATAATGAAGATCTCATCAAACAACTTACTGAAGCCAATGAGAAATTGGATAAGTTCATCAAAAGTTCTACCATGCTGGAAGAACAAATTCAATCACAAAGAATGAAGGGTGATATCTCTGGAATTGGTTTTCACACAACTAAAAAAGGTGAATCCTCTGGTACTAAGAACAAATCTGCTCTTAAGATAAAAAAGCCTACATGTAAGAAGGTCTTTAAACTTGTCTTCTTTGTTTGCCATAAACCTGGTCACACTGCAAATGTTTGTAGAAACAAACCAAATAGAAATGTAAGTTATAATACTAATGCTAGGTATGTGTCCAAGAAATTTGAAGGTCATTGCTTCACATGTGGAATATATGGACATAGATCTGTTGAGTACAGATATGGAGAAAAGAACCCTGTGCCACACATACATCCAAGACCAAATGGTGATCAGATGAGGAACTTTGATAACTGGGTAAACCTGAATTGGAAAAGATCATACGGCAACTAATTCAGTCCATTCGTGATGGAAAAGGTAACAAATGTCATTTGGACCTTCTATAATAACTTGGGTCATGTGGCTATGAACTGTAGAAGAAGAACATGACGAAGAAATGCAGGACCTTGGAGATCATCTGGTATGGCCTGTTATCACTATATCAAACCAGGGCACTTAGCAAAATTTTGTAGATCCAGAAATAGCAAACCGGTCAACTCTTACAAGGATTAGAAAGGAAAGAAAAAAGTTGATATTGAAGAAACCAAAGAGGATATGAATTAGATTTGGAAGAAGAAAAGTGATGACTCACCTGAAGAATAAACTGTTCCTTCACCTAGTGAAGAGAACCCTACACCGGTGACTTAAGCCTTTTTAATATGGCTAAGGGGAGCTTAACAACAAAACATCTCCGGACCCCTTGTGAAAAATGAGTGGGAAAGAATTTTGAAACATTAAATTTTGGTAAATTTTTGTTAACATGTTATCAACTGGTTTTCCACTTGAGCAGTGAAATTAGGGTTTGTTACCCTAACAGGTGAGCATTTATTACAATAGGTAAAAAGGATAAAAGAAAATTTTACTTTGTCATTTTTACCTCAACTCATTTAAGAAAGAAATTTGAAGCGATTACAGAGCTGAGTAAGACTGTCTTGTTGTTAATTATCAAATTGTTTTGTGATTTGGGAAATTAAGTTGAATTGAAGGTTGCAGAAAGTTGAACTGGTGTGCACTTAGGCATTTCAACTTGTAAATGGGGCAACGTGTGCAAAACAAGGTATTTCTTTGAACATACTGTTTTGAATCTTGTATGTCTATAATGGCATCTTCTTCAAAGTCTGTAGAGAGGTTGATGATCACTTTAGAGCCTATGGAAGCTCTAAAGGTAGATAAAATTGTGTCATATAATGCATTATCGCAAGTTTTGAATGGAGTTGTCGTAAATAATGATTTGTCCAGTTATATAGACTACAAGTTACAAAATTTAGGATCTCTATACATTTACACATAGCTGAAAGCACTTTGTGATGGGAACAGTAAAATTAAGATAGTATGCTAGGGTTTTTGAAAAGGGTTTTCATAATGCCTCTTATTTTCTTGAAGATTTCAAAGAAGCACATATCAAAATAATTTTGAGTAGATTTCATGGAGAGAAAATGTACTTTTAAAGGACTCACACAATTACCAAGGAAGTCATTCATGCTACTTTGCAACTGATGAAGTACTTGAGCTAAGGAAAATTTCTAAGGATATTGTCTTTGATTTAACTGGTTCTACATCTGATAGGTGTTCTTTTTCTGTCAACAACATTAGGGACCCTGCAGTGAAATTAGCAGCAATGGTGATAGGCTACTGAGTATTTTACTCCAATAGACTTAACAATGTTCCATCTGCAGCAATCCACATAGCTCATAGAATGATTGTGGATAATGATAACTATGATATATGTGAAGCTATTAGAAGACAACTATTTTTGAATTTGAAATCTATCAAGAAGGATAGTAGTCAGAAATTCAAGTTTGGTCAGCTTTTAGTCGACCTATTCTCTTACTTTCAGAATTTTCTACCGGGGATAGGAGACATTGAGTGGTAAAGGGACTCATCAGTCTCAGTACAAATCAAGAATAGCATCAAGGTGATAAAAAATACTTTCCATGCTGCCCTAAACAAGTATTTCAGCAAGTTCCAAAAGAAAATGAGTATGAGAATAAGAATACCAGAAGACGTGGTAAAGAACTTTGAGAAGGACATAATCTTCACCGTTACCACTAACTTTTGCTTAATGCAAGCTATTGAGCCAAGAGAGGAAGAAATGGAAGATATGAGTTATGAAGTAAACTATGATCTTCTAGTTGGCTATGCTAACAGCCTATTGGCATCACCGATAGCCAAAGAGAAAAGAAAATTGGACATTGTGGTAGTCCAAAATGAAGTTGCACAAGCTGATACTGCACCTGTGAAAAGTGCAAATGGAAAGAGTAAAAAATCTAGTGAAGCATCTCCAGAAACAAAGAGTACTAGGGTTACCAGGAGTATCCTAACCAAAAAGGAACCAGAAACCAATGTATATATTAAGGAAGAGATAAAGAAGAGAGGCAGAAAATTAATTTTGCAACTAGAATCTGAGGGAACAGATTCTGATGAAGAACCAAAGAAGGTAAAGGTAGTGTCAAAGGCAACTACACCTATTGATATAGCTTCTTACAAATTGGATACCCATTTTGAGAGAACAATGAAGACACTACGGAGGAATAGGTTTGACAATGTCAAAGAACATTTTCATTCCTTCACTGAAGATGAGAAAGAGCAAGTGATTCAATAGGTAATCACTCATTTGTGTCATTACAGTAGATTTCCACATGATTTGGAAAAGGTTATTTCAATCTCTTTGTATAATATTCTTTTAGATAAATGGGAGGATGCTATAAAATTAGAAAAATAAATTATTGATGAAATATTTGTACAATATTTTCCCAATTTATCTACGGATGAAATTAGTGCTTTAATTGACCAGTACAAAGCACATTTTTCTTTTAAAGAAAGAAGATTGAAGATTCTTAATGATAAAAGGGCAATTGTTGAAACTAAGACACATCAGATAGCCTGTGGAATCAAAAGATGGAAGAACTCATCCATTCTTCTAAGAATAAGGATATAAAAGAGATAGTTGATGATGTTAATAGACTAGAAATGAATGAAGAGGAGATCATTCAACCTGATGAGGTATATCCACTCAAGAAGAAGGATGATTCCATTATTCTTGTTGATGATAATGTTTAGAACATAGTGGACCTATTTGGAGACAACACTGTACTAGATATGGAGCCCCCAACAATCATTGATGTACAAGTTACACTAGTTGAGAAACCGGCTACTCAACTAAAAGTGGACAATCCACTAGAAACAAAACAACTGGAGAAACCCCAATCTCCACTAGTCATTCAAGAAATTCAGAAGGAGAGTACTGAAAATGTTGCCAAGCAGTCACCTGAAAAGACAACAAAGAAGAATATAGAGAAAGCTATCATTAAGGTTGTATCCCCTAAATCGGCAAAGTAGAAACAACTTGAAGATGATGATGATGATTCTTTAAGTATTTCAGGACCTATTGATATGAATGCCTTGAGCACATCAGAAATGATGAAGATTTCTAATGCTATGCAATCTAGAGCACATAAGAAGAGATTGAAAGAGAAAAGGGTTGAAGCAGAGACAATTCAGAATGTAGTAGAAATTTTGTCTAGTCTACTACTAGAAACATCTATAACACATCTTTCTAGACCCATTAGCAAACTTGGTCAGTTAGTTGCAAATGCATCTGATCAAATCAAGTCACTAGAAGATGTTGCTCAATTGTATGCTGGAAAGAGCCACAAGAATAAATATGGAAACAAACTGGCAAAAAATATTGAAAGTGGAAAAACGGCTCTATCTCACAATAAAAGTCTATTGAGAAAATCTATTGAAACAGGAGGAAAGTATCTTGCCTCCACCTCCAATGTTACTTTCTTTTATTCTAACATTTCAAAATGTCAAATTGAAATAGAGAAAGAAATGGAAAGGACATGAAAGGCCTATGTCCTACTCCAGGACTCCATACATGCCTTTAACAAGTTTGTAGATGATTTTCATAATAGACTGGACAACTATGATAATGAGGAGGCAAATAGACTTCGATCTCTAAAAGAACTCAAGAGTCTACTCACATCACAAGTAGACATATTACAGAGAGCCTACTCCAATGCAGAAGCTATCCTTGCATCCCCTGAAACCTGCACATTGGAATCAATGGAAGAATTCCATTCTCAGCAAATGTCTACATTCGAGTATACTACACACATATTGGAATCATGGGAAAATTCTTTGTCACAGATGAAGAAGATCTTCAATGCTATTTTTATGAGATTAGCTAATACATGAACTTTTTAAAAAGTTATTATTATATATGTTGAACACTTTGATACAAATTTTCTATATTTATGTATATATTTTACTTTTTCAATTTGGCATTGTTGTCAAAGGGGGAGAAGAAAATGTATGTGTGTTTCTGAAAATTTTGTATTTATGCATGCATTAAGGGGGAGTATGAGTATATGTGTAAATTTGTTGTGTATGCACACTTAGCGGTATTACTATAAAAATTTCTAAGTGTTACCATCAATGGCAAATGGGGATATTGTTGGCTTGATGATGATTGTAATGAATTCATCACTTGTTGTCATTGATGAAACACTCTCACACACATATATGATTATATTGACTATCAGTGTAACTTCAATTGCTTACATTGCTAACCGACATGTTAAAGGTTTATCTCTAACCGGTACTTTGTGTTAGCCGATATGTGCATAAGAGACAACCTATGGTTATACTAAGTTGGCATCAAAATGAAGATCTAGATGGAGATCAAGCAAAGATTCATGGACAATGGTTCATATGTTTTATTCAAACTGGTATTAATTGTTCCAACCGGTATTTGGTTAAATATTTCAAACCAGGGCACTTAGCAAAATTTTGTAGATCCAACCGGTATTTGGTTAAATATTTCTGTGATGCATTACCTGCATCAACTACTTGGCAGTAATTTTTGTGATGAGTTATGATCACATGTCTAGATACACTGCATCTAGGAAATTGTGTTTTGATTTCCTTGGACCGACATAAGATTTGAATGTCTATTTAAAGACATCTTAGTGAATCATTTAAAATTAAGGGAGATATTATGAAACTGATGGTATGCATGAAGTGCGAAAGTTTTTTATGAAGAGCGATAAGTGTTAAGATGAAGAGTGTGTTGAAGAGTAGTGTTGAATGTACTTAGAAGGATCTGATTAAGCAAGTATTGTGATACTCAGAATAGATCAAACCTTTCTTGTTGTTTTATAACCATTACAACAAAATCAAATCCCTTAACCGGATAAGCTCTAACAAGCTTTAATGTACAAATCCTATAACAAGGTGATCCATTAGTTTGGATTCTTAAATCCTCCAACAAGGTTACTCCTAATAGGGTACTACCTTTAACAGGGTACAAGCTTCTAATCAAGCTTTGGGATCTCTAACAAGATTTGCTCCTAGTAGAGCACTTTGTAGACCTTAACTGGTCATTTATCTATTACTGCAGTTAGTTAACTTGTGAGTTCCATCTCACCATGGTTTTTACCTATTTGGGTTTTTCACATATAAAAACTTGTGTTATGGTGGATACTTTACTTTTTGTGAATGTTGTTATATCATTTTGGATTGCATGCATTGTTTTTAAAAGCTTTGTTAAGTTCATCTACTGGTTAGTGTTTGAAGTATCATTTTATTTGGTGTCACTGATTCACCCCCCCCCCCCCCCCCCCCCGATCTCAGTGTTTTTCAAGTCCATTAGAGGATTTGGTCAATCATTGGTGATCGAGTTGAGTTTATGTAAGAGGTTTTAGTCCTCCAGTATTGAGCTTAACCGGAACTATATTCAGGCATAGGAGATGTTATCTTTGCAGTTCATTCATTTCTATGGATTGTAGTCTATATTTCTATGTAGTCAGTGAGACTCCTTTTGTGATGAGCAGTGTGCTCTAGGGTGTTGGCCTTCTTGTAAGTGCAGGCCCATCAATTGTAATTCACATACTTACTGCTGAAGTATTATTTGACTGTGAGTAGGCTTCCCATTGTGGTTTTCCCCTTTACCGGGTTTTCCACATATAAATCTTGGTGTCATGTGGATGGTATTTATTCTCTGATTGTTGTTTATGCTTAATTGGTTTATCTGTTATTTCGATATTTCGTTTAAGCATTTTGGTATTAATGTTTTGGGTTTCGGTATTAAAGTTTTAATTACTAATGGTTCTGTTAATCCATGACAACTAATTTACCCCCCCTCTCAGTTGTCTTCTGGTTATTTGAAGTGTCTAATAGAATGTGATTGGCACTAAATGGGTCTTTAGAAATTAGTTAAATGAAGAAGGCAAGGCTATGAGGAATAAAGAAAGGTTGGTATGCAAAGGATATGCACAAGAAGAAGGAGATTATTATGGTGAAAGCTTTGCATTGGTAGTGAGATTGGAAGGAGTAAGAATGTTACTTTCTTATGCAACATTTAAAGGATTTAAGGTCTACCAGATGGATGTTAAATCAGATTTTGTTAATGGAATCCTTGAGGAAAAAGTGTACATAGAACAACTAGATGGATTTTCTTTATCTGATGATAAAGATATGGTTTTTGAGCTACATAAGGAACTATATGGATTGAAGCAGGCATCGAGAGCATGGTATGAAAGATTGCATGCACACCTGATCAAGGTAGGATTTCAACATACTAGTGAGGATAGTAACATATATCTTAAGACTGATGGAGACAAAATGATGATAGCTAAAGTATTTGAGATGATATAATCTTTGGTGGTAATGATGATTTATGTATGGCTTTTTCTCAGGAGATGAAGAAAGAATTTGAGATGTCTCTTATTGGTGAGATTAAATTTTTCATTAGGTTGCAGGTCCAACAATTGGATGGTGGAATATTTATCTGTCAGAGTAAGTATGTAAAAGAAGTGTTGAAATTTTTTGGCATGGAGGATTGTAAACTGGTTGGTACTCTAATGTTGATAGGCTACAAATTGTCTAAACAAGATGATTCACCATCTGTTGACGAGAAGGAATGCAGGTTAGTGATTGGTAAATTGCATTATGTTGTTCATAGTAGGCCTTATATTACACATGTTGTTGGACTAGTTGCTAGATTTCAAAAGGATCCCAAGGAGACTCACTTGGTAGCAGTGAAAAGGATATTCTGGTACCTAAAAGGCACAATAGATTATGGTTTATGGTATCCTTATAAAGGTGATTTTTCTTTGAATGTATTTACTGATACAGATTGGGTAGACAATGTTGATGACCAGAAAAGCACTAACGATGGAGATTTTCTTCTTGGAGGTAGATTGGTTGCTTGGACAAGTAAGAAGAAAACTTGTGTTTCACAGTCAACATCAGAGGCAGAGTATGTTGTAGCATCAATGAATTGCACGCCAGCAATCTAGATGAGACATGTGTTAAAAGGCTTTAAATTTGGTATGTCTAAACCAGTAACTATTTATTGTGACAATACTAGTGCAATTAATATTTCTAAAATTCCTATGTTACATGTAAGAACTAAGCACATAGAATTGAAATATCATTTTCTAAGGGAAAGAGTACAGGAGAATCTAGTTAGAATGGAGTATGTGACAAGAAAAGAGTAGCTAGCAGACATTTTCACTAAACCATTGCTGAAGACAACCTTTGAGTAGCTCAGAGGTAAATTAGGGGTTAAACCCCTACACAAGAAGATATAGGATGTAGGAGATGCATCAATCCAATGGACATAATGACTATTCTTCACTGTGGATTCATGAGATGTAGGCTACTCCTTAGGGGGGCTAGCTTAGATGACATATGGAGAGATGTCAAAGACAACAACAATATATTTGATGATCGATGATACATATGCACCTTTGGCATTGTTGTCAAATGGGGAGAATAAAACTATCATGGAGAAGAAAACTATTAGAAAGGGGAGAAGACATGAAGAGTCAGAACTAGCATATGAGGTGCAGCAGAGAAGAGTTGGAGAAAAGTTCGAGTTGCAGAGAAGTTCTAGAACAAAGAAGAGTAGTATGAGTTGAGTATGTTGGTA
Organism: Cryptomeria japonica; assembly: GCF_030272615.1. Classification (NCBI taxonomy): domain Eukaryota; kingdom Viridiplantae; phylum Streptophyta; class Pinopsida; order Cupressales; family Cupressaceae; genus Cryptomeria; species Cryptomeria japonica. Next base: position 112,017,559 of record NC_081414.1, on the reverse strand, counting down.
ATTATGTTGGTGTTTCCATAAATTCCATAGGGGGATAATGTTGGCATGTTTGGCATAACTGATGATGCAGATGGAGAATGTTGACTAAATCAGTAAAGGACTATTGGTGATGACATTGTGATGAAGAGATTGAGATTGCATAATTGGATGACTTTGACTAGTTATTTATGTTGTTATTGATAGCAATTGATTCTTATTCAAGACAACTGATGTTTACTTGTGTTGTATTTTGTCATCTAAGTCTTTTTGGTCTGCCAGAAAGAGCTTACTGGTAATGAAATAGGAAACTGGGAATTAGGAACTTAATTGGTAAATGAAGAAATTCTTTGATTGGATCTGGCGTTTAGTGATGATTGAGTTGTTGTGATTTGGAATGTGAGTTTGTATCAATGTAATATGTATCGAATCAGAACCACATTATGTTTTTGCTAGAGAAAGTCATGTTTATGATTTTTGTTGAGTTTTTGCTAGGATTTAAGAAGGGTTTAAGAACTAGTAAAGAATTCTCTCAATCGGTAATGATTTTTGGTTTGGCGGTGATCTACATCTAGTTAAAATATTGGTGGTGACATTGCACAACCCATGTAGAAAATTGAATTGTTTTTTTGGAATGTTTGGAGATAGAATCTCTTGGGAAACAACGAAACACTTAGAAGAGTGTTCTAAGGGTTTGACTTTGTATTAGATCGAGTTGTTGTGATGAGTTACAATCACTCAATGATTGATATTGTGTAATGATTTGTATGATTATCTAATATAATCCTTGATGATCTGTAATTTAAAATCTTAATGTATCTAGGGTTTTAGTTGTCGACCTACTTGTAAAAGTTATTTATGTCGATATAGATGATGTTTGTTGTGTTGATGGTTTTTGAGAAGAGTGTGAAACTAAAAAAAAGTATGAGAGATCTGCCAGAGTTTTGTAGTTTTGGAGTATAATTGGATCTGATCAAGCAAGAAGTTAAGTGTTATACCTAGATCATTCACTATTGTTCCCTAATAGTTGCAATAGACAAAATCCTTTAAACAGGTAGGTCCTAACATGCATTAAATTGTAAATCCCCTAACAAGGTGACTCAATGTCTGAGTTCAAAATCCTCTGACAAGGTTGATCCTAACAGGTCAAAGCTCCTAACAGGGCTCATCATCTAAATCCCTTAACCAGGTGACTCCTAATAGGGTTTTCTCCTAACAGGGCATCTGATAGTTTTGGTACTTAATATAAGTACAAATCCAATAGCCAATAAGATGAGAGGGGGGGGTGAATCATACAAACTTAATCATCCATAAAAACATCAGATTCAACCTCGGTAACATATATATCAGCAATATAACCAGAAATTTTAAACATGCAAACTCAAAAGCATATGAACAATATAAACCTCATAACACCAGATTTAATGTGGAAACCCAAATAGGGAAAAACCACTATGGGATTTTGGACCCACTAAGAAATATACTCTTCTAGAGTATGCTTGGTTAAAAGAAAATCTTGTTAAAGATTACAAACACATTGCTAGATGTGACCCAGTTAAGAGATTTCCCTTAGATCTGTTAGGATCTTCACTTTGTTAGAAGTGACCTTGTTAAAGAATTTCAAACACTCAATCAGAATGTCACCTTGCTAGAGGGTTTACATATAAGACTGTTAAGTCCACTCGATTAAGAGATTTTTTGTCACTTTCACAAAATAACAGTAATAAAAATCTATCTGCAACTTCACATCTAAAATGCTAAAGCAGATTCTTATTTGTTCAATACAATCCAGACATAGAACTAATCTTGTCTATCTGCTGGGCTTCTATACTCTATTATTCTAACAGGTCTTCAAGCTTCTGTTCTCGGTAATCACTATGTAGCATCCCTATGCATACACTTGCTCGTATACATTGTTTATCAACAGTTCCCTATTTATAAACAATTAGATAACTGCTTAATCTCCTTGATCACATTTCCCATGATCAATCATAGCCATCAGATCTTCAATCTTGTCGAGGTTCAATGCATCTTTTGATCTGAAAATGTTTTACCCCACCTTGGAACTTGCATACGAGTCTTGGAACTTGTGCCAGGGTATTGTGGTTCAATCTGAGCTGTAGATCTTCATGTTGACTTTTCATTGCCTTAGATTCGTTAACAAAGTTCTTCCATGGCTTACCAATCATTTAATCTACTCCAGCTCATCAGCGTCCTTCATTAAATATCGCATGTAAAAATTTAATGCATTTTGTTATAGCTCGGTTACAACTCAGTAACAACTCGATGAATACTAAACTTCACTTGGTAGATATTCTGCCTTCATTAACCGATAGCGATAACCTTAGGGTTTACCGACAAGGTTCTTTGGTTGATAACATAGTATAGTATTAACCTTTACAATTTACAACATATGTATGATGTTAAAACAATCTAAAAAATCATGATCTCATCATTGTTTGACTCGGTAGTAGTTGCCCATTGAATACCTTATTCATCCCCTTATTCATCATATTCTTTCCTATTTCTTTTACTGACATCTTTATAATCTTCATATCATACTTCTCAAGATATGGCAACATCATACTGAATTAGAAAATCAATTTCTTGACATCAATGACAAAATAATAATATCAAGACAGTAAAACATCTTTAATCAGTTATATCCATAATCATTAACAACCTTCTCAATATCCTTATGAAATGCCAACAATCTTTCATTGTCTATTATAATCCAATATTGCCAACAACATCTTTGTAAGCTCCTAACTGGGATAGGCTCCTAACAGGGCACATTCCAAAAGAGAAGACAATTCTTATGGGTACCAATTCCCACCATGGTTTTTCCCTATTTGGGTTTCCACATGAAAATAATGGTGTTCATATGGTGAATTTTTTGATGTGATGTAATGATTTACTTTCAGTTTATGCATGGTTATTGAACACTTAATGAGAAACATTGATATATTAGTTTAGCAAATGATTATCAATAGATTCCTAGTACTAGTAAATGACTCTAATGTTGGTTTATGTTTGATTAGGTGAATGTTTGATAAGTTTAAGTTTAATTTTTCCAAGTGTTGTTAATACTTATTCACCCCCCCTCTCATTATTAACTGGATCCCCTAGGATTAACAGTAAGGGTTTTTGGTTGAGGGTTTGTGTGAGTTGTGTGGATTTGTATTTCTTAATTTTGGTGCATGCTCAAAAACATCAATGGGTTAATTTTATTTTGTTATTTCATGTTGAGATTAAACATTATATGTTGTAGATCTTTGGTTGTGAGTTGGGTTGTGTTTCCAAGCATTCTATGTTGTCAAGTAGCTCATGGATTGAGAATATTTGTGTGATTTGAACTTTTGAGTGTGTTTAAACCCTTTGCAACATTGAGACCCTGGGTATTACTATTATTTGAGCATTATATCACACATCTTGTTATTAAGAATATTTATTAATAAATAGGGGAGTTTATTTGGTAGTCGCAATAATTTATCTCAATGTTTGAGCTTTTGGATTTGGGGTTCTATTTGATGTAATTTGCAACACAAATATACTATTGATATTTGTTGTATTTAGTACAAAATGTGATGTTGTAATCCTCACCAAAATACCCTAGAGAAATAATCTAAAATCTACTAACCATTAAAATAATTTTTTTAAAAAACAAAACATTCATTACACTATATTATCATTAACATTCATCAACATAACATTAACTAATTTCATGATCACATAAAAGCACATTTATTAAACCATAAATCTATTATACACAATAAGAATAATTCTTTCTAAACATCAACATATCTCCAAATGTATTCTTGCAAACATATCCATTCCCTAGGGTATCTTAACGTTACTACTTGACATCTTGACACTTATCTATCTAGATGATCATATTCTATTATCCTCTAACCATTAATTTTTATGCATGTAGAACAACTTTAACACATATGCGTAATTCACTTGCATGATGATCTTTAATAAAAGCATCTTGGAATTCATTTAACCATTTAATCCCATAAATCTCCTAATTATTCAAATAAGAATCAATACAACTATTCTAATCTTTCCATCATTACTCTAAAGCATGCCATAATACAAATCCATCTTATACAATGCAAATACAACTCAAATACATATGACTATTCCATTTCATTTTCACATAGATCTCATAAACACCTATTACATACTGAAAATTTATTGATGGTATGATGAAAGAATAAGTATCTGGTAGAATACTAAGAGGGGGGGGTCGAATCAGTATATTGAAAAACTGATACAAAATTCCCAAATTCAAACGTAGTCACACAAAGTAAACATATCTTAGTCAAGATCAATATTCATAAGAATACTCGACATCAATCGGTTTAACTGTTATGACAAATTAACAGTAAACAACTTCAATCTTGTAAACATCAACAATGCTTAATCATAACTCAGCATATTCATCTCTCAATGCTTCTAGTTATCATGCCTTATTAAAAATTAATCAAATCAACAAATAAGATCATAACCACAAAAACAATCACCATTTGACACAAATGTTTATACGTGGAAAACCCAAATAGGTAAAAACCATGATGAGATGAGACTCACAAGGATAGCTATCTGAACTCTTCTAAAGTTCACCCTGTTAGGAGCCAAGCCTGTTAAAGCTTTACAATAAGTCCTGTTACGAACTAATTCTAGTTAGGAATCACCCGGTTAAGGGATTTACAAATATGCCTTAATGAAAAGCACAATAGCTTGTTAGGATTAACCTCACTGGAGGATTTAAGAATACAAGCTAATGGACCACCTTGTTAGAGGATTTAATGAGTAACCAAGCTTGTTAGAACTTACCCAATTAAGGGATTTCACTTATGCTGTAATTGTTAGAAAATAATAGGTTTTCTTGATCTGTATGAGTAGCACTACATTTGCTTGATTAGATCCTTTTAAGCTTCAATCGGCCTTCACTCAAAGTGTAGATCCATTCACTGGTTAGGCAACTACATACTCAATAGGTTTTTGCCAATCTTGCCAACAAACTTTACAAACAACTTCATCGACCTTAAATACAAATTAATTAGGTTGGTAACACAACAAAAACCTAATTCTCATCATCAAGATTACAAACAAGTTGGTACAATCTTGATCGTTAGAAATCATGGCAATCTCTTCACATTCTTTAAGAACATTCCAACCACTCCATAATCACCACTTCATCAGACTTTGTAACTCATCGCGCGTTGTGCATTAGATGCAATCCACTTTGCTCCTTCCCTAGACAATAACCATACATGCCAAAACAATTTGAACTTATCCACATACAATGATCACATGTGTCTCCATCATTACCACTCATCAAATAATAAACCAAGAAAGTTGATCGGTTAGGGTTTAATAACTGATAGGATTTATCAGTTAAATTGCATAGAAAGGTTTATCCCTTTACATTGGTTTACTGGTTCAACTCGCAAACTTTACATACCAATTTACATTATTTTCCACAAAGCTATTCTTACCGGTTACTAGCTAATATCAAAAACAACAATATCAACAATAACATGAATACCATTACCGGTTCAATTTACATCAATGACAACATATCATTAATGCAATCTCTATGCAAAATGCCAATAATATCCCCCTTTGGTATTGATGGCAATACAAATATCAACGCTTCTGACTGTTGCTGAGATTGGTGAATAGGAATCTTGGCTTACATTACCAAGTATTCACCTTGCTCTATCTGTCTTCAGCCTGCTATTGGTTCACCTAATCAAACACATAATTCTTCTCCTCAATCACATAATTCTTCTCCCACTTTGACAGTAATGCCAAAGTGAAATTAGAAACATTTAATTCTGCTCTCACTATGCATCAACATCATTCTACAGCTTGATTGTTAGGTCCTGGAGACAATTGAGAGGGGGGGGGTGAATCAATTGTTTAACAAATTCAAACCAAAAACAACTTAACCAACTTAATGCTTAATACCAGTAAACTAGTCTAATATGTTGGTAGACAGTTTTAATAGTTAATTTCCATACCGGTAAGGATTAATGCATGAAACAAAAAGACAAAGTCATCCACAACATATAACACCAATATTTGTAAGTGGAAACCCTATAAGGGGAAAAACCACGGTGGGAAACCTTACCCACAATCACATAATACTACTGCAGATAGTAAGTGTATACAAATGGGGTCTACACATGCAGAAAGGCGAAGCACCTAGAGCTCACTGCTCAATCACAAATAGGAGTCACACTGACTACAATTTGATGGTTAAATCCAATAAGAATGTACAACTCAAAATAGCATCTTCATATGCTGGATTCATTATCGGTGTAGTTATGATTGTCTTCACAAAAACCCTCCTTCACCTTCAAATGATGTCTGCGTGTATAGCTCTACCTATTCTCACATATATCTTCACATAATCCTTTTTCGTATTCCACATCCGATCTTACAAATAAGATCTTACATTTATACCATACCCTAAGACCAATTTTAGTAGGTCGGCCCTAAGGGATAATATAATAAAATTAATTTACAAATCAATTAATACCCGATGCAATAACTGATTCAACATGTCGGCTTAATACATTTACAACAATAATAAGTCATCTTCATAGTGTGCCATGCTGATCTGGAAAAGATAAACCTATTGGTGTAACCTGGACCTATTTGCCAGTAATAACAAATATGTAAATATGAATATGCCAATTAACAAACCTTAAAGACAAAGTGTCCAAATGATGTCTTCGAGATAATCATGTATTTTCCATATCATTCCAAGTGTTGGTGATCATTATATCCTGCCGGTGTACCAGATACTGGTGACTGTTCATAAGTCATTTGCTTGCTGGTGAATGTTGCTGATTTTCCAAAGTGCCAGAGTTGATAAGTGTTTAGTAGGTGTTGACATCAATGACAAAACCATACCAAAATACCAACAATCTCCCCCTTTGGCATTGATGGTAACACAAGATGGACAAACCATCAAAGTGCCATAACATAAATGCCAAATGCCAAAAACCAACAATCTCCAAAAAGAGATCATAACCAGAAATCAAAATACAGATATAGAGAGTAATAATCTCTCTCAAATAACAATCTCTCCCCCTAGGAGCAACATGTGTTTTCCTTGTGTTTTTCCATACCAATCTCTCCCCATTTGACATCAAATGCCAAAGTAAAAAAAATACCAACCAATTCAGTATACCAACTACTCCCCCTGAGAAGTAGCTTCCTCATCATAGCCGGAATAAGAGATTTCTCTATTAATTCTGTCGGTTGATGACAATCATCAACTTCATAAGTCTCTATCGGTGGGGGTATGACCCCAAGCTAGTCTCTAAGATATTCAAAAGTCTCTTTACGCAGAGGTTTAGTGAAGATATATGCAATCTGCTCTTTAGTATTCAAATAAACCAATTTTATTTCCTTTGCTTTAACATTTTTGCTTAGAAAATTCAGTTTGATAGAAACATGTTTGGTTTTAGAATGTAATACTAGATTCTTAGATATATCAATTTCTACAGTGTTATCACAATAGATAGTAATAGGTTCCTTTCATTTTACCTTTATGTCCTTCAACATATTTTGATTCTGTTGTTGATAAAGATGTACAACTTTGTTTCTTACTCAACCAAGAAATCAATCTGTTTCCAAGAAAAAATGCTCTACCGGTGGTGCTTTTTCTATCATCCAAATCTCCTACCCAATTTGCATCTGTAGATGCACATAATTCAAAGTTTTCATCTCTAGGATACCATAATCCAAGATCTATAGTGCCTTGTAAGTATAAGAAAATCCTTTTTACAGCCAATTCATGATTTTCTCTAGGATTACTCTGAAATCTTGAAACAATACATACTGCATTCATAATATCAGGGTTGGTTTGTGTTAAATACAGTAAACCTCCTATCATAGATTTGTATCTAGTCGGATTAACAGGTGTAGATTCATCCCTTAGTGATAATTTGTCATTTGTAGTCATTGGTGTGCTTACCGGTTTAGAGTTATCCATCCCAAATTTCTTTAGTAACTCTTTTAAGTACTTGGATTGACTAAAGAATATACCTTTATCAGTCTGAGAAATTTCCAATCCTAAAAAAAAATTTATTTCTCCAATCATAGACATTTCAAATTCTTGCTGCATTTTAATAGAAAATTCTATACATAATCCATCTTCTCCTCCAAAGATTATATCATCAACAAAAACTTCTATAACCAATATGTCATCATTAATCACTTTATAATATAAACTCTTGTCAGCATTACCTTTAGAAAAATTGATTTTCAAAAGATACTTATCCAATCTTGCATACCAAGCTCTTGGAGCTTGCTTCAATCCATACAAAGCTTTTCTTAACTTGCAAACCATATCTTTGTTATCTATCAAATAAAATCCATCAGGTTGTTCAATGTAAACTTCTTCTTCAAGATCTCCATTCAAAAATGCACATTTAATATCCATTTGATATACTTTGTAGTTCTTATGTGCTGCAAAAGCCAAAAATAATCTAACTGCCTCAATTCTAGCTACCGGTGCAAAGGTTTCATTATAATCAATTCCTTCTTTCTGAGAATATCCCTTACACACCAGTCTTGCTTTATTTCTGATTACCTTGCCATCTTCATTAAGTTTGTTTCTGAATACCCATTTGGTTCCAATTACATTTTTATCTTTAGCCCTGGGAACTAATGTCCAAGTGTTATTCTTCTCAATTTGTTCTAATTCTTCTTCCATAGCTTTAATTCAATATTTATCTTCACATGCCTCATTAATTGATGATGGTTCAATTTGATAAATCAAACATACCTCTTCATTTGCCAATCTTCCTCTTGTCATAACTCCTTTATACTTGTTTCCAATTATCTGATCTTCCAAATGATTCAGTCTTACATACCAGGGTATCTTTGTTTGCTGTTGTTCCTCAGTTACAGTGGAATTTTCAGATGATACTGGGGTAACTAGATCTTCATTTTGTACTAGTGGATTTAGTGTAGGTTCATTTGTCAAAATTTATGTTGTCGGTTTAGAGTCTATATACCTTGAAGTTCCTCCAAATTGTTCATCAATCTTCACATTTGTGCTCTCAACAATTTTCTGTTATCTTTTGTTAAAACATCTATATGCTTTACTCTTAGATGAATAACCAAGAAATATTCCTTCATCACTTCTAGGATCAAATTTCCCAATATACTCATATCTTCTAATATAACATTTACTTCCAAATATTCTGAAATATTTAAGAGTAGGAGTAATACCAAACCATAGTTCATGAGGGGCATTACCAGTTTCACCTTTGATGTGAACTTTGTTGAATGTATAGACCATTGTACTTACTGCTTCTCTCCAATATACATGTGGTAGGTTTTCTTCTAATAACATAATTCTTGCTGCATCCAAGATAGTTTTGTTTTTCCTTTCAACAACTTCATTCTGTTGTGGTGTCCGAGGTGTTGATAGCTGTCTTCTAATTCCATTTTACTTCACAGAATGCATTAAATTCCTTAGATGTAAATTCTCCTCCTTGATCTGATCTTAGACATTTGATTTTCTTACCGGTTTCATTTTCTACCATTGCTTTGAACAGTTTGAACTTTCCAAGTGCTTCTGACTTTTCTTTGAGAAAAGTAATCCAACACATTCTAGAATAGTCATCAATGATTAGCATGAAATATCTATCACCTTGTAAACTTTTAGTTCTAGCTGGACCACATAAATCAATATGGATTAAATCAAGAGCATTATTGGATTTTTCTGGAATACTTTTGAAACTAGCTCTAACTTGTTTTCCAAATTGACATTCCTTACATACTGTATTGTGAGGTTTGACAAGTTTAGGTAAATCTCTAACTGCCTTAGTAGTACTAATTTTCACCATGCAATCAAAGTTTACATGATAGAGTCTCTTATGCCATAGCCAACTTTCATCAATATGTGCAATCAAGCATGTCTTTTCACTGTTATTCAAATGAAAGATATTACCTCTAGTCTGATTACTGGTTGCAATTTCCAAACTAGTTCTATTCATGATTTTGCATTTTCCATTTTTGAATTGTAACTGAAATCCTTTCTCAACTAATTGACCAACACTCAAAAGATTATGCTTTAAACCTTCAACATAGTAGACATTGTCGGTATTATTCTTACCATCAAGAGATATTGTACCCTTACCTTTGATCAAACAATCTTTATCATCTCCAAATCTTACAAGACCTCCATTATACTCCTGAAAAGTTAGGAATTTATTCTTATCACCATTTATATGATGTGAGCATCCTGAATCAATGATCCATTCATTCTCATCTTCAACTTTAGTTGTTGAGGCTTGTTCTATCAGTTGAGCAGTAGGTGTTGGTTGATCTTCTGTTATAGCAACAAAAACCCATCCATTGTTTGCCAGATCCTCATCAAAATCATCAGTCACTCCTTCATCAGCAAGATAACAAGATTTGTCTTTATTCTTCTTAAATCTATACCTCTAATATTCAGGGTTAGGCTTGTATGTTCTTCTAGCTTCTTCTCTTAGTCTAGCATGTCTATCAGGACATCTTGAAGCCATATGACCAATCTTATTGCAGTTAAAACATTCAAAGGGTGCTTTACCTTCATACTACTTCCAACTGAACCTTTAGGCATTTTCCTTGCAAATAGTGCTTCAAGTTCTTCATTTTCTTTCCTACTTTCTTCAAGTTCTCTTGCATAAAAGGCTTTCCAATCAGATTTGTCAAATGATGGTGCAGATGATGTAGATGCTTTTCTTTATAGTAGCAACAAGACCAAATTCTTCAATTTCAAAAGCTGAAAGATTTCCAATCAATGTATCCCTAGTTACTGATGTATTAGGCATTGTTCTTAACTCATTTATAGCAATGACTTTCATTTTATATGCTGGTGGCAATCCTCTTAAAACTTTGAAACAATTTCATCCTCACTTAAGGTTCCTCCACAACATTTAATACCCAAAACAATTTCATTAACTCTTTCCATAAATGAAGAAATCCTTTCATCTTCTTCCATTTTTCAGATGTTCATAGCTGACCCAAAAGCTTTCAAGTTTTGCAATTTTGACTATGGAATCTCCTTCATTCAGTGTTTCCAAATGATCCCAAATAGCTTTAGCAATAGACCTATCTGATAGTCCCATGATTTGCTGATCTTTTAATGCGCTCAACAGTGCTTCTCTTGCTTTGGAATCATTTTCTTCATCTTTTCCCAAGGTAGGTGGATTAGGCTAACCAAGAGAAGGAGCAGTATAACCATTCTTTGTAACATCCCTAATGTCCTTTCCAATGCAATTTAAATGTGTCTCCATTCTGATCTTCCATATGCCATAGTTGGTTCCATCAAGTTTAGGATTGTCCTTCCTAAAATAATTAGTAGACATTGGATCTCCTCAAGTTGTTAAACTTCTGCAAAAGAGGACTAGGCTCTAATACCAATTGTTAGGTCCTGGAGACAACTAAGAGGGGGGGTGAATTAGCTATCTAACAAATTCAAACTAAAAACAACTTAACCAACTTAATGCTTAATACCGGTAAACCAGTCTAATATGTCGGTAGATAGTTTTAATAGTTAATTTCCATACCGATAAGGATTAATGCATGAAACAAAAAGACAAAGTCATCCACAACATATAAAACCAATATTTATATGTGGAAACCCTGTAAGGGGAAAAACCACAGTGGGAAACCTTACCCACAATAAGATGATACTGCTGTAGATAGTGAGTGTATACAAATGGGGTTTGCACATGCAGAAAGGCCAAGCGCCTAGAGCTCACTTCTCAATCACAAATAGGAGTCGCACTGACTACAATTTGATGGTTAAATCCAATAAGAATGTACTGCTCAAAATAGAATCTTCATATGCTGGATTCAATATTGGTGTAGTTCTGATTGTCTTCACAAAAACCCTCCTTCACCTTTAAATGATGTCTATGTGTATAGCTCTTCTTATTCACACATATATCTTCACACAATCCTTTTTTGCATTCCACATCCGATCTTACAAATAAGATCTTACATTTATACCATACCTTAAGACCAATTTTAGTAGGTCGGCTCTAAAGGATAATACAATAAAATTAATTTACAAATCAATTAATACCCAATGCAATAAATGATTCAACATGTCGGCTTAATGCATTTACAACAATAATAAGTCATCTTCATAGAGTGCCATGCTGATCTAGAAAAGATAAACTTGTCAGTATAACCTGGACCTATTTGCCTATAACAATAAATATGTAAATACGAATATGCCAATTAACAAACCTTAAAGACAAACTATCTAAATGATGTCTTCGATATAACCATGTATTTTCCATATCATTCCAAGTGTCGGTGATCATTATATCCTATTGGTGTACCAGATACTAGTGACTGTTCATAAGTCATTTGCTTGCCGGTGACTGTTGCTAATTTTCCAAAGTGCCAGAGTTGATAAGTGTTTAGTAGGTGTTGACATCAATGACAAAACCATACCAAAATACCAACATCCACTTCTTCATCAATCCATGTAAAATTTTGCAAGTGGTTCAGGGACTGATGTAATCAGCATCATGCTCAACTAACTGCATGAAAAGGGACAACCCCCAATTGACTTCTAAGATACTCAAAAGTGGTCTTAGCCAGAGGTTTGGTAAAGATATCTACAAGCTGCTCCTTGGTAGAAACATGCTCCAAGATAACTTCTTTACTTTGAACTTTTTCCATCAAGAAGGGATATTTCAGTTCAATGTGCTTAGTCCTTGCATGCAAAACAATATTTTTTGAAATGTTTATTGCACTTGTATTATCACACAAAATATTTATTGGTTCTAAGATTTCCATCTTCAAACCTTCCAAAATGTGCCTCATCCACATAGCTTGTGTGCAATTCATATAAGCTGCTACATACTCAGCTTTAGTAGTAGATTTTGAAGTACAACTCTGCTTTTTACTACTCCATGAAACTAGCCTTCCTCCTAGAAAGAATGCTCCACCGGTAGTACTCTTCTAGTCATCAATATTTCCTGCCCAATCAACATCTATGTATGCTTTCAAATAAAAATTTCCACCATATAGATACCATAACCCATAGTCAATAGTACCTTTCAGATATATAAAAATTCTCTCGGTTTCCATCAGATGTGCCTCCTTTGGATTCTTCTGAAATCTAGCAACAATACCAACTGCATGGGCAATATTCGGTCAACTACGAACAACATAGTGTAATTTTCCAATCATTGACCTATATTCCTTTTCATCTACAAACTTAGATGCATCTTTCTTGGATAATTTACAACCTATAACCATTGGGGTTCCAACTGGTTTACAGTCACTCATACCAAAAGTCCTAGAAACCTCTTTCACATACTTGGATTGAGTAATGAAAATACCATTCTTCATTTGCTGGATCTATAAACCTATGATAATTTTTATTTCCCCTACTAATGACATCTCAAATTCATTCTTCATTTCATCTGTAAAACAATTAGTCATGTCATCATTACCTCCAAATATAATATCATCAACAGATACTTCACTAACCAATATTTCATCTCCTTCTGACTTGAGATGAATGTTATTTTCATCACTAGTTCTAGCAAATCCTATCTTCATCAAATGAGTATGAAGCCATTCATACTATGCTTTGGGTGCCTGATTTAATCCATACAAAGCTTTATGCAATTTGCATACCATGTCTTCCTCATCTATCAATGCATAACCATCAAGCTGCTCTATATAGACCTCCTCTTCTAGTATCCCATTCAAGAATGCAGACTTAACATCCATCTGGTATACCTTGAACTTCTTATGAGCTGCAAATGCAAGTAATGTTCTGACACCTTCCAGTCTTGCTACTGGTGCAAAAGTTTCTCCATAATGTTCTCCTTCTTTTTGTGTATAGCCTTTTCATACTAATCTTGCCTTGTTGCGAACTACAACACAATCTTCATTTAACTTGTTTCTGAACACCCATTTTCTACCTATAACATTCTTGTTTATTGGTTAGGGTACTAGGTTCCAAGTGTTGTTCTTCTCAATTTGATCCAACTCCTCCTCCATATCTTTCACCCAATGATCATCACCAAATGCCTCCTTAGCACTTCTAAGTTCAAAGGTGGAGATCATGCAAGAGTTTTCTCTTATTCTCCTTCTAGTTAGTACATTGGCATCCTTATCTCCAATTATCTATTTAGGATTGTGATTCAGTCTCACATACTTAGGAATAATATGATCATTCTCTTCAGGTTCAGCTTCTTCATTATCATCTTCTTTTGAATTTATTTGTTCCGGTTGAATAAGTACATCAGGATTTGCTCTACTAGTTTCTGATTTAACAGTTTCAGGTTCCAAAAGCAAAATGTAAGGATCTTCATCCTTCTTCTCAGAACTGGTTCATTCTGAAACTTCAAGACATTCATCTACATGAACATCACTACTCTCAACATTTTTTTGTGTCCAGTTGTTGAAGCATTTATAGGCCTTACTCTTGGTGGAATAGCCAAGAAATATGCCTTCATCACTCTTAGCTTCAAACTTGCTTATGTAATCACCTCTTTTAATAAAACATTTTCTTCCAAATATCTTAAAATAGCTAACATCAAGTGATCTCCCATACCAGTATTTATAAGGGGTCTTGTCCTTACCTCTTTTCACCAGAACTCGGTTCATTGTGTAGACAGTTGTACTTATAGCTTCTTTCCAAAAAAAAATTTCTGCACCTCCTTGTATCAACATAGTCCTAGCAGCTTCAACCACTGACTAATTGTTTCTCTCTGCTATACCATTCTGTTGTGGTGTCCTTGGTGCAGAAAGCTACTGCTTGATACCATTATCATCACAATACTTAGTGAACTCCACAGAAGTGAACTCACTACCTTGATATGTTCTTATACCTTTTATCTTTTTGCCACTCTCTTTCTCAACTAAGGCTCTGAATGCCTTGAATTTACCAAAAGCTTCATTCTTATCCTTCAAGAAAGTGACCCACATCATCCTTGAACAATCATCAATGAAGATCATGAAATATTTGTCACCTTGAATGCTTCTTGCTCCTATTGGTCAACATAGATCTGTATGAACCAAATCTAACAAGTGCTCTGCTAAGAAGCACTTGCTCTTGAAAGTTGAAGAAGTCATCTTTCCTAGCTAACATTCTTTACAAATAACATTAACTGGTTTGTCTAGCTGATGCAGACCTCTTACTATCTTAGACTTGCTTACTTTAACAATATTGTCAAAATTTATATGACAAAATATCCTATGCGAAAGCCAGCTATCATCTATTTTTTCAATCAAACAGTTGCTAAATTTAGGATTGAGATGAAATAGATTATCTCTAGTCTATTTACCGGCTGCAATAAATTCACCTTTGTTGTCAAAGATTTTACACATTCCATTTCTAAACTCTAGTGGGTATCCTCTATCATTAAGTTGTGCCACACTTAAAAGATTATTCTTTAGGCCTTCAACCCAATAGACATCATAAGTAATTCTCTTCCCATTAAGAGAAATAACTCCCTTACCTTTAACCATACAAGGTGAGTCATTGCCAAATCTGACAACACTGCCATCAAATTCCTTCAAGGAAAGAAATTTATTTTGATCACCGGTCATGTGGTGAGAACATCCACTATCAATGATCCAATCATTAGAGTTTATCATTCTAGATACTAGTGTCTTCTGATATGATATTTCTTTCTTAATTGCTACTAACACAATATCTTCACTAGCATCATCATCAGATTCTTCATCAGTAATACCACTGTCAATAGCTACAAGACAATCTCTCTTGCCTTTACCCTTGTACTTCTTAAATTTGTCTCTCTTGTATTCATTTTCACCATTAGGGCAATTCCCTACTATATGACCAATCTTGTTGCATATAAAACATTTTAAAGGTATCTTACCTCTATATTTACCAGTGCCTCCAAACAGTCATTTTGCCAACAATGCTTCAAGTTCCACTAAGTTGTCTTCATCTTCAGCACCTCTGTTGGGTCTAGATTCATAGCTATGGTCAGTATCTCTACTTCTTCTCATAGATGTGTTAGAGATAAAAGCTCTGAATGTAGATCCTTATTTTTCTACACTACCATCATATCCATTTAGTTCAAAAGCAGTAAGTTTCCCAATAATAGAGTCAAGAGTTACCTTTGTCTTGTCTTGTTTTTTCCATACTCCATGTATAGTTTCAAGACCATGAACATCTACATATTTAGCATCAAATAGAGTTTTAGGACCCAAATGTAACTAAGAGGGGGGTGAATCAGTTATCTATTAATTTCAACCCAAATATAAATTAATCAAACTTGATATATAATACTGGTAAACCAAACTTTATGTTGGTTAACAAATTAACAGTTCATATTAATACTGGTGAAACTTAATGCATGAAACAAAAAGAGAAACAATATCCACAACACATAACACAAAGATTTGTATATGGAAACCCTGTAAGTGAAAAAACCACAGTGGGAAACCTTACCCATAATCAGATGATACTACTGCAGATAGTATGTGTATACAAATGGAGTTTGCACATGTAGAAAGGCCAGCTGCCTAGAGCTCACTGCTCAATCATAAGATGGGAGTCTCACTGACTACAATTGGATGATTAAATCCAATGATAATGTACTACTCAAAGTAGCATCTTCAATGCTAGATTCAGTATCAGTTAAGCTCTGATAATCTCCTTCAAAACTTCCTTGAACCTTCTCTATGGTCTGCTCATATGATCTTCAATATTCACACATACCATGTTACAATACCATAACCTTACATACCATGTCCATGCATCTCACAATTGAGATCTTACATATATACCAAAACCTAAGACCAAATGTGTAGGTCGGCTCACTAAGAATATTATAATTAAATCATTTACAAGTAAGTCAATATGTGATGCATCATGTCAGCTCAATGTAATTACAACAATGTCCAATTGATTAAATCATCTCCATAAAATGTTGTGCTAATCTAGAATAGATAATGCATGTCGGTTCATAACTTAGACCAATTTGTTGGTAACAACAAATATGTCAACCTGTTTAGACCAATAACCAGAATACCAAAAGCAAGTGTCCAAATCATGTATTTGACATAACCAAGTGATCTCCAGATGATAACAAGTCATCCTAAGTTCTGGTGAACAATATAACATGTCGGTGAACAAAATATTAGTGACTGTGCATAAGTCACTGAACTTGTCAGTGAACATGACCAAAGATCTCCAGAAGGATAAGTGTTGGTAAGTGTTGACATCAATGACAAAACTAATGCAACATATCTATAATACCAACAATCTCCCCCTTTAGCATTGATGGCAACACAAGATGGAAAAACCATCTAAGTGCCAAAGTAGAAATGCCAAAAACCAAAAACCAACAATCTCCTAAATAGATCAATACCAGAAATCAAAATACAAATGCAAAGAGCAAAAATCTCTCCCCTAATGAATAATCTCTCCCCAAAGGATAATGTTTTTTCATAGATATCTCTCCCCCTTTGACATCAAATACCAAAGCAATACAAATACTAGATACAATGAGTTCATAGAACCAATTACAAATACTAATGGTTATAACCAACTACTCCCCCTGAGAAGTAGCTCTCCTCCATCAAAGCCAAAAAAAGGTTTCTCTATAAATTCTATCAGTTTGATGCCAAGCATCAACTATCTATGTCTCTACCAGTGATAGTATAACCCCAAGGTGCTCTCTGAGATATTCAAAAGTTTCCTTAGGCAAAGGCTTAGCAAAGGCTTAGTAAAGATATCTGCAATCCACTCTTTAGTATTCACATAAACCAATCTCACTTTGTTTTCTTCAATATTCTCTTTCAAAAAATTGCATTTGATAGAAACATGTTTAGTTTTAGAGTGAAATACCAGATTCTTAGATATATCAATTGCTATAGAATTATCACAATAGATGATTATAGGTTCTTTGCATTTTACCTTTATGTCCTTCAACATTTTCAATCCATAATACTTGTGTACAATTAGTTGCTGCTGCAACATATTCTGATTCTGCTATTGATAATGATGTACAACTTTGTTTCTTGCGCAATCATGAAATCAATCTGCTACCAAGAAAGATTTCCCCACCAGTGGTTATCTTTCTATCATCTACATCTCCTACCCAATTAGCATCAGTGTACGCACATAAATCAAAATTTTCATCTTTAGGATACCATAGACCAAGATTTGTTGTACCTTGTAAATATTGGAAAATCCTTTTCATTGTTGATTCATGATTTTCTCTAGGATTGCTCTAAAATCTTGAAAGAATACACACTGCATTCATTATATCAGGTCTTGTTTGTGTCAAATACAGTAAACCTCCAATCATAGATTTTAATCTTGTTGGATTAATAAGAGCCGAATCATCCTTCAATGATAGTTTGTCAGTTGTAGTCATAGGAGTACTTACCGGTTTAGAGTTTTCCATACCAAATTTCTTTAGTAGTTCCTTCAAGTACTTTGTTTGACATATGAATATACCTTTATCAGTCTGTGAAATCTGCAATCCTAAAAATAATTTTATCTCCCCAATAATAGACATTTCAAATTCTTCCTGCATCTTATTAGAAAAGTATTTACACAATCCATCTTCTCCTCCAAAAATGATGTGATCAACAGAAACTTCAATAACGAAGATGTCTTCATTAGTCAATTTGAAATATAAGTTGTTGTCAGCCTTACCTTTAGTGTAGCCAAGCTTCAAAAGATATTTGTTCAATCTAGCATACCATGCTCTAGGAGCTTGCTTCAATCCATATAAAGCTTTCCTTAATCTGCAAACCATATATTTATCATTTGTCAATGAAAATCCATCAAATTGTTCAATGCATACTTCCTCTTCAAGATCACCATTCATAAATGTACATTTAACATCCATTTGATATACTTTATAGTTCTTGTGTGCTTCAAATGCAAGAAATAATTTGACTGCCTCAATTCTAGCTACCGGTGCAAAGGTTTCATTGTAATCAATTCCCTCTTTCTGTGAATATCCTTTACATACTAATCTTGCTTTGTTTTTGATTACCTTACCATCTTCATTAAGTTTATTTCTGAATACCCATTTAGTTCCAATTATATTTTTATCTTTAGGTTGGGAAACCAATGTCCATGTATTGTTCTTTTCAATTTATTCTAATTCATCTACCATAGCTCTAATCCAATGTTTATCTTCACATGCCTTAATAACAAATGCTGGTTCAATTTGAGAAATTAAACATACCTCTTCATTTGCTAGTCTTCCTCTTATCATAACTCCTTGATACTTATTCCCAATTATTTGACTTTCAGAGTGATTCAATCTTACATACCTAGGTGTGTTCACTTGTGGTTGTTCTTCAGTCACTATGGAATTCTTTGATGATGCCAACATGACTGGATCTACATTCTGTGGTGGTGCATTTTGTGGATGTTCATTTATGATCATCTCAACTATCGGTTCAGAATCCATAGACCTTGAATTTCCTCTAAAGTGTTAATCTATCTTCACATTTGCACTCTCAATGATTTTTTGCAATCTTTTATTAAAACATCTATATGCTTTTATCTTAGATGAATAACCAAGAAATATACCTTCATCACTTCTAGGATCAAATTTACCAATATAGTCATCTCTCCTAATGTAGCATTTTCTTTTAAATATTCTAAAGTACTTAAGAGTAGGAATATTACCAAACCATAATTCATAGGGTGTCTTACCAGTTTGACCTTTGATGTGAACTCTGTTGAAAGTGTAAACCACTGTATTCATTTCTTCTCTCCAATACACATGAGGTAGATTTTCTTCCAATATCATGCTTCTAGCTGCATCCAGAATAGTTCTATTCTTCCTTTCCACAACTCCATTTTGCTGAGGTGTTCGAGGTGCTAAGAGTTGTCTTCTAATTCCATTCACTTCACAAAATGTATTGAACTCTTTAGATGTAAATTCACCTCCTTGATCTGATCTTAAACATTTAATTTTCTTATTGGTTTCATTCTCTACAAGTGCCTTGAACAATTTCAATTTCCCAAAATCTTATGATTTCTCCCTAAGAAAAGTAACCCAACACATTCTAGAATAATAATCAATAATAAGCATAAAGTATCTATCTCCTTGTAAACTTCTTGTTCTTGTTAGACCACACAAGTCAGTATGAATTAAATCAAGAACATCATTGGATTTCATAGAAATACTCTTAAAAGTTGCTCTAACTTGCTTTCCCATTTGACATTCCTTACATACCGGATTATGAGGTTTTACAATCTTAGGTAAATCCCTTACTACCTTAGATGAACTAATCTTCATAATGCAATCAAAATTCACATGACAGAGTCTTTTATGCCATAACCAACTTTCAAAAATATGTGCAATCAAGCATGCCTTTTCATTGTTATTCAAATGAAAGATATCACCTCTAGTTTGATTACCGGTTGCAATTTCCAAACCAGTTATGTTCATGATTTTGCATTTACCATTCTTGAATTGTAACTAAAATCCCTTTTCAACTAATTGACCAACACTCAAAAGATTATGCTTCAACCCTTCAATAGAATAAACGTTGTCAGTATTGTGCTTACCATCAAAAGCTATAGTGCCTTTTCCTCTGATCAAATAAGCTTTGTCATCTCCAAATATTACTAGACCTCCACTGTATTCCTGAAAAGATAAGAATTTACTTTTATCACTAGTCATATGATGTGAACATCTAGAATCTATAATCCATTCATCCTTTTCTTCAATTTTAGCTACCAGGGCCTGCTCTACCAGTGGAACAGTAGGTGTTGGTTGATCTTCTATTATTGCAACAAAAGCCCATCCATTTGTCTCTATTCTTCTTAAATCTGTATCTCTGATATTCAAGGTTAGGCTTGTATGTTCTTTTAGCTTCTTCTCTTAATTTTCATGTCTATCAGGACATCTAGATGCCATATGACCAACTTTATTGTAGTTAAAACATTTAAATGGTGCTTTACCTTCATACTTACTTCCAATAGGACCTTTAGGAATTTTTCTTGCAAATAGTGCTTCAAGTTCTTCATTTTTCTTCCTAATATCTTCAAGTTCTCTTGCATAAAGTGCTTTCCAATCAGATTTATCAAATGATGATTATGATGTAGATGATGATGCTTTGAAGGCTAAATCTATTTTAACTATAGCAACAGGACCAAATTCCTCAAGCTCAAATTTTGAAAATTTTCCAACCAAGGTATCTCTAAATATTGATGTATTAGGCATTGTTTTGAACTCATTAATAGCAATTACTTTTATTTTGTATGCCAGTGGCAATGCTCTCAAAACTTTAGAAACAATTTCATCTTCACTTAAGGAACCTCCACAACATTGTATTCCCAAAATAATTTCATTAACCCTTTCCATAAAAGAAAAAATTATTTCATCTTCTTCCATTTTCAAATTTTCATACCTGACCTGGAAGCATTTCAGTTTTGCAATTTTGACAGTGGTATCACCTTCATTCAATGTCTCCAATTTATCCAAAATAGCTTTAGCAGTAGATCAGTTTGATAATCCCATGATTTGCTGATCTGAAAAGGTGCTCAAGAGTGCTTCTCTTGCTTTGCAATCATTCTCTTGATCCTTACCCAATGTAGGAGGATTAGGTTGACCCGGTGTAGAACCAACATAGCCAATCTATGTAACATCCCATATGTCTCTTCCAATGCAATTCAAATGTGTCTCCATTCTGATCTTCCATATACAATAGTTAGTTCCACCAAGTTTCAGACTATCCTTCATAAAAAAGTTTGTTGCCATAGAATCTCCTCAAGTTGTTAAACTTTTGCAAAAGGAGGACTAGGCTCTAATACCAATTTTAGGACCTAGAGGCAACTGAGAGGGGGGGGTGAATCGGCTGTCTATTAATTTCAACCCAAATATATTTTAATCAAACTTGATACATAATACTGGTAAACCAAACTTAATTTCGATTAACATATAACGGTTAATATTCATACCTGTGAAACTTAATGCATGAAACAGAAAGAGAAACAATATCTACAACACATAACACATAGATTTGTATGTGGAAACCCTGTAAGGGGAAAAACCATGGTGGGAAACCTTACCCACAATCAGATGATACTAATGTAGATAGTATGTGTATACAAATGGAGTCTACACATGCAAAAAGGCCAGCTGCCTAGAGCTCACTGCTCAATCACAAGATGGGAGTCTCACTGACTATAATTGGATGATTAAATCCAATGATAATATACTGCTCAAAGTAGCATCTTCAATTATGGATTCAGTACTGGTTAAGCTCTGATAATATCCTTCAAACCTTCCTTGAACCTTCTCTATGGTCTGCTCATATGATCTTCAATATTCACACATACCATGTTACAATACCATAACCTTACATCATGTCCATACATCTCACAATTGAGATCTTACATATATACCAAAACCTAAGACCAAATATTTAGGTTGGCTCACTAAGAATATTATAATTAAATCATTTACAAGTAAGTCAATATGCAATACATCATGTGGGCTCAATGTAATTACAACAATGTCCAATTGATTAAATCATCTCCATAATGTATCATGCTGATTTGGAATAGATAATGCATGTCGGTCCATAACTTAGACCAATTTTCTGATAACAACAAATATGTCAACCCGATTAGACTAATAACCAAAATACCAAAACCAAGTGTCCAAACCATGTCTTTGACATAACCAAGTGATCTCCAGATGATAACAAGTCATCCTAAGTGCTAGTGAACAATATATCCTATCAGTGAAGCAAATACCAATGACTATGCATAAGTCACTGAACTTGTCGATGAACATAACAAAATATCTCCAGAAGGATAAGTGTTGATAAGTGTTGACATCAATGACAAAACCAATGCAACATATCCATAATACCAACAGAGATAACTAATAATAGGCTCTAATGCTTGGTGATTTTCTTGTTGTTCTTTCTTCTAATCATTAGTCAGGATTCTAGTAGTTGTAATATACTTAGTTCCTATATGATCCCAATACTGACTACCAAGACTCTTAATGTAAATCTTCATTCTGTCACTCCATATTCTATAGTTATCTTTGTTGAACTTTGAACCTTCTTTCTTCATCATGATCTACAAGAACTTTTCCTCAAGTTGTTAGGCTTTTAGATTAAGAGGACCTGAGATGCTCTGATACTAATTGATGGTATGATGAAAGAATAAGTATCTGGTAGAATACTAAGAGGAGGGGGGTTGAATCCATATATTGAAAAACTGATACAAAGTTCCCAAATTCAAACTTAGTCACACAAAGTAAACATATCTCAATCAAGATCAATATTCATAAGAATACTTGACATCAACCGGTTTAACTGTTATGACAACTTAATAGTAAACAACTTCAATCTTGTAAACATCAACACTTCTCAACCATAACTCAACATATTCATCTCTCAATGCTTCTAGTTATCATGCCTTATCAGAAGTTAATCAAATCAACAAATAAGATCATAACCACAAAAACATTCACCATTTGACACAAATGTTTATATGTGGAAAACCCAAATAGGTAAAAACCATAGTGAGATGAGACTCACAAGGATAGCTATCTAAACTCTTCTAAAGTTCACCCTGTTAGGAGCCAAGCCTGTTAAAGCTTTACAATAAGTCCTGTTAAGAACTAATTCTGGTTAGGAATCACCTGGTTAAGGGATTTACAAATATGCCTTAATTAAAAGCACAATACCTTGTTAGGATTAACCTCACTGGAGGATTTAAGAATACAAGCTAATGGACCACCTTGTTAGAGGATTTAATGAGTAACCAAGCTTGTTAGAACTTAACCGGTTAAGGGATTTCACTTATGTTATAATTGTTAGAAAACAATAGGTTTTCTTGATTTGTATGAGTAGCACTACATTTGCTCGATCAAATCCTTTTAAGCTTCAATCGGCCTTCACTCAAAGTGTAGATCCATTCACTAGTTAGGCAACTATGCACTCAACAGGTTTCTGCCAATCTTACCAACAAACTTTACAAATAATTTCACCAACCTTAAATACAAATCAATGAGGTTGGTAACACAACAAAAACCTAATTCTCATCATCAAGATTATAAACATGTCGGTACAAGGATAGCTATCTGAACTCTTCTAAAGTTCACCCTGTTAGGAGCCAATCTTGTTAAACCTTTACAATAAATCATGTTAAGAACTAATTCTGGTTAGGAATCACCTGATTAAGGGATTTACAAATACGGGCCTTGATGAAAAGCACAATACCCTATTAGGAGTAACCTTGCTCGAGGATTTAAGAATCCAAGTTAATGGACCACCTTGTTAGAGGATTTAATGAGTAACCAAGCTTGTTAGAGCTTAACCGGTTAAGGGATTTCACTTCTGCTAGAATTGTTAGAAAACAATAGGTTTTCTTGATCTGTTTGAGTAGCACTACATTTGCTTGATGAGATCCTTTTAAGCTTCAATTTGCCATCACTCAAAGTGTAGATCCATTCATTGGTTAAGCAACTACACACACAACATGTTTCTATCAATCTTTCCAATAAAATTTACAAACAACTTCATCGACCTTAAATGCAAATCAATTAGGTCGATAACACAACAAAAACCTAATTCTCATTATGGAGATTACAAACAAGTTGGTACAATCTTGACCATTAGAAATCATGACAATATCTTCACATTCTTCAAGAAAATTCCAACTGCTCCATGATCACCGCTTCATCAGACTTTGAAACTCATCACACGTTGTGCATTATATGTAACCCACTTTGCTCCTTCCCTAGACAATAACCAAATGTACCAAAATATTTTGAGCTTATCCTCATACAATGATCACATGTGTCTCCATCATTACCACTCATCAAATAATAAACCAACTAACTTGATCAGTTAGTGTTTAACAGCTGATAGGGTTTACCGGTTACATTGCATAGAAAAGGTTTAACCCTTTACACCGGTTTACCAGTTCAACTCACAAACTTTACATACCCGTTTACAACATTTTCCACAAAGATCTTTTTACCGATTACTAGCCAATATCAAAAACAATAATATCAATAATAACATGAATACCATTATTGTTTCAATTGCCATCAATGACAACATATCAGTAATGCAATCTCTATGCAAAAATGCCAACAAACTTAAAATACCAACATTTTTTACATCAAGGAATTCTTCTCCCAATCACTACATCTTGTCCTATTATAATTTCCATTTCAAATACATGATAATAATTTATACAAGGACACATCATCTCTTATACATTTTTAATATATTATGACACAATGTATTCTTTTCATGAACATAGAAATTGGCTCCAAAGATAATCACATGAAGAATCCATGCATGCTACATCCATGAAGAGGAATATCCCAATGGAAGAAGGTATCAAACCACTCGACCATGTGGAACAAAATAGGAACCACCCGCCGTGCTAGGAGATGACAAAGGTTCCAATCCACACTCATGACCTGAGCTAAAACCTAACAATGAAACGATACATCATGAGTACACAAGACTCCCACATAAGAAGAAAAGCACCAAAGTACAACACATGGCTAAATCAATGCAATCAACCTCTAGAGGCAAAATAAAAAAAGCAAGGAATATGGAAAATGGACACATTTGGGGTAGAGTTTCATCACATGCTAACCTCATGTGGCATCTATCTCCACCTTGGAGTCACTCAAGAGAGATCGGGTATACTTCTCCAATGGTCTTCCTAATCTAGGATCCCAAAACCACTTCCCTGGGTCCATCCAATTGGGGAATACAATATCATATTATTTATCTTGATTAGGTTGTATTCCTAAATACCCAACCCACTTATCAATTATTATTATGTTAACACTTGCAATTAAACCATAAACTCTTCATGTGGTTCCATAGGTTTAGACCTCCTTCCTAGGTATCTAGTGCTCATGACCTAGGTCCAACACATGCAAGAGCCCACTACCTCAACAACGAACCAAGGCCATAGGGTAAATACACATCCATAAAACATAAATAAGCATCATGAAGGCTCAAAAGTGATATAAGAACATATACAACGAACTAAGCACAAACTAAAAAAAGAGTACTCATAAACCATACTCAAAGAAAGAAGCCTTCACCATATCATCATAAAGGATAAGACAAACTTGAATGAAATTCATAAAAGAGATTAAAAAAAATCAAATCCTCATCAGTTACACATAAATCATCCCACTAAAACCATACAATAAATCCCTTAATAGCAAGGCATTCTCCTTCCCACTGGAGCATCATATCACAAATGAAACACCTCAATGGTAATGCATGAATCCTCCTACTGGAGAACTAGAAACAAAATTAAGGATAAAAAAACATCAAATTCAACTCAGAGAATGTCAATACAGACAACACAAGCCCCTGGAAGGACCCTAAAATCAACCCACACAAACCTAGATGACGAAAACTTCATAAACTGCAGATTACTCAGAATGGCGCATACAAAACCCAAATTGGTGCATATGATCATTGAAGTACATATGACATGTTATGTGGCACATATGACATGTTTTGTGGTGTATATGACACAGAAAGAAAAAATGACATAAAAGAGAGATAAAATTTGAAGAAAATGCCCAGTTTGGGTCCCAAGCTCACAAAAAGGTTAAGGTTCATTCCCAAAATGTACAAGAAGGTTAAAATGACAAATAAATAGCATTCTAAATCAAAATAATAGCCTTCTATGGGATTTAAGAAAAGTTACAAGAACAATCAAACACACAAAATACACAGGAAAGTGCTCAACCTCCTCAATCTCAAAGAGAGACATAATGTAGATAGAAAGGTGACACAAAAGGAATACCAAAGATGAAATGATGACTTTCCAAGCCTCTAAGGTAAATTAAAAATCAATACAAAGCAAGACTCTTTGAAAATAACATTCATAGGTGACTGAAGGTAACACTCGACAACTCCCAAAATATCTATACAAAGAAACTCATTCCTAGAACCTAAGAGAATGATACAATCATTAAGGAAAATGAAATACACTCTCTAAACATTGAGAATGTATGGAAATACCCAAATCCAAAGTAGGAATAGACAAAGGAAAGACATAGGAAATACATTCTTGGAAGCATCATGTAAAAATTCCCAAATTGATATAATAATAAATTTCTCTTTTCAATTTCTTTACAAGATTCAAATAAATTTATAACCAATTAGAAATATCTTCAAACAGTCTTTCTAAAAACACCTTTAAAGACAATCTTTTCAAAAATAAGTTTGAAGAGAAAGAAGATCCGAGAGTTGCAATCTAGAGATCACAATCCAAACAATGAAGATTTGATGAAGAGAAATCCCAAACAACAATCTAAGCAAGTGAGCTTCAATACAATCTCCAATGCAATCCAAAACCAATTCGCAATCTAAAATCAAACTCAAATTTCTAGAAAGATTAAACTGACAACAATCACAGAGAGGCAAATAAATAGAGAAATTATTCAAAATTATGACCAAATGTCAACCAATCAAAATATTCCTACAAATAATATAATTTACCTAACTTCTATATTAAAATCCAACCAATCATATGCGATGGTAGGTAAATATATTCAAATATAATTGCTGTTAAAATAAAACTTTATTAAAAACACTTTAAATAATGATTCCTTACTTGATGTAATTAATTGAATAAATTAAATGAATAAGGCCTTAGAAATAGGACCCTTAATAGAAAACATAAAAATCAAATCACAGATTACAATAAATAATTAATAAAATCATTAAATAAAAAATCACTAATAATAATAAATAAAATAAAATAACAATAAATAAATAATATGAAATAATTGATAAATCCTCAAATAAATAAATAAATAAATGCTCAACATTAAAACAACAAATAAATAATAAATCAATAATGGATAAATCATCAAATAACAATTAAATAAATTATTCCCTTAAAATAATTCAACAACATTAATAGTCAAATTAAATAATTAAATCACCAATAAATAGATGATTGATGATTGAATATACACAATGATCAAATTAATCATTAATTCAATAAACCAATTAAATAAATCCGCATTGGTTAAATAAAATCTCTCAAGGAAATCATCATCCTAAAATAATCAAATAAATATCTATAATTCAATAATTAAACAATTAGCCAATAATCACATAAACATGGACTTAACCCACTTACGCCAAAGGGACAAACATAACACAAGGTCCTAATCTCAACTTGCATCATGGCACAAACAACAAGGTACACAACTTAGACCTAGAGTGTGTGAGGGAAACTATGTCATCTCTAACAACTTGCCATTGGGATGAAGACACACTCAAACCTGTGGAGCTAGGTGGACTCAATGTCTAGTACTTGCAAACCTACATCAAAGACCAACACAACATATATGATACATATATATAAACATACAAGTAATAGAGAATCACAATGACATATCCCACTTGTAATGAGTGATATGACATCATCTCTACTCACAAAGATAGTCATGCAATATAATATCAAAACATCCCATAGAATCATCATCATGAAATAGGGTCAGTATCCTCATAAGTCACATAATCCATGTAAACAATTATCATATGTACATCTCGATGAATCATATAAATCCATCCATCAAGGTGATACTATGCATCAACATCCATAAGAATCATCAAAAATCATATGTCATAAAATAAGTCTCGCATCCTCAATCATAAAAGTCTCTAGTCATAAAGATTCAGAATAGATAACATGAATCCACATAAAGTCCTAGTATCAAAGATACCATCTAAAATAGAAGAAGAGTCATAAATAACCATCCAAGTAACCATCATAATTCTAAATAACTCTATATGGATGCAAATCAAAGTGCAATTCTAGGAGGGACACTACATGTTAAAACCATGGAAAAAACAATAATATACATTCTACATTGGTTTCATTGAGTTCTAGTTTTGTTTGGTTGTATTTTGGAGGGTTTTCTAACATAACTGGTTTCACCATTTATGTGTATTTTGAAATATGAGTTGAAAAGAAGTTTTAGTTTTTAGATCTGATATACAGTTGAGGTATCACTTCATTTGGTTAGTGCTGGAGGATGGATAGTTACGATTGGAAAAGATACATATAGATGAAAATCCAATGAATATGTTTAAAAAGGTAGTGACAAGGGATAAGTTGAGCTCCTCTTTATCTTCAGTTGGTCTTCAAGACTAAAAACATTAAAAACACAAGAACAAGGTCTAGGGTGTTTCATTCGAGTGGGAGATATAGGGTCAATGGTGTTATGATTAGTCTCCAAGTGGTAGAATGTTAAGTTGTGGAGTTTGATGAATCTCCAAGTAGGAGATTGCTTTTGTATGGAGCCTAATCAGATTTGAAGGTTAAATTTTCTCCACTTTTATTGGCTCAGTTTCCCCCCAAATTGTTGAATGCGGGTTTGGGGGAAGCGCCCCTAAGGTTGGGTCAAGGGACAGTGACCCTTTCATATTATTTTATAAAGGCATTTGAAGTTTTTTTTAATTGGTTGACATGTTCTAACCCTAATTTTGTAACCAAGATAAGTCTTGATTAGAAGGAAAAGGGCTAGGGTTTTCTATAGAGATTTATGTAACATTTTGTAGCAGTATTGAGTTGCAAGAGTTTGTTGGTTGTAATCGGTTTGATTTGTTGGATAATAATATTGGACTCTCTATTTGGTGGGCGTAGCTTGAGTTTGGGTGAACCACATTAAAATTGTCTGTTCTTTGTTATTATTTATATTCCTCTTTTTAATATTTACATGCAATTCTCAATAGTCCCTTTTATCTAATAAAGATAAGTAAAAAATTAATACAAAATAAAATTGAAAATTATTTTAAAAATACCTATGCAATATTGCACAAGGAGGCTTTATGATATAATTGTACAAATTTTTTATTTGTTTGACCTCTTATTCAAATTACTTATCTCTTGATGATTTAACAATCGATCACTACATTTTGATATTCTTGGAATGTAATGTCACTATTTATTTTGTCAAAAAATTCTTTTAAATATATGCTTTTATGAAAAAGGTAAAGTCAATCAAACTACTTACCTTCACAATGTCCATTTTGGATGAAATCAAAGCCTAATTTAGCCATATTAATTGTTTTGAATGCAATGAAATAACCAATTTATTCCTTGGAGTACTATAAGGATTGATTAAAAAAAAAAATGCATAATTTACACGAATATAAACCTTAGTGAAAAAAGGTAAGACATAATCTCAATTTGAATTAAGTTATAGCTTATTTGTCCTCCTCTCTTTGAATTAATTTATAGATTATTTGTCCACTTCCCTTACCGTACTAGAATTTACAATAAACACAAAGTTACCCAAAAACTAGCAAGAATATGACATTAATTCAGAATAGAAATAATTTAAGAATTACAACGTTTCAGTATTTATATCTAATTGTTCAAGATGCAAAAATTAAATAAATGACTACTTAAGAATGCACTAATGAATTTAGAAAGTATTCTAAAGAAGAGCAATTACCTGAATGACTAATTCAACTATACGAATAGAAGTATCAGGTGAATTCATTGTAGACCAAGTGAACTCACTTTGATGAAGAAGATGTGATACCTAACTACCATCAATCAAAAAGTTGAAATATGTAGAGATACCATGAGATTCTATCAATCAAAGATTTGACACTCTTATTTCTAAAATAAATAAGATACCATGAGCTTTTAATAATTTTTTTAGCATTTTCAACAAAGGGACCCATGGAAGATCTCTCATATCAAGTATAATTTAGGAGAAAATTTGGAAAAGTGCATAATAAATTAGATGAACTTTTCTAATTTCAAGGTTTGTGAAAGTAGGCCCTAATAGTGGTTCTAGTTGGCAACATGTGCCTAGTAGGAAAAGGTAGAATATAGAAGAAATATTGGAAAACATGCAAAAAATAAAAAAGGGGACAAGGAGGGAGAGGAAATAAAAAATATATAATAAAGAAAAGTAACAAAAAATATTTATATATAGGATACTAACATGCAAACACTTACAGAGTAGAGCTTCCAAAGAAGAACCATGGTGCAAAGCCATGGATAGGAAAATTAACAATACTTGCCTCTGTCCAAAATAAGTTTGTTGAAGGACAACATCTTGGGATTCAAACAGTTTTTGCATCCATATTCCACTATAATAAAAGTTATTCTTGTCTGTATGCAATTAAAAACTTTTATTTTTTAAACTATGAAAGGTAGAGATGGAAATTATTTGAGCATGATAATGTTGGCAGCAAAAATGCAAGAAAACTGAGAGGGGGGTGGGGGTAAATCAATTTTCACCAAACTTAAAAAATTAACCTCAACTTTAGATCTGATTAGGAACAACAATAGAAAAGATAGACACCACATCAACAACACACATAACACATGGAGTTTTGACATGGAAAAATTGGTCAAGGGAAAAACCATAGTAGGAACCTACCCACAATATGATGATACTCTGCAGTAGTATATGTAAACATTACAATGAGGAATGCACATGCATTCAGGCACACTGCTCAAAACAACAAAGGGCAACAAACCTCGGAAGGCTCACTGCCTTACAAAGATCGGACAATAATCTAGATTACATGAACTGAAAGAATAACATCTCCAAAATGCCTAATCATAGTCTCCATTAAGCACACTGCTTGCACAACAACACTTATCTGCACTTCTCGACTACTAAAAGCTAAATTCACATGTTTGCACATACATTACTCTCATAGATCATATATACAACCATAGACATACATCATGATCATCACACTTATTTATACAAATCGTCCACCTTAACCATAAGGTTATATCAACACATAAGACCTAATTACAAAATTACACCACACAATACATAAATCTATATGTGGACCAATACAATATTGGCAAGGATATAGCATGGATCCAAATCAATTCCTCAAACATCAAACACCACTGAATATCTTGCTAAGATCATCTACAACATGCAAGAACCATCAACTCTACCAAAAGTTGTATAACATGAAGAATACCAGTGGACCAATAAAATATTCAATAACATGCACCATGATCAACGCAGACCACCAAAATACATAGAACATGGTCAAATAACTTTAGAAAGCAATGTGAATTCCATGTCAATAACTACAATGAATCAGATAACAAGAATCATCATTATTCTATCATTGGAGCTCAAGAACACAAACAAGAAACTGAAAGATATGCTTGTGAAGTTCCAAACCATGAACCACCTGAACAAAGGATACACATGAACATCCCCAACACTCTCCAAAATCCACTTAAAGAATCAATTCTAAAGCAATACAATCCAAAAATCATAACTTTGCAATACAGAACCAATAGAAAAACAAATCATCACATCGGATCACATAGCTTGACCAAATCACCTTCCAGAACACTAAAACTCATACTGAATCAACTAGAGATAAGTATCACAAAACCCATTAATCCACATAAATACATCTGCAACCAAACCAACTCTTTGCAACAAACCAATTCTCTACAACACAAGAATATGTTGACATCAATGATAATAACACATTTCAACAACAACTAATATCCAACAATGTCCCCCTTTGGCATTTATGATAACATATGAATGTGAAAAACAATCAATGAAAAGAAAGAAATCAACTCTGAGAATCTCCCCTTGAGATCATACACACGTAGCTCTCTACTTTAGATAAATAAGACAACTTTTCACATGCTTCTCTCCCCCTTTGACAACAATGCCAAAGACATATATAGATCATTATTCTCTCTCTCTCAAATAATCTCTCCCCTTTAGAAAAAAATCATAAATCTAAACAATTGAACCACACACTGACTAGTCCCCCTAAGCAGCAACACCTACTTATCAACCCACATATCAAGATAAGACTATGAAGTCCATTTGATCGATGCAACTCAATGCATCTATCTGACACCAGGAGGGGCAATCACCCCTAACTTCTCTCTTAGATATGCAAATGTATCTATAGACAAAGGATTCATGAAGATATCTGCAATTTATTCCTTTGTAGGTACATAATCCAATCTGACTTCCTTCTCATTCACCTTCTCTCTCAAGAAATGAAACTTAATTGATATATCTTTTGTCTTAGAACATGTAGCTCCAAATTCTTAGAAATATTGATGGCACTAGAATTGTCAAAGTATATAACAATAGGCTCATTATAAACAACTCTAATATCCTTTAGCATCTGCTTCATCTAAAGTACCTAAGTATAGTTGCTAGCAACAACAATGTATTCATCTTCTGTAGTAGATAAAGAAATAGCATCTTGCTTCTTGCTTTCCCAAGAAATCAACTTCTTTCCCAAAAATAATGCTCCACCGTAGTGCTCTTCCGGTCATCATCACTGCCCAATCAACATCAGTATAAGGATTTAAAGTGAAATCATCATTCTTCAGATACCATAGATGATAATCAATTGTTCCCTTCAAATATCTGAATATCCTCTTCACAATAGTAACATGACTTTTCTTAGGATCAACCTGAAATCTATAATGCCCTGCCAGGAAACCCCTAAGGGTTTAAGTTAAAAACACTCAAATAGAGTGTAAATATATATATTTTTTTATAATAATTTAGAGCGTTAATGAAAAATTACAACATTAAGATAGTTTGAAGTTATCTCAAAGTTATCTCTAGCTAGATAACACAGCGGAAGGCTAAAATGATCCTAAGGAGTTTCCCAACGCGAATACATAACCTTACACCTAACTCAACTTGCGTCATTAGATCCATTAAACTGGATATTTAAATTACGAGATAATGCATAGATCTTGATTATATATGTGTTCAATGGTTTGACATCTTATAATTTTAGGAAGCGTTCATTTACTTTGGGTGGTTAGGAGGCCATTGAGAAGTTATTTATTCATTGCACTTTAATTCATAATTACATTAAGAGGCCTCCAAAAAGGTTCATGCGTTTAATATAGTGAAGTTCATTCATTTGGGTTTAAGGTAACCACCCACAATCGATATCTTTCTTAAATATTAAAAGTATGGTTAATTAGACGAGATTCATTCATTAAGGATTAACTACAATTAATAGAGTGAGGTCCCTTCATTTGATTTCATGCATAGCCAACTAATGAGTTGTAGTTCTTATATGAAAGATAAAATGTGAGTAGCCATAGAATTCATTTGAAGTTTTGATAATGCAATAAATGGACTAATTTCATTAAGGTGGGTGTGTATTAGGTCACACGAGAGCATTCTTTAAATTAAAATATCGTTAGCTAGATGATATTCATCATTTCAAGATTGAATAATAAGATCATAGTGACATCCTTCTAGTAGGATTAAAATACAATTTTCTTATTGCATATCACTCTTTTTTTTTGTTAAATGAAGTTAATATGAGAGAGATACTTTTACTAAGATTTAATGTATAAACAACTAATCAATCATTTCCCATTTTAGTTCAATTTTAGCAATCATAAGGGATTCTTTTTTTTATAAGGGTTATAACATGGATATCTAGTTGAGTCCACACAATTATCAAATTAATCTGGTGAGGATTATTGGTTATAATTACAACATAAATAACTAAATATATTCATCCAATATAGTGGAATATAATTAACATGGCATTGCTCATTTAAGAAGATAAAAGTAATTACCTGTATGTTGATCATCCTTTAGATTCCAACTTAGAAATTATAACATTAATTCTATCTTTATTTCCCTTACTCATTTGTTCAATTTACATGCTTAATAACAAGTTAATCCAATGATGTAATCTAGCAAGATTCTTTCCACTATTACAACTTTAATTAACATATTTTAAATACTTTGCCATAATCATAATTTACAATGTTTTATAAATCTGATTTACTACATTCCTCAAGATGCCAGATTTTGTGCATTTGATTTAAATTCGTTAATTTTCCATCATACACTTATACAAGATAACAACCATACATGATAACTTAAAGAATGAAACAAAGGAAACTAAAACATCACATAACACAGGTATGATCTCGGAGTTCACCCCTAAAGGGCTACATCTTCGGGTCTGCTCAACTGCAAGACCCCTCTGGCATTTAATATAGTTAAGGTTACATATTTACATGTCTTTACAACTCTGCCCTTTAGGCGAACACATACACTATTCAACATCTACCTCAATTGATTATTACATAGTGATCCCTTTTAAAAGCGGGTCAAATTGAATCATAACAAAAAAAAAACAAACAAACCTAGATTCTATTGTTTGACGGTACCCTAACTAGGGGTTTGACCGACTTATGACCAAACACTAGCATATCAAGTCTCACTATTACCTAACCAAATTTTATTACAGCAATTTAATCTGCAAGGACATCATCCGGAAGAGGTATTCATTTTTCCATATCATTTCTATCCATTAATGTCGATCAAGTTTATGGTTTTGTTAGATTAACTTTTATTTAAAACTTCACATTAATCCATCATTAATACTTAGCCTATGTTAATAATGTGTAATACCCGAGCATGACATAATCAAAAGAAATCAATAACTATAAATGAAGTATAAATTTACCAAGTGATGGTTATCTAAATTCAAATATTATTTACTAATCCGGAATTAAATAATATAATAGAAAACTGAATTTAAAATTAGATAATATAAAAGAAAACTGAATTTAAAATTTCTTAACTAAATTTAACTCCACTCATTAATTTAACTTCACTTATTAATTTATATATAATAATAAAAAAAACCTTTTTCAAAATTAAAAAAAAAGGAGGGAAGGTCACGTGGGCCCTCCCCTTTGGCAGCCCAAGCTACCATTGGTAGCGCTGCTACCAAATGGTAGCAGGTAGCGTTGCTACCATTTGGTAGCAGTCTGCTACCTCTGGTAGCGCTGCTACCAATAGCAATGCTGCCATGGGTACCCTATTACCTTCAGCAGTGTGGGGAGGGGGGTTGGGTTATGATAAATTTTTTTTTTTTCTTATTTTTTGTTTTTTTTAATTTTTCTGTTAAATTTTCAATAACAGACACAGTCCAAACTGCCCAAAATGTGCAGTCAAGTTTTAATTTATTGAATCTATATATATATATTTTTCTAACTAATTAGAATATGTAAGTAATAAAAAAAAAAAAAAATATGAATACCTCACCAAAACACAGTCTGAAAACACAAACTTAAAGTATTTTCCAGCAACCCCATTTTTTGAAAAACAATCACAGTCACAACCATTTCTCCCTTTTTTTTTTTTTTTTTTTTTTTTTTTTTGCAGAATGTTATGGATTTCAAAAAGAAAACAAAATAGAAGAGTCTTGAAGAATAACCACCAAATCCCAAACAATGTTTGCAATCCATTTTGCACACAAAGATTCAACAAAAGTTAAGCTCTACCCATTTTTCTACAATGGAACTTACTCACAAACATCAATGGACAATCTGAAAAACTAATGTTGCAAGAAAGAAAAATACAAAACCCCCTTTTTTTTGTAACCATTTTAATCAAGCTAATGATCAGATTCTTACCTCAAAACGCATTTTGGGAAGAATATTTTTGAAGAAGAGCTCCCAAATCTGCTGCTCTAAAACTCCATCTTTGTCCAAAATCCCCAATCTCTCCTCCAAAGACCATTATGTTTCCAAAAAAAAGACCAAAAGAAAAGAACCCTCAAAAACATTTCCCAACTAGTTTAAAATGAGAAACCCTATTTTTGCCCTAATTTTCAATTTCGAATTTAGGCATTTATTTTTTTTTGAAAATAAAAGAAACATGAGAATGGAAATCATTATTTTCCATTACTCAATAAATCTAACTTGTTTTATTCTCATTAAAATTAACACGCTTCTGTTTCTTATTTAATCTGTAATTTTAATCTCTCAATATCAATTTAGGCCTACATTTATATTTCGGAACTATTGACCGGGTAAGGCATTTTGATTAATTTAATTTTCTAAAAAATCAATCTTTTTATACTATATCAACTATACAAGTAAAAAGGAAATAATTTCTTTTTAAGTAATAAAATTTACCCTTTCTCTTCCAACATGCGAAAATGATTAATTTATTTCTATTTCTCAATTGACTTTTAAATTTTTCCTTTCTAAAACGCATAACTCAATAAATTCGTTATTTTAAAATTAGCTATTAAATTAACTCGCTATAACATAATAAAGCGACATTTTTTAAATAAATGACTAATCTAATGCAAGAGTCTTATTTATTCTATTTTCTCAACTACAAATGCGTAAATGTTACAAATGCCTAAATGAGCACACTAACCCAAGTTAAATACATTAAGCTTGCTAGAATAATAATTAAAGCAATCCCTTTAAATTAACGATTACTCGTATAGAAGAAACTACCTATTTAAATTTCTATATCACTAATGTGTACATTTACTCATTAAATTGAATTTAATACTTAGGATAACAAACTCCACTTACCTCGCGCAAGGCATGCAAATCGAGGAAGTCCTCCAAATCTCTCGACACGCATCCTAATGAAAAGAAAGCCCCATGAATCCACACACGATGCTCACCTAACCATGGCTAAGGCAAGATGAGAGTTATATGACCACCAAATCCGAATTCTAAAGATGAAGGAGGCATACTCAACCTTGCAAATCCCAAAGGAGATGAACCTTGCCCTAAGCGGTGTTGTACCTGCAATCTCCTGCACCCATGAATTCATACAAGCATGCATATACATATACATATTCAATGAAGGCGTTAGCTCAAGATTTATCACAAGGGTTAGGAACAATTACATTTACACAAGAATCGATGCAAAAGCACAATAATAAGTATGCACCGTTATTTATATTATCTAAACTACACATTGCATCACGGTTAACCTACCATTCAAGAATGCCACATAGGAAGTCAATCAAGGTCAAACGAGTTTTTACAAGTCCGACTAGGGTATGGGCATTACAAAATCTTTCAACAAGACATACAACATTCATAATGTTAGGTCTAGGCTGAGTCAAATATATAAATTCACCAATCATAGATCTATAGAAGGTCTTGTTATCCTTCAAAGATTCATCATCTTTTGTCATCTTGTATCCAGTCACCATAGGAGTTCCAACAAGTTTGGAATCATCTAACCCAAACTTATTCAACAATTCCTTCACATAATTTGCTTGAGATATGAAAATGCCTTTGTCAATCTACATAATTTGCAATCTTAGAAATAATTTCATCTCACCTATCATAGACATCTCAAGTTCTTTTCGCATATCATCAGCAAATTTCTTACTCAAATAATCATCTTCTCCAAAAATAATATCATCAACGAAGACTTCAAAAATAAAAATATTACCATTATCAATCTTGAAGTACAAATTACTATCAATAGTACCTTTATTAAATCCCAACTTCATCAAATACTTGTCCAATCTAGCATACCAAGATCTAGGGGCTTGTTTAAGCCCATACAATGCTTTCTTCAGTCTGCATACCATGTCTTCTTCATCTGTTAATGAAAATACATCTAGTTGCTCAATGTAGACTTCCTCTTCCAATTCACCATTCAAAAAGGTTGACTTCACATCCATCTGATATACTTTTAATTTCTTATGAGCATCATATGCAAGAAACAGTCTAACAACTTCAACTCTAGCTACCGAAGTAAAAGTTTCCCCAAAATGAATACCTTCCATTTGTGAATATCCCTTACACACCAGTCTTGTTTTGTTTCTAACAACTTCTCCATATTCATTTAGCTTATTCTGAAATACCCATTTAGTAGCAATTACACTCTTATCCTTAAGTCTCAAAACAAGTTCCCATGTTTTACTCTTTTCAATCCAATCTAACTCTTCTTCCATATCTTTTACCCAATTTTCATCTTTACAGGCTTCAACAACATTTTTAGGCTCAATTTTGAAAATAAAACATGTCTATTTAGCAAAGAATCTTCTCCTAGTCTTCACACCTTTATTTTTATCACCAATAATTGGATTCTCTGAATGATTTAATCTTACATACCTAGGGGTCTTTTGATTATTCTGGTTTTTGAATCTTTTGAACTTCTTCACTGCCAACAACATTTGGATTTACTATCTCTTCCATATCACTCTACTTTATAGTCAGAGTTTGCACTTGCTTTGAAGTAACATCCTGAACATTAGATTCATATCTGCATGCTCTGATTTTCTTTTCAGGGCTATCATTAACTTTCACATTCTCACTTTCCACTAGTTTTCTTAGTCTCTTATTGTAACATTGGTAGGCATTGGTCTTAATAGAATATCTCAAAAAGATTCTATCATTACATCTTGCATCAAATTTTCCTATATCCTCATCTCTTTTGACATAACATTTACTTTGAAAGATTCTAAAATATCTAACTATACGAACATGACCAAACCATAACTCATAAGGAGTCTTACTAGAATCACCTTTTATATGCACTCGGTTGAATGTGTATATAGTAGTGCTAACAACTTCTCTCCAATAGATATGTAAAACATTCCCTTCAATCATCATAGTTCTAGTAGCATCCAAATCAATTTTGTTCTTCCTTTCAACAACTCCATTCTTCTAAGGGATTCACAAAGCAGATAACTGTCTCGTAATTCCATGCTCTTTTCAAAAGGAATTAAACTTACTGGAGCTGAATTATCCTCCTCTGTCAAACCTTAGACACTTCATCTTGAATCCTATCTCTGTCTCCATTCTAGATTTGAATATTTAGAATTTCTCTAGTGCTTTAGATTTCTCCCTTAGAAAAGTGACCCATATCATCTTAGAATAGTCATCAATCAGCAACATAAAGTATCTCTCTCCCTACAAGTTTCTCATCCTAGACAGTCCACATAAATTAGTATGCACAAGATCTAATAGCCCATTAAAAATATATAGTTTTCTCTGATAACTTAATGATGAATAAATAGTACCAAACTGGTACTGAGAGGGGGGGTGAATCAGTATAGGCAAAAACTCAACCTTAAATCGGTTTGTCAACTAACACTTATGCACTAACAGACAAATAGCAGCACCAGTCCTTCAACAAAGTTCAACTGGCAAAAGCTAGTGTAACTAAGACGAGCAAAGACCGGTTGACACTTATCTTCTCATATAATCTAAATCTTCATTCCCATTTCACTCTAATGCATGGACAGGCAATCTACCATCAAAGATGTACATATTATAGAAAGATCAACATGCATCACAACTTAATCAGAAAACAATCATAACATCACACATGACACACATATTTTTCATGTGGAAACCCAACTGGGAAAAACCACGGTGGAAATGAATACCCACAAGCTTGTTTTTGAACTCTTTGGAAGTCTGTTCTGTTAGGAGCCTTGTCCAGTTAAAGATAGATACAATAGGTTCTATTAAGAACCAATCCTGTTAGGGATCACTCGGTTAAGGGATGGCTACAATACCCAGTTAAGAGTTAAACCCTGTTAAGGGTACCTTGTTAGAGGATTTCAAGAACTCAAGGGTTAAAACCTATTAAGGGTACCTTGTTAGAGGATTTAAAGAACTCAATAGCTAAAGGATATCAATGACTCAGTAGCTTCAAGTTACCTTGTTAGAGGATTTTCAACAAGCCGGTGAAGGCTACCCTGTTAGGGGATTTCACAACAGTTGAAGTAGTTAAAGATCAACAAGTATATCAATGACCTGATAATAGCACTCAATGCCGATGCAGATCCACTTAATCTCCTCTTCACCTTCTGCACTTACACTCTACAGATATGACTTCTCTCCTCTAGTTTGACAAGAATCACGTATCTCTTCTCTTAGATACACACACAATTTTTGCCAACAAACTCTGAAAGAATCACAACATTGACCTTATAGGACAATAGACAGGGCAATATTATAAACCCTAAACCCTAGACCTGTTAGGTTAAGGAATTCAAATAGTTCAATCCTGATTGTTGATCATACTGTATTGAATGCAACAATCTTGATCCAATCTCAAGATATTCTCCATCGTTCATTTTCCACCGATTTCATGGCGGCTGATAACCCATCACACATTATCACCGTTTATAGACTTCGCACATTCTCGAGGTAGATAGGAACACTCTTCTTTATGCAAGATCCTTCACGCATACAAGGCTTATGTGGCAACATTATCTGTTATTCGTTATCATGCTAACTTTATCACATAAAGATCACCAATTGAGTTACATAGGCTTAAGGTACTCCAACCGAAAATCCTGAAGTGGAAACTACCTACCAACCGGTAGTCATACAATGCTTCCATGTGCTGGTTCCCATGCCTACATGTCAGTTCACCTTGACATGCCAGTTCACCTTGAACAAATATACCGCTTTACTTTGCCATATATACCGATTCTCACATATGTCGGTTCTCTCTTCATATCACATATTGACATCAATGACAACATACAATATCATTATGTCCTCATACTAGTTCACATAATGCCAACATTCTCTTGAATAGAATTCTTGTTTGCTTTCCCAATTGACATTCTTTGCACACTGAATTAGTAGGCTTCACTATCTTAGGAAAATCTCTAACAACTTGAGTAGAAATTATCTTAATCATGTAGTCAAAACTAACATGACACATCCTTCTATTCCACAACCAACTCTCATCAATATGAGCAATCAAAAAACTTTTCTCACCAACATTCAGATGAAAGACATCACCTTTATTTTTAGTTCTTGATGCGATTTATATACTGGAGCTATTCAAGATCTTACATTTCCCATTCTTGAATTGTAAATCGTATCCCTTATCAACCATCTATCCATCACTCAAAATATTATTCTTCAAACCTTCAACATATAAAACATCATCACTATTATGCCTACCATCACGAGAAATAGAACCTCTACCATGGATTACACAAGCTTTGTTGTCTCCAAATCTCACTACACTGCAAGATACTTCTCCATATTCACAAATTTACCTTTATCACCTGTCATGTGATGTGAACAACCATTTTCAATAACCCATTCATCTTTCTCATCAATTTTGGTAGCCAAAGCTTTCTCTTCAATAGTACATCTTATAGAATTAACAGATATAGGATCATCTTTCTTGATAGCAATGAGCACAAATTCATCTTTTGAATTCTCTTTCTCAGACTCATCATCTGCCACACCTTCATCAACAACATAATAAATTTTTTTCTGATATCTATACTTGCCATTAGGCTTCCAAGTCTTATCATAATTTGACACTCTTTCTACTCTTTTAGGACAAGTAGAAGCAAAATGACCTATCTTATTGCATGAAACATATTTCAAAGGAAACTTCCCTTCATACTTCCATCTTACTTAAGCAATCTTCTGGCAATAGGTTAGTCAAACTCTTCTAGTTCTCTTTCTTGTTCTTCCATCTCTCTCATTTCTCTTTCATATCTAAAAACCCTAGTTGAACTTTCTCCCAGATCATACTTCTGATTCCTGGATATGGTATCTTTAAATGCAGTCTTAGTTTTTCCATGTGATTCACCAAGTTTGCTCAATTCAAAAGAAACAAGCTTACCGACCAGCATATCTCTTGTCATAGTTGCCATAGTCTTGATTTCATCAATAGCGGAAACTTTGTGTTTATAAGTAGGAGGAAAATATCTCAACACTTTAGCCATAATCTCATCAGTCTTCAAGGACTCCATTGGCACACCTAATGTTCAACACAAGATCATTCACTTTAGCCATAAAAGATGAAATATTATCATCTTCTCCCATTCTTAGCAACTCATACTTTCCTTTCAAGCTCTATAATTTAGTAACTTTCACATGTTTATCTCCTTCATACAAGGTTTCTAGCTTCTCCCATATCTCATGTGTAGTCTGCAATCTCATCACATCATTCATCTCTGCATCAGTTAGGGCACTCAACAATGCTTCTTTATCTCTTATATTATGTTCAACATCCTTGATCTCATCCGCTATAACAAGTTCATTTTAAGGAACAATGTATGCATTCTTTGTGATCTTCCAATAATCTTCTCCAAGACAATTCAAGTGAACTTCTATCAAGTTCTTCCATATAGAGTAATTAGTTCCATCAAATCTCAAAATCTCCTTCTTGAAAACAACAACTACCATCTGAGATGTCCTCAAGCAGTCAAGCTCCTTCTAGAGAATCTATCTCTAATACCAATTGTTGGTAGCAAAAATGTAGGGATACTAAGAGGAGGCTGGGTGAATCAGTTTTCACCGAACTTAAAAAAATTAACCTCAACTTTAGATCTGATCAAGAATAACAATAGAAAAGATAGACACCACACCAACAACACACACATGGATTTTTAATGTGGAAAACCTGATCAAGGGAAAAACCATGGTGGGAACCTATGCACAATATGATGATACTCTGCAGTAACATGTGTAAATATTACAATGAGGAATGCACATGCTTTCAGGCACACTGCCTAGAGATCACTGCTCAGAAACAACAAAGGGAAAACCCTGGGAAGGCTCACTACCTTACAAAGATTAGACAACAATCTAGATTACATGAACTAAAATAATATAATCTCCAAAATGCCTGATCATAGTTCTAGTTAAGCACACTGTCTACACAATAACATTTTTCTGCACTTCTCCACTACCGAAAGATAAATTTGCTTGTTCATACATACATTACTCTCATAGATCATAGATACAACCATAGACATACATCTTACATGACCACAACACTTATTTAGGTTTATGGTGAAAATGGAATAATAATATCGAAAGACTAAAATAGATTCAACCACGAAACCCTAGCCTAACAAAAACAAAGATCCATCATAACATATGAAGATTACCTAAGACAATGCAAATATCACATGTCCAATAGGTTTTTGATCTCCATTCTTCCCATCTCCATTGATCTTTCTTGGTATATTTGCTCTCAGATTTTATGTGTGCACAAGAGCTCAACAAAGAACGGAAGTGTGGTTGCAAGTAGGCTTGATCACATATGAAAGTTTGAAAGCGTAGTTGGGGGTTGATAATGAAGGAAGCATCTCCTTATATAGAAGACACTATAAGAAA
This sequence comes from Cryptomeria japonica, assembly GCF_030272615.1. Lineage (NCBI taxonomy): Eukaryota > Viridiplantae > Streptophyta > Pinopsida > Cupressales > Cupressaceae > Cryptomeria > Cryptomeria japonica. Next base: position 111,973,629 of record NC_081414.1, on the reverse strand, counting down.
TGGAGGGATAAGATGAAGAGGTGTAAAAGATAAATGGCCGGCTAAGATTAGTGGGTAGGTATAGAAAATAAGAAAATAATGAGAGGGTAGGTAGAATAGGAATTAAGAGATGAATGACATGTGTCATGGGTAGAAAAGGATAATGAATTAATTAAATAAATAAAGATTTATTTGATTAATAGAGGAAGTGGGATCAATTAAATAAATAAAAGTATTTATTTAAATGAGAAATAAAGCTAGAAGAGGATAAATGAATTAATTAATTAAATAAAGATTTATTTAATTAATAGAAGAATTAGGCTAAAATAATTAAATAAATAAAAATATTTCTTTAATTAGATAGGACAATTTTAGGTGTCTACATTTTGCCCCTCTTTGAGACAATGCAACTTATCACGTTGTTTCAAAGAAGATAAGATGAACTGATACAAAGTTTCCCCAACATGGGAATGATATGCCCCTTCGAGAGATTGGATGAAAATGTCTGGAAAGATCACAGACAATATTTCGATAAGAAAGAAAGGCTAGAAAGGACTGAAAAGATAGGATAGGATGACAGAGTCATGGGATAAAGAAAACTAACTCGGGAGACTAGGGCTAGGGTAGTCTATAAGATAGACTACAAAGGAAAACATCTTCGAAGGTGACTATCATCTCACCCATCGATAAATCAAATGTACATGTCTCTGAGTGCCATCTCTCAGCTAATGCAGTCAGCAATCCCATGTTCGCCTGAAACTCAAGCACATACAAAATATATCACAAGCCAATAGCCTGAATGGTTGCTCTATCCTCAAGAGTCAATTCTGGTCATAAACTCTGAGTCGAAGGGAATCTCTCCCATGACTCCAGCATTGGTAGGTCCTTCTGCAGTGAAGAAAATCAACTATGTCAATCCTAATGGTACTCCCTGTTCATCACAAAGTGCTTCTTTTTATCTTAGTGCTTATATCTATCATATGGCACTCTATCCTAGTGGTAGTCCCTATTCATCATAAAGTGTTGCTTCCTATCTTAGTGGTACTCCCTGTTCATCACAAAGTGCTACTTTTTATCCTAGTGGTACTCCTTGTTCATCACAAAGTGTTTCTTTGATCCTATCTTTTAGGGAACCTACTTGATTGTATCCTCTTGAGTAGCTTATCCAATTGACAATGTATGTTCTATCACAAAATTGTCAATTTCAGCCTTATCCAATTGGCAATGTACGTTCTATCATAGAATTGTCAATTTCTTTGGTACTCCCTATTCATCACAAAGTGGCTCAATCTATCCTATTCTAGGGCCTCTTCTTGATTGTATCATCTTGAGTAGTTTCTTGATTGGCAACGTATGTTCTATCACAGAATTGTCAATCCTAGCCCTATCTGTTATCCTAGTCCTCCCTAGAGGACCTACTTGAATGTATCCTCTCAGCAGCTTATCCAATCAACAATGTATGTTTATCATAGAATTGCCGATTCAACCTTGAAGACATAAATGTGCATTCATGATGCAAACATGCTTGCATACTTCACAAACGTGTGTGTCCTGCATAAACGGACTGAAATACATAGACGCACTCGCATCTGACGTGAACACTACTAAAATCATAGATGCGCCTGGCACAAACATAGACACACCTATCCTGCCCAAACACACCTAGCACGAATGCAAATGCACCTTACTATATTCCCCCCTGCTTGACATTTTTCTAGACCTACCTAGAGTGCATCTTTTGCACTACCTAGCATGCATTTATGACAACAATTAATGCAACAAGATACAAGGAGGTTTTGTGGTACTTACCGGCTCTCCTACATCTATTGGCCTTTGATATCAGCAAACATAATCGAATCTGTGCACCAATGCCATCACTATTGATTGCTGACTGCTCTCTCTGTGCACTTTGATCTCTTGGATGTGTGGATGACAATGAGTATGTTTTCCCTCGTAGTCTATCTTATAGAATACCCTACCCTAGTCTCCCAAATCATTCTTCTTTATCGTGTGACTCTGTCACCCTATCCTATCTTGTTAGTCCTTTCTAGCCTTTCTAGATAGCTAGGCTCAGGAGACAGAGGATGGATATTGAGCGGGAGAGGGATCAGACTATTTAGCGCTATACAGAGGCTAAGACAACACTAAGGGCAGGATACACCTATGTTCTATGGGTAGGGGAGGAGATAGCCTACTAGAGAGACCTGTACTATGGAGTAGTACCACTAGATTAGTGGTCTAGGAGCTTCAAAAGACCATCACGGATGATGACGACCAGTGGAGGGAGAGATAGGAGAGAGGCGTCTAGTTGTGGGGTTATGAGTCCTCCACCACCACCAGATAGAGGGGATAGGAGAGATGATCCTGGGGCAAGTTCTTCCAGGGTTCAGACTTCATCGAGGCTAGTTGGCTCTGAGGGAGGGAGTTCATCATAGCCTTAGAGGGCTCCCTATGTATCAATTTTGTACTATTTTGTATGATAATCTAGACACCTTCGGGTGATTGTAGCCATATGTATTTTTAAATCATTATATCATGACACTTATGATTTTTTATATATATATATGAGATGATTCATCTTTGCGGCAGCTATATGCATGTGTACCTATGTGATGCTTCTATATGTTTTATGCATGATGCTTATGATATGAATGCAAATATGTATATGATGAAATGCAATATTTTTGTTCTTTTATGTTTTATATGTTATGCAAATGCAAATGTGAATGTATGAAATGCAGATGAATATGATAATGCAAATGATTATTTACATGATGAGAATGTAAAATTTGCTAACATGTGTTGTGTGCAAGATGTGATGCAATTGTGATATCTATATGTATGTATGAAATGCTAATATGTGGTAATGTAGGTGAAAAACTATATGAGATGCAGATATTTTTGGCATGTCATTATACTCAGTCATGTGCTAGTAGGCTACATGAACTCAGGAAGGACGATGGAGGTCATTCAAGAAAGGGGGATGAAAGATAGAAGATATGAAAGTGAAAGAGCTTCTTGTGTGTTATCATCATTGAGCTTTACTATGGCAAGTAGGTTATGACAATCCAGGTATATGTTTGACCTGGAAAGTCATTGTACCCGTTTGCATGGAGATCAGATAGTTGCAAACAAGGAATGCCCCAGTTAACACTAGAATCATAGTATCCTCATATCCTTGGACAAGTCATAGCATTACTGAGAGACAATCCATAGACAACAAAGAAAAATAGGTGACAATACTCTATCCTCACCTTCCTAGTCAGAGACATCCTGGAGATAAAATCTCTAGTTAGAGACATCTTGGAAAAGCTAACAGACATGTCACCAAAAGATAAAATCAAAAGAAAATCAAGACTCCACACCAACATCCACTATAGTCCTCAAGTTTAGGGTATTTACACGAAGTTGTGGTACCAAAAAGGTGCCACACTTTTTAAAAAAATGAAAAATGCTCATAAGGCATGCCCCTTATGAGCATTTAAAACTTAAAAAAAACCCATGTTCGTATTTTGGATGCATTTTGCATTCCCAAACCCACATTTTGGCAATTTGGGGTGCCAATTTCTTGCGCTTGCCCTTTGTAAAATCTTGATATTGGGCACTAAGTTGTCCATCTGTCATCAAAAGGCCACCACGCCATCGAAGAGCTCAAAGGGGTATATATTTTTGTTTTCTTATTGTCATTTTTTTATTAATTTGAAGATTAAACTAGGTTTACTGATTTAAATTTATTTTCATTATCAGGAAATGAGATTAGACAAGAAAATGTTGAAAACACTCAATCACCTCCTCATGAAGACCATATTGAAGAAGAAGCACATCAAGAACCTCCTACAATCCCTAGACATCCCATAGGTACACAAGAAAACCTATTAGGTCAAATATAAAATAGCCAAAAAGAGCTTGAATTTTTAATCACAAGGCTAAAAGATCCCACTCGAACAAACTCCCATAGGACAAACCTTGCTAGTTCTTTGCAATCTATTGTATCTCACATACAATCTGTGAGTGGGCAAATAAATTTTTGGTCTAGTAAGAAGGAAGAACACAAGCAATTTTATGCTGACAAATTATCATATGCGGCAGTGAAGAAAAAGAAAATTAATAAATTTGACTTGTGTGCTCTTTTTACGGACCCCCGAATGAATCAACCTTTACACCCTGGATGTAGGAGATTCCCTATTCATTGGTGTCATCATGAAGGGATTAAGAACAATTTTTGGGATAGGTGGTGGATGGTATTTGATCAGCCCCCATGCAATAATCATGAGGTACCCCAATATTTTTTGAGAAAATTATACTGTGAGTTTGTCCTTAATGAGATCCCAAACTATTTTGATTTTCTAGATTTCCAAGGTAGAGGTGGGGGTTCCTCACATAATAGAGAGGGTGCATAGCATGACCCAAATCTCCCACCAAGACCCTTGGCTAGACCTATGGTGTAGCATGTTATTATTCCTTCCATTGTGAAGGAGAGTATTGAGGTCAAAACTCTAGACTCCATTAGCTCACTCACTTAGACCCTTATACAGTATGCTAGGCCTGTAGTAGAGGGTGATGCGAGTGATGATGGTGATTCTTCTAGGCATCAAGTTCCAAATCATTTTTGTCGATCTTGTGGTTCTCTTTTCACTTATGATCCTAATAGTTCTGAGAATGCATGTGCATGAGTGGAGTTTGCTACAAAGAACATTGTCATGATAGAATCCTTGCTGAACAAAACATTTGGCATTGATACCCATGTGAATTTCATTAAAAGTTCATTTCATTATTTTTATTAAATCTTATATGTAAATTTAAGAATATATCTAAATTACTAAATTATTATGATAAAAAATTAGGGTCAAAGTGTTCACAATACTAGCAACATTCCTACAACACCCTTTTTCATGACTTCGTCGACTCCACAGGTATACAACGAGTGAAGAATTATAATTATTATATGTAGATAATTAGATCTTATGTGAATGATTTTCTAATTACTCATTTTGGATGTCAAATAGTTTGATGCTAGAGGTTCAACATCAACACCTCGCAGTGTATTTCATCGACAATTTTTCACCTAGGTAAACAATTTATCTTTAATGTTGTTATTAAATAATATAGATAGTTTTGGCGATTAATCAATATATTTTGTTTAATTTTCAGATATTGACATCAGAGACTCCTCCTGCTATCTGTGTGTCAATGGAGTGTGGTGTTGCTACAGTAGTAGCAAGTTCAAGTGCTTTAACATAAGTATGAGACATATTTGTAAATTTAGTAAATTTAGCATTACATTTGTTATCTTAATAATATGTTATTGAAAATTTTAATGACACTTGTATTTAGTTTAATTTATATTTTTATGCTTACAGGAGGGGCTTGTCACTCCAGATCATTAACGTGCACCTATTGTGGATGAACATCATGATTATTTGTATGCGGTAAGTGACTATTCTATTATATGTCATTCTAAAATTCAATTTTTGTATATGCTAACATCATTCTTTTCATTGTATCAAGTGGAGTTACAAAAAAGTATGGAGAGGAGGTCGAGTGGATGTACTCGAAAGACACCTGCATCATATACATCTCCATCCCCTCGACAAGAAAAGATATCTCATGATCTGTTTCCTTCCCCTAGAGGGAAATGAATAGAATAGGGTCCTATGTTGTATGCCTATATGGCAATTTTGAACATATGTTTTGTATTACGAATATGTGACATTCTATGTCCATATGGCTTTTGGCAAGCTCCTATTTGACTTTATTGGAAACCATGTTGTATTCCTATACGGCAATTTTGAACATATGTTTTGTATTATAGATATGTGACATTCTATGTCCATATGGCTTTTGGCAAGCCCCTATTTGACTTTATTGGATATCATGTTGCATGCCTTTATAGCAATTTTGAACATATGTTTTGTTTTATGAATACGTGAAATTCTATGTCCATATGGCTTTTGGCAAGCCTATTTGTTTGTATTGGATATATTTGATAGTTTTAACGGTATACAATGTTGCATGGATTTGTAGCTTTTTGGTTAATACAAATCCTTTATCATGGTTATCCATAATTGGAGTACAAATGATTAAATGAATAATTGCACAAAGTTTATTGTTACTTAAGCTTTGAACCTAAATATGTGTTTGTAATCCAAGACACAAGCTTATGGAGATGAACACAAATTCAATAGTTATAGTTGCAATAAGACTATATAAAGGAAACATGGAACGAACCAAAATTAGACAATGTAAGATACCATTGTACCAATACCCATTCTAAAAAAATTGCATAGCCCATTAACTTCTATTCATCTAATGCATGCACTTAAGCGATTTCACTACTAGGGTGTGGCCTGCAATGATAGAGTGATATGGAGATCAAAAATAAGGTATTCCTAGCGTAAACCTGACCACCGTGATGCGTATGAGCTGATGGTTTGGTGTTGCAATGAGCGGATTGAAAGATGGGGCATTGTGCAACTTTTCATTGAACTCATCTGATGCTTTTTGTAACAACTGAGAAAGTGTCACCACAAGCAACTGGATCCAAGTTTACCAAAACTAAGAGAGACTTTTTTAGAGTGCCATAACACGACCCCATAGGACTAGATGGCTCATTCTTATGATTAACAGGCGTCGAGAAACACGATGCCTAATATTGACAACTTTGAGCAACTTGAGCACTTAGGCGATTTCAATGCCAGGGTGTGGCCCACAATGATCAGGCTAGTTGGAGAGAAAAAAGAAGGCATTCCTAGCATATAACCAACCACCCTGAAGCATACAAGCTGATGGTTCAATGCTGTGATGAGAAAATTGAAAGATGGGGCATTGTGCAACTTTACATTGAACTCATCTGATGCTTTTTGTCGCAACTGAGAAAGCGTCGCCATGAGCAACTCAATCTAAGTCTATCAAAACTGAGAGAGGCTTTTTTAGAGTGCCATAGCATGACCCTATAGGATCAGAAAGCTCATTTTTATGATTAATGGGCACCAAGAAATGTGATGCCAAATATTGACAATTTTGAGCAACTTGAGCACTTAGGCGATTTCCCTGTTAGGGTGTGGTCCGCAATGATTGGGCAAGTTGGAGAGAAAAAAGAAGGCATTCCTATCATAAACCCAGCCACCCTAGTGCGTCTGAGCTAACGGTTCGGTGCCATGACGAGCGGATTGAAAGATGGGGCATTGTGCAACTTTTCATTGAACTCTTTTGATGATTTTTGTCGCAACCGAGAAAGTGTCAACACGAGCAACTGGATTTGATTCTACCAAAACCAAGAGAGGATTTTTAGAGTGCTATAACACCATCATGTAGGATTAGATGAATCATTCTTATGATTAATGGGCACCAAGAAACGTGATGCCAAACATTGACAACTTTGAGTAACTTGACCACTTAGGCAATTTCGCTGCTATGGTTTGGCCCACAATGATTGGGTGAGTTGGAGAGAAAAAAGAAGGCATTCCTAGTGTACAACCAACCACCTGATGTGTATGAGCTGACGGTTTGATGCCGCGACAAGCGGATTGAAATATGGGGCATTGTGCAACTTTTCTTTGAACTCATCTGACATTTTTTGTCACAACTGAGAAAGCGTCACCACGACCAACTGGATCCAAGTCTACCAAAACCAAGAGAGGATTTTTTAGAGATCCAAAACTTGAACCCATAGGATCAGATGGCTTGTTCTTATGATTAATGGGCATCAAGAAATATGATGTCAAATATTGATAGCTTTGAGCAACTTGAGCACTTAGGTGATTTCGCTGCTAGGGTGTGGCCTGCAACGATCGGATGAGTTGGAGAGAAAAAAGAAGGAAATCTTAACATAAACCTAGGAACCCCAATGTGTACAACCTGATGATTTGGTGCTGCGACAAGTGGATTGAAAGATGGGGTATTGTGAAACGTTTCATTGAACTCATCTGATGCTTTTTCTCGCAACCAAGAAAGCATCACCATGAGCAACTGGATCTGAGACTACCGAAACTGAGAGAGGACTTTTTAGAGTGCCATAACATGACCCTGTAGGATTAGACAACTCATTCTTATGATTAACAGGCACTGAGAAACGAGATGCCGAATATTGACAGCTTTTAGCAACTTGAGCACTTAAGCGATTTTGCTACCAAGGTGTAGCCCGCAATGATCGAGCGAGTTGGAGAGAAAAAAGAAGGAATTCCTAGTGTAAACCCAACCACCCCAACATGTGCAAGCTGATGGTTTGGTGCTGCGATAAGCAGATTCAAAGATGGGGCATTGTGTAACTTTTAGTTGAACTTATCTAAATGCTTTTTGTCGCAACTGAGAAAGCATAGCCATGAGAAACTCGATTTGATTCTATGAAAACCAAGAGAGGATTTTTTAGAGTGCCATAACATGACCCCGTAGGATTAGATAGCTTGTTCTTATGATTAATGAGCGTTGTGAAATGCTATGCTAAATATTGACAACTTTGAGCAACTTGAGCACTTAGGTGATTTCGCTGCCAAGGTGTGGCCCGCAACGATCGGGCAAGTTGGAGAGAAAAAAGAAGGCATTCCTAGTGTTAACCTAGGCACCTCGACGCGTATGAGCTAATGGTTTGGTGCTGCGATGAGTGGATTGAAAGATGGGGCATTGTGCAACTTTTCATTGAATTCATCTGACGCTTTTTGTCACAACTAAGAAAGCATCACCATGTGCAACTGGATCTAAGTCTACAAAAACCATGAGAGAATTTTTTAGAGTTCTATAACATGACCTTGTAGGATCAGATGACTCATTCTTATGATTAACAGGTGCCAAGAAACGTGATGCTAAATATTGACAACTTTGAGCAACTTGAGCACTTAGGCAATTTCACTGCCAGGGTGTGGCCCACAACGATCGAGCGAGTTGGAGAGAAAAAAGAAGGCATTCCTAGCATAAAACCAGCCACCCCAATGCGTATGAGCTAAGGGTTTGGTGCCATGATGAGTAGATTGAAAGATGGGGCATTGTGCAACTTTTCATTGAACTCATCTGACGCTTTTTTTTGCAACCGAGAAAGCATCATCACGAGCAACTAGATCTGAGCCTACCAAAATTGAGAGAGGCTTTTTTAGAGTGCCATAACATGACCCTGTAGGATTAGACAACTCATTCCTATGATTAACAGGTGCCAAGAAATGTGATGCCGAATATTGACAACTTTGAGCAACTTAAGCACTTAGGTGATTTCACTCCGAGGGTGTGGTCCGCAACGATCGGGAAAGTTGGAGAGAAAAAAGAAGGCATTCCTAGCATAAACCCAGGAACCCTGACATGTACAAACTGATGGTTTGGTGCCGCGATGAGTGGATTGAAATATGGGGCATTGTGCAACTTTTCATTAAACTCATCTGATGTTTTTTTGTCACAACTGAGAAAGCGTCGCCACGAGCAACTAGATCTGAGTCTACCAAAACTGAGAGAGGATTTTTTAGAGTGCCATAACATGACCCCATAGGATCAGATGACTTGTTTTCATGATTAATGGGCACTGAGAAATGTGATGTCGAATATTGACAACTTTGAGCAACATGAGCACTTAGGCAATTTCGCTGCCAAGGTGTGGCCCGCAATGATTGGGCAAGTTGGAGAGAAAAAAGAAGGATTTCCTAGCCTAAACTTGGGCACACTGATGCATATGAGCTGACGGTTTGGTGCTATGACGAGCAGATTGAAAGATGGGGCATTGTGCAACTTTTCATTGAACTCATCTGACTCTTTTTGTTGCAACTGAGAAAGCATCACCACGAGCAACTGGATCTGATTCTACTGAAACCAAGAGAGGATTTTTTAGAGTGCCATAGCATGACCTCATAGGATCATACAAATCATTCTTATGAATAACGGACACCGAGAAACATGATGCCGAATATTGACTACTTTGAGCAACTTGAGCACTTAGGCGATTTCACTGCCAGGGTGTGGCCCACAACTATCGAGCAAGTTGGAGAGAAAAAAGAAGGCATTCCTAGCATAAAACTAGCCACCCCAACATGTACGAGTTGACGGTTTAGTGCTGCAATGAGCAGATTGAAAGATGGGGCATTGTGCAACTTTTCATTGAACCCATTTGACACTTTTTGTCGCAACCGAGAAAGTGTCGCCATGAGCAATTGGATCCTAGTCTACCTAAACTGAGAGAGGAATTTTTAGAGTGCCATAGCAAGATCCCATAGGATCAGACAAATCATTCTTACATGTCACTAACATCAAGAAAAATGATGCTGAATTTTGACAATTTTTCACACTTTGAGTGACTGACAACAAATGAGCAATTTTTACATCTTTTACCATATTAGCCTAAAACTTCACGAAATGATCCCATGTGATCTCTAATGGTCCAAAATAACATTATTTACATAAAATCACACAAAACAAGATAAAACCATTTTTTTATATTACAATTCCTCAAGTAGTCAAAAATACAAGCCATGTACATATATCCAAATAAGATTGATATTACAATTTTTTACATTTACATTTAATCCAATGAACCATTTGGATCTGCTCTACTCTTTATCATGTGTAGTATGGCCTCATGGTCAGACTCATGAACCTTCCATAGGTTCTTGTTTAGTGGTCTACCCCCATATCTAATCAAATGAACATTTAGAGCTATAACAAGGTTAGAATAATGAAGAATCTTCCTATGTGTCTCGAAGTCCTCGAACAACCACAAGTTAGACTTCTTCACTAGGTACCTTCTAAGCCATGTACTAGTAACAACTATTGATCCTATGGGGTACTTAATATTTTCTCTATCTACCACAGAGCCATCCAATTTCTTTTTTGCATCCACACAACAACACAGGTAATAATCTATTCCTTATTCATTGTCTTTAGCTACAATAACTACATAAACATGTCCTGTAATGATAAAGTGAGAAGAATTTAGCAAACAACTAAGGTAAAATATTAAAGTACAAAAAATTGCATGTGGATAATTTACCTGGTTGGACTAAATCTGACACATGGTCAAAGTCAACTGATGCTTCCATCTGTGTTAGTTGTAGTGCACTCGGAGGTCGATATGTCTCAAGTGGGATTAGAGGCCTCATACACCATTCGTCCACCCACTCCTTTGACTCACACTCATTATAGGTACCATATCTACATGAAGAACAATAACATGCCATCTGTCACATATGGATAGTCCATGAACTTGCATTAGAGCTTTTGAACGAGTGTAGCTCACTCAATCCTGTCAATGTACAACAATCTTCTAATTTTGCAATGTTAGTATCATCTACCAACCAAAAAAATCTGCGAACTAAAGACTTACCTTGATTACCTAGACCAATTGTACCATTGCACCATTGAACAATTGATTTTGCATCTTTCAAGTTTGCATTCCATTTGTACTTTAACTCTTCTCGTGCTAAAGCTCTTTTAATACATGCTCCTACACCATCATGCTCCTCTTTTCCATGCCCAACCTCAAAGAAATTCCACATATGTTGAATAGTAGTCAACTTATGCATCCTACGCAACCAATAAAACATCCAAGAGTTCCTAAAATTGTGATGCACAATTATCTGACCATATGATATGTTGATGAAATGATATGCCTTGGCTAGCCAAATCATCACAGAATATCTGAAAACAACCTTGCACAAACTTTGTAGAGTGTGAGCGATCATCATTGATGTAAAAATGATGCTCCCTCAATATCTTCCTATCCTCTTCCATACTATCATGTGCATGAATGAATGCTATATGCACAAATATAGAAACTTTTGTGGAGTTATAATATTGTGATTGCACCTCATTTTGTGGTTGTAGTGTGTAGTTCTCTGCAAAGTCAACAATTGAAATGATATGAAGTGGAAATGTGTTCTTGCATAACTTAAATTGTGAGTCCAACCAATGAGCTTGATGGTTATACCTTGCATACTCATGCACTATATTCTCATGAAAGATGCCCATAAACTGATACACTGGAATCTTCTCACTAACCAATTCACACCTTTTTGCTTCTTTTCCATCTTTTAGCATGTAGGCCACTGTCTTATATTTTCCAAATTCTACTAATTCATTACAAATTTATTGTCCAATATCAATATGTTGAAAAATTTGTAAATGTGGCAATCCACCACAATAAACACATGTGCCATCCTTGAAGCAACACTTATTGTAATATACTTGACCATCTACTCTTTCACATAAGATGCTAGATATGAATTCCCTTGAAGATGTTGGTGGACCATTTATGTTGCATTCCTGCAAAACATTGTTAGCATGAAAATCTATATATATGTGTTGATAAACATCATAATGGTTAGAAAATTAAATATGTACTCTACAACAACAAGTTGTGCATGTGTGATTTATTTTGACATAGAAAGGATTTACTATTTCAAAGAATCTTTAACTAATTTTAATTTGAGGATACATACATTGAAACTGTTGGCATTTTTTATGTTTATGTTGTGATTGTCATTGATGGACACACACTTGCATTGAGATCCCCTTTATATGTATGAGTTAGAGCACAACCGGTATTTGTTCCAACTGGTATATTGTATTATAGTCTTTAGACTATTGGTGTTTTGCAGAATGTGTTTCCTGGTTTGAAGCGGCATGTTGACCCCAAGCGGTTTGTAGATCCCAAGTGGTATGAGGGACTAAAGCGGCATAACACATTTTTACCAGTCTTCATTTTTGTCAAACCGACAACCGGTATTTTGTATGAACCAGTAATACTCTATGATGAGTTACCATCCACCGATTGTTTGACGGTGCTGACACTTTAGCGGTGCTTTTTGTGTCATGTTACCAAGTATGTCCAGGTTCATTGAACCTAGGAAATTGTAAAGTAATCCTATTGGACTGATATGAAATCAAATTCCTTTATAAGGACATCATGTCTAGGGTTTTAGATTGTTGATGTGGATATAGCAAAAGTTTATGTTCTTGCTAGGGTTTAAGGTGGTTGAGGAGTTGGAGAGAATATGAATGTGTATAAGATTGAAATAATGTTGGAGTGCATTAAGAACGAGCTATCAAGGATCTAACCGAGTAGTCTGTGCTATTAGCTAGATCAAACACTTGTTGATTACTCACATCTTTGACAAGTCTATAGCCCTTAACCGGGTAGGCCCAAAAGCCTTTTGTAAATCCTCTAACAAGGTGGTTCACATTTGTGGATAAAAAATCCTCTAGCAAGGTAGTCTTTAATCGGACTTATCTCCTAACAGAGATTGAGATTCCTAATAGGATCTGTTCTGGTAAAGAACATTATAAGACCTTAACCGGTCTGGTTCCTATTCTGTAGATAGTTACTTGTGAGTTCCATCTCACTGTGGTTTTTCCCATTTGGGTTTCCATGTCAAAATCTCATGTGTTATGGTGTTTGTGCTTTTGTGGGTGATAGCATTATTTGCTATTTGGTTTGCATGTGTGCTAACTGGTTTGTCTGCTAAACTATTTTACCGGTTTACTGTCAGTCTTGTAAAGTGTTTAAGAGAAAAGATTGATGAATACTAATTCACCCCCCCTCTTAGTATTCATCAATTGGTATCAGAGCCTACCTTTCTATAAGTTTAACCACTTGGAAAGAGATATGGGGGAATACTCTATAAGGGAACTTACTCATCGACTCACTCAGTCTGAGCAAGCCTATGATAATCTTATGGTCAAATACAAGGCATCTCAAGCAAAAAGGAGAGAACATGCAGAAAAGATGATGGAGCTATCTGAAAATGGTTCTTCAGATGAAGCAAACATGGAAGCCATAATTGCAAAAGTAAATAAGTTGAATGAATCAAACTCCAACCTGAGAAAGGAATTGGAAGGACTGACTATCCGGATGTGTCAAGAGCTTGAGAACCAAAGGAAAGATGAAGATCTAGTGAAAGAAAGAGATCATGAGATCTCCAAGCTAAAACAAGAGATCAGTGCCCTAACTGCTCAACTCCATGCAAGCAAAGTGGAAAAGGAAGACATGCAAGGAGAATTGAACATTGCCATCTCTAAGAATGAAAACCTGTTGGAAACAAATGCTGCTATTTCCAAAGAAATCTTTGAGTCAAAGGAAATACTTGCTAAGTTCAACAAGAGTACTATCAAGCTAGAGCAAAAGCTTGAATCTGCCAAACCGATCAAGAATACCAATGGACTTGGTTATTCCAATCATGAGGAAGGTGAGACCTCTGGTACAAGTGCTAGAATATCAAAGAAACAACAGACATTAAAGGATAAAGGTAAGCAAAAGTTTAAACCTGTTTGCTTCAACTGTCTTAAAGAAGGACATACTGCAAATGTGTGTAGGAGTAAGGCTTATAACAATTTTCCTTATTTCCTAAATGATAAGCCTAGATCCTTTAGATTCAATGGTAACTATTAGGCATGCAACAAGTATGGGCATAGAGCATCTGAATGTAGGTCACCCCCTCTTAGTATTCATCAATTGGTATTAAAGCCTACCTTTCTATAAGTTTAACCACTTGGAAAGAGATATGGGGGAATACTCTATAAGGGAACTTACTCATCGACTCACTCAGTTTGAGCAAGCCTATGATGATCTTATGGTCAAATACAAGGCATCTCAAGCAAAAAAGAGAGAACATGCAGAAAAGCTAATGGAGCTATCTGAAAATAGTTTTTCACATGAAATAGACATGGAAGCCCTAATTGCAGAAGTAAATAAGTTGAATGAATCAAACTCCAACCTGAGAAAGGAATTGGAAGGACTGACTATCCGGATGTGTCAAGAGCTTGAGAATCAGAGGAAAGCTGAAGATCTGGTGAAAGAAAGAGATCATGAGATCTCCAAGCTGAAACAAGAGATCAGTACCCTAACTGCTCAACTCCATGCAAGCAAAGTGGAAAAGGAAGACATGCAAGGAGAACTAAACATTGCCATCTTTGAGAATGAAAACCTATTGGAAACAAATGCTGCTATTTTCAAAGAACTCTCTGAGTCAAAGGAAATACTTGCTAAGTTCAACAAGAGTACTATCAAGCTAGAGCAAAATCTTGAATCTACCAAACCAGTCAAGAATACCAATGGACTTGGTTATTTCGGTCATGAGGAAGGTGTGACCTCTGGTACAAATGATGGAATATCAAAGAAACAACCAACATCAAAGGATAAAGGTAAGCAAAAGTTTAAACCTAGTTTCTTCAACTATCTTAAAGAAGGACATACTGCAAATGTGTGTAGGTGTAAGGCTTACAACAATTTTCCTTATTTCCTAAATGATAAGCCTAGATCCTTTAGATTCAATGGTAACTATTATGCATGCAACAAGTATGGGCATAGAGCATCTGAATGTAGGTCAGTTATGAACAACATTGATAGATATCCTCAGAGGACCCAAGGAGCTGGTCCTGAACCTTTTGTGAACCAGAATCACAACCAGTTTAATGCCTTCAATCATCAACAAAGAAGAAGTGGCTATCAAGTAGCAACTAGATGGAGAGAAAACTATATAGTCTATCATGGTCATCGTCACACTACTGCAACATGAAGAAGGAAGAATGGAAACATGAACAGTGGACCTTGGAGAGCACCTGGATTGGTCTGCTATCACTGCAACAAACCGGGTCACATTGCTAGATTCTGTAGACCAAGAAAGGACATATCTAATGATATACCAGGCACTCTAAAAGGAAACATTGATGTTGACACTGTTCAAGAAGACATGAACAAAACCTAGAAGAAGAAACCAGTGGTGTTACAAGAGGAACCAGTTTCTGCACCTAGTGTGGAAATCATGGAACCGACAAACTAAGCTTTCGAAAAGCTTAGGGGGAACAAATGGTGAAATGTTTTGAACCCCTGATTTACACGGATAAAAGACCTTAATCAGTATGTGATACCTATCATTTGGTAGAACAGAAATGGTAAAAAGGCAAATTAGGGTTTACGCCCTAATGGAGGAGCATTAATGATGGTAGGTGAGGAATATGCTTAAAAGAATTTTTCAAATCATTTTTCACTATCAGTTTTTGAGAAAAGAAAAGTTTTTCAAAGAGCAGAGTGACAAAAAGGTGATTTGAGCTGAGATTTTGAGAAATTGAGAAACCATGAAGGAGATTCAAATTCAAACTGCAAACGGTCAAGTGGAGAACACAAAGCAATGATTCAACAACCGACAAAGTGTGAAGTGAAGGAGAATCTGCAAGCCCTAAATTCATGTGTTTCAAAAGGTATTTCTCAAGTTCTTAAAATTTCTATCATGGCTTCCACATCTCATACCAGTTCTAGTGCATCTGTCGAGTTTGCAAGTTTTATTCAATGAAAGTCTAAGTATAATACCGTATCACAAGTTCCAGTTGGTGTGATAGTAGAAGAGGGAATTTCTGACCACATAGATTGCAAGATTGAAGACCTAGGGTCTCTTGCTATCCACTCCCAGTTAGTTTTATTTTGTGGAAAGGATAAGAAGATCAAACTAGAGTATAATATTTTGGACAAGAAGAAGCTCCACAATTTTGTTTACTTCTTGGAGGATTTCATAGAGGATCATATAAGGATAATTCTGAGCAGAGTCCATGGTGACAAGATGTACCTAGAGAGAACACATGATATCATGCCATAGGCAATTCATGCAGTCACTGGTTTCTACAACATAGGTGAAGTGCCAGCCCTAAGGATGGTAAGCAAAACTAAAATGTCCAAGCTCACCGGTTCAATGAGCAACTCACGAGGCATGATAGTCAATTCTATCAAGGATGATTTGGTTAAGTATGCCTGCATGGTGATAGGATACCAGACATTCTCTTCCAATAGAATTAACTCTATATCTATTGCATCAGTAAATGCCGCTTACCGGATGATAAAGGAGGATGCATCATTTGACCTATGCACCAGTATACAAAGACAACTCCTATTGAATCTGAAGTCGATCAAACAGGACAATGCACTAAGGTTCAAGTTTGGACAACTATTGGTTGGGTTGTTCTTCTATTTCTAAGGCTACTTTCGAGGAGTAGGAGATGTCCAGTGGTCTGCTAACCAACTGGTGACCAAGCAAATCAAGGAAAGCATTCAAGCAATGCGAACCGATTAGCCTGATGTTCTAAACAAGTATTTTGATGAGTTCAAATGGAAAATGAGCCAAAGAATGAGGATATCAGGTGGCATCATCAAGAAATATGAAGACGATATCTATTTCACCATCCAAGTGGATAAATGCATAATGGAGGTTGTTGAGCCCAGACAAGAAGAAGTGGAGCCAATGGGCTATGAGGTGATGTACGATATGTTGGAAGGGTATGCCTCTACCCTTATTACCTCACCTCTTGATCCTAAGGCAAAGAGGACCAGAACCTATCTGGAAAGGGTTACACCAATTGGGGAACCCTCTACAAAGAAAGGAAAAGAACCTGCAGTGAAGAAGGCAAAGGCAATGCCTGCAACATCAGCACCAGTTACTGCTGCAACTCCAAAAGTGACCAAGCGGTCACCAGCCAAGAAGAAACTGGAAGCAGCACCAGCTAAAGTGTTTGAGAGAAAGAGGAAGACAAGGAATACCTCTCCAGACTTAGAAGAAACTATGTCTGAGGAAAAGCCAAAAAAACACATCAAGAAAAGAGAAAGACAAAGAATGAACTGACATCATCTACACCGGTAAATATAGATATCTCTTCCTATAAACCTTTGACACATTGTCAAAGAATAATAAAGAATATTAGGAGAAAAGTGCTACATGACTTAATTGAGTGTTTTGATGACTTTAATGTTGATGAAAAGGAAGTGGTTGAAAAGGAAATAATTCAGTATTTATGTGTCAATGACTGGTCACCCTCAGAGATTAAACCTTAGACATCGGATTCTTTATATAAGTTATTAGATAATGGATGGTGCATTGCCATAGAGAAGGAACAAGAAATTAGGGAGAAAGTTTTTGCACAGTACTTTCCCGACCTGTCAAATTCTAAATTATTTGATGTTATTGACCAAAATAAAGGACTCTTCTTCACTAGAAGAAGAAGACTCTAGCTGTTAGAAGGTAGAGTTGATGATGTCGAAAAAGACACTCATCAGTATATGAGAACTGTTGTCCAGTCTCACAAAGCACATCTAGCCAACCAGCAAGCTGAAAAAGAACCAGTTATATCCAAACCGGATGAAGTATTTGATGATGAAGGAAATCCGGTTGTTGAACCGATTGACACCATTGATTTTGATGCTCTAGACATAGAGGATGTTACTCAAGAAACACCATCTGAGGAAACAAGATAGTAGCAATAGGCTAAATAGGTTGATAAGCAAGCCGAGGATAGATAGGAAGCGATAAAGGAAGTGACAAAGGAAGAGGCTGAGCAGAGGAAAAAGGATGAAGAGGAGAAGAAGAAGAAGGATGAAGAAGAGAAAAAGAAGTAAGAAGATGAAAAGGAAAAGAAAGAAGAGGAAGACAAGGAAGAGGAGAAGAGGAAGGAAGTAGAGAAGAAGAAGAAGGAAGAGGAAGAAAAAGAAGAGGAAAAGAGGAGAGAAGCAAAGAAAAGGAAGAAGAGGAGGAAAAAGAAGAGGAGAAAAGGAAAGAAGCAGAGAAGCAAAAAGTAGAGGAGATAAGGAAGTGGAGAAGAGGAGAGAAGTGGAGAAGAAGAAAGCGGAAGAGGACAAGGTAGGAGAAGTGGAGAAGAGCACCTAGATGGAGACTCCAAAGGCAACCGGGAGTCAAGCCAAACCAGTTGATCTCACCAATCCTATCGATCTCCAGTCTACAAGTGAAATGGAGCTAATGCAGAGCATCAAGGTTGCTCAAGAGTGCCTTGAAATTATTCAAAGGAAGAAGGAGCAGGATGTAATTCAAGCGGTTGTGGACACTCTTACCGGTTTGATATCTGGTACAAATCTTCCCAATATCGATTCATCACTAGCTAAACTTAAGCTCCTATGCATAGTAGTGGATGATCAGGTGCAAAGCCTAGAAGAGGCAGTAGAGGCAAATGTCAACAAGGAGCATCAAAAAGCTCTTAATATAGCTCTGGTGAAGAAATTGAATGAGCTCTGGTCTGAACTGAAGAAAGAACAAAAGGATATAAGGGATGCTCTCGATGAGGGGAATTTGCTACTCAGCAAGATCTGCCAACCCCATCTATTCTATGATGATGTGCTAGCTTAGAAGCAAAAGCTTCAAATGGACTTGCAGTCCTACATGAGCACATTCAAGCCACCTTATGATTCCTTTACAACTTATGGGCAAACCATTCACTAGTTTCACATCTAGTCAACAAAAATGGAGCAAGAGATCAGCACCTGGTCTAGAGATTTGTAGGAGCTACAACTGGTTCTACTTCCACAATTGCAAATTCTTCAGAAGTGCTATCTAAACCTAGATGCCTTAATAGTGACACAGGAGATGAGCACAATCGATGCCATGGAAGAATAAGTCTCCCAGATGTAGACAAAGAAAGAAGTAGTCACCTCCCTACTTGAGTCTTAGTCTTTATGGATGAAATAATTCTTGCAGGACTTTAAATTTGTTTTTGACAAGTATTATTCCTTATTGTCATAAACTTTTATTATTTTAAAATCAAATGAAAATAGGGTTGTTTGGCTATACTTTGTCATTGTTGGCAAAGGGGGAGAAGAATTCTATTTGAGAGAAGTATTTGGTAATCAAAATTTTGATATATGCTCTGAATATCTCAATGTTTATACTCTTTATGGAAAATTGTTATACATTGTATTGCCAAAGGGATAGTGTATATGCTTAGGGGGAGCAATTTTTCTAATGGCATGATTTTGTTGTAAAACACTTAGATGTCAAAATTTTATTTTCCTAAGTGTTACCATCAATGCCAAAGGGAGAGATTGTTGGCATTTTTTATGTTTATGTTGTGATTGTTATTGATGGACACACACTTGCATTGAGATCCCCTTTATATGCATGAGTTAGAGCACAACCGGTATTTGTTCCAACCGGTATGTTGTATTATAGTCTTTAGACTATTGGTGTTTTGCAGAATGTGTTTCCTAGTCTGAAGCGGCATGTTGACCCCAAGCGGTTCGTAGATCCCAAGTGGTACGAGGGACTAAAGTGGCATAACACATTTTTACTAGTCTTCATTTTTGTCAAGCCGACAACCGACATTTTGTATGAACTAGTAATACTCTGTGATGAGTTACCAACTGACATTTTGTGATGAGTTACCATCCACCGATTGTTTGATGGCACCGACACTTTAACGGTGCTTTTTGTGTCATGTTACCAAGTATGTCTAGGTTCACTGAACCTAGGAAATTGTAATGTAATCCTATTGGACCAACATGAAATCAGATTCCTTTACAAGGACATCATGTCTAGGGTTTTAGGTTGTTGATGTGGCTATAGCGAAATTTTATGTTGTTGCTAGGGTTTAATGTGGTTGAGGAGTTGGAGAGAATATGAATGTGTAGAAGGTTGAAGTAATGCTAGAGTGCATTAAGAACAAGATATCAAGGATCTAACCGAGTAGTCTATGCTATTAGCTAGATCAAACACTTGTTGATTACTCACATCTTTGACAAGTCTGTAGCCCTTAACCGAGTAGGCCCAAAAGCCTTTTATAAATCCTCCAACAAGGTGGTTCATATCTGTGGATCTAAAATCCTCTAGCAAGGTAGTCTTTAATCAGACTTATCTCCTAATAGAGATTGAGATTCCTAATAGGATCTGTTCTAGTAAAGAACATTGTAAGACCTTAACCGGTCTGACCTTAATCGGTCTTGTTCCTATTCTGCAAATAGTTACTTGTGAGTTCCATCTCACCGTGGTTTTTCCCATTTGGGTTTCCACGTCAAAATCTCATGTGTTATGGTGTTTTTGATTTTGTGGGTGAATGCATTATTTGCTATTTGGTTTGCATGTGTGCTAACTGGTTTGTTTGCTAAACTATTTTACTAGTTTATTGTCAGTCTTGTAAAGTGTTTAAGTGCAAATATTTTTGGCATACTAATTCACCCCCCCCTCTTAGTATTCATCAAAAACTTCACAAAAAATTGTGTTTGAGTCATATCCAAAAAATGTTTCGGATGTGGATCATGGATTTTATTACCATTCCTCCTTCTTACAACATCTCTTTGATTTGGAGAGACCCTTGTGTTATTCTTCCAAAAATCTTCAATTAGGGATCTCAATCTACCAGAAAATGCCCATAACTCATTGTTATATGGATTCTTTGCTCTTTGTCACCTTCCCATAGCTCTCATTAGAGTTTGTCTACTTATCTTCAATTGTTTACTTGTCTTTCTAAAAAGGTGAGATTTCTTAGTTTGAGTGCTTACGATTATTGATGTAATGATACATCATGTGGCATTCCTATCTTTTGTGCGTGAGTTAGAATAAACAGTATCATATGCATTCATCAAATTCTTCACAATAGATTTGTCACTTGATTCAATCGATGTTCTTAGCCCAAGAATCTTCATTATGGGCCTAAATTTCAGATTTCTCATCATTTTAATAAATAGTTGACATCTTCCTGTCTCATTTAAAGGCTCAAAAAATATTTTCAATATCCGATTAGCATGTCTTTGACAAGTACGCTTCAGAATCTTGTCAACCATTGGTTTAAAAACATTAGCATCAATATCAATCAAATACTTAGGCTTTCTATGCAAAACTCTAGGAGGTGTTCTCAAACTTTGAGTTACCTCAAGATTAGGAATGTCAACAACATTAGGGATAGGTGGCATACCTTCAACCAGAGATGAAAATGATGACATACCTTGAAATTGAGGTGTACAAGATGGTGTAGCTCCAATACTTGATGTCAGTCATGAAGTACTTGCAACGTCAAATGTCATAGAGGGAGTTCATTCAATATGAGATGTTGTAGACACCAACGGTGTGCCAATAAGAGATGGTGTGCCTTCAACTTGAGATGTAAGAGATGGGGTGCCTTCAACTTGAATTGTGGTAGATATGCTCTCAACCTCAAGATTCAACTATCTCATTCCACGAAGGTTTTGCATCCATTGCCTTTGTGTGGATAATTTTGTCTCTCTCTTAGATTGGATGGATATTTCATGTTCCTCTTCAATTGGCACCTCTTCTTCTATGATATTCAATTTCCTTTCTTCATGAAGTTGCTTCATTCTTTCCCTTTTTTTTACATTCTTAGCTTCACGCTCTTCCAGTGTTACATTTTTTGGTTAGTTCCCCGATATGATGATGATTTCTACATGTACATGCACATAGAAGAGAATAAAGTGAATTCATAAAGAGATTTCAAGAGACGTAAGGGGCAGTCCTAACGGATCTATGACTATCCTAATTGTATACACCTAAAATGGTCTGAAGATAATTAATTAAATAAGAAATTATTTAATTAATCTCCCTTCCCAATTTAATTAAATTCACTAAGAAATTTGATTAAATTTCCCCTTTCATCTACTTATTAATAAATCTAAGGATTTATTTAATAGGTTTATTTCATCCCCTTTAATTAACTAATTCCCCCCATCAAATTCATTTCTTCTAAATCCTTTAATTAATTAAAACAAATCAATTATGAGTTGTTGAGATTAATTAGCCTTTTCATATTATTAGAATTTTTAAATTCAAATTCTCCTAACTTCTACCACTCCTAAACCTAACCACTCCTAAAATTAACCCATTCTACCTACCACCATGTCCCCTTTCATCCAACATCTTCTAGAACCTTGTGACACTTGTCACTAAGTGTTCCCTTTCATCCTACTCCTTCTAGAAGCCTCTTGACACTTGTCACCATAGAGATGATAGATGTTCCCTTTAATTCAACCCCCTTTGCCATCCTCCTCCAATTTAACTAGTGATATCTTTAGATCAATCTTGACCATTGATTCTTGCCACCTCACTCCTAGCCTTGGGAAATCCTATAAATAGACATTATTTTGGAGCTCAAAGGGTCCCAATTTCATATGATTTTTGCTTATCATTTGCATTCAAGCATTATTACTATAGGCATCTAGTTTATAGCTTATCATTTCAAGCATTCTTATCATGTTCAAATCTTAGCTTAATTGCATCTTCATTCTAGCCTATTTTCTAGAATTATCATGAAATTATGTAGCTTAATCATGCTATTCTTGCTAGATCATGCATTTTCTTCATTCAAATCCTCCATCTAAGTGTATTCAAGTCACTAGAATTTGCATAATAAGATCTGAGAGCAAAATTCATACTCGCATTTACTAGGAGGCAATAAGTCGATTAGCTCTGGTTTTGTCTTTCATTGTTTCAATTTGCTAACCATGCTTGTAATGATTTATTGAGTGCATTGTGTTTGCAGGTACAGGTACACTTCACAGAGCATGACATTTTGGTGCCCACCGTGGGGCTGGAATCATCACTTTTGGCCTCTTAATCTTCAACAAACTTCATCTCTATCTGGATCTGGTTCAGATATTCATACGAGTTGCCTTTTCAAATCGTACAAACATCCTTTCAGTCGAGGATGATAGCTCATCCTAACTCATACTAGGTATAATTATGTGTCATATGAGCTTTTATGTTGCAAATTCTTTATTCGTGCTTGGTCTAAAGATGTGTCGTACGAGTCTATTTCTTGCAAATTCTTTGCTCATACTAGGCTGATCCTGTGTTGTATGAGCCTGTTTTGGATATTGTACGAAATCTAAAGTTTTGTCGTACTAACTAGAAATCTGTGTCGTATGAGTCTTTGGCTTTGTGATTTTTAATAGACTGTATTTTAGGGTTTTTCTAATTTTAAATCCAATGATTTTCTAATGCTAACCCTATTCTATTTATGAGATTTTTGTAGCCTAACTCTTTTCTATAGGATGATTTATGAAGATACACTTGTCAAAGACATAATTCAAAACATAATCATGACTACTAATGGGTTTATTGTAGGTTGCCTATGAATTCAACTAAACTTGGTGTATTCATTTAAATTTCTAGGCACACTTGATTTTGGGCTAAAAATGAACAACCATGTATTTCATGTCTTTGATGATAGGTGAGTATGCTCTCACCTTTCTTAGGTGATCAGAAAGCTAGACTCATCCTTTTACTTTCATTAGTACATCTCTTTAGCAGGCGTACCCTCCCGAGGAGTTATTAACTCTTAGCCCTTAAGGCCGGTGAGAGGGCAACAACCTAAGTGGGAATGGCTAACGCCAAGTAATCCAACCCACTATAAAATAAATGAGTTTTTGATGATAATCAAAGCAACGATAGTGCTCAGGAATAACTCTCCTCTATACCTTTGGGTATATCAAACCTTGGTTTTCAAGGTTGGGAGACCTCTTAATTGAGTTTATACCCTGATGCGCCAAACAGATCCCTTACTAGTGCCGGTTAAAATAGAAGCTACCCGATTCACCTCCGAAAGGGTGATAATCTTTGTGCAAGAGAGATAGTAACTCTCCCAAGACACTTTCCATATCATACCCCCATTAGCATTTGGATTCAAATAATACAACATTGAGAATCCATTGCATGAGACTCAGTGGCCATATTCTAATTAGCTATTGGGTGTGTACCTAAGTCAGCAAGCAAAGGTTTTCATTCTTAGCCAACTTCCTTAGGGTTTATCTTGATTGGAGTCATTTATCACATCATGTGTTTGCTATGTATTCATCCCTAAATGAGAAAATCAGACATCTAAAAACTGGGAAACATCGGCAAAACATCATCAGAATTCAAAGATCAAAATCAACAAAACAAACACTTTTTACCATTCTTTGCAACCTATCGTATGAGCTTTAATTCTCTGTAGCATGAGTCATAGTCTCTGTCAGACAAGTTAACTTGCATAAAATCATATTTCATACTATCTGCTATCCTGTGTCGTATGAGTCATCTATTTTGTCATATGATCTATAATCCCAAGTCGTATGAGTTGCTACTGTTTATATGAAAAACTCTGTTTTGTTGTGTTGGCTCTGTATCTTGTGTCATCCTAAGCTAAATCTTATGTCGTACAAAACTACATCTGTCAGTCCAGAGTTGTGTCCTGCATACCTATTTCAGATTTATTATTTCTGCCTAATCAATTTGCAGTAAGCATAAACACTAGTTATCTGTCAATCCATGCTTAGATTGTCTACTTGCTTCACTTGGTCAAGTTATCATCCATTAAAATTAGACTCTAGAAGATAAACACCCCAAGATTTTCAAAGTTTTCACCCCCAAGAAGTTCAAGATCTAAACATCTCAAAGTGCATTATCACCCTCTTTGGTAAACTGATCACTCAAACATAGTTTCTCATTAGGATCAATCATCCTTTATCATGAAACTGAAACATTTTGTCAGGATAATCTTGTTCCACATTTTAGGATATATCATTCCTACTGGACTTGGTTCTTATCAAATCATCACCATTGCACTCCTAAACCAAAGATTGAAAAACTTGCAAACTTTTAAATACTTGAATTCTCTTTTAGTGTCATATTGCCTTGAAATTGACTATTGATCCCTTACCCAAAACAACCTTTTGGACAATCAAATCCTAAGAAAAATAACATATGTGTATGCCCATTCTAACTAGAGCTCAGAAATGAAGGATTGCAGAGACTGAAATTGAAACATTGGAAACAATCAAAGAACATATAATCATGGAACACAAAGATGAAATACACGTTGAAGGAGAAATTAACAGAACAAAACATTAGAGACATCAAGAAAGATCCATAATTTGACAAATTTATGTAGAGACTATTGGAGGAAAAGAAAGAAAAATACTTTCTAATGCTAGCCAAATCTAGTGCTACACTTCCCCAAGATTTTGATGTGAATAAATTGACACAAAAGAAAAGTGACCCTCCTCCTCCTAATAACGAACAATATGAGGACATCTTTGGTCTCAGTGTGAATGACCCATCAATTCCCAATACCACCAGAACTAATGAAGAAACCAACATACCTAGAAGAGATGAAGTAGAAATCTTGAATAGTATTCAATTCAATAAGGACACAAGAAGAGCTAGAGATGAAACAAGAAGAGATCCCAATCCTCCTAGAATTCAAAATCATGGTCATGCAAGAAAAAATCATATTGATAATCCTATCATGACTCTCACACAACAACTAAAAGCAATGCAAACACAAATCCAAGAGATGCAAAGAGGAAATGTTAGAAGATACTCATTTCAAGAAATCTATCCTTATCCTTTTGACAGGAATCTAAACATGATACCATTTCCTATAGATTTGGAAACTCCTAGATATGAAAAATATGATGGAATCACTGACCCTCAAGATCATATATGAGAATTTTGCACAATGAGTATGGAGTTTGCAAATGAGGATACCTAATTAATGAGACTATTTCTGAAAAGCTTAACTAGACTAGCTATGGAATCTTTCTCCAAACTTACACTGGGAATCAGATCATTTTTAGAGTTGGTGGATAAGTTTGTTTCACAATACTCCTACAACATACAACATGAAGTAACAATGATAGACCTATATAACACTAAACAAAAATGTGGAGAACCCTTCATGACATTCTTACAACGATGGACATGCCTAGCATCGCGGTATCCTCGTTTAGTGCTAGAGTATGAAAAAATGGACATATTCATTGACAAATTAAATGATCAAATGAGTTATTACTTAAAAATGCAAGGAAATCAAAACTTTGGAAAAATGGTTGATAATGGAATCAGAATGGAAGAAGCCATGATAAAGAAGCGTGAGTTGAAAATATACAAAGAAGGAATCCATCCTCCTAACAACAACAATAACAACAATCACAATGAAAAACCAAAGTTTTGGAATAGAAATCAAAATGTCGTCAATGATGGAATAGTATATAACAACAATGTGAAACCAATGCAACCAGTTTTCAATTTATCTACTCACTCAGCAGCAGCACAACAAAACAACAATCACCAAAGAGCAACTATCAAAACTTTCTTTCGAAGACAATTCACAAACATTGGTGAACCCCTTGGATCAGCACTAAAGACACTTCTCGCAAACAAATTGATCACTTTACCAGAAGAAAGGAACTATGAATGTCAAATCAAACCACCTTGGTGGAACAATAATCAGTATTGCAATTTACATCGAACCAAAGGACATCTCACATATAATTGTCAAAAGTTGAAACATGTCATACAAGACTTAATTGATAATAGTGTAATAACTATAGATGGACATACAACAATTGAATCTCATACCACCTTAAAAACTCCACTTCCAAACCATGAGAAAGGTGAGTCATCAACAACAAACAATGGTAAGGGTAAAGCAAAGGTAAACTATGCTCATACATATGACAATATGGTGAATGTGATTGTAGTTAAATAAAAACAAAATCAAGAACATGCTCAGGCTATCACAAGAAGCAAAGCTAAAGTTGTTTTGTCAGGTCCTACAACAAACACATCATCCACTACAACAAAACAATACAATCTAGTGGAACAATTGTAGAAAACACCTACCCAAATATCAAGCTTGGAACTTTTAAAACTTTCACCTGCAGACAAGGAGATTCTTGAACGAGCATTAGTAGATACAACCGTATCCAAAGATCTTGATATTGATCAATTCCAAACTATGGTGGGACAACTCACAACCCCTCATTGCTTATCATTCACTAACAAAGATGACATGTCCTTGCAACATCCTCATAGTGCTCCATTTCATATTGAAGTCCTTATTCACAAAACCCAAGTAAAGCGTGTTCTAATAGACGGTGGAGCTAGCCTAAATATTTGCTCATTAAATCTTGTTCATGCCTTAGGATATTTAGAAGATGCAGTTGATGTATGGAAAAGGATCACTATAAAAGCCTATGATGAAGAAGAACGTTCCTCCAAGGGAATTGTGATACTACCAATTAGAGTGGGACCTCTACAAAAAGACACAGCATGGCAAGTTCTAGACTTGGACCTATCATATAATGTGCTCCTAGGGAGACCATGGATACATGACTTACAATTTGTGCCATCAACCTATCATCAATGTGTAAAATTTCCCTACGAAGGACAAGAAATCACAATATCTGCAGATGCAAATCCATTCCAGTATTGCAGCAATCTAAAAATGGGTCAAGAAGTAATTGTTCCACATAATAGGGAGGTAACATCTTCTAGCACAAAATCCAAGGAAAAATCATTCGCCTCTATTCTATCAAGTATGGAAAAACAAATGCAGCTAAGAGATCAAGGAAACAAAGAATACTCAATATCACAATTACCACTTTCTCCTAAATCCTTGGGAAAACTATCAAGTGCTAAACAATGACCAACTATGAAACATCTTCTGATATTTGATGGAGCATTCATTAGTGGTGGAACCTTATCAGAGGAAATAGAAGACAAAGATGTATTGCAATGACTATACAAAGATGAAGAAGTTCAATAAAAGGTCAACAATGTCAAAAAACCTACGGAAAAATATGGAAAAGGATTCAACATTCTTTGAAGGATGGGATACACTGGGACAGGCCCTATAGGAAAAATAAAGGAAGGTATCTCATAACCTATTCAGCCTCATACTCAGCAGACTATAGACAAAGCATGCTTAGGGTATGGACAAGTCACTATACTAGAAGACACATCTTTTAGTCAACAACAAGAGAAATATGAAAATAGACAAGAAAAAATAGCTAAGCAACAAACAAATACAAAATGGCAAAAGAAACAAGCTTCAAATTAACAAGAGAAAAAAACTGAAAATATCTCTCAAGCAGCATTAAATCTCAATCAAAACAAGAAAGAAGCTAATATAAGTTCAGGATAACTCATAGAAAAGTTGAAAAAACTCAATCTCAATCCTGAAGAGGTTGAATATGAAAGAAGGAAAAGTATAGCCAAAAACTGAAAGAAATGCTATATGACCAAATCTAGAGACTACAAGATGCAAGTGATACAGATTCTAATAAATGGGAATGGGATTCCTATCACTCTGAAGAATCAGTTGAAGAAAAATCCTTTGAAGGAGATATAGAAGTTGATATAGTTCACATGTATGCAGGACAAATGTTAGGAACTAGTTCACTTGAATTAGAATCACATTCAGTTAACTTGGACTTAACCAAGGACAATTAGGAACTTCTTACATGATATCATTCTAATGAGAGTACCATTTTAGACATCGACACACATATTGAAAACTTTGATACCTCCATCATGACCCTTGAAACCCTTGAAACATCCCACCCTGAAGATCCATTACCTCTAATCCACCCCAAACTTATTGATTGGGAAGATGAAGGACATACTGTCATTGATACATTTCCAAATGACCATGCCATATCTGTATATCTTAATACAATCGAACCTATAACAACTCTCACCAAGAGTTTCAGAAACGCATCTTCCAATCAAGTGGGTGCCAAATCTCCTAGTCGCAAAAGTGAAAATAAAGAAAAGAATATCAGGTCTAATGCTAAAAACCATTTCTTGGCAACATTAGACTAGGAATCAGTTCTGGGAGGACCCTTGGCTTTTGGAGCTCCCTTTAAATGAAAACCCTGAGTGGAATAGATATAAGAACCAATGCAAGGAAAGATTTGGAACCAAGGTGGAGGATTATTAGAAAGATGGATAGTGGAAAGACTTATCTCAAGTGGATCAGTCTTTGGGTAGTTTGAACAAAGTCATGAACTCAATGGTGAGGATTGAAGAAGAAGACCAGTTAATTTTGAAACTCACAGCTAGTGGTACTTTTACTATGGCATCTCTTTATCACCAATAGTACAATAACATGGAAAGTCCTTGCTGGGCTAAAGCATGGGTGAAAGGTCTTACCCCCAAGATCAACATTTTCTTTTGGATAGCCCTTCAAGACAAAATTCTTACTACAAAGAATATCAGAAAAAGAGGTATCAGCATGCCAAGTTTCTGTACTCTCTCTAAGCAGAATGAGGAGACAATAAATCATATGCTCTTTCATTTCCCCTTCTCAGCTGATGTTTGGGGAAGTTGTCTGGATCAATTCAATATCAATTGGAGCTTCCCCAACTCGATTCAAGAGATTTTCAAGTCATGGCATCATCCTTCAAAAAATATAACCACTACCTTATTATGGAGAATTGCTTTACCTCATATGTGCTGGGGTATATGGAAAGAGAGAAATGATAGAATTTTTAGAGAAAAGAATACTAAGGCCAACATTGTGTTTGAAAAAATAAGAAGTATAGTGGAAAATATGAATATTATAGGTGGTATTGATAGTCCTAACACTAAGGAGGATCAATTTATCTATAAAAAATGGAGATTAAAAGCTCAAGAGAGCATCTAGAGTAATCCTAGAGAGGGAGTGATATGGATCAGCCCACCTAGGGGATGGATGAAAATCAATTTTGATGGGGCCTCTAAGGGAAACCCAGGGGTTGTAGGATGTGGAGTGGTCCTAAGGGATGAATGGGGAATATGTAAAATCATAAAATGTATTCCTATAGGAAACTAGACCAATCATGTTACCAAAGCCATGGCGGCTTATCATGGGATTATCCTTGCCAAAGAAGCCAATTGCACTAAAGTTTGGTGTGAAGGAGACTCCTTAAACATTATCAATTGTTTAAATATGAAATTCCTGTCGTGATGGTTGATTAGTAATGCTATTAAAGCTACTAGGAAAATCAATGAAGAGTTTGAAATGTGTGTTTTTACACATGTTTACAGGGAGGCCAACTCTTGTGCTGATTGGGCAGCCAACCTAGCTTGCCAATCGGGAGACATCATTACTAGTTATGGTGAAATGGAGATTTCAAGTGAAATGAAATCCTTGCTCAATCAGGACTGAAGCTATACAAGGCTATTAGGGTTCCCACAGATACCAAGAGAGGGGGGTGAATCAATATTTGACTGGTATTCAAATTTTCTTAAGATAAAACATGCAGAACATAAAGTAGTAGTGTACTGGTATGCAAGAATTAATGTAATAAACAAAATCAAAAACATCCACATGAAAAGAACATCATAACACAAGATGTTTAACGAGGAAACCAGGTGTGGGAAAAACCTCGGTGGGATTTGTGACCCACAATATTCACTTACTGGCCAATAAGAGAATATTACTTACAATAGGGGCCTACACATGCAGCAAGGCCAATTGCCTAGAGCTCACTGCTCAATGAGAAGTCACACTGACATACAATAAGGATTATACTAATCCAATGACTTGTACTACTCTGCAATAGCATCTCCAATGCCAGATTCAGTACCGATTCTTGCTCTGATCTTTACATATACCCTTAACCTATATTTTGCACATTAGGTCTGCCTAATAATTTTTCTTTTTGTTTGCTTCCTTACTTACACTTTAAAATGTCTGCAATGATCTCTTTTATATACAAGAGTCATTTTACAATTTTCCAAGTCGGCTTGCAATAATAATCAAAATATTACATATCAAAAATCCTATCGGCCTTTGTGCCGATATACATCTTTTCTTCTATGTCGGTGCCAGTGCTGGTGTAGAGTGATCTTGTTGATGTTGGTGCACTATCTTGCTTGAATAATGCTTTGCCGGTATGGTGTCATGTCGGTGCCATAGGATTGCAAGGTTGCCATCAATGACAAAACCTTCAATCACACATAATGTCTCATTGGAGTGTCCATATGCCAACAATCTCCCCCTTTGGAATTGATGGCAACACTCATGAGAAATTTCAAAAAGGTGTCCAAAAATGTGTAGACCAAAAAAATTTACCAAAAATATGAGGGGCTCCCCCTAAGCATATGATTCTTGTCTTTGAATTTTCTCATCCTACTACTCCCCCTTTGGCATCAATGACAAAGGTTTAGTAGAGTTTGTAGTTATACCAGTCCATATCCTCAACCTTGTAGTTGGGTAGTTATTATCTAAAAAAGATCACCCATAATTAAGTTTATACTATCCATAAAATTTTTGCTATCTTTTATTGTTGTTTCATTCCTCTTCACAGTGTCGGTGAGATGCTACAATTGTTCTGCTGGTGTTTTACTTCCTAGTGTTAATGCCTCTAAGATTTCCTTCCATAGAGATGCTAGATAGTCCAATCTTGGACTCAGTTTAGATATCAAGTGTTTTGCCTTATTTATTATTGTCTCTTTCTCTTTCTCCTGTTTAAGTAATTCTACCTCAAAATTTGCTAACTTATCTTCAAAAACAGATAGTGAATCCGATGAGTTGACAAAATTGTCTGCAAGCTTGTTTATCTCTTCCTATGTCTTGCTTATTTTCTTGTCTATATCTACAGTCAGGAAGTTTTTTTTGCATGTGTCTTTGTATAGGGTTTTGTACTCTTTTAACAAACTACACAGTTTTGGTAGAAGTGTGTCAAAGTCTTTGTTACACTTCTTAATTTCTTCCTCAAAAATTTTTTGTTTCTCCTTTTCTACAATGTCCTTTACAGATTCTACCTTTATTTTCTCAATATTTCCAGAGATGTATTTACATAATGTATCCAACTATCCTAAAGAATCTTTATTATCTATATTACAATTAGGAGCGATTATCTTCAAAATTGGTATTGAATCATCTATTGCTTTATAAGCTTGTGAACTATAGTCAGTTATTTTCTTGATGGATTCAAGTAATACCTCAGTCGCATTTGTTGACTTTGATGGTGACCCAACAAACTGAGTACTAGTGGAAGTGACCATGCTTGTATTAACCTCTGGTAGGTTAGTTTGTGTCTGCATTTCCTTTAGCACTGGTTTTCCTGCTTCATTGCTTACCGGTGGCATCTGTTCTAGAGCCTTTAGCTCTGTCGATTTCTCTGATTGTGCCTCAAATTCCATCTTTTCCTTTGTATCCTCTATCGGTTGTTCTGTATTTCCTATTACCAGAGGCTCTTTAGCCATATCTAATTTTTCACTTGAGTCTTTATCAACTATTATGTTGATCTTTTGGGTATCAACATTTACAGTGAATAGGACTTCAGGATTTGTATTGCTATCCTCTTCATCCATGCTTTCAGCTGCCGGTTGGTTTTTAAGGATTGTAATTTTTATAGGTGGAGGTAGGTTATCTTTAACCTTTATGCTTGGAGGTCCACCAATTTTCCCTTTCCCTTTGTCCTTATCCTTTTGATATACCTTAATAGGCTTGGGATTCCTATATTCTTCTTGTTTCTCTTTTTCAACCAAAAATATGTCCCAGCCATCTTCTATTTCCTCTGAAACCTCTGTAACTCTTCCTACCATCAGTGAAATATGCCGGTGTGCAGTGGAAAAAACTATCCAGTTGGCCTAAGCTATCAGATCATCAATTTCTTTTGGGGAGTTTACCGGATATACAACAAGTAGTTTTTCTATTTTTATTTTCTTGTCTAGTTCAATTACTCCTTGCCTTCTAGCCTCAAGTCTTTTGTATAAGTCATCAAGAATTTCATTTATGACTTCCATCAAGACCTTTTTAAACATGTCCATGTGTAGTATTACACTCTCCTCAACTTTCCCTTTCTCATCAACCAATAGAGTGTCATAAATTTTCCTTATGTTCTTCAGTTTTCCTTCCTCTGTGATCTCATTTAACAAAATTTCTAGAGGTGCCAAGTCAGTTTTTGCCTTTTTCTTTTTCTTAGGAGTCAGCTTCTTTTCAGGTGTGACCTTTCTGACCGGAGATCTCATAGCTTGTTGCTTCTGCCTTGTCCTTCTAGGTGAAGGAGTGGTTGCCGATGAGGGATCTCTTTTCCTAACAACTCTAAAGGTTGTTGGCATATCTCCTTCTGAAGAAGTACCTACGGGTGATAGATGAGCTTCAGGTTGTGGGGCTGCCAACTCATCTTCAGTTATGCTGGTTTTCTTTAATACATCTTCCTTAATGGCTTTTGCTTATCTGGATCCTTTCCTCACAACTACCTCAACCTTTTTCACTCTTTTCTTTGATTGAATTTGGCTTTCTATGGTTTCAACACTACCAAATATTTCTTCTTTAGGTTCATTGGGGGCTTCCAAAAGTGCTTTGGCATAAGTTTCAACTATGTGGTCATCTATTTCATAGCCCATTTCTATTACCCAGATTGTCCTAGGGATGACTACTTCCATCCATATTTCATCCTTTTTGATAACAAAGCATATATCATCTTTGTATTTGTCTACAATCTTCTGTGATAACCTTATCCTTTTCTTCATTTTGGTCTTTAATGCTTGGAAAAAGTCATTAATATAGTTTTCCTTATTCTCACCCATGGTATTGAATAGTTCTATCAGTTGCTTTCCTACCGGTATGTCATATCCAAATTCTTTGTAACCTATGTCGGGAACCTATTTTGTTATGTGTAGCATTAGACATACTAACATATTTCCAAATTTGAAAGTTCCTTTCTTGTCCTTCTTTATCTTTCCAAGGTTGTCAATTTTTGCATTGTCTTTGACCATGTCATAAGCACTCTTAATGCATAAACTTGAAACTGAATTAAGTCTATTAGCATGAGTAGCTTTATAACCTAATATCATGCTTATGAATCTCAAATTGATATCTTTTACATCATTAACCCTTAAAGATCTTTTATTAGATGTTGCACATGTTAGGTCTATGACTAAATCATTTGAAACTTTCTTGTTTTTGTCTGGTCTTTTACCGGTGGCTGGTAACCCTATGACAGCCTTTATTGCTTGTTTGGTGATTTTATGAATTGCATCTAACCAGAAAAATTCTCCATGAACTCTACTTAACACTATCCTAATCACATCCTTAGGAAATTCAGGAAACTAAGGATTTCTATGAATCCTAGGGTTTCAATGATTTTGTGTTCAGCTTTGATATTGCCGGTATCATCACATATCTCGGTTTTGTACATGGTTTTGATTTTCTCATCTCCTAGCTCTTCAATATTGCAGTGAATATACATTCTAGGGTCTTCAACATATACAACACCTTTAGGGATTTGAGAGAATGCACCTAAGGTATCATCCTTCTTTGCTATTTCAGGGACCAACTGAAATACAGGCCTAAGTCTTTTAATTACTTCCACAATAGTAGGGTTCACTATGTATTCAATTGCAGAGGTGGATGCCATGATAAAATACCTTTTTCTGTCTTGGATAAATGATTGCCTGGAGTGTGCTTGCTTCTTGCTCAAAATGCCTTAGCTCAGAAATCTTCGCGCTCTCTGAAAGTTTGAAATCATGGTGAAATGAAATGGAGCCAAAGACTTATTTTATAAAGTCTTTTTCGCTACCTACCACATTAATTGTATGTTGGTTATGTATTCACTTAGCTTTATTTGCCGATAATAAGTGATTTTCAACTTCTTTTCTCTAACCAAGGGAATAATAGCACATGTGTCATTAGATTGCCAAACCCTCAAGACAATTTTCTTCAATTAGATGAAGAACTTCTTTCTTGTGGAGCATTGCTCAGTCCTGCTGGTGGAGCATCACTTTGTCCTGCTTGTGGAGCATCACTTTTTCCTGCCGGTGGAGGAGTATTCCCAATATTTAGATCAGTTTTTCTAATCCATTGCTTTGAGAATTATTGCTTAACCTCCTCAATTTTTTCTTTACCTTTCAAGCTAGCATTTTTGTTGTCTACCGGTGTACCTTTACTTCTACAAAATTTAGCAATATGCCCAATCTTGTTACATGCATAACAAGTTACATTATTTTTCTGAATAGCTTTCCCATAACCTATGCCGGTTTGTGTTCTACATTGATTTGATAGATGTCTAAATCTTCCACAAACATAACATCTTACATTCATTCTACAGTTTTTAGAGTTATGACCAACTTTTTTGCATTTGGAGCATTGACCGGTGGGAGGATTGATATTCTAATAATTCCTAGATCTACATTCATTTGCCCTATGACCATATTTATTACAGTTAAAGCATTTTCCATTGAATTTATAAGTATTAGGTGGTCTTACCAGTTTGCTGTGATCCTGAGTATTTGCAGTATCAGAACTTTCTCCAACTTCAAATCCAATTCCAGAAGTGTTACCTTTGGGTTTTTGATTCTTCAATAAGGTACCAAGTTCTTTTGAGCTTTTCTTGAGTTTTTATTTATGTTGATTTGTAGTTTCCAATTCTCTTTCCAAGATTTCTTTTTGTCTCATTAGTTCGTTTGAGTCATTCTGAGTATGCATCAGATCTGTCTTCAACATGTCATTTTCATAGCTAAGTCTTGTGTTCTCATTTGCTGCATCACTTAGTATTTTGGTCAATTCTTCTTCATTCTTCTTTTTGTCCTCGATCTCTTTGCAAAATCTCATAGTCATATCCTGCATTTCATTTTTTGTTGTCATGATCTCTTGTTTTAACTTGCTTATCATATCATTAAGTGATTCCTTTTCATCATTCTCATTTTGAAATTTTTCACAAAGTTCTCTTCTCTTATTTCTTGTAACAGTAAGATTTTCTTGAAATGCCTGAATGATATCCTGAGCTGCTTTTAAATCATCTTCTAATTTGATATTTTTCAACTTCTCTGCATCATAGTCAGTAAGAGCTCCTTCAAGTTGCTTCATCAGATTTTCCATCTTTACCGGTGTCAAGATCTTCCTCAAGCTGTTAGGCTTCTAAAAATAGAGGACCAAGCTTTGATACCAATTGTTAGGGTTCCCATAGATACTGAGAGGGGGGGTGAATCAGTATTTGACCGGTATTCAAATTTTCTTAAGATAAAACATGCAGAACATAAAGTAGCAGTGTACCGATATGCAAGAATTAATGTAATAAACAAAATCAAAAACATCCACATGAAAAGAACACCATAACACAAGATGTTTAACGAGGAAACCTGATGTGGGAAAAACCTTGGTGGGATTTGTGACCCACAATATTCACTTACTGGCCAATAAGAGAATATTACTTACAATAGGGGCCTACACATGCAGGAAGGCCAATTGCCTAGAGCTCACTACTCAATGAGAAGTCGCACTGACTTACAATAAGGATTATACTAATCCAATGACTTGTACTACTCTACAATAGCATCTCCAATGCTAGATTCAGTATTGGTTCTTCCTCTGATCTTTACATATACCCTTAACCTATATTTTGCACATTAGGTCTGCCTAATAATTTTCCTTTTTGTTCGCTTGCTTACTTACACTTTAAAATGTTTGCAATGATCTCTTTTATATACAAGAGTCATTTTACAATTTGCCAAGTCGGCTTGCAATAATAATCAAACTATTACATATCAAAAATCCTATCAGCCTTTGTGCCAGTATACATCTTTTCTTCTGTGTCGGTCCCGGTGCTAGTGTAGAGTGATCTTGTTGATGCTGGTGCACTATCTTGCTTGAATAGTGCTTTGCCGGTATGATGTCTTGCCAGTGCCATAGGATTGCAAGGATGCCATCAATGAAAAAACCTTCAATCACACACAATGTCTCATTGGAGTTTCCATATGCCAACAAAGGCAACGTGGTACTTTTAATCATTATTTCTAATGACCTTTCTACCTTTTTTGATGCAGGGCTTGCTTGAAGATAATGAGCTATTAAATAGGTGTCATATCATTATTATTTGGCATGGATTATGGGTTCTCTTACAGAATAACCACAGAAACCAGAGGAAAAGTTATCAAAATGAGAGAAGGCATTGCAAGGAAGGTGCTGGAAAAATGCGAGGTAACAAGAAGAGATTTGAACCTACTTCCTGCTCTGAATGGAGAAAGAATGAAGAAGTCTGGGGTATCCTTCAGTAGGGGGGTCTCAATGTTTTCATGGAATGACTAAATGGGAAGGACCCCACAATCATCAATTATTTCATCAAGAACTGGAAAAATGGAAAAATTCTAATTGGATCACATATGATGAATGTAGATGAAGAGGTTACCACTAAGGCCACGGGGATGACTACCGAGGGTATGAAATTTTATAGGGACAAAGGGATATCAGATAAAGCAGCAAACAAGTTTCCTATTACGGATGGTGAGAGAAGAAAGATGATCAAAATTGACAACTCCTACCACTCCCTGAAGATAATTTGCAGGCCATGGAGGTTTGTCTTATTTGCTTCTATTGAATATATTACCTTAGATGGTAGGTTTACCAGGGCATATGGGCATCACTTCGTCCTTCTCAACCATTTCTATCATGGAGAAAGGGTTAGCCTTCCCTATTACCTTGCCTGTTCAATGGATCATACTATAAAGGAGATCTAGAAGGACCCTAAAGGTGATCATGCCCTCCACTAGGGGCTTATGGTCTTGGTTTATAAAATGCTAAAGGGGAAGTGCATTGAAAAGCCTATTAAAGGCAAAAATGCTAGAGATGAGACTACTGAAAGTAAGGATAGTGGTTTCAACTTTGATTAAGAGATCGAGGGAGAGTCGGAAGAAACTAGCAAAAAAGGGAGGATTAGGGCCAAGAAGAGGAGGATTATTGTGGAATCTGAAATGTCAGATTCTGAAACTGAATCCCTTGAGGGAAAACCTATTAAAAAGGGGAAATAGAAAGCCTCTAGAAAGAAGGCTCAGAAAAGAACACTAAAAAGGGTAGCAATTCTGATTTTAATTATGTTTTGGTTGAATCTAAGGAGGAGGATGATGAAAATAAGAGGATCAATAGTCAGGACAAAGAAGGGGAGGGTAACCGTAGTAAGGATAATTTGGAGACCGTGAATACCACTAGTCTGCATAATGAGGAAAAAGGGGGTCAAAGTGATAGTGGTGACAAAGATACTATTAAGGCTTTCTATGAGACCATTGCTACTATGGTGAAGAATATTAATAGTTTGAAAATTGATAAATAGGCCATGGCAGGTATTACAGTTGGTGACAAGCCCTTGGCGGAGCATGTTAAAGAGTTAGTCTCTGTTCTGCATAATGCACAAGCTATTGAATGTATGGTTGGAAAAATCTTAGCAATGGAAAAAAAGGTCAATGAGATGGGAGATAGAAAGGAAATGGAAAACAAACTAAAAGATTTTGGCAGTAGAATTGACAAGCTAGAGCACAATGTCAAGCAGATTGCGGATCAAATTTTCCAAATCCTCAAATCTTCGGTGGACAACATGAACATCTTTATCAATAGGTTTGAGAATAATGCAAAGAAGGATGGTGATAAAGAGCAGGTGAACAAGAAGGGTCATGAAAGGAGAACCAGACCTAACATAAAGAATATGGTCGACATCGATGGTCGTGAGCTGGAGGATATGAAGACCTCAGCGAACAACATGAAACAAATGGTTGTTCATGCCAAGGAAATTCTGAATGGTATTTAGTTCCAGTTGTTATTCTTGGTTCTGTCTCTTTCCTGTCTTTGTGCTTTCCTTTTGCTGTCTGTTTTGAGTTTTTAATGTAATGATGTATTAAGTTGTGCCCTTTTGGTGGGTTCATTTTGTCTTTTTGAAGTGATCAGGCACTTTTTTTAGCATTTTTGTTTTCCTGGCTTGTAAAAGGTTCGGGTACCTTTCAAATACCTACTTTTACTTAATCAAAACATTAGACCAGAAAAAAGTAAAAATAAAGGATGCATCTAATGGTGAAAACCTCCTTGAGGCACAAAAAGATGGGAGATTTGACACTTTACCTAAGCATTATCAAGAAAGGTCATCCATCTTGATCGAACCAACAGAGGCAATCAACATTGGCACAACAAAGCAACCAAAGATTCTTCATCTAGCAACATCTTTATTAGAGGTAGAAATGCAACAACATGTGGAATTCTTCAAATAAAGGCAAAACAATTTCACCTGGTCATATGCAAACATGCCAGGGTTAGATCCAGAGCTTATTATGCTTCACTTGAATGTTAGCCCAGGAGCTAAACCAGTCAAATAGAAGTTAAGGAAAATTCATCCGCATATTGCTATTTTAGTCAAGGCAGAACTAAAGAAATTATTGGATGTAGGATTCATCAGACCTGTAGCATATCCTTAATGGGTATCCAACATTGTTCTTGTTTCAAAACCAAAAAAAAGCATCAGAATGTGCACATACTTTAGAGATCTTAATAAAGCATGTCCAAAGGATGAATTTCCTTTGCCTAACATCGACATCATTGTAGATTTAACTATAGGAAACTCCATGTTTTCTCTAATGGATGGTTTCTCTAGATACAATCAAATCAAAATAGCACCCAAAGATCAAGAAAAGATAGCTTTTACATGCCCATGGGGTACTTTCTGCTGGAACGTCATGCCTTTTGGATTAAAGAACATAGGTGCTACATATCAGAGAGCTATGACAACTATATTTCATGACATGATGCATACATTCATGGAAGACTATGTGGATGACATATTAGCTAAATCATACAACAAAGAAGAACATATAGAGATACTTGAAAAGATCTTTGATAGGTTAGAACAATACAACCTAAGGCTAAACCCTAAGAAATGTGCCTTTGGTGTTACTTAAGGAAAGCTATTGGGATACATTATTTCAGCAAGAGGAATCGAAGTAGATCCAGCTAAGGTTAAAGCAATCATGGAAATGGCATCTCCCAAGAATATTAGTCAACAAAGATCCTTACAAGGAAGACTCCAGTCAATCAGAAGATTTGAGTCTCAATTAGCAGATAAATGTCAACCATTTACTCACCTATTGCACAAACATGTTAATTTCAAATGGGACCATCAATGTGAAGAAGCATTCAACAAGATCAAGGCATATCTCATGCAACCACCTGTTCTAGTGTCACCAATTCCAAGAAAACCATTATTACTCTATGTATCAACTACCAAAGCATCATTAGGAGTTTTACTCACACAAGAGGATAAGGAAGGAAAACAATGAGCTATCTACTACATCAATAGAACACTAGTGGGATATGAGGTCAACTATTCATCAATAGAAAAAGCATGCTTGGCAGTAGTTTTTTCTTCTCAAAAAATATGACACTATCTACTATCTCACTCCATCAAGTTGATAGCCAAAATCGATCCTCTAAAGTATTTGCTCAGCAAAGCCACATTGATAGGATGACCAACAAAATGGATCATGATTCTAAGTGAGTTTGATATCAAATATGTTGACAGAAAAGCTATCAAGGGACA
Source organism: Cryptomeria japonica (assembly GCF_030272615.1). Taxonomy (NCBI): domain Eukaryota; kingdom Viridiplantae; phylum Streptophyta; class Pinopsida; order Cupressales; family Cupressaceae; genus Cryptomeria; species Cryptomeria japonica. Next base: position 111,932,861 of record NC_081414.1, on the reverse strand, counting down.
AGTTATCGCATATCAACTAGCAGAAACACCACTTCAAGATGACAATCCTCTACAGATTGAATTTCCTGATGTTGATATCTTAACCATTACAACAAAATCATGGCAACTATACTTTGATGGTACATATACACAACATGGATCAGGAGCAGGAATTCTATTCATCACACCACAAGGTCATACAGTACCAGAAGCATACAAGTTAAGCTTTATGTGTACAAATGATATAGTAGAGTATGAAGCATTAGTAACAAGTATCAAAATGGTTGTAGAATGGAACATTAAACAACTTCAAGTCCTTGGAGACTCTCAACTCATCATTAATCAAATCAATTATGACTATCAAACAAAAGATGATAAACTCATGCCTTACAAAAAGATGGTGGATGATTTCAAGAAGTACTTTGTGGAAATAACTTTTTAACAGATCCCAAGAAATGACAACAAAGAAATAGACGCCATGGCTACACTTGCTTCTCTATTGCAGACATAGGAAAATCAACAATGTTATGAATTCCTGGTTGAAGAGTTGTTTCATCCTGCCTATAATTGTCCCGATTCCTGAACCATCTATCAACTTATTAGACATGATTCCTCCTACTATGGCCAAACTTACACATACCTAAAAGATAACATCTTACCTCCAGATTTATCAAATAACCAAAAGCGAAACTTTATTCGTCAATCCTCTCATTTTACTCTCGTCGCAGATACCTTATTTAAACGAGGTCTAGATGGTACTCTCTTAAGATGTCTCAAACAAGAAGAATCTGAGAAATCCTTACATGAAGTCCATAATGACATTTGTGGCACTCATTCAAGTGGTCTTACCCTTTTGAAAAAACTCATATGCTTGGGCTACTATTGGTCGACTACAGATCGAGATTCTTTTAAGATAGCAAGAACATGCAAACAATGTCAAATCCATGGGAACTTGATCCATGCACTAGCACAAGAACTACATGCTTTAGCAACATCTTGGCCTTTTTTGTCAATGGGGACTTGATCTAGTAGGAAAGATAAATCCTTCCTCATCTAATCGACACAAATTCATTCTTGTAGCTACTAAATATTTCATAAAATGGATTGAAGCAGCACCTCTCATCAATATCACAGAAAAACAAATTGTTGCATTTATCTTGAATTACATCATCTATCGCTATGAAATGCCAATGACCATTATCATTGATAATGGGCGACCATTCAAGAATCAGGATGTACAAGAGCTATGTGAGAAGTTAAAAATCCAACATAGATTCTCCACACCATATTATCCATAGGGAAATGGGCAGGCAAAAGCATCTAACAAAACTATTCTAAAAATCCTTAAAAAGATAGTGAACGATGCTGGGAAAGATTGGCATATTAAATTAAACCCTGCTCTATGGGCTTACCATACTAATATCTGCACACCGATAGGTGCCACACCTTTCTCTCTTGTACATGGATTAGAAGCCATATTGCCAATCAAAGTAGAGATACCCTCTCTACGTGTATCACTAAAAGGATTCATCCCAGATGAAGAACAAAGAGTATCTAGACTACAAGAGTTAGAACTGATCCATGAACGAAGACAAAATTCCTTTGATCATCTAAAGGTATATCAGCAAAGAATGTGTCAGAGCTGTAATCATAAGGTCAAACCATGAATCTTTCAAGTGGGAGAACTAGTGCTAAAGGAAAATCCATGCAACCAGGTAGATTGAGAAAAGAAAGGAAAGTTTGAACAAAACTGGTTAGGCCCGTTTGTGGTCACAATAGTATTTGGGTTAGGAGCATATTAGCTATCAACACAAGATAGGGATTAGCTTGAGAAACCTATCAATAGCATGCACTTGAAAAAGTTCTATGTGTGAAAAAAATAAAAATAGTGAAAAATCAGAAAAATAAAAAATAATGAAAAATCAGAAAAATCAAAAACAGGGAAAAATCAGAAAAAATCAAAAATAGTAAAAAAGCAGAAAAATTCTAAAAAAAAGAAAAAGAAAAAGAAAGAAAAAAATCAAATATAAAAAAAAGTGCAATAAAAACAGATGGTGAAAACCTGGCAAATAGGCGCTATCTGTCAGCTAGCTCTTCCATCTATTAGTTCATGCATTTTTTTTTGCTTGCATTCATCTTCCATCAGTGCTAACCATCATAAAGAATTTGTACATACTCAGGCATCACAGCTGCTCTCTCACCATGGTTTGGATAATTGGATATATCATAACAACTTTGTTTCTAAGATTGGGGCAAAATCCTGCACCTAGCTGGGGGCAAAACTCTTGATCATTTTGAGGTTAATCAAATAGGTAGAACAAACAGTTAGACAACACTTAACAAGTAAAAACTGAGACACATCCAACATTGAACATGAGATCAAACTATCAACTATCAAGCTATCATGAAATCAATCAAAGCACATCACACACTTTTCAGTGGAATAATATCTTTTGGATAATGATTTTAACATAATTGTTCAAATTTTCTATATTTCTTTTCGCTATCATGATTTCTGAGTGACTCTAGGATGTCTTTGACTAGAGGAACAAGGAAGGAACATGACATTTTTCTTGTCTGCTGTCTGAAAATTAATCATTAATATGTGCAAATTCGTCTCGGGACATGATCATCAGAATATCATTGAAGAGATTTTTGTTTTGCATATTGAAATGATTAATGTTGCTTGTTTTATGCAAGCAACACTTAGGTCATCTTGGTTCAATTATACCTTGATGCTTGTGCTAACTTGCTATATCAAAATCCAGGAAAGTAGTTCTTAGGTCATCATGGTTTAATTATACCATCGATGTTTGCACTCACTTCCCATATTTCAAAAATCTCAATGATGACAAAAATGCAAAATAATCCAGTGACTGGTTTAATCATTCCTTTACATTTCATTCTTGAATTTCATTCTTGCATGGGATCATAAAGACTCCTTTTATCCAAGGTTAAATATATCACAGGAATCATCAAAGTATCATCACAAGTGTATACGCAATCAAAATAATGACTCATATCTCTCTCATGATATTATCAACCTAGCCCAAATCTTATGCTATCTCTCTCAACAGAATCAACATCAGCATATCAACATATTTCTGCATCTTGATATCAACAAAATGTTAGTTTTTTATCTAATCAACCTTATCAAATCAAATCAATCAATCAAACCTAATTGATCCTATCATGTCTTATATAGGATGTATCCTTCTTGAAACCAGACATTTTGATCATGTCTTATACAAGATGTATCCTTCCTGAAACCAGACGCTTTGATCATAGTTGTCTTATATAGGATGAATCCTTCTTGAACCAGACTGAATCTCTATCTTATCAATCTAATCGATCAAGGTTTTTCAATCTTATCAATCTAAACAATCAAGCTAATTGAAGAACTCGCATTTTCATCAACCAGAGTTACAGAAATCAAATCAAATCTATCAGGACATCAATCTCGCAAAAACTCCAAAGATCAATTATCTCAATTGATCTCCTCAGGGGGCATCATCATACTGGAATTTAGCAATCAAGAGCTGGGGCATCCTATCAGACCAATATTAGCATCAAAATGAGATTATTCTTTGAATCAATGCGTCATCACACTTCGCTTCAAAGAGCGGCAAAATGTATCCACCTAAAAATGGTTTGAAGATAATTAATTAAATAAGCAATTATTTAATTAATATCCCTTCCTAATTTAATTGAATTCACTAAGCAATTTGATTAAATTTCCCCTTTAATCTACTTATTAATAAATCTAAGGATTTATTTAATAGGTACATTTTATCCCCTTTAATTAATTAATTCCCTGCATCAAATTCATTTCTTCTAAATCCTTTAATTAATTAAAACAAATCAATCATGAGTTGTTGAGATTAATTAGCCTTTTCATATTATTTGAATTTTTAAATTCTAATTCTCCTAACTTCTACCACTCCTAAACCTAACCACTCCTAAACTTAACCCATTCTACCTACCATCATGTCCTCTTTTATCCAACATCTTCTAGAACCTTGTGACACCTATCTCTAAGTGTTCCCTTTCATACTAATCCTTCTAGAAGCCTCTTGACACTTGTCACTGCTGGTATTTTGGTATGTTTTGTCATTGATGTCAACACCTACTAAAGCACTAGTACTCTGGAGATCCAACAACATTCACCGGAAAACAAGTAACTATTGCACAGTTACTGGTATATGGTTCACTCGCAGGATATAATGATCACCAACACTTGGAATGATATGGAAGACACTTGGTAATGTCAAAGACATTGTGTGGACACTTTGTTTTGAAGAATTAATCATTTGTATAATCATATTTGCATATTTTCTTTTACCGACAAATAGGTCCAGGGTTACCTAGGGTTACACCAACAGGTTTATCTTTTCCAGATCAGCATGGCACACTATGGAGATGATTTATTATTGTTTTAAATGCTTTAAGCCGACATGTTTAATCAGATATTGCATTGGATATTATATTATTTGTAAAATGTTTTATTGTAATATCTTGTAGAGCTGTTCTACTAAAATTGGTCTTAGGTTATGGTATAAATGTAAGATCTTATTTGTAAGATCTAATGTGGGAATGCGAAAAAGAACTAAGTAAAGGTATATGCGAGATTAAGAAGAGCTATACACAAAGACATCATTTGAAGGAGAAGCTAGGTTTTTGTGGAAGCATATCAGCATTACACTGGTACTAAATCTAGCATATGAAGATGCTATTTTGTGCAATACATTCTTATTGGATTTAATCATCCAATTGTAGTCAGTGTGACTCCCATTTTTTGATTGAGTAGTGAGCTCTAGGCTATTGGCCTTTCTGCATGTGTAGACCCCATTTATGTACACTTACTATCTGTAGTAGTATCATCTGATTGTGGGTAAGGTTTCCCACCATGGTTTTTCCCCTTACATGGTTTCCACGTACAAATATTTGTGTTATGTGTTGTGGATGACTTTGCATTTATGTTTCATGCATTAATCTTTACCGGTATAGCAATTAACTGTTAACACTATCTACCGAAATACTTAACTAGTTTACCAGTATTAAGCATTAAGTTGGTTGAGTTGTTTTTGGTTTGATTTTATTAGACAACTGATTCATCCCCTCCCTCTCAATTGTCTTCGGGACCTAATAGTCACCATAGAGATGATAGATGTTCCCTTTAATTCAACCCCCTTTGCCATCCTCCTCCAATTTAACCATTGATTCTTGCCACCTCACCCCTAGCCTTGGGAAATCCTATAAATAGACCTCATTTTGGAGCTTAAAGGGTCCCAATTTCATATGATTTTTGCATATCATTTGCATTCAATCATTATTACTATAGGCATCTAGTTTATAGCTTATCATTTCAAGCATTGTTATCATGTTCAAATCTTAGCTTAATTGCTTCTTCATTCTAGCCTATTTTCTAGAATTATCATGAAATCATGTAGCTTAATCATGCTATTCTTTCTAGATCATGCATTTTCTTCATTCAAATCCTCCATCTAAGTGTATTCAATTCACTGGAATTTGCATAATAAGATCTAAGAGAAAAATTCATACTCGCATTTACTAGGAGGCAATAAGTAGATTAGCTATGGTTTTGTCTTTCATTGTTTCAATTTTCTAACCATGCTTGTAATGATTTATTGAGTGCATTGTGTTTGCAGATACAAGTACACTTCATAGAGCACGACACTAATTATGTTAGGATAGTCCTAATGCATCTATGACTGTCCTAATTAAGCATATGTTAAAATGGATATATGAAATTGAAATTATTTCATGTATTCCTTTTTTAAATTATTTCATAAGATCTTAAAAAGGATGTATGAAATTGCAAATTTTGTTTTAAACCACTAAACAAATAATTTTCTTGTGCAACTTCCTTCAAATGCATTGTTAAATCTAATGTAAATCTAATAGGATTATAATCAATTTTGACTCTTTATTTTAACATTTAAACAAAATAACACTTAATAAGTATTTGAATTCTAAAAACAAGAAAATATTACCTCAATTATTCAAAGTTGATTAAAAAAAACTATGTTCTTCCTCTTTGACGTTACCAAATGAAAAAAAAGGTGGTGGAGAGCTGATGGAATGTATAAAATAACCTTGCATAAAATGTCAATACCATGCAAAAAGCATTCTTTTGTCTAATCATGTGTAGAAAGAAGACAAAATAAGAGAATGTGGGCTTGGATCACGGGTCAAGGGTCCCATATAACCATTTTTTAGTGCAGCTCATTTGGCTAGCACCAAATATGGCGCTAGCCAAATGACTTCCATTGAAATTTTTTAACCTTTGATAAATTTCTACTCTATACCCTATAATCTATACTCTATACCCTATAGTTTGATAGCCACAACCATAAAAATTAAACCATTTCAAACCTATAACAAATACCCTAGATTGTATGACCAAATATGCTAAATCCTCGACCCTTTGGCGCTAACCAAATGACTTCCATTGAAATTTTTTAACCTTTGATAAATTTCTACTCTATACCCTATAATCTATACTCTATACCCTATAGTTTGATAGCCACAACCATAAAAATTAAACCATTTCAAACCTATAACAAATACCCTAGATCGTATGACCAAATATGCTAAATCCTCGACCCTATACAATAACCATGGCCCCAATAACCCAATATGCTAAACCATATGAGGTCGTTATGGGTCATATGGTGTCCTAAGGGTTCATATGGTGTCCTATGGGATCATAGGACACCATATGACCCCTTAGGTGTCATTAGGGATCATATTGTATCTTAACGGGTCATATGGTGTGTTATGACCCCTTAAGACACCTAATGACCACGTAGGACACCATATGACCCATAATACCATATGGTGTCCTAAGGGGACATATAGTGTCCTAAGGGGTCATAGGACACCATATGAGCCCTTAGGACACAATGTGAACCCTAATGACATGTAAGGGGTTATATGGTGTTTTAAGGGGTCATAGGACACTATATGACATGTTAAGACACCATATGACCCCTTAGGACACCATATGACCCATAACAACACTATATGGTGATCTAAGGGGTCACGTGGTGTCCTAAGGGGTCATATTGTGTCCTATGACCCCTTAGGACACTATATGACCCCTTATAACATAACATGGTGTTGTTATGGGTCGTATGGTGTCGTAAGGGGTCATATGGTGTCCTATGGGGTCATAAGACACCATATGACCCCTTAGGTGTTGTTAGGGCTCATATTGTGTCTTAATGGGTCATATGGTGTGTTATGACCCCTTAAGACACCATATAACCCCTTAGGACACCATATGAGGGATAATGACACCATATGGTGTCCTAAGGAGTCATCTAGTGTCCTAAGGGGTCATATTGTGTCCTATGACACCTTAGGACACCATATGACCCCTTAGGACACAATATGGTGTTATTATGGGTTGTATGGTGTCATAAGGGGTCATATGGTGTCCTATGGGGTCATAAGACACCATATGACCCCTTAGGTATCATTAGGGATCATATTGTGTCTTAATAGGTCATACGGTGTGTTATAACCCCTTAAGACACAATATGACCCCTTAGGACACCTTTTGTTGTGATTATGGGTCATATGGTGTCCTAAAGGGGTCATATGGTGTCCTAAGGGATCATAAGACACCTAATGACCACTTAGGACACCATATGACCCATAATGACACCATATGGTGTCCTAAGGGGTCATATAGTGTCCTAAGGGGTCATAGGACACCATATGGCCCCTTACGACACAATGTGAACCCTAATGTCACGTAAGGGGTTATATGGTATCCTAAGGGGTCATAGGACACTATATGACTAGTTAGGACACCATATGACCCCTTAAGACACCATATGACCCATAATGACACTATATGGTGTTCTAAGGGGTCACATGGTGTCCTAAGGGGTCATATTGTGTCCTATGACCCCTTAGGACACCATATGACCCCTTAGGACACAATATGGTGTCGTTATGGGTTGTATGGTGTCGTAAGGGGTCATATGGTGTCTTATGACCCATTAGGACACTATATGACCCCTTAGGACACAATATGGTGTCGTTATGGGTCGTATGGTGTCCTAAGTGGTCATATGGTGTCCTATGACCCATTAGGACACTATATGACCCCTTAGGACACAATATGGTATTGTTATGGGTCATATGGTGTCCTAAGTGGTCATATGGTGTCCTATGGAGCCATAAGACACCATATGACGCCTTAGGTGTGCTTAGGAATCATATTATGTCTTAACGGGTCATATGGTGTGTTATGACCCCTTAACACACCATATGACCCCTTAGGACAGCATACAACCCATAATGACACCATATGGTGTCCTAAGGGGTCATATGACATCATATGACCCCTTAGGACACAATGTGAACCCTAACAACATGTAAGGGGTTCTATGATATCCTAAGGGGTCATAGGACACTGTATAACATGTTAGGACACCATATGACCCCTTAGGACACCATATGATCCATAACGACACTATATGGTGTTCTAAGGGGTCACATGGTGTTGTAAGAGGTCATATGATGTCCTATGACCCCTTAGGACACCATGTGACTCCTAAGGACAAAATATGGTGTTGTTATGGGTCGTATGGTGTCCTAAGGGGTCATATGGTGTCCTATGGGGTCATAGGACACCATATGAGCCCTTAGGTGTTGTTAGGGATCATATTATGTCTTAACGGGTCATATGGTGTGTTATGACCCCTTAAGACACCATATGACCCCTTAGAAAACCATACAACCCATAATGACACCATATGGTGTCCTAAGGGGTCATATAATGTCCTAAGGGGTCATAGGACACTATATGATCCCTTAGGACACAATGTGAACCCTAACAACATGTAAGGAGTTATATGGTGTCCTAAGGGGTCATAAGATACTATATGACCCATTAGGACACCATATGACCCCTTAGGACACCATATGACCCATAATGACACTATATGGTGTTCTAAGGGGTCACATGGTGTCTTAAGGGGTCATCTAGTGTCCTATGACCCCTTAGGACACCATATGACCCCTTATGACACAATAGGGGGTTGTTAAGTGTCATAGTGTCGTCAGGGGTCATATTTTGTGTTATGACCCCTTAGGACACCATATGACACCTTATAACACAATATGGTTTTGTTATGGGTTGTATGGTGTCCCAAGGGGTCATATGGTGTCCTATGAACCCTTAGGATATCATATGATCCCTTAGGTGTCATTAGGGATCATATTGTGTCTTAACGAGTCATATGGTTTGTTATGACCCCTTAGGACACCTTATGTTGTCATTATGGGTCATATGATGTCCTAAGGGGTCATATGGTGTCCTATGGGATCATAAGACACCTAATGACCACTTAGGACACCATACGACCCATAATGACACCATACGGTGTCCTAAGGGGTCATATAGTGTCCTAAGGGGTCATAGGCCACCATATGACCCCTTAGGACACAATGTGAACCCTAACAACATGTAAGGGGTTATATGGTATTTGAAGGGGTCATAGGACACTATATGACCCATTAGTATACCATACGACCCCTTAGGACACCTTATGACCCATAACAACACTATATGGTGTTCTAAGGGGTCACATGGTGTCCTAAGGGGCCATCTAGTGTTATATGACCCCTTAGGACACAATATGGTGTTGTTATGGGTTGTATGGTGTCATAAGGGGTCATATGGTGTCCTATGACCACTTAGGACACCATATGACCCCTTAGGACACAATATGGTTTTGTTGTGGGTCGTAAGGTTTCCTAAGGGGTCATATGGCATCTTATGGTGTCATAGGACACCATATGACCCCTTAGGTGTTGTTAGGGATCATATTGTGTCTTAACGGGTCATATGGTGTGTTATGACCCCTTAGGACACCTTATGTTTTCATTATGGGTTGTATGGTGTCCTAAGGGGTCATATGGTGTCCTAAGGGATCATCGCACACCATAAGACCATAATGATCCCATATGGTATACTAGGGGCTCATATGGTGTCCTAAGGGGTCATAGGACACCATACAAACCATACTGACACCATATGGTGTACTAAGGGGTAATATGGTGTCCTAAGGGGTCATAGGACACCATATAAACCCTTAGGACACAATATGACCCCTAATGACACCTAAGGGGTCATATGGTGTCCTATGACCTATTAAGACACCATATGGTGTCATTATGGGTTGTATGGTGTCCTAAGGGGTCATATGGTATTCTATGACCACTTAAGACAACATATGGTGTCGTTATGGGTCCTATGGTAACCTAAGAGGTCATATGGTGTCCTATGACCCCTTGGGACACCATATGACCCCTTAGGTGTCATTAGGGGTCATATTGTGTCCTAAGGGGTAATATGGTGTCCTATGACCCCTTAGGACCTAGAGAGAGGAGGGAGTGAGGAAGAAACTGAGGGAAAGAGGTGAGAGAGGGAATTAGATGGGTGTAAGGATGGAGAGGGAGATATCTCGAGGGTTAGGAGAATAAGTGAATTGTGAGAGCTAGAGAGGGGAGGGACAAAGAAGAGTTTGTATCTGTAGCGTCCTAAAATTGCGACACTTGCAATTTCGACTGCATTTCAGTCTTCACGATGGCGACGCAACACGCACCCTGAATGGAGACCCCGAAGCTTGCTCACGACACCAAAAACTGCATTTTTCAAGTACCCTGGCCTGAACCTCCTTGCACCCTGATGTCCCGGGAGGTGGGACCAGAGCTCCCAGCGCCCTGGTCCCCAGGACCATGGTGCCCAGCGCCCTGGTCCCTGGGTCCTATTTTGGGCCTGGTCTCCTAAGGGGTCTCGGGTCTTTTTGTTTGCAATTTGGAAATTATCTTTCCTGGTCGGCCTAAGGTTGGGAAAATCAGTCTATCAGCCCTAATTGACAAGTATATAAACTACATTTTTCTCTCTCATTTGGAGATAACACAGACATGATGAAAAAGGCGTGGAAACTATACTCAAGCATTCAAGCATTCAAGCATTCCTTCTAAGTCTCCATTCAAGGCTAAGTGTTGCATTCAAGACAAGGATTCAACCATTGAAGAGGAGATCACTTACTACATACTACTACAACATACAACATACAACATCTAAACCTTCGCACATAAGGATACAAACATCCTTAGAACAAGGTATTAGTACTTGTTTTACAGTCATTTACATTTACAGCTCTTGCTCATTTCTTGGTTAATTCCAAAACTGGGGTTTGACCTAAAGGCAAACCCCTAATCCCTAACCCCCCAATCGTCTTCGCTTTTCTGTGTGTAGGTTGCAGGTATGCGGCTGAGATTGAAGATCTGGAATCCTTGTGCAGAGAAGAACAGATCCCCCTTCGTTTCGCGGATTTTTCGAGGGACCGTGGCGCCGGGCGCCATCGTCCTGACAACTTTTGCTCAAATTTGCAGGACAGCGCCGTATCGACATTTTACTGCTAATTCCAGGTCCGCAGCTTCATACTATATTCCTATCTCAGTTTATAAGTGAATCTTTGTCACTTTCTATGCATTCCTAGCTCAATTCTTCTATGCACATTCTTTACAAAAGAGGGTAGCCTTGCTTTCTTAACCCTTGAAATTCATTTAGCATCCAATCTTGCATTGCGTGGGATTGGATCTTGTGGGTTTCAACCCCTCTTTTGAATGTAAAGTCTCCCCCCTAAGTGAAAACCATCGAATCCTAGCGAACCTCCCTTCTCTCTCCTTGGAGTTGGAAGAGGGGAGAGCAACTAGGGCTCAATCGTGATTTTTCCGCTTTACATTTTGGTGAACCCGACTTGAACATCCTTTCTGATTTTTCATGCTTAGATCTGAAAAAATTGATTACATTTCCATGTTTGATCTTTTGCAAAATTTTAGAGGTGATTGCATAAAAACCCTAAAATTTCTTTTTAGTAATTAAACTTGTGAAATATTTAATGGTTAATGCTTGTTTCAGATCTGTCCTTCTATTACAAATTATCAATTCATATCTATGCTTTAATTTTGAAAATTAAGTGGTTAAGTGTCAAAACCCTAATTTTTGAAACCCTCTTGATTCAACCTTTGTTCGACAATTTCACTGATCAAAACATCTCCAAATCAGCTGTAACTTTGGATTCCGCAATAAAATCACAATATCTTTCATCCCTGAAAATTTGGAAAAAAGTTGCGAGGACCGTGGCGCCGAGCGCCATCATCCCCGACATTTTTTCTGAAATTTCGGGAGCGAGATCTTACTGTATTTTTTTGCTAAAATCCAAAATTTTGGCTGATTTTATCAATTTTAACACCTTCAAAATTACAGTCAAAGTTGGTCTTGTGATTGCTTGGATTAAGGCTTTTAAACATTTAAAAATCATTGAAACTAAAATTTTGTGTCAAAATTGTGTTCTTACTGTCCTAAATCTGAAAAGTGTGTTTGCATTCATTAAAAATTTCAGTGCTTTATTCAAATTCTTGCATTTTGTGACTTTTGAAATTAAGTGCTTAATTACAACAACTTTGATTTCCGCTTTCAAAATTGAATTTTGCGTGAAATTGAGTCAATTTTTAAATTTCAAAATTTGCATTGCTCTTAACATTCCCTCTAAAATCATAAAATTCAAAATTTCAGTTTCCCTCTCTTTTTCAAAATTCAAATTTTGCATTTTTCGACAATCTGGGTAGGGTTCAATTTTGAGATTGCAACTTTAATTTGGCCTATCTACAGATCGTAAAATCACTCAATTTTTTCAGATTGGCTTTAAAATCATCATACCTTTCATCCCTACAAATTTCGAAAAAAGTTGCAAGGACCGTGTTGCACTCCGAGCGCCACGGTCCCGGACATTTTTTCCGAAATTTTGGGAGACTGTCGTGATTGCATTTAACAGCTTAAATCCAGAAGATTGGCTGATTTTACTGAAAATAGCTACCTCTAAAATCAAAATTTTCTCTCCTTCTCTAGTGCATGAGTTTTACAACAATAAGCCCTACTTACACTATTCCCGTTAGACGAAGCCGTAGAATTAAGTCTTTCTGAGGTTTAACTACTGAGGAGATGGAACCTAATTTGAATAGCCTTTTTAACGAAGACATGGGTAATTCCTCTAATCCTCCTAATGATGAAGAAGCTCTCCATGAGGTTTCTGAAGAACAAATTTTGAAATTGGATAACCAATTTGACGATTTTCACCAATGGATGTCTCATGAGTACCCTGATAGTCAAGCTCTTCCTTTAATTGAGGGTCTAAAACATATGCTTCAAAGTGATAAGAATGGAATTGATATTTTGCGTGGTATTTCACATATTGTGGATTCGAACGTGATGCCTATGAAGAGTTGTGCCGAAACTTTAGGTTATACACAACCTCCTACACAAGTCAATCATTCTATTCCTTTGATGACTTCTATTGCTAGCATACCTACCTTTACATCAAACATAATGGCTACTTCTACACAAGAAATTCCTCCTGTGATCACTAGTCATGGGGGCAATCCTTCCTTTTCAATTAACCCTCTTCCTTCATTCAATCCGACTTCTTCATTCATTCCTTCAATGAGTGTTCCTATTACATCTTCACAAATGAACATGACGCAAGGGGGCAATTCATTTAATCATTCCATTCCTCCTTGTAGTGTTCCTCCTATCCAACCATCTCCTATGACTAATTATCATAGGGTCCCACCACCTTACTCTTTACCTTCTTTCAATAACATAACACCTCCATCTCAATCTAACACATCTAATATGAACTCTTCGACTGAAGCGACCATTAACAATCTTGCACAAACTGTCTCTTCTTTACAGCAACAAATTGCCTCTATGAATCAATCTAAGTTTAGTGTGCGGACATTTGATGTTGCGAGCCCACTTTCTCTTGACATTGTTCGAGCTATTCCCCCTAAACATGTTGAAATTCCACATTTGGAACTTTATAATGGTAAAGGTGATCCTCTAACACATGTTAAGACTTTTCAAACAATATGTACTGATTTTGCTTATGACCCAAGGTTGCTTGCAAAACTATTCACGAGAACATTAAGAGACAAAGCCCTACAATGGTATTGCTCGTTGCCTTCTTATTCTATTACTTCTTTCGAACAACTTGCAAATGCTTTCATTCAACAATTTCAAAACAATATAAGTCCTAAAGTTACTTTGATTGATTTAATGCATTGTAAACAAGGTGTTAAAGAAAAAGTGACTGATTTCATTGGTAGATATAAGCATTTGTATGCTCAAATTTCTTTTCCAGTGCCTGACAATGATATTCAAAGAATCTTTATTTCTAATTTACAAAAAGATATTCGAGACAAACTTCTGTTTTCTGAGTTTACTTCTTTCCAACAGTTGTGTGCCACTCTTCACAATTATCAACTGGCTGTGAGTCAAATGGAACAATCACATCCTATGGCTCCGAGTGATAAGGGTGATAGCAGTCAACAACCATTTGGGAAGTTTAAACCGAACAGAGACTCCATCAAATTCAATGAAAACATCATCAACAACAATGTGAATGCAGCATCAGGTGTGCCTCCTATTTCTAAATTTTTCAAGAAAGAAAGAAAGTATACTCCTTTGAATGAATCATTACATAGTATTATGAATAAATTATTGGAACAAAATGTGCTTATTCTTCCTCCTATAAGACAAATTGATCCTGCAAAGATTACTTCACCTTATTTTGATAACAAAGCCTTTTGTCAATTTCATCGTCAGCCTGGGCATGATACTGAAAAATGTTTTTCTTTAAAGGGTAAAATTCAAGATTTGATTGATAATAATACTATCTCTATTTCTGGAGTGAATGATAAAGGCAATACATCTGTAGCTCCTCCTAATCAAAATCTTCAGATTTTCACTGATCCATTACCTTCTCATACCTCTAATGCGGTTGAGACTAATGATTCCTCTCTTTCATCTGATGGTCTTGTGTCTATGACTCCAAATGTGATTAACTTTGTAGAGCAGCAAGAAAACCCTAAAGAACCTTCCATCACATTTGATTCCAATGAAACCATTAGGGCACCTGATGGTCCTTTATACATAGTTGCAAAAGTCAAAAATACACCTTGCCGTGGAGTGCTTATTGATCCTTCGTGCATGGTTAATGTTATTACTGAAGAATTTCTTTTTACTTTGCAATTGAATCAGGTGATTTATGACAAAACAGATGTGATTGTGAAACTATTTGATGCATTTTCTTCTCCCGCAATTGGTTCTATTACATTGCCTATTGAGGTCCATAACAAATCCCTTGATGTGAACTTTGCTATTATTCCATCTTCCGAACAATTTCATGTGAAGCTTGGCTATCCTTGGCTATCTTCCATGAAAGCTATTGCTTCTCCTATTCATAAGTGTTTGAATTTTCCCATAATGGTGAAATTGTTACTGTCAATCATAGCCTCTTTAAACCAGCTGAAAGAACCTCTAGTGTTCCTCTTGATTACTTTTGGCCTAAACAATTCCAATCCCTTCCTCCGCGAAGTGATCATCTTTTCAAATCTTATCAAAAGTGGAAAACAGATATGATCCTATCTTTAAGTGAACCTAGAACACCTAAACTTGACATTCCTATCATTCTTGAGAAGGAAGTTCTTCCTTTGAAAGATAAAACTAATGTCTTTCCTCAAGAAGATTCCCAACCCATCCCTATGGATGTGACTATGTCTATGTCTAATAAACTTCCTACAAGTAGACCTATACCTCCTCGTCATGATGGACTTGGTCTTCTTCCTAAACCAAAAATTCCTCCTTTATATGGAGCGGTTCCTCCTCCTTCCTTTTATAGAGAGAAGAGACCTTCTTCTTCTCCTATTATTCAGCCTAAGAGACCACAACCTAAACACCCAAGTGATAGGGATGAGAACATTCCTTCTCCTCAATCTTCTTCACTTCCTACTAAGACTAGACGAAATCGTTCTGCACGTGAACGCCGACGAAAGCGTTGTCTTAGAGCTCAAGCAGTTGCTTCTCAAACTTTTCCATCTCCAAAAACACCTTCAACGAGCATTATTCCATTTTCTCCTCAGCTGGACATTGAGCCTAAATCTCCTAAACATAAGATGCAGGATGGTCTTGATCCTGTGCGAGTTAAAGATCCTATTTTTATAAATCTTGATGATGATATAGATGAAAATGTTATTCATGATGACAATATTACTTCTCTTGCTTCTGATAATGAATATGAACTTGTTGATATTGATAACCATTTATCTAATGAATTTTCTAAAGCACTTATCCTAGCTCCTAGACAAGAACAACGTGGCTCGGAACATGAACATAGCCCTTGTTTGGATCTTGTGATAGCTCCATCTGCTGTGTTGAATGTTCCTCCTCTAGCGTGTTCCCTGCCTTCCCAAAACATTGATCAGCAAGATCGGGGGGTAGATGACGTGCTAGACTAGTTACATTAGCATAGTAGATTCTCTCCTCCTCTCTTGTGTTACTTCTTCTATATGTTATTCTCATTCTTCTATTTGTTTTCCTTAGTGTTGTCTACTTGAGGACGATGCAAAGCATTGAGATCTCTCGATCTCTCTCATGTTGACTCAAAAGACACATGTGTTCCCTTCTTCTAGGTGACCTTCCTTGATTGGGGAATGAAGAACAATTATGCATACATACATATGATATATATACATGACTTATCATATAGCATACTGACCCCAAGGAAAGCGAAGTCACCTCGTGCTTTGTGTTTTGTGTCTATTATCCTTGGGCTTATCTCACATTTGGGGGCTAAATCCTTGCGTTAACGTGCTCCTTTCCCTTCTTATGTGTATCACTACGTTAAAACAATCACCCCCGGTGAGGCGTGTGCGATCGCTTTAACGTAGGGGGGCATACATCCCGTTCATATCTTTTCAAGATACTCGAAAATTTCTTGACAAATTTAACCTTGCCTTGAAAATTTTTGATATCTTTCTTGCATGACTCATAGTGAGGGAACCTTACTACTGACAGTCATGGTTCTCCCTCGTGATCTTCCCTTTTACTTTGTCAATCGAAGTCGTAAGATCCTTAGTCCACTGGGGGCTTGGTGTGTCTTGCCTCCTTGACGTGGTGAAAGTCTTTCAATGTTGTTTCCTTGTACTTTATCGGAAGTATGAGCATACATACTCCCGCTAAAGTGGGGGCTAAATGTAGCGTCCTAAAATTGTGACACTTGCAATTTCGACTGCATTTCGGTCTTCACGATGGCGACGCAACACGCAACCTCAATGGAGACCCCGAAGCTTGCTCACGACACCAAAAACTGCATTTTTCAAGTACCCTGGCCTGAACCTCCTTGCACCCTGATGTCCCGGGAGGTGGGACCAGAGCACCCAGCGCCCTGGTCCCTCAGGACCAGGGCGCCCAGCGCCCTGGTCCCCAGGACCATGGCGCCCAACGCCCTGGTCCCTAGGTCCTATTTTGGGCCCGGTCTCCTAGGGGGTCTCGGGTCTTTTTGTTTGCAATTTGGAAATTATCTTTCCTAGTCGGCCTAAGGTCGGGAAAATCAGTCTATCAACCCTAATTGACAAGTATATAAACTACATTTTTCTCTCTCATTTGGAGATAACACAGACATGATGAAAAAGGCGTGGAAACTATACTCAAGCATTCAAGCATTCAAGCATTCCTTCTAAGTCTCCATTCAAGGCTAAGTGTTGCATTCAAGACAAGGATTCAACCATTGAAGAGGAGATCACTTACTACATACTACTACAACATACAACATACAACATCTAAACCTTCGCACATAAGGATACAAACATCCTTAGAACAAGGTATTAGTACTTGTTTTACAATCATTTACATTTACAGCTCTTGCTCATTTCTTGGTTAATTCCAAAACCGGGGTTTGACCTAAAGGCAAACCCCTAATCCCTAACCCCCCAATCGTCTTCGCTTTTCTGTGTGTAGGTTGCAGGTACGCGGCTGAGATTGAAGATCTGGAATCCTTGTGCAGAGACGAACAGATCCCCCTTCGTTTCGCGGATTTTTCGGAGGACCGTGGCGCCAGGCGCCATCGTCCCGACAACTTTTGCTCAAATTTGCAGGAGAGCGCCGTATCGACATTTTACTGCTAATTCCAGGTCCGCAGCTTCATACTGTATTCCTATCTCAGTTTATAAGCGAATCTTTGTCACTTTCTATGCATTCCTAGCTCAATTCTTCTATGCACATTCTTTACAAAAGAGGGTAGCCTTGCTTTCTTAACCCTTGAAATTCATTTAGCATCCAATCTTACATTGCGTGGGATTGGATCTTGTGGGTTTCAATCCCTCTTTTGAATGTAAAGTCTCCCCCCTAAGTGAAAACCATCGAATCCTAGCAAACCTCCCTTCTCTCTCCTTGGAGTTGGAAGAGGGGAGAGCAACTAGGGCTCGATCGCGATTTTTCCGCTTTACAGTATCTATAAGAATGAAGAGCCTGAGAAGAGGTAAGGGGAGAGAGAATATGAGATCTATTTCATAGAGAGAGATGGAACTGTGAGGGAAGGGAGATAAAGAAGGGAGAGGTGAGATGGGGGTTTCTATGTACACATTTGGCGCTCTCCCTATTTGGCGTGTGCCAAATGGAAAAATCCATTCATCACATTTGGCGAACTCCAAATAGGGCGATCGCCATATTTGGCACTTGCCAAATGACCCACTTTGGGAAACATCAAACCTATGGGTTGGATTTACCTTAGGCATCCAAACCAAAGGTTTGGATGACCATTTTAGGGTAGAGATGTGTTTTTATCAGAACATTGAAAATTTTGACATATTTTTGGTCATGCTCTCCATTAGGTATGCACGTGTTTCAATGAAGTTAAAATAAATATTGTGGTAAATTTGAGCTCCCTCTTAGCTATCCAACAATGTAATTTATTTCAAATTTTGATTTCGTTAAGTCTTTCATCTATAATTTCTTTTGTCAGTGTGTCCATCTTTTGTCAAAAACCAACATGCACTATTTTGGGTATATATTTCTACAAGTTCATCAGATTTTGAAAAAACTTACATTTTTAGAAACTAGACTCCATTGTACACAGTTTAAATTTTTTTTTTTTGATTTTTGATTAGTTTTCAATGATTTTAGGGGGGAGCATCCTCAAATTTTTGTTTTTCAATTTGTGTCCACTTCGAAAATTAGTAAAAAATTATATACTCATTAAAAAATTAGCTGAAAAATCTGGCATAAACTACAAGGTGTTAGCTAATTTCTCACTGAAGCGATTTTAAAAATTCAAAAAAGAAGTGAACATTTTAGGGGGGCCACAACAGACACTATGTTATGTTTTTTTTCATAAAAGCAAGACCGCTCTTTGTGGCCCCCCTTTTTGAAGCCCTTAATCTCCACCATTTTCAAAAAAAAAATAGTAGTTTAGAAAGTAGACTCGAAGCACTCTGACTCTTGTTCTTGTTGCATCTTCAAATTTGGAGTGTAACTATCTTCAATTTGTTGTTGAAGTTCAGACTTTGCTGATTTCAGAAAGAGAGAGAGAAAAAAAAAAAGAAAAAAAAGAAGTGGCATCTTAAGACCTCCTTTTGGTACCACAACTTGGTGCACATACCCTTTAGTGTCTCTTGTCACTTGTATAAGTCTATTTGATTGTGGTCACAATGTTTTCATTCACAAAAGGATAGATAACACTGAACCATAATGTTGTCTGAGTTTGTTGAAAGATTTGATTTGTCGAAGCTCATTGTTGTTGTCGTGTCTCATCTGAAACTGACCGAATCCATGAAAGTGATACTTTATTGTGGAGAAGATGAAACTTTATTGTGGATTTTTGATGCAAGTGTTGCTTTATTGTGGATTGTGCATGGATAGATTGAAGAAAACTGGAAGAAATTATACTCCACGGAACATTTGATGCTCATAGTTCCACACCCATCACTAGACGTAGGATTTGCCTTAGCCACAGATAGGAGCTAATTTATTATGGATGGAAAGGGGTAAAAGGAAGTTTTATTATGAATGGCTAACCAATCTTAGGTAGATCAATAACAAGCCATGATGGGAATGGGTAAGTTTATTATGGATGGATAGGGGTGTGAGTGTGTGCAAAGTGAAGGAGGAAATGGAACCCTAAAGGAGGGAGGAGAAATGTCTCTACACATGGTGCCAGTGACTTGTTTTTCACCAGGGTACTTTCCCAGGGCACCACTGAAGTGGTTTTCACCATTGGACGAATTTATTTCTCTTTACTTTTTTTTCAATTTTTTAATTTTTTTTGTATTTTTTAATTTTTTGATTTTTTTTGTATTTTTTAATTTTTTTAATTTTTTTTGTATTTTTGATATTATGATATGCTGAAGAGGTATGTATAAAACTTGCAAAGGTGCATTCTATTGATAGGATCTTCCAAAGGTTCGCCATCTGGAGTGGAAAGCTGATATGTACCAGATCCATAGGCTATTGTAATGATGTAAGGACCAAGCCAATTTGGTTTGAACTTGCCCTTCTTCTCTTTGTCTTGCTGATTCTTAGGATTTTCTTTTAGAACTAAGTCACCTACCTCAAATGTGTGAGGGTTCACCTTGTGATTGTAACTGTGACTCATTCATTGTTGATAAGCCTTGAGATGATTAAAAGTAGTTTATCTTCATTCCTCCAATAGTTCTAGTTCTTGCAAGCGAGAGACCCTATAGTCTTCATCACTGATAATGTTTTGCAAAGAGACTCATAAAGATGGTAACTCAACCTCAATAGGCAAGATAGCTTTAGTGCCATAGACAAGTGAATAAGGTGTGGCTCCTATAGGGGTGCGAACACTTGTGTGATAAGCCCAAAGTGCAAGATTAAGTTGGATATGCTAATTGTAGCCAACATCATCGACTATCTTTTTTAGGATTTTAAGAATGGTTTTATTAGATTCCTCAGCTTGACCGTTACCTTGGGGGTAATAGGGCATGGATAAACAATGAGTAATATGGAAGTGATCACAAAGTTCATGAACATCTTGATTTTTGAAGGGATGTTTGTTAATAGTAATGATGGAAATAGGAATACCGTACCAACAAATGATATAGTTGAGAATGAATGTAGCAATCTATTTTCCAGTGACTTGTGTAAGGGGCATGACTTAAATCCATTTTGTGAAATACTCTATGGCAGTGATGATGAATTTGTGGCCATTGGAAGGAGGGTGAATCTTACCTATGAGATCGAGTCCCCACTGACAAAAGAGCCAAGGAGTCGCAATCGGTTGAAGTTCTTATGTTGGTGCATAAATAAGGTCTCCATGAATTTGACATTGCTTACATTTATTAAGAAATTGATATGAGTCTTTTTCCATATTGGGCCAGTAATATCCAGTGCTGATAGGTTTCTTGGCTAAGGTAGGACCACTAGAATGTGGACCACATATCCCTTCATGAACTTTGTGTAACACAATCTAAGCTTTGTCCCTTTCTAAACATCTAAGAAGAGTGTCATCTAGACCTTGACGATATAATATATCGGCTAAAATGATGTATTGAGAAGATTGGTGAATGAAAGTGTGACATTGGTTGTTGGATAAGTCAGGAGGAAGGGTATTATGATGAAGGTATGTGAAAATGGAACCATATAACTGGGAATTAGGACCAATGGCACATATCATCTCAGTAGGAGTGATCTCATACGAGGGAACCAAAAGGTTATCCACCAAGAACTCATAACGGGTTTCATTTTGCGGTAGATTGATCAGTGAGGCAATAGTAGCCATGGCATCTACGACTTGATTATGCCCTCTTGGTATCTGCTCAAAGGTTAAATTCATGAAATGTTTCTTCAGGTCATCCACCATTTTTTTTGTAAGGCATTAATTTTTCATCCTTTGTTTGGTAGTCATCAGTTGCTTGACAAATTACAAGTTGAGAGTCCCCAAAATCATAAAGTTCTTCAATCTTCCACTGAACTACAATCCGTAATCTAGTTATTAATGCTTCATATTCTGCTATGTTATTAGTGTGGGGAAATGATAGTTGATATGATTTTGGAATGGAATCCCCTTGAAGTGTGATAAAGAAGATGCGAGCTCTTGCACCATACTGTGTGTATGAGCTGTCAAAGTATAATTGCCAAGGCTTTATGTGTGATATCGTCAAGATGGATTCATCTGGAAATTCTAAAGTTAGAGGAGCATCATCTATCATGGGAGCATCTGCTAACTGATCTATGATAGCTTGTCCTTTTATTGCTTTTCTATCCACATATTAAATGTCAAATTCACTCAAGAGCATCATCCATTTAGCTAGTCGACCAGTAAGCATTACTTTATTGAGAAGGTACTTCAATGGATCGATCCTTGCAACCAACTTAGTTTTATGAGTTAGTATGTAGTGTCATAATTTTTGTGAAGCAAAGACCATAGCGAGACACACACACTCAATTGGTGTGTAGTTTAGCTCATAGCCTACCAAAGTACGATTGATGTAGTAGACTACCTTTTCTTTTCCCTCAACATCTTATTGTGCTAAGAGTGCCCCTAGTGCTGTTGATGTAGCTGATATGTAGAGTAATAGGGGTTTTTCTAGAACTAGTGGCATCAAGACTGATGGATTCAAAAGATAATCTTTGAGTATCTAAAAATCCTGTTGATAGTTATCATCCCATTTGAATTTGATGATTTTGTGTAGCAAGCGCTAAAAAGGATGACATTTATCTGCAAGTTGTGCTATGAATCTTCGTATGGACTAGAGTCTTCCTTGCAAAGATCGAAGTTGACTGATATTTCATGATGGTGGCATCTCTAGAATCACCTTGGCTTTTGTTGTATCAACTTCAATTCCTTTTTTTGAGACATTGAATCCCAGGAGCTTCCCGGAGGTTACTCCAAAGGCACATTTCTTGGGACTTAATCTTACTTTGTATTTTTCTAACCGATCAAAAATGACTGAAAGTATGTCCAAATGTGTATCTTTGTCTATTGATTTTCCCAAAAGGTCAACAACATAGTCTTCTATAGTTACATGCATGAGATCATGAAAGATAGTAGTCATGGCTCTTTGATATGTAGCGCCTACATTTTTAGCCCAAAGGGCATGACATTCTAGCAGAAAGTTCCCCAGGGACAAGTAAGTGCAATTTTGTGCTAATTCTCAGATGCAATTTTGATTTGATTGTAACCAGAGAATCTGTCCATCAAAGATAACATCACATGACCTGTTGTGAGATCTACGATCAGGTCAATATTTGGCAATGGAAAATCATCCTTAGGACAAGCTTTGTTGATGTCTCTGAAATCTATGCATATTCTGATGCTACGATCTAGCTTACTGATTGGTACTAAGTTGGAGATCCATTCAGGATAATCAATTGGGCATATGAATTTGACATCTAATAATTTTTCAAGTTCCACCTTGACTAATAATACCCTTTGTGGATTCATCTTTCTTAATTTCTATTTCACTAGTTTTGCCCCTGGTTTAACTATCAAATGATGCATTACTAAATCTAGATCCAGTACAGGCATATCAACATATGACCATGCAAAATTGATTTGTCAATCTATGAAGAAACTTATGAACTTTGGTCTTTCTATCTCTATCAGAGATTGTGCCAAGAATATGTTATGTGGAATTTCTTCTGTACCAATGTTTGTTTTGACGGTCTCATCTACTAACATAGATGATTTTTCTTCATATGATGCCAGGAGACTATCAAGCCTTCCATCTTCTGGTGCCTCAGAGAGGTTTTCACCCTCAGATACGTCCTTTCTTATTACTTTTTTGGGGTCAGACAGTGCCACAATGTGGTTTTCACCATAAGACCCATGATTTGTTTTTTTATTTTATTTTTGTGACTAGAAGGCCCAATACCCTCACCAAAATATTCCACGCTGTTGAGTTCTATAGTTTATCCTACCTTATGGTCCCCAAGTGGAAGATCATCTCGTATGCCTAGATAGTCAATAAAGGCTTCATTATTTTGGAATGTGTCAAACTATATAGGTCCTTTATGGTCCCAGTCAATAAGTTGGTGGTGAACAAGGGGAAGGCTTTCAATGTTTTCAAAGTCAGTAGGACTAAGGGTGAAGATGCAGTTATATTCAGGTATGTCAAGGTAGTTGTTGAGGTCACCATTGGCACTCTCCTCATCTATCTCAATCGTGAATGATTCCAAATTGTCATCACTAAAAGGGCATTTGGGGATGGGTGTCATCGTCCTTCATGATTTTGACCTAGAACCTAGAGGCAAAGACTGTGTGAGATCCTCAGGGGTTGTTTTTTGAGCAAATTTGAATTTTCCATAAAATTCCTCTTCTTTTGTGGGTTTACCTGGTTCTCTAAATGTCTCAGTGAGTTCATAGCCACTGGAGGATTTGTCCAAACCCCATTCCCATTCATTAGAGTCAATGGAATAGCAGTTCTCTTGTTGATCATTGGACCTCATGATTTGTAATGCTTCTTCTGATTTGTGAGTGTTTTCCTTGGAAGAGATGAAACCAAGCCCTTTTGAGCACTGATTTTTCAATGTCAATTCTGGTTGCAAAGGTTGAGTGATACCTTCTTTTCTTAAGCCAAGAGGACTTTTTTCATCATACCCAAATGTTTGTAGGATCTTGAATCCTTTGCTATATTTTTCACATGGTATGCTGATGTGATCTTGTGTACCATCTTCATGGTCTTTGTAAAGCATTTTGTATAATTCTTCTTCTTCCATTTCACCCCACTTTTGGAAGATAGTAGGATCCCATTTGAGTGTAATGATAGATACCCGTTTAGAAGGATGTGGTCATCCATATTCTTTTAGTGAACTCATAACTTGTCATAAGCACATGGATTGATTCAAAGTGTATTCATGCATGCCTTTGTCCTGATATTTCCTTTTAAGCTCACCTTACTTTGATGTTGAAGGTTTTAATGATTCAGGGTCAATGTATGCAGAAGAAGGGATAACTTCTCTATTAATTGGAATGCTTGTCTTAGCTTTTGGTCTCAAGTTATTGGAGTATATAAATGGATTAGGATCACCATTAACTGTTACTTCAACTCCATTGTGAGGAAAATTAATGCATTGGTGGTATATATATGGGATTGCCCTCATCTCATGAATCCAAGGATGTCTTAGCAATATGTTGAATGTGAGATCTAGGTCTAGGACTTGACAAAGCACATCCTTTGTAATTAGCTCAACTCTGAGAGGCAAATTGACTGTGCCTTTGAATGAAAGCTCTTCATCATCATATGCCTTGATGGTAATTTTGTTTGTAGCATTTAAAAATTTGTTTGAATATCCCAATTGTATTATTGTGTTCAAAGTACACATATTAAGACCATCCCCTCCATCTATCAGGACTTGTTTTATTTGATGTTTTTGTAGGAAGGCTTCAATGTGTAAAGGTGCATTATGTGGTTGTCTCACGAAGGCATCGTCAACTTTTGTGAATGTAAGGGAGTGTGGAATGAAAAGGTATCCCACCATAGCTTGAAACTAGTCCACATTCAGATCAGTGGGGATGAAAGTGTCTCTCAAAGTTCTGTCAAGAATGGCCTTATGTGTAGGGGATATGCATAAGAGCTCAAGGATTGAGATAAGCATGGGTGTCTTCCCTAACTGTTCGACAAGGTCATACTTAGGTTTGGCTGATGAAGAAGCAATGTTTTTAGTTGGTGCAGCTTGCAAAGTGAATTTACCTTGATGAGCTGTAACATTACATTCAAAGGTAGGTTGGGAAGAAGATCCAATGCCTTTTAGGACAACATTGGGTCTTTGGGTATAATTTTGAGGTGTTTTGTCCTTGATGATAATGGTAGAGACATAATTGTCCATCAAAATGTGATTGACAGTTGAATCATAGTTATAGGATGCTTTGGTATAGTTGGTCTGGTCATCTGTGGCTTTGGCTTTTCCCTTGTCATGTTTTGGGAATGGTTCTTTAAACATTTCATGTTCTTGGTTAGATGAGTGTCCCTCGATCTCAATGTCTCCTCTATCCATAAGATCTTGTATAATGTTTGTCAGTCGATGACAATTTCCTATTTTATGGCCCTTGCTCTTGTGATATTCACAGTATTCATCATCTTTCTGTCAATTTGGTTTGACCTTTGGCTCAAATGGAGGCATATCTGGAATTGTTATTATTTTGTTTTCCACTAGCTTCTTGAAAGCTGTCTCAAGTGGTTATCCCAATGGGGTGTATTTCCTTTGTGGTTTTGAAGTTGTTTGAGTATTCACTTGATTGTTTGTAGAGCTTGATCCTGAAAAAATGATTTTGGGTCATACTGTATTGGCATCAACAACACCATCATTGACTATGTTCTTGTTCTTGTTCCAAAATCTTGGCTTTTCTTTTCCTTTAAAGTCCTCTTTGTTTTTTTTGAATATCTTAATTACTCCTTGTTCAATTAGGACCTTCTCTGTTGCTAAGCCTTTTTCAAAGACATCCTTGAAGGTGGACAAACAATCTTTTCTTAGATCATAACCAATTTCTCTATGGATATTCTGGGTGAACATACTACCATTTGTTTTTGTGGAATGTCACAAGAGCATCTACTAGCTATATTTCTCCATCTTTGTAAAAATAATGAAAAATATTCTCCATCCTTTTGTTTGGTGTTGCACAAAGTAGTGACTGATATGTCTGTCTCTATGTTGTATGAGAAATGTTGGATAAATTCCTATGCTAAGTCACCCCATGACTTAATTATAGGTGGTAGTTGGGAGAACCATTCCATAGCTTGATCACCTAAGCTCTATGGGAATATTCTCATCAAATATGTCTCTTCTGCTACTACCTCAATGCAAGTGGTGAAAAACTATCTTGTATGTGCCTTAGGATCTCCTTTGCCTCTGTACTTATCAAACTTAGGTGTCACAAAATGTGTAGGAAATGGAGGCATTGGAATGCTTTTGTCAAATGGATAGGGACATATGTCTCTCATTGCATAAGCTGGCTTTGGTGTATTAATGTCCTCCATTTTCTTTTGTAAGTCCTTAATTTGCTGCTCCAAATTGTTCTTAGGTGTAGACCGATTTCCTGGACCATACCCGATTCCTGAACCACTGGGTGGAGGAGGAGCATGTTGCATATATGGATGGTATTGATCATACACATTTTCATATGGAGGAGGTCTATAATGATGTTTCATATAAGGACCACTTGGTATAGAGTCATGATGAGGAATGTAATATCTGTTTTGTCCATGTATACCATAGTCTACAGGCATGTCATGGGTTTTTTCTAATGTGTTGCTGCCAAATTTGGCACGGGGTTTCCTTGTGTCCAAATTTTGAACATGCCTTTGGATATCCAATTTCTTTGGTGGTTGGTCCTTAGCATTGGTATGTGATTGAGTATATTTTTCTACATAAGACTTCCATAATGGTCTGCAAAGGTGAGTATCATATGCTTGACCATGTGTATGTAGGACCTCAGGTTTTTGAAACAAAGATGATGGCGATTCGGGAGCAAGATGTGGTCCTCTATTACCTCCATTATTAGGCCTCCTTTGATCCATGTTGAGTTAAGGTTCTTGCAAAGGTTAAGGTTCTTGCAAAGGTCAATTACTTGTAGAAAATATTGTCCATCTCTCCTCATATTTCCTCAACCAATCGATTAAAATGGTGGTCCATAATGGAGTCTTCCACTTCTGCTGAATGTACATAAAAGTTGTCCATATTTTCATTATGTGTATCATTGTTGTTTGTGTTATCCATGTTCTTAACATTTTGAATGTTTCTATAGATGTCCATGTCAAGTAATTTGGTATGATCAGAATTGAAGAAGATATCATTGTCATACTCATAGGCACTCATGTTTGCGGACCTGTAATATCCCTTGGCTAGTCTGACCTTGTTTCGCTTATTTGAACCCCAAGGAATATTGTCAAACACTTGGCATACAATGTTTGAAGCCGCTGTAGTGAATTCTTTATTTGTCTTCTTTGGGTTTGTAGGCTGCAAATGAAGTTATGGAAGGCTTCTAACAATGCAAAGTTGTTATAGAAATGATATACTAGCTATTTTAGACCTTTACACACACATGTAATGACTAAAATTAACTAGTACAGCTAGTTGACATTAAGACAAACACTTGTCATGCATCCCAATGTATACCTACAGCCATTAGGCATTTAAGCAAACAATTGGCATGAAAGCTAAGTGGCTGATCAATGTTGAATGTTACCATGAATGTGGAATATGCAACTTATATATCCATTAAACATATGAAACCTCCAAGTATTTCATGATATAATCATAATAGAAAATGATGCAATGAAGTAATGATTTTCTAATACAATGACCATAGATAGAAAACCTGGAATTTCAATGGCTGCCTTGATATATTGGTTTGATTCTCCTCATACGCAAAGCCCTTGTCAAATATATATAGCTATTCACTCTTCTAAATCCCCTTCTATAGAATTCAAACTACTGTAGCGCACTGTTCATGTGCACTGTTCACAGCACTGTAGCGCACTGTTCATGTGTACTATTCACAGCACTGTAGTCTCTTTCAATTTGCAAACAAAATCTGAAATAAACTCTCCAATTAGCTCAATATTGACTTCTGAATGAAGCCAACTCTCACAAGCATAATCAGATGATATTGCACACCCTCTATATGCTGTTACAATGAAGAAGCCACGCTCTCCAACCGACAAGTCTTGAATCCTGTAGAAACCCTTGGTATTCGACACTTCAATGCTCCAGAGAAACTTCAATCAAAAACTCTAATCACATAATCAATTCCCCTTCTCTTCTTTTCAAAAGCCTTATATATATTTCCCATGAAGGTTCGATTTTTTCCAATAAGGCATTAAATCAATTAATGATATTAAATGACATTTAATGATATAATATTTTCACTTTGTCATTTAATATTTCACCTTGGTAAAAGAGCCACAATTAATTAATTAAATGGTCCCCTTTAATGATACTTGGGCCCTTACTTAAGTTATAATATAAAATTATATTATAACTTAATAATATAACTCAAAACATTAATGTTTATTTAAACTAAATAAACATTAATATCTCCATTAATATTCAACACTTTTGAACGCCGTCTAAAGTGGGAGCTGACATGATGAATTTGCATATGACCATACCCCCTTTACTAAAAATAGCAGGGGTCCATCTCTAACATCCCAAGACTTACTAAAAATAGGAAGTAGAGCAAATGATGTCTGAATGATGCCAAATGAAGACCAAACTGAAGCACTCTAAACACTGGAGATGATACCAATCCTCAAAAGACCCTCTATCGAACACATTATCCTGCCAGGGTCAGGATAATTAGCTAATCTCACAAAATCCAAGTCTACTAAAATGGGGACATTACAATCCGCCCCTCCTGAAATTGCTTGTCCCCAAGCAATATCGACTGCAAAAAAACTCCTCCACCTGGATCCCAAATGAAGACCTGTGTAATGTCCCTGGTATTACCAAGCAACTCCTGTAATGCCCAAACCAAGGGCACAACTAACAAGACTTGCCAAACTAAATCAACCTCAAGAGTAGGTGTCACAAGAACATGAACATCAAGTGGAAGCAACTCTGAAAACTGACAATGTTTGCTTCCCAAAACAGGGAACATTAACCGGAACTCGGATGCACACAAAGGATCCCTCAACATACTCGCTAGTGTCCCACATAGTATACCTGGATTCCAAATCCAGGGTAGAAATCTGCCATGTAAACCCCCCTCAGACTTTCGCTACTCAACACTAATCGCCACTTCACCATGCGAGATGTGGTGAAGCCAACCCATGAGACCTATCCAAACTGCAACACCAACTCTATCATCACCTGGATCCCAGTGCAATCTATACACACATCCATCTATACTGTGAAGATAGGAGTGTCTGGAAACATCTGCTATGCAACATCTCTCCACAACCTCTGCTAAACCCTCATGGATGTGATATCCAACTAAACCATCATGCCCATTGTCACCATGGTCTCTCTGAAGCCATGTATCCAAAGATAGCCTTTGTGTCATAGGAGTAACAATCTCCATCGGATACACATCAACATGATGGGAAACTGAACACTACTTGAGCAAGTAGCCACCAACAATCAACTAAGTCAGGTACTTGCAACTGCTAGTTCCATCTACTGAAAATGGTAACTCTCCATCCCACAATGGATGGTATAATCCTGAAGCCAATCCACATCAATGCATCATCAAGTCCTCCATGTGTGGATCAAAAGAAAAGTCATGAGCACTCCTCACTATGTAGTTGCAATAAAATGCTCCAACCTTAGTCAAGGGCTCATCTCTAACAATACTGGAATCATGAGATGGCTCCAATCTCTGACCTCAAACACTTGATTGGGTAGGGGCTCTGGTAACCCTCTCTGCAAACCCAATCACAAAATCTCTATTAGGAAGCATTGTAGTCAGAGTATTAATAATTACTCCCACACCACGCCTGATGGCGAGAGAACCTTGGATGAGAGTATCCTTGGTGGCTCCAAATGGACCTTCTCGAAACTCAGGACTCTCAAGAAGGTACTCAATAAATGAATCTGTGCAGTAAAAACAATATAAGGCTGAGTCAAACTTATCCTCTAAGACCTGCAGCTAATCACTCTGACTATGAGAAACAAGCTGGCATCCAAAATCAGCTGCATGGGATGAAGTAACAGATTTGCTTCCAAGAGAGGGAAACAAATCTACATGAGAGCCATACTCCCAACTAGATGACACTATGTGAGTTCCATGTGAAGTGGATGGAGTAACGTCGCGTACTAACACATAACTCTCTGGAGAGTCCACCACTGCCACACAAGAGCTATCAACAATCTGACCTGTATCATTTGTCATAGCACTGACCTTGGGAGAACCTGATGCAACGAGTGGTTCTCTGCTACTCTTAACCCAAATACTCATCCCAGCTAAGTCACTTGTACCTGCATCAATGACGGATGTAACCACATCGTCAACATACCCATCACTACAACCTGTGGGTGTAAACTCATCACCAAGTGATGCTATAGGAAACTTAACTGTATCCATAGATGGTGAAGACTGTGCTAAACTCAATGCCACGGTAAGTTCCTCAACCTGTGACTGTGACTCACAAAGGGCTGACTGAGTGCTCTCCAATGAGTCCATAGTCACCTCAAGCTCATGGGTGAGCTCATCAACCTCCTCCTCCTTTCCCTTCAGTGCATCATAGCAAGTGCAATCCCACTCGAGAAGATAATCCCTATCAGCAAGTAACTGCAAGTAATTCTATTTCATTATCCCAATAGCTGCTCGGAGTGCATGGAGCTCTGCTAGGGAAAGGATACTATCACCATGCTCATATGTCTCAGGAGTACTCCAACCAAAGGTCACCAACATTTGTCGAGCGACATCAAAATGCTCCAAAGCTGTAGCAATCATACCATCATTAACTTTCAATTGCCCAGCCAAATGATGATACCTCTGTGACTCATTCTTTCCACCCAAATCTGCACTATGGTATGAAACTGAATCAACATCACTCACCTCATGATCAACAACATCATGCGTGCAATCAATTGTGCACACATCAATATCTAAGGTACTGCTGCTATGTACCTCATAGGATGGCTCAACTGGCAAGGTAGAAGTTGTTGTTATGACAATATCTTCACACACTTCCACTTCCAATGTAACTACATGGCCATCCAACTCATGATTCTGGGATCCTATGCCAAAGCATTAATTTTCAAACTTGTTTTCTAAGGTCTGATCTGAAAAATCAGACTCTAAATGACATGAATCCACATCACACATTACCCTATTAGTACCCAAATCTCGAGTACCTTGATGCGGCAACTTAATAGAAGCATCTTGCACATGTGTAGTCACTACTCTCTCATGCTGATGCAAAATTTCATCACTGCTATCATGTAAATTAGAACTCTTATGAGCCAAAATTCCCACGCAATCCTCATTCTTGACACTTGTATCACAAGGGCCAATACTCAAGGTCACTCCCACAACACTTTCTAAACTTTCCATGACTTTCAAATCATCATTACACTCAAGGGCAAGGCTACTGTCATGAAAATCAGACTTGTTATCATGACTGATAACAACTTCTTGAGTGCCAATAATCACCACATTCTCTTCAAGTTTCACCTTTTTATCCTTAAAAATAGATGTCATATACCGAGCAACTCTATCAAGTTTTGTAGGGTGTGAAATCAATTCATCTAGCTTCTTCTGGTTTTGTTTTAACTTTTCCAATGAGGAATACACTTGCTTCCTATTTTGATTCCACTGATTCTTGGTACTTGAAGTAACTATGATTAACTAGCTGAATCAATCTACCCAATAGGTTGGTAGAAAACCGCTCTGATACCACTGTAATATCCCTTGGCTAGTCTGACCCTGTTTCGCTTATTTGAACCCCAAGGAATATTGTCAAACACTTGGCATACAATGTTTGAAGCCACTGTAGTGAATTCTTTATTTGTCTTCTTTGGGTTTGTAGGCTGCAAATGAAGTTATGGAAGGCTTCTAACAATGCAAAGTTGTTATAGAAAAGATATACTAGCTGTTTTAGACCTTTACACACACATGTAATGACTGAAATTAACTAGTACAACTAGTTGACATTAAGACAAACACTTGTTATGCATCCCAATGTATACCTATAGCCATTAGGCATTTAAGCAAACAATTGGCATGAAAGCTAAGTGGTTGATCAATGTTGAATGTTACCATGAATGTGGAATATGCAACTTATATCTCCATTAAACATATGCAACCTCCAAGTATTTCATGATATAATCATAATAGAAAATTATGCAATGAAGTAATGATTTTCTAATACAATGACCATAGATAGAAAACCTGGAATTTCAATGGCTGCCTTGATATATTGGTTTGATTCTCCTCATACGCAAAGCCCTTGTCAAATATATATAGCTATTCACCCTTCTAAATCCCCTTCTATAGAATTCAAACTACTATAGCACACTGTTCATGTGCACTGTTCACGACACTGTAGTGCACTATTCATGCGTACTGTTCATAGCACTATAGTCTCTTTCAATTTGCAAACAAAATCTGAAATAAACCCTCCAATCAGCTCAATATTGACTTCTGAATGAAGCCAACTCTCACAAGCATAATCAGATGATATTGTACACCCTCTATATGCTGTTACAATGAAGAAGCCACACTCTCCAATGCCGACAAGCCTTGAATCTTGCAGAAACCCTTGGTATTCTACACTTCAATGCTCCAGAGAAACTTCAATCAAAAACTCCAATCACATAATCAATTCCCCTTCTCTTCTTTTCAAAAGCCTTATTTATATTTCCCATGAAGGTTCAATTTTTTCCAATAAGGCATTAAATCAATTAATGATATTAAATGACATTTAATGATATAATATTTTCACTTTGCCATTTAATATTTCACCTTGGTAAAAGAGCCATAATTAATTAATTAAATGGTCCCCTTTAATGATACTTGGACCCTTACTTAAGTTATAATATAAAATTATATTATAACTTAATAATATAACTCAAAACATTAATGTTTGTTTAAACTAAATAAACATTAATATCTCCATTAATATTCAACATTTTTGAATGCCGTCTGAATGGGGAACTGACATGATGAAGCTGCATATGACCATACCCCCTTTACTAAAAATAGTAGGGGTCCATCTCTAACATCCCAAGACTTACTAAAAATAGGAAGTAGAGCAAATGATGTCCGAATGATGCCAAACGAAGACCAAACTGAAGCACTCTGAACACTAGAGATGATACCAATCCTCAAAAGACCCTCTATCCAACACATTAGCCTACGAGGGTCAGGATAATAGGCTAATCTCACAAAATCCAAGTTTGCTAAAATGGGGACATTACAAGACCCTTGAGCCTCATTAGCTTCTCTCCTAGATTTTTGGGAATGGGTTTCAACCATGAACTAGGTATTGACCAAGATGTGTGAGACTAGATGAAAATGGAAAGAGTATGGAAGACCAAGAGTTGGATGAAATGTAAATGAATTTGAGGTTTACTTGCAATGTCCAAAGTGTAAGACCAAGTATGTATGTAGTAGAGTAGGTGTTGATGAATACTAAGAGGGGGGGGTGAATTAGTATACCAATAAATCTTGCACTTAAACACTTAAACAGTCTAAAGATAAACCAGTAAAATAGTTCAACAGATAGACCAGTTATCACACATGCAAACCAAAATGCAAATAACGCATTCACCCATAAAAGCAATACAACCATAACACAAGATATTTGATGTGGAAACCCAAATGGGAAAATCCATGGTGAGATGGAACTCACAAGTCACTATCTACATAATAGAAACCAGACCGGTTAAGGTCTTACAATTTTCTTCACCAGAATAGATCCTGTTAGGAATCTCAATCTCTATTAGGAGATAAGTCCGATCAAGGACTACCTTGCTAGAGGATTTTAGATTCACAGAGGTGAACCACCTTGTTAGAGGATTTTACAAAAGGCTTTTGGGCCTACCTGGTTAAGGGCTACAAACTTGTCAAAGATGTGAGTAATCAACAAGTGTTTGATATATCTAGTAGCATGGACTGCTCAATTAGATCCTTGATAGCTCATTCTTAATGCACTCTTGCATTACTTCAGTCTTCTACACATTCATATTCTTTTGTACTCCTCAACCACCTTAAACCCTAGTCACAACATAAACCCTTTCAGCAACAACCTAAAACCCTATACATGATATCCTTTTAAAGGAATCTAATTTCATGTCTGTCCAATAGGATTAGATTTCAATTTCCTAGGTTTAATGAATCTAGACATACTCAGTAACACGACACAAGAAGCACCACTAGTGTGTCAGCACCGTCAAACAATCGGTGGATTGATAACTTATCACAAAATGCTGGTTGGTAACTCATCACAGAGTATTGCCGGTTCATGCAAAATACCGGTTGCTAGTTTGACAAAAATGAAGACTAGTTGAAATGTGTTATGTCGCTTTAATCCCTCATACCACTTGAGGTCAACATGCCCCTTTAGATCGGTAAACACATTTTGCAAACCATCAATAGTCTAATGACTATAATACAACATACTTGTAACATACTAGTTGAAACAAATACCGGTTGTGCTCTAACTCATACATATAAAGAGGATCTTAATGCAAGTGTGTGTCCATCAATGACAATCATAACATAAACATCAAAAATGCCAACAATATCCCCCTTTTGCATTGATGGCAACACTTAGGAAATAAAATTTGGACATCTAAGTGTTTTACAACAAAATCATACCATTAGCAAAATTGCTCCCCCTAAGCATATACACTATCCCTTTAACAATGCAATGAATAGCAATTTTGCATACAGAGCATAAACATTGAGATATCAGAGCATATATCAAAGCATATAGAAAAATTTTAAAACCAGATACTTCTCCCCTATACTTCTCCAAAATAGAGTACTTCTCCCCCTTTGCCAACAATGACAAAGTACCGCTGAACAACCCTGTTTCCATTTGATATGTAAATATAATAAAAGTTTATGACAACAAGGAATAGTACTTGTCAAAAATAGATTTATAGTCCTGCAAGAATTGCTTCATTGATAGAGACCAAGACTCTTAAGTAGGGAGGCGGCCACTTCTTTCTCTGTTTGCATCTGGGAGACTTGCTCTTCCATGGCATCAACTATGCTCATCTCCTATGTAACTGTCAAGGAATCTAGGTTTAGATAACACTTCTAAAGAATTTGCA
The DNA here is from genome assembly GCF_030272615.1 of Cryptomeria japonica. NCBI lineage: Eukaryota > Viridiplantae > Streptophyta > Pinopsida > Cupressales > Cupressaceae > Cryptomeria > Cryptomeria japonica. Next base: position 111,897,250 of record NC_081414.1, on the reverse strand, counting down.
GACATGGAAGTAAAACCAGTTGAAGTTCCTACAAATCTCTAGACCATGTGTTGATTTCTTGCTCCATTTTGGCTGACTGGATATGAAACTGGTGAATGGTTTGACCATAAGTTGTGAAGGAATCATAGGGTAGCTTGAATATGATCAAGTAGGACTACAAGTCCTATTAAAGTTTTTTCTTCTGAGCTAGCACATCATCATAGAATAGATGGGGTTGACAGATTTTGCTAAGTAGAATATTCCCCTCATCTAGAGCGTCCCTTATATCCTTTTGTTCTTTCTTCAGTTCAAACCAGAGCTCATTCAACTTTTTAACCAGAGCTATATTAAGAGCCTTTTGATGCTCCTTCTTGACATTAGCCTCTGCTAACTCTTCAAGACTCTACACTTCATCATCTACTACTATGCATAGGAGCTTTAGTCTAGCTAATGAAGAATCGGTGTTTGGAAGATTTGTACTTGGTATCAAACCGGTAAGCGTATCCACAGCAGCTTGGATTACATCTTGCTCCTTCTTCCGTCAAATGTTTTCAAGGTGCTCTTGAGCTACCTTGATGCTCTGCATTAGCTCCGATTCACTTGCAGACTGGAGATTGATAGGATTGGTGATATCAGCCAGTTTGGCTTGACTCCCGGTTGCTTTTGGAGTTTCCATCTGTGTGCTCTTCTCCGCTTCTCCTGTCTTGTCCTTTTCTGCTTTCTTTTTCTCTGCTTCTCTCCTTTTCTCCGCTTCCTTATCTTCTTCTTCCTTCTTCTTTTTCTTAGCTTCCTTCTTCTTTTCCTATTCCTTATCTTCTTGTTCCTTCTTCTTCCTCTCAGCTTCCTTCCTCTTCTCCTCTTCTTTCTCTTCCTCTTCCTTCTTCTTCTTTTCTTCTTCCTTCTTCTTCTTTTCTTCTTCCTTCCACTTCTTCTCTTCTTTATCCTCTTCTTCTTTCCTCTTCCTCTCATCTTCTTGCCTCTTCTTCTCTTCACCTTTTCTTTTCTCCTCTTCCTCTTTTCTCTTCTCTTCCTCTTTCCACTTTTCCTCATCTTCATCCCTCTTCTTCTTCTCTACCTATTCCCTAGCTGCTTCCTGTCTATCCTCAGCTTGCTCATTGCCCTGTTTGGCCTGATGCTCCTATCCTGTTCCCTCAGAAGTTATGTCCTGAGTGACATCTTCTACATCCAAGGCATCAACATCAATAGTGTCGATTGGTTCTATAACCAAATTTCCTTCATCATCAAATGCTTCATCTAGTTTGGATATAACTAGTTCTTCTTTTGCTTGCCAGTTGGCCAAACATGCTTTGTGAGTCTAGACAACAATTTGCATAAATAGATGGGTGTCCTTTTCAACATCAGCAACTCTACCTTCTAACAGCCAGAGTCTTCTTTTTCTAGTGAAGAAGAGTCCTTTATTTAGATCAATAGCATCATATAATTCAGAATTTGATAGGTCGGGAAAGTATTGTGCAAAAACCTTCTCTCTAATTTCCTATTTTTTCTCTATGGCAATGCACCATCTATTATCTAATGACATATATAAAGAATCCGATGTCTGAGACTTAATCTCTGAGGGTGACCGATCATTACTATATAGATACTGAATTATATCCTTTTCAACTGCTTCCTTTTCATCCTCATTGAAGTCATTGAAACACTCAAGTAAATCATTTAACACTTTTCTCCTAATATTCTTTATTGTTCTTTGACAATGTGTCAAAGGTTATAGGAGGAGATATCTATATTTACTAGTGCTAAAGATGTGGGTTCATTCTGTGTCTTCTTTCTTGTCTGTCTCACCTTTTTGGGTTGCTCCTCAGACAGTTTCTTTTGAGTCTGGATAGTTGCTTCTCATCTTCCTCTTCTCTAGAACACTTTAGCTAGTGCAACTTCCAGTTTCTTCTTAGCTGGTGACCACTTGGTCACTTTTGGAGTTGCAGTAGTAACCAGTGCTGATGCTACAGGCATTGCCTTTGCCTTCTTCATTGCCAGTCCTTTCTCTTTCACTACTGGTGGTTCCTCAGCCGGTGCTACCCGTCCAGCATGTCGTACATCACTTCATATCCCATTGGTTCCACTTCTTCCATTCAAGGCTCAACAGCCTCCATTATACATTTGTCTACTTGGATGATGAAGTAGATATCATCTTCATATTTCTTGACAATGTCTCCTGATATCCTCACTCTTTGGCTCATCTTCCTTCTGAACTCATCAAAATACTTGTTTAGAATATCAGGGTAACCGGTTCCAAGTGTTTCAATGCTTTCCTTGATTTGCTTGGTTACTAGTTGGTCACCAAACCACTGAACATCTCCTACTCCTGGTAAGTATCCTTGAAAGTAAAAGAACAACCCAACCAATAGTTGTCCAAACTTGAACCTTAGTGTATTATCTTGTCTAATTGATTTCAATTTTAATAGGAGTTGCCTCTACATACCGGTGCATAGGTCAAATGATGCATCCTCCTTTATCATTCGATAAGCGACATTTATTGCTGCAACAGATACAAAGTTGATTCTACTGGCTGAGAACATCTAGTAGCCTATCACCATGTAGGCATACTTAACTAGATCATCCTTGATTGAATTTACAGTCATGCCTCGTGAGTCACTTACTGAATTGATGAGCTTGGACATCTCAGTTTTGCTAACTATCCTTAGGGCTGGTACTTCCCCTATATTGCAAAAACTGGTGACTGCATGAATTGCCTGTGGCATGATATCATGTATCCTCTCCAAGTACATTTTGTCACAATGAACCCTACTTAGAATAATCCTTATATGATCTTCTGTGAAATCCTCTAGAAAGTAAACAACATTGTGGAGTTTCTTCTTCTCTAGAATACTATACTCTGGTTTGATCATCTTATCTTGTCCACAAAATAGACCTACTTGGGTATGGATAGCAAGAGACCCTAGGTCTTTGAGTTTACAATCAATATAATCTAAGATTCCCTTTTCTACTATCACTCTAGCTAAAACTTGTGATAAGGCATTATACTTTGACTTCCATTGAGTAAAACTTTCAGACTCAATAGATGCACTAGAACTGGTATGAGATGCAGAAGCCATTGTAGAAATTTTAAGAGCTCAAGAAATACCTTTCAAAACATGCAAATTTAGGGCTTTCCAATTCTCCTTTACTCCTCACTTTGTGTTCTCCACTTGACCATTTTCTATTTGAATTTGAATCTCCTTCATGGTTTCTCAATTTCTCCCAATCTCTGCTCAAATCACCTTTTCATCACTCTGCTCTTTGAAAAACTTTTCTTCGCTCGAAAACTAATAGTGAGAAATGATTTCAAAAATGCTTTTAAACATAGTCCTCACCTACCATCATTAATTCTCCTCCATTAGGGCATAAACCCTAATTTTCCTTTTTACCATTTCCGGTCTTCTGCCAAGCGACAGGTATCATATATCAGTTAAAGTCTTTTACCGGTATAAATCGGGGGTTCGAAAACATTTTGCCATTTGCTTCCCCTAAGCCTTTTGAACCATAGTTTGCTAGTTTCAATATTTCCACAGTAGGTGCAGAAACTAGTTCCTCTTCCAACATTACTGGTTTCCTCTTCCAGGTTTTGTTCATGTCTGCTTGTACTATTTCAACATCAATTCCTCCTTCTTGAGTGACCGGTATATCATCAGATATACTCTTTCTACTTCTGTAGAATCTTGTAATGTGACTCGGTTTGTTGCAGTGATAGCAAACCAATCCAGGTGCTCTCCAAGGTCCATTGTTCATGTTTCCATTCTTCCTTCTGCATGTTGCAGCAGTGTGACCATGACCATGATAGATCATACAATTTTCTCTCCATCCAGTTGCCGCTTGATAGTCACCGCTTCTTGGCTGATGATTGAAGACATTAAACCGGTTGTGATTCTAGTTCACAAAAGGTTCAGGACCAACTCCTTGGGTCCTCTAAGGATATCTTCTAGTGTCATTCATGACAGACCTTTATTCAAATGCTCTATGCCCATACTTGTTGCATGCATAACAATGGCCATTGAACTTATTGGATCTAGGTACATTGTTAATAAAGTAAGGAAAATTATTGTAGGCTTTGCTCGTACATACATTGGTAGTGTGTCCTTCTTTAAGACAGTTAAAGCAAACAGGTTTGAATTTTTGCTTACCTTTACCTTTGAATGTCGGTTGCTTCTTTGATGCTTCAACATTTGTTCCTGAGGATTCTCCTTCCTTATGTCCAGAGAAACCAAGTCTATTGGTATTCTTTACCGGTCTAGCCAACTTAAGCTTTTGCTCTAGCTTGATAGTACTTTTGCTGAACTTAGCAAGTATTTCCTTTGACTCAGAGAGTTCTTTGGAAATAGCAGCATTTGTTTCCAACAAATTTTCATTCTCAGAGATGGTAGTGTTCATTTCTCTTTGCATGTCTTCCATTTCCACCTTGCTAGCATGGAGTTGAGCATTTAGGGCACTCATCTCTTGTTTCAACTTGGAGATCTCACAATCTCTTTCTTTCACTAGGTCTTCAATTTTTCTCCGGTTCTCAAGCTCTTGACACATCTAGATAGTCAGTCCTTCCAACTCCTTTCTCAGGTTGGAGTTTGATTCATTGAACTTATTTACTTCTACAATTAGGGCTTCCATGTCTGCTTCATCTACAGAACTACTTTCAGATAGCTCCATCAACTTTTCTGCATGTTCTCTCCTTTTTGCTTGAGATGCCTTGCATTTGAACATAAGATCATCATAGGCTTGCTTAGACTGAGTGAGCCATTGAGTAAGTTCCCTCAATGTGTATTCCCCCATATCTCTTTCCAAGTGGTTAAACTTATAGAAAGGTTGGCTCTGATAACAATTGTCGAATACTAAGAAGGGGGGTGAATTAGTATACCAATAAATCTTGCACTTAAACACTTAAATAGTCTAAAGATAAACTAGTAAAATAGTTTAACAGACAAATTGGTTATCACACATGCAAACTAAAATGCAAATAACACATTCACCCACAAAAGCAATACAACCATAACACAAGATATTTGACGTGGAAACCCAAATGGGAAAAACCATGGTGAGATGGAACTCACAAGTCACTATCTGCAGAATAGAAACCAGATCGATTAAGGTCAGACTAGTTAAGGTCTTACAATGTTCTTCACCAGAACAGATCCTGTTAGGAATCTCAATCTCTGTTAGGAGATAAGTCCAATCAAGGACTACCTTGCTAGAGGATTTTAGATTCATAGAGGTGAACCACCTTGTTAGAGGATTTTACAAAAGGCTTTTGGGCCTACCCAATTAAGGGCTACAGACTTGTCAAAGATGTGAGTAATCAACAAGTGTTTGATCTATCTAGTAGCACAGACTACTCAGTTAGATCCTTGATAGCTCATTCTTAATAAACTCCTACATTACTTCAGTCTTCTACACATTTATATTCTTTTCAACTCCTCAACCACCTTAAACCCTAGTCACAACATAAACCCTTTTAGTAGCAACCTAAAACCCTAGACATGATGTCCTTTTAAAGGAATCTGATTTCATGTCGGTCCAATAGGATTACATTTCAATTTCCTAGGTTCAATGAATCTAGACATACTCAGTAACATGACACAAGAAGCACCACCAGTGTGTTGACACCGTCAAACAATCGGTGGATTGATAACTTATCACAAAATGTCGGTTGGTAACTCATCATAGAGTATTGCTGGTTCATGCAAAATACCGGTTGCCAGTTTGACAAAAATGAAGACTGGTCGAAATGTGTTATGCCACTTTAATCCCTTGTACCACTTGAGGTCAACATGCCCCTTTAGATCGGTAAACACATTCTACAAAACATCAATAGTCTAATGACTATAATACAACATACTTGCAACATACCGATTGAAACAAATACCAATTATGCTCTAACTCATACAATTAAAGAGGATCTTAATGCAAGTGTGTGTCCATCAATGACAATCACAACATAAACATCAAAAATGCCAACAGGTGTCACTTCCAAAGAGATGATAGTTTCTCTTGATTAGGTAAGTTGACCTTGACTCTAAGTAAGACCAAATGAGACCCAAAGGTGGTAGACATTGATGAGGGACCACTAAGCAAAATGTTGTTGTATGTAGTGTGTTGAGAAAGTAAGAAGAGGACAAGCAAGTGACCTTGTGACTCAAGTTTAGAAAAATGTGAATGTAATGTAAGGTGTAAAGTAATGATGGACTTTGTGGGACTCAAAAATAGGTTGAATTCTAGATGAAAACCTGGAGAGATAACCTAGGAAGCTCAATAAGTCTGAAACTATCTGCTCTTGTTTGCTGGACTGTAAATTTTTCCAATTCTTAACACATATGTGCTTGTATACTTCACACATGTGTTTAAATGACATAGATGTGGTTGAACACTGCAAAGACGTGTTTCTGAGATTTTGTGAATGCAATTTTCTTTAGGATGACACAGACGCATTCTGTACTTCACAGATGTAGGTAAATGACATAGACGTGTTTCTGTCAGACATAGACGTGTTGAAAACTGAGTGCAATTTTTCCAATTTGTGAAGTTGTTGTTGTGACCAAATCTGAATTTGTTTGACTATTTTTTCATGACAAGAGGATACAATGTTGATTAAGACTCAATGTTTGCAAGTGTTTAGACTCAAAATGACTCAAAAGAAAGTGTGTTGTTTGATGTAAAAATGTTTTTCATACACTTGAAGACACAAAGGACACAATGTTTTGATGTTTGATCTTGAATGTTTGAATGTTTAAAATAAGACAAGCACAATTCTTATGGCTGGCCAGGACAATAGTTGTTGATCCCACATGGGGTTTCCCCTGAGGCTAAGCTATTCAGAGCAGATACTTATATGCTTGACCCCACTTGGTCCATCCTTGACACTCACTTCTTCAGGGCAACCAAGCATCAGTCCCCATGAAAACTCCTTGTGGTGAACTTTGTATCTCTACTAAGAACCGTATGTGTGTGGGCCACTCTAAAGGTCCGACCTCCTACCCCAACAAATAGAAGGATTTTGGCTTTCTAAAACAAAATGGTGCTAGTAAGGGAATCTGCTCTTGTGGCCATACATGCGGCACTTTCAGCTCTGTAAATACAGAAGGCTCCCAGCTAGTAGGGGCTACACCCTATAACTGATCAAATAAATTTGATCAAATGGATTTATGGGGAGACATGGTGTCGGTATAAACTAATCAACACACGTTACCCATGGCTTTCACCATGGATACAGTTATTTATAGTGGTTTAGAGGAGGTGGGTTTTCGTCACTACCACCTAGGTCATTCCCTCCTCTCTAGTAGTCCTAATGACCACATGGGGAGACAGGCCCTCTAGAGTTTGAATAAAAAGATCCTATTGCTCAAGACACAAAAGACACTGGTTCAATTTTAGTGCACCAATTGAAGTGTTTGATAATCTATGAAAATAAGGCACATAATAAAGATCAAAAGAAAACCCTTGTCAAGATCCTGCAACAAAGATTTGTTACTAGTTTGGATTGTTTCAAATGATTACCCCTTCCTGCAAGCAAATAAGTTAGGTGAATTTTAGATCCAAAAGACTTTGTGAAATAGGGGCCTTTGACAAGATGATTCTCTTTCAAGACAAGCTGCACCAATTTTGTTAGCTAGATCACAAGGTGTTAGTCGAAAATAAACTAGATCTGAAATCCAAATGATGAAATAAAGCCCCAAAACTAGATCAAAAACTGAAAAATCCAAGATCTGAAACACAGACGTGGTAGAAAATCACAAACGCTCCTAGATAACACAGATGTGACTCTCGAACACGGACATGTCTGAAAGGTGCATAGACATGGTTTGAAAATGGAGATGCAAACCTGCAATCTGCAAAATAAGATAAAATAATGCCGAACACAAACACGATTACAGAGGTCACAGACATGGCAGAAAAGAAAAACGTGGTTCCAAGATGCGCAAACACAAAAATGCTGAAAGTTTGTCAAAAATATTAGACCTACAACTTCAAAAGCACAAAATCTGCAACAAAAGATGTTAAATACAAAAGGGACAAGAGTCCCACTGAGAGTGCCAAAATGTTAATGGTGAAAATGGAATAACAATATCAAAAGACTAAAATAGATTCCACCACATAACCCTAGCCTAACAACAACAAATATCCTCCATAACATATGAAGATTACCTAAGACAATGCAAATCAAATGAAATCACAAAGATTATACCATCACATATCCAATAGGGTTTTTATCTCCATTCTTCCTTATCTCCATTGATCTTGCTTGATATATTTGCTCTCAAATTTTTTGTGTGCACAACATCTCAACAAAGAATGGAAGTGTGGTTGCAAGTAGGCTTGATCGCATATGAAAGTTTGAAAGCATAGTTAGGGGTTGATAATGAATGAAGAATTTCCTTATATACAAGACACAATAAGAAATGGAGGGATAAGATTAAGAGGTGTAAAAGATAAATGGTCAGCTACAATTATAAGGTAGGTAGAGAAAATAAGAAAATAATGAGAGGGTAGGTAGTGTAGGAATTAAGAGATGAATGGCATGTGTCATGGGTAGAAAAGGATAATGAATTAATTAAATAAATAAAGATTTATTTAATTAATAGGAATTAGGCTAAAATAATTAAATGAATAAAAAATATTTATTTAATTAGACAGGGCAATTTTAGGTGTCTACAATTTATACAAATCATCAACCTTAACCTTAAGGTCAGCTCCACATAAGACCTAATTACAAAATTACACCTAAATACATAAATCCATGTGTACCAATACAATGTTAGCAAGGACAACATGGACCTAAATCAAATCCTTGAACATGCCACACCACCTAATATCTTTCCAAGATCATCCACAACATGCAAGAACTATCGAGTCAGTCAAAATTTGTATAGCATGAAGAATACCACCGAACCAATAAAATATTCAATAAAATGCACCATGATCAACACAAACCACCAAAATTCATAGAACATGATTAGAGAACATCAAAAAGCAATATAAATTCCACTGCAATAACTGCAACGACTTGGATAACAAGAATCATCATTATTCTATCACCAGATCTCAAGAACACCAACAACAAAATAAAAGATACTCTTGTGAAGTTCTAAATCATTAACCACCCAAACAAAGGATACACATGAACTTCCCAAACACTCTCCAAAATCCACACAACATAAGGAATCAATTCTAGAGAAATACAATCCAGAAATCACAACTTTCCAATACAAAACCAACAAAAAAACCAATCATCACACCAAATAACATAACTCGATCAAATCACCTTTTGGAACACAGAAATTCATACCAAATCAACTAGAGATAGGTATCTCAAAACCCATTAATCCACATCGGCACATCTACAACCAAACCAACTCTTTGCAATACAAGAATATTTGGACATCAATGACAACAACACATTCCAACAACTCTAATATCCAACAGAGAATCAAAAGAAATAATAACTATTCTCATTCTCATCCAAATAAAATATTTCTTCATTCTCTATAGTAAATTATGATGTATAATCTCACTTTAACATTAATTAGCATGAAGAAACATATTTTCATGATCACCAAAATAAAATATGTTATGTTCAAGTGTAACCTCATACTTGGCTAAATAATGTTAGTGCTCTCAACAGTCAAAATACTATAACCCAATTTCACCATAAATGTTGATGAATTTTTTTAATAATTCAATAATAAAATTGATTCAAATCAAAATATACACGTTTATTGCAAATTTGAGAAAATCTATGTGAAGGTACATTGGCATAATATTTCATTACTTTTTTTTACTTTTCAACAAAAGCTACTATATAAAATTTTCTACCAAAAAGGATTAATTATTTTCTCTCCTTACTCCTATATAGGATAGTAGCATGATCTACTTGTCAACATAGAACTTTAGAATCTACATGCTCGATCAATGAGCCAAATATTGTTTCCTCAATGTAATGGTCATTGAAAAAGCACAATGTCTATCAAGCTATTAGTTCAAAAATATATTCTATATTAAAATATTAATGGCTGCAAGTAGTTGTGTAATGAAATAACTTGCACAACAAGACTATAATAAGGAATATGGTACAAATAATTGATAATAATATGCCACTTTGAGGTGGAAACTTCCTAATTGAATTCAAGGGGGATACCTCCAATATTATTTAATATCAACTCAATTCTCAACATGATGATAATAACTAACCTATACCTCCTATATATACCATGTTATGTCTTGGATACCACATCGATCAACTTAGATACTTAAATATGACACTTAGGATGACCTAAATACCTAAATATTAGTAGAATAATAATTATGCAGCTTATTTAAGAGTTAATATAGACAAACACAAATGGACTACTCATAACACAATACACACTATAGGGCTAGGGATATAACATTTCCCCCCTCTTTACAAAAGCATTGTCTTTAATGCTAACATTTTCTTCTTCTTCTTGATCTATTTCTCTTTCTTGTTATTCTTATTTTTGTTTATTGGTCTTCTTGCTTTTTCTCTTACTCTTAGTATCAGTCTTTCTTTTTCTCTTTTTCTTTCTTGTCAATTTTTCTCTCTCTCTTTATCTTTATCTTTCTCTTGCTCTTACTCATGTTCTTGCTTTTTCTCTTTCTCTTTTGCTTTCTCTTTTCCTTCTACTTTTTTATTATTCTTATTATCATAATTCTTGTACTTTTCTTTATTATTCTTAATATTATTTTTCTACAATGACTATATATCACTTTCACAAAAAATCTCTAAGAAATTAGCTAAATCATAGCCTTGAGAGTGAAGTTATTGGAAACACTAGTTTTGCAATAAGCACTTTTTTTTTCACCAATGTCTCTCAAATTTGGATTGCATATTATTCAATGACTACCTCAAAAACTCTTAAAAAACTAGGAAATTTTTTTCTCAAATATATGAGATATGTGCTTCACAAAAATTTAGAGTAGAAACCCTAATTTTACAATAAATTACTTAATTTTGTTCAAATCTCAATACAAATTGGACTAAAGCTACTTCAATATGGTCTTCCCTAAGTGTCTCATATGCAAACTATGATGAATGCATTATCCTAAGTGAACTTAAGTGTAATTATGAGACATAATTTACACCAACACCCCACTTTAAGTGCAACTTAGGGGAATGTAGACTCAAGCTAACAATGCAAGGTGGGTCTTAGCTACTAGGCCATATTAGGTAGCCATGTACAAATACAATGCAATCTCTCACAAATGGAGAAAGAGAGAAAAACCCAATGGAAAAAAACTCCCCCCCGCCCCCCAAAAGAGAGATGAAAGCACACAATGATCTCAATTATGAATGAGACTTGAACAAAACCTCATGTGAAGAAAATGTTCCCCCAAAAGAGAGAAGAGAAAAGACCATGAAGCCCTCCCCCAATGTAGAGTCTCCTACAAGGATAGTCCAATGATGTTGACCAAAATTGTTACCCATTAGGAAGAAATAGATCCAATTGTTGGCATATGGACACTCCAATGAGACATTGTATGTGATTGAAGGTTTTGTAATTGATGGCAACCTTGCAATCCTATGGCACCAGCAAGACATCATACCGTAAAAGCATTACATAGGCAATATAGTGAACTGGCATCAACAGATCACTCTACACCGGCACCGACACCAGCACAGAAGAAAACATGTATATCGGCATAGAGGCCGACAAGATTTTTGTTATGTAATATTTTGTTTATTATTGTAAGCCGACTTGGCAAATTGTAAAATGACTCTTGTATATAAAGGAGATCATTGTAGACATTTAAAAAGGTAATGTAGCGAGCATAAAGAAAATTATTAGGTAGAACTAATGTGCGAATTATAGGTCAAGGGTATATGTAAAGAATAGAGAAAGAACCGGTACTGAATCTAGCATTGGAGATGCTATTGTAAAGAAGTACAAGTCATTGGATTGGTATAATCCTTATTGTAAGTTAGTGTGACTTCTCTTCGAGCAATGAGCTCTAGGCAGTTGGCCTTCCTGCATGTGTAGGCCCATGTTGTAAGTCATATTCTCTTATTGGCCAATGAGTGAATATTGTGGGTCACAAATCCCACCGAGGTTTTTCCCACACCGGATTTCCTCATTAAACATCTTGTGTTATGGTGTGCTTTCCATGTGGATATTTCTGATTCTGTTTATTGCATTAATTCTTGCATATCGGTACACTGTTATTTTATGTTCTGCATGTTTTAACTTAAGAAATTCTTACTACCGGTTAGATACTGATTCGTACCCCCCCTCTCAATATCTATGGGAATCCTAACACCAATGTTGCACCATGAATATCAAAGTGTGACAAAACCAAGTATCAATATCGATGAAGAATGACTGATGAATCACTCACTAGAACAATTTATAGAGATCAAGAATGGAGACACCTACTTTGAGAATCAACTAGATACTCATCAATGGCATGTTGGTATAATCTATTTTTCACTAGAGCCATGCACAAATTTATACAATCTAAGTCTCAACTGGAGCCATGCACCAAGTCTCACAAGATATATCTTAATCTATGGTGTACAAGAGGATTACATCAAATATTTCATCAATGACAAAGTACAAAGAAGAATGGCACTTTATATTAGTGAATGTATAACATAGCTTATGCAAGAGAATAAATGACAAAGTGTGAATCTAGAAACATGAAGATGATGCCACCAAAAAAGTGCCTTGTAGAAGACTATAGATGAAGATGCCTCTGATTGGAATGTCGTCAAGAAAAATTTAGGAGCAAACTGACCCCTACCCCCTTGGTTGCTAGTTGGAGAACATTGGAGGACAGGTATGTAAGTGACACAAATTTGAGTTCCCAATTTTGCTTTTTTTAAAAAAAATTAGTTTTGAAAGATTTAAAAAATCTTAATAAAAACATGTATTAAAAACCATGAATTTTTTTTTATTAAACACATAATAAAGAAAAAATTGAATTTTGTTTTTATTTTTTTGATAATTATTGAAAAAAACATTATTTAAAAACTAAATAAAAGCACAAATTAATTTTTTTTAGAATTATGAATTAAAAAAATTTATTAATAAATTAATAAAGAAAAATATATATAAATTTTTCAATTATTTAAAATCTTAATAATTTTTTTTTAATAAAATTTATTTAAAACATTAAAAAAAAAAAATTCATTTTCAAAGCTTTAAATTTTTTTTTTTTTTGTTTCCCTTGCGGGTAAGGGGCCACAAGGCCCTGGGTCACCTGTAGGTATTCTACGGGGGTCGTAGGGTCCTGCAACACTTGCAAAGAACCTACGGTACTCACAGGTAATACGGGGCTCCAGGTGCCCTTTGGGCTACCCAGAAAAAAGCACCAAAAAATTTAACAACTTTCAAAAAAATGCGCCCCCCAAGTGACCCTCGACTAAAAATCAGATTTTTAATCCAAATTTTTGTTAATTTTTTTAATTTTAAATTTGAAAATAATTTTAAAAATAGAAAATAATTAAAAAACAACATTTGACTTGCAAATTCATACCTAGATTTCTTTTCTTAACTTGAAGTGATGAACTTCGATTTCGATGAATGAATAGGCGATCTTAGGGTTTTAGGGGCTTCTAAGCACAATGGTAATGTCAGATTTTGCCAAAATGCTCCAAAATTGCAAATTGCTCCTAGGATAGGTAATCTCCCTCCACCTTCAAATGACTCTAGATTTGGCGTGCAATGTTGGATTTGGACAAAACAAAAGGCGATTATGACTTTATCGAACCTCCTGAATCCAATGGTTCCCTTAGATTTTATCCAAGAAACTCCAATGCTGACCTACAATAGAAATGTCCAAAATACAAAACCCCAAACTACATCAAATTTCTCTCAAATGACTATCCATGGCACCCTATTGGCTCTGATACCATGTGAGAATTTGACAATAATAAACAAGATCTAGATTCCAATGGAAATCACAATACAAGATAAAAATAATATTTGACAAGAATAAACTTTATTCTCATCAAGATGTAAAATACCCAACTAACTATGTTCATTTAATTGAATAATATATGCAATTATGTAAATGAGCCTTCTTATAAAGGCAACAATATAGATAATAGAGCACACAATCATGACATGTGGTTGAATGAGATACAAGGGTAGGTAGAAGAAATAATAAAATATTCCATAAGAGGTGGTTCACCCACCGAAGGAGGAATGTAACACCAAGATTACACCATAAAAGATTGAATTTCTCCTGCAACCATGTTCCCTAGATGCACACTTATCTAAGTGTCTCATACTCAAACTACAATGAATGCATTATCCGAAGTCAACTTAAGTAAACTGTAATCATGAGACATAATTTACACCAACACTCACCCAGTTTTATGACTAAGTCTTAGCTAGCACAACCTATCATAAATATTAAGTTGTCAATTTGGGAGCTATCTTCTCCTCCTATTGTACCACCTATGGTAATAAACTTGGACGATGATTATGATATTATGGTTGAAACTATAGAGAATTTTTTTGAGCTATCTATGATATTTTCTATAGCATTAACCATAGCTCCTAATAACACACATAGTTATCCTTCCTTAGGGAATGGTCCATGTTTGGAACTAGACATAACTCCTTATATTGTTGAAGTCATAGCTCATTTATCATCTTAATTTTCATATTCTTATAATGATGAACATGATTAAGAGGTTGATGATTTTCTGTAGAATAGCTAGCTCATCTACTACCTCTTTGTTTTTATGTTTTTTATTCAATGTACTATATTGTGATGTGCCACTTGGCATGTCTTTTGTTTGTTAGGTTCTATTTGGATAACCCTTGAGTCTACTTTGCCACAAGGATATAAATAGACTGATCCTATAGTGGCATTTCCCTAATTGTATATTTTTTCTTCTTTTTGTTGTATAAATATTGTGTTGTAGTTTTGCTTTTATATTATCTTTTAGGAATGATTTATAGCATTGATGAATTTTTGTCTCTTCCATGTTGACCCAAAACTATCTTTTATAAAATTATTATGTGCTCTTTCTACTTTGTACTCATAGTTCTACAACCTTTAACGACTATGGTCAATTAAAAAAAAATGATATAGACTTATTTTATGGCAATATTGACACTAAAAAATTTGATAATTTATATGAGCTCTTGCATGTATGTGATGTCACGTCAATTTACCTATTTGTAGTGTTATTTTTGTTGGCAATTGACACTCATCCGGTAAGGGTTAATGGTATTTTGGGTTGTCATTGATGTCAACTCATCTCCAGGTGTAATTATTGACAACTAATCTCTTGGTGTAAATATTATTTATTGGGATTCATTGATTTATCACTTTGCTTTGTTTGGGTTAACCAACATTCACTAAACTCAATCAGCATTCACTTTACTTCACAACCGGTTAAGTTCTAATTCCAGTAACGTATATTTGGAACCCATTTATGGATAGGATCTGGCTAAGAGATCTTGCGGCCCTGATTATTTCTTTCGTGAAATTTATGGTAGCATGGGAAGGCCAACATGATCATTGGGATTATGTATGAAATACATTGTGACCCGACATCAAATAGGATTATACACCTCATTGACACCGACATGATAGAAAGATAAAAGGATATTTAAGGAGATCCTTTCAGCGATGGATTGAATAAGTTTTGGAATGCAATTTTGGTTGTGAATCTTTTAGAGATTGATGATATGCTTTTTGGTTAGTGAGAAGAAAATTTTGTGTCTTGTTTCATGTGCAAAGTCTAAACTAGTAGTAGAACAAAGCAGAACAGAGCATAAGAAAAATCGGTACACATTGAGGGTTAATAGAGCTTAAATCAAAACTTATCGAGCATGGTTAGATGCATATTATGAGTTCATTTTTATTTGTAATCATCTTATAATACTGTGTAAGTCAGTGAGACTTCTACTTGAGTAGTGAGCTCTAGGCAGTTGGCCTGATTACATGTGCAATCCCCTTAATGTAATATTTATATACCTTGATCAAGTATATAGATATTGTCAGTATCATCCCCACAATGGTTTTTCCCTTTATAGGGTTTTTCATGTATAGATATTGGTGTTATGGTGTTGTGTCTTTATGTGTTATTTTTTGTATGCACTTTAATTTTATTTACTGTTAACCGGTTTATAAGAAATAAGTTCAAAATTAATATTGCCAGTAGAACACTGATTCACTGCCCCTCCTAGTATTCTTGGATTCCAATAATTTCATTATTGCAATGTATTTGCCTTTGAATCTGTACTAGCTCAAATATGATTGCTCTAAATTAGTTTGCATAGTTACTTTAAGGTAGTGGCATACATTCCACAATGGGTTCCACTTTGTGGATACACTTGTTGAGATTGTTTTTACAAATTAATAACACATAATAAACCCTTTTGTGCTACTACAATAGTCTTTTGTAGTATGATGGACTTGTAAAGAACTGAGAGGGGGGTTGAATCAGTGACACAAGAAACAAAACTACTTTAAACACTAACTGGTAGAAATACTTAGCAAGTTTGTTAAACAATATGCATGTAATCCAAAATGATATAACAACATCCACAATAAGTAAAACATCCACCATAACACAAGTGTTTATATGTGGAAAACCCAAATAGGTAAAAACCACAGTGAGATGAGACTCACAAGTTAACTATTGGTAGTAATAGATAACCGACCAATTAAGGTCTACAAAGTGCTTTGCTAGGAGCGAATCCTGTTAAAGATCCCAAAGCTTAGTTGAAAGCTATACCTGTAAATGGTAGTACCTTGTAAGGAGTAACCTCGGTGGAGGATTTTTGAATCCAAACTAATGGATCACTTGGTTAGAGGATTTGTACAATGTAGCTTGTTAGGGCTTACCTGGTTAGGGGATTTGACTATTGCAATGATTAGAAAACAACAAGTAGTGTGATCTAGTAGTAGCACAACTTGCTTGTATAGATCCTCTTCTGCACACTCAACACTTCTTTACCATCATACTCTACAACTTAATACTTCTGCCTTCACACATAACATATCTCCTTCACTCATACAAAATAATTCATTGTGATGTCAATATATAGATATTTAAATTTCATGTCGGCCTTTATAAATCATATCACAATTACCTAGGTGCAGTGTATCTAGTCAAACAATCATAATGCATCACAAAAATACTGCCAAAAATTGTCAGTAAGGATAACTCATCACATAATCAATGAATACCGGTTGGAACAATCAATACTGGTTGGAGTTAAACATATAAATAGTTTATCCTTTGATGGTCCTTTGATAATCTCTACTGGATCTTCATGTTGATGTCGAGTTATGTATAATCACTGGTTGTCTCCATGCATATACTGGTTGTCACCATGTACCGGTTAGATATAAACCTCTAGTATACCGGTTGTAATATAAACAACTTTGAAGTCACATAGGTGGACAATATGAACATATTTGTGTGATGTGTTTCATCAATGACAACATATGATAAAGTTAATCATTACAATCATCATCAAGCCAACAATCTCCCCCTTTGGCATTGATGGCAACACTTAGAAAAATTTATAGTAATACCGCTAAGTGAGCTTACAAAAAAAATATACACATATACATATACTACCCCTTACTACATACATCATACAAAATTTTCATAACACACATACATATTTATACTCCCCCTTTGAAAACAATGCCAAATTGAAAAGCAATATATATATATATATATATATATATATAGGAAAGTTTGTATCAAAATGTTTTACATATACAAAAACTTGAAAAACTGAATCAAGATTCATGCATTGCTAGCCTCATAAAAATAGCATTAAATTTTCTCTTCGAGTGAGATAAAGCATGTTCCCATGTCTCCAACAAGTTCTTAGTGACTTCAAGTGTAGACATAATTTGAGTATGGAACTCTTCCATTGAATCAAGTGTATAGGTTTCTAGAGTAGCCAAAATAGCTTCTACATTCTTGTAGGCTCTTTGCAGTTTGTCCACTTGGGATGTTAGTAGACTCTTCAATTCCTTTAGTGTCCGAAGTCTTTTTTATTTTTCAAGATCATAGGTATCTAACCTGTTTTTCATATCATCCATAGTTTTGCTAAAATAAAAAATAGAATCTTGAAGTGGTACATATGCATTGCATATATTCTCTAGCTCTTGCTCTATTTCAGTTTGCCTGTTATTGATATCAGAATAAAAGAATGAAAAATTAGAAGTAGAAGCAAGATATTTCCCTCTTGTTTCAATAGCTTTTCTTAATAAATCTTTATTAAGAGATAGAGAAATTTTTCCTGTATCAATCTCTTTCATAAGCTGCTCTCCACGCTTCTTATTGTAACTCTTCTTAGCATAATTTTGCACTACTTCTTCTAGGGATTTAATTTGGTCAGATGCATCAGCCACCAATTGACCAAGTTTACTAATAGGTGTTATCAAATGCACTGTAGTAGTTTTCGGTAGTAGACTTGTTATAATATCCACAACATTCTGAATTGTTTCAGCTTCCATTCTCTTTTGTTTAAGTCTCTTCTTGTCTGCCCTAGATTGCATAACAGTTGCAATTTTCATCATTTCAGATGCACTCATATTATCAACAATTATAGGCCCTGAGATGCCTAATGAGTCATCATCATCTTCATCAGTCTTCTATAAAACTAATGTAGTTACCGGTTCAGAAGATGTTACCTTAACAATCTCTTCTTTCTCTTTTTCTTTCTCCATTTCCTGTTCAGAAATCTATGTATCAACTTTTTCATCAAATTCCTTCTAAAAGTCTTGTAAAATTGGTGGTAGTTGGGGTTTCACTGGTGGTTCCTTTGCTGGTGGAATATCCACTCCTGGTTGAGTTGCTGGTTTCTCAACTAAAGTAACCTGTGAGTTAGATATTTAAGGTGGCTGCATATCTGGTGTAGTAATGTCTCTAGATAGATCTATAGCATCATCAATATCATCAACAAGTATGACTCATTGGACAATAGTGTCATCCTTCTTCTTGATAGGATAGACAACACCAGCTTGCACAATTTCTTGCTTATCCATTTCAGGTCAATCAACAATATGTTTCTCATCCTTAGACGAATGTATAAGTTCTTCCATCTATTGGATATTATGAGAAATCTATGTTGGCATTACAATAGAAAGGAGATTATTGGCATTTCATAAGGATATTGAGAAGGTTGTTGGAGATTATTGATATAACTAAAGAAGGATGATAACTATCTTTATAACATTATTTTGTCATTGATGTCAAGAAATTGATTTTCTGATTTAGTATGAAGTTGCCATATTTTGAGAAGTATGTATTGATGAGTATTAAGATGTCGGTAAAAGACAAAGAAAGAATGTGATGAAGAAGGGGAGAAATAAGTTATTCAATGGGCAACTATTACCAAGTTAGACAATGATGAGATCATGATGTTTAGATTGTTTTGATATCCTACATATGTTGTTGATTGTAAGGTTAATACTATACTATGTCACTGAGCAAGGAACCTAGTCAGTAAAGGCTAAGGAACCTAGTCGGTAAACCCTAAGGTTATTGATATCGGTTAATGAAGGCAGAATGTCTACCTAGTAAAGTTTAGTATTTATTGAGTTGCAACCAAGTTATGACAGATCGCATTGGATGGATAAAAGCATTATTTAATGAAGGATGCTGATGAGCTGGAGATGAATAAATGATCGGTATGCCATGCATGAAGTTTGTTAAGGATCTACGGCAATGGAAAATCAAGAGGAAGATCTATAGCACAGATTGAACAACAATAACCTAGCACAAGTTCCAAGAATGGAATGCAAGTTCCTAGGCAAGGTAAAATGTTTTTCAGATCGAAGGATACATTGAACCTAGTCAAGATTGATCATGGGAAATGTGATCAATGAGATTTAGCAGTTAGCAAATTGTTTATAAATAAGGAATTGTTGATAAACAATGGATGTGGGAAAGTGTAAGCACAGAGATGCTACATAGTGATTACCGAGAACAGAAGCTTGAAGACCTGTTTGAATAATAGAGCAGGGAGCCTAGTAGAGGGACAAGATAAGTCCCATGACTAGATTGTTTTGAGCAAATAGAATCTGCTTTAGCATTTTAGATGTGAAGTTGTAGATATATTTTTATTACTGTTATTTTGTAAGTGACAGAAATCTCTTAACTGAGTGGACTTAACAGTCTTATTTGTAAACCCTCTAGCAAGGTAACTTTCTAAATGAGTGTTTGAAATCCTTTGATAAGGTCACTTCTAACAAAGTGAAGATCCTAACAGATCTGAGGGAAATCCCTTAACCGGGTCACATCAAGCAATGTGTTTGTAATCTTTAACAGGATTTGCTTTTAACCAATCATACTCTAGATGAGTATATTTCTTAGTGGGTCCGCAATCCCACAATGGTTTTTCCCTATTTGGGTTTCCACATTAAATTTGGTGTTATATGTGTTATGATGATTATGTGTTTATGAGTTAGCATGTTTAGCAGTTTTTGGTTATATTGTTGAAGTATAAGTTACCGAGGTTGAATCTGTTAATTTTATGAAAGGTTAAGTTTGTATGATTCACCCCCCCCCCTCTCATTTTGTTAGCTATTGGCATCAGAACTTTACAATTGGTATCAGAGCATATGGACTCTAGAAGAAAAGTTTAAAGGTACTTGAGGCAAAGATCCGAAGATGTATAAAAGGGATGCATCAAAGCCGAACAAGTCAAGTTTCTCCACATGGCAGAAAAGGATGAAGCTGCATTTATCAGGAATTAGATAATATGCAATATATTATCTGGAGAATGATTATATACCTCCAAGCACCAACCTGATGACCTTGGAAGAGATAAAGTCAAAGAAAGAACATATTCAAGCTATGATTGAAATAACATCAACATTGACCGACTCAGAGTTTAATGATCTAGAAGGCTGTAATGATGCAAAAGCAATGTGGACCAAGTTCATATCTGTGTATGGCGGTGATGAACATGTTCAAAGAGAAAAAGTAGATAGTCTAAGAGGACAAATTGAATCCATGAGAATGAATGAAGGTGAGAACATAGCCCGATACAATACAAGGTTAAAGGAGACTATCAATCAAATCAAAGGAGCAGGAGGAACTATTGAAGAAAAGGATGTAACAAGTAAGTTGTTGAGAACCCTTCTACTTGCTTATGCCATTCGAGTCTCTGAAATCAATGAACTAAGGTCTGTACCAAATATGCCAGTTTCTTTGGATGCTACTATTGGTAAGCTACATGCATTTGAGTTAAGTAATTTTGATAACATTGGGTCTTCGATAAATAAAGTAGAATCTGCATTTAGTTCTTTTCATATTGGTGAATCTAATGATTATAATGATAGAATGAGTAAGTACTATGAAGGGAATCATAGTGGAGCAAGTGAAAGATTTCACAAGAACATGGAAGAAGTGCACAAACTGTATGAGGAAATCAAGAAGCAAGAAGAGTTTGAAGCATTATTAGCTAGAAGGTTACCAAGAGGAAAAGGTAAGTATAAAGGGGAGCTACCTTTAAAATGTTTTAATTGTGATAAAATAGGACATATGGCTTCTAACTACCCTAACAAAGAATCTAGTGAAAAGAGAGATTACCGAGATAACAGGCAGAAAGACAACCAATACAGAGGACACCGAGACTTCAGGAGAGACAGAAAGACGTGCCTAGTAGTTGATGAGGAATCCATCGATGATAAATTTGATGAAATTGATACAGAGGAAGTTGTTTATGTGGCTATTAAAGATGGATTAGATGAAGAAAGGTATGAAGAAAAATCCCTAATATCTCACATAAATAATAATGATTCTTGGATCATAGACAGTGGATGCTCACATCACATGACAGGTGATAAACACAAATTTGTTAAATTAGAAGATTATGATGGAGGCTATGTAAGATCTGGTGATGATGCATCCTGTCTGGTGAAAGGTAAAGGATCTATAACACTTCTTGACAATGCTAAATGTGATGATGTATACTAGGTTGAAGGTTTGAAATACAATTTGTTGAGTGTAGCACAACTAAACAATATAGGATACCATATAGAATTCTAGAAGGGATGTGTCAAAGTTCATGACAAGCATGGAAAGTTAGCTGCTACCGGGACACAAATAAAAGGTAATACATTTCATCTTGACTCAAATCGGAACAAGTGTCTTTATGCAAAGATAGATGATACTTGGTTATGGTATAAAAGGTTTTGTCATGTAAATTTTGATAATCTGATCAAAATAAGTAAGAAGCACTGACTAAGAGGTCTACCGAGCTTAGAAAAACCTAAGAATGCTATGTGCCAAGGATTCCTGATGGGTAAGATGACAAGATCAAGCTTTACAAGTAAGTCCTACACTTCTAAAGTAATTTTAGATCTAGTACACACTGATCTTTGTGGTCCCATGAAAGTTCAAAGTTATTATGGTGATAAATATTTCATATTATTTGTGGATGATTACTCAAGGATGATGTCAGTTATGTTTTTAAAAGAAAAATCAGAAGCTTTTCAAATGTTTAAATGGTACAAGGCAAGAGTTGAAAATGAAATAGGAAGACAATTGAAATGTCTTAGATTTGATAGAGGAGGAGAGTTCACTTTTGATGAATTTAACGTATTCTGCAATGATCATGGTATAAAAAGGCAAGTGTCTGCACTGAGAATACCTCAGCAAAATGGGATAGATAAGAGAAGAAACAGATCAATTGTAGATTGTGCCAGAACCCTGATTATAGAAAAGAGGGTACCTCAAACATTTTGGAGAGAAGCAATTAGCACTGCAGTTTACACCCTGAATCGAATACAACTAAAGAAAGGAACTATGAAGATAGCATATGAAATCTGGTATGACAAGAAACCTAATGTAAGCTATTTTAAAATCTTTGGAAGTAGATGCTATGTACACAAAGATGACATAAATGGAAAGTTTGATCAGAAAAGTGAAGAAGGAACATTTCTAGGTTATTCTTCTACAAGTAAAGCATTTAAATGTCTGATAAAATCATCTAACAAAATAGTAGAAAGTGCAAATGTGAAAATTGATGAATTTGTAGAAAGAAATGATGAAGGAAATTCCAAAGAACCAGAAGATTATGAAGAATTTATTTATTTTCAATCGAGAAACCCTACTGAGAAAGTTGCTGAAGAAAATGAAGATAATGTCCAATTACTGTGTGATGAAGAAGATCATACAGAACCTACCGAGCCTATATTAGCCAAATATGTCAGAAGACATCATGCATCAAGTCAGATTATAGGAGATAAGGATGATCTAGTGATGACAAGGAACAAACTAAGACAAAACACGTCTGATATCTGAATTTGAATTGAGAATAGTAAAAGAGACATTTAACAATGAAGATTGGGTAAATGCTATAACAAAAGAGATTGATCAAATCAAGAAGAATGACACATGGACACTGATCCCAAGATTGAAGGACAAAAATGTAATTGATACAAAGTGGATTTTCAGAAACAAGCTAAATGAAAAAGGTGAGGTCATTTAGAACAAAGCAAGACTAGTTTGCAAAGGTTATGCTCAAGAAGAAGGAATATATTATGGTGAGACTTTTGCACCTGTGGTTAGACTTGAGGGAGTAAGAACATTGTTGGCATATGCTGCTTTCAAAAATTTCAAGGTATATCAAATGGATGTTAAATCTGTATTTTTGAATGGTATACTAGAAGAAGAAGTTTATATTGAATAGCCTGAAGGATTTGTTGAAGACAAGAGTAAAGATCAGGTATGTAAATTAAGCAATGCTTTATATGGTCTGAAACAAGCACCTAGAGCATGGTATGAAAGACTGCACTCTTATTTGATCAAGATTGGTTTTAGAAGGACAAGTGAAAACAACAACATGTACATGAAGAATGATGAGGACAATGGAATACTGATCTCAGCCATATTTGTTGATGATATTATTTTTTGTGGTAATGACTCCTTATGCAAGAAATTTGGAAATGAAATGTGCAAAGAATTTGAGATGTCATTAATCAGTGAGATAAAGTGTTTTATAGGTTTATAGATACTGCAAATGAAAGATGAGATTTTCTTTACTCAATCCAAGTACATAAAGGAAATCTTGAAGAAATTTGGAATGGAGGATTCTAAACCTGTAAGTACTCCTATAACTACTAACTCTAAACTATCAAAGAATGATGAATCTACATCTGTTGATGAGATAGTTTAGTGATCTATTAATGGGAAGTTGCAATATGTTGTGCACAGTAGATCGGATATAGCACATGCAGTAGGTATTGTTGCAAGATTTTCTATAGATCCCAAGGAAACCCATATGACAACAATTAAGAGAATTTTCAGATACCTGAGAGGCACTGAAGATATGGCTTAGTATATGAGAAGAGGAATGATTTTGATGTAAATGTTTATATTGATGCTGATTGGGTAGGCAACATTGATGATAGGAAAAGCACAAGTGGTGGAGCTTTCTTTTTGGGTGATAGACTAGTAAGTTGGCTTAGCAAGAAACAAGGATGTATTTCACAGTCAACAATAGAAGCTGAATATGTTGCTGCAGCATTGAATTGTACCAATATAGCATGGATCAAGAAACTATTGGAAGGTATAAATGAGAAAGTTACCGAGCCAGTAACTATATTCAGTGATAATACTAGTGCCATTAACATTTCAAAGAATCTGGTAATGCACTCTAAGACAAAACATATTTCTATAAAGTATCATTATCTCAGAGAAGAAGTTCAAGAGAAGAAAGTTGTGCTGGAATATATTAGTTCAAATGAGAAAATAGCAGACATCTTCACAAAGCCACTGCCAAGGGACACTTTTGAGTATCTCAGAAGCAAGTTAGGGGTCCTACCCCTATCTTCTACTCAATGACAGAGTTTGGTGAAAGCATCAATTCGATGAATCTACAAGATATTATTTGTGGATTGATGTTGATTTACGCACTTTAGGAGGTTTTCTAAAGGTGTGCAAGAAATAGTGAATAGAGACAAGTTGTTCTGACCGAGATTGAGATGATACATGTTTAACACAACAAGGCAAATCACTTCATAGGGGAAGAGTTCATGATTTAGTTCTTTTACCTTTTGGCATTGTTGTCAAAAGGGGAGAAGACTAAATGGTAGACTAAATGGTAAAGCCCTAAATGAAGAAGATAACAGAAGACTAATGACAGGGGGAGAAGATTACTGAAAAAGGGAGAAGACTTCAAAACATTTTAACAACTCAAGGATAACAGGAGAAGTCTAAAAACAATCTAAATCTTAATCAGTTGGAATAAATCAAGTTGGTATTGCCATTTTAATTATTGGTTTTGCCATCAATGCCAAAGGGGGAGATTGTTGGCATTACAATAGAAAGGAGATTGTTGGCATTTCATAAGGATATTGAGAAGGTTGTTGGAGATTATTGATATAACTAAAGAAGGATGATAACTATATTTATAACATTATTTTGTCATTGATGTCAAGAAATTGATTTTCTGATTTAGTATGAAGTTGCCATATTTTGAGAAGTATGTATTGATGAGTATTAAGATGTCGGTAAAAGACACAGAAAGAATGTGATGAAGAAGGGGAGAAATAAGTTATTCAATGGGAAACTATTACCAAGTTAGACAATGATGAGATCATGATGTTTAGATTGTTTTGATATCCTACATATGTTATTGATTGTAAGGTTAATACTATACTATGTCACCAAGCAAGGAACCTAGTCGGTAAACCCTAAGGAACCTAGTCTGTAAACCCTAAGGTTATTGATATCGGTTAATGAAGGTGAAATGTCTACCAAGTAAAGTTTAGTATTTACCAAGTTGCAACCGAGTTATGACAGATCACATTGGATGGATAAAAGCATTATTTAATGAAGGATGTTGATGAGCTGGAGATAAATAAATGATTGGTATGCCGCACATGAAGTTTGTTAAGGATCTACAGCGCAGATTGAACCACAATAACCTAGCACAAGTTCCAAGAATGGAATGCAAGTTCCTAGGTGAGGTAAACCATTTTTTAGATCAAAGGATACATTGAACCTAGTCAAGATTGAAGATCCGATGGCTAAGATTGATCATGGGAAATGTGATCAAGGAGATTCAGCAATTAGTAAATTGTTTATAAATAAGGAATTGTTGATAAGCAATGGATGCAAGCAAGTGTAAGCACATGGATGCTTCATAGTGATTACTGAGCACAGAAGCTTGAAGACCTATTTGAATAACAGAGTAGGGAGCCCAATAGAGGGACAAGATAAGTCCTATGACTAGATTGTTTTTGAGCAAATAGAATCTGCTTTAGCATTTTAGATGTGAAGTTGCAGATATATTTTTATTACTATTATTTTGTAAGTGACAGAAAATCTCTTAACCGAGTGGACTTAACAGTCTTATTTGTAAACCCTCTAGCAAGGTAACATTCTAAATGAGTGTTTGAAATCCTTTGACAAGGTCACTTCTAACAAAGTGAAGATCCTAACAAATCTGAGGGAAATCCCTTAATTGGGTCACATCTAGCAATGTGTTTGTAATATTTAACATGATTTGCTTTTAATCGAGCATACTCTAGATGAGTATATTTCTTAGTGGGTCTGAAATCCCACACTAGTTTTTCCCTATTTGGGTTTCCATGTTAAATCTGGTGTTATATGTGTTATGATGATTATGTGTTTATGAGTTAGCATTTTTAGCAATTTTTGGTTATATTGTTGAAGTATAAGTTACCGAGGTTGAATCTATTAATTTTGTGAAAGATTAAGTTTGTATGATTCACCCCCCCCTCTCATCTTGTTAGCTATTGGTATCTGAACTTTACAATCTGATGTGTCTCAGTCTCAACAAGTTGCACCTTTCCACTAATCAACTTTAATCTTCTTGTTTTGTAAGCAAAATGAACTCTATACTTATCAACCAATTCATTTAGCTCATCCTTTGACAACTCAAGAAAATATTGTACAAATACATCATCTATGATCTCTTTTTCTTTCTTTATTGCTTCCTCCCATTTATTTAAAAGAATAGTATACAAGGAATTAGAGATATCCTTTTCAAGATCATGAGGTAATCTACTATAATGGCACAAATAATTGATTACCTGTTGAATAATTTGTTCCTTTTCATCTTCATTGAATGAATCAAAATGATCTTTGACATTATCAAATTTGTTTCTTCCCAATGTTTTCACTGTTCTCTCAAAGGTAGTCTTAGGCTTGTAAGTTAAGATATCAAAAGGCACAGTTGCCTTTGGCACTTCCTTCACTTTTTTGGCTACTTTACCAGTTGCTTTCATTTTCTTGGGTTCCTCCTTAGTATCAGTACCTTCAGATTCTTCTTGGAGAATTAATTTCCAACCTCTTTTCTTTGATGTAGTCTCCTTCTTTTCATATACTTTAGGTACTGGTTCCTTTTTGGTTTGGACCCTTCGTGTCACTCTTGTACTTTTTATTACCGAAGGTGCTTTCTCAGCCTTCTTCTTCTTCTTCTTCTTCTTCTTCTTCTTCTTCTTCTTACCTTTACCACTTATGGATAGAACACTACTGGTTTCAACTGTTGCAGTTTGAACTTCAACTATATCCAATCTTACCTTCTTTTTGTCCACTGGAGATGCCAACAGGTTATTGGCATAACCGATCAATAAGTCATATTTGACCTCATAACTCATGTCTTCCATTTCTTCTTTTCTAGGCTCAATAGCCTCCATCAAACAAAAATTAGTGGTAACTATGAAAATCATGTCCTTAGCAAAGTATTTTACCACATCCTCAGGTAATATTACTCTCATACTCATTTTCTTATGAAATTCATTGAAATATTTATTCATGGCAGTAGAGAAGGTATTCCTCACAACATTGATGCTATTCTTAATCTGGCCAGATACCGTTGCATCCTTAGACCATTCAAGATCACCAATTCTTGATAGGAAATTCTAGAAATAAAAGAATAGACCGATCATCAACTGTCCAAATTTAAACTTTTGACTGCTATCCTTCTTGATAGACTGAAGATTCAACAATAATTGGCTCCTTATGGCCTCACATAGGTCATAATTAGAATTTTCAGATATCATCTTATAAGAAGTATGCATCACTGTAGATGGAACACTATTCAATCTACTAGAATAAAATATTTGATAGCCTATAACCATAGCTACCAACTTTACCACTAGGTCCTTGATGTTATTGACAGAAAAATCACGCCCATCAGAGGTTGATCTGGTTAGAGTGTTTACTGTCTCTTTTGAAATACGCCTTAGCTTAGGTACTTCACCTATTGAGTAAAAACCAGTTACATCCTTGGTTATAGTATGAGTCCTTTCTAAATACATGTTTTCCCCATGAACATGACTCAAAATAATTTGGATATGTTCCTCTTCAAAATCTTCAAGAAAATATCCTGCATTATAAAAACCTTTCTCATAAACCCTAATATATTCTGTTTGAATCTTTCCATTTTCATCGCAAAGAGATTTCAACTAAGAATATATCGACAAAGATCCTAAATCCTCAATCTTGCAATCAATGTAGCTGGGCAAATACCCTTTCACTAGGACACCACTAGGAACTTGTGATAAAGAATTATAAGACATAATTCGTTCTTCCTTTACAACTTCCATAGGTTTATATGTAATCATCAATTTCTCTATTGGTTAAGAAGATGATACCATTTCAGATAAACTAGATTCAAAGAAGGATTTTTCAAAGAAATGCCTTATTTTACGTGTGCTGCCTCATTTACCAGTTGAATACTCAAGTGCACACTAGTTCAGTCTTCACCAACCTTCAAATCAGCTTGATCACTCAAATCACAATACAACTTTGACTAAAATTAGCTAACAATCCTTTCTTAGCTTTGGAAGTGCTCAAAAATTCTTTCTCGAATGCATTAGGGTAAAAATAACAAAGTGAAACTCACTTTTATCCTTTTTACCTACTGCATTAAATTCTCACCCGTTAGGATTACAAACCCTAATGACACTGCTTAATGATACATATAATTTTGACAGATGTAAAACTAGTTGATAACCGATTGATAGAAAGTTATCAAAATTTCATGCATTCAAATTCTCTTACCAATCATTCATCTCAAGGAGTCCATAAGTGGATGTTGGTATTATGGATGACTTCGTCATGTGTTGCATTGGTTTTTTCATTGATGTCAATACTTATCTTCTTGAAGGTCTACATTGCTGATTTGGCACTATGGTTATATTGGTTTATTGTTGAACCGACATATTGTGTTCACTGACATGGTTAGTGGCTTATGCACAGTCATCAGTATATGTTCACCAGCAGGATATATTGTTGACCAACAATGATGAAAACTTGTTATCATCTGGAGATCATTTGGTTATGTCGAAGACATGGATTGGATGTTTGGATATGGTGTTTTTCCTATTGGTGTAATAGGGTTGACAAATTTTCCTTTATTGACAGATAAGTCTAGGTTACGGACTAGTACATGATATCTATTCCATATCCACATGACACGTCCTGGAAATGGTTTATTGATTGGATGATGTGGTAAATATATTGAGATAACATATTGTACCACATCGAGACTTATTTATAATTGATTTTATTGTAATATCTCTAGTGAGCCGACCTCATGTATAGGTCTTAGGTTTTGTATATATTATTATAAGATCTTATTAAAGATCAACCATGATGAGTGTGTACAAATATTGAAGACAGAAAATAAGCAGATCCTTGTGTGAATCACACAAAAATTATTTGAAGGTTGAAGGAAAGGTTATGAAGGTGTTTGACACTCATGTTAAGATATTAAACCAGTACTGAATCTAGCATTGCATATGCTATTCTGAAGTAGTACATTGTTATTGGATTTAACCATCCAATTGTAGTCAGCATGACTCCTATTTTGTGATTGAGCAGTGAGCTCTAGGTGGTTGGCCTTTCTACATGTGCATACCCCATTTGTATACACTTACTATATATAGTAGTATCATCTGATTATGGGTAAGGTTTCCCATCATGGCTTTTCCCCTTATAGGGTTTCCACATCAAAATCTTTGTGTCATGTGTTGTGGATGTTGTTTCTCTTTTTATTTTATGCTTTAAGTTAAACCGGTACTGCTATTGCTGTTAATTTGTTTTACCGGCACTTAAGTTTGGTTTACCGGTACTAAGTTTCAAGTTGGAATAATCTGTTTTGATTTATAAATTATTGATAACTGGTTGACAACTGATTCACCCACCCTCTCAGTTGTCCTTCCCAGATCCTAATAATTGGTATCAGAGCTAAGTTCTCTTTTTGCAGAAGCCTAGCAACTTGAGGACATCCTATGATAACAAATATTTTTAGGAAGGACAGTCTGAAACTTGATGGAACTAACTATGGTATATGGAAGATTATAATGGAAACACATCTGAACTGCATTGGAAGAGATGTATGGGATATTACTAAGAATGGCTATGTTGGTCCTACTCCCAATCAACCTCATCCACCGACATTGGCTAAGGACTTGGAGAATGATTGCAAAGCGAGAGAAGCACTTATGAGTGCATTATCAGATAAGAAAATCATGGGATTATCAGACTGATCTATTGCTAAAGCTATTTGGGATAAATTGGAAACATTAAATGAAGGAGATACAAGTGTCAAAATTGCAAAACTGGAATGTTATCGGGTCAGGTATGAAAATTTAAAAATGGAAGAAGATAAAAGAATTTGTGTATTTATGGAAAGAGCTAATGAAATTATTTTGGGAATACAATCTTGTGGAGGATCCTTAAGTAAAGATGAAATTGTGTCTAAAGTTTTAAGAGCTTTGCCACCGGCTTATAAAATGAAAGTGACTGCTATTAATGAGTTGAGAATAATGCCCAAGGCATCAATTTCTAGAGATACCTTGGTTGAAAAATTTTCAGCATTTGAGCTTGAAGAGTTTGGTCTTGTTGCTACAATCAAGACTGATTAGCTTTCAAAGCATCATCATCATTATCATCATCATCATCATCTGACAAAACTGATTGGAAAGCACTTTATGCAAAAGAACTTGAAGATATGAGAAGAGAAAATGAACAACTAGAAGAACTCAAAGCACTATTTGCAAGGAAGATGCCTAAAGGTGTAGAAAGAAGTAAGTATGAAGGTAAAGCACCTTTCAAATGTTTTAATTGCAATAAAGTTGGTCATATGGCTTACAGGTGTCCTGATAGACATGTAAGATTAAGGGAGGAAGGAAAAAGAACATATAAGCCTATCCTTGAATATAAAAGATACAGATTTAAGAAAAACAAAGATAAGTCATGTTACTATGCAGATGAAGGTGTTACAGATGACTCAGATGAAGATCCAATAGATAGCAGATGGGTTTATGTTGCAATAAAAGAAGATCAACCGACACCTATTGTCAAACTCGTAGAGAAGCCACTAGCAGCAAAAATTGAAGAAAAGGATGAATGGATGATAGATAGTGGATGCTCGCATCATATGATTGTGATAAAAGCAAATTCTTATCATTTTAGGAAATTCATGGAGGTCTAGTAAGATTTGGAGTTGACAAATCTTGTTTAATCAAAGGAAGAGGCACTCTATCTTTGGATGGTAAGTATAATACTAACAATGTTTATTATGTAGAAGGTTTAAAGCATAATCTTTTGAGTGTTGGTTAGTTAGTGGAAAAAGGATTTAAGTTACAATTCAAGAATGAAAAATGCAAAATCATAAACAAAAATGGATTGGAGATTGCAATCGGTAATCAGACTGAAGGTAATATCTTTCATTTGAATACTAGTGATAAGACATGTTTGATTGCACACATTGATGAAAGTTGGTTATGGCATAAAAGACTTTGTCATGTAAATTTTGATTGCATTATAAAGATTAGTTCAATTAAGGTAGTAAGGGATTTACCTAAGATTGTGAAACCTCATAATCCATTATGTAAGGAATGTCAAATGAGAAAGCAAGTTAGAACAACATTTAAGAGCATTATTGAGAAATCCAATAATATTCTTGATTTAATTCATACTGATTTATGTGGTCCAACAATAACAAGAAGTCTTCAGGGGGATAGATACTTTATGCTAATAATTGATGATTATTCTAGAATGTGTTGGGTTACTTTTCTCAGGGAGAAATCAAAAGCTTTTGGAAGATTCAAGATATACAAGGCAATGGTAGAGAATGAAACTGGCAAGAAAATCAAATTCTTAAGATCAGATCAAGGAGGATAATTTACATCTAGAGAATTTAATGCATTCTATGAAGTGGATGTAATCAAAAGACAACTATCAGTACCCTAGACACCCCATCAGAATGGAGTTGTGGAAAGGAAGAACGAAACTATTCTGTATGGAACAAGAACCATGTTGATGGAAGCAAATTTACCTCATGTCTACTGGAGAGAAGCCGTGAATACAATGGTTTATACTTTCAATAGAGTTCACATCAAAAGTGAAACTGGTAAGACCCCTTATGAACTATGGTTTGGTCATACTCCTACTTTTAAATACTTTAGAATATTTGGCAGCAAATATTATATTAGAAGAGATGAGTATATTGGTAAATTTGATCCTAGAAGTGATGAAGGAATATTTCTTGGTTATTCTTCTAGAAGCAAGGCATATAGATGTTATAATAAAAGATTACAAAAAATAATTGAGACTACTAATGTGAAAATAGATGAACTTTTTAGAGGAGATTCAAGATCTGTAGAACTAGCAATTGAAATCATTATAAATGAACCAACACAAATTGCACTGGTACAGAGTGAAGATCCAATGACACCGACATCATTAGAGAACTCTACTATGACTGATAAACAACAACATGTAAATGTAAATTAGAATAAACCTAGGTATCTAAGATTGAATCATTAAGATAATCAGATAATTACAAATAAGAATCAAGGTGTTATGACTAGAAGAAGATTGGAAAATGAAGAGTTATGTTTAATTTCTCAAGTTGAACTAGCATCAATTGTTGAAGCATGTCAGGATAAACATTGGATAAAAGCAATGCAAGAAGAATTCGAACAAATTGAAAAGAATAATACTTGGAAATTAGTTCCCCGGCCTAAAGACAAAATTGGAACTAAATGGGTATATAGAAAGAAACTTAATGAAGATAGTGAAGTAATTAGAAACAAAGCAAGATTAGTTTGTAAAGGTTATTCACAAAAAGAAGGAATTGATTATAATGAAACCTTTGCACCGGTAGCCAAAATTGAGGCAGTTAGACTATTTCTTGCATTTGCAACTCATAAGAACTATAAAGTTTAATCAGATGGGTGTAAAATGTGCATTTTTTAATGGAGATCTTGAAGAGGAAGTTTACATTGAACTGCTTGATGTATTTTCTTTTATAGACAATAAGGATATGGTTTGTAGGTTAAGGAAGCTTTATATGGATTAAAATAAGCTCCCAAAGCTTGGTATGGTAGATTGGATAAATATCTTTTAAAGCTTGGTTGCACAAAAGGTAATGCTAATAGCAATTTTTATTACAAATTTACCAATGATGATATTTTGGTTATTGAAGTATTTGTCGATGATATCATTTTTGGAGGTGAAGAAGAGTTATGTAAAGGATTTTCTAACAAGATGCAGGAAGAATTTGAAATGTCTATGATTGGAGAGATAAAAAAATTTCTAGGTTTGCAGATTTCACAAACAGATAAAGGTATATTCATATGTCAAACAAAATACTTGAAGGAACTCTTGAAGAAATTTGGTATGGAAAACTCCAAACCAGTAAGCACTCCTATGACTACAACTAATAAATTGACATTGAAGGATGATTAAGCTCCTATTAATCTGACAAGGTACAAATCTATGTTTGGAGGATTACTGTATTTGACACAAACCAGACCTGATATAGTGAATGTAGTATGTATTGTTTCAAGATTTCAAAGAAATCGTAAAGAAAATTATGAATCAGTAGTAAAAAGGATTTTCTGGTACCTACAAGGCACAAAAAATCTTGGTTTATGGTATCCTAAGGATGAAAATTTTGAGTTATGTGCATACAAAGATGCAAATTGGGCAGGAGATGTAGATGACAGAAAGAGTACCACTAGTGGTACATTCTTTCTTGGTAGAAGATTGATTTCATGGATAAGCAAGGAGCAGACTTGTACATCATTATCTACAACAGAATCAGAATATGTTGTAGCAACAACTAATTGTACTTAGGTATTATGGATCAAGAAAATGTTGAAGGATATAAATGTAAAATGCAAAGAACCAATAATTATTTATTGTGATAATTCAATAGCAATTGATATATCAAAGAATCCAATATTTCACTCTAAGACAAAGCATGCTTCGATTAAGTACAATTTTCTGAAAGAGAATGTTGAAGCAAATGAAGTGAGATTGGTTTATGTGAATACTAAAGAGATAATTGCAGATATCTTTACAAAGCCTTTGCCTAAGGAAACATTTGAATATCTCAAAGAGGAGCTTGGGGTAATTTCCCCACCAGTAGAAACTTGAATGATGAATATTGGCATCAAACTAGTAGGGACTAACAGTAAAATATTTTTCCAGCTTTGATGAAGGAGAGCTACTTCTCAGGGGGAGTAGTTGGTTGTATGTTAAGTTTTGATTCTTAACTACTTTGGCATTTGATGTCAAAGGGGGAGAGATATCAATGGAAAAACTTTGTACTTTGGGGAGAGATGTATTTTTGGTTTTGGTTTCTCTTTTGGCATAGAACTTTGTATTGATCTATTTTGGGAGATTATTGGTTTATTGGTTTTTGGCATTCTATTTTTGGCACTTAGATGTTTTTCCATCTAGTGTTGCCATCAATGCCAAAGGGGGAGATTGTTGGTATTATGGATGACTTCGTCATGTGTTTCATTGGTTTTGTTATTGATGTCAACACTTAGCTTCTTGAAGGTCTGCATTATTGATTTGGCACTATGGTTATATTGGTTTATTGTTGAACCAACATATTGTGTTGACCGGCATGGTTAGTGGCTTATGCAAAGTCACCAGTATATGTTCACTAGGAGGATATATTGTTCACTGGTAGCGAAGAAAACTTGTTATCATCTAGAGATCATTTGGTTATGTCAAAGACATGGATTGGATGTTTGGATTTGGTGTTTTGCCTATTGGTCTAATTGGGTTGACAGATTTGCCTTTACTGGAAGATAAGTGTAGATTATGGACCAGTACATGATATCTATTCCAGATCCGCATGGCATGTCTTGGAAGTGGTTTATTGACTAGATAATGTGGTAAATGTATTGAGCTGACTATTGTATCGCATCAACACTTATTTGTAATTGATTTTATTGTAATATCTTTAGTGAGACAACCTCATGTATAGGTCTTAGGTTTTGTATATATTATTGTAAGATCTTATTGAAAATCGATCATGATGATTGTGTATGAATATTGAAGAGTGAAAATAAGAAGATCCTTGTGCGAATCACATAGACATTATCTAAAGGTTGAAGCAAAGGTTATGAAGATGTTTGACGCTCATGTTCAAAGCTTAAACCGATACTGAATCCAATATTGTAGATGCTATTATGAAGTAGCACATTTTTATTGGATTTAACCATCCAATTGTAGTCAGTGTGACTCCTATTTTGTGATTGAGCAGTGAGCTCTATGCGGTTGGCCTTTCTGCATGTGCAGACACCATTTGCATACACTTACTATCTGCAGTAGTATCATCTGATTGTGGGTAAGGTTTCCCACTATGGTTTTTCCTCTTATAGGGTTTCCACATCAAAATCTTTGTGTCATGTGTTGTGGATGTTGTTTCTCTTTCTATTTTATGCATTAAGTTAAACCAATAGTGCTATTACTCTTAATCTGTTTTACAGGCACTTACATTTGGTTTACCGACACTAAGTTTCAAGTTGGAATAATTTGTTTTGATTTATAAATTATTGATAACTAGTTGACAACTGATTCATCCCCCTCTCTCAGTTGTCCTTCCCAAATCCTAACAATGGATTTATCGTTAAGCTCCCCTTAGCCACATTGAAAAGGCTTAGTTCACTGAAACAGGATTCTCCACACTCGGTGAAGGAATAGTTTCTTCTCCAGGTGAATCATCACTCTTCTTCTTCCATATTCGATTCATTTCATCTTTAGTTTCTTCAATATTGACCTTTTTCTTGCCTTTCTGATCTTTAGAAGGATTGACCGGTTTGCTCTTTCTGGATCTACAATTTTTTTCCATGTGTCCCAGTTTATGACAATGATAGCAGGCCATTCCAAATGATCTCCAAGGTCCTACATTGCCTCTTCTAGTTCTTCTTCTGCAATTCATAGCCACATGACCAAAGTTGTTACAGATGGTTTAAATGACATTTGTTACCTTTTCCATCTCAAATGGACTAAATCAGTTACCATAGGGTCTTTACCAGTTCATGTTACCTTGATTATCATAGTTTCTCATCTAGTTGCCATTTGGTCTAGGATGCATATGTGGTAGAGGATTATTTGCTCCATATCTGCATTCAACTGATCCATGTTCATAAATTTTGCATGAGAAGAAATGAGCTTCAAATTTCTTTGATATATATCTAGAATTTGTATTGTAGCTTGCATTTCCATTAGGTTTATTTCTACAAACATTTACAGTATGACCAAGTTTATGGAAAACAAAACAAACAGGTTTAAAGACCTTCTTACTGGTAGGATTTTAGGCCTTAGGAGTAAATTTGTGAGTTTTATTCTTGGTATAGGAGGATTCTCCTTTTTTAGATTTGTTAAAACCAAGTCCAGAGGTATCACCATTCATTCTTTGTAATTGAATTTGTTCTTTAAGAAAGGTAGAACTTTTCCAATTTCCCATTTAATTCAATGAGTTGTTTAGTGAGATCTTCAATATGTTTTGACAGGTTCTCTCTCTCAGAGATGATGCTAATTCAAAATCTAGTTGTAAGTTCTCCTTTTCTTCTCTCTCTACATTCAAATGCTCATGCAAAGTAGCATTCTCTTGCTTGATCTTGGAAATCTCATGATCACTTTCCTTGATGAGATCTTCAGTAGTTCTCCTGGCTTCCAGTTCCTTATTCATGCGAATAGCAAGGCCTTCTAGCTCTCTCCTTAGATTTAGCATTTCACTATTTAGTTTTTCAACTTCCTCAGTTAAAGCATCAATATTGGCCTCATCTAAAGAACTCTTATCAGATATTTCTAATAGTTGTTTAGTTATCTTGCTCCTTTTGACTTGAGAAGCTTTCAGTTTGACCCTTAGGGTTTCAAGCTCATTTCTATGAGCCTCAAGCTCTCTAGCCATCTCAAAGTAGCTCATATCCCCCATGGTAGCTTTAGGGTTTCCTTCCAAGCGATTAGGATTTAAAAAAGTTAGGCTTTAATACCAATTGATGGACTTGTAAAGCACTGAGAAGGGGGGGTGAATTAGTGACACCAAAAACAAAACTACTTTAAACACTGACCGATAGAAATACTTAACAAGTTTGTTAAACAATATGCATGTAATCCAAAATGATATAACAACATCCACAATAAGTAAAAAATCCACCATAACAAAAGTGTTTATATGTGGAAAACCTAAATAGGTAAAAACCATGATGAGATGGGACTCACAAGTTACCTATCTACAATAATAGATAACTAACTGGTTAAGGTCTACAAAGTCCTCTGCTAGGAACAAATCATGTTAAAGATCCTAAAGCTTAGTTAAAAGCTATACCCTATAAAAGGTAGTACCCTGTAAGGAGTAACTTGAGTGGAGGATTTCTGAATCCAAACTAATGGATCACCTAGTTAGAGGATTTGTATAATGAAGCTGGTTAGAGGTTACCCAGTTAGGGGATTTGACTATTGCAATGATTAGAAAACAACAGGTAGTATGATCTAGTAGTAGCACAACTTTCTTGTATAGATCCTCTTATGTGCACTCAAGACTTCTTTGCCATTATACTCTGCAACTTAATACTTGTGCCTTCACACATAACATATCTCCTTCGCTCATACAAAATAATTCATTATGATGTCAATATATAGACATTTAAATTTCATGTCATCCTCTAGAAATCATATCACAATTACCTAGGTATAGTGTTTCTGGTCAAACAATCATAACACATCACACAAATACTGCCAAAAATTGTTAGTAAGGACAACTCATCACATAATCAATGAATATCGGTTGGAGTTAAACATATAAACTATTTATCCTTTGATACTCCTTTGATAATCTCCGTTGGATCTTCATGTTGATGCTGAGTTATGTATAATCACTGGTTGTCTTCATGCATATACCGGTTGTAATATAAACAACTTTGAAGTCACACCAATAGACAATATGGACATATGTGTGTGTATACATTTCATCAATGACAACATATGATGAAGTTAATCATTACAATCATCATCAAGCCAACATAGTATCCATAATATGGTGAAAAATGATGAGGGGAGATCAAGTGGAAAGCTTTACTCCCCTCAAAAGAGGGATGAAAGTTTCACAAAGGATTCCCTTCAATTTTTCACACACATTACATTTAAAAGAGGGGTTGAATTCACTAGATCCAAATCCTAATGATAAGAGATTGAATACTCAGTGAATTATAGTAAATTTCGAAAGTATTAGGAAAGTAAATTGACCCTCTTTTGTAATAGACTAGTTGAATTAAGCAAATTGAGACTAAGTGCATAAATGACAAAGAAACAATTATATCTTGAGATAGAGATGTGAGATGAAGTTGTGCACCTTAAATTAGCAGTAGAATGTCAAGATGAATATTCCCTACAAATCTGAGGAAAATTTGCAGTGATCATGTGTAAGTTGCACATGATCCTCTGAAAAATCCATGCAATGAAAAGGGTTTTTCTGTCTCTAAAAATGAAGCCTAAATATGCAATTACAGTTGCACACTTTCAACCTACACATAGAAATGAGAGGGAAATGTTGTTGGGATTGGGGGTTTTCCTTCAGGTCAAACCCCATTTTGGGATTAACCTAGTGGTTGTAAAATTCTGCAAGTAAATGAAAGGAAATGTCAGAAGTAAATCCACCTCAAGAAGGGGATGTAATTGAAATGTTGATACCTTTGTAGATTAATTTTATTGAATGGATATGTGAAATAGGATGTCTTGAATGTTGATAGAAATCTCATCTTCAATGTTTGATTCCTTGACTTGAATGTAATAACTATCCTTGAAAGGAGACTTGAAATGCTCAATGATTGAATGAATGCTTGAATGCTTGCACTTTATTTCTCTTATGATCAACTTTTCTTATCATTGACTTATCAACTTGTGTAAATAGGAGGGGAAATTATCCTTATATACTTGCCAATTAGGGGTTTTTAGGGTTTTCCCATCTTAGGCCGACATAGAGAAACTTTTCTCGCTTCACAATTGACAAGCTTAATGCAAGGGAGAACCAAAGGGGGGCCAAAATAGGGATAGGATAAGGGTGCCATGCCCCTGTCCTACCCTAATTTAGGATTGGAAACATCACAAGGGAATGCAGTATGATGAGAAAATGCAAGTTTCTAATGGCATAAGCATGTTTCAGGTCTCTGATCAGGCTTAGGGATTCATTGACTAACGTAAAGGCGTAAATGTGGTAAAAAATTGCAA
Source organism: Cryptomeria japonica (assembly GCF_030272615.1). Classification (NCBI taxonomy): domain Eukaryota; kingdom Viridiplantae; phylum Streptophyta; class Pinopsida; order Cupressales; family Cupressaceae; genus Cryptomeria; species Cryptomeria japonica. The sequence goes on along the minus strand of NC_081414.1, from coordinate 111,857,799 downwards.
GGGTCACAATTTTATCACAATACATTTAGCTCCCACTTTAGTAGGAGTATAAGTGTATGCCAATACTACTGGTAAAGTACAAGGAAACAAGATTGAAGTACTTTCACCATGTCAAGGAGGCAAGATGCACCAAGCCCCCAGTGGACTAAGGATCTTATGACTTCAATTGACAAAGTAAAAGGGGAGGTCAGGAGGGAAAGAAACATGACTGCAAGTAGTAAATTTCCTCTCACTATAAGTCATGAAAAGAAAGGGTACCAAAAATTATAAAGAAAAGCCAAGTTCACTAAGTAACTTTAAGTATCAAGAAAGAAAATATGAGCAGAGTGTATACCCCCATATTAAAGTGGTCACACACACTTGATTGGGAGCGATTGCTTTAATGTAGGATACACCTAAGAGAGAGAAAGAGAGAGAGAACATTATTGTAAGGATTTAGCCCCCAATTGGGGAATAAACCCAGGGATAATGAACAAAAAACACAAAGAATGAGGTGGCTTCACTTTCCTCGGGGTCAGTATGTTGTATGCTAACTCATGTTTATCATGTATATATATATGCATAGAATAGTCCTCATTTCCCAAAGAAAGGAAACCACCTTGGAAAAAAGGGAGCACATATGTCTTTTGAGTCAACATGAAAGAGACCAAAAGAGATCTCAATGCTTTGCATCATCCTCAAGTAGACATCACGAGGGACAACAAATAGAAGAATAGGGATACACATAGAAAAATGGTCACAAAAGAGAAAGAAAGGAGAGAGGTAAATGATCTATGATGCTAATGTGGCTAGTCTAGCACAACATCCACCTCCTGATCTTACTGATCATTATTTTGGGAAGGTGGGAAAAATGCCAAAGGAGCGACATCGATAATAGAAGATGGAGCTATCACAAGATCCAAACAAGGACCATGCTCATGTGCTAAGTCACTTTGTTCATTTCTAGGAGCTAGGATTAAGGCTTTTGAAATTCCTGTAGATAAATACTTGTCAACATCAAAATATTCATATTCACTATCAGAAGAATTAGGAGTTGTATTGCCATCATGAATAGAATTTTCACCTATTTCTTCATCAAGATTAATAAAAAGAGGAGCTCTAACATGAATAGAAGTAAAACCATCACATGTGTTTTGCAACTTATAATTTGGAGATTTAAGTTCAACATCTTTCTTAGGATAAAATGGAATCATGTAAACTATTGGTGTTTTGGGAGATTTAATAGTTTGAGGAACAACTTCACAAGCTCTAGCAAGACATTTTCATTGCTGTTCTCTCACACAACGATTCCATCTAGTTTTAGCGGAAGGTTGAGAAGATTGAGGTATATTTGTTGAAGGAGGAATGTTCTCATCTCTGGTAGCTTCATGGTTAGATTGGACAAGAGGAAGGAGGTGGAACTTCACCATATAAAGGAGGAATTTTTGGTGTAGGAAGGAGACTAGGTTGATCATGAGGAAAAGGTATAGTTCTAACCTTAGGAGGAATATTATTGTTCTGCTTAGGAGAAGGCATAGTTTCATCCATAGGAATAGGTTGGGAATCTTCCTTAGAAGGAATATTAGTTCTATCTATTAGGGAGAGAACTTCATCTTCAAGAATGATGGGAATATCAAGTGTTAGAGTTCTAGGTTGGCTTAAGGATAAAATCATATCTTTCTTCTATTTTTCATAAGATTGAAAGAGAGCATCACTTCTTGGTGGAAGAGATCCAAATTATTGTGGTCAAAAGTAATCAATAGGAACACCAGGACTCATTTTGGTTGGTTGAAATAAGTTATGGTTAACAGTTATGATTTCTCCATTGTGGGGAAATTTCAAATACTTATGGATTGGAGTGTTAGGATAACTAGTGGACAACTAAGAAGGGGGCAGTGAATCAGTTGTCAATAGATTATGAAAATTTAAGCACACAAAACCTTTTACTGGAATGCATAAACTAGATACTGAAATAGTAGATATATCAATTAAGCATAAACATAAACCATAAACCAAATACCAAGCATTCACAACAAATAACACCAAGATTTGTATGTGGAAAACTCAGTAAAGGGAAAAACCATGGTGGGAATCCTATCCACAATCAGATAATACTTTTGCATCAAGTATGTGATTATAATAAGGGGCCTACACATGTAGGAAGACACACTGCTCATCACAAAGGAGCCTCACTGACTATAAAAGATATCTAGACTACAATCTAGAAATAAGAATGAACTGCAAGAATAGCATCTCCTATGCCAGAATAGAGTTCTAGTTAAACTCAATACCATAGGTCTTAAACCTATTACACAAACCTAATTTGATCACCTATGATTGACCAAAACCTCTGCATATGATTACAACTTTATTCACACACAGATAATCCCATAAGCCATGACCATCCTATGATATACAAAGAGATCTTATAACATATATATATATATGAACCCGAGACCTAAAAAATTAGATCGGCCTTCAAAAATATAATACAATAAATCCATAAGGTAAACCCACAAACCAATGAAAGAACAAGGTGGCTTGAGACCAAAACAACCAATCAATAAGTTCAACCGATAGCGCATCGGGAGCATCCACCAACACGTTACATAAACCAATCCATAACCTAACAGAATAGAACCAGACCCAAAATAGCTCACCATAAGACAAATGAAACACCACCAATCATTTGGAACATGAATAAGATAACCACCAACATATTGATAACCTTCTAGAAGCCATACCAATACCACTTATCAAATCCACCAAAGGATCTTCAATATATCTCTATCGATAAAACCCTGACCAGTAACCAAAATATTTACTAGAACAAATGATAGCTTCTGTATCACCAAATCCCAAACCAACTAAATGTGATACATATCTAAATGACATGAATAGCCAATCCAAACCATTTCTACCAATCAGAACATCCCAAAGAATACCAGAGATAATCTCCATATCAACATCACAAACCAACCACTCTACTGGAACTCGGTAGATAGCCAAGAAACTAGTGTTGACATCAATGAAAAACATCAATGCAACACATAATCAATTCCTCCAAACTGCTAACATGGAGAAGCAATAGTCTTTATGGAAGATAGCCAAGGTTAGTCTAACTTCACACAAAATTGCTCAGATGAAGGAATGATAACAAAGTTCATGTCTATAGATTTAGTATGAACCTCAATAGGACATGTGATAGAACCAATAATAGGAGAAGAAAATACATCAAATAACTTAACAACCACATTATTATCATTATAGATTGGTTGATGCAAATGTAAATTATAAAGATATTATTCAATGATGACATTAACCATGCAAGTGGGATCAATAAGCACACAACGACAAGGTTTTCCTTGGATCTTCACAACTATGTATAAAGGATCATCAGGTTCCCTAATGGTCTCACTAGGATCAAATGTGATACATGGATCTCTACCATATTAACCACATCTTGAGCCATGAAAGTGACATTAGTGGGAGAGAAAGAGGTGTGTTCAGTCTCAATCACATCAGAGGTATGAGAAGGTAAAGGATAAGTGAAAATACTAAAATTTTGATTAGAAGGAGCTACTGATTTGTTTCCCTTATCATTCACACCTACCATAGATATAGTATTATTATCAATCAAGTCTTGAATCTTACATTTTGATGAAAAACATATTTTAGTATCATGACCAGGTTTACAATGAAATTGACAAAAAGAATTATTATCAAAGTTAGGTGAAGTTTCTTTAGAAGGATCAACTGGTTTTATTGGAGGAAGTTTGATAACATTTCTTTGTAACAACTGAGACATGATTCTATACAAAGATTCATTCAAAGGAGTAAATTATTTCTCTCTGTTGAAAAATTTAGAAATAGGAGGCACACATGTTGTAGCATTCACAATGTTGTTGTTGATGGTGTCATTGAATTTGATGAAGCCTTTGTTTGGTTTTAAATTTGCAAATGGTTGTTGAGCACTCTCACCCTTATCACTTGGAGCCATAGGAGTAGATTGCTCCATTTGACTCATAGTCATTTGATAATTGTGAAGTGGTGCACACAACTATGGAAATGAAGTAAACTCATAAAAGAGAGTTTTTACCTAATGTATTTTTGCAAATTAGAAATGAAAATTATTTGAGTGACATTATCAGGCATTGGAAAAGAAATTTGAGAACACAAATGCTTGTATCTACCAATGAAATCAATCACTTTTTCTTTAACACCTTGTTTACAATGTATTAATCCAGCCAAAGTGATTTTAGGACATATGTTGTTTTGAAATTATTGAATAAAAGCATTTGCTAATTATTGAAAATAAGTAATAGAATAATAAGGCAAAGAGAAATACCATTGTAAAGCCTTATCTCTTAATGTTCTAGTAAAAAATTTGGAAAACAATCTTTGATCATGAGCAAAGTTAGTACACAAAGTTTGGAATGTTTTGACATTTGTTAAAGGATCACCTTTTCCATTATAGATTTCCAATTGAGGGACTTCAACATGTTTAGGAGGCACAAATCTAACAATATCAAGAGAAAGTGGGCTCATAACGTCGAATTTGGGCACACTAAACACGAATTGACTCATAGAAGTGATTTGTTGTTGCAATTAAGACACAGTTTGAGCAAGGTTGTTAATGGTTGGTTCAGTTGAAGAATTTATGTTAGACATGTTTGATTGAGAAGGTGGCATGATTTTATTGAAAGAAGGCATTCATTGAGAATAAGGTGGTGGGATACTATGGTAGTTAGGCATAGGTGGTGATTGAGTAGGAAATGGGACACTAAAAGGAAGAGTAAAATTATTGAATGAATTGCCCCATTGTGTTACATTCATTGGTTGAGAGACAATAGGAATACTCATTGAAGGCATAGACAAAGATGGAGGATTGAATGAAGAAGAGGAATTTCCCCATGACTAATGGTTGTAGGTATGACATTTTGAGTTGAAGTAGCCATAATGTTTCAAGTGAAAGTAGGAATACTAATCATAGAAGTGGTCAAAGGAATAGAATGATTGATTTGTGTAGAAGGTTACGAATAAGTTAGGTTCCCAGCACAACTCTTCATAGGCCTAACATTAGAATAAACAATATGAGAAATACTACACAATATATCAATTCTATTCTTATCACTTTGAATAATGCATTTTAGACCTTCAATTAATTGATGAGCTTCACTATTAGGATATTCTTGGGGCATCTATTGTTGGAAATTATCAAATTGATTATCCAATTTTGAAACTTGATCTATAGAAACTCTAGTCAAATATTTTTCTTCATCATGGGAATCATCAATTGGGTAGGTAGAGATATTATTAGGATGTGAAGAATTAGCAATATCCTTACTGTAGAAGTCACCCAAATTAGGCTCCATCTCTTCAAGAATTAAAATTTGGGAAGCCTTAATTCTAATGCTTTGTCTAATGGGGATAGTATAGGGTAGGACTAATAGTTTTAAAACTCATGCACTAGAGGGAAAATTTGAAATTTAAATTTTGGGAACAAAGTTTTCAAAATTGAATAATGCAAATTTCAAGAAAATGATGATTATACAATTTGAACTTTGTGGAAAAAAGAAATGACACAATCTCCGAGAAAGATTTATAATTAAAGATATTTAAATTAAAAATTAGGGCCAATGAGATACCACTTAATTTCAAATTTGAAATTGACAAAATTAAGATCTTAAAATCAGGGCAGATTATAATTAACCACTTAATTTTAAATGTTTCCTTGAAAGTTGTAATGTTGAAATTGGGAAGTGTTTTTTTATTTTAGGGGGATCAAAATTTGACAAAATCGGCCAATTTTCTAGATTTAAGCAATTAAATACAGTCATAACAATCTCTCAAAATTTCAGGAAAAAAACCAGGGGTCGTGTGTAAGTTATGCACGGTCCTCCCAACTTTTTTGGAAATTTTAAAGGATGAAAGCTACGATGATTTGAGATCTAACCCCCAAAATTGATTGATTTTATGATCTCTAGATAGGTGAAATTAAGGTTTGAATGCTGAAATAGGACCCTATTAGGGTTTTGAAAAAGGGCAAACCTAATGAATAGGGCCACCTTAAATAATATTTAGAAAACTAAAATTGGTTGAAATTGATTGAAATTTGCACAAAATCCAATTAAATTTGAAAATTAGGGTTTTAAGACCTAACCACTAAATTTTGAAAGTTTGAATTTTGGGAAAAGGAGGAAAATTGAAAATTTGAATTTTAGGCAAGAAGACAAGTCTGAAAAATAGTCACAAATCTGAAAAATTAAATGTAAATCCAAATTTTTGCACAAGTTCAAGTTGATGTTTGAAAATTAGGATTTTGACAATTAACCACTTAATTTTGTAATTTTGAATTGCAAATTGAACAAGACAATGAAATAATTGAATTTGACAAGTGATGTAATTTTCAGATCTAAGACAATAGATAGCAATTTTTTGCAAAATACAAGTTCAATTACAATTTTAATAAATAGGGTTTTTGAATTAATTAACCACTAAGTTTGTGTAAATTGCAAGAAAATTAAACTTGTAAATAAAAAGTATGTAATAATTTTCAATGTAAAGCATGTAAGATGTCGGTTTCGCCAAAATGTAATATGGTGAAAAATGATGAGGGAGATCAAGTGGAGAGATTTACTCCCCTCAAAAGAAGTATGAAAGTTTCACAAAGGATTCCCTTCAATTTTTCACACACATTACATTTAAAAGAGGGGTTGAATTCACTAGATCCAAATCCTAATGATAAGAGATTGAATACTAAGTGAATTATAGTAAATTTGGAAAGTATTAGGAAAGTAAATTGCCCTTATTTTGTAATAGACTAATTGAATTAAGCGAATTGAGACTAAGTGCAAAAATGACAAAGAAATGATTATATCTTGATATAGAGATGCAGGATGAAGTTGTGTACCTAGAATTAGCAGTATAATGTCAAGATGAAGCTTCCTTATAAATATGAGAAAAAGTTACAAGGATCATGTGTAAGTTGCACACAGTCCTCCAAAAAATCCACATGCCGAAAAGGGCTATTCGGTCTCTAAAATTGAATCCTAAACATGCAATTACAACCGCACACCTACAACCTACACACAAAAAAGAGAGGGAAATGTTATTGGGATTGGGGGTTTTCCTTCAAGTCAAACCCCATCTTGGAATTAACCAACTGGTTGTAAAATGCTACAATTAAATCAAAGGAAATGTCTAAAGTAAATCCACCTCAAGAAGGGGATATAATTGAAATGTTGATACCTTTGTAGATGAATTTTCTTGAATGGATATGTGAAATAGGATGTTGTGAATGTTGATAGAAATGTGCTCTTCAATGGTTGAATCCTTGACTTGAATGCAATACCTATCCTTGAAAAGAGACTTGAAATGCTCAATGCTTGAATGAATGCTTGAATGCTTGAATGTTTGAATGCTTGAATGCTTGCACTTGATTTCGCTAAAATCAACTTCACTTATCATCGACTTATCAAGTTGTGCAAATAGGAGGGGAAATTATCCTTATATAGTTGCCAATTAGGGGTGTTTAGGTTTTTTCCCATCTTAGGCCGATATAAAGAAACTTTTCCCACTTCACAATTCACAAGCTCAATGCAAGGGAGGACCAAAGGGGCCCCCAAATAGGGCTAGGATAAGGGTGCCATGCCCCTATCCTGAGAGGATAGGGGCACCATGCCCCTATCCTATGGGGATAGGCACACCCCTGTCCCCTCCTAATTTAGGATAGGCAACATCACAAGGTAGTGCAGTATGATGTGAAAATGCAATTTTTTGATGGAATGAGCATGTTTCGAGTCTCAAATTAGGCTTAGGAATTTGTCCACTAATGCAAAGACTCTAGTGCAGTCGAAAATTGCAAGGGTCAAAATTTTATGATGCTATAGTACCCTACCAATATTAGCTAACAAATAGAGAGGTTTTCTTGGCCCTATAATGTCCATTGACATGAATCTCACCTAGCATAACACAACTTACCAACTATTGTGAGACCTTCACCTTGTTCATGAACCACCTATGATAATGCAACTTGCTAGTCTTGTGAATCCTTGTAAATATGGCTTTAAACAAGTATTCTAGGATATTACTAATACTAGACACCATTATTTATGTGTTTGTAACATAACTCATAGATTCTATGCCTTGTCCTTTTGATATGGATCCAAGTGAGAATCCAAGGATATTACTAGTCATAGATGTCATACCTTCATTTTTTGCATTCTCCATGTATGTTACGAGTGTTGACCATATTGCTTATTTTGTTCTTGTCTTTTGTATTTATGTTGTAGATGGACAAGATCCTAAGTCTTGGGGGTTACTTCCTTGCCAAGGTTTGTGTTGTCACATCTCTTTGATATCTTAATAAAATAATCTTTATCTTCTCCATACTTTATCGTGAGTATGAGCATATGTTAATGCTCTATTTAAAGTGAGGGATAAATATAGTTCCATAAATTTTGTCCCTTATAAATTCATGCTTATCTTAGACTCAATTTGGTAGTTGTGTGTAGCTTGTTCCTAATTTGTGTCTATTTTTGCTCAGTTTTAGGACCATTTTTGTAAAATAGTGTATTCCCCTATTAAAAAGCTATTTCATGGCTTAAAATACTATGACTAGGGTGCTAATCATCTTTGTCTATGTGATTTGACTCTTCATTTTGAAATATGAATGTTCTCTTTGCAAATAGTGGAAATTTGCCCTTGATGTTGGCCTCCTTCAAAATTTAAATTTGAAAAGGTGTAAGTTGCATATAAGTACAACTCCATCTCTCATTACAAACTCTTTCATCATATAAGAAACATTAATTAAATTCATTCAAGGTCAAACAATTTGATTAAGCACAGATCTGAAATCAAGGAGCAGTGTGTTCAAGCATATATACTTGTTACAATAATTATGGTCAATCATAATGTTTTCTTCATGATAAAACCACCCATTAACATATCCTTGAAACATTCAACCTTATGTGAGACTTCATGCCAAGGGTTTCATATTTAACGTGATATTTTCATTTCAATTTTTATTTATTATTGTTTATCCTTTACCCCACTAAGGACATGCTCTATTTTACATCACCATTAACTATTGTGGGGGTGGGAATACCAAGACATGGATTTAATTAGACTAGAACCTATACAATGTTGAAAAAAATGTACCACTAAGAGGGGGGTGAATCAGTGGTTTCTAAATTCTTTTCCTTATTAAACAACCTTAGAATATCGATTATTATCCTAAGCACTAAACAATCAAATCGGTAACACAAATGAGGATACCAAAGGAGACAAACACACAAATGCAACCCACAACACTAGATGTATGAGAAAAACCCAATATGGGAAAAACCTCAGTGAGCTAAATGATGTTGGAGACTACTGCTCCAATCTAGCCTCACAAGTAAAATAATGAATTACAAAGATTTAGGGCACCAACCCAAGGAGCACCAAGCTCCAACTTGGTGACATATAATGAAATACAATTTTGATACAGTTATAGCTTCTAGTTGCAAATGTGTTTTGTAACACTTGCACAAATGGATTTCTACTAGTTAACAGTCTTCTCTTCTTCACTGGATCTCACACTGTTGACTATGAGATTACTCTTTCTTATTCTTGGCTATTCTTCCTTCATTCTTAGCTGCACAACACACTATGTCACACTTGGATGCCATAGTTTACCAGTTCTCTATCTCTACCAGTTACACCCCACTGGCTAGCTCAAATATCAAACTTGCAATAGTTTACTGATTCTCTATCTCTGTCGGTTAAACCCTCTCACTGGTTTGCTCACTAACTCACTCTGCAACTTTCTTAAAATTAATTATAAGGAATTGTTGGCATATGTGCAAGAGTATGATGACATGATGATATTGTATGTTGTCATTGATGCCAATATGCTATGAAGTGAACTGGTATATTGAAGTTAAGCAACTGGCAAAGAGAACTGATATGGTGGTGTAAACCAGTATATGTGCAATAAGTGAAGCGGTATGCTTGTCCAAGTGAACTAGTATGATGTTCTGAACCGGAACCGGTATGTCAGAATGAGAACTGGTACATGGAATGTGGTAGGACTACCGGTTGGTAATCTTAGCTTCAGGGTTTTCGGTTGAAGTGTTCCAAGCTTGTGTGATTCAACCAATGATATTATGTGATGAGTTAGCATTATAATGGAGATCAAATCATGTTGCCAAGTTAGTCTCATGCACGTGAAGGATCTTGCATGAAGGATATTGATTGTATCTACCTCGGGAATGTGCAAAGTCTTTGCAAACGGTAGAGAATGTGTGATGGGTTATTGCCTCCATGAAGCGGTGAAGAATGAATGATGGAGAATGTCTTGACATCTGTTCAAGACCATTGTATTCAAATGCAAAGTGTTCAATGGTCAGGATTGAACTGATCAATTGCTCAACCTAAGTGTTTAGGGTTTAGGGTTTATGCTGATAACCTATCTATGTTCTATAAGGTCGATGTTGTGTTTCATGTTGAGGTTGTTGGCAAATATTGTGTGTGTATCTAAGTGCAGAGATACATGATTCTTGCCAAACTAGATGAGAGGATTGATACCTACATAGTGTGTGTGCAGAAGGAAGGAACTAAAGTGGATCTGTATTGGCATTGAGTGCTATTACCAGATCATTGTAATACCTGTTGATCTTTAACTACTTCAATAGATGGAAAATCCCTTAACCGGGTAGCTTTAACCAGCTTGTTGTAAATCCTTTAACAGGGTGACTCAAAGCCATTGAGTTCATAAAATCCTCTAACAAGGTAACCTCTAATAGGGTTTAACCCCTAACTAGGTATTCTAGCCATCCCTTAACCGAGTGATCCCTAACAGGACCGGTTCCTAACAGTACTTATTATAATAGTCTTTAATCGAACTAGGCTTCTAATAGAGTGAACTTCAAAAGAGTTCAAATCAGCTTGTGGGTATTCATCCCCACCATGGTTTTTCCTAGTTGGGTTTCCATGTGAAAAATATGTGTGTCATGTGTGATGCCTCTTTCATGTGATGCTTTGTTGTTCTCTATCAAGTGGTGAATCATGTTATACTAGTAAGTTATTACATTTCTGATGATAGATTATCTGTTTATGCATAAGGAAAAAATGGAAATGAGGAAGTAGGTTGTGTGGAAAGCTAAGAAGTTTGACCGGTTCATGTCTTTCATAGACGCACTATATTTAACCGGTAGTAGTCTGGTTTGAACCGATGTTAGAGATTGCCAGTAATTTACAATTTGTAATCAAACCAGTTAGGAAAAAGTTTTTGTACCTATACTGATTCACCCCCCCCTCTCAGTACCGGTTTGGTACTCAACATTCATCATTGAGTTATCAATTGGTATCAGAGCATCCTCCAAGTCCTTTGTGTTGTAAGCTTAACTTCTTGAGGGAAAGCTCCTATTGTAATGATGAAGAGGGAAGGTCCAAAGTTCAACAGAGATAACTTTAAAATATGGAAGGAAAGAATGAAGATATACATCAGAAGCATGGGTGGTAAACATTGGAGCTATGTTGAGAATGTTTATGTTATCCCTACCAGTACTCTCACTGATGACCAAAAGAGAGAGATTTAAGAGAATGGGCAAGTCATGGAAGCCCTAATCAGCAGCTTATCTGACATTGAGTTTATTGATGTCTAGGATAAAGACAATCCCAAAGAAGTATGGGATACTCTTGAGAGTATCTATCGCGGTGATGAGCATGTAAACAAAGCTAAGGCAGAAAGCCTTAGAGGGAAGTTTGAAGACATATAGATGGTTGAAGGTGAGACCATTCAACAATATGGAATACAAATCAAAATAGTTGTTGGAGATATCAAGAGTGTAGGTGGCAAAATGGAAGATTCCACCATTGTTAGCAAAGTTTTGAGATCTCTATTACCAATCTATGCAATAAGGGTTGCTACTATTTAGGAGTTGAGATCAATAGACAAGACTAAGGTATCCCTAGACTCCATCATTGCAAAATTAATAGCCTATGAGCTAAATAGTTTTGATGGAAGTGTTCAGAAGACTGAATCAACTTTTAGAGCATCTGCTACACCATCCAGAAAAGGAAAAGAAGCAAGCACCAGCAATGAACCAAGACAAAGCAGAGAAATGGATGATGAGGAGATTTTGATGGAATTTGGAGCTCTTCTTGCCAAGAGACTTCCTAAGGGAACCGACAAATACACAGGTAAGCTTCCTTTGAAATGCTTCTCTTGTAATCGGATAGGACACATATCTATAAACTTTCCTAATGGTGATAGCAAGGACAAACCGGAAAGGTTCAAGAAATTCAAAGGAGGAAACTAGAGAAACTATTTTGTAGCAATTGATGAAGGTGTCACAGATGAGGAATCAAAAGATGAAGAAAATGAAGATATTGTGTTTGTTGTAGTCAAGGAGGATGCATCAGATAAGAAGGCCCTTGTCTCTTGCTTTGATAATTCCAATGAGTGGATTATTGACAGTGGTTTCTCTCACCATATGACTGGTGACCAAAGCAAGTTTATTTTTGTCTTTAGGCCAAGGAACTAATGTCCAAGTATTATTCTCTTCAATCTATTCTAATTCATCTTCCATTGCTTTTATCCAATGTTTATCTTTACATGCTTCAACAACTGATGCTAGTTCAACTTAAGAAATTAAACATACCTCTTCATTTTCCAATCTTCCTCTTCTCATAACACCTTGATTTTTATTTCCAATTATCTAATTTTCTGAATGATTCAATCTTACATACCTGGGTTTATTCTGATTTATTTCCATTCACAGATTGTTCTTCAGTCATAGTTGAGTTTTTTGATGATGCCTATGTGGCTGGTTCTTCATTTTGTTCTGCTACAATCTATGCTAGTTCATTTATAATCGTTTCTACTACTGGTTTAAAATCTATAGATCTTGATTCTCCTCTAAAATGGTCATCTATCTTCACATTAGTACTTTCAATGATTTTCTGCAATCTTTTATTATAACATCTATATGCCTTGCTTCTAGCTGAATAACCAAGAAATATTCCTTCATCACTACTAGGATCAAATTTTCCAATAGACTCATCTCTCCTAATATAGCATTTGCTTCCAAATATTTGAAAATACTTAAGAGTGGGAATATGACCGAACCATAATTCATAAGGGGTCTTACCAGTTTCACCTTTGATGTGAACTCTGTTGAAAGTATAGACTACTATATTTACTACTTCTCTCCAGTACATATGAGGTAGATTTGCTTCCATCATCATGGTTCTTATTGCATTCAATATAGTTTTGTTCTTCCTTTCCACAACTCCATTTTGCTAGGGTGTCCGGGGTGCTGATAGTTGTCTTTTGATTCCATTCTCTTCACAAAAATCATTGAATTCCCTAGATGTGAATTCTCCTCCTTGATCAGATTTCAAACATTGGATTTTCTTGTCAGTTTCATTCTCTACCATTGCCTTGTATATCTTGAATCTTCCAAAAGCTTCTAATTTCTCCCTGAGAAAAGTAACCCAACACACTCTAGAATAATCATCAATTATTAGCATAAAGTATCTATCACCTTGAGGACTCCTTATTCTTGTTGGACTGTATAAATCAGTGTGAATTAAATCAAGAATATTATTGGATTTCTCAGAAATTCTCTTAAATCAATAATATTATTGGATTATGAGGTTTCACAATCTTAGGTAAATCCCTTACTACCTTGGTTGAACTGATCTTTACAATGCAATCAAAATTCACATGACAGAGTCTTTTATGCCATAACCAACTTTCATTAATCTAAGCAAACAAACATGTCTTATCACTAGTATTCAAATGAAAGATATTACCTTTAGTCTAATTACCGGTTGCAATATCCAATCCAGTTCGGTTTATGATTTTGCATTTTCCATTCTTGAATTATAATTGAAATCCTTTTCCCGCTAACTAACCAACACTCAAAAGATTATGCTTTAAATATTTAACATAATAAACATTGTGAGTATTGTGCTTACCATCCAAAGATATAGTGCCTCTTCCTTTGATTAAATAAGCTTTGTCATCTCCAAATCTTACTAGACCTCCATGATATTCCTATAATGATAAGAATTTGCTTTTATCACTAGTCATATGATGCGAGCATCCACTATCAATGATCCATTAATCATTTTCTTCATTTTTGGCTGCTAATGCCTGCTCTACCGGTTTGACAATAGGTGTCAGTTGATCTTATTTTATTGCAACAAATGCCCATCCACTATCTACTAGATCTTCATTAGAATCATCTGAAACACCTTCATCTGCATAGTAACATGACTTATCTCTATTTTTCTTAAATTTGTATCTCTGATATTGAGGGTTAGGCTTATATGTTCTCTTTGCCCTATCTCTTAGTCTTGAATGTCTATCAGGACACCTGAATGCTATATGACCAATTTTATTGCAATTAAAACATTTGAAAGGTGCTTTACCTTCATACTTACTTCCTGTTGGACCTTTAGGCATCTTTCTTGCAAATAGTGCTTCAAGTTCTTCAAGTTCTTTTGCATAAAGTGCTTTCCAATCAGATTTGTTAGATGATGATGATGATGATGATGATGCTTTAAAGGCTATATTAGTCTTGACTGTAGCAACAAGACCAAATTCTTCAAGCTCAAATGCTGAAAGTTTTCCAACCAAAGTATCTCTAGATACTAATGTATTAGGCATTGTTCTTAACTCATTAATAGCTGTCAATTTCATTTTGTAAGCCAGTGGCAAAGCTCTTAAAACTTTAGAAACAATTTCATCTTCACTTAAAGATCCTCCACAACATTGTATTCCTAAAACAATTTCATAAACTCTTTCCATAAATGCATAAATTCTTTCATCCTCTTCCATTTTTAAATTTTCATACCTGACCCGGTAACATTCCAGTTTTGCAATTTTGATAGTGGAATGTCCTTCATTCAATGTTTCCAATTTATCCCAAATAGATTTTGTTGTAGATTTGTCTTATAATCCCATGATTTGTTGATCTGATAACAGGCTCGAAAGTGCTTCTCTTGCTTTGCAATCATTCTCCAAGACTTTAGCTAAGGTTGGTGGATTAGGGTTATTTGAATTAGGAGCAACATAGCCATTTTTTGTAACATCCCATATATCTCTTCCAATTTAATTCAAATGTGTCTCCATTATGATCTTCCATATACCATAGTTACTTGCATCAAGTTTGGGACTATCCTTCCTGAAGATATTTGCTGCCATAGGATCTCCTAAATCTATTATACTTCTGCAAAAAGAGAACTAGGCTCTGATACCAATTGTTAGGAACTAAGAAGGACAACTGAGAGGGGGGGGGGTGAATCAATTACAACCCAAAACAAGTTATTCCAACTTAAAACTCAGTGCCGGTAAAATAGATTAATAGTTATAGTATTATCGATACAACATAATGCATGAAACATGAAGAGAAACAACATCCACAACACATGACACAAAGATTTTGACATGGAAACCTAGTAAGGGGAAAAATCACGGTGGGAAACCTTACCCATAATCAAATGATACTACTGCAGATAGTAAGTGAATATAATAATGGGGTCTACACATGTAGAAAGTCCAACTGCCTAGAGCTCACTGCTTAATCACAAAATTAGGAGTCACACTAACTACATAGTTGGATGGTTAAATCCAATAATCAATGTACTGCTTCAATTTAGCATCTTCAATGCCAGATTCAGTACCAGTTTAAGCTCTGTGCATGAGGACCAAACACCTTCATAACCTTTAACAACCTTTCTTCAAATTTCAAATGATATCAGAGTGATTTGCACAAGGATCAGCTTATTTTCGCTCTTCACAATGATCTTCAATATACACACATACTCCCACTTCTTCTAAATAAGATCTTACAATTATTTATACAAAACCTAAGACGTAATCATTAGGTCAGCTCCCAAAAGATATTACATTTATATCAATTGCAAAATAAGTCTTGGTGCAATACAATAGGTTGGCCTCAATATATTTACACATTATCCAATCAATAAATCATTTCCAAATCGTGTTGTGCTGATCTAGAACATGTTTTCCTATGCCAGTTCATAACCTAGACCTATCTACCGGTTAAGGCAAATATGTGAACCAGATCAGACCAATATGCAAAACACTAAATGCAAATATCCAATCCATGTCTTCGACATAACCAAGTGATCTCTAGATGATAACAAGTCATCATCAACTTCCTAAGCTATCGGTGAAACATATACTGGTAACTGTGCATAAGCCAGTATCCATATTGGGACCACAATGTGTCAGTTCATCAATAAACCAATATAACCAGAGTGCCAAATCAGCAATGTAGACCTCTAAAAAGATAAGTGTTAAAATCAATGACAATACTAATGCAACACATGATGAATTCATCCATAATACCAACAATTTCTCCAGTCATAAACATTTCCAATTCACTCTGCATATTATCAAAAAATTCCATGCACAAGTTTTCTTCACCTCCAAAAATGATATCATCAACAAATACTTTAATAATTAGAATATCATTGATAGTGATGTTATAATATAGGTTACTGTGAGCATTACATTTTATAAAATCAAGCTTCAAAAGATACTTATCCAACCTTTCATTCCAAGCTCTAGGAGCCCGTTTTAATCCATATAGATCTTTCCTTAATCTACAAACCATACTTTTGTCATCTGTTAGTAAAAATCAATCAAGTTGCTGAATTAAGACTTCCTCTTCAAGTTCTCCATTCAAAAATGCACACTTCACATCCATTTGATAGACCTTGTAGTTCTTATAGGCTACATAAGCAAGAAATAGTCTAACAACTTCAATTCTAGCTACCAGTGCAAAAGTTTCACCATAATCAATTCCCTCCTTCTGAGAGTATCCTTTGCAGACCAATCTAGCCTTGTTTCTTACAACTTGTCCATCTTCATTCATTTTGTTTCTAAAAACCCATTTAGTTCCAATAACATTCTTATTTTTAGGTCAGGGAACTAAAGTCCAAATATTGTTCTTTTCTATTTGATCTAATAGCTTTCATCCAACATTCATCTTTACAAGCTTTAATTATTGATGTCAGTTCAATCTAAGAAATGAAACATACCTCTTAATTTGCCAATCTTCTCCTTGTCATAACTCCCTTGTTTTTGTCTCCAATGATCTGATTTTTCAGAATGATTAAGCCTTACATACCTTGGTGTTTTATGAGCTTTCAAGTTCTCTATGCTGCTCTTAAGTTACTATTGAGTTTTCTAATGATGTTGGGGTAACTGGTTAAGTATTTTGTCTGATACAGGCACTACCATATTAGTTATGATCATTTCCACTGCCACTTCATTGTCATAAGATTTAGCTTGGTCGTTGTACTGCTCATCCACTTTCACATTAGCACTCTCCACAATTCTCTGCAATCTTTTGTTATAACTGATGCTTTGCAAAAAGGATTAGAAAATCTGTTTGATGGCAACACACACAAGAGCACAAGAAACAAACATTAGTGTTAGCAACAAAAGATTATCCTAAACAGGCATATCAAGAGAGATATTAAGCATGAAATAGAAAGCATATAAACATAGAATAAAATAGCTAATCAAGATGCTCATAGTTGCTCCTCCCTTGTTCCTCTCCTCTCCAAGTCCCAAATGAGCGTAGCTCTTAGCTTTTAGCACTAGCCATGGATGCCATATGGAGATTCAAGATGGTTGAATATGATAAGCAAATACTATGCAAGAGTAGATAGTGATGCTATGAAAAAGCTCTATGCTAATGCCAGTATAACAACAATACTCTAAATGCTTTTTTTCTTTGCTTGAGGAGAAGGGTTCTATTTATAGAAGAAATGGGAAATGAAGGGTTAAGATTGAATGGTTTAATAAAGGGCCAAGTTTGAAAGTTGGGGATCCATGTGCACAATTGGCACCAATAAAATGGTGACAAGTGTCAACATAGGATTGGGTTGAGAGAAGAGGTTGGAGGCATTAAAGGCCTGAGAAGACCTCATGGTTATCTAGAGGCTAAGGGTCAAGTCCAAATTAAGATTACCCACTGTATTAAGAGTTAATCCAAGTCTAAACCTTTGTGAAAATGTTTAAGAGATAATCATGGTCAAAGCATTAATGGCCTGATGAGACCTTTTGGTTGGGTAGAGGTTGAGTCAAAACAAATGTTTTAACCATGTGGGAGGGTTTGAGGTAACCATTAATGGTTATTGGAGACTTTGGGGATTAAGTGGTTGAAGGTTGAAAGCCTTCAATGGTTATCAAAGACTTTGAGCCATTTAGTGGTTGAAGATTGAAAGCCTTTAATGGTTATCAAAGATTTTGAGGGTTTGAGAAGTGACTTCCCTTTTGCTTAGGAATGTGACAAAGTTTAGAGAAGGGGTTAGGTTATTTAGAAGTGATTAGAAAATTCTAGAAGGGGTTTAGGCATGCAAGTGGATTTTGTAGGAAAATGTAAGTGGGAGAAATTTTGGTATTTTCAATTAAAATAAAATCATTTATTTCAATTAAATGGTGTAATTTGCATTTGGATAAATATTCAAATAAATATTAATTTATTTAAATGAGAAAAATGAAGATAAAGCATTAAAATGCTTGAAGACTTTGAGGGAAACCATTAAAGGCTTGAAGACTTTAAGGAAAATCATTAAAGTCTTAAGAAGACTTTAAGGGAAGCCATTAAGTTTGAAGACTTTAAAGCCATCAAGTTTGAAGACTTTAAGGGAAACCATTAAAGGCTTAAGAAGACTATAGAAGGAAGCCATCAAGTTTGAAGACTTTAAAGCCATCAAGTTTGAATACTTTAAGGGAAACCATTAAAGGTTTCAAGTGGGTGAGGATAAATAGGATTTTAAATAAATAATTTATTTAAAATAGTTGTGCAACTTGCTTTTGTAGGAAATTACAAGTGGGTGGAGGATAAAGGTGATTTAAATAAATTATTTATTTAAAATAATTGTGCAACTTGCTTTTGTAGGAAAATACAAGTGGGTGGAGGATAAAGGTGATTTAAATAAATTATTTATTTATTTAAATAAATGGTTGAGAGATGGGACTTTGGGGGAATTTAAATAAATATTAATTTATTTAAATGTGAGAAAAGATTTAATTAAATAAATATGATTTATTTATTTAATTAATGGTCTGAATTTGGTTAAGTGAATTAAATCAAATAAATTGAATAATTTATTTAATTAATAGGAGAAGAGGGTTAAGATGAATTAATTAAATATATTAATTTAATTAATTATTAATTGATGGTTAAATAATCAAATAAATACTAAGTATCCATTTAATTAAGTGGATAGATTTATGTGATTACATTTGCCCCTCTTTGAGACGGTGCAGTTTATCGCGTTGTTTCAAAGAAAGAAAAATAGGTGTGAAGAAATGCCCCATAAAATGTAAATTTAATGGGTGGTATGCCCCCTCGAGAGATGGGCCGAATTTTGTTTTGAAAAATCGGGCGATCTCTCAAAAAAGAATGAAAAGTGGAGGGGAGGTAGAATAGAAGAAATTAGAACTAACAAGCCAGCGAGTACCCTGAGGTCATGCAAGAGATACATAGTAGATGTAGTGTGGGGTTTTGATTGATGCTATACAATTGATCAAAATTGGTTGGACAATTTGGTGCAATCGGTTGAATTTCCTCGGTCAAGTCAAAGCATGACAGTTGATGTCAGTTGGTTGCTTGGACAAGATAAAGTCTGAGTAAGTGAATCAAAGTGACCTGATGGTGACTTAGACAATTGATGTAATTGTCCAATGAAGTCAAGGTATATGAAGCAAAATACTCGTTGAGACGTAGACAATTGATGTAATTGTCCGTTGGATTGTGTTTGATTGGTTGATCAATTGATAGTGTGTGCATGTGATGGATGGTTGTGGGGAATCATGGCAGCCCCGTTGAGACTAGGTCATTATGATAAATGCCTGATGTAGTCTAGGATTGCCATAATCGATTACCTATTGAGACCCGAAGATACTTGATCAGAGTATTTGTTGATAGTCTAGGTGTGCGTGAGTTGATGTATCTGTGTAGATAGAGTAACTGGCTTTATTTTTTTGGATGAGTGAGGATGGGAAGCGATGAAGGGATTAGGATGATGTTTGATGATCAAGATAGGGAGGGTGAGGGGGGATTTGATGTTAGATAGAAGATATGGAGGACTAGGACCGATTCCTATGGAGGAAGATGAGTAAAGTAGAGTATGCATTATTATGACTGTATGCATGATATGCAGCTATTATGAATGTAGGGATGGGTGGAATGTAATGAAATGCAATATATACAGATGAGATGGAATGACGATCCATGGTGCTTTATTTTTCATCATTGAGCTTTAAAATGTTGTAAGAAAATACAAGCAACTTGACATAAAGATTCAAGATGACCAGAGTATTTCTTACATGGATTTTGATATAGCAAGTTAATACAAGCAACTTGATATAATGGATCAAGTTGACCTGAGTATTCCTGCAGAACAGACAAGGGTTATCTTTTTTCATGCATGACTTGGATCGTCCTCCTTGATCTTAGGCTGATCAGATCCTGAGACAAGTGCATACCATAATAAGAGATAAAACCTTTATCCAGTTTGGATGAGGAGGAACCAAAGAAGGAGCATTATACCTGCAACAAATAGTATATACATAAAGAATAAAGAATATGGATCCTTGGTAATGGTTCATGCTCATATGGTCGAGGCATACGCTATAGTCAGCAAGTCGTAGTGATCTATGACTGAATTTTGCATAAGATCACATAGCTTAGTGAACTTCCCACGTAGACACCATTAGTACATGCCCTAGAACTTCATCGGAAATAATGCGCAAACGATACAAAATAATGCTGAAAGATCCCGATACAGATAAACAAATGATTGTACTCACAAATCAACCAAGTATTTGATAGCTTATCATAATTTTCTTGTCAAAGAAAACGTCACTTTTGTCTTTGTTTTGGTAAGGAAGGATGCATCCTTGTTTTAAAGACAGTTTCTGATTTGTTGGATGTGGATTGTGTGGTTGATTGATAAATGGTCATTGTGTGAGTATTGTGTTAATGTTGGTTTTGCATCTACTTGAATGAATATGTACAAGGTGTTGCCATGTTTTTGTGTGATTTTCGATGGTTTTTCGATGTTTTTGGATTTTGTGTAATAGTTTTTGAATGTTTTTTGATTTTGTATTGTTTTTGAATGTTTTTGATATTTTCTAGGACATTTTTGAATGTTTTTGATATTTTTGATGATTGCCTAAATGAAGAGCATAATGACACATAAGGCAATGTAGAATCCGCTTCCATCAATAGGTTAAGGGTATTGCCCCCAGTTTTTAGACCTGACTATGAAAAGGTGGGATGCTAGATGCGTGGAGTACTTTCTTAATGATAGATGAATAACAAGCCATGGCTTTGGATGGATGGATGTATGTATGAAGTAAATGTGATCGCAACAAGTCTGAAAAGATAATGGAGCCATAGCCCTTACGAGTGGTGCCTATTTGCCAGGTTTTCACCATCGCACTTACCCAAGGTGCCACCGGAGTGGTTGTTCACCATTTGGATGCATGATTTTTCTTTAGGACATTTTCTGAATGTTTTTGATATTTTCTGATATGTAGGGGAGCCTGATGCTATGTATACCTTAGGTATAAAACCGTTTGAGGTGCATGCTATTGATTGGATCTACGAGCGATTCTCTGTCTGATGTAGCCAACTGATATGCCCCAGACCCGAATACAGCAGTGACAACATATGGGCCCAGCCAGTTTGATTCAAACTTGCCTTGATGTTCTCTGTTTCGTTGGTTGCAAGGATTTTCTTGAAGAACAAGATCACCTACCTCAAATGTACGAGATCTAACTCGATGATTGTAGCTTCGACTCATGCACTGCTGATAGGCTTTGAGATGGTTGTATGCAGCTTGTCGTTTCTCATCAAGTAACTCTAAGTCCTAAAGACGGGATACTCTGTAGGCTTCATCATCAATGAGATTGTGCAAGGAAACCCGTAGTGATGGGATCTCGACTTCAATAGGTAAGATAGCTTCTGCACCATAGACCAATGAATAAGGAGTTGCACCTATAGGGGTTCGAATGCTAGTTCGATATGCCCATAGCACTGGATTTAGTTGAACATGCCAATAATGGCTGACATCATTGACTGTCTTCTTTAGGATTCTCAATATGTTTTTATTGGATGCTTCGGCCTGACCATTGCCTTGTGGGTAATAGGGAGTGGAAAAGCGGTGTTGGATATGAAATTTCTCACAAAGCTCACAGACATCCTGGTTTTTGAAAGGAAGACCGTTATCTGTGATGATGGACATGGGTACACCATACCAACAGATGATGTAGTTGAGGATGAATGAGGCGATCTGCTTGCTGATGACTTGGGTAAGTGGAACAGCTTCGATCCACTTTGTGAAATATTCGGTAGCGGTAATAATGAATTTATGGCCATTGGATGAAGATGGATGAATCTTACCCACAAGGTCAAGGCCCCATTGATAGAAAGGCCATGGTGTCATGATTGGTTGCAGTTCCTGGGCTGGTGTATGTATCAGGTCGCCATGAACTTGACATTTCTTGCATTTTCTGACAAAGTAGTAGGAATCCTTTTCCATAGATGGCCAATAATATCCAGCTCGCATGAGTTTCTTGGCTAGTGATGGACCACTTGAGTGAGTCCCGCAAATTCCTTCATGTACCTCTTCCAAAGCCTTTGTTATCTCATCTTGTTCCAGACATCGAAGGAGAGTACCATCAAGACCGTGTCGGTATAGGGTTTCGGTAATAATGGTATATCGAGCAGTTTGGCGAATGAAGGTTTTACGTTGGTTATTTGATTGGTTGGGAGGAAGGGTGTGATCGCGGAGATAGGTGTAGAACTCACTGTACCATGGGGATTCAGAACCGACAAGGTGACATATCATCTCGGATTCGGGGATATCATAAGCGGGGATCCAAAGCTGTTCTACCAAGAACTCATAGCGTGTTGAATTTTGTGGAAGATCTAGGAGAGATGCGATGGTAGCCATAGCGTCAGCAACTTGATTCTGATCTCTTGGTATCTGCTCAAAAGTGATAGTAGTAAATGATGTCTTTAGATTGTCCACCATTTGCTTATATGGCATGAGTTTATCATCCTTGGTCTGATATTCATCGGTTGCTTGTCAAATGACCAGTTGTGAGTCGCCATATACTTGCAGTTCTTGTAATTTCCATTGTACGGCTAGCCTGAGTCCTATGATCAAGGCCTCATACTTTGCTATGTTGTTTGTGCATGGAAATGTGAGCCTGTAAGACTTCGGAATGCTATCACCTTGAGGTGTGATAAATAGAATGCCTGCCCCCGAGCCGTGCCTAGTGTATGAACCATCAAAGTATAATTTCCATGGTTGTGCTGTTGTGATCATGAATATCTCTTCATCTGGAAAATTGGAAATGAGAGGATGATCACCTATGAGGGGTGCATCGGCCAACTGATCTGCAATGACTTGACCTTTGATAGCCTTATGGTCTACATACTCGATGTCAAATTCACTGAGAATCATTACCCATTTGGCCAAGCAGCCTGTCAATGCTACTTTGCTGAGTAAATACTTGAGTGGGTCAATCTTTGCGATGAGTTGTACCTTGTGTGTCAATAGATAGTGCCGCAATTTAGTGGCTGCTAAGATTACTGCTAGGCAAGCTTGCTCAATAGGTGTGTAATTGAGTTCATAGCCAACCAGTGTGCGAGAGATGTAGTATACAGCACACTCTTTGCCTTTTGCATTATGTTGTGCCAGTAATACACCTAATGCTGTACTTGTCGCTGAGATATAAAGTAACAACGGTCTACTTGGATCTGGTGGCATCAACAATGGTGGATTCATGAGATAGTCTTTAAGCATCTGAAATGCTTGCTGGCATCGGGCATCCCACTGAAAGCAAATGTTCTTGTGTAGCAAATGTGTGAATGGGTGACACTTATCAGCCAATTGTGCAATGAATCTTCGGATGGATTGAAGCCATCCTTGTAATGTCCTTAGCTGACTGATATTCTTTGGTGGTGGCATGTCCATTATTGCCTTAACCTTTGCTGGATCGACCTCAATGCCTTTGCTTGAGACAATGTATCCTAGAAGCTTCCCGGAGGTCACTCCAAAGACACATTTCTTTGGGTTGAGTCGAACATGGTATTGTTCCAGTCTATCAAAGATTTTATCTAAGATGTGGAGATGCCCATCTCTAGTGAGTGATTTTGCTAATAAGTCATCCACATAATCTTCCATCATAGTATGCATCATGTCATGGAAGATGGTGGTCATCGCTCTTTGATAGGTCACTCCTGCATTCTTTAGACCAAAAGACATTACATTCCAGCAGTATGTGCCCCATGGACATGTGAAGGCTGTCTTATGTTGATCTTCGGGTGCGATCTTTATCTTATTGTAGCCGGAAAAACCATCCATGAGTGAAAGCATCGCATGTCCTACTATTAGATCCACCATGATGTCGATATTTGGTAGGGGAAAGTCATCCTTAGGACATGCCTTATTCAGATCTCTGAAGTCCGTACAAATGCGGATGCCCCCTTTTGGTTTGCCAACTGGCATGATGTTGGAGATCCATTCTACATAATCAATTGGTCTAATGAAACCAACATCCAGGAGTTTCTTGAGTTCTGCTTTGACTAGCACTACAATCTGGGGATGCATCTTACGAAGTGTCTGCTTGACAGGTTTGGCTCCTTCTGCTACTGTGAGATGATGCATGACTAAATCAGGATCAAGCCCAGGCATGTCTACATATGACCATGCAAAGTTGATCTGACGCTTCTGGAAGAACTCTATAAATTGAGGTTGTTCCTTTGGAGTGAGAAGAGATGCCAGATGTATAATATGAGGATTTTCAGGAGTCCCCACATTGTATTCATTGGTTTCCTCAATAAGAATCGTTGATCGTTCCTATTGTGCATTAGCAGGGAGAATGTCAAACCCTTCATCCTCAGGCGCCTCAGAGAGGTTTTCACCATTGGATATGCTCTTTCTTTTTATTTTTGTCAGATCAAATAGCGCCACAGTGTGGTTTTCATTGGAAGATCCATGTTTTATTGTTATATTTTTGCAGCTGAAGGGTTTGGCATCTACCCCGAAGTATGCTGCGCTATTAAGTTCAATGGCGAATCCAGCTTTGTGATCCCCACTTGGTAGATTATCCCTTAATTCCAAAAAGTCAATGATAGCCTCATCGTTTTGGAAGAGGTCAAGACATGGGGGATTTGATTGGGTCCATTCGATGAGTTCAGGGTGGATAATGGGCATTACTTCATCGCTTAGGTTAAGTGCGTTAGATGTATCAGTGAGGGTTAAGACAATGTGGTGAAGGTCATTGATGGTACTCTCCCTATCAGAATCAGGCATAGGATGAGACGTAGGGTCTGTGGAAGATGTTTCCAGCTCAGGAACCCAAGTGGTCTTTATCTGTGCTTCTCCGTAAATAGGGATGTCTTTACATGGTGGAGGTGGTGATGTGTCATCCTCATCTGAAGTGTCAAGTTGTACCGAATCAAATTCCCACTCATGTGAGTCAGTCTCTGAGTCACTTTCCAACATCCAATTTCTATACCATACTGGGATGTCTTTGGAGTTAAACATGGTTGGTGTGATTGGTTTATGTATCTTTGTAGTGATCAGTGCTGCAGGAATTTTGATGGAGATTAAAGGATTTGGTACTGGAAGTATCGGCAGTGTTGACTCAGTGGTTTCTACTGGAACTGCTGGTGCCATAGATACTGTTGCGGGTTCGGATACAATTGTTGCTGTGAATGGTTTTATTGATGTGATGGCTGTCGCGGATGAGATTACTGGTTCGATTGGTGGGATGTTTGGCATTGGTGATGGTTGCGGTGGAGTTGTGAGCCTTGATGGGGCAGTGGGGATAGTGCTTGATGGTGCTTTGATTATGAAAGGTGTCCTCTTTGTAGTAGGTGGGCAAAATAGTTTGCTGGGTTTTCCTTTGAATCTGAGTTTAGGAAGGATCTCTTTTTCAAAGCCTAGGCCTGTATTACCTTTGGGCTTGAATTCTAGTAGCAGAGGTTCATATCGTCCTTGTTTGCAGTATCCCAAAGCACTCTGACCATCATATCCCATTCTTTGCATAATGAGGAGGCCTTTGCCATACTGTTTCGTAGGAAGTGTAACTTGCGGTTTATCAATGGTGATGGGATCTTTATAGATCCATTTCGCTAGGTCCTCATCTTGTGTCTCTTCCTCTTGACTCTTTCCAAGGATGAAAGGCGTCAAGGCACATGCTGGCGTGATTAGTGGTTGCTGGAGTAACTACTGTGGTTTACCATGTGTTCTAGGAGAAGTGGGCATTTGTCCCACACAAAAGAGCTGACTCAAGTTGTATTATTCAGGACCTTCCTCTGCTACTTTCATCTTAAGCTTTTCTTGCTTGGGTATAGGGGTGTTCGAACTAGCAAGAGAGGCGGGACTTACATATGATGTGGAGGAAATGGCTTCCCTATTATTAGGAACAGTAATTTCTGGTTGATGGCTGATATTATGGCAAAATGCAAAGGGATTTGCATCGCCCAAGATTGTGATCTCTGTACCGTTATGTGGGAACTTGATACATTGATGGTAGGTAGATGGAATAGCTTGCATGGCATGTATCCAAGGTCTCCCTAATAATAGATTATATGGCAGAGGAAGTTCCAAAACCTGATAGATGATGTGCTTTACCACAGGGCCCACTCGGATTGGTAGTACCACAGCTCCTTTGGATGAACGCTCTGCATCATCATAGGCCTTGATGGTGATCTTCTTGCGAGGATCCACTGATTCTATTGCATATCCCAATGCTATGACCAACTATAGTGTACAAATGTTTAGGCCTGCTCCATTATCTATCAAGACTCGCTTGATCCTGTGTTGGTTGATAAAGCCTTCAATGTGTAGCGAAGCATTATGAGGTTGTTGGAAAGAAGAGTTGTCACTTTCAAAAAAAGTGAGACAAGGTGATGACTTTAGATTTCCAACCATGGCTTGAAAATGATCCGTATTCAGGTTTGCAAGGACTGACGTCTCTTGGAGTGCTTGATCCAAGATTGTTTTATGAGATGGCGATAGGCGCAATAGCTCTAAAATGGATATAAGCACAGGCGTTTTATCTAAGTGTTCCACAAGATTGTACTGCTTTGGGATGAAGGTGGTGCCCTGTGGAGCTGCCTTGATGGTGACCTTGCCACGATGTGTAACAACATTGCAATTTGAGGTGGGATTTTTGAAGGTTATAGTTGCAATTTGTTCACTGGCATCATACAGGTGATTTACAGTATAGTTATACACAGCCTGTGTATAATCAGTGGTATCAGTGCCTCACCGAGAAGTGGAAGGACCCCTTTGATCTTGTGATGGAAGTGGATTCTTGAACATCAGATGATCATTATTAGTCGTTTTTGGGTCATGTCCTTCAATTTCAATTTCTCCTCGATCAATAAGATCCTGAATGAGATCTTTCAATCGGTGACAATTACTTGTCTTGTGTCCTCTTCCTTGATGGAACTCACAGTGTTTAGTATCTCTCCACCATGCCGGTTTTACCTGAGGCTCATAGTTTGATAGCTTAGGTAGAGTGATCAAATTTTGAGAAATGAGTTGTCGCAACACTATTTCAATGAGTTCTCCTAAGGGAGTGTATGTGCATTTTTGTTTTTGCTGACGAGGTCTAGGTTCATCGTGAGATGTGATGCGACCTTGATTAGAAGGAACATTTGTGTTGTTCTGAGGTGGACGATTTTGTCCTACAAACTGAACCATAGGTTGTGCATTTTGGATAGTTCAAGCATCCACAACCCCATCGTTGATGATATTCTTATTCTTGTTCCAGAAGTTTGGTTTATCACTATTGAAGCACGGGCAAGGACCATCTTTTGGTTCATTAAAGATTTTGATGAGTCCTTTCTTGATGAGTGCCCTTTCACATTTTAAACCCTTGGTGATCATATCGTTAAAAGAGTCTGTGTCTTTGACATCCAGGTGAAATTCCATTTCTTCGTTTAAGTTGGAAATGAAAATTTCCACTAGTTCTCATTCAGGTAACTGAAGAGAACGTCTGCTAGACATTTGGTGCCATCATTGCAGGAATACTAAGAATAGTTCACCTGGTTTTTGTTTGGTATTGCACAGATCAACCATGGTGATGTTGCGTTCAATATTATAAGAGTAATGAGATAGGAACTTTTGGATGAGTTCCTCAAATGTTCTAATGCCACCTGGTAGTCGGGAAAACCATGATGTGGTTGTTCCTCCCAAGCTTTGGGGAAAAAGGTGCATTAGGTATGTGTCTTCATATGCCACTTCAAGACAAGCGGAATGAAATTCTCTGACATGATCACGAGGATCTCCCTTTTCTCTATATTTTTTGAATTTTGGTGTTTCAAACCCGCATGGAAAGGGTGGCATATAAAGATTCCTATCAAAAGGATAGGGACAGATGTCGTTAAGTGATAATTGATTGGTCTTAACACCACTATGAAGTTGTTGGGTGAGATTCTCGACTTGTTGCCGCAACATCTCCATTTCATTTGGAGGAGGAGGTGGTGGGTTACCTCGAGGAATGTTATATCTGATGTGATTTCTACCTCTTTCCTCCTCATGGCGACTTTGTCTTTCTGATGCTTGTCTTAATTGGGCAAGATCAAAGTCAGAGGGGAGTTTGGCTCCTTCTTGAGCGATTTTTAAGAAGTGAGCATCCGCATTGCTCCTGAGTATTTCATCAAACAATCTGTTAAAGTGAGGGTTATGCTGAACCCTTTCAATTGTTGAAGGAGTGGGAGTACTTGGGTTTTCATCATTTATATTTCCTCCAAGTGCTTCTTGAAATTCATTGAGATTTTCGTCTTCTTCTTCCTCAATTTCTATTTCTCATTGCCTTGACCGTGATCGGGTTTGAGCCATTTTGCTTGCAAGTTTTTGTTGAAGTTGATTGAAGATGATGATGAGTTGTCGATGAAATGAAAGATTGATGGTTGGTGATTTGTGTTGTATGGGGATCTCTAGCACTTTAAGGTAGATGTAACTGAAATTCCTTCTTTGAATTGCTTGTTTGTTTTGAGGAGTTTGGATGTGATAAGGTGTAGAGAAATCTAAGATGTGTTACAGATTTTGACTACCTAGTAATGAGAGGATTCACTCATGAACTAGTTTTACCCTGCGTAGATGTGTCTCTTAGGATGAGCTTATCCTAGATGTAGAAACAATCTAAAAACTAATGTGATGTGTTTGATTTCAAGCAATATCTAAAAAAGGAATCTTGGGACAAGAACCTCTTAATGTTTTGAGAGTTTTGGGATGGATTGATGATGGAATAATGATGTATGAATGAGATGATGGATGTTTTGTTTTCAACTTCAATAGAAACTTTGTGTTACAAATGGAACAAACTCTACTTCTTCCCTTTCAGGCATTGGTGGCACTTCTCGAGTTGTGTTGTAGGTGATACAGATGTTTGGGAAGAAGTTGGGATTAATCTTTCCTCCTTGATTTTTGTGATAACTCAGAGCTCTATATTGCATAAAAGCTCTGTGGTTCAATGATTCTGAATCAAACTCGTTTGTTTTACCTTGAAGGTATAGATGCATGCGATGTAGAAAGACTCTATGTGAGACAAAAATTTGTCTATTGAGATAGAAGAATTTCCTCCTTTTGATCAAAGCCTTTGAGCTTAATGGTCTCCTTTTCAAGTTGATATTCTGATGACACTTCTTCTTTCGCAAGATGTGAAGAATGGTCATAAAATTTGTCTCTTTGTTGCTTGCACTTTGTTTTTGGTATTTTTGTTTGTTTTTGAGAGATGTTGGATGAATACTGTGTTTTGGGGATTGATTTTCTGATTTTTCTTTGACAAGAAAACAAAGCAAGCACACAAACACAAGAATGTTGCCTCAAAGGCACAAATGAGTATGGGTCTAGATCAACCCAATCCTTGGACTTGTTTTTGACCCTTCCTTTAGATGTATTTTAAGGTGTATTTCCAAAGCCTGAAGTCAGCTCAATTTGCACTTGGTCTTTAAAACGAACACACTTCAAACACTTTTTATCCCTAAGGTCAAATGGCCAGTTGTGATAAATTTAGCCCACATCTTGATATTTCTTCGACTTTGGTACTACATATCTTATGAATCCCACCATGGCAGGTAAGGATGTGATATACTAAGTCTTGCACGAGCATAACAAATAGATGATCCCTATGATGGGGGAGTCACCACTTTTATCAAGCCACAAGTGACTTTTCAAAAAGCTATGTTTCTACTCAAGGAAATATGTATGGTGAGTATCTTGGGAGCAAAACCATCTATGCTCTTGCACTAAATTATATCTCAAATATCCTCAATCAATAGAACGGGTGGGCTACTACTTAAAGGTGTTTAGTCATGTTCGATGTTTTTGGACATAAGTTCATTCTGCAGTGACTCACTTAAGAGCCTTGTAACTGGTGGTGGGGCCTATTTGTCCTTTCGGCCAGTTACACTGTAGGAACAGCTATACCCAAGGCTATAGCTTTCGCTCACACCTGATTTCTATAGTGGCTAGAAGGATTTACCGCTCGAGGTCATTCCCAAGAGTGATGTGTCTCTTGGCAGACCTCTCTTAAAAAGATAAAATTTTGAGTGTTACTAACACTTTTCTCTTGCACCTAGGACCACGAAAGCCAAGGGAGAGGATAGTATGTGTTAGAAGTAGGACCACTAGACCAACTCTTTGCACAAGTGTGCCAAGCACGAAAAACACTTGTTCTTTTTAATCTATCATTGCAATGTGATCCAACTATTTGGAGATGTTGCTCCAACAATCATGGTGTTCTTTTTAATTTTCAAAGGCAATTGTTTAAGTAAACTAGAATTTGAAAATCCTGGTCAACTTAATGAAAAAACACGTTTGCATGAAGCAAAATTGCTTTAAAAATGAGACAAGTTGATTGTGAATTTTATTTGCACCAAAAATGGAAGTGTGGATTGTGAGTTTTATCTTGATGCAAGAAATAAAATTTGCCTTGTTGATTTTAAGCACCAAAACGAACTTTGTTTCCTAACTTGCAAAAAAAATAAAGTTGTTTTTGTATAAGTTTGTGGTTCCTTTTACCTTGGAACAATGAAATTCTTTTTAAGAGCCCCAAACAAATGTGTGATTCTTTTTTAAAAGCCCAAATTTGAAATCTGAAGTTAATTTTAAACCAAAATAAAAAGTGAATTCATTTTTAAAACCAACTTCAAAAAACAAGTTCGTAAAAAATATAAATCTACTTTTTAATCTAATTTAAATCTGCACAAAAGAGAAAAATAGTTAGTAAAATCCACCTATTTGGTGGGCTTCTACAAGCCTAATTTCTTTTTATTTTTTTATTTTTACAAGGTGATTTGTACAATGTTTTGTTACAATAGCGCTAGTCTGCGTTTGAATAGAGACACTATTTAACACAAACACACTAAAAGAAAGGGAAAGACAGAGAAGGAAAAAGCATTGAAATAGGGTGAATAGTGCCAAAATAATGTCAAATGCACCAAAACAGTGTCAAAAGCGCAACCTGTGTGACATTTTCAACATTCAAACATGTTATTGGTTAAAAAAAAAGTTGATCTTTTTGGTGTTTGGATTCACGTCAGGTTCACCAAATGATACTCTGCAAAAAGGATTAGAAAATCTGTTTGATGGCAACACACACAAGAGCACAAGAAACAAACGTTAGTGTTAGCAACAAAAGATTATCCTAAATAGGCATATCAAGAGAGATATTAAGCATGAAATAGAAAGCATATAAACATAGAATAAAATAGCTAATCAAGATGCTCATAGTTGCTCCTCCCTTGTTCCTCTCCTCTCCAAGTCCCAAATGAGTGTAGTTCTCAGCTTTTAGCACTAGCCATCGATGCCATATGGAGATTCAAGATGGTTGAATATGATAAGCAAATACTATGCAAGAGTAGATAGTGATGCTATGGAAAAACTCTATGCTAATGCCAGTATAACAAAAATACTCTAAATGCTTTTTTTCTTTGCTTGAGGAGAAGGGTTCTATTTATAGAAGAAATGGGGAAATGAAGGGTTAAGATTGAATGGTTTAATCAAGGGCCAAGTTTGTAAGTTGAGGATCCATGTGCACAATTGGCACCAATAAAATGGTGACAAGTGTCAACATAGGATTGGGTTGAGAGAAGAGGTTGGAGGCATTAAAGGCCTGAGAAGACCTCATGGTTATCTAGAGGCTAAGGGTCAAGTCCAAATTAAGATTACCCAATGGATTAAGAGTTAATCCAAGGATAAACCTTTGTGCAAATGTTTAAGAGATAATCATGGTCAAAGCATTAATGGCCTGATGAGACCTTTGGGTTGGGTAGAGGTTGAGTCAAAACAAATGTTTTAACCATGTGGGAGGGTTTGAGGTAACCATTAATGGTTATTGGAGACTTTGGGGATTAAGTGGTTGAAGGTTGAAAGCCTTCAATGGTTATCAAAGACTTTGAGCCATTTAGTGGTTGAAGGTTGAAAGCCTTTAATGGTTATCAAAGACTTTGAGGGTTTGAGAAGTGACTTCTCGTTTGCTTAGGAATGTGACAAAGTTTAGAGAAGGGGTTAGGTTATTTAGAAGTGATTAGAAAATTCTAGAAGGGGTTTAGGCATGGAAGTGGATTTTGTAGGAAAATGCAAGTGGGAGAAATTTAGGTATTTTCAATTAAAATAAAATCATTTATTTCAATTAAATGGTGTAATTTGCATTTGGATAAATATTCAAATAAATATTAATTTATTTAAATGAGAAAAATGAAGATAAAGCATTAAAATGCTTGAAGACTTTGAGGGAAACCATTAAAGGCTTGAAGACTTTAAGGAAAACCATTAAAGTCTTAAGAAGACTTTAAGGGAAGCCATTAAGTTTGAAGACTTTAAAGCCATCAAGTTTGAAGACTTTAAGGGAAACCATTAAAGGCTTAAGAAGACTATAGAAGTAAGCCATCAAGTTTGAAGACTTTAAAGCCATCAAGTTTGAATACTTTAAGGGAAACCATTAAAGGTTTCAAGTGGGTGAGGATAAATAGGATTTTAAATAAATAATTTATTTAAAATAGTTGTGCAACTTGCTTTTGTAGGAAAATACAAGTGGGTGGAGGATAAAGGTGATTTAAATAAATTATTTATTTAAAATAATTGTGCAACTTGCTTTTGTAGGAAAATACAAGTGGGTGGAGGATAAAGGTGATTTAAATAAATTGTTTATTTATATAAATAAATGGTTGAGAGATGGGACTTGGGGGAATTTAAATAAATATTAATTTATTTAAATGTTAGAAAAGATTTAATTAAATAAATATGATTTATTTATTTAATTAATAGGAGAAGAGGGTTAAGATGAATTAATGAAATATATTAATTTAATTAATTATTAATTGATGGTTAAATAATCAAATAAATACTAAGTATTCATTTAATTAAGTGGATAGATTTATGTGATTACAATAACATATATATGCCTTTCTCTTAGTTGAATAATCAAGAAATATTCCATCATCACATCTAGGGTCAAACTTTCCAATGGAATCATCTCTTTTGATATAACACTTACTTCCAAAGATTATGAAATACTTAAGAGTAGGGGAATGACCAAACCATAATTCATAAGGTGTCTTATCAGTATCTCCTTTGATATGAGCTCTATTGAATG
The DNA here is from genome assembly GCF_030272615.1 of Cryptomeria japonica. NCBI lineage: Eukaryota > Viridiplantae > Streptophyta > Pinopsida > Cupressales > Cupressaceae > Cryptomeria > Cryptomeria japonica. The sequence goes on along the minus strand of NC_081414.1, from coordinate 111,824,144 downwards.
TATAAACTACTATACTTACTGCTTCTCTCCAGCAGATATGAGGCAAATTAGCTTCCATCATCATGCTTCTAGCTGCATCCAAAATGGTTATGTTCTTTCTTTCCACTATAGTATTCTATTGAGGTGTCCGGGGTGCAGATAACTATCTCCTAATGCCATTTTTCTCACAATAGATGTTGAATTCACCGAATGTGAATTCACCACCTTGATTTGGTCTTAGACACTTGATTTTTATCCCTATATCTATCTCAACCATAGCTTTAAATATCTTGAATTTCTCAAAGGCTTCATATTTCTCCCTTACAAAAGCAACCAACATCATTCTAGAATAGTCATCAATAATTAACAAAAAATATCTATCTCCTTCAAAAATTTCTTGTATTAGTAGGACCACATAGGTCTGTATGAATCAAATTAAGAATATCATTATATTTATCAGGTATTCTCTTAAAAGAAGTTCTGATTTTCTTACCCATTTGACATTCCTTACATATTGGATTATGAGGCTTCCCAATCCTAGGTAATTCTCTAACCTTCTTAGTTGAACTCATCTTTACAATGTAATCAAAATTTACATGACACAACCTCTTATGCCATAACCAACTTTCATCAATATGAGCAATCAAACACGTCTTTGCACCAAAGTTCAAATGAAAGATGTTACCTCTTGTCTATTTACCGGTTGCAATCTCCAATTCTATTTTGCTAATGATTTTGCACTTTCCATCCCTAAATTATAATTGAAATCCTCTATCTACCAATTCTCCTACACTCAAAAGATTATGCTTTAGACCTTCAACATAATAGACATTATCAGTGTTATGCTTACCATCGAATGGAATGGTTCCTCTTCCTTTGATCATGCATGCCTTATTATTACCAAATCTGACTTGACCACCATCAAATTCTTGCAGGGTTAAAAAATTTCTTTTGTCACTTGTCATATGATGAGAATATCCACTGTCTATTACCCATTCATCTTTGTCTTCAACTTTTTTTGCAAGGGCCTTTTCCTCATTTATGATAACTGGTTCTGGATCATCTTTCTTCATAGCATAAAATACCTAGTCTTTTCCATTGTCAGATCCACTAGCTTAATCTCCTGTCAGTTCTTCTTCTGAGTCATTAGGTACTCCTTCCTCATCAACATAGTAGCATTATTTATTTTTGTTTCTTGAGTACTTAAATTCTTGATCTGATATTCAGAGTTAGGCTTAAAAGATAGATTCTTTCTCTTTCTTCTGATTTTGAATTCCTTTTAGGACATCTAGATGCAAAATGACCTATCTTATTACATGCAAAACATTTGAAAGAATATTTTCCTTCATACTTACTTCTTGACAGACCTTTAGGTATCCTTCTAGCAAATAGGGCTTCAAGTTTCTCAAGCTCTTCGTCTACTTTCCTAATCTCTTCCAATTCCTTTGCATACAAAACTTTCCAATCTTTCTTGTCGATTGATTATGTAGATCCCTCAAATGCAGTATCAATCTTTGCAGCTGCAAAAGGATCAAATTCCTCAAGCTCAAAAGCAGATATCTTCCTAACAAGAGTATCTCTATTGACAAAAGAATTAGGCATGGTTCTTAGCTCATTAATTGCAGTTACCTTCATCTTATATGCCAGTGACAAAACCCTTAACACTTTTGAAACAATCTCTTCCTTGCTTAAAGATCCACCACAACACTGGATTCCTAACATAATTTCATTTACCCTTTCCATGAATGCATAAATTATTTTATCGTCTTCCATCTTCAAGATTTCATATCTTACTTGGTAACATTCAAGTTTTGTAATTTTAACAGTATGATCACCTTCATTTAGAATCTCCAACTTGTCCCATATAGCTTTCACCGATGATTTATCTGATAGTCCCTTGATTTGTTGATCTGATAAGGTGCTTAAGAGGGCTTCTGTAGCTCTACAGTCATTTTCAATGTTCTTTTTCAAGTCTACCAGTGCAGGATTGCCATATGACGAATTATGAGGAGTGTAACCATTCTGAGTTATTTACCAAATTTCCTTTCCAATGCATCTTAAATGAGTTTCCATCTGAATCTTCCATACTCCATAGTTTGTTCCATCAAGCCTAGGGTTCTCCTTCCAAAAAAGAGTAGTTGAGCTATTAGTTGCCATAAGATATTCCTCAAGTAGTTATGCTTCTACAAAAAGAGGACCACACTCTGATACCAATTGTTAGGATAACCAGTGAACAACTGAGGGGGGGGGGGGGTGAATCAGTTGTTAAAAGATTATGTGAATGAAAGAACTTAAAACCTTATACCAGAATAACTAATTAATCATTAAAGCATAATTGAAAACCACATAATCAAGACCATCAAACCATAACACATAACATCATGATTTATACGTGGAAAACTCGATAAAGGGAAAAACCATGGTGGGAAACCCTACCCATAATCAGAGGATACTTCTGCAAAAAGTATATGATTACAATAGGGGCCTACACATGTAGGAAGGAACACTGCCTAGAGCGCACTAATCATCATAATGGATTCTCACTGACTACAGAGATTTCAACCACCTCAAGATATTTGGACAACAATCCAGAGAGAAGAATTGTCAGTGATAGCATCAAACATGCTAGATTACAGTTCCAGTTAAGCTCAATACAGAGGTCTAAAACCTTTTACATAAACCCAAATCAATCACCTATGATCGACCAAATCCTCTGCACAAATTATTATTACATTATTCACTCCTTGCAATATGATCTACAATAAGATCTTACATATATTTATACCAACCCGGGACCTAACCAATTAGGTTGGCCACCCAAATGATAATTCAAATAGATCCATTACATAATATTTAAATAAAAACATAAAGCATGTTGTCCCAAGGCCAAAAAAACATCATCCAATCAATAAAACATCTTGGAAATGCATTAGAGGATCCACCAACATGTTACATGAAAATGGGTCCATAACCTAGATAGCACCAAACCTAAATTAGATCCACACACTCCAAAGAAATGACACCAATTAGTCGAGGCACGAACACAATCACAATCACCATCAGCATCCTGAATCCCCTCTAGAAGCTTCACTAACACCACTTATGAATTACATCAAACATCTTCAATAATGCTCTATCGGTGAAACCCTTACCGAACCAACAAAGAAGGATTACTAGAATTTAAGATATCATCCAATCATCAATTTAATACCAACTGACTGAAATATACTTTAGAACAACATGTACCATCCATACAAACTTATTCCATCATCCAGATCATACTAGTGACAATCAACTGATAATCTTCACAATCCAATCCTTCTACCAGAAGTTGATAAACAACCATAACAACTAGTGTTGACATCAATGACAAAACATCAATGCAACGCATAACCAATTTCATCATATGGCCAATAGATAATACTTCTGCAGTAAGTATGTGATTACAATAAAATGGGCATGCACAAGTAGGAAGGAACACTTCCTAGAGCATACTGCTCATCACAAAGGAGCCTCATTGACTACAAAATAAATCCAAACTACAATCTATAAATAAGAATGAACTGCAAGAATAACATCTCCTATACCTGAGTACAGTTCCGGTTAAGCTCAATATCAAAGTCCTAAAACCTCTGACACAAACCCAATTCGATCACCTATGATTGACCAAATTTTTTGCATATGATTACAACTTTATTCACCCATAGATAATCCTATAACCCATAGTGCATGATCTACAAAGAGATCTTACATCATATTGATACCATCCCTAGACCTAGACAATTAGGTCGGCCACCATAAAGATAATACATTAAATTCGTAACATGAACCCACAAACCGATGATAAACCAAGTTGGCCTAAGGCCAAAACAACATAAACCAATCAATAAATTCAACCAGTAACACATCAAAAGAATCCACCAACACGTTACATAAACCAGTCCTTAACTTAGCAAAATAGAACCGGACCTAAAATAAGTCGTCATAAGCCATATACAACACCACCAATCAACTAGAAGATGAACATGATAACCATCAGCATCCGGATAGTCTTCTAGAAACTGCACCAAGACCACTTATCAAATCCATCAAAAGATCTTCAATGAAGCTTTGTCGGTAAAACCCTTACCAATAACCAAAAGGCTTACTAGAACAAAACATAACTTTAGAATCATCAAGTCTTAGACCAACTGAATATGATATGCATCAGGAACATATGAATAACTAATCCAAACCAATTCCACAAGCCAAAGTATACCAGAGATGATCTCCAAATCATTATCATAATGCAACCACTCTACCGGAACCCAGTAGACAACCAAAACAACTAGTGTTCACATCAATGGCAAACATCAATGCAACACATAGTCAATTCCTCCAAAATACCAACAATATATATATAATCACATTTTCTTTGACATTCACCAATTCCACAATTGCATCATCTACATTCATCCCTATCCTTCATGGTCTCTTGATTGTTCTTCACTTCTATAATCATCCAAAAGTAGATGCTTCACTATTTTTCAATTGTAAAATCACTATTCTTCTATCTCTTTGTTATTTTGCATCTTTTCTATATTTTCTTCAATTTCTTTATGTTTCATGAGCTTCCTATATTTATTTATTTTAAAAAAATTTAATCCCATGATTACGAGAACCCCTTGATTAAAAAATGTAATTTAATCTACTTTTAGTAACATAACTCTTTTAAATCTACTTTTAGTAACATAACAAAGCACTAAACTAGTGGAAGAGTCTCTTCCATAGGACCTGTTGGACCTTAAGGAAGCTTCCAAGGCTATGTTGATGCTTGAGAAGGAGGCCTCCCAGGATTTAGACATTTTTAAGTTGGTGGTCTGTGTTTGCTATTTTAGCTAGCATCTCACTAGCCTTTTGCTTGCTTTTCTGTGGCTGTTGGGTTGTATTGCTTTTGGATTGCAGCTCGTTTTGTTTCTTAGACCTAGGTTCTTTGATGATACTCTAATGCTTTATTTTTAACTCTTGGATGTAAGGGGTTTGGGGTCCCCTCAAAACTTGTTTTTTCTTAATAAAAAACATAACTCTTTTAAATTTAAAAGTAGAAAGTTATCTATGAAGATCCTTTGTTACATAAATTCTAAAGTACAATTGCATGTGAATAGCTAGAAACCTCCTTTTTATTTTCCCTTGAAAATAGTCCATGATGTACTTGATTCTAGTTCAAATTGTTTCAATGGTTGACTCCTTTTAAAATTTAATAGAGTATGACATGTTAGAAGGTTGCATAAGACAACTGTCAATTAAAAACATTATATAGAATATCATTGATGGGTTAAACCAATTGAAGAATAAGTTGTAGAAATACAATTATATTATGTCTTTACAAACAATAAAAAATAAGGAATATATTTGAAATAGATTCTAGTTTTATATTAGGTACCCATTTTTTAAATACCCATTATTTGAAATTTGAAAACATGCCCTGACTCATTTTATAATTGGTCTCTATCATTAAAAATTTGAATTGCTAATGAATTTTCTTCTTTGGACTTATCCTCCTAAAATGCATGGTGAGAAAAACCTTAATCTTGAACCTACAAGTACAAGGTCATGTCAATGTTAGGAGACAAGACTAACTTTGAACATACGTTTGATGAATTCCTTCACTATTTGTTTGTTAAATCAAAACCCATTAAAGGCGACAATATCAAGTTTTCAAATATGTAATTTTTTAAGAAATGGATTATTTTTTTGAATATTTTTATTAATTTTCATTGAAACTCATCCATAAACTTGAAATATTAGGTTTTCATATTTTTAATAACTTTTAATTTTTTATTCTTCTTTTAAAAGAAATTATATGACATAAATCTACACAATTTTACACAACGAAAAAATAAATAAAAAATTTATTTTAGATCAAATTATGGTGGTCATACATTAGGGGTTTTTAGAAGAACAATTATGGCCAATGAAAAATCAATAAACAATAATATTTAAAAGAAATTTTTTATTAAATATCCTCATAAATACTTAATATGTTACACATATTTTTGTAAAATTATTTACAAAAATACTTTTATTTAGGTCAAATTATGGTGGTCATTCACATGCATGGTATGGTCCTAAAACAATGACCTTTCAAAATCATTTTTAATACATACCTATTAAAAATCAATTTGTATCACCTTAGTATTAGAAATAATATGTAATTGAAAATTAGACTTAGCGTGCTATGTTTTATACTAGTATAATTTTTTAAGATTCAATATTTAAGTGCTCCAAATTTTCAGACATATTTTGACAAAAGTTTAAAACTAGGAAAAATATTTCAACTTTTTGTACTTTTTGGGGACCCAACTTTGTGCACTTACCTTGAACAAGAGAATATCAAAGAAAACTCAATTTTTAATTAAAAAAATCATCATGAGAAAAAATAGTTAACTCATTTTGAACAGTATTAAATTCCACCCCATTTCTAGAAAGTGTTTTTTGAATGGTCTTTGTGTAACAAAGAAGATACCTCCTAAAGTTTAACTCTTTGATTATAAAACCTCAATAGAGAGTTTGTATGATGGTCATAATGGTATATTAGCTTGTGGGCTATGTCTAGGTAGTAGAGTGGTGGCAATAAGGAAACATGTTATTTTGTCATATATTTGGTAGTGTATTTGTGGAGAGGTAGTGGTGGGTGATGGAATAGACAAACATAGTCATAGATATTATTGGACCTAATGCTAGGAAATGATGCTTAAAAATCATAAAGGTTATAATAAAATCGAGGATGCTAGATTCAAAGTTTTAAAATGATGACTAAAAGGCCTAAGGGATGATCCCTAGCCTAGACCTTTCCACCTATTTTTGTGGAAAATATACAAGGTATATAATGCAAAAGGGACCCCCTCCTTCAAGTTTAACTCACATAAATCACAAAACTCACAACAAAATAGGATATATAAAATATAAAACTATTATCAATTTCATGTTTCAAAACTAGATTTGAATTTGATTGCAAATCTAAGCTTATTGGCTTCACATTCAACACAAGAAAATGTGATTGCACTATCTTCACAACTTGCAAATTATTCTTCATCATCTTAGCTGAATTTGTTTTGCCACATCATTAGAATATCAATTGTACCAATTTCCTTACAAGATACTGCATATTCACATCACCCTAAAGTGCTAATAGAATTGGACTTTTATAAGGTGAAATTGGTGAATTAAAATTTCATTAAGTTTAAGTTGAAAAAAAAGGTAGAGCTTAAGAAAAAAATTGAAGTAATTGAATTTTGAAGGAAAATAAGTCACAATGGTGTTTTCATGATCACAAAATAGATAATTGTATAAAATCCCAATCTTCCTTGATAAAATTAATGGTATGGAATCTATTGTGTAGACATTGAAAATATAGGGGATAATATAGTATAGACCCATATTTACCAATAAACAATTACAATACGTATAACATATAGATACATTATTTATAATATATAAAAAAGTCAAGAAAGGTTGCCTAAATGGTCATCATTACCAACATTCCTCCTCAAAATGATCATTTTGAACAATATGGAGTAGATCTTTTAAGCTTTTAGAATCTTTTATGTGTTATATTGTTCATTAATATATCTGTTACCTTATATTCTATAATGTAATACATAATTTTAATCAATACCTATTAAAACAATTCTCTAGTATGGTGTTGTTGATTCTGATTATGTTAGGTCCTATCATGAAACACTAGATTTATTTCATATTTAGAGCACTTTTCCTATCGTAATATGTATGGTAGGCTCATTATGTATTTCATTTAAATCCTCTATAAGTATTCTCAAGCACACAATTTTGTAGGCTATTGATGTAGCTTTATAATATTCATCTATTATAAAAAGTGACATTGTTGGCTGTTTATTGGACATATAAGAAAATACTACAAAACAAATAGTAAAATTGTAGAAAGGGGTATAATTTTGGTCATTTGTGGATTGTACCAAATTTAAATCTATATAGCCATAATCCTCATACCCCTCCTTCTCGAGCCCATGATACTGGTAATGTGGGTGCGGCAGCTCATGAGGACCTTCACCTAAAATGTGTAGAGCTTAGTGATAAAAAAGAAGATTATAAGAATATGTTGGGTATGGTTCGGGAACATGAAATTGACATGTTCAACATGTTTAAATGGTTGTTTCATGAATTAGAAGAGGTTAGACTCAATCAGAGAGCCCTAAATAGTAAAATGGAGGCCATCCCTATTGGGAATGATCAAAGCAATCAAAAGGATGTGGAGCAATGGATGTCAAAGGAGAAGAATTTGGTACTAGAATGCATTAAAAGTATGGGTGAAGAGATTGATCAGGTAAATAAAGGGTTTGAAGATCTCATCTCCAATGTTGAAGATAGATACAATAAGATCTAGGCTGGGCTTAAGGCTATCATGTCAAACATTCACAAGATTGTGAAGAATACTACTGACATTATGGCTATTATGGTGCAAAGTTGGGAGCAATAGGAAAGGGTTGTTGTCACCATTGGAGATGAAACTGATGTGACTCAGGTTAAAGAATGACCCAGAGAAGGACCCATGGTAACATGAAGAAGAAGGCAATCATTCGGAAGGTGGACTACAAAGAAATAAAAGTTGTCGCTGAAAAATGAGTGTCCTTGAGGTTGAGGTAACTGAGATCTTGAAGATCTTCATGTAATTGGGTATGTGTTTTTGTTGTCTATTGTTGTTGTTGTTGTTGTTGTTTTTGTTTTGCTAGTTTTGTGTTTTGTTCTCTTTTCTACTTTTTTGTTTCTCGACTGGGCTTTTGTTGTCTTTATGGCTTTCGTTTGTAATGTCTTTCTCTTGCAACTTTCTTTATTTTGGATATATGTTAAACTTTGATTCTAACTCTCTTAAAATATTTTTGTAATGGTTTTTGGGGTCCCTTCAAAACCTAGTTTTTCTTTAAACCAAAACTTTCTATCCTATGAATGCTAAAATTTGAGACCTATTGGATATTGTTGAGAAGTTTTTCTGGAATTATGTGTTGTCATTGATGTCAACATATTCCTCTGTTTGTTCCAGTGTTGTAGTCAGATAAAAAGAGTTGGTTCAACCAGTGTGTTGTATATGAGTTGTTGCAGATTAAAGGGTCTTGAGATAAGTATCTTTAGTTGATTCAGCTAAAGTTTCAATGGTCTACATGATGATTTGATTGAGTTATATGGTTCGGTATTGCGGTGGGTTTCTCATTTGTTCAATGTTGATAAGAGTTCTATATTTTTCTCCGCCTTGCTCTGCTTTGCAATATCTTGGTTTGCAGATTTGGTAGAGTATTTGAGACATTCATATGTGTCCTCAAGTCAGAAGGTTCATGATTTGGAGGTCTGTAAGTGCATCTTTCAACTTGATAGTCAGTTCAATGAGTGTTCTTGAGGTTTGGTATAATGATAATGGAGATTGTAGTAAGTGGTGATATTGCAGTTGTTGCTGTGGTAATTCATGATTGTTGTGAATGTTTCTAGATTGTGTTCTATCCATGTTGATGGTCTGCATTGATTCTTGTTCTCGTTATGGATGATTTCTCTGGTATGTTCATGTCACGTGATTTTCTTGGCCGACCAGATGATTGTAGCATGTTGCAGATATTTTAGGCTTAATTCTTGGAGGTGTTTTGTGTTTGATGTGGTGATTTAGGTCCATACAATGTCTTAGCTGACATTGTTTTGGTCCACATGTTATATTATAGTGTGTGTGGCTGTAGATTTGTAATTTGTGTTGAGTGTTGAGATGACCTTAAAATATAGGTTAATGATTTGTATAAAAACATGTAATAATCATGTAAGAGATGTATTTATATGGTATCTATGAGTATATCCAAATGCGTGTGATTGGATGAGTGTGTGAACAAATGTTTTGATCTTTCAAAATTGTGAATAAGTGTGGCAGAGAAGATCAAACTGTGTGCTTAACCAAAACTATAACTAGGCTTGAGGAGATACTATTCTATCAGTTCATGATCTTTTAGATGCAATACAAATATTTTTGTAAGACAGTGTGTCTTCCCAAGGGTTGTAGACCTTCTTGTTATGTGATTTGAGCAGTGAGCTCTAGGCAGTGTGCCTGAATGCATGTGCATTCCCCATTATAATATTTCATAGACGTCTAATAGGGCATCATCTCATTGTGGGTAGGTTCCCAATGCACTTTTTTCCCTTAACTACGTTCTCCACATCAAAAATATTGGTGTTATGTGTGTTATTGATGTGGTGTTGATTTGTGCTTTCATTGTTAATTATCAAATTGAATTTGTGTTTGAGTTGTGTACATTTTGTGAGCAAACTGATCCACTCCCCTCTCAGTTTGTTTCCTTGTTGCCAATAATTGGTATCAATGCTAGATCCCCAAAAGAAGCCTGACCACTTGAGTTGATCTGGGATGACAACCTATGCCTATAAGAGGGATAGTTTGAGATTTGATGGAATGAATTATACTATTTGGATGAACCAGATGGAATGTCACTTAAGATGCATTGGTGAAGATTACTAGAAGATTACTAAGAATGTGTATAATGTTCCTCCAAATGGTCCTAGTACTCCAGATGAGATAAAGTGGGTTGAATTCAATTTTAGAGATAAGGAAGAATTGTAGAGTGCCTTTACTGATTTTGATATGACTACTGTGATGGATTCACAAACTACGCATGAGATTTGGAAGAAGTTGGAAACTTTGTATGAAGGTGATAGACATTTGAAAGTTGCTAAGTTGCAGAGATTGAAGGGAAAGTATGAGATGTTGAAGATGGGCGAAGATGAAAATGTTACTTCTTTTATGCAGAAAGAAAATGAGCTTATGTTGAGTATCAGATGTGCTAGTGGAGTGTTGGAAGAATTTGAGATCCTTTCCTCCTTACAAACACAAAGTTGCTATTATTAGCAACAAAGTGGAGGAAAAATGAGAGGGGGGGGGTGAATCAGTCTTCACTGGATCTACAAACTTAATCACAAAAATAGATCTAATGCACTGTAGCAATAATAAAGATAAGAAAATTAATGACACAACGCAACACCAAGATTTTGATGTGGAAAACCTAGTTAAGGGAAAAACCATGGTGGGAACCTACCCATAGTAAGATGGTACTCTACAGTAGTATGTTAAAATATTACAATGGGGAATGCACATGCATTCAGGCACACTGCCTAGAACTCACTGATCAAAATATAATGACCCAAATGGCTACAACCCTCACGGATTTTTCACCGACTTACAACAAGATTCAGACTATAGTCTAGATGAAATGAACTGAAGGAAGAATGTCTCCAAATGCTTGATTATAGTTACGGTTAAGCATAGTTGTATTCTTAGCAACACCAATCTCCACATAATCATAATATCAAAGGATAAGTCACTTCTTCAAACATACACCACTCTCTAATAATGCAGACACAACATTGACAACTAAATTATATGAATATATCACTTATATATACAATTCATCAACCTTGATAACAAGGTTAGCTAAACCCTCAACCCTCAATTACAAAATTACATCACATGATACAAAGGTTGACCACTGGACCAATATAATGATTTACATGACATAACATGGACCTAATTCAAATTCACAAATGCTCAACCACACCTGAAATCTCGGCAAGATCAACTACAATACATTACACCACAAAGAAAACTGCATAACATGAAAAATCATTACCAGTTAATAGAAACCATAAAACAATTGCACAACAATCAATACAGATCACCAAAAAAAATAGGACATGACTAGGAAACACTAGCAAGAATGTTAGAATCAATAGGAATAGTTGTACCAACACAAATCAACAACTATCAAGAAGAAAGATAAATTGTGAAGCACCAAATCACAATCCATCTGAAATAAAGATACACAAGACCATCCCAAACAATATCCCAAAATATCAGCATAGGATCTTATCACACTGGAATATATCGGAGGAAAGACTAAACTATGCGATATAGTGATAGGTAAAATAATATTGCAATCCAGATCATAAGATCTTTCTAATCAGTACACATCGAAGAAAATCATAGGAATGTGTTGACATCAATGACAAGAACATATATTAGCAATAGAAATGACAAAAAATATCCAACAATATCCCCCTTTGGCATTGAAGGCAACATATGAATGTGAAAAAAAAATGTCAATGCAAAGAAAGAAGATATCTTCGGCAAACTCCAACAAACTTCCCCTAAGATCAAGACATATAAAGAAGGTTTTCACATGATTTCTCTCCTCCTTTGACAATAATGAAAAAGATCTCAAAATAGTAAACCAAAACCTCTCTCCTCAAAACAAAATCATGAATCTCAGGAATCTCTCCCCCTAAAACATAAACTACTCCACCAGATGAGCAACACCAACTCACCAATCCAGATAAAATAATATGGCTCTATAATCTACTGGATTGATGTAACTCAATAAATATAGTTCTCATTAGGAGGGGTAGATACCCCTAACTTTTCTATCAAATAGACAAATGTATCTACAGGCAAAGGCTTACTAAAAATATCAACTATTTGTTCCTTTGTAGATACATACTCCAGCTTCACCTTCTCTTCACTGACTTGCTCTCTCAAGTAATGATATTTGATTGACACATGTTTAGTCTTTGAATGTTGCACCAGATTATTTGACATATTAATAGAAATGAAATTATCATAGTAAATGATAGTAGACTCATCATAAATAATTGTGACGCCTTTCAACATTTCCTTCATCTAGACTACCTGAGTGCAATTACTAGCAACAACAATGTACTAATCTTCAATAGTAGATAAGGACATGAAATCACGTTTCTTTATAGCCCATAAAACTAATTTCTTTCCCAAAAATAATGTTCCATCGGTAGTGCTCTGCCGGTCATCTACATTACCAACCCAATTTGCATCAGTGTAGGCAAACAACATGAAATTATCATTCCTCAAATACCATAAACCATAGGATATAGTCCCTTTTAGGTATTGGAATATCCTCTTAACAACAATGATATGACTCTCTTTCGAATCAACTTGATATCTAGCAGCCATACACATAACATACATGATGTTTGACCTAGTCTAAGTAAGATATATAAGTCCACCAACCATAGATCTATACAAACTCTGATTAGCTTTTAAAGATTCATCATTCTTAGAAAATTTAGAACCAGTCACCATAGGAGTTCCAACCGGTTTGGAGTCATCTAACCCAAACTTCCTTAGAAATTTCTTGACATACTTAGTTTGAGATATAATATACCTTTTCTAGTCTGTAAAAGTTTTAAACCTAAGAAAAATTTCATCTCTCCTATCATAGACATCTCAAATTCTTTCTGCATATCATCAAGAAACTTCATGCTCAAGTCATCATCACCTCCAAAGATAATATCATCAACAAATACTTCAACAATCAAGATATTATTGTTCTCTATCTAAAAGTACATATTACTATCAGCAACACCTTTACTAAATCCCAATTTTAGTAAATATTTATCTAGTCTATGATACCAAGCTCTAGAGGCTTGCTTCAATCCATAAAGAGTTTTCTTCAGTTTACATACCACGTCTCTATCATTTGATAATTAAAATCCATCAAGTTGCTCAATGTAGACTTCTTCCTCAAGATCACCATTCAAAAAGCCAGATTTGACATCCATCTGATATACCTTGAAATATTTATAAGCAGTACATGCAAGCAACAGTCTAGCAGCTTCACGTCTAGCCACCAGAGAAAAATTCTCCTCATAATCAATTCCTTCTTTCTAAGAATACCCTTTGCAAACTAGTCTAGCTTTATTTCTGACAACTTTACTAGCTTTATTCAATTTGTTTCTTAATACCCATTTTGTACCAATAACATTTTTATCCTTAGGTCTAGGCACAGGTTACCATTTGTTATTATTTTCAATTTGATCTAGTTCTTCTTCCATAGCCCTCATCCAAATTTCATCTTTACAAGCTTCAATAACATCTTTAGGTTCAACTTTCAAAATCAGACACACTTCTTCAATAGCTAACCTTCTTCTAGTCATTACACCTTTATTCTTATCACCAATAATCTGATTTTCTGAATTGTTCAATCTTGCATACCTCAGAGTCTTCTGATTATTTTGATTATCAGGTTCCTGCACCTCTACACTAGTAATGACGACATTCGAGTTAACTGCGTCTACTAGATTATTCTCCTTAGGTTCTTCAGTCTAAACAAGAGTTAAAACAACATATGGTCCATCATCATAACCACATGCTCTGATCTCTTTCTCAAGGCTCTCATCCACCTTCACATTTTCACTTTCCACTATCTTTCTTAGTCTCTTATAGTAACATCGATAGACTTTTCTCTTTGTGGAATATCCCAAGAAAATTCCTTCATCACTTCTAGCATCAAACTTTCCTATATCCTCATTTCTCTTGAAATAAAATTTTCTACCAAATACTCTGAAGTATCTCACAATAGGAACATTACCAAAGCATAACTCATAAGGAGTCTTACAAGTATCACCTTTGATGTGAACTCTTTTGAATGTATAAACAATAGTTCTAATAGCTTCTCTCTAGTAGATCTTTAGAACATTGCCTTCAATAAACATAGTCCTTGCAACATCCAAGATAGTTCTGATCTTCCTTTCCACAAGTCCATATTGGTGAGGGGTTCTAGGAGCAGATAATTGTCTTCTAATCCCATGCTTCTCACATAATGAATTGAACTCACCAGAACATAATTCTCCACCTCTATCAGATCTCAAACAATTTACCTTCAAACTAGACTCAGTCTCCACCTTTGCTTTAAATATCTTTAATTATTCCAATGCTTTTGATTTATTCTTCAAAAATACAACCCACATCATCCTAGAATAATCATCAATTAGTAGCATAAAGTATCCATCACCCTGCATGCTTCTAACATTTGTAGGTCCACATAGGTCAGTATGCACAAGATCTAGCAATCCTTTTGATGTATACTACTTTCTCTTGAAAGAAATCCTTGTTTTCTTACCCAACTAACATTCCTTACATACCAGATTAGTAGGCTTAACAATGTTAGGTAGATCTCTAACAACTTGTGTAGAAAAGATCTTAATCATTGAAACAAAATTAACATGACACATTCTCCTATGCCACAATCAGCTCTCATCAGTCTGAGCAATCAAACAACTTTTCTCATTGGCATTCAAATGAAAAATGTTACCTTCAGTCTTAGTTTGAGATGCAATATCTATACCTGACGCATTTAAGATCTTGCATTTTCCATTCTTGAATTATAGATCATAATCTTTATCAACCATATATCCAACACTCAAAATATTATACTTCAAACCATCAACATATAAGATATGATCAGTGTTATGCTTACCATCAAAAGAAATAGAACCTCTTCCATGGATCACACATGCTTTGTCATCTCCAAATATTACTATTCCACCATCATACCTTTCCATAATCACAAATTTTCTTTTATCACCAATCATATAATATGAACAACCACTGTCAATCACCTATTCATCTTTCTCTTCAACTTTAGCAGCTAAAGCTTTCTCCTCAATAGTGAAACTTGTGGAATCAATAGGTACTGGTCTATCTTGCTTAATAACAATAGACACAACTTCATCTCCTTCTAATTCTTCATCTGTAACACCTTCATCAGTATCATAATTATAGGTCTGCTTATTCCTATACTATCGGTTAGGCTTGTAGGGCTTATCATACTTCTTATGTTTCTCATATCTATCATTCCTATCATGCTTATAAAACTTATCATGTCTATCATACTTAGCCATTCTCTTTGGGCATCTAGAAGCAAAATGTCCTATCTTATTGTAAGAGAAATATTTCAAAGGTAGTTTTCCATCATACTTACTGGATCCTTTAGGCAATCTCTGGGAAATCAATGCTTCAAGCTCATCCAACTCTTTTTCTCTCTCTTCTGTCTCTCTTCTTTCTCTTTCATATCTAGATATTCTGCACTCATCAAGATCATATTTTTTCTTTTCGAATACAGATGTTGATGCTCTAAATTTTGTCTCATACTTTCCATGTAATTCTCCAATTTTTCTTAGCTCAAATGTAGCGATCTTTCCAACCAGCATATCTCTTGTCACTGTAGTCACACTCTGGATCTCATCAATAGTAGAAACCTTATGTTTGTAGGAAGGAGGCAAAGATCTCAGTACCTTAGTAACAATTCCATATTCCTTAATGGTTCCACCAGCACATCTAATACCTAGGACAAGGTCATTCACCTTAGCCATGAAAGAGTGTATGTTCTCATCATCTCCCCTCTTTAGCATCTCATACTTTCCTTTCAAAATCTGTAACTTAGCAACTTTCACTTGTTTATCACCTTCATATAGGATTTATAAGCTTCTCCTAGATCTCATGTATGGTCTGAAGTCCTATTTCATTTGTCATCTCAAAATCAATCAAGGCACTAAGCAATGCTTCCTTCTCTCTAATGTTATGTCCATCTTCCTTGACCTCATCAAGAGTAGTTGGTCCATTCGGAGAATTAGAATAGACATTCTTTGTAATCTTCCAGTAATCTTCTCCAAGATATTTCAAGTGCACTTCCATCTCATTCTTCCAAATAGCATAGTTACTTGCATTAAACCTCAGACCGTCCTTCTTAAAGATAACACCTTGAGTTGGCACCCTGAATCTCCTCAAATGGTTAAGCTTCTTCTAGAGGATCTAGCTCTGATACCAATTGTTAGTAGAAAAGGAGGAAGACTAAGATGGGAGAGAGAATCAGTCTTCATTGAATCTACAAACTTAATCACAAAAATAAATCTAATATAGTGTAGCAATAATAAGGATAAGAAAATTAACAACACAACACCAAGATGTTGACCTGGAAAACCTAGTTAAGGAAAAAAAGGTGGAAACTTACCCATAGTAAGATGATACCCTGCAATAGTATGTGAAAATATTACAATGGGCAATGCACAAGCATTCAAGAACACTGCCTAGATCTCACTACTCAGAAGATAATGGCCCAAAAGGATGCAACCCTCAGGGAAGTCTCACTAACTTACAAAAAGATTTCGACTACAACTTGGATGAAATGAATTGAAGGAATAACATTTCCAAATGCCCAATTATAGTTCTAGTTAAGCACAATTGTATGTTCAACAACACCAATCTCCACACAATCACAATACCAAAGTATAAATCACTTGTTTTCACATACACCACTCTCTAATAATGTAGACACAACATTGATGACTAAATTATATGAATATATCACCTATATATACAATTCATCAACCTTGACAATAAGGTTGGCTA
Organism: Cryptomeria japonica; assembly: GCF_030272615.1. Taxonomy (NCBI): domain Eukaryota; kingdom Viridiplantae; phylum Streptophyta; class Pinopsida; order Cupressales; family Cupressaceae; genus Cryptomeria; species Cryptomeria japonica. The sequence goes on along the minus strand of NC_081414.1, from coordinate 111,806,890 downwards.
AACCCTCAACCCTCAATTATAAAATTTAATCACATGATAAAAATATTGACCATCAGACCAATATAATAATTTACATGACATAACATGGATCTAATTAAAATTCCCAAACACTCAACCCCACCGGAAATCTTGCCAAGTTCAACCACAACATGCTACGCCACCAAGAAAACCATATAACACAAAAATCATCACCGATTCATAAAAACCATAAAAAACTCGCACAACAATCAATATAGATCACCAAAAAAAATAGGACATGACTAGGAAACACCAAAAAGCACGTTAGAATCAACTAGAATAGTTACACAAACACCATTTATCAAATCTTCATCGATCAACAACTACAGCTCAGGAATATAATAAAACACCAACTGTCACGAAGAAAGATAACTTGCAGAGCACCAAATCATGATCCATCTAAAATAAAGATAAACAAGACCATCCCAAACAATATCCCAAAATCTCAGCACAAGATCTGATCACACTAGAATATACTAGAGGAAAGACATAACTCTGCAATACAGTGATCAGTAAAACAACATTGCAATCTAGATCATAAGATCTTCCCAATCAGCACACACTAGAGAAAATCATAGGAATATGTTGACATCAATCAAAATAACACATCCTAGCAGTAGCAATGACCAACAATATCCAACAATATCCCCCTTTAGCATTGATGGCAACATATGAGTGTGAAAAAAAAATAGTCAATGCAAAGAAAGAAGATATCTACAGCAAACTCCCCCTAAGATCAAGACATATAAAGAAATTTTTGACATGATCTGTCTCCTCCTTTGACAACAATGCCAAAGATATCAAAATAGTAAACCAAAAACTTTCTCCTCAAAACAAAATCATGAATCTCGAGAATCTCTCCCCCTAAAACACAAACTACTCCACCAAAGAAGCAACAACAACTCACCAATCCAGATAAAAGAATATGGCTCTGTAGTCCACTGGATTGATGTAACTTAGTGCATCTAGTTCTCATCGGGAGGGGTAGATACCCCTAGCTTGTCTCTCAAATAGATAAATGTATCTTTAGGATAATGCTTACTGAAAATATCACCTATTTGTTCCTTTGTAGATACATACTCCAGCTTCACCTGCTCTCCATTGACTTTCTCTCTCAAGTAATGATATTTGATTGACACATGTTTAGTCTTTGAATGTTGCACTATATTATTTGACATGTTAATAGCATTGGAATTATCACAGCAAATGATAGTAGGCTCATCATAAATAACTCTGATGTCTTTCAACATTTGCTTCATCCAGACTACCTAAGTGCAATTACTAGTAACAACAATGTACTCAATTTCAACAATTGATAAGGACACCAAATCTTGTTTCTTACTAGGGCTCCCATGAAACCAATTGCTTGCCCAAAAAGAAATTTTTCACCGGTAGTGCTCTTTTGGTCATCTACATCACTAGTCCAATCTACATTAGTGTAGGCACATAGCATGAAAACTATCATTCCTTAGATACCACCAACAATAGTCCATAGTCCCTTTCAGGTATCTGAATATCCTCTTAATAGCATTGATATGACTCTCTTTCGGATCAACTTGATATCTAGCAGCCATACACACAACATGCATGATATCTAGTCTAGTCTGAGTAAGATATATCAATCCACCAACCATAGATCTGTAGAAACTCTGATAAGCTTTTGGAGATTCATCATTCTTAAATAATTTACAACTAATCATGATAGGAGTTACAACTAGTTTGGAGTCATCTGACCCAAATTTCCTTAGCAATTCCTTCACATACTTAGTTTGAGATATAAATATACTTTTTCCAGTCTATGAAATTTTCAAACCTAAGAAAAAAATTCATCTCTCCTATCATAGACATCTCAAATTATTTCTGTATATCATCGACAAACTTTATGCTCAAGTCATGATCACCTCCAAAGATAATATCATCAAAAAATACTTGGATGCTAATGTTGAGGAGAAAGATAAATGGGTTATTGACAATGTCTACTCTCATCATATTATAGATGATAAGAGTAAGTTTTTGAGTATGGAAAAGTATGATGGTGGTGTAGTAAGATATAGTGATGACAAAGTTGGTACAATTTGTGGTAGAGGTTGTTGGCAAATGCACACTCCAGTGAGACATTGCAGGTGATTGAAGGTTTTGTCATTGATGGCAACCTTACAATCCTATGACACTGGCAATACAATTTACCGGCACCAGCAAAGACAGACTCTACACCGGTACAGAGACCACTGGCAATAAAAGGAAGCATATCGGCACAAAAGCCGACAGAAATTGTGTTTGTAATATATTTTGTTTATTATTGTAAAATCATTGTAAGCTGACTTGGCAAGTTGTAAAATGACTCATATATATAAGATATCATTATAGAACATTTGAAAATAGATAGGAAGAAAATATATAGACGAAATAAGGCAGACCTATTATGCGAATTATAGGTTAAGGGTTTATGTATGAAGCAGAGCTATAAATCTGTACTAGATCTAGCATAGTAGATGCTATTTGAAGCAGTACAAGACATTGGATTTATATAATCCATTTTGTAAGTCAGTGAGACTTCCCATTTTGTAATTGAGCAGTGAGCTCTAGGCACTTGGCCTTCCTGTATGTGCATGCCCCTCTTGTAGCAGTAGTATTCTCTTATTGGCCAGTAAGTGAATATTGTGGGTCACAAATCCCATCGAGGTTTTTCCCACACTGGGTTTCCTCATTAAACTATTGTGTTATGGTGTGTTTTTCATGTGGTTGTTGTTATCTCTATTTATTGCATTACTTTCTATTTACTTGTATACAGTATTAATATGTTCTACATATTTTAAGTTAAGAAAATCAATTAACCGGTTAGATATTGATTCAGCCCCCCCCTCTAAGTATCTATGGGAATCCTAAAAATTGGTATCAGAGCTTGGTCATCTATTTTCAGAAGCCTAACAACTTGAGGAAGATCTTGATACCACTAGAGATGGAAAACTTGATGAAGCAATTAGAAGCAGCTCTCTCAGACTATGATGCAAAAAAATTGAAAAATATCAAACTTAAAGATGATCTAAAAGCTGCACAGGATATTATTCAAGCACTTCAAGAAAATCTTACCATTACAAGAAATAAGAGAAGAGAACTTTGTGAAAAAATGCAAAATGAGAATGATGAAAAGGAAACTCTTAGTGATCTGATGAATAAGCTGAAACAAGAAAATATGACAACAAAGAATGAGATGCAGGATATGACTATGAGATTTTGTAAAGAAATTAAAGATAGAAAGAAGAATGAAGAAGACTTGACTAGAAGACTGAATGAAGCTGCACATGAAATCACAAGACTTAGCTATGAAAATGATATGTTGAAGATAGATCTGATGCATTGTCATGCCCAAACTTTGGGCTAAACACAGACGACAATTTTTTTTTTTTGACACTTAATTACATACAACCCTTTCTTAGATAGTTGTGACAACTTAACAAATTGTTCCAAAATGAAACCTTAATTAACATTAAAAGGAAAATGGATTTCTAAAGAGAATGGTGAATTAAAGTTTAAATAGAAACCTAAAGTTTCGATAAAACTCCTAGATGATAAAGTCAAAATATTACTTACATAACAATTACGATAACTCTAATAATCAAGAGGTCAAATTAACTTTATAAAGGTACAAATCAATTCACTCAAATGTCCCTTTCTTTTCAGTTACATTTCTTAATAATAATTAGATCAACTTCTACTAAGAAGACATTAATGTAATTACTTGATTCGATAATATCCATTATTTACTAAACATCAACACTATTATTATTTCATTGCATTAATATTACCTAATTGAGCCGATACAATTAAGGTGCCAAACATCATTATGATAATTAAATTATCAGATAAAACTATCCTCTTAGGTTAACAAGGTTCGCAAGACTTAGTCCCTTAATTTTATTATAGAGAAATTATATTGCACCATTACAATATCCTCTTAAACTAATTATTTTGCTACATTGAATCATTCCGTTTAATTATAAAAATAAAACCATTTAGATCTCTAAATGTAATTACATAATTTAAATCAAGTTGTTATATATTACTTTTTCCAAACATCAACTATTTAATATTTTGTATTCACTAATCACATTACCTCTTACTTTAAATCCAATTCGATTAAACTTTTAAAATATATTTACCCAAATATGGTAACTATAACATTGTAGAAAAATTCATTACATTTTCCATTAAATTCCAAATTAGCTTATGAAAAACCCAAAATTAACTTACCAAATTCATTAAAATTCCCCATAAGATTGGACCCCAAAAACAATTAGAATTTAAACATCCTTTTAAAATATGCCCATGTGATTATTAAAACATATATACCTAATAAAATGAATAACTCTACAAGTTTTCCTATACATTATATTTGAATGTTTATTTAACATTGATAAAAATAAGAATGTTTTAAATGAACCAATACATCATAGTCAATTCATGCATTCATGTTTAAAACTACATATTCTTCTTTATTCAAACACATATATATGGAAATATATATTTTTTAATATATACAAGTTCCATATAACTTAACCTAAATATTAAATAAAAATGAAACCCTAATTTCTTTATGATTATAAAATAAACCTTTTTTTTTCTTTCATACCTTATCATTTCTATTTCCTTTCGAATACCCTAACCCAAGCTGGGTTAGGGTTTCAAAATTTCCTTTTGGTGCAGGGCTGAGCACATGAAACCAGCGGAGGCGATCGAGGGTTTTAACGGGGCTGAGGTACACACACAATGGAGTGGAGAGGCGGAGGATTGGGATGGTGACGGTGGTGGGTGCCGCTCACTGTGGAAACCACAGTGGCAGCCATCCACTATGGGAAGCCACAATGGTGGCCGACCACTGTGTTTAGCACAGTGGTTCAGCCCGCCAATAACCCTCTATTCTTTTTTTTTTTAAATAAACATTTTTTTTATAAATAAAATATAATATATATATATATACATATATATATATATACATATGTATATATATATATATATCTATGTATTTATATATATATATATATAGATATATTATATATATAAGTATATATATATATAAAAATGAATATATATATTTATATATGTAAATATATTGTATATGCAAATGTATTTTAAATATAATTATAAGTATATATTTTTATACATTCGATGCATAAGAAAAATTAGAGCTAACATTACTATGCATTTAATTTTATTTTTTTAAAAACTTTTAAAACAAATTGATTACAATATTATGAATTAAACCCATGTATTTAAAAAAATAAAAAAATACCTTGTTGCTAAATCATAGATGAACTATTTTAACCTTAGATTTATTTTCTACATAAGGTAAATGACAAATTTAAATAATTTTATACAGCAACTATAAAAAATATATTTCTATTTAAACTAGATAGACTATCTAACTTAGATTTTAATTTCTACAAATAAATGAAAGGGACAATGACAAAATTTTAATATACTACATTTGCTTTTCCATAAACAAGACTAAATATTTTATTTCCAGCTTTCTATCATTCATGCTTTTCTAATACTTTCTCTTCCAATGTTTCAAATGCATAAGGAAATAAATGAACCCTTATTTACAAAACAACATGCATACAATGAATATTATTTTAGTAACTATAGGAACTTAATCCAAGATAAACCTTTCAGTTTTGCAACAAAATAATAGTTAACAAAAAAAACAATGTATCTCCTCAAAGTATAATTAAAATACATTATAGTCAACCTTACAAATGGATCTGTTATTTCTAATAAGTGAGGACTTTAAATAACAATGGATACATTTCCTTTTCAAAGTAATTACAATATATAGTTTCCCTTTTACATTGTTGCAACTTAAAATATAAGCTATTCCATTTCCCAATCTTTTTTCTGCAAACACATAAATCCTGCAACTTCTACTAGTTCTTTTCTTTTCTTCCAACAACTTGCAAATGAATCAAAAGGCTATGACCATGGAGTGCTCACCTCCCAGCCTAGGCTAACTAGTAGCCACCCCCGAGCTTGGAGAACCAAGCCCTAGATAGGTTACACATATGCAAACACATCCAGTAGGGGGAAAGCAATTACAAACATATTCCCAACCAAGGCTACACTGCACAACACAATGTGATGTCTTTTCTAGGGTGGTAGTGGACCAAGTACCGTGAGGAGACTGCAAGAATGGTAAAACACAAAACCACCTCATGGAAACCAAAATATATCATAAGTTTAATAGCCCCACATCCTTATGCCCCCCAAGGCATGCAAGCCTTATATTCCTCCTTATGACCCACAAATGCATAAACATGCCATGTAGCAAGGGTCACATAAATATCCCTTGAGAACACTCTCACAACGAGAGCCTCTCACTCGAGGGCTGTCAAACTTCTACCACCCACAAGACCATCCTCTCTCCCAAGAGTAGGAGGCCTTGGTTACTCCCAAAACACAGATTTCATTCAAGAAATAAGAATACAAAACGCATAATAATTTTCCAAAGAAAAATGCAAGAGAGCAATTTCTTTTTCACACAAAAGATCTTTCAACATAATCATGCAACATGAAATAACATAGGGAGAACATAAACCAACCTTCAAACTGCCCAAAGGTATGCTAGTCTAGTTGAGGACGAGCTGCCCAATTCCACAAACCTAGTTTCTCTACACTTAGCCAAATTTCCTACACCAAATCTCTTTCACTTTTCAAAATTGCATCGTCTCCAAAAATGGAGAGTGGGTGATTACCCACTAATTTTCTCATTCTTGCTTAAGAAGGCCTTTGTGAGAGTTCTCACAGGTTTCTAAAACTGAAAAGGAAAGGTAGGGTAAAATGGGAAAGGGATCTCACATCCAAAAGGGAAGGTTAACAACTTAGATGATGCCTTCTAATTTTCAATTTTCGCTCAACTTAGGAAACCTACTTTTTAGGGTGTCTAAATGGTCACATGGGAGTTGGTACATGCCTAAAATTACTCCTAACCCTTAGGTATACCTTATGGGCTTTAGGAAACACTCTTAAACTACCCCTAGGTGTCCATTTAACCCCTTTTAAACCCCTCAGAAGTTAATTTTCGGGTCAAACCTAAGTTGACCACCCCAAAGATTCTTTGCCCTAGAAAAATATGGAACCACATTAATTTATTTGATAAAGCTATGGTTAAACAACTCCCTCCAAGAGACAATTCAAAAATCAAAACATAAATCAACACGTGTCAAGTGACACAATAAAAATACTTTTACAAAATTACACTTGAAATTTGTCTCTTGTTGGATTTACACAATTTAATAAAGTCAAATTTAACACACATGCCACATTCACTTTCACAAATAAAAATATGATACAAGCAGGGTGTTGTCTCTCCAAATAGACAAACCCTGGTTTTATGAATGTACATAGGTCTAGGTTTGGTTCTCCATAATGTTTCCATGGTCACATGGATAATTTTCCTGTGCATCTCAATTACCCATTAGTACTTCCAAATATCCTCATAAAATATTAAACACATGAATAAGAATACACATCAAACACTCTGCATACAATTGACATTAACAAATCAATATCTCATATATCCCAATTTATCCACATAGACCATTATCATTATTCTCATAATTTCATTCACTTATTAGATACACATCATATTTCCAACATCATAATAAAGTTTTGCAAAATCTAGATATAGCTGACATATGTTCAAGATTATCAAATCAGTGGATCTTTTAGGATTTCAAATTTGTAACACATCAAAATGTACACCACAAGGTGAAATAAATTTATAACTTGATTCAATTACTTTTCTCACCAATCTATCTGTCTAACATAGTCCATTCTATTGAATTATATAGCATTTATTAATAGGGTCAAACATGGTCAACTAAGTTAATCAAAGCTTGGTTTGGGGAAGGCCTTACATCCTCCTCCCCTAGAGTTCGACTTACTCCTAGAAGTCACATGAGTAGAATTTCGAAGTAGGGACATAACATTTCCCCCCATTTCCATAAGTTACTCAAAATCTTACCTTACCTACTAGGAGGATGAAATACCAAAATCAACTTATTATTGTAATTAACTTACTATCTTCACAAGGTTAAATTCTTCGTATTTTTATTACATTTCCCTTCGATCTCAGGTAGGTGTTTACAAAGTTCTATCTTTCAACCACTCACATTAATGCGTCATCCAAATCATATCAATAACACACATCAACTCCCACAATCAAGGTTACACATATTGAATTTTCTAGGAGTCCTACTTTGTTTAGGATTTATTTTAAAACATGTTTATCCTACTGTATTCTTGTCCATGCATGTTACTTAAGAAAATTGACATCACACTTAACCAATATGAATCTACTTATTCTACATCAAGGCACCTCATTGGGGTGTTAATAAACTATTTGCTAAACCATCCTAGGTGCATAATTTCTTCCAACTTTCTTAGGTAACAAGGCATAATCAAATTTAGGTTCTTCAAATCCACCCTTATATAGGGTAGTTTTCTACCACTAGGGATTAAAATGATTTTATATTTCTAGGCTCCAAGGTTTAAGTTTCATAGGGTACATTATTCGCAATCCCAAATATTAAGGTACATAACAATCCCATTCCAAGGGAGTGATGGAAATTATTAAAACTTATTTTAGATATCATCCATGCAATCATCTTCATACACATGCTAAATTTACCAGTCGACTATTATTACTTTCACAATTCATTAGGTCTAGATCACACTATTGTTATAAATTTTTCTCTTTTAGGTTACTCACAATTAATTTTATTTAGGAGGATCTGCCTTCCTTTATCTTGATTTGATAAAATATATTCTTGTTAATTCTTTGTGCCTAATTTCACTCCTTGTGGTATCCTCCCTTGACACACTATCAGTGGTTCAATGAACATGGTAGATATTACACAAATCATATCACTAGGGCTAGTTATATCAACCATCAAAATGACCACTTGACACTTTACAAGATCAAAATACAAGTTACTTCTACCAAGCCCAATAAAAAGAAGAAAAATGTTGGCAATTGAAGGCTATTAAAACTAGAAACATGGCAAGTGCCATAGCTCAAATAAAGAAACATAAATTTAGTGGTCCTTTCATCATAAAAAAAATAAATAGAAAGTACTAGCCCCTAGGTCACAAAATGCTCTTCAAAGAAAATAAAAAATAATGTCGAATCAAACTCGAAACAAGATGACCATTCTAGCCATGCTATAGGGAGTAACCGTAACACATCACCCAAGATCACACGTCCTGAGCGTGTTAGGAAGTGATTATTAGACTCTTGAGATTCTTAGATTATCTATATTCCTTTATTATTTATGACATCTGTTTGCAATCGTTTAATAGATCATGTTCCTTTTTAACCTTCACATGATTGCTATCGCAAGCCACATTTTTTGACATAATCCGTTATCTATTTAGGGTTACTAACATCCATAATTTATATCTAACAGGTGATTGTACTAACTCTACCATTCTCCGTCCATTCTTCTTGGTCTTCCATTACTTATCTTAATATACTAAACCTTGGTTCAATGTTATGTGGTAACTCAAGCATCGACACTTTCATGTCTTACACACACGGTTGATAGTCCAATACAAAATTGACACTTGTTTACTTAGAACCACTTAGGATTTGTATAATGTAATCATCTAATTTTTCTAGGGACATCATTTTTTTTCTTAGCACCTTAAGCTAGCTCCTTATATTTTCACCTCTAACATTCACTTGCCTTCATTAGGTAGGAGCTTGTTGCCAAATTACTAACACTTAAGGTTAAAAGCCATTTAGGGTGGACTAATTGTCAAGTAAAATCAATAACGCTTGACAACTAATTTCTTCCCACATATTTCATCACATATTTCAAACATCACGGAGAGTTGACTTATTCCCTCCTACTTCCCTTATACAACTTATGATATCAAGGGGGTGCACACTTGAGGAGTGACCAACACCCATCCTTTTAAATAATATTGGTAAAAAGGGAAGTTATCTCGTTCCATATTACTTATTTATATTTACTTACTAGCCAATTCCAGCATATCACGACCTTCGATCTCTTCAATCTAAATAACCCTTCTTACCATCCTAATATCTTGTTACCTAATTACGGTATAACTTAAAGGTGTCCAATAGTTACCAACATCTTATGACTTCCATGATTTTTGAGTTCTCCCTTAGCTAGCCACCCAATACGGCTCCTTGTCAATGTTTCCATAAAAGATTATATACTTCCAACTGATTTTTCATTAAAACTTTGGTATTATATTATTGTTATACTATCTTTCCATAAGCCATTTCCATCCGTATGTTGCTTCATCCATACTTAATGTTTTCGCATACTTTTACATTTGAGTGCCATAATTTGCAAAACTTCTTCGATTGTGCCTAGTAGTTAGATTATGTTACATACTGCCTTGTACCTAGTGACTAACCATGATTGGGTTGCACTTTCCTCCTTAGTTTTTTTTTTTGAACGAGTATTAGTTACTTATTTCTAGATTATAAGATCCTAATACTTTTATAGTGCTTGCACTTCAATGGGGATTTTTTGTACAATTCCCAAATCAGTTCTACTCTCTCTTCCACTATTTACTTTCCCCAAGATTATCTTTCCATAAAGGAATTAGTTGAGGCTTTACTTGCTTGTTTCCCTAATTATATAACCACAAATGAACTTAGGATTTATTGTAAATACGTGTTTTAACCTGAGAAGTTCATGCCTCCTTTCTCCTTATTTAACTCACCTATATTATCACTAGGGTTTTCTGATCAAGGGGATTGCCATTCATCATTTTAGTTCTTATCTTCAGGGTTATCCAACTCTAGCTTCACTGCATTGCTAAAAAAATTGTCTAACAAATGCTCTTAATAAGAAATCTATCATGACCACATTCTTAAGGTACCTAGTCTTTAGGATAGGTTAATGCTTCTTTCTACTATTCGCAAGAGTACCTCTTAACTCTCCTTCATTGTTGTCTCCATTGGCAGCCTTGATCATTTTAAACCATCATAACTTCTCATAGCTTAAAACTTAACTTGAACTGTCTCGATCTTATTTATCTTGTTTATGGTGCCTTCATCTAAGGTCTAACTATATTTCTTGACTTGCCATGTCAAGAACATATCTCGATAGATGGCATTCTTTTAGTTACCATCAGAGGTATTTTATTGTAGAGTTAACTCCTCATACTTGATTTGATTAGGGAAATTATTGCATTTTAGGTTCCAATTGAATGGTAACCTTATAAGTACTGATGATCTAAATTTCATTTATTAAATATCGAGAATACTTCATATAAATAATAATTGAAAATTTTGTAGCCCTTGGGGTTTTATTGTGCCATAAACCTTATGAATAATAGGTTCGAATTTTAGGGCTTTTAGTGACCCTTGGAACCCCTTGAATTGATATAAGTTGATCTATTGATTTACAAGAATTTTCACTTATGATTTACTTTGTTATTTCGCAAGTTTTCACCTAGGTGTTATACTTCAAGCCATAGTTTGGTTTCAACTAAGTTATGAATGTAGCCCATGTTCACCAGTGTATGAACTTAGGGCTTTGATCTACCAAAATGTCATGCCCAAACTTTGGGCTAAACACAGACAAAAAAAAATATTTTTTGACACTTAATTACATACAACCCTTTCTTAGATAGTTGTGACAACTTAACAAATTGTTCCAAAATGAAACCTTAATTAACATTAAAAGGAAAATGGGTTTCTAAAGAGAACAGTGAATTAAAGTTTAAATAGAAACCTAAAGTTTCGATAAAACTCCTAGATGATAAAGTCAAAATATTACTTACGTAACAATTACGATAACTCTAATAATCAAGAGGTCAAATTAACTTTATAAAGGTACTAATCAATTCACTCAAATGTCCCTTTCTTTTTAGTTACGTTTCTTAATAATAATTAGATCAACTTCTACTAAGAAGACATTAATGTAATTACTTGATTCGATAATATCCATTATTTACTAAACATCAACACTATTACTATTTCATTGCATTAATATTACCTAATTGAGCCAATACAATTAAGGTGCCAAACATCATTATGATAATTAAATTATGAGATAAAACTATCCTCTTGGGTTAACAAGGTTCACAAGACTTAGTCCCTTAATTTTATTATAGAGAAATTATATTGCACCATTACAATATCCTCTTAAATTAATTATTTTACTACATTGAATCATTCTGTTTAATTATAAAAATAAAACCATTTAGATCTCTCAAATGTAATTACATAATTTAAATCAAGTTGTTATATATCACTTTTTCCAAACATCAACTATTTAATATTTTGTATTCACTAATCACATTACCTCTTACTTTAAATCCAATTCGATTAAACTTTTAAAATATATTTACCCAAATATGGTAACTATAACGTTGTAGAAAAATTCATTACATTTTCCATTAAATTCCAAATTAGCTTATGAAAAACCCAAAATTAACTTACCAAATTCATTAAAATTCCCCATAAGATTGGACCCCAAAAACAATTAGAATTTAAACATCCTTTTAAAATATGCCCATGTGATTATTAAAACATATATACCTAATAAAATGAATAACTCTACAAGTTTTCCTATACATTATATTTGAATGTTTATTTAACATTGATAAAAATAAGAATGTTTTAAATGAACCAATACATCATAGTCAATTCATGCATTCATGTTTAAAACTACATATTCTTCTTTATTCAAACACATATGTATGGAAATATATATTTTCTAAAATATACAAGTTCTATATAAATTAACCTAAATATTAAATAAAAATGAAACCCTAATTTCTTGATGATTATAAAATAAACAAGAAAATATGATAACAAAGAATGAGATGCAGGATATGACTATGAGATTTTGTAAAGAAATTGAAGATAGAAAAAAGAATGAAGAAGACTTGACTAGAAGACTGAATGAAGCTGCAGATGAAAACACAAGACTTAGCTATGAAAATGATATGTTGAAGACAGATCTGATGCATGCACAGAATGACTCAAATGAACTCATGAGACAAAAAGGTATCTTGGAAGGGGAATTGGCTGCTGCAAATCAACATAAAGAAAAATTCAAGAAAAGCTCAGAGGAACTTGATGACTTGTTGAAGAATCAGAAACCTAATGGTGACACTAATGGTCTTGGCTTTGAAGCTGGTGAAAGCTCTGGTACTGCATACACACAGGATCATGGCAAACCGGTAAGACAACCTACTACTTATAAATTTAATGGAAAATGCTTTAATTATAACAAGTATGGTCATAGAGCAAATCAATGTAGATTTAGAAATTATCAGAATACCAATACACCCACCGGCCAATGTTCAAAATGCAACAAAGTTGGTCATAATTCTGAAAACTGCAGAATGAATGTGAGCTGTTATGTTTGTGGAAGATTTGGACACTTATCTAATCAATCCAGAACACAAACTGGCATAGGATATGGAAAAGCTATTCAGAAAAATAATGTGACTTGTTATGCCTATAACAAGATTGGACATATTGCAAAATTTTGTAGAAGCAAGTCCTCATCGGTAAATAACAAAGGTCCTAGTTTGAAAGGTAAAGAAAAGGTCGAAGAAGTAAAGCAGGAATTCTCAAAACAATGGATCAGGAAATCAAATCTAAATGGTGATAGGAACACTCCTCCACTGGTAGAACAAAGTAACACTCCACCGGCAGGAGACTCTTCATCTAACTGAAGAAAATTTCCTTGAGGGTTTAGCAATCAAATATGAAACATGCTATTATTCCCTCGGTTGATGGTGAGAAGTTGAAATTACTTCTATATTGGTAGATAAGTTAAGTCATTACTTAACCGACAAGCATTAAATGTAGTGGTTGGAAAAAATAACATTATAAATCAAGTGTTTTGGCTCCAATTTCATTTCATTGAGCATTTAAACAATCAAAGAGCATGAAAATTCTTGAGCAAAGACATTTCGAGCAAAGAAGCAAAGCAATTCAGCAAGCAATCTTTCCTAAGGAAGATAAAGCTATTTATAATCATGGCTTCTTCATCTGTTCCTAAATTCATAGCAAACCCTACTATAGTCGAAGTGATTAAATGCCCTAGACTTGTATTTCAGTTAGTTCCCAAAATTGCTAAGAAGGATGATAATGTTGGTGCATTTTCTCAAATCCACAAAGGAGTAGTTTTTGCAGAAGACCCTAGAATGTACATTCATTGTCACATAGAAGAATTAGGTGATGAGGAAATCAAGAGCATGTATAAAACTGTAATTTGTGATGATTCCGGTAATGTGAAACCTGAACACAAAATAGTTGAAACCCTAGGATTGATTGAAATTCTTAGTATTCCGGATTTTCTTAAGGATGTTATAAGGATAGTTTTAAGTAGGGTTCATGGTGAATTCTTCTGGTTAGACTCAGTTCACAAAATCACAAAAGAGGCAGTAAAGGTTGTGACAAGGTTACCCTCCACTAGTAACAGACCTCATAAGACAAAGAAGGTCTCAAATGACCTGGTGATGAACCTAATAGGTGCAACATCTGACAAGAGATCTTTAAGAGTAAATGATGTAACTGACATCAATGTTAGATTCACTAGCATGATTTTAGGATACAAAATCACACATGCAAATAGGTTAAACTCGGTCTCTGGCCTATGCATAATGAGTGCCTATGATATGATCAAGGATAATGCAAAAATAGATGTGTGTGAATGGTTGAAAGATGAGCTTATTGATAATCTTGGAAAAATTAAGAAAGACAAAAATGAGACATTTATATTTGGAAACCTACTTGTCTGTTTAATGCTGCACATAACAAAATAGGTGCCTGGTATCGGTAATAAGAATATTGGTTTTGATATATTGGTAGGCAAACAATTGTTTGATATACTAAATAACATGGGTGAAAATAGAGAAAAGAATATAAATGAGTACTTTCAGGCATTGAAGGTCCGGATGAATACTAGAGTCAGACTTTCACAAGCAATTGTAAATAAGTATAAGGATGAAATATGCTTTGTTATTAAGAAGGATGAAATTTGGATGGAGGCAGTTGTCCCAAGAACCATTTGGGTTACTTAAATGGGTTATGAAACTGATGACCACATAATTGAAACATATGCAAAAACCCTCCTGGAAGCACTCATAGAACCTAAAGAAGAGGTATTTGGCAGTGCTGAGACTATTGAAAACCAAATCCAATCAAAGATAAGGGTAAAGAAGGTAGAAGCAATAGTAAGAAGAAGATCTAGGCAAGCAAAGGCTATCAAAGAAGATGTACTTAAACAAACTAGTATCACTGAAGATGAGTTAGAAACACTACAGGCAGAAACTCACCTTTCACCAGTAGCAACTTCTTCGGAAAGTGACATGCCAGCTGCATTTAAAAGAGTTGTGAGGAAAAGAAAACCTTCACCAGTATCTACACCTTCTCCTAGAAGAACCAGACAGAAACAACAGGCAGTAAGGCCCCTAGCTAAGAAGATAACTCCAAAGAAGAAAAAGTTAACACCCAAGAAGAAGACTCAACAAAACATTGCTCCAATTAACAAACTACTAGATGAAATAACAGAGGATGGATAGCTGAAAAACATCAATAAACTATATGATTCATTATCAGTTGATGACAAGGAGAAAGTTGAAAACAATGTAATTCTACACTTGGACATTTACAAGAAATTTCTAATGCAAGTTGTAGATGAATTACCAACAGAACTATTTAAAAGACTTGAAGATAGAAGGCAAGTTGTCGTAGAGCTTGATGAGAAAATGAAAATTGAAAAACTACTTGTTGTTTATCTAGTCAACTCACCAAAAGAGATAGAGGATCTAATCTCTGAGGCTAACTGGTTAGTATTTTCAACTGCACATTGGCATATAGCACTTATGGTTGGTAGAGTAAATGAGGTAGCAGAGGAAACTACTAATGCATGGGACATATTCCTTGTAGAGAAGGATAAGTAGGAAGAATATAGAAACCCTAAACCCATCAAAGTATATCAGAAGGATAAGGATAAGGGAAAATGCAAGGTTGGTGGACCACCTAACATAAAAATAAAAGATAACTTATCCCCACTACCTCTGAATACTCCACCGGTAGTGACTACTAATAATCAACTGGATAGTGAGAGCATGGATATACCACAAGAGGACACAAATCTTAACTCTGAGGTATTATACATAGTGGACATTGATACTCAAAAGGTCAATATTGTGGTAGATAAGGATACAACTAAGAAGACAAATATGGCTAATGAGCAATCGGTAACTGATGGTACAAAAGGTAAACTGGCAGATAATAAAACAGAGCAACAAGTAGAGAAATAGGCTCTATCACCACAACAGGTTCACACAGAGTCAGTGCCACCAGTAACAGCTGAGAAAGATAAACCTTTTCTTAAAGAAATGGAAACACAAACTAACCTACTAGAGGTCACCACAAGCAAGGATATTGTTCCCATCGGCGGAATACAGAGTGTTGGCTCTTCAAGTATAGAATTCAAACCAACTAATGTTACAGAAGTTCTTTTGGATTCCATAAAGAAGATAAAAAATTGTAGCTCACAAGCTTACAAGGTAATAGATGACACCATTCCAATTTTGAAAATGATAGCACCAAAATGTAATGTAGATAATAAGGATTCTTTGAGTCAACTTGACACTTTGTCTAAGTATATTACTGAAAACACTGCGACAGTTGAACAAATAAAAGAGGAAGCATTCAAGGAGAGATTAGAGAAAGAAGAACACAAATTCTTTGAGGAAGAAATAAAGAAGTGTACAAGGAAATTTGACACACTTCTACCAGAACTATGTAGCACATTGAAGGAATTCAAAACTTTGTACAAGGATACATGTAAAACTAAATTTTTGACAGTTGATATAAACAAGAAAATTAGCAAGATACAGGAAGAAATAAATCAACTAGCTAACAATTTCATTAATTCATCTGATTCATTATCAGTTTTTGAGAAGAAAATAACAGGTTTTGAGGAAGAACTACTAAAGTTGGAAAGAGACAAAGAAAGAGTAAAAGGAAAGGCTAAAGATGTTATATGGAGACTTAGTCCAAAATTGGACTATCTCACCTCCTTAAGGAAAGAAATATTTGATGCCTTGGTTCAAGGATAGAAAACACTGGCAGAGCAAATTCAACACCTCACTGGTACAGTTCAGAGGACAAAGGCCGCAATAAAAGATAGGAACAAGTTCATTAAGAGCTTGAATCTAGTTTTGGCAGATCTTTTTCAGATTGTAACCAACCGGTTACAAGGATGAAGCAGGTAACCACACTCATTGACACTTTGACAACCTTTGTCATTGATGCCAAAGGGGGAGTAGTGGAATGAGAAAAATAATCAGTAAAATGACTCATCAACTCAAGGGGAGTACAAATTCTTTTGGTACACATTTTTGGTAAGACAATACTGACAGATTCTTTTTGGATGACAGTTTTTGGATTTTTCTCATGAGTGTTGCCATCAATGCCAAAGGGGGAGATTGTTGGCAAATGCACACTCCAATGAGACATTGTAGGTGATTGAAGGTTTTGTCATTGATGGCAACCTTACAATCCTATGACACCAGCAAGACAATTTATTGACACCGGAAAAGATAGACTCTACACCGGCATAGAGACCACCAATAGTAAAAGGAAGCATACTGGCACAGAAGCCGATAGGAATTTTGTTTGTAATATATTTTGTTTATTATTGTAAAATCATTGTAAGTTGACTTGGCAAGTTGTAAAATGACTCATATATATAAGAGATCATCGTAGAACATTTGAAAATGGATAGGAAGAAAATATATAGGTGAAATAAGGCAGACCTATTATGCGAATTATAGGTTAAGTGTTTATGTATGAAGCAGAGCTATAAACCGGTACTGGATCTGGCATAGTAGACGCTATTTTGAAGCAGTAAAAGACATTGGATTTATATAATCCATTTTGTAAGTCAGTGAGACTTCCCATTTTGTAATTGAGCAGTGAGCTCTAAGCACTTGGCCTTCCTGCATGTGTAGGCCCCTCTTGTAGTAGTAATATTCTCTTATTGGCCAGTAAGTGAATATTGTGGGTCACAAATCCCACCAAGGTTTTTACCACACTGGGTTTCCTCATTAAACTACTATGTTATGGTGTGTTTTTCATGTGGTTGTTGTTATCTCTGTTTATTGCATTACTTTCTATTTACCAGTTAGATACTAATTCACCCCCCCCTCTCAGTATTTGTGTGAATCCTAACAGAAGTTCCATTTCTCTTGATGGTAAGTATAACGATGATGATGTCTTGTATGTAGAAGGTATAAAGCATGATATTTTTTGTGTTGGATAGATGGTTGACAACAAATATGATTTGCAATTCAAGAATGGGAAATGTAAGATCTTGAGTGGTTCCGGAATTGAGACTGCATTAGGTACAAAGACTAAAGGTAATATCTTTCACTTGAATGCTGGTGGTAAAAGTTGTTTGATTGTTCAAATTGATGAAAGTTGGTTGTGGCATAGAAGGATGTGCCATGTAAATTTTGATTGCATGGTTAAGATAAGTTCTACTCAAGTAGTGAGAGATATTCCTAAGCTGGTAAAGCCTGCTAATCCTGTATGTAAGGAATGCCAATTGGGGAAGCAGATAAGAGTTACTTTAAAAAGAAAATACTATAGTTCTAATGGAATATTGGATCTTGTACATACTGATTTGTGTGCTCCTTATAGAGTGAGAAGCTTAAGGTGATAGGTACTTCATGTTGTTGATTGATGACTATTCAAGAATGACGTGGGCTACTTTCTTGAGGAAGAAGTTTGAAGCCCTGGTAAAGTTCAATATTTTTAAAGCTATGGTTGAAACTCATACTAGACTAAAGCTGAAGTGTTTGAGATCTGGCAGAGGTAGTGAGTTCACTTCCAATGAGTTCAATACTTTTTGTAAAGAGCATGGGGTGAAGAGAAAGTTATCTTTTTGGTAGAACCCTTAGCAAAGTGGTGTTGTGGAGAGAAAAATAAGAACAATTCAAGAAGCTACTAGAACAATGATGATTGAAGAAAATATTCCACATATCTATTGAAGTGAAGATGTGAGTACAGTGGTATACACTTTCAATCAGGTGCATATCAAAGGTGATACCGGTAAGACTCCTTATGAGTTGTGGTTAGGTCATGTTCCTACAGTTAGATATTTCATAATTTTGGAAGTAAATGCTATATCAGAAAAGATGAAGATCTATGGAAGTTTGATGCTAGATGTGATGAAGAATTTTTTTTTGTTATTTCACTAAGAGCAAGGCCTACTAGTGTTATAATAAAGATTGAGGAAGATAGTTGAAGTGCTAATGTGAAAGTTGATTCAAAGGTAATGATTATCATCCCAGATGCTCTAGATATGATTCGGATGATTAGATTGTTAGTTTAGGTAAAGGAAAGTAAGTGCAGACCCAAAATCAAACCTTGATTATTCTAAAAGAGTCTGAGAATGAAGGAGAAGGTACAAGAGCTAGTGCAAAAGAAAGATCTCAAGAGTCTGAAAATCAGGAAAATCCTAAAACGCCTAGGTATGTAAGGTTGAATCATTTAGAAAAGTAGATCATAGGTGATAAGAATAAAGGTGTGATGACTAGGAGGAGAATTGTTGAAGAATATTGCTTGATTTCTAAGATTGAAACTAAGGATGTTAGTGAAGCATGCAAAGATGAAAATTGTGTTAAAGAAATGGAAGGAGAATTGAACCAGATTGAAAAGAATAATACATGGATTCTTGTTTCCAAACCTAAGGATAAAAAATTAATTGGAACCAAATGGGTGTTTCAGAATAAATTGGATGAAAAAGGTGAATTTGTTAGAAATAAAGAAAGACTTGTTTGTAAGGTTTATTCTTAAATGGAAGGAATTGATTTTGAGGAGACTTTTTCTCCAGTAGATAGAATTGAAGTTGTTAGATTATTTGTTGCTTGTGCTGCTTACAAAGATTTCAAAGTGTATCTAATGGATGTCAAGTCAGCCTTTCTTAATGGAGAGTTGGAAGAGGAATTTTATATTGAGCAACCAGATGGATTTCAGTTGACAGATTAGAAAGATATGGTTTGCAGATTGAAGAAAGCACTATATGGATTGAAACAAGCCCCAAGAGCCTGGTATGCTAGATTGGATAAGTATTTGATGAAGCTTTAATTCAATAGAGGTACTATTGATAGTAATTTGTACTTCAAGATTGATCATGATAACATTTTGATTGTTGAGGTATTTGTTGATGACATTATTTTTGGAGGGAATGGTGGTTTGTGCAAAAAGTTTGCTGATGACATGCAAAATGAGTTTGAAATGTCTATGATTGGTGAGATGAAATTGTTTTTGGGATTGCAAATCACTCAATTGGATAAAGGTATTTTTATATATCAATATAAGTATGTGAAGGAATTGTTGAAAAAGTTTGGTTTAGATGATTCAAATCCATTTGGTACACCTATGATAACTTGATGTAAGTTGACAAAGGATGATGATTCTTCAAAAGAAAATCAGACTAGATACAGATCTATGATTGGTGGATTGTTATATTTGACTCAGAATAGCTAGATATTATGAATGTTATGTGTCTTGTTGCTAGATTTCAAGCTGATCTTAAGGAATCTCATGTTGTTGCTATGAAAAGAATTTTTAGATATTTGAAAGGGACGGTTTATTTTGGTTTGTGGTATCCTAAAGATGATGACTTTACTTTGAGTTCTTTTATTGATGTTGATTATGCAAGTTATGTTGATGACAGAAAAAAAATAGTAGTGGTGGTGCATTTTTCTTGGGTAAGAGATTGGTTTCATGGATGAGTAAGAAGCAAAATGCAATTTCTTTGTTTGCTACAGAAGTTGAATACATTGCTACTACTAGAAATTGTACTCAGGTGGTATGGATGAAGTAGATGTTGAAGGACATCAAAGCTGTTTTTGATGAACCTACTCCTATATGCTATGATAATTCAAGTTCTATCAAAATTTCTAAGAATCTGGTGTTGCATTCTAAGACTAAGCATATAATAATCAAGTTTCATTTCTTGAGAGAAAAAGTGAATGAGAAGGAAGTCACATTGGAGTATGTATCTAAAAAGGACCAAATTGTAGATATCTTCACAAAGCCTTTGTCTAAAGATACTTTTGAGTATCTTAGAGAGAGAAGCTAGGGGTGATTGCCCCTCCCGATGAGAACTAAGATGCGTGGATTTGCATCAGTTTAGTGGATTTCATAGAGATATCTTGTGATCCAGATTGATGAGTGGTGGCTTCTACTGAGTGAAAGTATTTAGTGTTGTGGTTCAGATGTTCATATTTCAAAGTTTGCCAAAAGGGGGAGAGAATCATTATTTTCATATGTGCCTTTTGCATTGATGTCAAAGGGGGAGAGAATCATGTGAAAAAATGCCATATCATGTGCTAGATCTCAAGGGGACATTGTTGAGAGTTATGAGGTTATTGTTGGTTGTTTAATTCATTCTTTGCATTGACTATTTTTCACATCCATATGTTGCCATCAATGCCAAATGGGAAGATTATTGGATATAGTTGAGAACTTTGCCGGAATGATGTAATGTCATTGATGTCAACATATTCCTTTGTGTGATAAGGCAAGGAGGGTGATAAGGATTAGATGGAGAAGAAGGGTCACAAAAAAAGAATAAGGGCCAACACTCAGAAATAGGTTGATATCAAGGAAAAAGAGCTGGAAGAAATGAAAAATTTTGTGATCAATATGAAGCAGATGATGGTTCATGCTGAAGAACTTATGAGAAACATTAAGCTATCCTTGTGCTTTCCTTTGGCTGTCTAGTGTTGCTTCCTTTGTCTTGTGTTCCCTTTTTGTTTTAGCTGGGAACTGTTCTATGTGTGGGTTATCAGGCACTGTTGTTTTCTACCTCTTTTATGCTTTATCTTTCTCCTTCTTTGTAACAAGGTTCTGGGTTACTTTCAAAAACCTGTTTTTAATTAATCAAAACATATTCCTCTATGTGTTTCATGTGTTGTAGTCAATTTAAATGAGTTGGTTTGGCTAGTGTGTTGTAGATGACTTGTTGCAGATTAAAGGGTTTTGAGATAAGTATCTCTAGTTGATTTAGATAAAGTTTTAGTGTTTTGCATGATGATTTAATCGAGTTATGTGGTTTGGTATTGTGGTTGGTTTCTTAGTTATTCAATGTTGATCAGTGTTCTATATTTTTCCACGCATTGCTCCACATTGCAATATCTTGGTTTGTGGATTTGGCAGAGTGGTTGGGATGTTCATATGTGTCCTCAATTCAGAAGGTTCATGATTTGGAGGTCTAAAAGTGAATCTTTTATTTTGACAGCCAGTTCAGTGAGTGTTCTTGAGGTTGGGTATAATGATAATAGAGATTATAGTAAGTGGTGATGTTGTTGTGGTAATTCAAGATGCTTGTGGATGTTTCTAGATCATTTTCTATCTGTATTGATGGTCTACATTGATCCTTGTTCTTGTTATGGATGATTTTGCTGGTATGTTTGTCTTATGTGATGTTCTTGGCCGACTAAATGATTGTAGCATGTTGTGTATGTTCAAGGCTTAATTCTTGGAGGTGTTTCATGTTCAAGGTGGTGATTTAGGTTCATACTATGTATTAACCAACATTATTTTGGTTCTCATGTTATATTGTAGCATGTGTGGTTATAGCTTTGTCATTTGTGTTGAGTGTTGAGCTGACCTTGAAATATAGGTTGATGATTTGTATAAATATATGTAATAATCATGTGAGAGATGTATCTACATGGTATCTATGAGTGTATCTGAATGTGTGTGATCAGATTAGTGTACGAGTACATTTTTTGATCTTTCATAAGTGTGATGAAGTGTGGCAGAGCATATCAGATTGTGTGCTTAATTGGAATTGTAACCAGACATGAGGAGATGTTATTCTATTAGTTCATGATCTTTTGGATGTAATTCAATTTTTTTGTAACACAGTGAGTCTTCCCAAGCATTGTAACCCTTCTTGTTATGTGATTTGAGCAGTGAGCTCTAAGTAGTGTGTAACAGGATATCATCTCATTGTGCCTAGGTTCCCACCGTGGTTTTTCCCTTAACCAGATTTTCCATGTCAAAAAGCTTGGTGTTATGTGTATTATTAATGTGGTGTTGATTTATTCTTTCATTCTTAATTATCATATCTAAATTTGTGTTTGAGTTGTGTAAAGTTTGTCAGCAAATTGATTCACCACCCCCCCCCCCCCACACCCCCCTCCCCTTCTCAGTTTGTTGTCTTGTTGCCAACAAGACCATAATGGAAAGTACCTTTAACATATTTGGAAATCCTCTTAGTTGTACTGAGACATGTCTACTTAGATTTTGACATGAACCTAGATACAAAGATCATTTCTTATGTGATATTTGGTAAACTAGTAGTTAAGTAGATCAGACTTCTAGTCAAATATCTATATAAAGAGGGGTCCATTAGATTTGGTACATCTATGTTAGAAAAGCTAATTACAACTTTAATGGGTATTGTAAAAGGTTTGAATCACTTAATCTAAAACAAATTGTAAGATATTTGAAGCATTGTTTTCTAAGACATTAATATTTTTTCTTTTTTTTGGTCATATTTCTATAACAAGAATGTATTGTATTTGTCCTAAATTTAGCATTTCAAATTCAACAATCATAACTACTTTAAACTCAAAGATTATTCCCTATTGTTTCATTTTTTATTTATTTTTAATGAAATGATAATTGATTAATATGTTTTGATGTTCGTTGTATGTATTGATGCTAGTTATTTTTCACAAATTTTCATTGACATGTATATTGTTTGTAAAAGATAAAATTAGACCCTAACTTAGCTAATATTACTCTTTTGAATGCAACAAAATAGTCAATTTGTTTTCTAGAGCCCTCCTATAACGAGTGATCTAAGAAAAAACATAATTTACAAGAATATAAATCCAAGGTGAAAAGAGGATAAGATGACATCCAAGTTTAACTTAAATTATAGATAATTCACTCTAGTCTCTTATCATCTACGGATTTATAATAAATACAAATCTACCCAGGAAAGATAAATAATATGATACTTAGTCAATATATCAATAAATTAAGAATAAAAGCATTTCAATATTTATATTCAAGGTATTCAAGATGTAAAAATAAAAGAAATGGCTATTTAAGGATGGAGAAGTGACTGTGGCAAGTCTTACAAAGGAGAGCAGCTATTTGAAGATCTAATTCAAGTATAAGGGTAAAGGAATCAAGTGAGATCATGACTGCAAAGCTTATAAGAACGGGTGTAGAATGCATTATGCAAAAAGATAGGGAAGGGGGAAAATGATCAGAGAATTCAAACAAGGTCTGGAGCTGTTCAGAAGAATGGATAACGAATGTTTATGGCCACATACAACGAGGACAACGTAATCATTTTCAATGAAGACATCAGAAGTTTGGTATGTATATCTAGAATTGTTATTCTCCACTAAAGCCCTCTATCTCTTTTTTTCCATTTGCTTGTCAAAGTACAACCATAAGCAGGAAGCCGCTGTTTTTTTTGACCTCATTGTAATAAAATTTGAATATTTATGGCTGCCTACTCAGAGATTTGAGACAGAGAGAAATTATTCCGTCTTTTGGGTGGTTCTGTTCAGCGTTTGGCCCACTTGCTGCCGACATTGACTGAAGCTTAAAAGACAAAAAAAAAAAACTTAAAAAAAAAATCTCAACTTGCATGGAAAATGCTGTAAAAATATCTCAACTTGCATGGATCTTCTACAAGGAACGGTGCATCTTCCTTCTGGAAGGAAGAAACCTCAACTTTTCACACTGTTAAATTCTCAGTCAAATGGATTGTACGAAGAAATTAGGAGGTGTGGCTTTAGAAGTTACTCACGTTTCTCGTTGCAGATGCTTAAAGGATATTTGTGAGGGAAAAAGGATTATATTTAGAATCAAAGTTATCATAGAAAATATGTCAGGATGAGAGCAAGAAATGCATTAAAGTTGAAGGAAACCAAGTTTATAAGACCCTCAGAATAAATGTTTCTTTGCAGTTTCGAATTGGGTATCCAGACCACCCTTAAGTGCCAGATACTAGAACTGGGTTTGTACAGGGTGAAACTGCTGAACAACGAATTTCATTGATTTTAAGTTGAGGAAAAAGGAAGAGCTCAGATGAAGCTCCAAAGTAGATGAATTTCAAAAGAAATAATGACAAATGACAGCCACCATGTTATCCGTATTGTTTATACAGACATCCTAAGAATATTTTGATTTTATTTGTTATTTAATTAAAAATCAGAATTAAATGCTTTTTTTTTCAATTAATTAATAGATTTAATTAAAATAGCATCTTAATATCTGTGAGGGTCCCATGGAGGAGGCTTCCTAAAAAATAGAGCTGAAGCTGTCGAGCTTTTTTAGGAATATTTTAAAGCTGACGGTCTCTGAATTTTGTTTTGTAGCAATTTCAGCTTCTAAATTTAAGGATGTCATGAACTTTGTAGTGGAAATTAACTTAAGTTTAAACTCCTCAATTTAAGTAAATTGGTAGTAAACAAATTTAGTTCTTTTTCTAAAATTTATGTAATTGACAAATGACATAATACATTCCTAAGCTGGTGGGGCAATTTCTAGCCCCAACCCATTTTCACCAGCTTAGATTTTCAATTGTAAAAAGTAGGGGCTCTATTTTTTAAGAAAAGATTCTAATTAATTCAGTAGTCAAATTTTTATTTTTTTTCTTGAGACTGCCTCTTCCTTAAAAATATAGCTTAAAGCCCTCCATAAGACCCCTGCCTGAATAGATGTTGACTATAATAACTGCAATTTTAAAAAATGTTACGGGCTAGCCGCAATATTTGAAAAGGTTATGAGATCAGCTGTATAGAATGAATTATGCAAAAGATAAGGGAAGGAGGAAAGCTATCAGATGACTAGAACCTCTCTTTGTCAGATAATGCAAATGACCAAAACGATCGGATGGTACGCTCAGAACTACGCATATTGTATATTTATGCTCTGTCAGAAACAACGTGGAGATGTAATCATTTTCAATGCAGACATCAGAAGTTACGCAATAAAATCTGCATGGTCATGGCTGCCAGCTCATAGATCTGAGACAAAGAAAAAGTATGCCGTCTTTTAGCTGCCCACTTGCCGCACAACTTTAACAAAAACACATGCAGACATGGTTTACGGCACACAAGAACATGCAATATCAAGTAAAACCCTGAGATCATGTTTGAGGGTCCCATTGACGAAGGAATCATATCACTGATTACTGCGTAATTCACTAGGAGGCCTTCGCTGTAGTCCATGATAAACTTCTATCGATAAACAAAGGTTGTTAGAATTGATCAAATTATATATCATATTACTATGGGCAAGGCAGCTGTAAAGCAACCAGTTGTTTACAAAAGTAAGCAGACTGAGTCCATATATTGACCACAAACCATGAGATCTTTCTATATAAGAGGCCTTTTAGACTTGGTTAATGTAAACACTCGCTAGGCAATTGGCATCATATTTGTGTGGAAATGGCTAGTACAACTGTTTTCTTCCTTTTTGTAATTTGTGTGGGCTACATGGTGGGCGTGCAAGGAAGTGGGTGTGCAGGGTATGGGGAGTGTGGTCTGAATGGAATATGTCAAGTAGTGGATGGTTCTTCCCATTGCAGATGTCCTGCTGGATTCGACTTTGTTGACAAGAGAAACCCATCAAAGGGATGCTTTCAAAGACCATCACAGCAGACTAAGAAGTGCATTACAAGTGGTGTGAACATGATAAATGAAGGGAACATAGATTGGTAGGGAAATGATTATGAAACCATGACTTCTGTCAGTCAAGCTGCTTGTACACAGGCATGCTTGGACGATTGCTTTTGCACAGCAGTTATCTCTGCCACTCTCGATGGCACTGATTACTGTTGGAAGAAGCAGTTGCCTCTCAGAGATGGCCGTGCAAGCAGCACCAGAACTGCTTTTGTCAAAATGTCCAAAGCTACCACTTGCTATTAGTTGGATAACTTGCTTTGAATAGCGCCTCAAAGGTTTGCTAATTATGCCAATATTAGTATAAGATAAATAATGGCAGTTTAATGTAAGGACCTGAAAGTTTTGCTAATCATGCCAACAGTAATATGCTATAAATAAAGGAAGTTGATCTTAATCTAGATAAAGATTATGATCAAACTTGAGATCCTTTTTTATTTTGTGTCAAAATTAGACTTATGAAAATGTGCATACTAGCTTGAATTTGGGAGAGCATTTATTGCTATGCAAATTATATCAAAAGAATATCACTGCCGATGTTCGCAATTATATGGGAAACAAAGTAACCATATGCTAATTTAAGGTAAATAATCATCACACATAAATAAAACTCTCAAATTATACATGAAACAATGACTAGAGCATATTTTATATATATATATATATACACACACGATACCCAGGGTATTCCCAATCTTCACGTCAAGTAGTCCCTCATCTTTAATCTCGGAGGGAGTCAAACACAAGATCGATGGGGAGAAAACCCATCACCCAAGCCAACTCGCCTTTAAGTCTAAGTTGAGCATAAAATACAGGAGATAAAATCTACTCTCATAGAGTTGACCTTAAACCCTCCATTGTTCTATTAATAAACTAATTCCACTCACTTGATGACAACCTTGACCTTGTGAATGAAATCTAGTTCTAAGAAGTGGGGCAATATTTTTGGGATACAAGTTTCCAAATATTCATTTTTTTCTAAAGTATCTTAAAACATTTCAATTTTTCCTACTAATATAGGAATTGATTCATCTTAAAAATTTAGTGCTATAGAAACAAAAGGGTATGTGGATTCTTTGTCTTGATAAAAGCCAAATCTAAAAGAAGAATTAAAATTTTCACCTTCCCTTTGGATAAATGGCTTTAAAATTTTGTTATTAATAAATAGTGTCTCTATCTAACAATATATGTATATTTTAAGAAGTACCAAATTAGATGCTAACATGGAGGTGTTTAATGCTAACCTATGTTCTAGTTAGGGTATATTTTTAAGTAGTCCTACTGGAAGGAGTGACCTTTTATTTCATTTTTTATAAGGTAAGAGAATGAAGGGAAAATAGTTTTTATAGGCTTCTTTGATAGAGTAATATACGTGGGACAATAAGGTGTATATTTTCTTTGGTGAGGCTACATGTTTGACGAAAAATGCTACATATTTAGGGGAAGACACCACATATTCCTTAGGCTAGGTGGTTTGTATTCTAGATGATGTTATATGATCCAAGCCTATAGCTACTAGAATAGGATAATGCATGCATGAGTTTTCCTCTGTTTTCATAATGAATTTAGATATATTCAACATCCATTATTTACAAGAAAGTTTTTCATCACTTCCTCTTTCTATAAATGGATTAAACCTTGGGGAAAGAGATCCAAGTACCCTCTTCACAATCATTACTTCTTTCACTTCTTCACCAAGCCTTTTGATGGTATTGACAATTTCATCAACTTGGAGAATTTATGTGACAATATTCTATTCTTCCT
Source organism: Cryptomeria japonica (assembly GCF_030272615.1). Lineage (NCBI taxonomy): Eukaryota > Viridiplantae > Streptophyta > Pinopsida > Cupressales > Cupressaceae > Cryptomeria > Cryptomeria japonica. The sequence goes on along the minus strand of NC_081414.1, from coordinate 111,778,360 downwards.
TCATCTTCAAACTCTCAAAATGTCCTTGGTTGGTCTAAATTTTTTCTTTCTTGACCTTGTATTTGTTGGCAGTGGGCCAGTGTCCCTCGTGGAGATTCACGACATGGTTTAAAATCCTCTTGTGGATTCTATAAGTCTAGTGGTTGTATCGGGCATTGACAGGACAATCTTTTGGTGCAATGGCAACCCTAGCTTGTACCAAGTGGTATCAGAGCTTGGTCACAGGTTCAAATCATGCATGTCACGGTGAGTGATGTTGGGAGGGGGATTGTTAGCAATGGTCCAGCATCCCTCGTGGGGATTCGCGGTATGGTTTAACAACCTCTTGTGGATTCTATAAGTCTAGTGGTTTTATTGGGCATTGACAAGTTGATCTTTTGGTGCACCTGCAACCCTAGCTTGTAACAGTAATCACATTTATAGATGTTATGTAGCTTGTCCCAAATCTTCTTTGTAATCTTTGATTGCATTATCTTGATAGAATTAGAATTAGATAAACCACATAAAATACCATTCTTAGTTCTTCTAGAATTAAGTGGCCATTTACTACATATTGCCAAATATAAAACCCTCATACCATCAAATGGTAATCCATCCTTTCATTCATGAAAATATAGTTGCATCCATCAAAAAGTGGTTCTTTATTTGAATAAAAATTTTCTTGTGTTTCCATGTATTTCATATTAGCTCCAATAACAATTGACAGACACACAAATAATGGAGGGTGGTGAAAAAATATTGAATTTTTTTTACTTTAAATTACCATATTTATAAAAACATAGAAAAAAAATCATTAAAAATACAAGAAATGAATAAATGCACACAAGTGAACACTAGATTTATGTGGAAACCTAGAATGGAAAAACCATGCTGAGAATAGTTGCTTGGATCTACTACCCAAATTTGGCCTCAAAAAAATATTGAACTTACATTAGTTTAGACTATAATTTAGGGAAATGGTGTTTAGTAGTCTAAACATGCAAAATGGGAATCATTTCCAATCCCATAATTCACTAGAGAACAAAAAATTAGGTTGAATTTATGCCCCTTGGAAGAGTTGGGCACATGTGGATTGATTATTCTCTTTTTTATTTGATTGATTGTTGGATGTCATTAGAGATTTAAAATGCAGGAACTAGGTAGAATGCTAGGAAATTCATCAATATCAGCATAAACAACAAATGTAGAAGTAGAAATCAACTAAGAAGTACAAAACTAGAAATGAGGTGTAGAGAGGAACCTATGCCTAAAATTAAGGATAAAAATGGCTAGAAACTAGAGCTAGGAATGATAGCCTTGACAGGTGTTTGGGTGGAAATATGTGGGTATGTGCAAGATCACGAGGAGCCAAAAAGTAGCGATATTCTGACTAAAGTCGTTATTGATATGTTGATTGAGAAATATCTATAACTTCCAAATAGTATCATATTTTTTGAATTTGAAGCATGCATAACATTCTAGGCTTCGTATACTATATGATTAAAAAAAATGAATTTCATAAATTTTTTACCAAGTTATGGTGGTTAGACATATGAGTTTTTGTATTTTAAAAAAGATGTTCTAAAAAAATCATAAATAATTATTTATTTTTGAAAAAAATATAAAAAAATATGTGTCACATCTAGACATGAGTCTTCTACTTATATCTAAAATATTATAAAAAAATATTTTGATTTGATTATGTTTAGGTTGGTCAGACAAACACTTGTTTCTTATCTTTATCATGAAATTTAAGTACTATTGCATTGAAAGTTTTATTTTTTTTCAAATAGATTTTTTTTAGAAAACAACTAGTAGCTTAAAAACTACATTCAATTTTCTACGTATTCTATTCTTACATATTTTTTAAATAATGTTGCTAACTTATTCAAATTTTAAACGTCAAGTTGCCTAACTTTTTTTTTTTTTGATTCTCATTGCCACTTAAGGGCTTGTTTAGCCGACCATGACCAAGTACATACCCATGTGTTAGATTTAGGCTCAAAAACCTTCAAAATTTCTTACCTCCAAATTTTAGGTCAAACTAGGAGGACACTTGCGCTAAGTGCCATAGTCCTAAAAAACACTAGTGCTAAGCACCATACTACTAGATGTTAGTAGTGCTAATTTCCTAAGTCTATTGTCTAGTAAATTTTGTTTAATAGATTTGTCTTAGTCTACAAAATGCTCTCGTATCCTTAGAATTTAACTTGGGCCTAATCCTAATCCTACAAAAGCATAGTAGTAGAGTTAAATGGAGTTGGGTTATTTAGGGGTTTGCCTAAGTGAAACCTTAGGCATGTGTTAACATCAACTATAAAAATGATAAAATGAGAGCTTACCCTTTGTGGGGAAGAAGCTAGATTTGAGAGAAATGTTGAATTAAAATTATTATACCTTTGATAGATGATGTAATGCTCTTTAGGTAATTCCTCTAAGTGTTGATGCAATAGCATGATAAATTAAAATAAAATCCATCATGAACATGTAGACTTGAAGACAAATTGCTATAGCTTGGTGCTCCTTTAATTATATTTTCTCTTTAATGAGGAATTGAGTTCTTGAAAAAAACTTGTAGATATATAAGATATGACCAAATGAATTAGGATGATGTCTAATATAAGGTCCTCAAGGTATTTTTGCATTTTGGCTAACCTACAATGGTAATATTTAAATTTTGAGATCATATTTGGTGATGTTAAGATCAACATGTTCCTCACCCAAAATTTCAGCCAAAAAAATTGTATAGTGTAGCTAAGTTGTGTTATCCTAACAAAATAGGCCTCAAATCATATGGCAACAAGATAATAGGGCCCTAATATAGGATCTAGAATTTAAATTTTAATTGATGACCTTTAACTAGAGAATAAAGAGCCATAAAATAGTTAGAATTGAAAATAAGCTTGAAATGGCATAGTAGAAGGCACACTAAAGAAAGGTCCCAAAGACGAATGTGAAATCATAAGGGGTTACAATTTATGAGACTACATTTAAGTGCCAATTTTGTGGGAGTATAGATCTACACACATATTTATGGTAAAGTACAAATGAAAAAATAGAACATCTTAGAGAAAGACAATCTAGTTATATGATGATACTAAGATTGAGGGATGATTAAGCCCCACATCATAACATCTTATCAAAATGTTAAAATATACACAAAGAAAAAAATGTTAGTAATAAATAAAGTTCCAAGTCAACTAGTTGAAGATACCTTGATGTCAAAAATGTGTCAACCATAATAGCATTTTTAGAATGTTATTGTAAGAGCAAAAATGGAATTATAGAAATAAAGAGAACATTAATGAATTTGGGAGAGAAGCAAGACATGAATTCCATTGGCCGACAAGATGTGTTATATTGGGCGATTCACACTTTTATTATGGATTCTACTGGCTAGCAAGTTGTATTATGCGAGGTGATCTATATTGAGGAATATTACAAAGAAAATTCCCTATTTTTTAGATAATTTGAATAAGTAACTACAACATGGGTCTTATAGGATGCACCAAACACAAAGATTACAAAATAAAGTCTTCTCTTTTAAATTGATCTAAAAAAGTAACTGCAAAATGGGTGTTGTAGTGAGCACCAAGATATGACACTACAAAATGGGTGTTATAATGTGCACAAAGAAGAAATTTAATATGAAACTACAAGATGGGTGTTGTAATAACAACAAGGACTTATATCCCCCTCTTTAAATTTTAACATCCATGTTGATATCTTAAGAAATATAGAGATCGACATCAAGGATAAACAACTTCACCTCCAAGAAGACATCTTTCATAAAAAAGTAGGTGCTCAAAGCTAAGAGGAGTATACAACTCTTTAAGCAAGGAAGAGAAAGTAGTAAAAGTGATACCTTTTATCAAGTATATGTTGGAATCCAAGAACACTGAGAGGGAGGGGTGAATTAGTGTTCTACCAGAATATAAGATTTTAACCTTATCAAAGCATTCATTCATCAACTGATAAGCATAAATACATGTAACTGAAACAAATAATGCAATCACATAAATGAACACCATAATAGAGAGAGTTTATACGTGGAAAACCTCAATGAGGGAAAACCACGGTGGGATTTGTGATCCACAATATCAGTTCACTGGCCATATGAAGAGATATTACATATAATAGGTGCCTACACATGTAGGAGGGCACACTGCCTAGAGCACATTGCTCATCACAAAGAGTCTCATGACTACAATCACTTTCTAATATAAAACAACAAAACAGAACTCATGACCTAATAGAATGACTTATATACCCTTACATATATTTATGCCATATGTCATCTTACATACAAAATGATAATACATGTCGGCTCATTACAAATACATATGAATTATAAAATTCTTTGCTAGATACCTACCTTTGTTGGATCTCCAAGTGATGTCGACTTCCCATACAGGTACCTAGTTTGTCGGTTACCTTGAAATCCTTGATGCCGGTGAAGTGTCTACTGGATGCTAGTGAACCAAAATATGTTTCCATCAATGACAAAATAAGAAACCGAATGAGTGTCAATTCCCAACAATATCCCCCTTTGGCATTGATGGCAACACTCATGTGAAAAATGGTTTCTATCTGTCCCGCCTATCCTAGAATGTGATACTACTCTCCCTGAGATATATATGCCATTTGAAATCTAATCCATACATATTTCTCCTTCTATTTTTCACATACATCACTCCCCCTTTGGCATCAATACCAAAAACTGGGATAAAGAATGAATAAATCAATAAAATTTTGTATAGGGGAATGTCTCCCAAAATACTTATTGTAGTTGAATGAGCTTGAAGATCTCCTGGTAAGTACTCTTCAAAAACTCCAAGTATGTGTCCCAACTAGATTTGAATGTCCCTAAAATTGACACAAGTCCATTTAGGGCATATGCATGAGATTCTTGCTCCTTGAGTTCTGTCGGTTTGGGCTTTCCTATCATATCTATACACTCATTATTTACATACAATGTGTTCAACCGGTGACTCACTAACCCTTTGAGTTCCTTAGCTCTCCATATTATTTTATCCCTGTCTCTTTCAAGAGCTTAAATTTGGACTTCTAATAACAAAATTTTATCATCTACAGATGTGGTTAAAGAATTTACTCCATCAAAGTTATTTACAATGCCTGCAATTGTATTTTGAACATATTTAATGTTTTTGTCGATACCTGCTATGAGTAAACTTTAATTGTAGCATACCCAATAAATATTTGTACATTGACTCAAAGCATCATCTATCATTTTTAGTCTATCTGCTATCTGTACCTTATCCTATTCAATCAAATCATCAAAAGTGGCCCTCTTGGCCTAAGCAAACTGGTTAAGAGCATACCAATTCTAGAGATCTGCTACAGTGATTGAAATTCCTTTGAAATATGCTCAGTCAATGTTTTGAGCTTGCCAGATGGGCTTGATCCCTTATCAATTTGGCATTTTGGGACTAACTGGTGCAAAATTGGAATGGAATGATCAATTATTTGCTTTTCTTCAGTCCCTTCCTTGATCATTTTCTGAGTTGCAATCATCATGAGTTCAATTGAACTCATCTCTGTTATGCTCTTCTACTCAACATTTGCAGTGGTAATTGCCAACAATGTAGTCTTGGCTACCGCTTCTCTGCCAAATTCCTCTCCTTTTTTCTTTGATGATTGTGCAAAAACACTCATCTGAGTTTGAACTTCCTCTTCCTTCTCTCCTTCCTAATTTTTCTCTTTATCTTTCTCCTCCGGTTTATTTTCTCCAATATCATCTTCTTTTGCACTGGTGGCTTTGCCACTTGGTGCAACATCTGTTACTATCGGTTCCACATTTGTTGTATTCATAGCCTATTCATTCTGATCCAGAGGACTATTATCCTCAACATCTATAACCTGTTCATTATGCATACTATCTTTTTCTACTTGTATCTCCTCTTTATCCTATACATTTGCTTATGCTAGAGATTCTGCATTTAATTCCTTGGAATCTTTCAAAATTGTGGATGGGCTATCCACTACACCTTTTCCTTTGCCATCAACCAGGATATCTGAAGTGTTAGACTTAGGATTAGCTTTCGGTGATGTAAATAAATCAGGGTTGTCAATAAATAATTTAACCCATGCCTCATTGGTTTCACTAATTATTTCTTTGACTCTAGCTGCCATAAGGCTAACTATCATGTGCTTGCTTCTGAAAATTGTTCTATTAGTAGTTTCAAGACACCTATCCATCTCCTCTAGGGTAATTGAACCACAATTAGTTAATAATACTTGAATATTTATGTGTTGGTCTTCCTCCATAGTAGATAATCTTCTAGCATTTAGATTATTATATAATTGTGTCAGTATTTGCTTTGCAATCTCCAATAAAGTCTTCTTATATATGTCCAAGTATAAAAAAACAACTTCCTCAATTTATTTTTTCTCATTATCATCCAAATCTTCATAATAATGTTTAACGTTCTTTAACATACCGTGCTTTGTTATCTCATTTATTAACTCAGCACAAGACATAGGTGGAATAATAGTTACATTACCAATTTCAATAGCTTCATCTATGTGTTCCTTCTTCTTCTTCTTGCCGGATGATGCAAGAGTTACTTTCACTGGCCTTTTCTTCTGAGTAGGCTTCCTTTCACCTGGCTGACTAGCCGGTATCTTAATGGTTACCTTCTATGCCGACTACTTCCTTGTCTTCTCAGCTTTGTCCTTTGGATCTTCTACCTTCTTTCTCTGCACCCTCTTGAAAGATAGAGAAATTTCATCCTCGGTCTCAGTATCTGAAGTAATTGGTGCAATAAGAGCTTCAAGTTGTTTCCTCTTCTTGACTTATTTGGCTGATGAGGCATCAATTATACTCTAAATATCTTTTGATACCTTTTCAACAAATTGACTTACTTTTCTCTGCTCCCTCTCTCTCTTCTTCTGATTAAATTCAGTATTAACTTCAAGTTCCTTTTTATTTGCAGTACCAAATGCTTTTTCAGATTCATCTGTCGGTGCATCTATAAGAATCCTAGCACATGCATCCAAAATTCTTGTATCTACCTCATAACCCATTTTCTCAATCCATATCTTCCGGGTATCACAACTTCCGTAAGAGTTTCATCCTTTTTCACCATGAAACAAATTTCAGCTGAGTATTTCTCAACTATGTGCTTTGGAATTATTTTCGTTGACTTCATAACTTTTTGAAATGATTTGAAGTATTCCCAAACTTTATCATCTCTTAGATTCCCCAAACCAGTGATAGAACACTTAATCTACCTACCTATTGGTATATCGAAGATCCATTGCCTTTTTCCCAAACCTGGTACCTCATTCAAGAAGAAAACAATTAGGCACACTAACAGAATTCCATACCAGAAAAATCCTTTCTTTTCTCCCTTGATCTTTCCTAAGTTCATAATTAGCTCCTCTTTCATCCATTCACACAAATCATACTTTTCATCCTTATTCAACATTTGATATGCGGTAAAAATACAAGAGCTAGAAACAGTGTTAAGTCAGTTAGATTGGGTTACCTTGTAACCTATAATCATGTTGACGAATTTGACATCTTTGTCAGTAATGGTACTAACTCTCATTGACTGATTATCAGAGGTTGCACCTATGAGCTTATTGATTTGATCATTTGATATCTTCTTCTCTAGTTTCTGACCTATCTCAGGTAAGCCAATGATGGCCCTGATTGCTTCCTTAGTGATCTTATGGGGTCTATCCAACCAAATAAATTCACCATGAACCCTACTCAGCATGTACCAGATTATTTCATCCTCAAACCTAGGAATATCCAAGATTTTGGTTAACCCTAGGTTTGCAATATGTTCGAATTCGAGCTTGATGATTCCAGAGTCATTCAATAGTTTAGATATGTACATTGATTTGATCTCAACTATTCCCAAATCCTCTAGATTGTAGTGGATGTAAGCTCTAACATCCTCAACATAAATAATGCCTTCAGGAACCCTCAAAAAATCACTGACCGAATCATCTAGAGTTACAATATGTGGGCATCTCTTGAATATTGGTCTCAGATGGTCCTTAACCTCTACTACAGTGGGATTTGAAATGAAAGTAGGGATAGAAGAGGAACCAACCTCCATTTTGAATGACTGAATTGCAAAAAATACCTAGAAATAATCATCGGTGACAAACCCTAGATATCTCCTTTGAATGCAGTTGAAATCACCGATGGTTGCTTCTGATCGCTCTTAATTTCCTTTGAGTCACTCTATATCACTCTGAATGCAATGTGAAAATACTGAAGTGAATTCTTCCTTTTATCCTTCAAAAAATCCAAATTTGCCATCGACAAAAATGCCTTCTGGTGAGAAATACCGAATCTCGATTCAACATGCTGGATAAACTTCTCAGATATCTAAAAATTCCTTCCAGATCTCTTTCCCATGGAATATGCATTATTTTCATGAAATTTTCCTACCCCTAAGGCATCTGCCTTAGTTGCTAGACGAGCTTCCTGTTAGTGCAGGAATATTCTGCTCTACCGGTTGAGTAACCAGAGCAGTTTCACCTCCTGATTGATCATCTGACTTCCTAACCCATCTCTTGGTATGATCATGCTGGATCTCATTGATCTTTTTCTTTCCTTTATCAGTTGATCCATCATTGCTAACCGGTGGATTTTTGCTTCTACAAAATTTGGCTATGTGTCCAATCTTGTTGCATGCATAGCATGCAACATTTCTCATTTGAATTATTTTGCTATAACTAGAATAATTGCTTGGCCTACACTGATTAGCCATGTGTCCAAACTTTTCACATGCATGACATTTTACATTCATTCTACAATCTTTTGTCTTATGACCATACTTATTGCATTTGGAACATTGATTGGGGATAGAGTTATAATTTTAATTTTCTCTACTTCTACATATGACCAAATTTATTACAAACAAATCATCTACCATTAAATTTGTCATCATTGAGTTGTCTTACTGATTTACTTTGGCTCCGATTGTTTTGATCATTATGCACACCGAATGTTTGATCTTCATTTGTAGTACCAGAGCTCTAACCTTGTTCAATTCCAAGTCCTTTGGAGTCTATATTCTGTCTTTGGCTCTCTAATAATTCATTAAGTTGTGTTGAACTAGCCTTGAATTTGTCCTTATACTCATTTGTAATAGTCAAATCATCTCTTAGGGTTGTCATCTGTCTCTCAAGTTCTTGTTCATTGTTTTGGAATTACACTAATTTTATTCTCAACACATCATTTTCATGATCCAACCTAATGCATTCTTCAGATTTGTCCTTAAGTGATCTAGCAAGGTCTTGTTCCTTTTTCTTTGTCTTTAATTTCCTTTTCCATCCTTATAGTTAGGGCTTGTGTTTCATTCTTCATAACTTTATTTCCTTGACTCATCTTCTGCCATAGGTTCTTCAAAGTGTCATTTTCTTCACCATCTTGATCTTGCAATTGTTCCCACAGTTCTTTCCTTTTGGCTTGAGCATTAGATAGCTTTTCTTGTAGAGTGATACTGAATTATTTTGTAGATCTAAGTTCAACTTCTAGCTTTATTTTCTTAACCTTTTCAGCTTCAAAATATTCAAGAGAAACTTCAAGCTACTACCTTAAACACATCTCCATGGATTCTAGATTCAGGATCTCCCTCAAGTTGTTAGGCTTCCTTCGAGGCACAATCCTCTGATACCAATTGTTGGAATCCAAGAACACTAAGAGGGGGGGGGTGAATCAATCTTCTACTAGAATATAATATTTTAGCCTTATCAAAGAATTCATTCATCAACCGGTAAACATGAATACATGTAACTGAAACAAATAATGTAATCACATAAATGAACACCATAACATAGAGAGTTTATACGTGGAAAACCTCAATGAGGAAAAACCATGGTGGGATTTGTGACCCACAATATTAGTTCACTGGCCATATTAAGAGATATTACATATAATATGGGTTTGCACATGCAAGAGAGCACACTGCCTAGAGCACATGGCTCATCACAAAGAGTCTCACTAACTACAATCACTTTCTAATACAAAACAACAAAACAAAACTCATATAATACATCTGCTATGCCTGATTGATTTCTGGTTAATGCTCTGACTGTTCTAGTTCTTAAACCCTAAACCTTTGCTGAAATAACATACACCTTATGAGTAACTTAGAAATCATCTACAAATCATTATAGAATATTGCTTTTCCAAACAAACGATGTCACATACATAAACTTTGCATGTCAAATCTTATCACAAATGTTATCACTTAAATGACCTAATAGACTGACTTATATACCCTTACAAAAATTTATGTCATATGTCATCTTACATACAAAATGATAATACATGTCATCTCATTACAAATACATAAGAATTATAAAATGCTTTGCCAGATCTCCAAGTGATGTCAGCTTCCCATACCGGTACCTAGTTTGTCAGTTACCTTGAAATCCTTGATGTCAGTGAAGTGTTTGCTGAATGCCGATGAACCAAAATATGTTGCCAATGTTGCCATCAATGACAAAATAAGAAACTGAATGAGTGTCAATTCCCAATAGTAGAAAGGGATCCTTATGAAGGGTTAATGACTATCAAAGGGGGAGGAAGAGTTATTTTCTTAAAGATATCTACCTCTATAAAGAGAGGAGATATTTAATAAAGAGGGAGAAGATCAAGGATACTATGGTGTATGAAAATGGGATCGGGTAAACTAGGGCCTAATCGCACTCTCATTCATACATTGGAATACAAAAGCATCTAAGGAAGTGATTCACTTTGACTATTGACTAACTCTTGTGAAAGAGAGTTAAGGAATACTCTTAGGGTTTCTATTCCTTTTCTACTATGAAAGAAAAAACAAGTCAAATGTAGAATAAAAACAAACCAAGTTAGTAGAATTTACGAAAGAAACTATGTTAACTGCAATAATAGATTGATATAGAAATGAAATTGACATGCAAACTATAGATATGAGAATGGAATTCTAATGTGCATGAGTCACTAAAATCTAGGCTTGATTGAGCTAGACCAGGACGTTGGGCATTGTCGTCCCTATTACTGTGTTGAGATGAAAGTCTGGAATCTGCAAATGGGAGTCCTGAGAAGCCAAACTACTAGAATCTACTAGAAAATGCAAAGGACCAGGGCGTTGGGCACCTTCGTCCAAGACAAGGACATTAGGCACTCCGGTCCCAAGGATCTGGACCTATTGAATAGAATTTGTTAAAGAAAATCCCTTGTATTTTTCCTTGATATCAATCATTATTTAAAATGTTCCTCAAGCTTCCTTGACATTAATGACAAGCTATGTACAACACAAGATACTCTCAAATGCTTGAAATCGTAGTTGGTACATAGTCTACATTAATCAACTAGATTGATTTGATTATATGGGTAGCTAATCTTTATACATAGAATTTTTTGATTAAGTTAAGTAGGAAAGCGACCCCACCCATTAAAAATATAAATTAAAAACCATCCATCAAAAATTAGAACTAGGGCTTGGAGATGAAGCCCACCAAGAATATCAAAAAATTTATAATATTTTACAAAACATAAGTTTGAACATATAAGTTCTGAAACATCATACTAAAAACATTTAAGAAGAGAGATAAAAATAATAAAACAACAAGGGTCATTATGAGATATATCCCCGACTATCCATCATTTCATTAAGCTCCTCCTCCCTAGTGGGTAAGTTATTACTCAGTCTTCACTTAGTACACCCATCTTGCTTCTTTGTAAGAGATTTTTTTTACTTTTACTTCTTAGTTTTATTTTCCATAGTCACAATCACTATCACACACTTTTGCATCACACCTCTATTGATTTTTATTAGGTTGTTGATGCCACCCTCCAGACATTTGATTCATTCCCAATTTATTTCATAGCCCAGGAATTTTTGTGTTGTTTCTAGGCTCTCTACCTTGACATTAAGATCCTCTATCTCTCCAATCATCACCAACCAATTGTGTGGTTCACTCGAGCCTTTTTCAAGATCTTGATATTCTTCACCTTCATAATCCTTTAGTTTTTTTATCACTTCCAAAGCTTCCTCGAGTTTAATTTTTATCGAGGAGGAACAAGAGAGTGAGTCTTTTGAGATCATAGTCAAAGGTTCATCTTGGGTCTCATCACTACTCTTATAATGTATACCATTAAAAGTAAAGTCTTCCATTTTATCTTCAATTATCATGTGATGGGGGTTTCCTAAATGGCCTCCACAATATTTTCAGCTACAGTTAATTTAGGAAGCGAATCATACATACACTTCATAGAGGAATTAGTTGTAGTATTTTTAGCTAATTCAGTGTTTGATATGTCAATAGAAGTTGAAGGGAAAACAACATGGTTTTTATTTGAGGAATGACAAACCACTTTTCCTTTTCCACTAACAAATTTAGGACAAACAATTGTAGAGTTTGTCAAAGGTTGCTTCCCCTTGTTTGGGGTAACTTTTGGGACAATGTCAATAATGGGGGTTGCGTATCACCACCAAGATTAGGATTTTTTTTCATGGGAGATAAGAGAAAGGATTTGCACAAGGAAATAAGATGTGAGGAGGATGACTCTTCATCTAGGTTGAAGTAAATTCTTCTTTTGGACTTACATGGCGGTGGAGGGTTTTGATCTTGGTCAATTGGGAAATTGCATGGCAGGGTAGGGCTAAAAAATAGGTATACTCCAAATAGTAGTTATAAATAGAATAGATTAAACATTTATGTAATAGAGAATAAACCCCCTCAACAACATAGTTACCTAGAGAAGTAAAAAGAAAGAACAAATAACTTGTTGGTTTGTGATGCCTCAAATGATTCAGGAGGGGTAAGTGGTAGCCATGAACCATAGCTATGGATTATACATAAAAATTGGTCATTTAGATAATTTTATTTTGTTTTGTATACATGTTCTTTGAAGTGGATAACAATTAAGATACCCTCTATTTGGGATAATGCTAAAAATGCAAAAGTGTATATCACCTCTTGGCTAATCGTTGGAGGAACAATGTAGAGCTAAGAAGTCAAATATTGATATTTTTATATTTTATTATTCATTAAGATTTGTTTAAAGGAAGTTTATTAAGGTGCATTGATTATAATACCTAAAATTTTTACTTGATTTGTAAAAATTAAAATTTAGTAATGGATTATTTTTTTTAAAATTAAAAATAGCTAAGAAAATCAAAATAGGAAAAATGGAAGACATGCAAAATCAATGAGAAAAAATAAACACAAAGCATTTTAAAAAATCAACATGTAAAGATGGATGTTTCCTTCATGAAGACAATAGGAATAGACCTCTATCTATAGATAAATTTTCCTCAAGAATAGACATTAAAAAAAGAGAAATTTCTTCTTGAATGTAAACAATTTTTTTAGCAAAAACTAATGAACTATATACTATATGCCAAAACTTGACTTATTTGATAGAAATGGGAGCAATGTCATTGGACTATAAAACTTGAAAATCCCATCCACTACAAATTTAAAATTAGAGAATGTATGCAATAAATAAATAAATCTAGAATGATTTGAGATTGAATTAAATTAATAAACTTAGGAAGATTACATATAGTGCCTAGGATAGAAACTAACAACAAGAATAGTGGCATGGATATACATGCGTGATGAATGATAAAATAATGTCTACATAAGAAATCTTATTCCCTAAAATAAAAATACTGTGTAAAAAAGATACCCTGTATAGAAAATCTACTAAAGTATAGGAAATAATATTAGAAAAGAAAATATCACTTAGTAGAGATATTGATATGAAAAAATCAACATGTAAAGATGGATGTTTCCTTCATGAAAGTTTCCTACAATAGGAATAGACCTCTATCTATAGATAAATTTTCCTCAAGATAGACATTAAAAAAAGAGAAATTTCTTCTTGAATGTAAACAATTTTTTTAGCCAAAACTAATGAACTATATACTATATGCCAAAACTTGACTTATTTGATAGAAATGGTAGTAGTGTCATTGGACTAGGAATGATTTGAGATTGAATTAAATTAATAAATTTAGGAAGATTACACATATAGTGCCTAGGATAGAAACTAACAACAAGAATAGTGGCATGGATATACATGCATGATGAATGATAAAATAATGTCTACATAAGAAAGTTTATCCCCTAAAATGAAAATATTGTGTAAAAAAGATACCCTTGAGAAAAAATCTATTAAGTATAGGAAAGAATCTTAGAAAAGAAAATATAGACTATGAAGAGATATTGATTTTTAAAAAAATCCTATAATCTAGGAAATAAAGGATAGAAGCAATCTTATCCTAGATTATAAGGTATACAACTAATAATGACTCCCAAATTAATTAGTTATTATGTACAATTTTAGAATATATATTACATCCACATAGTGAAATGACAAGGGCCATAACTAAATCAAAAAAAGAGAAAAAAAAGATTTTCCACTATTATAAAGAAAACATAATTTAGAACACAATAAATAATTAACCTTGCACATTAAAAAATGAAACTCCCTATTCTTTTGTAATTTTATCATTATGAATAAGTTACAAAACCTAGGAGGATCTATTAGTAAGTAACAATCATAATTCAAAGACATGTCAAATATAATTTTCGTAAAAAGTCCATTTTGGCAAGGAAAACTACAAAAATATTCCATTTCCTTAGAAGAATTTGAACAAGATAGATAGTCTCAAAACTCAAAGAGAGATGGAGTATCTATTTCACTAAAGAAGAAATCTTTCATAAAGACTCTTGTGAACTTGCTTTTTTGAAAGAGAAATCAAGATCAAAGAATATAATTCACAAATAACCTTCTTCTAGCCTAACTAACTAGATTCCTATTTGGGTTAGGCTCCCTAACCTTCCTCTTCATCTATGGATGGACTCTCTACTAGAGGAAGTGGGGGATGCTTTAGGCAAATTCTTAATGATTGATAAGGATTCTTTCCAGATTTATCACTCTACTTATGCTCAGATTTTGGTTAACATTGATGTCTCTAAAGGGCTTCCAGCTGAGTTAGAGATTAAATCTTCCTTGGGATCTTGGGTCCAACTGCTCGACTTTGAAGGTATCCCCTTTAGATGTCGAAAGTGCTTCCAGGATGGACATGTTGTTGCACGGTGTGAAACAAATAAAATGAAAAAAAGATCTGTTACTTGGTGGAAGGGTGCATCCTCTGAACACTATTTTGTTAAAAAGAAAAGCTTCTCCCAGGTGGTGGCACAGGTTCCTCGGGCTGATGTGCCTCTGGTTGCTGCCTCTATTTCTCAGGAATGTGTGGATGCTTGCACCTCGACTGATCGTTTGAAAAATGCTGGATCTTCTTCTTCAATGGATGACCCACCCATGTCCCAGATTGCTGCTGGATCTTTTGTTGTCCCTACCTCTGCTGTTCCTGCCTCTCTGGATGCTTGCTCTGTTCATCCTTATGTTGGGAGGTCCTCTATTCTGGATCCATCCTCTTGGCAAAATGCTGCTGCCAGGGTTGAGGAGGGATGGATTACTATTAAAAGTAAAAAATTGAAATTGTCCCAGTCCTCTTTTGATATGACCTTTCGATCCCACAAGGGTAGGACAAATTCTTGATCCTTCCTAGTTGGGTTAGGGCTGCTGGTTTTTTGCAGCCTGTTGGTGTTTGATGGGGGTATTTGTTGTTCCCCTTCTTTTGATTGGCTGTGCCGAGTCTCTATTGTGTTCTGTTTCTTTGAGTGGATTTTCAAGTTTATCTTTCGGTTTGGGTTACAGGTCCTTCTAAAACCTGTCTTGTAAAGGGTTTTTGGTCTCTTAAAAACTTGTTTTTCCTTAATCAAAAACTAGCTTTCTAAAGAGTCACCAATATATGTTAGACATGTATCAAAGTATTAAAACGGATTCCCATTACATAACCATCACCATCACAATCAATAACTCCAATTCTAACAACACCAAGTTTACCATAAAAAGAGTCATTAATATTGATTTTAAAAAAAAATAGAATAAGAAGATCACCACTTACCACATCTATTCACCTTCTTAAAAAAAAAGCCACACTTAATGTTTGAAAGCTTGAAATGGCTTAAAAAGTGAACGGTAGAAGAAGACTGAACCCTTGAAAATAACAGTTAGCAGCAATATTTTCATTGAGCACATCGAAAATCTTTATCCAAACTAGTTTAAGAAGATGCTGGCGGACTTAAGAGATTCTATGACTTTGCTGTAACCAAATTTAGAAAAGAATAAAACTAGAGCCAAATCTTAGAGAACCCCATGGAAAGAAGATGATGAAGAAGGATATTCTAAGCTTGCAAGAAATTTGAATAGTAGACTAGCTTCAACACTGCCACAAATGCCTCCGAATTTAAAAACAAAAAATGACATTGAAAAAATAGATGAACCACATTTTCCTCATTACTGCCACATAGAATATACATTGAAGAATCTACAAACTTTTCTTGTATGTTTTATTTCAAATAAAACATCTAATAAAAAAAAAAAGTTCATTTAGAAAAACAATTTTTGTTTCCATATTTTACTTCACCAAAAAGAATTACAATCCCATTTCTCTTATTACCAAGAAATTGCTATATTTTTTCTATATTTCAATACAATATTTTATTTTCATATTTTAAGCGAAAGATATTCATTTTCTACAGGGCGTTTGTCTCCTACTTCATGGATTATCTTAATGGCGTCACTACTAATCTGTCCCAACGAGCGTACAATAAAAAAATCGTTATACAACAAGGAAAAAAATTCAGGAATCCATTCCTCGTTACCTCGTAGAATTCGCCTAAAGTTATATCAGACTGAAGGAGTTATCATGTATAAGAGACTGACGCATAGTAAATTCCATATATAATAAAGCCATCTTCGAAAGAGGAAGCCTCTTCCACCAGATCTCCTTTAAAGCAAACTTAGAGCAATTTTTTTATTTGAAGAGGCCATAGCAGAAACAATACAAGGACATGGAGATTTCAGCAAGATTAAGTAGCTTTGTATTCCGTAGAGTGTTTTAAAGAGGATCAAATATTTGTTTTGTAAATATATTGGTGTGGGTAAGGATTTTCTTTAGTGGGTCACATCAGATATAAATGCATTCTCCACTAGAAAAAATAAAAAATTATCATTTACGGTTCAGATCATACTCTGAGCTGTAATCAGGAAGTAAAACACGTCTTGTAAAAGCATTATTGACTAAATGCCATGGGCTTTCAATAACATATAATCTTAAATATTCAAAATAGTGACTGCTATCTTTGACTGGGTATCGGGTATTTGATTTTCATTCACCATTGTTGTGAAATTACGGTGGAAATCAAGCTGAAACACGGTGTTATTAGGAATTGTTCATTATGATTTAGATGCTTTTATACATAAATATTTGATTTCACAGTTCCCAAAACACTCACTTGAATTTCATGCCCAACTCCTGATTTGCAGCATTCAGGGCTTCATTTTCTTCAAACCTTTAAATTGAATAAGAGTCACTCGCAGGTTATTACTACAATTCTATGTCACAAAATTACATAAACCAACAAAGTCAAAGTCTCCTCCATGAATAATGGATTGCATTTCAGAAGACTACAATCCCATACTGGTGTTTTACTTTCGTAAGTGATGTCTCTTGTCTATAAATAAGAAAAACATTTTAATACAAATTGTAGTACATGACTGTACATGCAGTGGGATAACTTTTTGTGCCTAATATGATATTGAATATCAAACAGAATGAAGTCTTTCCACACCCTGTTCATACCTTAACATGGTGCACCCAATTTGATAAGTGAAGCAGCTATAGCCGCAGCCAACGCTGCATTAAAATTGGGATCTGCCTTAATCAATGCCACTGGATCCAACCCTAATTGACTGCAATTCATATTGCTGCCATATGAAGGACTTTTGGACTGGATGATTCTTCCCGTTTGTGATTGTGGGTCTGGTGAGTGTAATCCAAGATTAGGGTTAGGGTTAGGTTGAGGGATACGATCATCGGTGAAGTCGAGAGTGATGGATGGACAAGAACCAGTTGATGAGATGGTAGCAATTGAAGCCGGAAAGGGCAACTCTTTGCTCCCACTTAAACCTAGGGTATTATGCGGAGGGTAGAGATGGCCAGAAGCAGAGTTCATGGCAGCCATAGCAAGTGGACTGAGCAAATGGTTATGCTCTCCTTCATAAGTCGTGCTCAAAATGCTTGGATTTTCACTGCATCTCTGTACTTTTTTTCTAACTGGACAAGAGGAAACCGCACATCTGTAATAAGCTCTCGGCCATGAGTTGTTCCTTGTCATTTTCTGCCCGTATTTGCGCCATTGGCAGCCATCGTTAACCTGAAAATATTTAATGAATTCAGGTTTTCACAATCTATCATTGTTATTGTTTTTAAGCTTGATTTTTTTTTTCAAAGTTCAACATTCTGATGATGGATCATTAAGAATGATTAAAAAGATTGATGCAAAAATTAACACACAATAAAATCCAACAACAACAACATAAATTTATTTACGCTTTAATTTATTGTTCTTTAAGCATACTATTTCTAGAATGATTGAATGTTAATTTGTACATTAATATTTTGGATCACATAATATGATCTATGATCTATAATTGTGTTCAACATCTAGATGATAGATTATAAAATGTAATCCCTAAAACAGACAATGAAATCCAGAATCTCTAAAATATAACTAGGTTATGGCATTTTAAAGAGTACGTTTTGATCTTGGTTTTCTCTTCGGTGTAAATATGCTTTTCCTGAATCCTAGGACAAAAAACACAAAGGGATTCTTACCGTGGATGTGTCTGATCTTGACTGGACATACAAGATTTTCTTTCGCTGTTGTACTTCTGGAAGGCCGGGTCTCCTGCTCAGTGCATGAGGTTTTTCACTCGCTAAATCCTCATCTATGCACGAATTCCCTTCACCATTTGCGCTTTGCTCCAACTCAGGGTTCAGTTTCCTCTTCTTGGAGGAAAGCCAGTGACTGTCCGTGGAGGATTTAGAATGCTTCTCTTGCGAGCTTTCAGAAAGTGCAGTGCTACAATCCATACTCTCCTGGTTGAGTTCTTCATCATTTGTTACCTCTGCTATATCTAACCCTAATTTCAGATTCTTTGCTTCTGATTTCAGAGATTCATTGCAACAATCTTCCTATAAAACAAAAGCAAAACTAATGATTAGAAACCTGCTTGAAGAAAATTCTACCGGATAGAGTTACTTCCAATTAAATTATCTACCTGTTGATTCATGAGCAATCTATTATAGTCGCTATACATACGCTTGATCATCGCTGTGAGCTTCTGATTCTCATCGCCAAGACGTCTTAATTCACCCACAATCTGCACAACTCTCAAACATTAGTTAAAAAATTTTGGAAACAAGCCACACCCAGGTCTCTCAAATCATTATAAACAATCTTTAACAACAAACAAAACCCAAATCATTACAAACAAACTTTAACAAAATCAATCTCAGAATAAACATAATTGATGTGATTACCTCCTGGTGCATCTCATCTGAGACCCCATGAGAGGAGTATTTCCTGGCTTCAAGAATCTTGTCCATGGGAACCTCAAAGCTAAATACAAGAGAGAGAGACAAAGAAATTTTGTGTAATAGAGAAGCAGAGAACAGATAAATAAAGAATCACTCGATGTTTTTTCAACAGTAAATGTAAAGACCAGCATTGACTTGAAGATACCAAAAATTAAGATCTGCTAGTTGGGATATACGGAGTTAGGCTTAGATTATGCCACGCATTAAGATGGAAACTTGGCAATGTGATGTAATGTTAATAATATATAGAAGTGGTCATGACGATTCAATGAAGATTTCTTCATTTGAACGTCATCGTAAGGGCAATGAAGTTGAAGTTGAATGCCGAAGATTACGGAGATTACGAGTTTGAAACGCGTTTTTAGCCGTCTATGATTATGATTATTTGTTTTATATGATAAGCAAAATGCAATGAATTAGTTGGGGTTCATTCATTGTATATAAAGTTGCAGTAAATATGATACGGTGGAAATGTGCAGCGGTTTTGAGTTGAATCGACCAATTTTTGGGATTGGAAATCAGAAACCATCTGCAGAATTTGTCTCTTCATGGTCAAATATCCATGGTCAATTCAAGATTAATGTTTAGAAAATGCATCTGCAGAAGTTAGATGCATAGGTTAAACAATCTTTGAATTCATGACATCATTGTGACTGTAAGTGTTAATATCTCATCATGAGTTTGGTTTTATTTAGATTAATTTTTTATTAGTTTATTTATTAGGTTTTTCTGTTCCGGCAGTTTTGTATAACAGTTTACAATTGTTTTTGGCTCCTCTTTATATCTGCTTGTTTATTTTATTTTGAATGTATAGTTTTTTTATGTGAATATAAATTATATTCAGATTGCCATTCTTTCCATTCTTTTTTCTATGTGTTGCTAACAAAGATTCCTTTTATGTGAAGCATTTGAAGATTGTAGCTTTCTACAGAATCAAAATAAGGAAACAAAAATTGATTCATGTGAAATCAATTTATTTATTTGTACAAGAATTTCATATCTTGTTATATTTGGTAAAGTTTGGCAAGAGATTTTGAGCAATCCTATAAATTTGCAAACTGTGCAAATTCTATATACATTTATTTTCAATTTACAATGCAGTCTATTGTTTCATTGATTGAGGAAATATTAACTGGAAAAGATAGAAATTTTGGATTTGGATCATGCTAACGTTACACTAATCTATGAATTCAAGATGTTTGTATACTTGATATAAATCAAGGACAAGTATTAGATATTTTATTGATTAGAAGGTGTTTAGATGATTTAGAGACAATTGAAAACTTTGATAGAATCTTGTACCTTTGTAGCAGATTGAAATATTGTTTCAGGGTCAATTCATATGGTGGGGAACATTCAATCATTTGTTTTTGGGATCCGCAATATGCCATCTTAATGTAATTAGGATCAGCTTTTAATCTTATTTGAGGTACAACTGAAGGTTTTCTTCCCAATTCTTTTCTACTAATATGCTCTCTTGAACGAGGCTTGTTGTAAACCTCTTACAATTAAATAATAATATTTGGACAAAGACCCTTTATCTATTAAAAAAAAACAATTATCAATCTTTTTTCACAAATATTTTATAATAAACTTAAATACTTATATATCATTAAAAAAAAATTTATAAACTCTTTACTATAAAAGATTTATCTTTAGATGTGAAAATATATATTGTTTTAAGATATTTATAAAATATTTATATTTATTAACACTCGTTAAAAAGAAACATAGACGACTTTATTCTTCTTCATAAAGAGAAGACTATAATTCGTGTTTTTCGAATAGGAATGACTACCTTTCACATGGCAATAAGCATTCATCATTTACCACTCCACTACATGTAGTTGGTGATGACTGCAAAATATTTATGATGACAAAGCAATAGATTCAAAGAAATAAAAGAACTGTTCATACTAGAAATTGTATAGAAACATTTGTAGGCTGTGTTGCTACGTACAGCTTAATAATCTATCCGAATATAGATGATATATGGGGGTTCAATGTATATATATATTTTTTATTATTTTTAATTTTATAATAAAATAAATATTGCAAATAATATGTTTATTTAATATTAATATTAAATAATAATGTTTATGATTTAAATTTGAAGGTTATATAATTATATTCAATTGTAAGATGATTACATTATATAAAATTGGAAACCATTGTTTGATCATAGTTAATTCGTGATAAATATATTTTTAATGTGAGATGTTTTAGCATTTGAAGGATTATTATTAAATGATACTTATCATAAATTAAATTTTCAATAAGTAATGTTTATCATCAAATTTATATCTTAACAAGCAAATTATATATCTTATGATGTCTAACATGGAAGTTAATTCTAAACTAAACTGATTTCTCTTTTATAAATGAAATGATTAAATTAAAAGTTCTCCAGAGAAATAACATTTATTTATTACTACTCCATGAACAGAATGGAAATAATAGGATTCATATCTAAATTATAATTATTACATATACATTGAGCATGACATATTAATAATGTTGAAAAGGATATTACAAAAAAAATGTTCAACCATATATAATCAATGCTAATTTGGCATCTTATCCATCAAGAGAATGATATATAATTGTCTTATTTTATCATTACAATTTACCTTTAACTATTAAGGGATTTAGTATTCAAGAATAATATTCCCTTAACAACAATCCATCCCATTAGATAGTGTGAATGTTTAGACTAATTTTCTTGATTCGTGTAAGGAAATACATCAATGCATCCATTATAACATGTCTAAATGACTATCATTTCCCTCCTAAAAGTCATATTTCTTATGTGATTTTGATAATTAATTATTTATATATCTCATTCTTTTAACATCATCTATCTAATATAGTGAAATCCAACATATCAAAAGATATGTTGTAATATAAAATCACTCATTAGATAGATTCATAAAAGGAGGAGAATTGTTCTACACTTCTATATTGGTATTCACTATTATTCATGGTCTTAAGGTCTCTAAAATTATCAAAAGATTTCCTAGAAGAACTAGTCCATACAAAGAATTTATTAGAGTTAGTGGAGGATTCTAATATTTAAAAACTATTTGAAAAAATAAAAAAATGAGGTTATTATTAAAGAACATCCAATCTTTAGAAAAGCGAAGAAAATGAGGTTATTTTTGGAGTTGGAAATTATGTGCCCACTATATTTACAACTCCACATCTACCTCATGTTGATATTTGGTGTGGGGTTTATTCTATGCTTGTGTGTTTTATTGTTGTGACAATTTCTCTTCTTTGGGTGTGTTATACCCTCATTATGTTTATTCATCTTGATGTTTTGGAGCTAGCGTTTCTTTTGGTTGGTAGTAATGTAGCCATTGTGTCAAGCCCTCTATCTCTGCCTTAGCTAAAGTTACTAATTTTATTAATGGAGTTGTTCATGGTGTTATTTATCCTCTTCGATCATTTTTTGTCGTTGCAAAGAGTTCTTTATGTTGAACATTTGGGATACTAAGAGGGGTGTAGGGGGTTAATTAGTATACCTTTAAATGAATTAAAATCCTTAAACAACCACCCACATAACATTATTATATGTAGTAAATGAAAGAAAACTATTAAAGAAACACATAACACTTGACACTAGGATTTTTATGTGGAAACTCGTAAGGGAAAAAACACAAAGAGGTTTACGTCTCAATATCTTATAACCAGTTATAAAATATTGCAAAAGTGTTCACTGTATGGCTCAATGCTAGAGGGCTCACTACCCAAATAAGGCTCACTGTTGGAGGGTGTTGGCAACAACAATGAAGGAAAACTGAGAGGGGGGGTTGAATTGGTTTTCACTAGTTAAGCACAAATGCAAATCTGATCAACTGCAACAATGAAAAACAAAAACACAATAATAGAAACACACAAACACCAATATTTTAACGTGGAAAACCTAGTTAAGGGAAAAATCACAGTGGGATCCTACCCACAATAAGATGATACTTTGTATTAGTATGTGAAAATATTACAATGGGGAATGCACATGCATTTAGGCACACTGCCCAGAGCTCACTGCTAAAAATAAGAAGATACCCCTATAGGTGCAAAGTGGAAAATTGGATCCTAGTGACTCCCCACCTAGGAGAGACAAAGGAAGCCACTAGGATGATTTTCACTTGGGAAGAACTTTACATTCAAAAGAGGGATTGAACCCACTAGATCAAAATCCAAGAGAAAGACAAGGATTTGAATACTAAGTGGATTGCAAGTGGTTGAAGTATTGTCACTAGTACATTTGGGCCTAATTTTTGACAGCTAATTGTTAGATTTGTGACGATCAAACGTCAAAATTTTGACCAACTTTACCATCGAAAACTCTTCATCAGGCTTCTCTACGATGCCATTTGCGTCGGTTGTCCAACGATGTAATGAAATCATATGACAACGGCTATATTTGTACCCCTCACCACAAATATCAGTAGATTTCCGTGGGATTTCTGATGGATGGTATGATTTCTCCTTGACGACCGTTCGACATGGAAGTGATGTCGGATATACAGCATCCTTGTTGGACGTTTCACTAGTTCTCGTCAGAATTCCAACAGTGAGAGATGATGTGGGTCAAACAGCTTTGCTGTTAGTGAATGAAAGCATTGAACGAGTTCTATTTTTAAAAATTGCATTAAAAATTTATTGTTTATTTGATTCAGTCTTATTTGCAAAAAATGATTATCAATGATCTTTCCTTTCTCTAAGAATTATCTAGGATCTTTCTGTTAGATAATATGTAACATCGAATGACTAAATATTTTCTTTACAAATGCTTATTTTATTTAATTATTATCTGAGCGTGAATTAAAATTTATATCTGTACAGAAGTAGAACATACAAGCTTTAGAGTCATGTGTAAGCAAATTTCCTAAAAGAAAGCAAGTAGGCATTATCTTGAATGACATGGAAACAAGCTCATCAGCTGCCTAGAAGAGAGCAATTGGAGAATGGCAGTGGAAAGTGTTTAAGGGTGATAAATAGATAGAGAGTATGCAATACAAACAAACAATGTATGGAGTGTCTGATGTGACATCATAATTTATTTTCGGAGGGACTAACTGGTTTTGGAGTTCCTGTGAAACCTATTGGGCCACGCTTTGGAGGAAATCAATGTGTTCATGCAAGAAGCACCTTTTTTCTATTATGAGAATGATGGTTTTGCACCGAAGGATATTTGGAAGTCAATATCCAAAAATTTCTATAGTGTGGAACCAAAGTTGGCGGACTCGAAGTAATTGTCAGCTTTCAGAAGACCAAGAGGTTATGTACATAATCTCCCAATAGAAGCTTGATTTCAAGCATTACCTCTCCTCCCCATGACTATTTAGGAAGCACTTCATCAAAAAAAGGACTATTGGCCTCCATGGGATCAAAGAAAAACATTGAAGCATAGACTCTAGACGATGTGGTGGTGTCCTTCGTGAAGAACTCTGCACTATAATTGAAAATTCACGAGGGAAACTGCAAGATAGTGAAGAGAAATACAATCTTGAAAAGTGGGAAGAATGGATCTTGGTTTGGGTGGGGCCAAGTCAGGTGGCTCCTCTAGAGGTTGACGAGATAGAAATCATATTAGGATTTAAAAAGATCACACTCATGGAACTTCATGTGCAAGTGATCGATTGTGGTGTTTGGGTAATGCATTCCAAACAGATACAGTTGCATGCCATCAGGATGAAAGTCTTTAATCAAGACATTACCCATTTGGAATGCATTACCCAAACACCACAATCGATCACTTGCACACGAAGTTCCACGAGTGTGATCTTTTTTCAAATCCTAATATGATTTCTATCTCATCAACCTCTAGAGGAGCCACCTGACTTGGCCCCACCCAAACCAAGATTCATTCTTCCCACTTTTCAAGATTGTATTTCTCTTCACTATCTTGCAATTTCCGTCATGAATTTTCAATTATAGTGTAGAGTTCTTCATGAAGGACACCACCACATCATCTAGAATCTATGCTTCAATTTTTTCTTTGATCCTATGGAGGCCAATATTCCTTTGTCTAAGGAAGTGCTTCTTGAATAGTCATGGGGGGAGAGGTAATGCTTGAAATTGCCCTTCTATTGGGAGATTGTGTACATAACCTCTTGGTCTTCTAAAAGCTGAAAATTACTTCGAGTCCGTCAACTCTGGTTCCACACTATAGAATTTTTTGGATATTGACTTCCAAACATCCCTCGGTGCAAAAGCATCATTCTCATAATAGAAAAAAGGTGCTCCTTGCATGAACACATTGATTTCCTCCAAGCGTGGCCCAATAGGTTTCGCAGGAACTCCAAAACTAGTTAGTCCCTCCGGACATAAATTAGAGACGTCACATCAGACACTCTAAACATTGTTTTTTTGTATTGCATACTCTCTATCTATTTATCACCCTTAAACACTTTCCTCTACCATTCTCCAATTGCTCTCTTCTAGGCAGCTGATGAGCTTGTTTCCATGTCATTCAAGATAATGGCTGCTTGCTTTCTTTTAGGAAATTTGCTTGCACATGACTCTTTAGCTTGTATGTTCTGCTTCCGTACAGATATAAATTTTAATTCACACTCAGATAATAATTAAATAAAATAAGCATTTGTAATGAAAAGATTTAGTCATTCGATGTTACATATTATCTGACGGAAAGTTCCTAGACAATTCTTGGAGAAAGGAAACATCATTGATAATCATTTTTTGCAAATAACACTTCATCAAATAAATTAAAAATGTTTCATGTAATTTTTAAAAGTAGAACTCATTCAATGCTTTCATGCACTGACGGCAAAGCCATCTGACCCACACCATTATCCATAATAGAAAAAAACAATATAATAGGCTATTATAAAGAATATATACAAAAATATGAACGAACATTAAATTACCATTACAAACCCATAAACCATTAAATAGTGAAAATAGATATAAATTTGTAAATGTCTCCCTATAAACACCACAACGATAACCAAAACAAAACAAAAAATCTTACCCACAAAAACTAAGTAGCTGGTGAGTTGCAAGTCTAAAACATCTCTCAGATGATCAAACCGTTTCTTAATTTTGTTCTTCTGATTAGTCAATGGATTTAGTTGCATGTACAAGTCTTCTATTTGAAGCCTTTTGTTTCCCTATATTTGAGACTTAATAAAATTCTTCTGAGTAGGAAATTGATTTAGGAGTTACGTGTGAAGAATTTGGCAAAGTAAATGATGACAATCAAACTCAAATTTTATCTATCTTGAAAGCCTTTTATTCTGATGGCATTAAATTAAAGTTCTTTCTCTATTTTTTGGTGATCTCTGGAGTAGAGGTTGCTTTGCATTGACCTGGGATACATTTAACTTGTGTTGTATTTGTGGAAATATGTATCCTAGGATGATGCAATGCAACCTCTGCTCCACCAATACCATATAGAAGAGAAATTACTTTAATTTAAAGCCATCAGGATAAAATTCTTTCAAGACATATATTAGGTATAAAAGGAAGCCTACCCTATCATTTGAAGGGGTTTACCTACAATTCAAGTGATCTCTTAATTATAAAATCAATTCAATTCCAAGTGAATAGGCAATCAAGCATTCATCAAGAATTGAAGGAGAAATCAAGTTAATAAAGATATTTAATAAATATATCATCTTTTAAATTAAGAAATGGGTAGGAGATTAAGAATACAAACCTTCCATATTGCACACTTCAAGGTATATTAAAATCAGTTTAAAGAGTATTCATTTAGGGACCTTTCATAAAATATTCTCAACTTACACATCATAAAAGGATCTTAAAATATTCATTGTTTATAATTATAAGAATTTGGTTGTTCCATACACCTTCCTTTACTATTTTAAAAATATCATCGACCAAAATATTGTGCAATAGTAGTATGGAGTGCATTTAATCTATTTTATGCCTAAATATTTCATCATACCACTTTTTTTTCAAAGGTGACTGATCGATTGCAGTGTTTGGGTAATGCATTCCAAATAGATCCAGTTGCATACCATTTATCTATCTTGATTAAATACTTTTATCTCGATGGCATTAAATTAAAGTTCTTTCTCTATATTCTGCTGATCTTTGGAGCTGAGGTTGCTTTGCATCGACTTGGGATATATTTAACTTGTGTTGTATCTGCGGAAATATGTATCCTAGGATGATGAAATGCAACCTCTGCTCCACCAATACCAGATAGAAGAGAAAGTACTTTAATTTAAAGCCATCAGGATAAAATGCTTTCAAGAAATATATTAGGTATAAAAGGAATCCTACCCTGTCGTTTGAAGGGGTGTACCTACAATTCAAGTGATCTCTTAATTACAAAATCAATTCAATTCCAAGTGAATAGGCAATCAAGCATTGAAGGAGAATTCAAGTTGGTGCAGGTGCATTTGGAAGACCAAAGGACTCAATGAAGCCATTAAAGACCTTTGAAGGTCTTAGGAGTGAAGAGCCAATAAATTATGATGTCTTAAGGGGGCAGCCTTAAAAAACACACACTAAGCTTTGACTGCTTAGGTGTGTTGTGGGCCCATTCCTTCCCTTGACATCCCTTCCCGTTCATTTTTGTTTAAAAGACAATCACCATTAGCATTTGAATTCAAACAGTGTTCTCAAGTTTGACTGCATAGAACAAAGAAAATGGCATAAGAAACTCTCATCTACCTTGCAGCTGTCATAGAATACCTCCATGAGGAGATATTCTCATGTCTTTTCTTGTTTTATGCTATTGATGAAATACATAAGCGTCCTCACAATGCAGTCAATACAACAAGTAGATTTCCATTTCGATTAGTTTTATTTGCCAACGTAATCTCTACCTGTGCCAAAATGTGAGCTTTAGAATAGAGTATAGGCTTCCATCAAAGCAGAAGGTAAGGGAAATTAATATTAGATGCTTATGGTTGAAAATGCTTTGTTTGACATGTTTGGAAAATGTGGAAGTATAGACATGAAAGCGCATGAATTGTTTGGTGAGACACATCAAAGAAACATGATCTAATGGAATTCTATGATTGTAGGATATGCAAAAAATGTGTTTGAAATGGATTTAGAAACTTCCAACCAAATGTGATTAGTGAGTATAGATGTTGTAGTTCAACTGCCCAGGTACACATGCACACAAAATGTGTAAGCTTAGATAAGGCACATGAACTATTTGACATAATGTCTCAAAGATCACCCAATATCCAATGATGGTTGGGAGAAAGAAAACATCAAATTTTTTAGAATCTTAAATATTTCTTTATTCATCACTATAAATCTATTATGAATTTAGTCTCAATATTGCAGAAATTTATTCTATTTTGAATGCAATATTTAGGGATGTAATCTTTATATATATTTTTAATTAGGAAAAGGTCCTAATAGAATCTCCAACTAATTAATCTAGAGAAAGATACCACTAAATAAAGAAATTCAATCCTCACCACTATGGTCTTGAAGGCTTTTAAGACACTTGGATTCCTATTTTGGCCTGCTTTTCCTTGACCCTATGTTAAGATAGTAAACTAGTTTGAGAGAATCGATTGGGTGGGAAATTGTGTATGGTTGCAATTATTTTCATGCATGGAAAGTGATTTAAAGTTTGGACCAATAGAGGATAAGTATTTATTGAACCTTCAAGAACATGTGTAGAGCACCACATGGATGTTTCTCCATTATTGAACTCTTTGAATATGTAAGTAAATTATTTTTGGTTGATGACATAGTAAGTGTGGCATTTGTCTTTTTGATATGTTGTGGATAATATTAATCAAATATGGAATTTTTTTGATGCTATATACACTATGTTTTGGATTGAATTTAGGTAAGCAAAGAGGTAATGGAAGAATAAAAGAGGTACACAAAGGAAGAAGAGTGAAATAGGTGGTTTGGGATTGAGGTTACAAGTATATATGATAATGCGTACATGGATAATTTATTGTCTATAAAGAGGCAAATAAGCTATCACAACTTCAACATGAATTAATGCCTCATCTACAGAAGCAAAAGGTACCTCTAATGGTTTCAAAATTTGTCAAAATAGTTATGATATACCAAGTAATCAAGTGGAATATCCTTTAGGTAACTAATATTATCTTCAGACTATTTATTTTGATTTTCATCATATATGGACCTAATTGCCCCACCTTTAGGAGATAACTATAGGAGATAATTTATTACATTTAAAAGTCCATCATAAATAAATTAATTATACATGCTATGTGAATGTTTACTATCACAAATTGATTTTAATTCATTTATCTACATGAATACACTCTTTTTTTATTAGTTCTAGGAATGGAGCACTCACATGGGCAAACAAAATGCTAGGTTTGAGAAAAATAGTTAAGAGATTGGATATATTTTTTTATATTTTCCAAATGGCTTGAGTGTAATGATAATATAATTTTTAAAATAGGTTTATATCACTTTCCTTTGACTTGGTCATGGAAGATCATCTAAACCTTGAATGCACCTTCATCTTTAAAAGCATGTAGTTTAAGGTCAATCATTCATATCTATCTTATCAAACATTAGAGGAGTGAGCTTCTAAAAGTAAGAAGTACCAAGATGCGTGGTCTAGTAAAAATTTTGTAGTCCCAAATCACTCAAAATCATAACCAAGGTTTTTGCATTGCATATCTATCATTTATTTCAATTTATTATTAAACCAAAGAAAATAGGATTCATTAAAATCCATAATTCCCTTTAAAATATTATTCATATCTAAGAAGGCATGGAGTGGGATGAGTATTCATATAAATAACCCTTTATCCTTTCCATGTGCATTTCCCTTGGTTTTAGTCCCAATTTTTCTTTATTTTATTCAAAACAAAATTTATAGATGCCTCTAATTCTCTCACCATTCATTAATTGTTTGGGATTTTCATTCCATTCACCAAGGTTGGCATCTATTCTAAGACTCTGTGTCATGGTCAAGCTAAATGATTTGACTCTAGTTTCTCTCCAATCTAGTCACCTAGTAGCATGTGAAATCTATCTCTTCCTAATTATTATTCTCTCGATCTTATTAATGACCATTTCATTAATGAATCCTTCCTCATAATTTTGGACAAGTGAGACCATGTTAGCTCAAGGGATCTTTTCAATCCTCTTTCAAAATTCTTTCCAAAGTTATAGTCTTGCATATTGGAAAATAAGTTACACTTCTATTTTTCCAAGCTATTGTTTCTTATAATGTTTAGATTTACTCTAAAGTGCTCATTGTGACTCATGTTTACTACTCTTCCTATTAGTCTCATTCCAATATCTCATACAAAAATATGGAATGATTACATTTATATTTTATTTGTGTCTCCTAAATATCCACAAAATTTGGAACAATAATACAATTTTTTAATAATATTTAATTGTAAAAGAAAGGATTAAAATAGAAATAAACACTCTAAATAAATTAATCAGGGTTAAAGGGATAAACTAGGATCAAATCATGAAGGCAAGATCTATTATCTCAAAATTAATAGATTCATGCAAGAAAAGAAATATTAAATCTAGAGATAAAATTCTTGAAAAATTTAGCTAGCTAAAAGTGAAAGAATGCTATCAAGCTCTCATTTTCACATAGACTGGAAGAATGCTAGAAAAGGTTGTAGAGGGTAAAGGCTACTAGCCATTGTAGGGTCTGACTTTATACCCACCAATCAGATTTCATTGGAATTTTGTAAATCCATTTTAACAAACATTGTTTGTGCATATCCTGCAATCATAGCATTTCATTAGACCACATTTCTTTGAGGCATTTGACCAAATAGTTCATTTCTTAATTATAAAATCAATTCAATTCCAAGTGAATAGGCAATGAAGCATTCATCAAGAATTGAAGGAGAAATCACTATTGAACTTACCCATGTCTCATATAACCCTATGTTGGCTAGGCCCCACAATAATTAAAAGATCCTAATTACTACTGTCATAAACCTTGCATTGATAGTCACAATTTCATAGTGAGTTGAGTTAATTAGTCCATTAGTGAGATTGGGAAAGAGTTTGGTATTGAGTTAGGTGTTGGTGGAAGGTTTAAGGAGGTACACTATCATCATAATTAATGTTAGAGAGTGTTGTGTGAAGAATAATGGCCACGAAAGGAGTGACCGTCCTAAGTGCTTGAGACTGTCACAAAAAGTGAGTGTTGCAATAGTGAATCTTCCTTTGACCCTTGTGTGTTTGGGAGAGTAAAGACCCATGGTGGTATATGTTGTGTGGTTGGGAGGGTAAAGACCCACATATCAACTATCTACTTTGACATCCAAGGATGGTGTCCACCTACTCTAAAACCTTCTAGGCACTCTCTATCTGATACTAACATATACATAACATGTGCCTCTCATATAACCCTATGTTGGCTAGGCCCCACCATAATTAGAAGATCCTAATTACTAAAAACACTATATTCTCCCCTAAAAGGTTGTTGAGTCATAGAAGGCCTAGCTTGATAGCCCTATAGTCTCTCATACCTAAAATGAGAGACTTTGCCATAGCTGGTTACAAAATTCTCTCATGCCTCTTGTGTCCTCCCATGTACCTCCTTTTCCATAAGAGACTTTGCCATAGCAACCCTAAAGATATTTGGATTGGCCATGTGTAGGAAAACTGAAATTTTGGGCTTTCCACCCCTAATGAAATAATTGACAAGTAACTTGTCTTGAATGTAATATACAAACTACAAGAACTCCAAAAACTAACTCTCATGTTGAGCCACTATGAAACCTTATTATGTAAATTGTGAAACTCATCTATGCATCTCTGTCAAAAACATTTTGGAATAGAACACATTTTGAAGCACTCCAAAATGGTATCTAGAGAGGGTTTCCAATGTCAGTTGGTGCATTTTATCCTCCCAGTATCACAAGGTGGAATCAAGTCCTCTCAAAAATTGCATTGAAAATTATGCCTTTAAGTTGCTCACATATAGATGCAACCCAAAGCATAAGTCCAAGCTGAGTAACCAAGACTTAACCTCGACCCCATTTGTGGATCTTAAAAATGTAGAGGATTGGAGATTAAGCAACTCTCGAATATGATCCTTTGGCTCATGATATGTGTTTTCTATAGTCTATACCTCGTGTATCTATGCATGATGAGGCTAGGTAATGTGTATTCATCAATATTCTATCTCCTCTATGTGTATTTCCCAAATTCAAGGCGAACTCCTAATAAGCTCCCAAGATGCAAGTATATGCTCCTCTACTAAAAGTGGATCCTCATGGCTTCTAAGATTTGAGGTCCCCATTCACTTTCCTACCTTCCAAACCCCTAACATATCCTAACTTACTCTTTCACCATTAAATCCTTCATCACTTACCTCCCTATCTTATCATCTTTCACCATTTTATACCACCTTCCTAACGGTACACATATGCTCCCTTCCAAAACAGCGACAAAAAATAGTGCTCGATAACTACACAGTGCTCTCATGGTTCTGTAGTAGAGATATCACCTCAATTTGTACATATTCACCTTAATTGGAGTATTAGCAGATATCAGAGCATAGAGCAGTGAAGGACAACTATAGTAGTAGTTACCCACAGGATCACGAGATGGATCTATCACTGAGGCTGCTTTCTTTGTTGCCTTTGCCAGACGAAGGGAAGCAGTGAGGAACAACTAACACCTCTCCTTGCAGGGGTTCCCCGTTCCAGATGGAGGCTCACCTTCACTACTTTAGATTCCAGGATAATCTTCATTCAATGTGCAGTGTAGGTTAGGGTCACTGATTTCAGTCACTTCACTAGTCATGTCTGCGAGAAAAATGATCAATTGATCGATGATTTATTAGGTAAATGGATGTTGGTCGCTTCTATAGTCATGTCTGCGAGAACAATGATAAATGGAGAGGGGTTATGCCCAAGCCCCTACTATTGTATGCCCCTACTATTCTATGGTGGAAGAAGATCTATTCCATCTAATTTTTTTCTAGTCGGAAGATCGAACCACAGTTGTTACTCTCCATCCCAGGGAATCCATCGCAGGGAAGAGGGATTGAAGCCAATCCAAAGGATGGAGGTAGTTCACCCCCGGTTGAGGAAGTTAGGTTCTTGATAGTTCAGTTGAAGGGAGGGAGGCTCTTAAGGAACCCCACTAGATTTTTCTCCCTTGTTATCAAAACATGCCCTTATTACATTAAATAATGCCCAGACTTGAAAATTCCTAACAAAACATAACAAAATTATTACCATGAAATTGGAAAGTTTCCCATCGCCTGGTATCCTAGTATAGCTGCTCCTGCAACACCACTTCATTCCACGACTGGTTCTTTGTAGAGGCAGGATTTTGTAATGGTAGAGGTGGGACGAAGTAATGGCAGAGGTCGATGGGAAGAAGATGTGGGATTTATGAAATGACTTGGTCCTTTTTTGTCTTTTTGAAGTAATGCATGCAGTCATTGGAATTTTGAAGAACGTGGGCACTTTTTTGAAAAAAACCAAAATGTCATTGCCAATTCCTTCTCCGTCAAAACCAAATGTTGCATTGTCGTTGGAATTCCGATGAAATTAGGCATTTTTTCAAAAAATAATGAAATTTGATCACAATATACCTTCTCCATCGGAAACCTCCATTGGAATTTTACGCCAAATGTATTAGTGTGTTTACCCTATTTTATAAATGAGAAAGTTGACTTGTTGAAAAGAGAGAAGAAATGAGTAAAATGAGGTGCTACCAGTTTGGGATTGCCCTATAACTTCAGATCTGAGAAATTAAATTGATGTGGATCTGCCTTGCAAATTAGGAGAAAGGTCATCGAGATCATGGTGGGAATGTACATGGTCTGCCACAAAATATGTGAAATGAAAAGTGTTCTTTCATCTCTACAAATGTAGCCCAAACCTGCAATTATAGTTGTGCACCTGCAACTTACACACAAAAAAGAGAAGAAAGGGGGGTTGTGGATAGGGGTTTGCCTTAGTCAAACCTCAGTTGAGGAATCAACCTAGAAAGAAATTAATTGCAAATGCTTGAATGTAAATAATGGAGATGTATACCTTGTAGATCTGCAACTTGTTGATGATGATTGCTTTACTTCTTGAATGTAATCATAAATATTGTATAAGATGGCATGTAACATGACAAAACCCTAACACAGACACATGCTTGAAAATGAATGTTGTAATATTGCTCCAATGGATGAGTGAAGAAGACTTGAATTCTTGAATGCTTGATAATGACCTTGAAATCTTGTATCCTCTCTTTATGCTCTCTATCCATATATCATTCATGGTCCTTGAATGAGGGTATTGAATTCCCTTTTATACATGCCTCAAGGATTAACTTTCAACCACCGAAGGCTGACGAAGTAGAATAATGAACCTCGAAGATAAGAAGTGAATAGGAGACTAGGAAACCCACAAAGAGGACCATGATAACTCAATGATGAATGAATAGTACCAAATTGGTACTGAGAAGGGGGGGGGGTGAATTAGTACAGACAAAAACAAAATCTTAAACCAGTTTGTTAGTAGACACTGTGCTTTGACAGACAAACAACAACACCGGTCTTAAACAGAGTGCAATCGACAAAACCCAGAATAAATGAGACAAGCATAAACTGGTTGACACTTATCTTTTCAAACAATCTAATACTTCATTTCCATTTCACCCTAGTGCATTAACAGGTAATCTATCATCAAAATATATATAAACGGCTAGATCAACATGATTTACCTTCAGACACAAATCACTCAAACCATCACAAGAATATCACCACACATGACACACAGATTTTTCACGGAGAAACCCAATTGGGAAAAACCACGGTGGGGATGAATACCCACAAGTTGTTTTTGAACTCTTTAGAAGTCTACTCTACTAGGAGCCTTGTCTGGTTAAAGACTGATACAATAGGTTGTTAGGAACCGATCCTGTTAGGGATCACCCAGTTAAGGGATGGCTAAAATACTGGGTTAAGAGTTAAACCCTATTAAAGGTTACCTTGTTAGAGGATTTCAAGAACTCAATGGTTTTGAGTCACCCTGTTAAAGGATTTACAGCAAGCCGGTTAAAGCTACCTTGTTAAGGGATTTCCTAATTGTTGAAGTGGTTAGAGATCAACAAGTATTACAATGATCTGGTAATAGCACTTAATGCCAATGTAGATCCACTTTAGCTCCTCTTCACCTTCTGGACTTACACTCTACAGGTATCACTTCTCTTTTCTGGTTTGGCAAGAATCACGTATCTCTTCTCTTATACACACACACAACTTTTGCCAACAACCTCAGAAAGAAACACAACATCAACCTTATAGGAAAATAGATAGGTCGGTAGCATAAACCCTAAACTCTAAACCCGTTAGGTTAAGGACTTCAAATGGTTCAATCCTGACCATTGAGCACATTACATTAAATGCAATAGTCTTGATCCAATCTCAAGACGTTCTCCATCATTTGTTTTCCACCAATTTCATGGCGACTGATAACCCATCACGCTTTATCACTGTTTACAGACCTCACACATTCCTGAGGTAGATAGGAACAATCTCCTTCATGCAAGATCCTTCATGCGCACAAGGCTGATGTGGCAACACGATCTGTTCTTCATTACAATGCTAACTCATCACACAAGGTCACCAGTTGAGTCACACAGGCTTGAAGCACTTCAACTAGAAACCCTAAAGTTGATACTACCAACTGGTAGTCATAGAAAGCTTCCATGTGCCAGTTCCCATAACCACATGGCAGTTCACCTTAAACAAACACATTGCATCACTTTGGCACATATACCAGTTCATAGAGTTATACCGATTCTCACATATACCAGTTCTCTCCTCTTCAACATGTTGACATCAATGACAACATACAATGTCATCATGTCCTCATACTAGTTCACATAATGCCAACAATCTCCCCCTTTGGCATTGATGACAATATACAAAGATATCTCTCCGCTTCACATCTTCTCCCCCAATTTTTGCAGATATCTTCTTCGCTTCACTTTTTCTCCCCCTTTGACAACAATGTCAAATTGGAGGCACAAGCTTCCATGTTCCATTATGTTGCTCCCCCTGAGGAGTAGCAACCTTCAACACATCAATCCTGAAGAAAAATTTGACAGTAATACTTGACTGATGTGGAGCATATACTTTTAGTTTACCTCCTGAAGGGGTAGCACCCCTAATTCACCTCTTAAGTACATAAATGTAGCCTTTGGGAGAGGTGAATATGTCTGCTAACTGCTCCTTACTGGAAACATGTTCTAGTGCAATCTCTTTGTTCTAAACCTTTTCCCTCAAGAAATGATACTTAAGCTCAAAGTGCTTGGTTCTAGAATGTAAAACCGGATTCTTGGAGATGTTAATTGCACTAGCATTGTCACAAAATATACTTACCAGTTCAGATACAGGAACTTTGAAGCCATTTAATACATGCTTCATCCAGAATGTCTTAGTGCAGTTCATGAAAGCTGGAACATACTCTACTTCTACTGTAGACTGAGAGATACAACTTTGCTTCTTACTCATCCATGAGACTAGTCTACCACCAAGAAAGAATGCACCACTAGTTGTGCTCTTTCGATCGTCCACATTACCTACCCATTTAGCATCTGTGAATACATTCAAATTGAAATCCTTGTTGTATAGAAACCACAATCCATAATCAATAGTTCCCTTTAGATACCTAAGAATCCATTTGACTGCAACCAAGTGGGATTCTCTTGGACTTTTTTGGAACCTTGCAGTAATGCCAATTGCATGTGCAATATCTGGTATGTTATGCACTACATAATGCAACTTACCAATCATTGATCGATATTCCTTCTGATCAACCAATGCTAAGTCACCCTCTTTGGATAGTTTACAACTAGTCACCATCGATGCACCAACCAGTTTTCTATCTTCCATGCCAAAGGTCTTCAACACCTCTTTGACATACTTGGATTGAGTGATAAAGATTCCATCTTTCAGATGTTAGATCTATAGTCCAATGAAGAACTTAATCTCCCCTATGAGTGACATCTCAAACTCTTTCTTCATCTCATCTACAAACTCATGACTCATCTTGTCATCTCCACCAAAGATAATGTCATCAACAAATACCTCACAGATCAAGATCTGATCTCCTTTAGACTTCAAGTAAATATTGCTATCTTCTCTTGTTCTCTCAAATCCAATCTTCACAAGATGGGAATACAGGCATTCATACCATGCTCTAGGTGCCTGCTTTAGACCATATAAGGCTTTATGTAGCCTACACACCATGTCACTATCTTCAGATAGGGTAAACCCATCTGGTTGCTCTATATACACTTCCTCTTCAACTACACCATTTAGGAATGCAGATTTTACATCCATTTGATATACTTTGAATCCTTTAAAAGCTACATACACAAGAAACATACGAACTCCTTCCAATCTGGCTACAGGATCAAAGGTTTCTCCCTAGTCTTCTCCTTCTTCTTGGGCATATCCTTTACACACTAGTCTAGCTTTGTTTCTAATCACTGAGCCATCTTCATTCAACTTATTTCTAAAAACCCATTTGGTGCCAATGACATTTTTATGCTCTGGTCTGGGTACCAAAGACCATGTACCATTTTTCTCTATCTGGTCAAGTTCCTCTTCCATTACCTTGATCCAATCTTCATCTTTATGTGCCTCTTTGAATGATTTAGGCTCAAATTTAGAGATCATACATGATTTTTCTCTGACCTTTCTTCTTGTAAGGATTCCTGCATCCTTATCTCCTATGATCTACTTAGGATCATGATTGAGCTTGACATATCGAGGAATGGTCTTGATAGATTCCTCTTGCTTTTCTTCTTCATCCTCATCTTCATCAGTATCAACATCTACATCTACCGGTATTGGAACACTGTTACTGGTACTCAATTGACTGACGACTGGTTCCCAGAAGGTTACAACCGGTTCATTTACTGCTTGCTCACTACCAGTTTCCTCAATTTTCTCAGAGGTTTCATCAACTCTTACATTGCTGCTTTCCATAATTCTCTAAGTCCTATTATTGAAACACTTGAGAGCTTTGCTCTTGGTGGAATGTCCTAGGAATATTCCCTCATCACATTTCACATCAAATTTGCTCTATTGTTCTCTCTTGATGTAACATTTTCTACGAAACACTCCAGTCTTACCACAAGTGTCTTACCAGTCCAATACACATAAGGAGTTTTATCCTTACCTTTCTTGATGAGTACCTGGTTCATTGTGTAGACTGCAGTGCTCACCGCTTCTCTCCAAAAGGTGTGAGCAACTTTTCCTTGAATCAACATAGTTCTAGCTACTTCAACCATAGTCTGGTTATTCCTCTCTGCTAGGCCATTCTGCTATGGAGTCCGAGGGGAAGATAGTTGCCTCTTGATGCCATGTTCTTCACAGTACTTGTTGAATTCGTCGAAAGTGAATTCCCCTCCTTGATTAGTTCTCAAGCACTTGATCCTTTTACCACTTTCCTTCTCCACTAATGCTCTAAAAGCTTTGAACTTTACAAAAGCTTCAGACTTATCTTTCAAGAATGTGACCCACATCATTCTTGAGTCGTCATCAGTGAGAATCATGAAGTACCTATCACCCTGCACACTCCTAGTTTTCATAGGACCACACAAATTAGTATGCACAAGATCAAGAAAATTGTCAGTAGTGAAAGGTTTACCTTTAAAGGTTGAGGAAGACATTTTCCCCAATTGACACTCTCTGCACAAGGTGTTTTTCGGTTTGCTTAGCACCAGAAACCCTCTAACTACCTTGATCTTACTGGCCTTCACAATTTTATAAAAGTTTACATGGTAGAGTCTCCTATGCCATATCTAGCTATCATCAAATTTAGCCATAAGACATGTACTTATATTTGCATTCAGCTGAAATAAGTTACCTTTTGTCTGCATGATGGTGGCCACCAATTCACCATTCTTGAATTCTAGAGTGAGACCACTGTCATTCACCTG
Organism: Cryptomeria japonica; assembly: GCF_030272615.1. Taxonomy (NCBI): domain Eukaryota; kingdom Viridiplantae; phylum Streptophyta; class Pinopsida; order Cupressales; family Cupressaceae; genus Cryptomeria; species Cryptomeria japonica. The sequence continues at coordinate 111,738,983 of NC_081414.1, read as the reverse complement.
GGCAACACTCAGAAGGTTATGTCTGAGACCATCAACCCAATACACATTGTCAGCACTACTCTTTCCATTCAGAGAGATGGACCCTCTGCCTTTGATCATACATGGTGCATCATTACCAAAGTGAACCACACCACCATCATACTCTCCCAAGGATAGAAACTTGCTCCAGTCACCAGTCATATGGTGAGAACAACCACTGTCAATAATCCACTCATTGGAATTATCAAAGTGGGAGACAAGAGCCTTCTTGTTTGACACATCTTACTTGATAGCAACAAACATAATATCTTCATTTTCTTCATCCTTTGATTCCTCATCTGTGACACCTTCATCAACTGCCACAAAACAGTTTCTCCAGTTTCCTCCTTTGAATTTCTTTAACCTTTTCAGTTTGTCCCTATTGTCGCCATTAGGATAGTTTACAACAATATGTCCTATCTAGTTACAAGAAAATCATTTCAAAGGGAGATTACCTCTATATTTTTCAGTTCCTTTAGGAAGTTTCTTGGCAAGAAAACCTTCAAATGCCATCAGAATCTCCTCATCATCCATTTCTCTTCTCTATCTTGATTCACCACTAGTGCTAGCTTCTTTTCCTTTTCTGGATGGTACAGCAGAAGCTTTAAAGGCTGATTCAGTCTTTTGAACACTCCCATCAAAATTATTTAGCTCATAGGCTATCAACTTTGAAATGATGGAGTTTAGGGATACCTTAGTCTTGTCTATTGATCTCAACTCCTGAATAGCAACAACTCTTATTGCATATATCGGTAATAAGGATCTGAGGACTTTGCTTACCATAGTGGAATCTTCTATTTTACCACATGCACTCTTGATATCTCCAACAACAGTTTTGATTCTTATTCCATACTATTTAATGGTCTCACCTTCAACCATCTGCATGTCTTCAAACATCCCTCTAAGGCTTTCTTCCTTAGCTTGTTTTACATGCTCATCACTGCCATAGATATTTTCAAGAGTATCCCATACCTCTTTGGGATTTACCTTATCTTGGACATCAATAAACTCAATGTCAGATAAACTATTGATTAGGGCTTCCATAACTTGCCCATTCTCCTGCATCTCTCTCTTTTGGTCATCAGTGAGAGTACTGGTAGGGGCAACATAGGCATTCTCAACATAGCTCCAGTGTTGAGCACCCATGCTTCTGATGTATATCTTCATTCTGTCTTTCCATATACTGTAATTTTCTCTGTTGAACTTTGGACCTCCCCTCTTCATCATTAGAATGGGTTCTTTACCTCAAGCGGTTAAGCTTATAACATAGAGGACCTAGAGAACGCTCTGATACCAATTGATAACTCAATGATGAACAGATAGTACCAAACTAGTACTGAGAGGGGGGGTGAATTAGTATAGACAAAAACACAATCTTAAACCAGTTTGTCAACAGACACTATTCTTTGACAAACAAACATCAACACCGGTCTTAAACAGAGTTCAACTAGCAAAACCTAGAATAACTGAGACAAGCATAAATTGGTTGACACTTATCTTTTCAAACAATCTAATACTTCATTTCCATTTCACCCTAGTGCATGAACATGTAATCTATCATCAAAAGATATATAAACAACTAGATCAACATGAGTTTCCTTCAGACACAAATCACTCAAACCATCGCAAGAATATCACCACACATGACACACAGATTTTTCATGTGGAAACCCAATTGGGAAAAACCATGGTGGGGATGAATACCCACAAGCTATTTTTGAACTCTTTAGAAGTCCGCTCTGTTAGGAGCCTTGTCTGGTTAAAGACTGATACAATAGGTTCTGTTAGGAACCGATCCTGTTAGTGATCACCTGGTTAAGGGATGGCTAGAATACCCGATTAAGAGTTAAACCCTATTAAAGGTTACCTTGTTAGAGGATTTCAAGAACTCAATGGTTTTGAGTCACCCTGTTAAAGGATTTATAGCAAGCCGATTAAAGCTACCCTATTAAGGGATTTTCCAACTGTTGAAGTGGTTAGAGATCAACAAGTATTACAATGATCTGGTAATAGAACTTATTGCCAATGCAGATCCACTTTAGCTCCTCTTCACCTTCTGCACTTACACTCTGCAGGTATCACTTCTCTTTTCTGGTATGGCAAGAATCACGTATCTCTTCTCTTGGATACACACACACAACTTTTGCTAACAACCTCACAAAGAAACACAACATCAACCTTATAGGAAAATAGATAGGTTGGTAGCATAAACCCTAAACCCTAAACCCTAAACCTATTAGGTTAAGGCATTCAAATGGTTCAATCTTGACCATTGAGCACATTGCATTAAATGCAACAGTCTTGATCCAATCTCAAGACATTCTCCATCATTCATTTTCCACCGATTTCATGGTGGCTGATAACCCATCATGCATTATCACTATTTACAGACTTCGCACATTCCTGTGGTAGATAGGAACAATATCCTTCATGCAAGTTCCTTCACACACATAAGGCTGACATGGCACCATGATCTGTTCTTTGTTACAATGCTAACTCATCACACAAGGTCACCGGTTGAGTCACACAAGCTTGAAGCACTTCAACAAGAAACTCTGAAGTTGAGACTACCAACCAGTAGTCATACAAAGCTTCCATGTGCCGGTTCCCATAACCACATGTCAGTTCACCTTAAACAAACACACCGCATCACTTTAGCACATATACTAGTTCACAGAGTTATACCGGTTCTCTCCTCTTCAGCATATTGACATCAATGACAACATACAATATCATCATGTCCTCATACTAGTTCACATAATTCCAACAGACCACCCTAGGAGATGGGGAGAGGGGTGACATGCCACTATCCTTGATGCAAAGGGTTCAGGGGTCAAATTGATCTAAGCCAATGTGTTTGTTTCAATGCTTCCAACTTCTTGAATTCACCTAGTGTTTCAAAGGCTTCTTAATGGATAAAGAAAGGCTTTTCTCACTCCAACACCCTACAATGGTTCCAAATGGTTTCAAACACCTATTCACACCTATTTCAACAATAATCAATAGGTTACAAAGTTCCAGCCCACCAATAGACACTCAAACCCTTCTAAGCCTCAATTAGGCTACTAGCCCTTACTAGGCCACTTGAGACTGAAAAAATTAGTTTTCTCTAGATTTTCCCAAAGAACTCACCAAAAAAATTATATTTTCAAACACCCATTTTGGAGTATTACAACATATATCAAAATCAGATAGGGTTGTTTTGGACCATGCCTCTGCTGTCCTAAGACTGAGACTATTTTTCCTATGCAAGAACCCCACTTTTACAAAGCAAGTATATGAAGTACTTATCTTCAAACCCTACAACTTTCAACAGTAGTTTTTTATGACTCCAAACCAAGGAAAATCCAATTTTTTAGGTTCTATGATCTTGTTTTATGTGCAAACACCAAACCCCTCTCCATCTTGCTCCAAAATCAAGGGCCTTTTTGTTTAGACACTTCCCTTCACTTCTAGACCTCAACCAAAGGCCATATAGCATGTATACAACCTTATATTTGACTGTATTTCATAAAAAGTATGCCTCCTTTGGGTAGATCTTCTGCTGCTACAAGTTAGTCACCACTTTCCCCTTCTCAACCTGCACTTTCCAATGGTGTACACCCAATTTTTGTTAACTTTCCTGCATGGAACTTGTTAGTTTCATATGGTACATGTTAGATAGAGCCTCATCTATGAGAAACAGGACCTTACATCCATAGAAGGGCTCCAAATTGCATTTTGGGCCTTCAATGCCAATGACACAACCCAGAAATTTAACTACAGTCAGCAATAAATGGAAAAATCTGATCAAAAACCTCTACAAAAGCATTCAAAAACACTTATTACAATGCTCAATGATTTCCCAAGGCTTATACCATGAAAGATCAATCACTTTCAAGCAACAAAACACAAGAAATTGCAAGAAAATGAAGGTTTTTTCCACTTTTTCTGTTAAATCCATACAACATCCGTACTGTAGCATCCAACCACACCAAAATGGAATTAAAATATTTTATAATACCTTCCCCCAACTCCCCAAACCGAAATCAATCAATTATTTATCATTATAGACTTGTTTAGACTCTAAAATCCATTTTCCCACCTAAAAACAACTAACCATTAGAATTCAAAAATTTGAATTTCTAACTTACAATTTATTGAATAATTTAAAGTCTAACCTATCAAAATTAATGTTTTATTACTTCTAGAATCCAAACAAACTTATCTAACCATCCAAATCCTATTTAGGCACTATTGGCCTCCCTTACATAATTTTGGTCCTAAAGCCCTTATTAAGACCTTCAAGACATTTAACTTTAAAATCATATTGATCATTACAAATTGACATTATTGGCTTCAAAACACTCCAATTCACTTGTCTTGATTCATAACTCTTCATGGTCTTGATAGCTTGCTTGGGTGCACCTGCACCAATCCTAGGGGGACAAGGGCACTACACCCTTGTCCTAGGGTGCACAAGGGTGCCACGCCCTTGTCCTGCCTTATTTTGGGCCCCAAACAAGATACAGAGCAACCACAAGACATAAAAGAGGAAAGGAGAAGGGGTAGAAATGCAGAAGTAGGTCCTGGTTAGGGAACGATATGGTTTCACCAAGGTGACAACCCCAAATGTGGTTAAAATTGCAAAGGTCACAATTTTATGACAGTACATTTAGCCCCGACTTTAGTGGGAGTATGGCTTACACTACTACTGCTGGTAAAGTAGAATAAAAGAGAGATGAAGGTAAGAGATGCAGAGCAAAACTGCAAGGAGTATAAGACATCACTAATATCGAGGAGAAAAAATCCCCCAATATTAGGGTCTTAACTCATATTGACATATGCAAGATTACACAAAACAAAAAGGCACAAGACACACAAAACAAAGACAAAGCACAAAGGGACACGTGACAAGAACAAGATACAAGATGACAAACTAATTAACCAAAGTGATATTGAGCTCAAATATCTCAACAACTAATCATGACACAAAGACCAATGCCATCACATAAACACAAGCGACCACATGATAGAGAAAATCTGACATCATCCATGAACTATCAATAGTAAAACTGTGATTTCATGAGAGGAAGAAGAGAGAGAACATGAATACACACTTTGGTGATCCATGAGAAGAAAAGTGAAGAAGAAAGAAACCATGGACATATCACCCCTAAAAAATAGGTGATACATGGAGATAAGAATATGGAAAATATCGCCCCTAGAGCTTTCCTAGGTGATCCATGTAAAGAGAGAGAGTGAAAACTCCATTAGTTCCACTCAAACTCATGCATGTGTGCAAGTGAGGTTTGAAGCATCTCATAGGACTCTATGCCCAAGTACGCTACAACCTATATAGAATTGATGGGATGGTGTTAGGGATAGACTAGCCTAGTCTATGCTCTTGGATCCTTCCGTTGGATCACCTGGTGTTCTCTTCACACCCTAGGGTCTCTAAGACTTCCCTTTCTTGAGGAATCCCCTGACCTTGCCCAATCCACCCACCAATGAGTTCCAATGCTGCTCCTAAGGTCTCACCTACTCATGAGACTCGAAACCCCTTACTATGGCTAATAAGGGCTTGGCTTGTCCTACTGCTTCCTAGGTCTTAGCAAGGTTAGGTCAGGCCTATTTCATGGTTTTTCCACCCATTCATGTGCCCCCAAGAGGTTTCAAGACTCCAACCCCTTACCGATTTCACTATTTTGTGTTTTTGCCTACAAAATAGGGCTACAAGGATTTTGACCAATTAGGCCTCCTAACCAGTCCTTTAGGGCTCCCTCTCACAAACGATGCACAAACTATCCAAACTCCCAAAATGGACTACCATTCATTTGGAAAGGGCTCAAGGATTTCTCTAGTTTTGGGCCTCCAAGTGGCTGTACAGTGCCTTGGGCGAATTTTGGGGTTTTTAAGGGTTTTGTGAGGGTTTTATGGTCTACCTGAGTCACAGTGAATGTTTTGTGTTTTAGCCACCTTGTTTGGATTGGTAGAGGCTCCTCCTTTACACCAGTGGTGCTTCACACACTCCTCTACACCTCCTCCAAAGGGTGCACTCTCCTCTGACCAACCTTGCTCTTCAAGACCTCTACAACTTGACCGTTCCTAGTCGGGCACTGTCCAGTCTCACCTAGGAGTGGGTCTTTGTGTGGACTCCTTGCATTTTCAAGGGCCCTACTTGCATTAAAATATGGTACAAGGTTTTCACTCTCATTCCCCATGGTTTCATGGTGGTTCCACAATGGGGAATGGAGTCAAGATTCCATCTGTTCAAACCAATCCAAAACTGGACAGTGAGAAGACAACTTACAAAATATTTACAAGAACACCAAACTTACAAACCAAAACCTAATCTAATTGCTCAAAATGAAACTCTTTACACCATAGAAGACACTCCACACATTTTTGCATGTAAATCAATCCATTAACAATCTTCCTTTTCTCCTTTTGTGCCGACTGGCAACAAAATTACAGTCTCAGTCAGTCAGTTTGCTTGGGCTGTACAATGTCTAACATCCAACCCATTAACTTAAGGTTTGGAAATACTTATAATACCATCTCCTCGATCTATGTGCCCATATTAGGGTTTTCCATGGCAAAACTAAGAATTTTGGCCTATTGGTGGAAAAGTTGCTTGACAACTTTTAAAAGTTGTCATGCAACTTTTGCAACGTTTGAGCAACTTTCCCAATGTTGCTTTTCTTGACTCCTAGACCCACATTGGGCCAACCTAAGGACTCCACCATGCTATGAGGGACCCCTAAATACCTCAAATGCACACATAGCCCCTATTTCCAAGAAAATCTCAAATTTTGACTCATGACCCTAAGACCCCAACTAGGACCCTAACTAGGACCAATGAGCACATGGCTCTTTATTTTATATACAATGGCTTCAAAAGAAGCATAACACCAGAAAAAAAAAGGAGGAGGAAGAGCTTGGAAGGGTGCTCCTACACCATACTCCCCCTCTGCACACAACTAGGAAATAGAAGAAGAGATGAGAGCCGAGTCTATGCCAAGTGTCTTGAACCTGCTCTCTTCAACCCAGGTAGCTTCAGACTCAGGTTGATCTGGCCACTTCACCAAGTGTTCCATGTAGACCTAGTGTCTGGTGGACTTGTTTACTCTGGATTCCAATATCTCCTTTGTTATAGGCTTCTTCACCTATGGTAAGACATTAACATCTAGGTCCTGCAGCACCTTGGCTTGGTTCTCCTTTTGCCCTGCTATTTCACCCTTGTACATGATCAGGTCGCTACATTAAAGACTGATGATATAGCCAAATCTAAAGGTAGGTCAACATTGTAAGCATTCTCCCCATACTTTGACAGAATTATACAAGGTCCTACCCTCTTCATTTGCAATTTGGTAGGCTTACCAATTTGCATCCTAGCTTTGCTCAAATGGACCATCACAATGTCACCCACCTTGAACTAAACCTCTCTCCTTCTCTCATCCATTTTGACCTTCAGTTTTTGAGTGGATTCAAAGATGGCCTTCTTGACTTGCTCTTGGAATTCCTTGATGGTTTGGGTGAAGTCCTCTTCTTGCCCACTCTTCATTTCCAAGGTACCAAGGTCTCTCAACTCACATACTCCCCTTGGATGTCTACCATAGACAACCTCAAAAGGACTTCTACTAGTGGTCCTATTCACACTATCATTATATGCATACTCTGCTTGAGGAATGATTAGGTCCCATGTCTACCCATATTCCTTAGTTAAATACCTCAATGAGTTGCCTAACACCCAATTGATAACTTCAGTTTGACCATCTGTTTGTGGATGGTAGGCTGAGCTAAATGAGAGATTAGTTCCAAGTCTCCTCCATAATGTTTGCCAAAAATGTCCCATGAACTTGCTGTCCCTATCTGAAATAATGCTTAAAGGGAGTCCATGAATCCTAACAATCTCCTTAAAGAAAAAATGTGCAACATAGCTAGCATCATGTGTAGTCCTACATGGAATGAAATGACTCATCTTGGAAAATCTATCTACTAACACATAGATGTTGTCCATACCTATCTTTGTATTGGGAAGTCCTACTACAAAGTCCATTCTTATGCATTCCCAAGGTCTATTAGGGACTGACAATGGTTGATAGAGACCAACATTGCTTGATCCTCCTTTTTCTCTTTGGCACACACCACATTGTTATACATATCTTTTCACATCTCTTGGCAACATTGGCCAATAGTAGTACCTATGTACTAAATCCAAGGTTTTGTTGACTCCAAAGTGTCCACTTAAACTACCATTGTGTTTCTCTTGGATGAGGTTTTCCCTCATGGATCCTCTTGGTACACACAACTGATTAGCTTTGAACAAGAGACTGTTTTGGAGAGTGTAATCTGCATACTCACCATGGAAATGGTTCTCAAACTCCTTGCAAACCTTCTAAGCTGATGAGAAGTATTCATCTTCTTCATAGAGGTCCTTGAAACCATCTATTCCTATGCTCTGCAACTGTAGTTCTTGAACTATCAACAACTTCCTACTTAATGCATTTGCCACCTTGTTGAGTTGCCCCTTCTTATGCTTGATGGTGAAGGTGAAGGATTGGAGGTATTCCATCCATTTCAAATGCCTATTGCTAAGCTTCTCTTGAGTGTTAATGTAACTCAATGCTTGGTTGTCTGTAATTACTTTGGAAGTAGGTAATGCCTCCATTTCTTTAGAGACTGCACTAATGCATACAACTCTAGGTCATAGGCTGAGTACTTCTTCTTTGCTTCATTAAGCTTCTCACTAAAAAATGCCACAAGTCTTCCCTCTTGACTCAATACACCACCTATTGCAATTCCACTTGCATCACACTCCAATGTGAATAGTTTATCAAAGGTAGGTAGGAGAAGGATAGGTTTTGTGGCTACTTCTTGCTTCAATAATTGAAATGCTTTGTTAGCCTGCTCAGTACATTTAAACTTAGTTTTAAGGCCTCCTTTTATGGTGTCAAGGACTAGTGCACATATGCCACTGAAGTTCCTCACAAACTTCCTATAGAATTGAGCTAATCCATGGAAACTCCTAACTTCAGTCCCTATTCTAGGTGCAGGCCAATTTAAGATTGCCTCCACTTTGCTTGGATCCATCTTCAAGGTTCCTTTAGACACCATAAATCCTAAGTAGACTGTCTCTTGCTTCAAGAAGTCACACTTCTCTAGGTTGATGGATAACTTCTCCTCATGCAACCTCTCTAAGACTAACCTCAAATACTCAAGGTGCTCCTTTTTAGTTCTACTATAGATGAGAATGTCATCTAGGTACACCACCATAAACCTGCCTGTGAATTCTTTCAACATCTCATTCATCAACCTCATGAAGGTGCGTGGGCCATTGGTGAGTCCAAATGGAATCACAAGCCATTCATACAATCCCTCTGTGGTCTTGAAAGCAGTCTTCCACTCATCACCCTCCTTGATTCTAATCTGGTGATAACCACTTTTAAGGTCCAATTTAGTGAAATACATAGCACCTCCTAAACAGTCCATCAAATCCTCTATTCTAGGAATAGGAAACCTATACCTTATGGTGATCCTATTGATTGCCCTTGAAACAGTACAAAGTCTCCACTTGCCTCCCTTCTTTGATGCTAGGACTACTGGGACTACACATGGGCTAATGCTCTTCTTAATCAACCTTTGTTCCAATAACTCCTGCACTTGCCTTGCTACCTCCTTGTTTTGATCAGGTGTGAGCTTATATGCAGCTTTGTTAGGTAGGGATGCTCTAGGAACAAAGTCTATTTGATGACTTATAGACCTTCTTGGTGGGAGTGTTGCAGCTGCTCCATCACTCACTATGTCCTTATACTCTTGCAACATTTGCTTCACCTCCTTGGGTACTTCTGCCTGCAACTTGTCTTCCTCCTCCTTTGGTTTCACAGAGATGGCACACTTCACTATCTCCTCCTCATGTAGCAAGTTTAAGAACTCTTTACCAGTAGCCAATAAGACACTAGGTGTTCTTGAAGTTCCCTCTTCATCCTCTATCAAGGACTGAATCTTAAAGGTCTTGCTATCCTTCTTAAATGATATGGAGTTCTCCTCTCCATCATAGATCACCTTCCTATCAAATTTCCAGGGTCTTCCTAGTAGCAGATGAGAAGCATCCATAGGCAACACATCACAAAGGATCTTATCCTTTTATCCTCCAATAGAAAACTCTACCCAAGTCTGTTCATTGACTAGCACACTCTGTCCTTTGTTCAACCAAGTCACCTTGTAAGGGCTAGTGTGGGGTATTCTTGTGAGTTTCAACTTCCTAACTACCTCTTTTGATATGATGTTGTCGGTTGAGCCTGAATCAACTATCACCTTGCACACTTTACCAAGAACTTTGCATCTCACCCTAAACAATGCTCTCCTATGTTTGGGTTCCTCCTTAACCGGCTGTCTGATTAAAATCCTATTGAACATCAAATTCTCACCAATTTCTAATTCAATCTAGTCCACATATGGTGTCTTGCTGCTTGAAGAGTCTTCATGAGCATAAGCAACCCTCTTCCCACTGTTTGATGAGGTAGGCTTGTCAGGGCATCTATATGTCGAGTGTCCCAATTGTCCATAGTTGTAACACTTCATAGTTGCAAAGTAGGAGTTACCTTTGTCGGTACCTCTACCCCTACTTGGACCACCTTGTGCACCTCTTCCACTAGAATGGCCCCCTCTTAGATTGGTTTCACTACCATGTTAAGTCAACTTGGCTTCTCCTTGGTTCCTCTACTCATTTGACTTGCTTTGGTAACCACCTCGGTGATTCATTTGCTCTGTACCTCTACCTTTACCCTTGTTATTGGAGTCTCCTTTCCTTTTGTTCCTCTCTTCCACCTTGATAGCAAGATGATGACATTTTTGAATAGTAGTAGGAGTCCATAGGCTTATCTCCTCTTGAATGTTCCACTTTAGGCCGCTTAGATACCTAGCCACCTTAATAGATTCATCTTCTTGGACTTTGGATCTAAGACAAAGTTTTTGAAATTATTTGATGTAGGAGGTCACATCAAGGTCTTTTTTCTTCAAACCCTGTCTCTTCTTATGAAGTTGGACTTCATAATCCTCTGGTAAGTAGTTCTCTTTGATCTTTCTCACCATGGCCTTCCAATTGGCAATAGGTAGCTTCCCCATGCTAACTCTCTCTTCTTGCAGGTACTTCCACCATGTTAAAGTTGCTCCCCTTAATCTTGATTTGGCAACCTTAACCTTTTGAGCCTCTGCCACTCCCTCACACTCAAAGTGGTTTTCCATGCCCTCAATCCATTCCATGACAGTGTCAATGTCCATCCTTCCACTAAAATGTGGCAATCCTTCAAAAGCTTTGGTGTTCAAAGCCTTGCTAGCCTTTACAAATGGTTCTTCATTAAACAAGGGATCTGGTTTAGGTATAATGTCATCTATGTCAATGGTTTTCTTTCCTTTATCCTTGGTGTCTTCACCCCAAGGTCCTTGTGTCCTCTGATCCACCACTTCTTGCAACTTATCCCTTATCTTGCTCATAGCTTCTTCAAGGAGTCTATTCTTCTCCTTTTGTTCTTCTACCTCTCTATCCAGCTCTACATTAGTGACCATTCTACTCTCCCCTACTAATTCACTAGTATATAGAGACATACACAGTCCAACAAATCTTTAACTTGCTCTGATACCAATTTGATGGGATGGTGTTAGGGATAGACTAGCCTAGTCTATGCTCTTGGATCCTTCCCTTGGATCACCTGGTGTTCTCTTCACACCCTAGGGTCTCTAGGAATTCCCTTGCTTGAGGAATCCCCTGACCTTTCCCAATCCACCCACCAATGAGTTGCAATGCTGCTCCTAAGGTCTCACCTACTCATGAGACTCAGAACCCCTTACTATGGCTAATAAGAGCTTCGCTTGTCCTACTACTTCCTAGGTCTTAGCAAGGTTAGGTCAGGCCTATTTCATGGTTTTTCCACCCATTCATGTGGCCCCAAGAGGTTTCAAGACTCCAACCCCTTACTGATTTCACTATTTTGTGTTTTTGCCTACAAAATTGGGCTACAAGGATTTTGACCAATTAGGCCTCCTAACAGGTCCTTTAGGACTCCCTCTCATAAACAATGCAAAAACTATCCAAACTCCCAAAATGGACTACCATTCATTCGGAAAGGGCTCAAGGATTTCTCTATTTTTGGGCCTCCAAGTGGCCGTATAGTGCCTTGGGTGAATTTTGGGTTTTTTAAGGGTTTTGTGAGGGTTTTATGGTCTGCCTGGGTCATAGTGAATGTTTTGTGTTTTAGCTACCTTGTCTATATTGGTAGAGGCTCCTCCTTTACACCATTGGTGCTTCACACACTCCTCTACACCTCCTCCCAAGGGTGAACTCTCCTCTAACCAACCTTTCTCTTCAAGGCCTCTGCAACTTGACCCTTCCTAGTCGGGCACTATCCTGTCTCGCCTAGGAGTGGGTCTTTGTGTGGCCTCCTTGCATTTTCAAGGGCCCTAATTGCATTGAACTATGGTACAAGGTCTTCACTCTCATTCCCCATGGTTTCATGGTGGTTCCACAATGGGGAATGGAGTCAAGATTCCATCTGTTCAAACCAATCCAAAACTAGACAGTGAGAAGACAACTTACAAAATATTTACAAGCACACCAAACTTACAAACCAAAACCTAATCTAATTGCTCAAAATGAAATTCTTTACACCATAGAAGACACTCCACACATTTTTGCATGTAAATCAATCCATTAACAATCTTCCTTTTCTCCTTTTGTGCCGAGTGGCAACAAAATTGTAGTCTCAGTAGGTCAGTTTGCTTGGGTCATACAATATCTGACATCCAACCCATTAACTTAGGGTTTGGAAATACTTATAATACCCTCTCATTGGTCTATGTGCCCATATTAGGGTTGTCCATGCCAAAACTAAGAATTTTGGCCTCATGGTGGAAAAGTTGCTTGGCAACTTTTAAAAGTTGCCATGCAACTTTTGCAACTTTTGAGCAACTTTCCCAATGTTACTTTTCTTGACTCCTAGACCCACATTGGGCCAACCTAAGGTCTCCACCATGCTATGAGGGACCCCTAATCACCTTAAATTCACACATAACCCCTATTTCCAAGAAAATCTCAATTTTTGACTTATGACCCTAAGACCTCAACTATGACCCTAACTAGGACCAATGACCACATGGCTCTTTATTTTATATACAATGGCTTCAAAAGAAGCATAACACCAACAAAAAAAAGTAGGAGGAAGATCTTGGAAGGGTGCTCCTACAGCAAGAATGTATAGTACAAATGTCAAGAAAGTTGTGATATCTCGCTCTAAGAGAGCATGGTCTGGTTCGAAGAATAATCACCCTATATAAGAGAAAACTTGTATCATCTCACTCTAAGAGACCATTCTCTAGTTCCAAGAATGACCCACTATACAAGAGAAAAGTAATTACATATTGGTCTAAGAGGTTTCCCCCTAGTTCTAGGAATGTCTCACTATACAAGACAAGAAAAAGTGAAGACATCTCACTCTAACAGACCATGCTCTAGTTCCAAGAATGACCCACTATATAAAAAGTGATGACATCTTTGTCTAAGAAGTTTCCCTCTGGTTCCAAGAATTTTCCACTATACAGAAAGTGATGACATCTTTCTCTAAGATGTTTCCCTCTGGTTTCGAGAATGTCCCACTATTTAATGCATGAGAGAAGTATAGTACAAAGGAGCAGTGTGGGTGCCCCACCTGAAGATGTTAACATAGTCTAATGTTGATATCTTAAGGAAAGTAGATCAAGGATACCTACCTTAGTCACAAAGAAGATATTTGATATGCAACAATGTCATAAATCCAAGCAAGAGAGGGAATACTCTTCAAGCAAGGATAAGATAGTTGACAAGAGCTAACTTGTTGTAAGTGTAAAGGTGATCCTTGGAGGAGAAAAGATCTTTGTTCAAAATACATCTACCCCCAAGAGGAGTTGTCTTAGACAAATATAAGATCTTCTAGAACAAGAAAAGGAAAGATCAAGAATACAATCCTTCCTCCTATTTCTAGGTGAAAGGGATTCTTGATGAGGGATGAATCACATTTAGCCCCCAGAGGGATGCTTGGATTTATCATAGATGTACATAACCAAGTGTAAAAGAGGTCATAGTCAAGGATTAACACTTCTTGTATAAGAGAGAATCCTTAAGTCAATAACCAACAAATCTACATGAGGAAAGATACCAAGTAATAGAACTCACACCATCCACTTAGTAGGAAAAAGTGGATCCCTAGAGAGAGAGAGAGAGAAGGATCATTTCCACCCAAGCTAACGGGACAATGAGAAGAGCTTACACAATCTACTAGAGAGAGATTAAACATAAGCAAATGTTCAATGAACTTACATGAACACATGCAAGAAAAGACACTAGTAAATGTAAAATACACATCTCAAGAAGTGGTCATCTTCAAAAATAAGAGAGAAAAAACATCATATATTCCCTGAGGGGGATTAATCATAAAAGCATATCATTGTAAGAAATGATAATCACATATGAAAAATGCAGCCCCTAAAGGAAATAATGATATAAGGGAAAGGAGTGAAAATCCTTTCTCCCCAAGTGAGGATAACAAGGATAAATATTACACATATTCTAATGGTGATTAGTTTCAAGTTATATGTCATCCTAGTGGAACAAAATCCTCTCAAAGAAAGGATACATACCTCTCAAGAGATCATTCCTTGCTAAGGCGCATATCATACAGGCAAATAATCAAAACCATAGAAGAGGTAAGATTTCTAAGAGAATGAAGGAAAGAGAAGAAGTGTAGTACTCATTGAAGATGCACCTCTCTAAGAAAAGAGGAAAATCAAAGAACAATTATATGCTCACATAAGAATAACCCTATGCAAGAAAAGAGATCTAATAGTGAACAATGCACAAAGATAGAGATAAGTGAATAGAAAGAAGAGAAAAAGGACTTCATGTTGTTGCCCCAAAGTATGTTAAAGTGAAATAATACCACCACTAGTGATAAAGAGCCCCCATTAAATGGGCTAATTATGCCATAGGGTGAAGAGCAACATGAAGGAAAAAGAAGTGCTAAGGTATGTTGTTTTTACCAAGAAAGACAACTAGATCTTCTGTGAGACAAATGTGTGCAATATCATATTGTAGTTGAACAAATTTATTAAATGCGTAACATTTTCCAATAGAATGTGAATATAAATCATGAAACATTCAATATTCAATACCTTTCACTTGCTTAAGATTTTTGTTTTTATTTTGAGGAGGAAAGGAAATGTTCTTGTCATATTTAAACCTCCAATAGATTCTTGTAGCTAATCTATCAAGATGGTAAATATCATCATCCCATGAAGAAGAGGGTTTGTTAGAAGGAGTTTCATTATCCACAATTCTAATTTTGCCAATATCTTTGCCATCTTGAATAGATTTTTGAAAATCAGGGCAATCATCAGCATTATGGTCATGGGTTTGATGAAATGAACAAAAAAGATGCTTTGAAGAAGAAGCATTCTTGCGGTCTCTCTTGATTTTTTTGTTTTTGAAGGTAATCTTTAAAGTTTTGAAGTCTAAGGAATTCGTCCATAGAAAGAGGGGTACCACTTCCTAGGCCTCTTGTAGAAGTTTATGTAGGAAGATTTATAGGGAAATGAACTCCATGCTCAAATTTGCCAATTCCTCATCCTTTAAAACCTTGTTTTATAATTATATAAAAGCCACGACTATAAGAATTTTGCAATTGACTAGATGGAGGAACAAGATCATGAATTTCTTTGAAATATGATGTGTAAGGAGGCAAAAAGGGATTTTTAGATGAACGAGGAGTATCATGTGGAATGAGAATCTCTTTACCTTGTGTGGGGGAGAGAGAATTAAGTTGATTTGAAATGGATAAGTAAATACTAAATATAAATACAGAAATACTATATAATTAAATTTAATGTATTTGTATGAATTTAATATTATTGTACACGGATATAAACAATAATATAAAATAAATTACAGCATATTATAGTAATATTATTGTAATAATTTATCTTAAAAGATTAAATTACTGATTTAATATTTTAAGATAAATTATTGTAATATAATGTAACTTATTTAATAATATTAAATTTAATATATAACAATATATTAAATAAATTACTGATTTTAAATAATTATAAATAAATTTAAATCAGTAATACATGTTAAAATATATTACAATTTAAAAAATTACAATATATTAAAGAAACTACTGATACTAAATAATCTATGTTAAAAATTTCTTAAATTATTAAATAATTATAATATAATAAATAACATATTATGATCGGACAAAATTTTTGAGAACATTAGGAAAAATAAAAACATCTATACATTCAAAAAAATGCATGACATCATCCTCTCTACATCAGGGAAGTACATCTTCATCTAAAAGCCCATTTTTACTGATTTCTATGTGAGGAGAAAGGTCATGAATAAAATGTATGACATCATCCTCTCTACATAGACTTTGATGTTGAAGATAGGTCTAAGGAGAATAAGGAGGATCTAAAGATGTAAGAATGTTGATGTTTTCATATTGCCCCCCTTGCTCAAGGGTATGTGTAAAAGAGGAAGATGGATCCATATTACTTTCCAATGCTTGTTCTCTTGTAGAAAGATCATTGGGTAAAGCTTTAGATCTTATTTCTTTCACATAAGATACCCTAGGAGAGGTACAAGGGTTAGGATCTATAAAATATTTAAGATGATTACCATAGGAAATGTATTATGTTAACAACATCACCATAATGCAACATAAATGATACATGGAAGCTTTGAGATCAAATTGAAAATAAAATAATTTGGAAAACCTAACAACACAATATGACCAAGTGCTATAAAGAAAGAGAAGAAACAAGAAATGGAAGAAACTCTTATCTGACACATGATGAATATATGCAAAAATTAATGTAATCACATGTGAAAGAGCAAGTAAATCCAATTTAATAATTGCCATTAAAAGTCTCTTACATGAAATCTGAATTTGTTGGAAAAGTAGATATGAAATTAGGACCTTTCTATGAAAATTAATTTGAAGATGTGAATTTGATGAATTTTGATTTTGTGTCCGACCTTAAAGAATGTTAAAATTAATAAAGTACACTGATTTTCTTGATCTAAGCAGAAAAACATAGTCAATTCCGTCTCCCAAAATTTTGGGAAAAAAGCCGAGGACTGTGGCAAGAACGCACATGGTCCGACCACCTTTTTTCAAAATTTTCAAGGATGATAGAGATTATGATTTTAATGTGGAATCCAAAAAAAATTACTCATTTGGAGATGTCTAGATTGTTCAAAATTGAAGTAAAAGGTCAAAAATGAAAAGATCTTAAAAATTAGGGTTTTATGATTTAACCACTGAATTTTTAGAATAAAGAGATAGATTTGAATTACAATTTTGAAATAGAAATCAGATCTGAAACAAGTAATTACAATTTTGCACTTAACAAGCTTAATTTTCTCAAAATGAAAAATTAGGGTTTTTATGCAATTAACCACTAAAAATTGCAAACAGATCAAACTTGAAAATAAAAATTTGAATTTCAAATTGCAATTAATTAGATCTTAGAATGAGAAATCAGAAATAATGTGTAAGACATTGGGTTCACCAAAATGTAAAGTAGAAAATTGGATCCTAGTGACTCCCCACCTAGGAGAGAGAAAGGAAGCCACTAGGATGATTTTCACTTGGGATGAACTTTGCATTCAAAAGAGGGATTGAATCCACTAGATCAAAATCCAAGATAAAGACAAGGATCTGAATACTAAGTGGATTGCAAGTGGTTGAAGTATGATTTACCCTCTTTTGTAAATGAGAAAGTTGACTTGTTGACTATGTGGAAAAGAGAGAAGAAATGAGTGAAATGAGGTGCTACCAATTTGAAATCGAACTGTAACTTCAGATCTGAGTTAATTAAACTAATGTGGATCTTACCTGTAAATTCAAAGAAAAGTCATCAAGATTGTGGTGGGAATGTACATGCTTCGCCAGAAAATCTACGAAACAAAAAGGGTTCTTCCGACTCCATAAATGAAGCCCAAACCTGCAATTACAGCTACACACCTATAACCTACACACATAAAAAAAAGGGGGGGGGGGGTTTGTGGATAGGGGTTTGCCTTATTCAAACCCCAGTTGAGGAATCAACCTAGAAAGAAATTAATTGCAAATGCTTGAATGTAAATAATGGAGATGTATACTTTGTAGATCTACAACTTGTTGATAATGATTGCTTTGCTTCTTGAATGTAATCACAAATATTGTATGAAATGGCAAGTAGCATGACAAAACCCTAGCACATAGACATGCTTGCAAATGAAGGTTGTAATATTGCTCCAATGGATGAATGAAGAAGACTTGAATGATTAATAATGACCTTGAAATATTGTATCTTCTCTTTATGCTCTTTATCCATCTATTATTTGTGGTCCTTGAGTGAGGGTATTGAATTCCATTTTATACATGCCTCAAGAATTAACTTTGAACCACCGAAGGACAACAAAGTAGAATAACAAATCCCAAAGACAAGAAGTGCATAGGAGACCAGGCAACCCACAAATAGGACTACCCTAGGAGATGGGGATAGCGGCGGCACACCACTTTCCTAGGGGGATAGGGGCACCACGCCCTTGTCCTAGGGGGAACAAGGGTGCCACGCACCTGTCTTGCCCTATTTTGGGCCTCGGATAGGATGTAAAGCAACCACAAGACATAAAAGAAGAAAGGAGAGGGGGTAGAAATACAGAAGTAGGTCCTGGTTAGAGAAGAAGATGTTGTCACCAAGGTGAGGACCCCAAATATGGTTAAAATTGTAGGGCTCACAATTTTATGATAGTACAATAGGCTACAACCCTAGAGAAGGCTCACTGCCTTATAAAGATTTAAACTACAATCAGGAGTACATGAACTGAAGGAATAACATCTCTTAATGTCTGATATCAGTTTCGGTTAAGCACATTTGTCTACCCTACAAAAATCTATGCTCTACATTTCACACCGAAATATGAATTCACTTGTTCGCACATACACAAGTCTCTAATAATGCAGATACTACTATCATGCCCAAATTACATGAATATAACACCCATTTATACAAATCATCAACCTTGACTACAAGGTCATCTCAAGCCTTAATACCTAATTATAAAATTACACCACATGATACATAAATCAACCATCAAATTGTTACAATTAATGATAGTCCCAAAGATACTGAGAGGGTGGGGTGAATCAGTATCTTACCGGTTAGTAGAATATTTAAATTTATTAAGAATTTTGCATCCCAAAACAATGTACCAATAAATAAGAATTAATGCAGTAAACAGGAACAATAAAGACAACATAGAAAACACACCATAACACAAGATGTTTAATGAGGAAACCTAGTGTGGGAAAAACATTGGTGGGATTTGTGACCCATAATATTCACTCACTAGCCAATGAATAAATATTACTTACAATGAGGGGCCTGCACATGTAGGAAGGCCAACTTCCTAGAGCTCACTAATAAATAAGAGTCACACTGACTACAAAAGTGGATTATAAAATCCAATACAATGTACTGCTTCAACGTAGCATCAAATATGCCAGGTTCAATACCGGTTTAAGCTCATTCTATAACCAAAACCTTTGTTGTCAACTATATATCCTTTTACAAAATATCATCTATATATTCTCTCCATGCATATACTTTCTACAAAAAATGACCTATAAGATCTCATACATATATATGAATATTTTACAATATGCCATGTCGGATTTACAAAAGATAATTACAATTAAATACAATAAACAAAAGTTTATTCTCTTTCAGCTGGGATGCTGGTATGCATTGTTGCTGCTGCTGGTGAAGTGTCTGCCGATATATGTAGATGTCTATGCTAGTGCTAGTGCTTGGCAATGTCTTTACTAGATGAGTGGTAGAAGGTTGCCAGATGGTTGCCATCAATGACGACACCAACTATTCTCATAAGAGTGTAGAATGCCAACAATCTCACCCTTTGGCATGGATGGCAACACTCATGAGAAAAATCCAAAAACTATTTCCAAAAAGTGAAGTCCAAAAAGTTACCAAAAAGATATACTCCCCCCGAGTAGATGATCTCCTCTAATTAATCATGGTTTCCTATCCAATACTCCCCCTTTGACATCAATGACAAAGGTTGTCAAAAATTGTCAAACGAGTGCAAAAATTTCACCTCAAAGTTTGTAACCAGTTGGTTACAATCTGGAATATGTCTGCCAAAACCAAATTTAAACTCTGCATGAATCTATTGCTTTCATTTAAGGTTGCCTCAGTCTATTGGATTGTGTCAGTGAGGTGATGCATGTGCTCTTCTGGTGATCTTTCTCCTTGAAGTAATGCCTTAGAGATCTCATTTCTTAGAGAGATAAGGTTGTCCAACTTAGGACCAAGTTTATACTTAAATTCTCTAGCATTAGCCTTAATCCTTTCTATTTCTTGCTCAATAACTGATATAGGTTTGGATGAACCAATTATGTTATCATCTATGTCATCTATTTCCTTTTGTAGTCTACTTATCTCATTTTCTATGTCCTGTGTCAACAGATGTGGTTTGCATGTTTCTCTGTACAACTCTTTGTATTCCAAAATTGTAGTATTCAGTGTCGGTAAAAGTGTGTTTGTATGTTCTGTGCACTTCTTTATTCTGTCCTCAAAGAATTTATCCTTTTCCTTTTCAACTTTCTCTTTGAAGGTGTCCTCATTCATCTTATCAACTTTTATTTCATTGTCAGTAATGAATTTGGACAATGTGTCCAATTTACCTAAAGAATCATTTACATGATCTGTGTTACATTTTGGTGCAATTAATTTAAGAATTGGTATTGTGTCATCAGTTGCTTTGTAAGCCAATGCATTACAGTTAGTTATCTTCTTGATAGAGTCCAGGAGTACCTCTATCACATTAGTAGCCCTGAATTCACTTGATGAAGTACTAGATGTCTGACCAACTACCTTAATTACCTCTGTGCTTCCAACATTTGAAACCATTTTTTTTGGTGTTACCCTCTGGTGGATCAGTCTGATTTTGCATTTCAACTAGAAAAGGTTTATCTAATTGTTTAGGTATCTCAGTGATTACTGGTTTCTCAGTGTGCTCCACTGTCAGTATCTCTGTCTCAGTAGGTTTCTTTGTGCTAGCATCTATACCATCAGTATTCATTCTAGTATCCAATGGTTGCTCTATTTGTAGTGTTTGCTTAGTATGTGTAGTCACATAAATCTATCCATTTTAATTAAATGAATATTTCGTATTTATTTGATTAAAAATCCACTAGCCATCAATTAATTAAATTAATATTTAATTAATTTATCCCCAAACATTCTTCTATTAATTAAATAAATTATTCAATTTATTTTAATTAATTCATTAAACCAAATACAAATCAATTAAATAAATAAAATCTATTTATTTAATTAAATCCCCCTTTTCCTCTTTTAAATAAATTAAATAAAACATTTATTTAAATCATTATCCCCACCCCACTTGCATTTTCCTACAAATGCAACTTGCACACATTTTGAAATAAATGAATTTTTATTTTAAATAAAATCCTATTCTCCCTCACCCACCAAATCCACTTGCAAAATCTAATCCCCTTCTAGATTCTTCTAAACCCCTTCCTAATTAGCCTAATCCATCCCCTAATTATTGTCACATTCCTAAGCAAAAGGGAGTCACTTCTCAAATGGCCCGAAGTCTTGGATAACCATTGAAGGTTTTCAACCTTCAACCACCAAAAACCCCAAAGTCTTTGAAAACCATTAAAGGCTTCCAACTTTCAACCACTTAATCCCCAAAGTCTCCAATAACCATTAATGGTTAACTCAAACCCTTCCCCATGGTTAAAACATTTGTTTTGACTCAACCTCTACCCAACCCAAGGGTCTCATCAGGTCATTAATGCTTTGACCATGATTATCTCTTAATCATTTGCACAAAGGTTTATCCTTGGATTAACTCCTAATTCAGTGGGTAAACCTAACTTAGACTTGACCCTTAGCCTTTAGATAACCATGAGGTTTTCTCAGGCCTTTAATGCCTCCAACCTCTTCTCTCAACCCAATCCTGTGTTGACACTTGTCACTATTTTATTGGTGCGAATTGTGCACATGGATCCCCAACTTTCAAGCTTGACCTTTGATTAAACCTTTCAATCCTGGCCATCCATTGCTCCATTTTTCCTATAAATAGAGCCCATTCCTTCATAATCCAGATCCTGAAAACTTGTATGCATCTAAGCTATAGACATTTTAGAGAGCATTTTAGCATAAACAATCTAATATTTTGTCTTTTGGTTAAAATATATCATTTTAGCATTAAAATAGCTTTTCATTTCATGTTTGGAGCTATTCTACAATCTCAATCCTCCATAAGCATCCATAGTGGAAAAAGCTGCTGAGAGCTACACTATTTTGGAACTTGGAGAGGAGAGGAACAAGGGAGAAGGAGCTAATCTCATGCTAAGAGACAGTTGGAGATGTCTCATTGTCTTACTTCTTTAGTTAGATTCATTAGCATGTGTTTTTAGTATCTCTCTTGGAATGCCTTCATTTGTGTTTAGTTTTTGATTGATTAACTCTAACGTCTTGTGTGTTTTGTGTGGATCGATCTTAGACTAACCTTGTGCCATTTAGGAGGGCATCATTTGGTGAACCCGACGTGAATCGAACACGCAACCTTCTGATCATTTTTTTTGAAATTAACATTTTGCTTGTTGAAATTGCCACACAGGTCGCGCTTCGGCGCTATTGAACGCGTTTTAGCGCTATTGACCCTAAAATAGCACTATTGAAAATGTTTCAGCGCTATTGACAACATTTCAGCGCTATTGTCACAGTTTCAGCGCTATTGACACACTTCTAGCGCTTTTGTCTTCTCGGGATTTTCTTTTTTTTCAACGCTACTGTTTAAATTAGCGCTTCTGCTCACGCAGACTAGCGCTATTGTATGAATCAGCGCTTTTGCAAAAACACAGAATAGCGCTGTTGCGACAGAGTGTCGCCCAAATGGACTTGTAACCCAAAAATCAGAATTTAGGCTTGTGGAAGCCCCCCTCTTTGAGCATTGATTTTATTAACTTATTTCTTTTCTTTGTGCAGGTTAAACAACACAACAAAAATCACAAAAAATTTCATTTAGTGCTTAAAAAGAACTTAAAAACACAAAAAAGAGTTTTTCATTGTTTTCTAGTTAGGCCTCATTTTATATGGTGCTTAAAATCAACAATTCCATTTTCTTGCATCAAACTAAAGAATTTACAATCCAGACTTTAAATTTTGGGCAAGTAAAAAGAACAAATCACTTGTTTTTGATTTTTTGCAAACAAATTTTCCTTCATGCAAACGTGTTTTTCATTAAGTTGACCAGGACTTTCAACTTCTAGATTACAAAACATATTGCTTTGAAGTTAAAAAGAACACCATGACTGTTGGAGCAACATCTCCAAATAGTTAGATCATATTGCCATGACGGATTAAAAAAAGAACAAGTGAATTTCGTGTTTGGCACGCTTGTGCACAAAAGTCAGTCGAGTGGACCTACTTCTAACACACACTATCCTCTCCCTTGGCTCTCGTGGTCCTAGGTGCAAGAGAAAAGTGTTAGTAACACTCAAATTTTATCTTTTTAAGAGAGGCCTGCCAAGGGATCGATACTCTTGGGAACGACCTTGAGCGGTAAATCCTTCGAGCTGCTATAGAAATCAGGTGAGAGCGAAAGCTGTAGCCTTGGGTATAGTTGTTCCTACAATGTAACTGGCCGAAAGGACAAATGGGCCCCACCACCAGTTACAAGGCTCTTAAGTGAGTCACTGCAGAATGAACTTATGTCCAAAAACATCGAACATGACTAAACACCTTTAAGTAGTAGCCCACCCGTTCTATTGATTGAGGATATTTGAGGTATAATTTAGTGCAAGAGCATAGAAGGTTTTTCTCCCAAGATACTCACCATACATATTTCCTTGAGTAGAAACATAGCTTTTTGAAAAGTCACTTGTGGCTTGATAAAAGTGGTGACTCCCCCATCATAGGGATCATCTATTTGTTATGCTCGTGCAAGACTTAGTATATCACATCCTTACCTGCCAAGGCGGGATTCATAAGGTATGTAGTACCAAAGTCAAAGAAATATCAAGATGTGGGCTAAATTTATCACAACTGGCCATTTGACCTTAGGGATAAAGAGTGTTTGAAGTGTGTTCGTTTTACAGACCTAGTGCAAATTGAGCCGACTTCAGGCTTTGGAAATACACCTTAAAATAAATCTAAAGGAAGGGTCATATACAAGTCCAAGGATTGGGTTGATCTAGACCCATACTCATGTGTGCCTTTGAGGCAACATTCTTGTGTTTGTGTGCTTGCTTTGTTTTCTTGTCAAAGAAAAATCAGAAAATCAATCCCAAAAACATAGTATTCATCCAACATTTCTCAAAAACAAACAAAAATACCAAAAACAAAGTGCAAACAACAAAGAGACAAATTTTATGACCATTCTTCACATCTTGCGAAAGAAGAAGTGTCATCAGAATATCAACTTGAAAAGGAGACCATTAAGCTCAAAGGCTTTGATCAAAAGGAGGAACTTCTTCTATCTCAATAGACAAATCTTTGTCTCACATAGAGTCTTTCTACATCGCATGCGTCTATACCTTCAAGGTAAAACAAACGAGTTTGATTCAGAATCATTGAATCATAGAGCTTTTATGCAATATAGAGCTCTGAGTTATCACAAAAATCAAGGAGGAAAGATTAATCCCAACTTCTTCCCAAACATCTGTATCACCTACAACACAGCTCGAGAAGTGCCACCAATGCCTGAAAGGGAAGAGATAGAGTTTGTCCCATTTGTAACACAAAGTTTTTATTGAAGTTGAAAACATTTTCATCCATCATCTCACTCATACATCATCACTTCATCATCAATCTGTCCCAACTCTCAAAACATTAAGAGGTTCTTGTCCCAAGTTCTCTTTTAGATATTGCTTGAAATCAAACACATCACATCACTTTTTAGATTGTTTCTACATCTAGGATAAGCTCATCCTAAGAGACACATCTACACAGGTTAAAACTAGTTCATGAGTGAATCCTCTCATTGCTAGGTAGTTAAATCTGTAACACATCTCAGATTTCTCTGCACCTTATCACATCCAAACTTATCAAACAAACAAGCAATTCAAAGAAAGGAATTTCGGTTACATCTACCTTAAAGTGCTAGAGATCCCCATACAACACAAATCACCAACCAATCAATCTTTCATTTCATCACCACTCATCATCATCTTCAATCAACTTCGAACACAAACTTGCAAACAAAATGGCTCAAACCCGATCACGATCAAGGCAACGAGAAATAGAAATTGAGGAAGAAGAGGACAACCTCAATGAATTTCAAGAAGCACTTGGAGGAAATGGGAATGATGAAAACCCAGGTACACCCACTCCTTCAACAATCGAAAGGGTTCAGCATAACCCTCACTTTAACAGATTATTTGATGAAATACTAAGGAGCAACGCAGATGCTCACTTCTTAAAACTCGCTCAAGAAGGAGCCAAACTCCCCTCAGACTTTGATCTTGCCCAATTAAGACAAGCATCAGAAAGACAAAGTCGCCATGAGGAGGAAAGGCGTAGAGATCCCATCAGATATAACATCCCTCGAGGTAACCCACCACCTCCTCCTCCTAATGAAATGGAGATGTTGCGGCAACAAGTTGAGAATCTCGCCCAACAACTTCATAGTGGTGTTAAGACCAATCAATTCTCACTTAATGACATCTGTCCCTATCGGTTTGATAGGAATCTTTATATGCCACCCTTTCCAGGCGGGTTTGAAACACCAAAATTCGAAAAATATAGAGGAAAGGGAGATCCCCGCGATCATGTCCAAGAATTTCATTCCGCTTGTCTCGAAGTCGCATATGAAGACACATACTTAATGTGCCTTTTTCCCCAAAGCTTGGGAGGAACAACCACATCATGGTTTTCCCGACTACCAGGTGGCATAAGAACATTTGAGGAACTCATTCAGAAGTTCCTATCTCATTACTCTTATAATATTGAATGCGACATCACCATGGCTGATCTATGCAACACCAAACAAAAACCAGGTGAATTATTCTCAGTATTCCTGCAATGATGGCGCCAAATGTCTAGCAGACATTCTCTTCAGTTACCTGAATGAGAACTAGTGGAAATTTTCATTTCCAACTTAAACGAAGAAATGGAATTTCACTTGGATGTCAAAGACACAAATTCTTTTAACGATATGATCACCAAAGGTATAAAATGTGAAAGGGCACTCATCAAAATCTTTAATGAACCCAAAGATGGTCCTCGCCTGCGCTTCAATAGCGATAAACTGAACTTCTGGAACAAGAATAAGAATATCGTCAACGATGGAGTTGTGGATGCTCAAACTGTCCAAAATGCACAACCTGTGGTTCGATTTGTAGGACAAAATCCTCCACCTCAAAATAACACAAATGTTCCTCTTAATCAAGGTCGCATCACATCTCATGATGAACCAAGACCTCGTCCACAAAAACAAAAATGCACATACACTCCCTTAGGGGAACCCATTGAAACAGTGATGCGACAACTCATTTCTCAGAATTTGATCACTTTACCTAAGTTATCAAATTATGAGCCTCAAGTCAAACCAGCATGGTGGAGAGATACTGAACACTATGAGTTCCATCAAGGAAGAGGACACAAGACAAGTAATTGTCACCGATTGAAAGATCTCATTCAAGATCTTATTGATCGAGGAGAAATTGAGATTGAAGGACATGATCCAAAAACAACCAATAATGATCATCAGATGTTCAAAAATCCACTTCCATCGCAAGATCAAAGGGGTCCTTCCACTTCAAGACGAGGTCCTGATACCACTGAGTATACGCAAGCTGCGTATAACTACACTGTAAATCACCTATATGATGCCAGTGAACAAATTGCAACTATCACCTTCAAAAATCCCACCTCAAATTGCAATGTTGTTACGCGTCACGGCAAGGTCACCATAAAGGCAGCTCCACAAGGCACCACCTCCATCCCAAAGTAGTACAATCTTGTGGAACAATTAGACAAAACCCCTGCGCTTATATCCATTTTAGAGCTATTGCGCCTGTCACCATCTCATAAAACTATCTTGGATCAAGCACTCCAAGAGGCGTCAGTCCCTGCAAACCTGAACACGGACCAATTTCAAGCCATGGTTGGAAATCTAAAGTCATC
Source organism: Cryptomeria japonica (assembly GCF_030272615.1). Taxonomy (NCBI): domain Eukaryota; kingdom Viridiplantae; phylum Streptophyta; class Pinopsida; order Cupressales; family Cupressaceae; genus Cryptomeria; species Cryptomeria japonica. The sequence goes on along the minus strand of NC_081414.1, from coordinate 111,711,719 downwards.
ACCTTGTCTCACTTTTTCCGAAAGTGACAACTCTTCTTTCCAACAACCTCATAACGCCTCACTCCACATTGAAGGCTTTGTCAACCAAGACAGGATCAAGCGAGTCTTGATCGATAATGGAGCAGGCCTAAACATTTGCACACTACAATTGGTCACAGCATTGGGATATGCAATAGAATCAGTGGATCCTCGCAAGAAGATCACCATCAAGGCCTATGATCATGCAGAGCGTTCATCCAAAGGAGCTATGGTACTACCAATCCGAGTGGGCCCTGTAGTAAAGCACATCATCTGTCAGGTTCTGGACCTTCCTCTGCCATATAATCTATTATTAGGAAGACCGTGGATACATGCCATGCAAGCCGTTCCATCTACCTACCATCAATGTATCAAGTTCCCACATAATGGTGCAGAGATCACAATCCTGGGCGATGCAAATCCCTTTGCATTTTGCCATAATATCAGCCATCAACCGGAAATTACCGTTCCTAATAATAGAGAAGCCATTTCCTCCACATCATATGTAAGTCCCGCCTCTCTTGCCAGTTCAAACACCCCTATACCCAAGCAAGAAAAGCTTAAGATGAAAGTCGCAGAGGAAGGTCCTGGAGAATACAACTTGAGTCAGCTCTTTTGTGTGGGACAAATGCCCACTTCTCCTAGAACGCACGGTAAACCACAGCAGTTACTCCAGCAACCACTAAACATGCCTGCATGTGCTTTGACGCCTTTCATTCTTGGAAAGAGTCAAGAGGAAGAGACACAAGATGAGGACCTAGCGGAATGGATCTATAAAGATCCCATAACCACTGATAAACCACGAGTTACATTTCCTACAGAACAGTATGGCAAAGGCCTCCTCATTATGCAAAGAATGGGATATGATGGTCAGAGTGCTTTGGGATATTGCAAACAAGGACGACATGAACCTCTGCTACCAGAATTCAAGCCCAAAAGTACTACAGGCCTAGGCTTTGAAAAAGAAGTCCTTCCTAAACTCAGATTCAAAGGAAAACCCAGCAAACCGTTTTGCCCACCTACTGCAAAGAGGACACCTTTCATAATCAAAGCACCATCAAGCAATATTGCCACTACCCCATCGAGGCTCACAACCCCACCACAACCATCTACAATACCAATCATCCCACCAAACGAACCAGTAATCCCATCAGCAACACCATTCATAGCAGCAACTATATTGGAACCCGCAGCAGCATCTGTGGCACCAGCCATTCCAACAGAGGTCACTAAATCAACACTGTCGATACTTCCAGTGACAAATCCTTTAAACCCCATCACGGTTCCTGCAGCACCGATCACCACAAAGGTACATAAACCAATCACGCCTGCCGTGTTTAACTCCAAAGACATCCCAGTATGGTATAGCAATCGGATGCTGGAAAGTGATTCAGAGACCGACTCACATGAGTGGGAATTCGATTCAGTGCAACTTAACACTTCAGATGAGGAAGACACATCACCACCTCCGCCCCGCAAAGACATCCTTGTTTATGAAGAAGCACAGATAAAGACCACTTGGGTACCTGAGCTAGAAACATCTTCCACAGACCCTATGTCTCATCCTACGCCTGATTCTAATAGGGAGAGTACCATCAACGACCTTCACCACACTGTCTTAACCCTCACTAATACCTCTAATGAACTTAACCTAATCGATGAAGTAATGCCCATTATCCACCCTGAACTCATCGAATGGAACCAATCGAATCCCCCATGTCTTGACCTCTTCCAGAACGATGAGGCTATCATTGACTTTTTGGAATTACGGGATAATCTACCAAGCGGGGATCACAAAGCTGGATTCACCATTGAACTTAATAGCGCAACATACTTCGGGGCGGATGCCAAAACCTTCAGTTGCAAAAATATAACAATAAAACATGGATCTTCTAGTGAAAACCACACTGTGGCACTATTTGATCCGACAACAGTAAAAAGAAAGAGCGTATCCAACGGTGAAAACCTCTCTGAGGCACTTGAGGATGAAGGGTTTGACATTCTCCCTGCAAGCACACAACAGGAACGATCCACGATTCTTATCGAGGAAACCAATGAATACAATGTGGGGACTCCTGAAAATCCTCATATCATACATCTGGCATCTCTTCTCACTCCAGAGGAACAACCTAAGTTTATCAAGTTCTTCCAGCAGCGTCAGATCAACTTCGCATGGTCATATGCAGACATGCCTGGGCTTGATCCTGATTTAGTCATGCATCACCTCACCGTAGCAGAAGGAGCCAAACCTGTCAAGCAAAAGCTTCGTAAGATGCATCCCCAGATTACAGTGCTAGTCAAAATAGAACTCAAGAAACTCCTCGATGTTGGTTTCATTAGACCAATTGATTATGCAGAATGGATCTCCAACATTGTGCCAGTCGGCAAACCAAAAGGGGGCATCCGCATTTGTACTGACTTCAGAGATCTAAATAAGGCCTGTCCTAAGGATGACTTCCCCTTACCAAATATCGACATCATAGTGGATCTGACAGCAGGACATGCCATGCTTTCACTCATGGATGGCTTTTCAGGATACAATCAAATAAAGATCGCACCAGAAGATCAACATAAGACAGCCTTCACCTGTCCATGGGGCACATATTGCTGGAATGTAATGCCCTTCGGTCTAAAGAATGCAGGAGCGACCTATCAACGAGCAATGACCACCATCTTCCATGACATGATGCATACTATGATGGAAGATTATGTGGATGACTTACTAGCAAAATCACTCACTAGAGATGGACATCTCCACATCTTAGATAAAATCTTTGATAGACTGGAACAATACCATGTTCGACTCAACCCAAAGAAATGTGTCTTCGGAGTGACCTCCGGGAAGCTTCTAGGATACATTGTCTCAAGCAAAGGCATTGAGGTCGATCCAGCAAAGGTTAAGGCAATCATGGACATGCCACCTCTAAAGAATATCAGTCAGCTAAGAACACTACAAGGACGACTTCAATCCATCCACAGATTCATTGCACAATTGGCTGATAAGTGTCACCCATTCACACACCTGCTACACAAGAACATACGCTTCCAATGGGATGATAGATGCCAGCAAGCATTTCAGACGCTTAAAGACTATCTCATGAATCCACCATTGTTGATGCCACCAGATCCAAGTAGACCATTGTTACTCTATATCTCGACAACAAGTACGGCATTGGGTGTACTACTGGCACAACATAATGCAGAAGGAAAAGAGTGCGCTATATACTACATCTCTCGTACACTAGTTGGCTATGAACTCAATTACACACCTATTGAGCGAGCTTGCCTAGCAGTAATCTTAGCAGCCACTAAACTGAGGCACTATCTATTGACACACAAGGTACAACTCATCGCAAAGATTGATCCACTCAAGTATTTACTTAGCAAAGCAGCATTGACAGGTCGTTTGGCCAAATGGGTGATGATTCTAAGTGAATTTGACATTGAGTATGTGGACCGTAAAGCTATAAAAGGGCAGGTCATTGCAGATCAGTTGGCTGATGCACCTCTCATAGGTGATCATCCTCTCATTTCCAATTTTCCAGATGAAGAGATATTCATGATCATAGAAGTACAACCATGGAAACTATATTTTTATGGTTCATACACTAGGCATGGCTCGGGGGCAGGCATTTTGTTTATCACACCTCAAGGTGATAGCATCCCGAAGTCTTACAGGCTCACATTTCCATGCACAAACAACATAGCAGAGTATGAGGCCTTGATCATAGGACTGAGGCTCGCCATACAATGGAAATTACAAGAACTACAAGTTTATGGCGACTCACAACTGGTCATTCGACAAGCAACTGATGAATATCAGACCAAAGATGATAAACTCATGCCATACAAGCAAATGGTGGACACTCTAAAGACATCATTTACTACTATCACTTTTGAGCAGATACCAAGAGATCAGAATCGAGCTGCTGACGCTATGGCTACTATCGCATCTCTCCTAGATCTTCCACAGAATTCAACACGCTACGAGTTCTTGGTCGAACAGCTTTGGATCCCCGCTTATGATATCCCCGAATCCGAAATGATATGTTGCCTTGTTGGTTCCGAATCCCCATGGTATGGTGAGTTCTACACCTATCTTCGCGATCATACCCTTCCTCCCAACCAATCAAATAACCAACGTAAAACCTTCATTCGCCAAACTGCTCGATATACCATTATTGCCGAGACCCTATACTGACGTAGTCTTGATGGTACTCTCCTTCGATGTCTGGAACAAGATGAGATAACAAAGGCTTTGGAAGAGGTACATGAAGGAATTTGCGGGACTCACTCAAGTGGTCCGTCACTAGCCAAGAAACTCATGCGAGCTGGATACTATTGGCCATCTATGGAAAAGGATTCCTACTACTTTGTCAGGAAATGCAAGAAATGTCAAGTTCACGGTGACCTAATACATGCACCAGCCCAGGAATTGCAACCAATCACGACACCATGGCCTTTCTGTCAATGGGGCCTTGACCTTGTGGGTAAGATTCATCCATCTTCATCCAACGGCCATAAATTCATTATTACCGCCACCGAATATTTCACCAAGTGGACCGAAGCTGTTCCACTTACCCAAGTCACCGGCAAGCAGATCGCCTCATTCATCCTCAATTACATCATCTGCCGGTATGGTGTACCCATGTCCATCGTCACAGATAACGGTCTTCCTTTCAAAAATCAGGATGTCCGCGAACTTTGTGAGAAATTTCATATCCAACACCGCTTTTCCACTCCCTATTACCCATAAGGCAATGGTCAGGCTGAAGCATCCAATAAAAACATACTGAGGATCCTAAAGAAGACAGTCAATGATGCCGGCTATGATTGGCATGTTTAATTGAATCCAGCACTATGGGCATATCGAACTAGCATTCGAACCCCTACAGGTGCAACTCCTTATTCATTGGTCTATGGTGCAGAAGCTATCTTGCCTATTGAGGTCGAGATACCATCATTACGGGTTTCCTTGCATAATCTCATCGATGATGAAGCATATAGAGTATCCCGTCTTCAGGACTTGGAGTTACTAGATGAGAAGCGACAAGCTGCATACAATCACCTCAAAGCCTATCAGCAGCGCATGAGTAGAAGTTACAATCACCGAGTTAGATCTCGTACATTTGAGGTAGGTGATCTTGTTCTTCAAGAAAATCCTCGCAACCAACCAAATAGAGAACATCAAGGCAAGTTTGAATCAAACTGGCTGGGCCCATATGTTGTCACTGCTGTATTCGGGTCTGGGGCATATCAATTGGCTACATCAGATGGAGAACCACTCGCAGATCCAATCAATAGCATGCACCTCAAACGGTTTTACACCTAAGGTGTACAGAGCATCAGGCTCCCCTACATATCAGAAAAATACCAAAAACATTCAGAAGATGTCCTGAAGAAAATACAAAAACATTCAAAAAAAGTAAAGAAAAATCATGCATCCAAACGGTGAACAACCACTCCGGTGGCACCTTGGGTAAGTACGATGGTGAAAACCTGGCAAACAGGCGCCACTCGTAAAGGCTATGGCTCCAGTATCTTTCAGGCTCATTGCGATCACATTCATGCACACATACATCCATCCATCCCAACCATGGCTTGTTATTTCTCTGCAATTATGATAGTACTACATGCATCCTACATCCCGCTTTTTCATAGTCATGTCTAAAACTGGGGGCAATGCCTTTTACCTATTGATGGAAGTGGATTCTACATTGTCTTATGTGTCATTACGCTCTTAATTCAGGCAATCATAAAAAATATCAAAAACATTCAAAAAAAAAAAATGTCCCAGAAAATATCAAAAACATTCAAAAACAATACAAAATCCAAAAACATTCAAAAATGTTTCACAAAATCCAAAAACATCGGAAAAACCATCGAAAAACACCCAAAAACATGACAACACCTTGTACATATTCATTCAAGCATATGCAAAACCAACATTAACACAGTACTCACACAATGACCATTTATCAATCGACCACACAATCCACATCCAACAAATCAGAAACTGTCTTTAAAAACAAGGATGCATCCTTCCTTACCAAAACAAAGACAAAAGTGACGTTTTCTTTGACAAGAAAATTATGTTAGGCTATCAAATGCTTGGTTGATTCGTGAGTAATTCATTTGTTTATTTGTATCGGGATCTTTCAGCATTATTTTGTATCGTTTGCGCATTATTTCCGATGAAGTTCTGGGGCATGTACTAATGGTGTCTACGTGGGAAGTTCACTAAGCTACGTGATCTTATGCCAAATATAGTCATAGATCATTACGGCTTGCTGACTACAGCGTATATCTCGACCATATGGGCATGAACCATTACCAAGGATCCATATTCTTTAATCTTTATGTATATATGCTGTTTGGTTGTAGGTACAACGCTCATTCTTTGGTTCCTCTTCCTCCAAATTGGATAAAGGTTTTATTTCTTAGTACGGTATGCACTTGTCTCAGGATCTGATCAGCCTAAGATCAAGGAGGATGATCCAAGTCATGCACGAAAGGAGATAATCCTTGTCTATTCCGCAAGCAATACTCTGGTCGACTTGACCCTTATATCAAGTCGTTTGTATTAACTTGCTATATTAAAATCCATGAAAGAAATACTCAGGTCATCTTGAATTATTGTGTCAAGATGCTTATATTCTCTTCCAACATTTTAAAGCTCAATGATGAAAATAGAGCACTATGGATCGTCATTTCACCTCATCTATTTATATCTTGCATTCCGTTGCATATCACCCATCCACTCATTCATTCATATGTAGGCTTTTACATGCAAAAATGACTAATAAAAACTGATCTTGGATACAAATCACGACCGAGTACTCTGATACATCATCAATGCATCATGCAAAGTCTTAAAAACCTTGCATTCCTCATAATCATATCATCATCACATTTAGGTGCATCTTGCATTACGTCCATTCATATTATTTAAAAATTTAAATCATTATGGACATTCGTCTTCATTCAAATCATTTTCATCATGGCATCAATTATCAATAATTAGATTCATTCATGAGATCAAATTGTCTTTGTTTGTTTTAAATCATTTACTAAGCATTTCATCCAGTGTAAATTATCCATTATCATGTTATTAATCTTTTCACCATTTATCATTTTGCATACATTTCTTTATAGTTAAAAGATGCATTCATTCATTACTAAGTATCTTCTTATGCTCATTGTAAGATTCATTCACATTGCATTCATTATCATTACATTAAGGTGCAGTTATTATACTCATTAGTTATAGTATCATCCCATTATCATTTGTACTTACAAACATATTTTAAATGCATTTTAGATTCATAAGACCATTTGTTTACAAAACATTGGTTCATACCATTTCATATATCCATTTTACGTATGCATTCATTTTAAACACATTATCATATAAACACTTGTACTTTACATTTGTTTATCCATCTGCATTCATTTAGACATCATCATATAAACATTTGTACTTTGCATTTTGTTTATCCATATTACATTCATCTAAAAACACATCTAGATGCATATTTATACATATATATCATTCATTCAAAACCATTGCATTGACATCATCACATAAATCATCTCATCATTACATTGCAATAGGAAACATCAGAAATCCTGTTCATAAAATCTAGCATAAGTATATATCATCATGGCATTCCATACATAAAACATTACATCAAAATTCACATACATCATAAACATCTCAACCTGCAGTCATATGTCAGTATACAAACATCATAAATCATCATAAAAACATGCATAAAAGAGACATCTCATCAAATGCATACATGTACACATATCCATCTACGCAAGCAAACATAATCATGCATAAACATCCATCCATAATCACATGCATAATAATCACAAATATGGGATCTCCTCACATATATCATCTCATATATCAGAATACAATGAAGTCTACAAAATCGGCTACCAAAGAGCCATCCAAGATACAATCCCAAAAATAGACAATGATACAATACATGTATGCAAACATGCTCTCTCAAATGCCACTCTGGCCAGATGCTGTACCACCACCACCCCTACCTACTCCACCACTCATACCTGCACCACCTGATCCATCTCTCCGTGGAGGCCTCATCGAACCCCCACTCCCTCCTGCATCCCCTGATCTCTCCTGCCGTAGAGGACCCATCACACCCCCACTGCTCTGCATCCTCTGTGATCGCTCGGATCTGGCCTGCCGCATCTGTGAATAACTAAGAGCTCGCTGGCTAATCGGTACCACCTGCTCATATAACCCTCGCCAGTACTCTATCTCCGCCTGTGCTCACCGTATCTCCCTCATAACCTCTCCTGAAGGCCCCTGTGCACCAGTCCGCACTCTCTCCTACAGCTCCGCCAATCTCTCCACCGCAGTATCTCTCTCCCGCAGCACCACTGTCAGCTCTGACTCACGTGCAAATAGCTGCACATCTCTAGCTGCTACCTCTGCCTCTAATCTCTCTACCCGGGTCTGCAAATAACCTATCATGTGCTCCCGCAGATCCCCAGTAGCTCCCTCCCCCATGTCCATGGCTGCCGCACCTATATCACCCCCTCCACTAGGTCCCTCCCCTGCACCACCCTCCCCTGCACCTGTAGCCATCGGGATCTCTCTCTCCATCCCCCTCCCACTCAGCTGCACTCCTCCCTGCATCAAAGGTCCCTGTGATATTTGAAGAGGTAGTCCACCTCTCCCTCTCCGCTGCCTCGACATCCCCAAACCTCCTCCACCTCCTCCTCCATCTCCTCCTCCTCCTCCTCCGGCACCTCCTACACCACCTCCATCTCCTCCGCCACCTCCATCTCCACCACCTCCTTCTCCTCCTCCTCCTACTCCTCCTCGACCTCCTGCTCTCCGTCCTCGTTGCCGTCCCCTCTCATCCTCAAACGCTGGGATCGGCTCAGCTGGGTCTGATATCCGTAGGATCGAGTGTGCCACCCGATACTATGTATACTCTACTGTAACCCCTGCATCAACGACCCTCGGTCGTAAGTCCCATGGCCTCGCCTGCAGTGTCTGAAACTCTGCTAGTGCCTGATCATACGGTAGCATTGGACCCCATGCATACCGCTCTCGGATCACTCGTGCATACTCCCCTGATCCGGTAGGCAGTCCCTGCTGCCATCCAAACTGCCTCATCACCCATCCCGGCACCTGTCTCTCTACATGATACGAGGTCCTCCCAATGAGGAATCGGGTCATGAAGCAATACGGTAGTGCCTCCGCATCATCCTCCCATGGCTCACACTCCAAGTATGGCCGCCAGATCACTGCATCCAAATCATCTAATGCCCGCCGCCACCACTATACATAAACATATAGGGCTGGTCCACGGCTCGAAATCTCAGACTCACTGGTCGAGTCACTGGTAAGTGCTCCCATGCCCACACATGCAGCAGCATCATGCCCACTACTAGAGACCCCCGCCCTCTGTACACTACCTCGTGTAACTCCTGATACACGTGCGCTAACACGCACGGCCCCTAGGCATATCGGGTCCCCTCAGTCACCATCATCTATATAACCTGTCCCCACCCGACCGTTAATCCATGTGACCGCCTGTCTAGACACAGAAGTCCTCCCACGATCCCTGACAATACTGCTGGAAGGGGCTCATATAGTGCCGCTATATCCTCCCATGCGATCAAGCCATCATCGATGTATACATCCTCATCAAATATTCTCTGGCAAGACACCATCCCCCAAGATCGATCATATGTCACCAGCTGCCCCCGAATCGGAATCCGAAGGATACGCCACACGTCCTCTAAAGTCACCGTCATCTCGCCCTGGGCCAGATGGAACATGCACGTCTCACTGTGCCATCGCTCTGCCAATGTTGTAATCAGGCCGTGATTCATCCGAATCATGGGCATATGCATCACCTCGTAGAGGCTAGTAGCCGCAATACAATCAATCTCTATCTGCGTCAATCAATCCCGCAATCCCTGTGTCGCGGGGTGGCGTTCGCGTAACTGCAACACGCGCAGATCCTCCTGCACATAGACATTCATCAAACCACCATCAGTTGTTTTGTTATCAAACTTTCTTAAGTTTAAACCTAGACTATCATCAGATACTTTGATCAATTATCTTCGGGTCTCAACAGGTAAGCAATCATGGCCGCCTAGACTTCAATAGGCATTTATCCTAACAAATGACCTAAGTCTCATCGGGCTGCTATGGTTCAAAACAACTCCCACTTCACCTCGCCATCCATCAATCGTTAGGCATCAAGAGATTTTATTTTGTCCAAAACTGGGGCATCTCGTTATCCTAAGGCAAAAGCGCTATTTTATCTACAATAGCGCTAGTTCTACACAATAGCGCTACAACAAAATCAATAGCGCTCAAACAACTCTACAATAGTGCTAAAAACCAAAAGCGCTAAAACTGCTATACAATAGCGCTATTCCAAGCCAATAGCGCTCAATTAACCCTACGATAGCACTAATTTGTCAAAAGCACTAAAACTTGCCTACAAAAGTGCTAATTAATAACAAAAGCACTCAAACTAGCTTACAAAAGCACTATTGCGGCACAATAGCGCTAATTCATGGAGCAAAAGCGCTAAAAACCTAGTTCCAGTGCTCTTGCTCCGACTTGACTTGGACTCAGCTAAAAACATATTAAAAATGCATGAAAAGACAGTTTTTGAATTTGCGTACCGCTGGTCCATAGTCGGCTGGGCGCTGGAATCGTCGCACTTGCTCAAATCGGTGCTCGGTGATCGGAAACGGCATTGTTGCTCCTCCTTGCTCCTCCAAATGTCACTGTCAGAGCTCAAGTTTTCAACTAGTCGCGGTCACAAATGATCCTGTTTTCACCCCTTTCACCCTATTTATACCCCCCGCCGTCACCATAACTTCGCCCCGCTCATCGCCGTGGTCCCCGTGAACTTCCCGAGCCCCCTATTTCTCCATGTTTCTCCCATTTTCTTCTATTTTTCCCCAGTATACCTAACTTCTTCTTTTTTATCACCTCGCCAATTTTCATTCTTTTTCGAGAGATCGCCCGGTTTTTCAAAAATTTTCGGCCCATCTCTCGAGGGGGCATACCACCTATTAAATTTACATTTTATGGGGCATTTCTTCACACCTATTTTTCTTTCTTTGAAACGATGCGATAAACTGCACCGTCTCAAAGAGGGGCAAATGTAGTCACATAAATCTGTCCATTTTAATTAAATGAATATTTCGTATTTATTTGATTAAAAATCCACTAGCCATCAATTAATTAAATTAATATTTAATTAATTTATCCCCAAACATTCTTCTATTAATTAAATAAATTATTCAATTTATTTTAATTAATTCATTAAACCAAATACAAATCAATTAAATAAATAAAATCTATTTATTTAATTAAATCCCCCTTTTCCTCTTTTAAATAAATTAAATAAAACATTTATTTAAATCATTATCCCCACCCCACTTGCATTTTCCTACAAATGCAACTTGCACACATTTTGAAATAAATGAATTTTTATTTTAAATAAAATCCTATTTTCCCTCACCCACCAAATCCACTTGCAAAATCTAATCCCCTTCTAGATTTTTCTAAACCCCTTCCTAATTAACCTAATCCATCCCCTAATTATTGTCACATTCCTAAGCAAAAGGGAGTCACTTCTCAAATGGCCCGAAGTCTTGGATAACCATTGAAGGTTTTCAACCTTCAACCACCAAAAACCCCAAAGTCTTTGAAAACCATTAAAGGCTTCCAACTTTCAACCACTTAATCCCCAAAGTCTCCAATAACCATTAATGGTTAACTCAAACCCTTCCCCATGGTTAAAACATTTGTTTTGACTCAACCTCTACCCAACCCAAGGGTCTCATCAGGTCATTAATGCTTTGACCATGATTATCTCTTAATCATTTGCACAAAGGTTTATCCTTGGATTAACTCCTAATTCAGTGGGTAAACCTAACTTAGACTTGACCCTTAGCCTTTAGATAACCATGAGGTCTTCTCAGGCCTTTAATGCCTCCAACCTCTTCTCTCAACCCAATCCTGTGTTGACACTTGTCACTATTTTATTGGTGCCAATTGTGCACATGGATCCCCAACTTTCAAGCTTGACCTTTGATTAAACCTTTCAATCCTGGCCATCCATTGCTCCATTTTTCCTATAAATAGAGCCCATTCCTTCATAATCCAGATCCTGAAAACTTGTATGCATCTAAGCTATAGACATTTTAGAGAGCATTTTAGCATAAACAATCTAATATTTTTTCTTTTGGTTAAAATATATCATTTTAGCATTAAAATAGCTTTTCATTTCATGTTTGGAGCTATTCTACAATCTCAATCCTCCATAAGCATCCATAGTGCAAAAAGCTGCTGAGAGCTACACTATTTTGGAACTTGGAGAGGAGAGGAACAAGGGAGAAGGAGCTAATCTCATGCTAAGAGACAGTTGGAGGTGTCTCATTGTCTTACTTCTTTAGTTAGATTCATTAGCATGTGTTTTTAGTATCTCTCTTGGAATGCCTTCATTTGTGTTTAGTTTTTGATTGATTAACTCTAACGTCTTGTGTGTTTTGTGTGGATCGATCTTAGACTAACCTTGTGCCATTTAGGAGGGCATCATTTGGTGAACCCGACGTGAATCGAACACGCAACCTTCTGATCATTTTTTTTGAAATTAACATTTTGCTTGTTGAAATTGCCACACAGGTCGCGCTTCGGCGCTATTGAACGCGTTTTAGCGCTATTGCAAAATTTCTTTTAGCGCTATTAACCCTAAAATAGCGCTATTGAAAATGTTTCAGCGCTATTGACAACATTTCAGCGCTATTGTCACAGTTTCAGCGCTATTGACACACTTCTAGCGCTTTTGTCTTCTCGGGATTTTCTTTTCTTTCAGCGCTACTGTTTAAATTAGCGCTTCTGCTCACGCAGACTAGCGCTATTGTATGAATCAGCGCTTTTGCAAAAACACAGAATAGCGCTGTTGCGACAGAGTGTCGCCCAAATGGACTTGTAACCCAAAAATCAGAATTTAGGCTTGTGGAAGCCCCCCTCTTTGAGCATTGATTTTATTAACTTATTTCTTTTCTTTGTGCAGGTTAAACAACACAACAAAAATCACAAAAAATTTCATTTAGTGCTTAAAAAGAACTTAAAAACACAAAAAAGAGTTTTTCATTGTTTTCTAGTTAGGCCTCATTTTATTTGGTGCTTAAAATCAACAATTCCATTTTCTTGCATCGAACTAAAGAATTTACAATCCAGACTTCAAATTTTGGGCAAGTAAAAAGAACAAATCACTTGTTTTTGATTTTTTGCAAACAAATTTTCCTTCATGCAAACGTGTTTTTCATTAAGTTGACTAGGACTTTCAACTTCTAGATTACAAAACATATTGCTTTGAAGTTAAAAAGAACACCATGACTGTTGGAGCAACATCTCCAAATAGTTAGATCATATTGTCATGACGGATTAAAAAAAGAACAAGTGAATTTCATGTTTGGCACGCTTGTGCACAAAAGTCAGTCGAGTGGACCTACTTCTAACACACACTATCCTCTCCCTTGGCTCTCGTGGTCCTAGGTGCAAGAGAAAAGTGTTAGTAACACTCAAATTTTATCTTTTTAAGAGAGGCCTGCCAAGGGATCGATACTCTTGGGAACGACCTTGAGCGGTAAATCCTTCGAGCCGCTATAGAAATCAGGTGAGAGCGAAAGCTGTAGCCTTGGGTATAGTTGTTCCTACAATGTAACTGGCCGAAAGGACAAATGGGCCCCACCACCAGTTACAAGGCTCTTAAGTGAGTCACTGCAGAATGAACTTATGTCCAAAAACATCGAACATGACTAAACACCTTTAAGTAGTAGCCCACCCGTTCTATTGATTGAGGATATTTGAGGTATAATTTAGTGCAAGAGCATAGAAGGTTTTTCTCCCAAGATACTCACCATACATATTTCCTTGAGTAGAAACATAGCTTTTTGAAAAGTCACTTGTGGCTTGATAAAAGTGGTGACTCCCCCATCATAGGGATCATCTATTTGTTATGCTCGTGCAAGACTTAGTATATCACATCCTTACCTGCCAAGGCGGGATTCATAAGGTATGTAGTACCAAAGTCAAAGAAATATCAAGATGTGGGCTAAATTTATCACAACTGGCCATTTGACCTTAGGGATAAAGAGTGTTTGAAGTGTGTTCGTTTTACAGACCTAGTGCAAATTGAGCCGACTTCAGGCTTTGGAAATACACCTTAAAATAAATCTAAAGGAAGGGTCATATACAAGTCCAAGGATTGGGTTGATCTAGACCCATACTCATTTGTGCCTTTGAGGCAACATTCTTGTGTTTGTGTGCTTGCTTTGTTTTCTTGTCAAAGAAAAATCAGAAAATCAATCCCAAAAACATAGTATTCATCCAACATTTCTCAAAAACAAACAAAAATACCAAAAACAAAGTGCAAACAACAAAGAGACAAATTTTATGACCATTCTTCACATCTTGCGAAAGAAGAAGTGTCATCAGAATATCAACTTGAAAAGGAGACCATTAAGCTCAAAGGCTTTGATCAAAAGGAGGAACTTCTTCTATCTCAATAGACAAATCTTTGTCTCACATAGAGTCTTTCTACATCGCATGCGTCTATACCTTCAAGGTAAAACAAACGAGTTTGATTCAGAATCATTGAATCATAGAGATTTTATGCAATATAGAGCTCTGAGTTATCACAAAAATCAAGGAGGAAAGATTAATCCCAACTTCTTCCCAAACATCTGTATCACCTACAACACAGCTCGAGAAGTGCCACCAATGCCTGAAAGGGAAGAGATAGAGTTTGTCCCATTTGTAACACAAAGTTTTTATTGAAGTTGAAAACATTTTCATCCATCATCTCACTCATACATCATCACTTCATCATCAATCTGTCCCAACTCTCAAAACATTAAGAGGTTCTTGTCCCAAGTTCTCTTTTAGATATTGCTTGAAATCAAACACATCACATCACTTTTTAGATTGTTTCTACATCTAGGATAAGCTCATCCTAAGAGACACATCTACACAGGTTAAAACTAGTTCATGAGTGAATCCTCTCATTGCTAGGTAGTTAAATCTGTAACACATCTCAGATTTCTCTGCACCTTATCACATCCAAACTTATCAAACAAACAAGCAATTCAAAGAAAGGAATTTCGGTTACATCTACCTTAAAGTGCTAGAGATCCCCATACAACACAAATCACCAACCAATCAATCTTTCATTTCATCACCACTCATCATCATCTTCAATCAACTTCGAACACAAACTTGCAAACAAAATGGCTCAAACCCGATCACGATCAAGGCAACGAGAAATAGAAATTGAGGAAGAAGAGGACAACCTCAATGAATTTCAAGAAGCACTTGGAGGAAATGGGAATGATGAAAACCCAGGTACACCCACTCCTTCAACAATCGAAAGGGTTCAGCATAACCCTCACTTTAACAGATTATTTGATGAAATACTAAGGAGCAACGCAGATGCTCACTTCTTAAAACTCGCTCAAGAAGGAGCCAAACTCCCCTCAGACTTTGATCTTGCCCAATTAAGACAAGCATCAGAAAGACAAAGTCGCCATGAGGAGGAAAGGCGTAGAGATCCCATCAGATATAACATCCCTCGAGGTAACCCACCACCTCCTCCTCCTAATGAAATGGAGATGTTGCGGCAACAAGTTGAGAATCTCGCCCAACAACTTCATAGTGGTGTTAAGACCAATCAATTCTCACTTAATGACATCTGTCCCTATCCGTTTGATAGGAATCTTTATATGCCACCCTTTCCAGGCGGGTTTGAAACACCAAAATTCAAAAAATATAGAGGAAAGGGAGATCCCCGCGATCATGTCCGAGAATTTCATTCCGCTTGTCTCGAAGTCGCATATGAAGACACATACTTAATGCACCTTTTTCCCCAAAGCTTGGGAGGAACAACCACATCATGGTTTTCCCGACTACCAGGTGGCATAAGAACATTTGAGGAACTCATTCAGAAGTTCCTATCTCATTACTCTTATAATATTGAACGCGACATCACCATGGCTGATCTATGCAACACCAAACAAAAACCAGGTGAATTATTCTCAGTATTCCTGCAACGATGGCGCCAAATGTCTAGCAGACGTTCTCTTCAGTTACCTGAATGAGAACTAGTGGAAATTTTCATTTCCAACTTAAACGAAGAAATGGAATTTCACTTGGATGTCAAAGACACAAATTCTTTTAACGATATGATCACCAAAGGTATAAAATGTGAAAGGGCACTCATCAAAAAAGGACTCATCAAAATCTTTAATGAACCCAAAGATGGTCCTCGCCCGCGCTTCAATAGCGATAAACCGAACTTCTGGAACAAGAATAAGAATATCGTCAACGATGGAGTTGTGGATGCTCGAACTGTCCAAAATGCACAACCTGTGGTTCGATTTGCAGGACAAAATCCTCCACCTCAAAATAACACAAATGTTCCTCTTAATCAAGGTCGCATCACATCTCATGATGAACCAAGACCTCGTCCACAAAAACAAAAATGCACATACACTCCCTTAGGGGAACCCATTGAAACAGTGATGCGACAACTCATTTCTCAGAATTTGATCACTTTACCTAAGTTATCAAATTATGAGCCTCAAGTCAAACCAGCATGGTGGAGAGATACTGAACACTATGAGTTCCATCAAGGAAGAGGACACAAGACAAGTAATTGTCACCGATTGAAAGATCTCATTCAAGATCTTATTGATCGAGGAGAAATTGAGATTGAAGGACATGATCCAAAAACAACCAATAATGATCATCAGATGTTCAAAAATCCACTTCCATCGCAAGATCAAAGGGGTCCTTCCACTTCCAGACGAGGTCCTGATACCACTGAGTATACGCAAGCTGCGTATAACTACACTGTAAATCACCTATATGATGCCAGTGAACAAATTGCAACTATCACCTTCAAAAATCCCACCTCAAATTGCAATGTTGTTACGCGTCACGGCAAGGTCACCATAAAGGCAGCTCCACAAGGCACCACCTCCATCCCAAAGCAGTACAATCTTGTGGAACAATTAGACAAAACCCCTGCGCTTATATCCATTTTAGAGCTATTGCGCCTGTCACCATCTCATAAAACTATCTTGGATCAAGCACTCCAAGAGGCGTCAGTCCCTGCAAACCTGAACACGGACCAATTTCAAGCCATGGTTGGAAATCTAAAGTCATCACCTTGTCTCACTTTTTCCGAAAGTGACAACTCTTCTTTCCAACAACCTCATAACGCCTCACTCCACATTGAAGGCTTTGTCAACCAAGACAGGATCAAGCGAGTCTTGATCGATAATGGAGCAGGCCTAAACATTTGCACACTACAATTGGTCACAGCATTGGGATATGCAATAGAATCAGTGGATCCTCGCAAGAAGATCACCATCAAGGCCTATGATCATGCAGAGCATTCATCCAAAGGAGCTATGGTACTACCAATCCGAGTGGGCCCTGTAGTAAAGCACATCATCTGTCAGGTTCTGGACCTTCCTCTGCCATATAATCTATTATTAGGAAGACCGTGGATACATGCCATGCAAGCCGTTCCATCTACCTACCATCAATGTATCAAGTTCCCACATAATGGTGCAGAGATCACAATCCTGGGCGATGCAAATCCCTTTGCATTTTGCCATAATATCAGCCATCAACCGGAAATTACCGTTCCTAATAATAGAGAAGCCATTTCCTCCACATCATATGTAAGTCCCGCCTCTCTTGCCAGTTCAAACACCCCTATACCCAAGCAAGAAAAGCTTAAGATGAAAGTCGCAGAGGAAGGTCCTGGAGAATACAACTTGAGTCAGCTCTTTTGTGTGGGACAAATGCCCACTTCTCCTAGAACGCACGGTAAACCACAGCAGTTACTCCAGCAACCACTAAACATGCCTGCATGTGCTTTGACGCCTTTCATTCTTGGAAAGAGTCAAGAGGAAGAGACACAAGATGAGGACCTAGCGGAATGGATCTATAAAGATCCCATCACCACTGATAAACCGCGAGTTACATTTCCTACAGAACAGTATGGCAAAGGCCTCCTCATTATGCAAAGAATGGGATATGATGGTCAGAGTGCTTTGGGATATTGAAAACAAGGACGACATGAACCTCTGTTTCTTCTTGGGAGTCAGTTTCTTAGCCGGTTAACTTACTGCCTATTGTTTCTTCCTTAAGGTCCCTGTCCTTTTGGGTGGAGAAGAGGGTATCGGTGAAGGTTTTCTCTTCCTTTCAACTCTTTTAAATTCAGCTGGTAT
Source organism: Cryptomeria japonica (assembly GCF_030272615.1). NCBI lineage: Eukaryota > Viridiplantae > Streptophyta > Pinopsida > Cupressales > Cupressaceae > Cryptomeria > Cryptomeria japonica. The sequence goes on along the minus strand of NC_081414.1, from coordinate 111,693,377 downwards.
CTCACTGTCGGAAGGTGTGCCAACCGGTGAAATGTGTGCTTCCAATTGTAGTCCTTCTAGTTCACTAGCCGATATACCAGTAATGTTCATAACATTTTCTTTGATTTCCTTTACCTTCTTTGATGCATCTCTTATGTATTTCTCTCTTTTCTTCCTTTTCTTCATTGTTTTCACATTACTTTCAATTGTTTTTGCACTACCAAAAACTTCTTTTGTTGGTTCTCTAGGTGCATCTAACAAAGATTTTGCATAGGTCTCCATAATGTTGAGATCTACCTCATAACCCATTTCAGTTACCCATACGGTTCTAGGAAGTATAGATTCTATCCATGTCTCATCCTTCTTGACTACAAAACAGATTTCTTTATCATATTTATCCACTATACTCTGCGGTAGTCTTTCTCTAGTTTTCATTTTGGCTTGGAAAGAGATGAAATATTCAGTTATATTCCTATCTTTTGCAATTCCCATGCTGGTAAAAGCTTCTTGTAATTGTTTTCCTATGGGTATGTCATATCCAAAGTCTTTATGTCCTATACTAGGGATCTCCTTTGTGAAACACAACATTAAGCATACTAAGAGATTACCAAAATGAAATGTCCCTTTCTTATCACCTTTAATCTTTTTCAAATTATCAATGAGTTCATCCTTCATCCATTCACACACATCTATTTTTGTATTGTTGTTAACCATTTCATAAGCACTATTAATGCAAAGACTAGAAACTAAATTAAGTCTATTTACATGAGTAGTCTTGTAACCTAAAATCATACTTATGAATCTCACATTGATGTCCTTGATTTCATTTACTCTTAGTGATCTACTATCATATGTTACTCCGGTTAGGGTCATCACTTTGTTGTTAGGGACTTTCTTTGTCTTGTTTGGTCTATTGTCGATTGAGGGTAAACCTGTTACTGCCCTAATTGCTTGCCAGGTGAATTTGCAGATAGAGTCTAACCATAGAAATTCTCCATGTGTCCTACTTAGGACAATTCTCACTACTTCTTCCAAAAATTTAGGGATATTCAATATCTCAATAAAACCTAAAGTCTCCACAATCTTGTTCTCGGGTTTAATAGTGCCATTTTCATCACAAATTATGGTTCTAAACATTTTTAACAATTCCTCATAACCTAATTCTTCAATGTTGCAATGAATATAAATCCTAGGGTCTTTAGAATAAGCTACACCTTTAGGAATCTTTGAAAATGCTCCTATGGAATCATCTTCCTTATCTACTTCGGGAATAATTTTGAACACATGCCTAGGATGTTTTACGTTTCCACAATAGTAGGGTTTGCAATAAATTTGGGAGCAGAAGAAGAAGCCATTTGAAAAATACCTTTAGCTTCCTGATAATGTCTGAATGCTTGAAAAAAATTGCTTGACACCTTCGCCTTGAATACCTTTGCTCAGATTTCGTGTTCTCTGCTAATTCGAATGCTCGGTGAATAAAAAATGAGGGAAAACCAATGATTTATAATGAAATTTCTTTCCACAACCACATTAAATGCCCGTCGATTAAGTGAAAACTTAACACATCTGCGGGTAAAGAAGAAATCTATCTTCTCACCATCAATCGAGGGTAATCTGCATGATATTCAATTTGTTGCATTACCCCCAAAGGGTTGCTTCTCAGTTGGATGAAGAATCTCCTGCTGGTGGAGTAGTACTTTTTTCTACCGGTGAATAAATAGTCTCATCAATATTATGATCTGTCTTCCTAATCCATTGTTTTGAAAATTCTTGCTTTACCTCATCTACCTTTTCTTTGCCTTTCAAACTGGTTCCTTTACTATTTGTCGGTGAAGTCTTGCTTCTACAAAATTTTGCAATATGTCCAATTTTGTTACAAGCATAACAAGTTACATTATTATTTTGAATAGCTTTTCCATATCCTATGCTGGTTTGTGTTTGGCATTGATTAGATAAGTGCCCAAATCTTCCACAAACATAACATTTCACATTCATTCTGCAGTTTTCTGAATTATGACCAATTTTGTTGCATTTGGAACATTAATTGGTGGGTGCATTGATGTTTTGACTATTTTTGAATCTACATTGTTATAGTTAAAGCATTTCCCATTAAATTTATAAACACTAGGTTGTCTTACTGGTTTACAGTGATCATGATTGTTTGCAATACTAAAACTTTCACCAACTTCAAATCCAAGTCCATTAGTATCTCCATTAGGTTTCTGACTTTTTAGCATGTTATCAAATTCTTTTGAGCTTTTCTTGAATTTGTCTTTGTGTTGATTTGTAGTAGCTAACTCATTTTCCAGAATTCCCTTTTGTCTCATAAGTTCAGTTTTATCATGTTGCATGTGAATCAGATCTATCTTCAACATATCATTTTCATGACTGAGTCTTCTATTTTCATTTCCAGCATCATCAAGTCTCCTATTCAAGTCATCTTCATTCTTCTTTCTATCTTCAATGTCTTTACAAAACCTCATAGTCATATCTTGCATTTCATTTTTCATATTACTGTTTTCTTGTCTCAACTTGTTCACAAGTTCATTAAGAGTTTATTTTTCATTATTATCATTTTGCATCTTCTCATGAAGTTCTTTTCTTTTATTTTGAGCTATAGTAAGATTCTCCCAAAGTCCTTGAATGAATTCCTGTGCAGTCCTTAGATCATCTTCAAGTTTGATATTCATCAACTTCTTTGCATCATAGTCTACAAGAGCTCCTTCCAATTGTTTTCTTAAGTTCTCCATCTGTACCAGTGTCAGAATCTTCCTCAAGCTGTTAGGCTTTTGAAAATAGAGGACCAGGCTCTAATACCAATTGTTAGGGTTAATGAAAATCCCAAAGATACTCAGAGGGGGGGGGGTGAATCAATATCTTATCGGTTAGTAGAATATTTAATTTTATCAAGAACTTTGCATCCCAAAATAGTGTACCAGTAAATAAGAATTAATGTAGTAAATAGGAATAATAAAGACAACATAGAAAACACACCATAAAACAAGATGTTTAATGGGGAAACCCGGTGTGGGAAAAACCTCAATGGGATTTGTGACCCACAATATTCACTCACTCTAGTCAATGAATAAATATTACTTACAATGAGGGGCCTGCACTTGCAGGAAGGCCAACTACGTAGACTTCACTGCTCAATAAGAGTCACATTGACTACAAAAGTGGATTATGAAATCCAATACAATGTACTGCTTCAAAGTAGCATCAACTATGCCAGGCTCAGTACCGGTTTAAGCTCATTATATAACCAAAACCTTCACTATCAACTATATTTCCTTTTACAAAATATCATCTATATATTCTCTCCATTCATATACCTTCTACACAAAATGACCTATAAGATCTCATACATATATATGACTCTTTTAGAATATACCATGTCGGCTTTACAAAAGATAATTACAATAAAAAATAATAAACACAATTTTATTCTCTGTCGGTTGGGGTGCCAATATGCATTGTTGCTACTACCGGTGAAGTGTCTATTGGTGTATGTAGATGTCTATGCTGGTGCTACCAAATGAGTGCCAAAAGGTTACCAGATGGTTGCCATCAATGACAACACCAACTATTCTCATAAGAGTATAGAATGCCAACACAAACTAGTATAATGCCATTGCCGATATAGCATGGACCCAAATCAAATCCTTAAACATCCAACACCACCAAAAATATCGCCAAGATCAACCACAACACGCTACACCACCAAAAATGTCGCAAAACATGAATACCATCACCAAACTAGTAAAATCTTCAATAAAATGTGAAATATTATTGCGGATAAGAAAAATAAATAGTACATGATTAGTAAACATCAACAAGCACATGATAACCAGCCGCAATAGCTGCACCAACACCACTTAATTAAATCTTCATCAATCAACATGTTGATACTTAGGAACACTCAAACAACAACTATTGGGACTAGAAAGATAACTTGGGGAGCACCAAATCATGAACCACCTGGCTTGAATATACACATGAACATCCCAAACACTCTCCCAAATCTACAACTCAAGATATAATCATGCCAAAGAACAATAGAGAAAACACTAGAACACTGCAACACTGAACACTGAAAAACCAATCCTCATAATTGTTGGCATTGTTGGCATTAGGTAGTCATTGGTGTCAACTAGTATGGCATGGTAACTAGTGAGTAATTAGTAGTGGTGATCGGTGTGGGTGAAGTAAGACATGATGATGTCAAACATTATGTGTGTAAGCAACCAAAAAGGTATGTTATCGGGACACATGAAATGCATCATCTACTAGTGAACCAGGACCACCGACAAGGCAAAAAAAGCAAGCAAAGAAGAATTGAAGGATGTGAACCAGTATATGTTGGTATTTTGGTATGGTTTTGTCATTGATGTCAACACCTACTAAAACACTAGCACTTTGGAGATCTAGTAGCATTCACCGGCAAGCAAGTAACTATTGCACAGTTACTGGTATATGGTTCACTGGAAGGATATAATCATCACCGGCACTTGAAATGATATGGAAGACACTTGATAATATCAAAGACATCATGTGGACATCTTATCTTAATGAATTAATCATTGGTATATTCATATTTGCATATTTGCTTTTACCGGCAAATAGGTCCAGGGTTACCTAGGGTTAAACCGGTAGGTTTATCTTTTCCAGATCAGCATGACACACTATGGAAATGATTAATTATTGTTGCAAATGCATTAAGATGACATGTTCAATCGGTTATTGCATCGGATATTATATTATTTGTAAAATGTTTTTATTGTAATATCTTGTAGAGCTGACCTACTAAAATTGGTCTTAGGTTATGGTATAAAGGTAAGATCTTATTTGTAAGATCAAGTGTGGAATGCGAAAAAGAATTGTGTGAAGGTATATGTGAGATTAAGGAGTGCAATACATGCAGACATCATTTGAAGGTGAAGCTAGGTTTTTGTGAAAGCATATTAGCATTACACCGGTACTAAATCCAACATATGAAGATGCTATTTTGTGCAGTACATTCTTATTGGATTTAACCATCCAACTAGAGTCAGTGTGACTCCCATTTTGTGATTGAGCAGTGAGCTCTAGGTTGTTGGCCTTTCTACATGTGCAAACCCCATTTATGTACACTTACTATCTGCAGTAGTATCATCTGATTGTGGGTAAGGTTTCCCACCATGGTTTTTCCCCTTACAGGGTTTCCATGTACAAATATTGGTGTCATGTGTTGTGGATGACTTTGTGTTTATGTTTCATGCATTAATCTTTACTAGTATAGCAATTAACTGTTAAAACTGTCTATCGACATACTTAACTAGTTTACCGATATTAAGCATTAAGTTGGTTAAGTTGTTTTTGGTTTGAATTTATTTGACAACTGATTCACCCCCCCCCTCTCAGTTGTCATCAGGACCTAACAATATACACAGAGAACTTTAATTCTACTAGTAAATGGACTTAGTAGATGGACCAACATGTTTGATGGATGGCCAAGTTGATCCATCGACAAAGAAGAGCTCAACAGCCATCAGTGAAGTAAGGCTATACTAGTAAGGTGGGTTGAACTAGTAGTTAGGCTTGGTCGGTGAAGGATGTCAAATTGACATAGTAGATTAAAGATGACGCCAAAATGACATTGCAAACCAAGCAAAGGTGGATGTCTACAAGGATGATAAGTGGAAACTAGGTAGTGAAAACGTAGAGGCCATCGAAGTATTCATCGACGTCATAGTCAACAAGAAGGTTGTCATTAATGAAGAACCCAAAAATCATGGTAGGATGGAAGAATGTTGTGGTTCAAGGAAAAAAAGGTGGCAAGGTGATTGAACTGACCTTGCAGGATGATCTGATCTTTGTACCCATTTCATGAAGGAAACTACCAACCCATTAATTGTGATTAATAGAGATGCAAAAAATCATGTCGTAGACATCCAAAAATAGAAAATGCACATTGAAAAGTGAGGAGGTGGCGGTGTTGTTTGGTGTGATGAAGATCATCATTCCAAAAAAGAAAAATAGATTAGATCTAATACGGATCAAGTTGGTGAAGGTAAAACCTAACATGATACCATTTGAATGCAGCCTTTGGCGAGAACCCTCACAAATAAATGTCAACTTGAGACTGAAATGGATTGATGCTAGATGCAAGGTGTGAGAGGAAAGAGAGCATTAGCAAGAAGAAAGACTATCTGCATAAGATTTATTTCTCTAAGAGTTAGAGTGTGTGTTAGAAAGTCACTGGTGAGAGGGTCTATCTGTAATACCCTAAAATGGTCATCTAAACCATGAGCCCCTAATCTCAACAATGTTGCCAAGGTCATAACCAATGGCAATTAAATAAATCTTGAGCACACAATTAATTCTTTAATCATTAAATATCACATGGCAAAATTAATCAACCAATATTAATTAAATATTTTTTTAATTGATTAAATCATTCCAAGTAAATCATTTTAAACAATTATCTTATTTATTTTAATTAAATATCTTTTGCATATTTAATTAAATAAATCAATTTTCCATTAAATCATCAAAAAAGAGGAATTGGAAATTATGAGCACAAATCTTCAAAAAAGGAAACAAATAAAAAAAGGAATAAATTGACCAAAAAAGTATTAAAAATTTGAGAAAAGAAATCAATTGGAGATAATCTTGAAAAACAAATTAAAAATTGATAAATAATCTCAAAGAAAGCAATTAAAACAATCAAATATTAAAATTAAATGAAATAGAGAATAAATCTATTTTTTTCTTCTGATTTTATCTTAATTTTAGTTCAATTTCCTTTAAAACTGAGAAAATCATCCAATCACATCAATTCACCTGGATTGTGCTTCCTCTTGGAAAATCTTGACTGCTCATCATCATTTGATCTCAGCCTTTGGTTTCTTTCTGAATTTTCTATAAATTCAGGCTCTCGTCTCTCATTCAAAGATACTAGAGAATATATTGTTATTATGTTGTTTTTGCTCTAGGTTCATTGAGAATTTGTTTTGAGATATTGCATATTAGTTATTTCATATTGCTTAAATCATTTAGCTTAAATATTCATAGATTGCTTAAATCACGTTAGATTAATCTTGCATATCTAGCTTAAATCTTGCATCCATTTAGCTCATATTCATGCTCATATAGATTTAAAAATCCTTCATTTAAGTGTTGTCTAGTCACTAGATAGCTTAGAAATCTGAGAGAAATCTAAACTTGCATCTACTAGAAGGAAATGGGTCTCTTTGTAATGGTTTATTATTGTGAGATTTTGCCAAGATCAAGGGCACAATGAAAAGCATAAAAATGAGACAATAGAATGACAAGAACAAATTATATTCTCATCAATATACAAATGATCAACTGGATTCCCCAATACAATGAATATAAGCCTACTTATATAGGCAAGGCCATATGGATGTACGAGCACACAATCATGACATGTGGCTCAATGAGAAACAAGGGTAGGTAAAAAATAATAGGGGTAGGTAGGAGAGATAATATAATATTCCAATAGAGGTGGATCACCCACTGAATGTGGTGTGTAACAGCAAAATAAGACCATAAAAGGTGGAATTTTCTCCTACAAGATCTATCCCTATGTGCACACTTCCCTAAGTGTCTCAAATCCAAACTACGAAGAGATGCATTATCCTAAGTTAACTTAAGTAAAATGTAATAACATCCATAATGAATATTTATTTACACCAACACCCCCCCCTTAAGTGCAACTTAGGAGAATGAAGACTCAAGTCAACAATGCAAGATGGGTCTCAACTACTAGGCCATGATAGGTACCCATGTACAATATGCAAATGCAAGGAAAACTATGCAATGAAATCTCTCACAAATGAAGAAAGGGAGAAAACCCAGTGGGAAAAAACTCCTCCCTAAAAGAGAGATGAATGTACAAAAAGACTCTCAAAGAAGAAGGGCAAAACCTTAAAGAGGAAAAAGTCCCCCCCATAAGAGAGGAAGGAGAAGTCAGCTGACCCCCCCTAATGACACATCCCACACCCCCAAGAGAGCTCGCAACTGCTGGAACTTACTCTTGGTGAAAGGTTTGGTGAATATGTCAGCAACCTGCTCTATTGTAGGACAATACTGCAAATCAATGACCTGCTCTTGAGTCAACTCTCGGATATAGTGAATATGAATCTTGATGTGTTTGGTCTACGAGTATTGGACTGAGTTCTTCGAGATTGCAATAGCACTCTGATTCTTGTAATGTAGAATTGTTGGTCATGGAGTGGTGAACCCAAACTCTATGAGAATCTAGTGAAGCCAAATGGTCTCAGTCACTACGTTAACAGCTCCTTGATACTCAACCTCAGTCGAAGAGAGAGCAATAGCATGCTGCTTCTTGCTCTACCAACAAATGGGGCCTAAACCAAGGTGGAAACTGTAACTTGAAGTAGACTTACAATCATCAAGATTGCCAGCCCAATCAGAGTCTATGTAATCAACCAAGCGAAGTCCTGTGCCTACTGCATAGTTAATCCCATAGTGATGTGTACCCTACATGTAATGTAGGATACATTTGGCAACTTTCCAATGAAGCTCATGTGCTTCCTGCATGAAGCAGGAAACCATGCCAACCACAAATGAAACATCATGGCATGTATGAGTCAAGTAGATGAGACTACCCACAAGCCGATGATACAATGTGGCATCAACTAGTGGAGAAGAACACTAAGGCTCAAGCTTGACTCCTGAAAGAAAGGGAGTTAGGGCAGGCTTACAATCAACCATATGAAAGCATACAAGTAGATCAAGAGCATACTTGGGTTGTGATAGTGTAATCCCGGAGGGTGATTGTGAAATCTCTATCCCAAGAAAGTAGTGCAAAAGACCCAAGTCAGTCATAGAAAATCTATCATGCAAAGCAGATTTGACCTTGCTAATGATGGATGTGGTGCTCCCTATAATGATCAAATCATCAACATAGAGCACAAGTATCAAGTGAGAGTCATCTTGTCACAAAATGTAGACAATCGGATCAGAATGACACCTAGTGAACCCTGCTGAGAGAAGAAAGGAATCCATCTTGACGTACCAAGCCCTAAGGGCCTACTTAAGGCCATAGAGAGATTTCCTTAGTCTACAAACCAAGGAAGTATCTTGGATGAAACCCTGTGCTTGCTCCATATAAATCTCCTCATCAAGATCACCATGAAGAAAAGCACTCTTCACATCCATCTAATGTACAACCCAACCATGAGCTGCAACAATAGAAAGTGTCAAGCGAATGGAGTTCATCTTGGCTACGGGTGCAAAGGTCTCAGTATAGTCAACACCTACAACCTGAGAGAAACCTTTTGCAACAAGTTGAGTCTTATACTTATCCACACTACCATCCACTACAAACTTGGTTTGACAGATCCACTTACATAGAACCATCTTTCTCCCCTTGGAGAGATGGACTAAATCCCATGTGTTGTTCCACATCAAGGAACTATACTCTTCCTCCATAGCTTGATCCCACTCAGGAACCCACTGACTCAAGTGTCTGTCGAGCCCAACAAGGTCTAGGTGGAGGTGGAGAATGAGGCTCCTCAACAACAAGTGGACCCTATAGAGGTGTAACCCTGTGAGTCGGAGCTGAAGGAGTCTCATCATTTGAATCACTAGCATCACTATCCATAATGGAGGAAGGTGGATGAGGTAGAGAGGGTAAGCTAGGAGAGCTTTCCTCAAAGTGAACACTCCTCTCAATGAAAACCTCATGTGTCTTAGGATCCATCAATCTATATGCCTTAACACCCTTAGGATATCCAATAAATATGCAAGGCTGACTGTAAGGTTCCAATGCCTTGCATTTCTGCGGAGGTATGTGAGCCCATGCTGGACATCCAAAGACTTTGAAATGTCTGACAATTAATTTTCTACCAGCCCAAGCCTCAAAAGGAGTAATACCTTGCAAATATTTTCAAGATCAACTGACACCTATTGCTCAACCGGTAGAACAAGCCCTAACAGCTAAAGTTGAAACAAAGGATGAATGGATTATTGACTTAGGATGCTCACACCACATGACTGGAGACAAAGGTAAATTCTTGAACTTTCAAGAATACAATGGAGGTTTAGTAAGATTTGGAGATGACAAATCCTGTTCAATCAAAGGTAAGGGTTCAATATCTCTTGATGGTAAACATAATATTGACAATGTCTACTATGTTGAAGGATTAAAACATAATCTTCTAAGTGTTGGTCAATTAGTTGAGAAGGGTTTTTAGTTACAATTTAAAAATGGAAAATGCAAAATCATGAATAGAACTGGTTTGGAAATTGCAATCGGTAATCAGACTAGAGGTAATATCTTTCATTTGAATAACAGCGAAAAGGCATGGTTAATTGCAACATTATGAATGCAGTATGTATTGTTTCTAGATTTCAAAGTAATCCTAGGGAAAATCATGAATCAACAGTGAAAAGGATTTTCCGGTACTTATAAGGCACAACAAATCTTGGATTATGGTATCTTAAAGCTGAAAATTTTGATCTATGTGCATACACAGATGCAAATTGGGTAGGAGATATAGATGATAGAAAGAGCACCACTGGAGGAGCATTCTTTCTTGGAAAGAGATTAGTTTCTTGGTTGAGTAAGAAACAGAGTTGTACATCTTTATCAACAACAGAATTAGAATATGTTGCAGCAGCAACTAACTGTACATAGGTATTATGGCTTAAGAAAATATTGAAAGACATAAAGGTAAAATGCAAGGAACCTATTACTATATACTGTGATAACACTGCAACAATTGATATATCTAAGAATCCGGTATTACACTCTAAAACAAAACATGTTTCTATTAAACTGAATTTTCTAAGGGAAAAAGTTGAAGAAAAGGAGATAAAACTAGTTTATGTGAATACTAAAGAACAACTTGCATATATTTTCACAAAACCTTTGCCTAAGGAGACTTTTGAGTATCTCAAAGATTAGCTTGGAGTCATACCTCCACCAGTAGAGACCTAGACATTTGATGATTTTCATCACCCGATAGAATTAAAAGACAAATCTTTTATTTCGGTATTTGATGAGGAAGCTACTTCTCAGGGGGAGTAGTTGGTATATTGAATTGGTTGGTATTTTGTATGAACTTGACCTTTTGTGACTTTAGCATTTGATGTCAAAGGGGGAGAGATATCTATGGAAAAACACATTATCTTTTTTGGGAGAGATTTTAGGGGAGAGATTTTGAAAAACACATTTGAGAGATCGGTATTGTTACTCCTAGGGGGAGAAATAGAGATTGTTGGTTTTTGTATTTGGCATTTCTATTTTAGCACTTTGATGGTTTTTCCATCTTGTGTTGCCATCAATGCCAAAGGGGGAGATTGTTGGTATTTTGGTATGGTTTTGTCATTGATGTCAACACCTGCTAATACACCTACTTTGGAGATCCAGCAACATTCACCGGCAAGCAAGTAAATTATGCAATAGCTACTAGTATATGGTTCATCAGCAAGATATATTGTTCACGGGTACCTGGAATGATATGGAAGACACTTGGCAATGTCAAAGACATCATGTGGACACTTTATTTTGAAGAAATAATCCTTGGTATATTCATATTTGCATATTTGCTTTTACCGACAAATAGGTCCAAGTTATCTAGGGTTACATCGGCAGGTTTATCTTTTCCAGATCAGCATTGCATGCTATGGAGATGATTTATTATTGTTGTAAATGCATTAAGATGACATGTTCAATCAGTTATTGCATCGGATATTATATTGTTTGTAAAATGTTTTTATTGTAATATCTTGTAGAGCCGACCTACTAAAATTGGTCTTAGGGTATGGTACAAATGTAAGATCTTATTTGTAAGATCAAGTGTGGAATGCAAAAAAGATTTAAGTGAAGGTATATGCGAGATCAAGTAGAGGCATACATGAAGACATCATTTGAAGGTGAAGTTAGGCTTTTGTAGAAGCATATCAGCATTACATCGGTACTGAATCCAACATAAGAAGATGCTATTTTGTGTAGTACATTCTTATTGGATTTAACTAGCCAACTGTAGTCAGTGTGACTCCCATTTGTGATTGAGCAATGAGCTCTAGGCTATTGCCCTTTCTGCATGTCCAGACCCCATTTATGTACACATACTATCTGCAGTAGTATCATTTGATTGTGAGTAAGATTTCCCATCGTGGTTTTTTCCCTAATAGGTTTTGCACGTACAATATTGGTGTCATGTGTTGTGGATGACTTTATGTTTATGTTTCATGCATTAATCCTTACCGGTATAGCAATTTACTGTTAACACTGCCTATCGGCATACTTAACTGGTTTACCGGTACTAAGAATTAAGTTGGTTAATAAGTTTTTGGTTCAAATTTATTTGACAACTGATTCACCCCCCCCTCTCAGTTGTCTCTAGGATCTAACATTCTCAACTGAAGCCCAAGTTGGAATGGGAAGAGAGGAGTCCACCTCTTTAAAATTTGCCTATTTTCTTTTCCACACAAAGTGCATTGGTTCTGATTTGATGGGGGTCTCCATGATCACCTTGTTGATCTGCTCCACTTTCCCCCTCAATGAGAAAAACCTTGAGCTATTGAGATACGGATGGAGATGCTTTGCAGATGTCAAAAATTGGTTGTTTCTTTTGGTGTTTTGATCAAAACACATTTGAAAGTGGAAGCTTTTTTATAGTATTTTAAAAAAAAAATTCCCGCCCAAATGAATTTTGAAATGATGGGCCATGGTTAAAAGAATTTTTTTTTCCTACCCGAATGATTTTTGAAAAGGTAGGCAGTGGCCTGGGTGTCCTCTGGAGTCCTTACACACCCCTTTGTTGTGAGAAGCTCCCTAGATGTAGGTGTTGGAGTTCAAATGATTCTGCAGATTTCCTTTTACTTTGTGGGGATGAAAATGAAATGAGTGGGTTGGTTGAGCAAGAAGACAATTGAAAAAAGTGTTAGAGCTATTTGACTGGTCTTGTAGACATGTGAAACAATTCAACCATCAGTTCCCTAAAGGTAAGTCTAAAACTAGTTTGATGAAAGGTTTGTCCCTGAATATTTTGGCGAAGGGATTGATGTCAAATTTTGGGTATTGGTCGAAATGAGGGGCATCCTTTGTCTGTCCTTGGCAAGCTTGATGAGGGATACTAGAACCTTGCCACCATCCACCGTTTCCTATAGCCTTGCTTTGGATCCGTGCTACACCCTGCCATCATGCACTAGCATCTTGCCACCATCTTCCATTCCTTGGAACCATGTTGTGAAGCCCTAGAACATGCGAACCTCCTCCACCATCTTCCATTCTATTGTTTCTATTAAAAAAGAAATACTTTCTATGTTGTCTTTATTGTTCATATTTATTGCATTAATTATTGTTTACTAGTACATTGTTTTGGAATGTAAAATACTAAATAAGTTCAGAAAATCTCACAACCAGTTAGATACTGATTCACCCCCCCGCCCTCTCAGTATCTTTGGGAATCCTAACAGTTGGCACCAAATTGCTCAAGTCATTTAATTTCTTTAATATTGGAGGGTGTTGGCATTTTGGATATGTTGATATGATTTTGTCATTGATGTCAACACCTGTCATCACTTGTCAACACTTATAAGCACTTGGAGTTTTTGGTTATGTTCACCAGCAAGTCAGAAACTTATGCACAGTCACTGGTATTTGGTTCACCGACAGATTATATTGTTCACCGGCACTTGGAATGACTTGGAGACTACTTGGTTATGTCAAAGACATTATTCAATCACTTGGTTTTGGCGATTTGGTTAATTATTTATTTGGGTTTGCATATTTGCTGTTACCAACAAATAGGTCCAGGATAAGCACCAGTAGGCATATCTATTCCAGATCAACATGACACATTATGGAGATGATTTATTATTATTTTAAATGCATTGAGCAGACATCATGCATCAGATATTGATTTATTTGTAATTGATTTTATTGTAATATCTTTTAGTGAGCCGACCTATTCAAATTGGTCTTAGTTTATGGTATAAATGTAAGATCTCATTTGTGAGACAAGTGTGTGAAAGTGAAAAGGATTACAATAAGGTATATGTGAAAAATAAGTAGAGCTATACATGTAGAGATTATTTGAAGGTTGAAGGAAGGCTTTTGTGAAGGCAATCAAAACTAAACCAAACTGAATCCAGCATATGAAGATGCTATTTTGTGCAGTACATTATCATTGGATTTAACTATCTAATTGTAGTCAATGTGATTCTCATTTTGTGATTGAGCAGTGATCTCTAGGTAGCTGGCCTTTCTGCATGTGCAGAATCCATATTGTATACACATACTATCTATAGTAGTATCATTTGATTGTGGGTAAGGCTTCCCACCATGGTTTTTCCCCTGACAAAGTTTCCACATACAAATATTTGTGTTATGTGTTGTGGATATTATTGCCTTTCTATTTCATGCATTAATCTTTACCGGTACTGCAATTAACTGTTAAGACTATCTACCGACATAAAGTTTGGTTTATAGGTATTAAGCATTAAGTTTTGGTTAAGTTAATTTTGGTTGAATTTATTAGACAACTGATTCACCCCCCCCCTCTTAGTTGTCTCCGGGACCTAACAATTGCTATCAGAGCCTAGTCCTCTTTTTGCAAAAGTTTAATAGCTTGAGGAGATCCAATGTCTTTTAACTATTTCAGGAAGGACAGTCTGAAACTTGATGCAACTAACTATGGCATATGGAAGATCAGGATGGAGATACATTTGAATTTCATTGGAAAGGACATATGGGATGTTACAAAGAATGGTTGTACTGCTCCTACTCAAGGTCAACCTATTCCACCTAACTTGGCTAAAGATGAGGAAAATGATTGCAAAGCAAGAAAAGCACTTTTGATGGGATTGTCAGATAGATCTACTGCTAAATTTATTTGGGACAAATTGGAAACATTGAATGAAGGAGATTCCATAGTCAAAATTGCAAAACTTGAACGCTTTCGGGTTAGGTATGAAAGTTTGAAATTGGAAGAAGAATAAAGAATTTCTGCTTTTATGGAAAGAGTAAATAAAATTGTTTTCGGTATACAATGTTGTGGAGGAACCTTAAGTGAAGATGATATTGTTTCTAAAGTTTTAAGAGCTTTGCCACCAGCATATAAAATGAAAGATACTCCTATAAATGAATTGAGAACAATGCCTAATGCATCAGTATCTAGAGACACTTTGGTTGGAAAACTTTCAGCTTTTGAGCTTGAGGAATTTGGTCCTATTACTACTATCAAGATAGATCTAGCTTTCAAGGCATTATCATCAACTACATCATCATCATCATCTAATAAATCTAATTGGAAATCCTTCTATGCAAGAGAACTTGAAGAAAGAAGGAGAGAAAATGAAGAACTTGAAGCACTATTTGCAAGGAAAATGCCTAAAGGTCCAATTGGAAGTAAGTATGAAGGTAAAGCACCCTTTAAATGTTTTAACTGTAATAAGATTGGTCATATGGCTTCTAGATGCCCTGATAAACATGCAAGATTAAGAGAAGAAGATAAAAGAACATATAAGCCTAACCCTAACAATCAAAAAGACAAGTTTAAGAAGAATAGAGACAAATCTTGTTATTATACTGATGAAGGAGTTAGTGGCGATTCTGATGAGGATCCGATAGATAATGGATGCGCTTTTGTTGCTATAACAGAAGATCAATAGACACCTACTATTCAACTAGTAGAATAGGCCCTGGCAGCTAAAGTTGAAGATAAGGATGAATGGATTATTGATTCAGGATGTTCACATCATATGATTGGTAATAAGAGAAAATTCTTAATCTTTCAAGATTACAATGGAGGTCTAGTAAGATTTGGAGATGATAAAGCTTGTTTGATCAAAGGAAAAGGCACTATATCTTTTTATGGTAAGCACAATATTGAAAATGTTTACTATGTTGAAGGTTTGAAGCATAATATTTTGAGTGTTGGTCAATTAGTTGAGAAACGATTTCAATTACAATTCAAGAATGGTAAATGCAAAATCTTAAACAAAACTAGTTTAGAAATTGCAACTGGTAATCAGAATAGAGGTAATATCTTTCATTTGAACAACAATGAGAAAGCATGTTTGATTGCACATATTGATGAAAGTTGGTTATGGCATAATAGACTTTGTCATGTAAATTTTGATTGCATTGTGAAAATCAGTACTACTAAGGTGGTAAGTGATTTATCTAAGACTGTTAAACCTCACAATCCAGTATGTAAGGAACGTCAATTTGGAAAGCAAGATAGAGAAACTTTCAAGAGTATTCCAGAGAAGTCTAACAATGTTCTTGATTTAATTCATACTGATTTATGTGGTCCAACAAGAACTAGAAGTATACAAGGAGATAGGTATTTTATGTTTTTATTGATGACTCTTCTAGAATGTGCTGGGTTACTTTTCTTAGAGAAAAATATGAATCATTTGGGAAATTCAAACTATTCAAGGTGATGGTAGAAAATGAAACTAGCAAGAAAATCAAATGTTTGAGATTAGATCAAGGAGGAGAATTCACATCTAAGGAATTTAATACATTCTATGAAGTGAATGGGATCAAAAGACAGTTATCAGCACCCCGGACACCCTAGCAAAATGGAGTTGTGTAAAGGAAAAATAGAACTATCTTGGATGCAACCAGAAGTATGATATTTGAAGAAAATCTACCTCATATATACTAGAGAGAAGCGGTCAATACAACAGTTTACATTAGAGGTGAAACTGGTAAGACCCCACATGAACTATGGTTTGGCAATACTCCTACTCTTAAATATTTCAGAATATTTGGAAGTAAATGCTATATTAGAAGAGATGAGTATATTGGCAAATTTGATCCTAGAAGTGATGAAGGAATATTTCTTGGTTATTCATCTAAGAGCAAGGCATATAGATGTTTTAACAAGAGGTTACAGAAAATTGTTGAGAGTGCAAATGTGAAGATTGATGAACAATTTAAAAGAAATTCAAGGTACACAGACTCTGAACTGGCAATAGAGATAATCACAAATGAACCTACTGTAAATACACCGGTACAGAATGGTGATCCAGTGACATCGGCATCATCTGGAGATTCAACAATCACTGAAGAACAACAACAAGTAAAAACACCTTGGTATGTAAGATTGAATCATTCTGAAGATGAAATAATTGGAAACAAATTTCAAGGAGTTATGACTAGAGGAAGATTGGAAAATGAAGAGGTATGTCTTATTTCTCAAATTGAACCTGCATCAATTAATGAGGCATGTGAAGATAAATATTGGATTAAAGCTATGGAAGATGAATTGGAACAAATTGAAAGGAATAACACTTGGTCATTAGTTCCCCGACCTAAAGACAAAAATGTAATTGGAACTAAATGGGTTTTCAGAAATAAACTTAATGAAGAAGGCATGGTAATCAGAAACAAAGCAAGATTAGTGTGTAAGGGATATTCACAGAAAGAAGGAATTGATTACAATGAAACCTTTGCACCGGTAGCTAGAATTGAGGCAGTCAGACTTTTATTGGCTTTTGCAGCACACAAGAACAATAAAGTATATCAAATGGATGTTAAATGTGCATTTCTGAATGGAGCTCTTCAAGAAGAATTTTATATTGAACAACCTGATGGATTTTCTTTGACAAATAACAAAGACATGGTTTGTAGGTTAAGGAAAGCTTTATATGGATTGAAACAAGCTCCTAGAGCTTGGTATGCTAGATTAGACAAATATCTTTTGAAGCTTGGTTACACTAAAGGTAATGCTGACAACAATCTATACTACAAAGTGACTAATGATGATATCTTGGTTATTGAAGTTTTTGTTGATGATATAATCTTTGGAGGAGAAGATGGTTTGTGTAAAGATTTTACTAACAAAATGTAACAAGAATTTGAAATGTCTATGATTGGAGAGATAGAATTCTTTTTAGGATTGTAGATTTCGTAGACTGATAAAGGTATATTCCTATGTCAATCTATGTACTTGAAGGAATTACTAAATAAATTTGGCATGGAAAACTATAAACCAGTAAGCACACCTATGATTACAACTAATAAACTATTTTTGAAAGATGAATCAACACCTGTTAATCCGACTAGATACAAATCTATGATAGGAGATTTACTATATTTGACACAAACAAGACCTGATATTATGAATGCAATATGTATTGTTTCAAGATTTCGGAGTAATCCTAAAGAAAATCATGAATCCGTAGTGAAAAGGATTTTCTAGTACCTACAAGGCACTACAAATCTTGGTTTATGGTATCCTAGAAATGAAAATTTTGACTTATGTGCATACACAAATGCTAATTGGGTAGGAGATGTGGATGATAGAAAAAGCACCACCGGTGGAGCATTTTTGCTTGGCAGCAGACTAATTTCATGGTTGAGCATGAAACAAAGTTGTACAAGTCTATCAATAATAGAATCAGAATATGTTGTAGGAGCAACTAATTGTACATAGGTATTATAGGTCAAGCAAATGTTGAAGGACATAAAGGTAAAATGCAAGGAACCTATAACTATCTACTATGATAATATGGCAGCAATTGATATATCAAAGAACCCAGTATTTCACTCTAAGACTAAACACATTTCTGTCAAATTCAATTTTCTAAAGGAGAATGTTGAAGGAAAAGAAGTGAAATTAGTTTATATGAATACTAAAGAGAAGATTGCAGATATTTTTACAAAGCCTTTTCCTAAGGAAACATTTGAGTATCTCAGAGAGCAACTTGGAGTCCTACCCCCACTGATAGAGACTTAGATAGTTGATGTTTGTCATCAACCAACAGAATTAATAGAGAAATATTATTCCGGCATTGATGAGGAGAGCTACTTCTTAGGGGGAGTAGTTGGTATAATAAGTCGGTATTTTGTATTTGGTTTTGTATTTCTTTGGCATTTAATGTCAAAGGGGGAGAGATTGATATGGAAAAACACATTATCTTTTTCTTTTGGGGAGAGATTATTCCTAGGGGGAGAGATATTATGTATTTTTTATTTTTGGTTAATGATCTCTTTGGGAGATTGTTGGTTTTTGGTTTTTGGCATTTCTGTTTCGACACTTTGATGGTTTATTCCATCATGTGTTGCCATCAATGCCAAAGGAGGAGATTGTTGGAATTTTGGATATGTTGATATGGTTTTGTCATTGATTTCAACACCTATCATCGCTTTTCAACACTTATCAGTACTTGGAGATTTTGGTTATGTTCACCGACAAGTCAGAAACCTATGCACAGTCACCGGTATTTGGTTCACCGATAGATTATATTGTTCACCGGCACTTGGAATGACTTGGAGACTACTTGGTTGTGTCGAAGACATTATTCGATCACTTGCTTTTGGTGATTTGGTTAACTATTTATTCAGGTTTACATATTTATTGTTACCAAAAAATAGGTCCAAGATAAGCATCAATAGACATATCTATTCCAGATCCGCATGACACATTATGGAGATGACTTATTGTTATTGTAAATGCATTGAGCTAACATCATGCATCGAATATTGAATTATTTGTAATTGATTTTATTGTAATATCTTTTAGTGAGCTGACCTATTCAAATTGGTCTTAGGTTATGGTATAAATGTAAGATCTCATTTGTGAGACAAGTGTGTGAATGTGAAAAGGATTGCAATAAGGTATATGCGAAAATAAGCAGAGCTATACATTTAGACATCATTTGAAGGTTGAAGGAAGTATTTTGTGAAGGCAATTAGAACTAAACCGGTACTGAATCTAGCATATGAAGATGCTATTTTATGCAGTACATTATCATTGGATTTAACTATCCAATTGTAGTCAGTGTGACTCTCATTTTGTGATTGAGCAGTGAGCTCTAGGCAGCTGGCCTTTCTGCATGTGTAGAATCCATATTGTATAAACATATAATCTATAGTAGTATCATTTGATTGTGGGTAAGGCTTCCCACCATGGTTTTTCCCCTTATAGGGTTCCACGTACAAATACTTGTGTTATGTGTTGTGGATGTTATTGTCTTTCTGTTTCATGCATTAATCTTTACCGGTACTGCAATTAACTATTAAGACTATGTACTGGCATAAAGTTTGGCTTACCAGTATTAAGCATTAAGTTTTGGTTAAGTTAATTTCAGTTGAATTTATTAGACAACTGATTCACCCTCCCCTCCCTCTAAGTTGTCTCCGAGACCTAACAGAGGGTTGGACATATTATCATTTTTCTTGCAAATAGTTTTCTAAGTTTCCAATTATGCCAAATTGACTAGTATCAACTATCACATAACATGCAAAGTTTATTAAATTAACTTGTTACTGCACATGTTGTTCAAAGATATTGATATCAGTGTGTTTATGTGGGTTGGTAACCCACGTTACTTTTTGACCATTCCACGTTATATGGTAATGTGAAAGCACCATGTAGGTGTTGTTATTTATAGGACAGAGTCGTAATATATCCAAACACTATGAACACAAGATTTGTCTCCTATTCAAACTCAATAAGTTCGCTGTAATCACAAACAATGCTGGTATTTTGCAGAGTCAATACACTTATCGACTTGCTTCTACTATAAATAAGGTTATGTGGGGTAGTTGATGTTTGCAATTGACCTGCACTCCTTTGCCAATTGATATGCTACATGGGTTTTTCAGTTATAGCACTGACTCCCACAATGCGATGGGATTTATTATAAAATAAGTCTACCACCCTAGTATGTATAAGTTACACGGTCGATATTCTTATCGACTCCCCCTTGCAAAAGTTTTCTAAATTCTTTGCGGCATTCAAGTCTATGCCAAGTCAGAATTACTAGTAATGACTTCCTTTACATCATTCATGCATGGTTTTGCTAACTATGTCTTGCAATTATGGTGCTCTATGTGTTTTTACAAAATCCAGAGTCTTATTTATGTTGATTTTAGGCTATAATCTATCCTAGTTTTGAGCTTATCTTAACTATTATTTATGCCACCTTGAGAAATAGATCTATTAGTTCCAAATCAATTGAATGGCATGTGGTATCAAGTCCTACCACATAGGCTTGCAACTACAATCCTTGTTTACCTCAAACTCTAAGAGTTTGACGATCTCAGTATATACTTAGCCAATACTACCTCGACTCTCTTTGCATATCATGATTCGTAGGCTATTTTCTCCCTTGTAATATGGCATGAATTTGGCAATGTGGGATGGTTGAATCCCACTCACACTATTCTAAGAGCTTTGATTAAATACATGCAAATTAATAAATCCACCACCTTATAATTAACATGCTTTAATAATACAAAACCGTTACTTGGTAAATTCGGCCATAATAATATATGTAATATATATCATATACATAATATATGTATATGTATATATATACATAATGACAAATAATTAAGTTTATATATTTATAAGTGTATATATATAAATATATAAATAATTCAAGTAATTAAATTTCACGATAATTGGATATACATATATAATTACTATATAGATATATATGTATATGATTAAATTAATATCTCATATACATATATATGTTACACTATTATCAAATTATGAAAGTAAATGCATAAGTACGATATTTCATACATTTATACATATCTGCACATAAAGAACGTATAAACCTATGATCAATATTTTTTTTTTTTGATGAATAAGCCTCTAATCTATATTAATAAAGAGATTAAATACAAATTCACAAAAAAAGGGTTGGGTGGTAAGACATAATATTTGATAATCACTCATGCAAATTGGATTTAATTCAATCACCACTCAAATCATGTAACAAATGCACATATATATGAATATACTAAAGTGGTGTGTGAGATATTCCATCTATTCTAGCAAAGTCCATGAGCTAAGACAACTCTACCTGAACCCTGTTCTCACCTTCATCAGTGTTCACCTATTCTTGCATTCACTTGCACTCAATTGCTCATTATAAATGACAATCCCCAATAATAAAAATAATACCGATCATTCAATTGCACTTACAGAAAATAATATAAATCATTTCTTTGCATTTGAATTTCTTTCACATTATAATCTAATTCCTCTTAAATTTTCCATTTCAATTTTAATTTCATTTCATTTGTGAAAAGTAAACTTATTTTCCTAATTAAATAATTATGGATAAATAGGGTTTGTGACATAGTCAGACCACACAGATCTGTATGTACAAGTTCAAGTGGTCTTGAGGTGTTGTGTTCTTTTTTCTTCAAGCTCACTTTAGTTTGCTTCCCATACTGCAACTAGATTATCAAAATTTATGTGGCCCAATCTTCTATCCCACAATCAACTTCCATCCACTTGTCCCAACATGCATTGGGATTTAAAACATTCTTTAATATTGTATACATTACCATCTGTCCTCTTACCTTCAGCTATAACTTGAGTGGTACTCTCCTTCTTTATATAGCAGCTAGTAGAATCAAAAGTGAATTTATAACCTTTGTCACTTATCTAACTCACGTTGAGCAAATTGTGCTTCAAGCCTTCTACATAATACACATCATGTGACTTCAATTTCCCCATCAATATTTGGAGTACCTTTTCTCTTTATCTTGATAGATGAGTTATCTCCAAACCTTATTGAGCCACCAATCTAGTCTTCAAGTTTGATAAATTTCTTTTTATCACCAGTCATGTGGTTGGAACAACCACTATCTACAACCCATAGATTTCTTCTTTCAGCATGTAGGGTAGTCTGTACTATTAATTTTGATTTTTCTTTGTCCATTTCTTTCTCAACCCAAACCAGTTGAGTTTCCTTCTTCTTATCAGCTATAATTTTGTGCTCCGATTCGGCTACTAGTTCTTGATCAAGATCTATCCTCTTCTGCTTGATTTTCTTGTTCATACAAAGGTTTTCTATAGGTTAAAACTCTTGATAGTTATAGAATTTCACATTTGCATTGAAAGATGAATCTTCAAAACTATTGTAGGACACTGGTTTACACTTCCTACATTTAAAAATCCTATGACCAAGTCCATTGCACTGATAACAAACAACATTCATATCCTAGAGTGCATTAAATGGATTTCTACTTTCATAATTCATAGTGGGCTTATTTGTTAATCTACAATTACCTAGCCTATGTCCAAATTTGTTACACTAGTAACAATAACCATGAAAGTTTGGAACATACCAGTTAGGTTGCCTTGGTCCCGTAAACGTCTGCCTCACCAAGGGTCTTCCTTTCATGCTACTAACTCTAGTGAATCCTTTAGGATCAACTCTTGCAGTTCCCTTAAGATCTGCATTCTGGTACATTGAGTTTGGCCTTCGGTTCATTGATTGTGTATACTAGTTTGTGTGGCAATTTTTGACAACCTTTGCATAAGTCTTCTTACTGGTATCCTTGCTTACTATGAATTTTTTATTTTGTTCGCCTTCACTAGAAGAAGTGAATTGTATCTCCTTATCGGATGTGTCTTTGTTGTTTGAGCTTTGTCCTTCTTCAATTCCTAAACCACCAGTATCTTTAGATTGCTTTTGTTTGCTCAATATTTTGTCTAAGGCTTTTGTGCTACCCTCATATTTTCTTCTCACTTTCAATTTATTCTTACTCTTTTCAAGCTCCTTTCTAAGCTTCACTATTTCTTCTTCGAGGTCTTGATTCTCTTTTTCGTTCTTCATCAAATTAGAAGATGTAATTTCACATATCCTCTTGGCTTCTTCCAGCTAGAGTTTTAAGTCAGAGAACTTTATTTGACTCATCTAGAGATTTCTTCAAGAGACCTTATTCTTTTGTTGCAGAAAGCTTGACCTTCTTGAGTTCTCTTCTTTTCTTACTTAACTCCTCAAAAGCACTTATGAGCTCACCTTCTAGATCCACTTCAACTTTAATGTTTTCTTCTTCCTCATATTCACTAACCGGTTCATCTAGAGCCATAAAGAGATTAACATCTCTTTCATTCTCATGACAGTAATCTTCTGATTCACTTTCTTCATTTGTGGCATCATCCTCAATGGTACATAAGATATTATGCTTCTAGTAGCTTCTTCTTCCTTTCTGGTAGACATTCCTTTCTTTGTCTTTATTGATAGATCTACCAAAAATTCTTTTCTCATCTCCATCGGTTTCATTATAAGGATATTTGTAGCAAAGTGTCCAACTTTACCACAATTGAATCATTTGAGTGGTAACTTTCCTTTATACTTGTCAGATCCTCTCTTGAGCTTTCTGACAAAGTTTGCTACCTCTGCATTTGAGTCTTCACTAGATCATTTATGAGAAACCTCTTCCTTGCCCTTTTTGGTGGATTTGGATGTTGCCTCTTTCCTTGTAGATGCTTCACCGGTTGTTCTCATTTTATAGGTTGTTAGAGAGCCAAATAGCTCATCCATTGTGAAGGTCTTTAGATCCTTGGCTTTCTCTATGGCAAAAAATTAAGTATCATACTTAGATGTGAGAGATCAAAGTACCTTCTTGACAATAATCTCATTAGAACATTTTTCTCCAAGTCCTCTGATGGTGTTCATAGTTTCATCTACTCTAAATAGGTAGTCTGCAATATTTTCTTCATCTTTCATCTTGATGCCTTCAAGATGACCTCTTAGTGATTGCAGCTTGGCCTCTTTGACTTTGGCATCTCCTTTAAACAATCTCTATAATTTATCCCAAGTCTCCTTGGCGGATGCAGGGTGCATGACCTTGACAAACTCATTATCTGATAGCCCACATAAGATAGCATGTTTAGCCTTTTCATCATTCTCATACTCCTTCTTAGCATCCAAATCAGTGGAAGGAACAATAAGGATAGTATACCCATTCTTGACAGACATCCACATATTAAAACCAAGAGAAGAGATATAGGTCTCCATTCTTCTGCTCCATAAGGCATAGTTAAATTCATAAAACATGGGGGCTTTTGAGGAGGTGAACTCATTTCTTCCCATTGTGTTCTTTTGACTAGAATCTATCAAAGCTAGATAAATATTTAATCAACTGGGAACCTAGGGTCCAATACCAATTGTTGAATACAATGTACCACTAAGAGGGGGGTGAATCAGTGGTTCCTAAAATCTTTTCTTTTTAAACCAAGCCTTGAGCACTGATTAACAACCTAAACACTAAACAATCAAACCAGTAAGATAAGAGTGGATATCAAAAGAACCAAACACACAAATGCATAACCCACAACACCAAATGTATGAGGAAAACCCAATATAGGAAAAACCTCGGTGAGAAATGCTGCTAGAGTCTACTGCTTCAATCCAGCCTCACAATAAAACAATGGATTACAATGATTTAGGGCACCAACCCAAGGAGCACCAACCCCTACACCAAGCACCAACTCGGTGAAATATAATGCAATACAATTTTTAATTCAATGAAAGCACCTAGTTGCAAATGAGTTCTGGAACACTTGATCAATGAATATCTGCTAGTTAACAATCTCCTCTTCTTCATTGGTTCTCACACTGTTGGTTATCAGATTACTCTCTCTCTCTCTTGGCCTCACACTTCACAATGTCACTCTTGGATGCCTTCCTAACCAATAACTCCTTACTGGTATGCTTGATTGTTAAGACTGTAACAGTTTACTAGTTATTTTGTCTCTATCGGTTAGTGTGTGTGTGAAACGTGAACTTGTGTCTATATCTGAAATACACAACACTTCAATTAAGTCATTAGATGCATGGTTAGTAAATCAATAATCAATGAACAATAAACCATTACAAAGTGACCCATTGCCTTCTAGTAGATGTGAGTTTAGATTGCTCTTAGATTGCTAAGCTGTCTAATGACTAGATAACACCTAAATGAAAGATTTTTAAATCTATATGAGCATGAATATAAGCTAAATAGATGCAAGATTTAAGCTAGATATGAAAGATTAATATAACATGATTTAAGCAATATATGAATATTTAAGCTAAATGATTTAAGCAATATGAAATAACTAATATGCAATATCTCAATGCAAATTCTCAATGAACCTAGAGCAAAAACAACATAATAACAATATATTCTCCAGGATCTCTAAATGAGAGATGAAAGCCTAAATTTATAGAAAATTTAGAAAGAAACCAAAGGCTGAGATCAAATGATGATGAGTGGTCAAGATTTTCCAAGAGGAAGCACAATCCAGGTGAATTGATGTGATTGGATTCTTTTCTCAGTTTTAAAGGAAATTGAACTAAAATTAAGATAAAATTAAAAAAACTGATTTATTCTCTATTTCATTCAGTTTTAATATTTAATTGTTTTAATTGCTTTCTTTGAGATTATTTATCAATTTTTAATTTATTTTTGAAGATTATCTCCAATTGATTTCTTTTCTCAAATTTTTAATTCTTTTTGGGTCAATTAATTCCTTTTTTATTTTTTTCCTTTTTCGAAGAGTTGTGCTCATATTTTCTAGTTCTTCTTTCTTGATTTGTTTCCTTTTTTGAAGATTTATGGCAATTTTAATTTATTTTTCAAATTAATTCCTCTTTTCTGATGATTTAATGGCAAATTGATTTATTTAATTAATAATGCAAAAGATATTTAATTAAAATAAATAAGATAATTGTTTAAAATGATTTACTTGGAATGATTTAATTAATTAAATAAATATTTAATCAATATTGGTTGATTAATTTTGCCATGTGACATTTGATGATTAAAGAATTAATTGTGTGCTCAAGATTTATTACATTGACTTTGGTTAGGACCTTGGTGACATTGTCGAGATTAGGGGCTCATGGTTTAGATGACCATTTTTAGGGTATTACATTTGACCCTATTTGAATTAATGTGCAAGTAGTGCGTTGGTTCAAAGAATAGTTGATGTCTAGGAGATACTAGTTTTGAACTTGATTGATCACGAACTAGATGAAGAGCGAGGTGTTTAGCTTGTTTTGAAGTGATGAAAGTGGACAGAGTTGATTAAAGTGATAACGATCCCAAACTTGATTGAACTAGGACCAATAGAGAGAGAAGATACTGAACTTGAACTTGATTGATCAAGAAGTAGATCTTACCGATTTGGAACTTGATTGAACTAGACTCAGTGCGCGAAGATAAAATCGATCTTGAACATGATTGATCAAGATCTGATGAGTGAAGATAAATTGTCTAGCTTGATTCAATGTGATGAAACTGAACACATGCTTAGATTGATTGTGTGATCGAAGATACTCTTTGAACCCTTGATTGAGTTTAAATGAATAATTAGCTTGAAAATCAATGAAATTGATTAACGTTAAGAGACTGAATCAGACAAAGACAATGTCAGCTTGGTATGAAGCAATAAAACTGATATGCCCTAGCGATTGATTTGATGAAGCTTAGTTGCTCGACTTGTAATGAAGATTTTTGAAAGAAATTCTCAACTTTGAGGTCTTGAGTATGCCCCCTCGGGAGAGAAATTGAAAGATAGCGAGGGTTGCACAGTGATTGTAGGCAATTTTTTTTTTTGTAGAGATGATAAGTTATTTGAGCATAAATATTAATGTTGAAGATTAAAATCAGAGTTAATGTGAGAACTAAATTGAGATTTAGGATTTATTAATGAGAAATTGAGCGCAAATTGAAGAAGAGAATGAGCAGTTGATGAAAGCACCAAGTGGTCAACATCATGAAATTTTGATGAGAGAATTGACATCAGATTTTGATTTTGATCCCGAAAATAGACTCAGGACAACTGATTTATGAGCTCTTGATTTGATTTCATTGTACTTGTGTTGATTGATTATGAGATGTTGTTCTATATGCTTTATTCTATATGTATGCATATCTTTTTAGTATAGATGAATGAATGCAAATGGAATATGGATGTTTATTTTTGTTTCTTTTTATTTTTCTTGATGCAATATTATGAATGCAAATATCTGATAATGAAATGTATAGATGTATATAAGATGCTCATGTATGCAGCTAACATCTCAATACACAAGTACTCGATCGGAGAAACGATGATGAAAAAGAGACCACTTAGCTGAGAAATGATGATGCTTCAAACTCTCATTCAGAAGATAAAAAGATCATTGTTACCATAACCAAAATCACTCTAAATGCATAAAGTTGCAGCATGAAATGCAAAATGAGATGCAACCTAAACCTAGTCACTGGATTTGAAATGCTTAAGTTTCATCAATGAGAGTTAACAAACATAGTAGGCAAATTAGAGTTCCTTTCTTTTCATGTGCAATATTAATTATCTTGTTTGCAATGACCCTTTTTCATTCATATCCTTGGACAAATTTTGTAGGAACCTGGATTACATGATAAAGAAATTCCCTCAAAATAGACAAAGAAATGATGGGAACCTCCCTATAGCATTCAAATAAGCGGAGTCGAGGTATGTGTGGCGATTTCACCTTAATGTGAAGGCTCTTATCACAGACACCCAACTAATTTAGATGTTTCCAAATCATCAGAATCATTCCTACAAGCAGAAAACAAAGATAATATTATGCCCCCAATCCTTGCTCCTCTTAGTCAAGATAGACTTCCTCAAGTTATTCAGAGGGATAATAATTGAAAACTAATAAAAGATAGCACTCAAAGAAAATTTCATGCATAGTTCAAACTGTTTAGTGATTGTTTTTAGTAATGTTGTTTTGCTTGTGTACTCGATGATAAAACTCTTCAGTAGTCAAGAGATAGGTGACTGACTCGGAGTGGACAACCGGGTTTCACTGATGTAAAGATGACTTGGTTGACACTTCTTAGGACATGTAATGTGCTATGCCGATTAACCTAAGACTAGGACATTAATCAGCTTCAAGCCATGAGGGTTCTAACGAACCAGGATGTCACAAAAGTGACTGAAATATATGTACAAGCAAAAGCGATTATGCATGAAAGCGGGAAATGCCAACGTTGCATTGATAGATGGAATGCTTGAGTACAAGAGGTGCCTATCTACTAGGTTTTCACTGCTTGGCAAAGATCTCCTTTTTTTAGGACTTTTTCTAATTCTTAGGATTTCTTCAGGACTTTTTCTGATTTTTAGGATTTCTTCAAGACTTTTTATGATTTTTAGGATTTTGTTCAGGAAATTTTATGATTTTTATGATTTTTTAATGTTTGTCCCTAGTGTCTAGCAAGGCAAAAGAGATTTTGAGAACATGAATGGATAAGTAAATGATGGTGGATGCTTTCAAGGACTATCTCACAACATTAATCCAAGCACAAGGTCTAGATATAGCAATGTAAAGCAAGGATTCTAGCAATGTAAAGCAAGGATTTTAGCAATGTAAAGAAAGGATATAGCACAGCGAAGCAAGGATATAGTGTAACAAAGCCATATGGTCCAAAGACATGGCCATGTCAAGAGGTTTGTGGATGGAAAACATGTATTTGCATTTTGTCCATGGTGTTGATCAAGATCAAGGAATAGGTCTACATAGGGGACAAATAGGATAATCAACATCAAAGGTGGTAGTGAATGATGCAAGAAAGCAATGGATAGGAGCTATAGGTTCTAGATCAAGTGTAATAGATAGGACACATGAAGCCTGCAAGGATCCTTAACCTTTTCATGATCAAAGGTGGAAAAGGGATATGAATGTACATAGAGTGAATGAGGGATAATGGAGCATGAAGGATAATAGATGGATGTACATGAATGAAACTCGCCCCTAGGGTAAAGTGAAAAAGGATAATAGATTATGCATGACACTTGTTTGCCAAGTTTTCATCATGGTACTTGCCCAAGGCACCACATGAAGTGGTTTCCACACAAGGACAAATTTATTTCTCTTTAATTTTTTTTTTTTAATTTTTTTTGGAAGATAATGGAGGCATGATAGGGGATGGAAGAAGGACCCCAATGTCTTTCTGCTTTGGATGGTACCCTTAGAATATGAGTTGCAATAGACCATGGCTATGAAGGTATGGTCAAACATGTTGGCAGGATAATGAAATGAATCTAGGGCAAGGATTTATGCAAAGGATTGGATAAGAGGGATGGAAGGGTGAAAAAGAGGTGTTGGATAATGGATGGGATGTTGGAAGAATTGTGTATGGATAGATGGAAATGCTGGAAAGATCAACATTGGCACATGCCTTGAGGGATGGTGGACATATGGAGGAGAAGTGAATCTCAGATTTTGAGATTTGGATGGAGGAACTGTTACAAATTTTGGAGCATAAAAACCAAAAATGGATGAAGGAGGTGATGGAGGAATAGACTTCGAAGATTTGGATGGAGGAGCAACAATTTTGGATGCCAATTTTTATTTTTATTTAGACTATTGTTCTTGAAGAAGGCGCTTAGGGATCCACATGTTTTTTTATTTTTCATGCTTTTGTAGTTCCTTAAAGTGCATTGCTTGTACAAGTTCCTTAGGAACTCATATAACTTTTGACTTTGCTTATTTCTTTGTTGGTCTTTGTAGCATTTTGTATTTTTCTTTGTTTTGACATGTCAATTAGATAGGACATGTTGATCCTTGAATATAGGTGGATTACTTGACTTATGACTTTTATGCTTGGCATCCAAATTGCTTGGAGAAGGAAAAGAATGTATGAATGAATAGGAATGATATGGAGGTATTTTAGATGGATGGAAGGTACTCGAAGATGTGTGCCATTATTGATCCCACATAAGGGATGGAGGGATATAGGGACCTAGAATGGATGGAAGTGATGACGGGGAAAGCATATATTTGGATTTAACTGGAGAAATGCAGGATTTATGAGAGATACCAACATCTTGAGAAATATCCCTGAGGCCATGACCTTTAGCATTTTCTTTAATATGGAGGGGTTCTTTCTTTTGGAGATCTACCCCTTTGCATTTATAAATATTTTGACTTGTAGGATACACTTTGATTTGGAAATAAGGCATGAGTCCATTATGAGATGGAGGTAGAATGTAGGGAATGATAGGATCATGAGAGGGATTTGTAGGCATGATGGATCCTTGAGGTGAATATGGAGGATTATGAAAAGGAGATGAAGGAAAAATTTGATCTTGACATGGAAGAGGAACATTGGATAGAGTAGCAAGGGTGTTTGACTCTTGGTTTTGAATAGGACCATTTGAAAAGGTGGAAGAGGCATCATGATCTTGCTTAGAAAGTGGACTAGGAATGAGATGTGGAAGGATGCTTTTCTCTTTAGATGGAAGGGGATCATCTTGGAAGAAATGGAAAGGTACAATGGGATCATCATGGGATTCTAGTGAAATAGAATCTTTTTCAATCATTAGATGGGATTGAGGAGTTTTGGTGTCTTGATCTTGATTTATGATAGGACTTGTTTCTTCATTCTTCAAATTATCCTCCTAGCATGGAACCACTTCTAAGGAAGGGATAGGATTTTGCATAGGCATAGGGGATTCTTGGAAGGTCTCCATATTTTGGCATGATGGGGAAGTATTTTGAGTGGGACTCTCTGGAGTGGGTACATTTGGAATTGGAGTGCATGATGGCATATGATCTAGGATTTTTAAATCTTTAGAGGAAATTGTATCAATATTGGCATTAACTTGGATTTCCATAGGAGATAGCCCTTGAAAGTAAACATGAGAAGTTTTATTGTTTGAAGGAGATGAAGACATCATGGAAGGGATGGAGACCACATATGGAGCGTTGCTAGACATAGGTTCATGATTTTGATTATGCTTAGAAGTAGTTCCTTCTTTTTCTTTAGGTGAGTCATTAGGATCTTCAATTTTAATGACACCATTATCAATGAGATCTTGAATCTTATGTTTTAATTCCATGCATTTCGAAGTCTTATGTTCATTTTGTGTATGATATGCACAATACTTACTCAAAAATTCACATCCCCGTGTGGTATTTAAGGAAATATGATAAGATTATGCTCAAGAAGTTCTTTCAAAGTCGACTCAATAGATTGCCCCAAAGGTGTAAACTGTCTATCTAGAGGATATTGTGAGGAAATGTCTTTATATCTTGGTGAAGGTGTCTTGTAAGCTTATTTGAGATTTGGCTTTTGATTGTCAATTATTTGTTGGCTTTTTATTGTCAAATCATATAATCATTTTAACATTCCTTGAAGTTTCTCACTCTTGATATCATGCATTTATTTCTCAAATGGAGTCATTGATTTATTTTGTTGGATTTTCATGTCATATATTTCTTTCTTGATATCTTGAGTCGTTTGAGCCAATGTAGCCATGGGAATTGGAGCTAAGGTAGCCATGGGATTCTTACTTTTGTCAAAAAAAATTAGAAGAGCTTCTCATTTGAATAGGCATTTACAACCGACGAGACTAAGAGCTAGATGTGTTGCAGAAGTCACGATCAAATTGGAGCTAGTTGTTCGTTTAACATAGTGATTTGAGAGGTAATTAAGATCTAGTCTGGTTTCAGATCTATCCTGTGTAAGACGTTATCTAAGTTAACTTAGGTTTGATAAGATGTTGTTTGAACTGGCTGAGAGATGATTGGAAAAATCATGCAACGCAACGATAGGGGTACACTATCAAGGTTGTTTATGCTCAGGAAGATGATGACCAATTTTACACTTGTTGTAGATTGATCTGGGCAATTTTGATTGTTTTGACTGACAAGATTAGGAATTCGTATGATAGAGGATTGGACAGAGATGAGATTTTGATAGAAAAAATTTCAATGACTGACAACCACCAGTTTTTGATAAGGGCTGATGTTTCAATGACTGACGGAGACCAGTTTGGACACAAACAAAGTTTATCACTGAGTTGTTGATTTGTTTTCTCTAATTTTAGTATTTCAATTTCAAGTTCAGGGATGAAAACACACAAGATATATAATAAATTAATCACAACATGCTAACCCCTACAGAAGTTGGCTTAGAGAAGAAAATCTTTGCTTGCTAACTTAGGTACACACCCAATAGCTAATCAAAATACGACCACTGGGTCTCATGCAATGGATTCTCAACGTCATATTAGCTGACTCCAAATGCTAATGGGGGCACAATATGGCAAGTGTCTTGGGAGAGTTACTATCTCTCTTGCACAAAGATTATCCCCCTTTTGGAGGTGAATAGGGTAGACTCTATCTTATAGTTTTTAGTAAGGGTTCCATTCGGAAGGATCATCTGACTATCACACAAGCATGATTTAGATACAATAGGATGTTGAGACCATGTAGTCACACAAGCATGATCTAGACCATGAGGCCCTACAAGATGCTCAACATGAGACACTCCTCATAAATGAAGCAGTGCCACCGATTATTCCATCTCCTTGGACTTTCATGCCAGAAGCATTTTATTATAGTGAGTTGGATTCCTGGCTTTGGCTAGACTCACTTGGGTCATTCCCTCTCACCAAGCCTTAGGGCCTTCTTGGGAGGTAGACCCTCTAAAGGTATCAACAGATCTCAAACTCTAATAGAAAAAACCTCAAGGTCTAGATTTTTGATTGAACAAATGGACAAGAGCATACTCTCCTACTCTAGGTTTCTCCCAAAAACACATAAAACAAAGTTCTTTCCCTTATATAAATTAAAGTGTTCCTAAAAAGATTAAGAAGATAGAATGTTTGTTTGTATCTCTAGAGGCAACTTGTAAAACAAAGATATCAATAGTTCGAGTTTATAATCTTTGGCAAGTGTATGTTTAATGATTGAATTCTTTGTCAAGCGAACTTGCAAACATTAAAAGACCAAGATTAGTTGCTAAAATAACATTAAAAAAATCATCACAAGAAAATTCGAGCATGCAAACTATAAATTAAACTAATCTAACAAGAATTTCCATTTTCTATGTGTAGCGTCGTAAATTGTACACACTTGCTAGGGTGGTACAATTTCGCACCTAGTTTAGCACCTGCCTTGGCGCATTTTGCATTTTGCATTGCATTTCTCCTTTAGCACTTAATTAATTAAATTAATTAGGTCTAAGGTTCTATTTCATCATCTCCCATATCATAAAGTTGGGCCCTTTCATTAAAGTGTGCCCTTTTCACTTTATTCTTCCAATACATCATTTAATCAAAAACCCTAATTAGGTCCTATTTTGAACTTGGGGGCTTGATTTCGGGGGTCAAAAAATCTCGAAATCACCTGTAACTTCGGGATTCTCTCTAAAATCATCATATCCGACGGCCCTGAAAATTTGGTGAAAAGTTGTCAGGACCATGGCGCCCGGAGAGGACCATGGCGCCCGGAGTGCACATGGTCCCGGACATTTTTCTCAAAATTTTAGGAGCACGATCCAATCATAAAATAAAACTTAACCCCAAGAAATTGGTAGGAGACTCAATCTATAGGTCGGCCAAAAGTTGAAATTAAGACCTAGGGTTTCATATATAAGAGCTCTCTTTCTTCATTGGAAGGGATCCAGGATTTTGGCTTTCAAGGACCTCATATGCAGCGAAAGAGCAGATCTTTGAAGACTTCAACAACATTCATCATCCATCCACCAAGCATCCATCAATTTCATTCATCTATTTAGGGCTTTGAAGGCATTGGAGAGCAATAAGGGATCATCGACTGAAGATTGGCTTGTACCCCTCCCTTGGGGTTGGGTATGATTTCATGTTGTTTTCATGTCTTTGCATAAGCCTCATTATATCATTTGTATTCATGCTTTAGATCTCTTTACATCTTGATTTGGAGCATTTACATTATCATTTACAAGCAATTAGGGTTTACTTTCTAGGTTGCTCTAGTTTGCTTACTTGCATTTTAGGATCTTGCACACACACAAGGTCTACACACACATTACTTTTACAATACAACTTGGCTATTCGTGGAGGTGGAAATCACTGAAGCGGGGGTTTGACTAAGGCAAAACCCTATATAGCCGCCCACCATACCCTTTTCAGATATAAGTGCAGGTTTCTGGATTCGGACGACGCCGCAAGTTGCAAATCCGGGAAAAGCAGGCCGAGACAACACTCCACACCAAATTTCAGAGCAAAAGATCAAGACAGGGGTGTGGGGTGCCCTAGTCCTACCAGGATAGGGGCGCTGGGCACCCTAGTCCCTAGGACAAGGGCGCTGGGTGCCCTGGTCCTTCTGACAGACAGCATTTCTGACAGTTTTCCAGAGTGCAAAATAGCAGTTTCCAGAGCAGTTTCAGGGGCAGAATCAGGACAGTGGTGCCTGCGCCCCTGTCTGAAACATTTTCACTCAGATTTTGACTTTGGGTATGCGTTTACATTCTTGTCTTATCCTTGTGTTTACAACTTTCCATTGTTTAAGTTCAATTCTGCAATCTTGTCATTAGTTCATACTTGCATTTTGGGGTTAGGAATTGAACTTGCATCATTTTATCTTTCATTTGCAACAAGGGAATAGAAATCCTAATAGGTATCCCATGGCTCTCTCTTCCACAAAAAGAAGTAGCCAATTGTGTGATATCTCTAGTCTCTTTCGTATTCCACAAGTGTGTGATTGAAAGTGAGATTAGGGCATGTTTGCTTAGTATCACTTTTTCCCCCACACATTTTTGGTGAACCCGACGTGAATTCCAATCTTCTCTAATTCTAATTTATGTTTTCAAATTTGAGTGTTTATGCTATTTACAAGTTTTAATTTCTTTCAAGATTCAAAAAAAAAAAAAAAAATTTTAGAGGAAATTTTTGCTAAAACCCTAATTTTTCAATTCAAAGTTGAACTTGTGGATAGCTTAATTGGGATCAATAATTTCAAATCTGACTTAGGAACTCATTTGAATCATAAATTTCATTTTCTAAATCTACATTCTAAGTGCTTGCATTGGTTAAAATTAAACATTTCCTTCTATTTTGCATGTGTTATCATTTGAAAGAGGAAAATTGTTGTCATGATGCATTCATTTCATAGATGTGATAATGGGTTAGCTTCCCTTGTTTCAATTTTTCCTTCTTCTAAAGAACCTCCCCCCATCTGTAACAAAATTTTAGTGCCTGAAAGAGTTGCTACCAATCCCTTTGAGACTCTCCCATGCTCTAAGGATGAAGACTTTAAGAGTGATCTTGACAATTCTCCTAAAATGTGTCCTTCCTATTTAGCTATCCTAGAGGAAGAGAATGATATCATAAAAACCTTTCTTAATTTTACTTCACCTTTCCTACATTATGCCTCTCTAAGTGAAAAGGTATTGATGGACATTGACTTATTTTCTCCTAAAGTTGGTCCTTCCAATGGGGGCATGTTAGTGCAACAAGAGGTTATGAACACTTCTTTCAAAGATCTCCTTCCTAAGCATGAATCTTTGGAGAAATATGTTCATGTTCCTCCTAAAAAACACTCCCTTCATGAGGATCCTTTTGTGCAAGAAGATGACATTATCCCTACATTTCCTAGTGATGGCATTTCCTTTTCCAACAAAATTCCCACTAGAAATGATGAATTAATGATAAATGCTTACCCTTCTCCTAAAGTTTGTCTTACCCATAAGCATCCCTTAGAGAAAGAAGATGAAATAATAAGAAATTTCCTTAATTCTCTCTCCCCTAAAGATCATATTGAACATATTTTGAGGAAAGAGGATGAGTTTAACACATCTATTGATGATCTCCCTCCTAAGGATGAGGAATTAATAAACAATGTTATCTCCTCTCTCGAAATTGACAATACTTAAAACATTCCTTTCAACCACTTTACTATTTGGGATGAACCATTAGAAGAAGGTGTAGATTATTCTCTCTCCCTTGATAATTTCTCACCTTCCTTGAATCTCAATTATTCTCCCTCTAAAAATAAAGCATCTCCCTCTCCTCAACTTGGTTCTACTCATAAGGAAACCCTAGTTCAAAACAGGATGGTTAACATCTCTTTCAAAGATCTCCCTCTCAAAAGTGAGACTTTAGAGAGTAATGTTGATCCTTCTCCTAGAGAGTTTATTCCCCATGTAGATCCTTTTATGATAGAGGATGATATGACCTTTCCTAGTATTACTCTTCCTACTAGAACATCAATGGCTACCCCTTGTCTCTCTCCTAAAATTGATTTAATCCGTGATGAGATTTTAGTGCAAGAGAAGACTATCAATAATTCTTCCAACACTTTTTTTCATTCCTCTAAACCATCCTCAATCAATTTCATACATGTGAATGAAACACCTAACAAACCTCTCTTCACTATCCAAGGTGCTTGTCCTTCTCAAAATTCTCAACCTTTAAATAAGCCTATCTTAGTGGTTCAAGGTGGTTATGCTAATGATTCTTTTTGCACTCCTAAGAAACCTATTATTACTATGCAAGGAGTTTATTCTTCTAAGAGCCCTTATGAGTATGCTAAGCAACTGACTAATGAGAGTTATAATGCGATTGCTCATACCTATAACACAAGAAACAATAGGCAACCTAATCCTCCTCCTATTACTCCAGTTTCTCTTCCTCCTTCCCAACCTATTCTTCCTCAAGCTCCACGCATTTCACAAGTTCTTGGTAAGGACTATGATCCCATAGAACAACTTAAAGCTACCCCTGCTAAGATATCCCTTTGGGATTTGATCCAAACTTCTTCCGTTCATCATGGAATGTTACAAGATGCCTTGAAAGATTTGAATGTTCCTCCACCTAATACATCTAGTAATATAGTGTCTTTGGTTAACTCTGTGATGAATCCTAAAGCTCAAATTGTGTTTACTCAAGATGAATTGCCTACTAGTGAAATTCAACATCAATATGATCCCTTGATTATTGTGGTTATCATAAATGACACTGCTATAAGACGAACACTGGTAGATAATGGCTCTGGCCTTAATGTGTGTAGCATTAATCTATTGCATAAGATGAATGTGGATACATCCCTTATTGAGCCTGACTCTCATCCCATTCGAGGCTTTGATAATGTGGCTAAGTCCTCATTAGGTATTATCACCTTACCCATCACAGTGGGACCTGTTACTTTGCCTACTCCTATCCATGTTATGTCAGGAAATCTAACATACAACTTGTTATTAGGGAGACCTTGGATTCACAGTATGCAAGCTGTCCCCTCTACATTGCATAGATAAGTTAAATTTATTTATAACAATAAGACATATACCTTGATAGGTGATACTAATTTTCAATCTTGTTTGCAAACATCTACTTCCAAAGGGAGTTCTTCTAAACCTTCCTCTTCTAGTGATGACTCTTTAAACAAGATACCTATGGACAAATCATCATCCTCTGATAATCAAAATTATATGGATGAGCCTGAAGTTCCTGAAGAAGATTCTTCTCAACTTGAATCTACACATGAAATGGCTTTTGATCCTGAGAAGGTCCTCGCAGAAGACGATTGGGGATCTCTTGATTTTAATCCCACCTTTGTATGTGAGTATAGGGTTCCTCCTAGAGAGCTTAAAGTTAAAAAGAAGGAAGAAACTAGAGATCAATCAGTCTTACCTAAACCTATGAGCAATAATTTTGTGGCTACTTCTCAAACTTCTTCTCCTCACACCTCTAGTTCTGAGGAATTTGATTCTTTGTCTTATGAAAAACTACCTTTTCTTTCTGAAATGGCTAATCATTATGGTCGTGGTTTTCATATTTTGACTAAGAGTGGCTATAGTGGAAATGGTTATGGCGCAAATGAACAAGGAATTAAAGTTCCTTTAGAACATAACATGCATGAATATTCATTTGGACTTGGATATAATCTTTCTAAGCCCACCAAAGCATCTAAAAGACCATCTCTCAATGTGAATGCTATATTTAGTAGTGATGATGATCTCACTTCAACTAAATCATCTCCTACTTCTATCAACTCTCATTCCCCTCATAAGGAAATCTTGGCAATGAACAAATCTCTTTATGACTCCCCTCAAATTTCTAAATCCACTTATGAATCTTTATCTCCTATTCATCATAAAGTCCTTTCCTCCAGGGATAAGGCTCTAATAAATTACACTCATCCCTCTTCTAAGATTTCTTGTGACTTTTCTTCTTCAATTTTATACATGTTTTTGATCTCACTTATAGTTGAGCATTTAGCATGTCATATTCAAATACCTCATTCAATCCATCATGTCTTTAAATAACATTAATGGCTATTATGTTGCTCATCATTATGTGACATTGGTAGCTCATTTACTAGGGGCTCATTGTCATTCATGATGGTACAATTTCAAGTGCAATCATATTTTTGAAGCAACATAATAGCCTAATTTTCTATGTTATCTCTTGTTCCTATGGGGACAAGAGTGATTTCATACATCTCTTCTTTCTATGGTTAAAATTTCCCTTTGGGGTACTAGTGTGGAAATATTGATCATCTTTTGTTTAGAATCCTCTTTTCCTAGATATGGGAGAAGATGTGTATTCTCTTTCTTATCCTACCCACTTCTTGTGAGGAGCATTTTGCATAC
Source organism: Cryptomeria japonica (assembly GCF_030272615.1). NCBI lineage: Eukaryota > Viridiplantae > Streptophyta > Pinopsida > Cupressales > Cupressaceae > Cryptomeria > Cryptomeria japonica. The sequence goes on along the minus strand of NC_081414.1, from coordinate 111,654,271 downwards.
ACTAATGTCTTGCTTGCATGAACTCATGTGAGTATGTAGTACATTTTTCTTATGTCTAAATCTCTCCCTAGAAGATTGTGTAAGTCCTTATCATTGTCCTTATCCTTGGGAGGCAATGATCTTTCCTTATTTTATCTAAGGATCCACTTTTTCCTATTTCGTGGATGGTGTGAACTTTATTACTTGATGTTATTCCTTGTATGCATTTGTTGTTGTTTGTTCAAGGATTCTCTCTTACAAGAGGTGTAAGTCCTTGACTACAACCTCTTTTGCACTTGGTAAAATACATCCATAATGAATTCACTCTCCCAATTGGGTTAAAAAGAGTGTTATCCCTCATTAAGAATCACTTTCACCTCGCAAAAGAAGGAAGTATTGCATTCTTATTCTCTTCTTTGTCTTATTCTAGAAGATGTTATATTTGTCTAAGACAATTCCTCTCAGGGATAGGTGTCTTTTGTATAAAGATCTCTTCTCCTCTAAGGATCTCCTTTACACATACTACAAGATATCCCTTTTCAACTATCTTATCCTTGCTTAAAGAGTACAAAACTCTCTTTCTTGGATCTATGACATTGTTGCATTTTTGGGGTATCTTCTTTTGTGATGAAGGTAGGTATCCTTGTTCTACTTTTCTTATGACATAAACATTACACTTTTTTGAGCAATGGGTCATTCTCGGAACCAGAGCACAGACTCTTAGAGCGAGATGTCTCCATTTTTCTTTTATGCAAGCTGATTATTCTCGGAACCAGAGCACAGACTCTTAGAGCGAGATGTCACGGTTTTGTACTATACATATACAGGTTGTAGCATACTCGGGCATAGACTCCTATGAGGTGCTTCTAACCTCCCTTACACACACATGCACGAGGTTGAGTGGAACTAGTGGCATAAGGCTAGACTTTCTCACTCTCCTCCCTTACATGGATCACCTAGACAAACTCTAGGGGCTATTTTTCCATGTCCTCTTTCCCATGGATCACCTGGACAAGATCTAGGGGCGAGAAGTCCATGTTTTCTCTCTCACTATTCTTCTCATGGATCACCAATGTGTGTATTCATGCTTTTTTTCCTTTCCTTTCTTCTCTTTGCATTTTGTTTCCATTTACATCCTTCATCTTGTGTTAGAGAACTCTCAAATCCTCACACTCTTTGTTGTGTTGGAATTGAGATGTAGTCCTCTTTCTTACCAAATGATTCTCCATTAGTTTTTGATCTCATATCAAACCTTCTTGTGAGCATTTGTCATCAATATTCTTTAACAATTCGAAGTGGTAAACATGATACCCTGTATCAACTCACTAAAATTAGCAAGCCGAAACAGGGGGGGGCATATAGCTACCCTCGAATTTTCATCACCTTCCTTAGTAAGCATTAGGTGATTTTGTGATCTAACATGTGTTTTGTAGGGTGCGGTTCCTAACTGTGTACTGCAGATACCGCTGGGGGCTTCGTTTGACAGACTTATGGATATATCCTTTTTCAAATAATGTTTACTTTTCTATACTTTAGCTTGCATATGCATGTAGTGTTCATATGACCGCTAAAGTGGGGGCTAAATGTAGCATCGTAAATTGTACGCACTTGCTAGAGTGGTACAATTTCGCACCTAGTTTAGCACCCGCCTTGGTGCATTTTGCATTTTGCATTGCATTTCCCCTTTAGCACTTAATTAATTAAATTAATTAGGTCTAAGGTTCTATTTCATCATCTCCCATATCATAAAGTTGGGCCCTTTCATCAAAGCGTGCCCTTTTCACTTTATTCTTCCAATACATCATTTAATCAAAAACCCTAATTAGGTCCTATTTTGAACTTGGGGGCTTGATTTCGGGGGTCAAAACATCTCAAAATCACCTGTAACTTTTAGATTCTCTCTAAAATCATCATATCCGATGGCCCTAAAAATTTGGTGAAAAGTTGTCGAGACCATGGTGCCCGGAGAGGACCATGGCGCCCGGAGTGCACATGGTCCTGGATATTTTTCCTGAAATTTTAGGAGCATGATCCAATCATAAAATAAAACTTAACCCCAAGAAATTGGTGGGAGACTCAATCTATAGGTCGGCCAAAAGTTGAAATTAAGACCTAGGGTTTCATATATAAGAGCTCTCTTTCTTCATTGGAAGGGATCCGGGATTTTGGCTTTCAAGGACCTCATATGCAGTGAAAGAGAAAATGTTTGAAGACTTCAACAACATTCAACATCCATCCACCAAGCATCCATCAATTTCATTCATCCATTTAGGGCTTTGAAGGCATTGAAGAGCAATGAGGGATCACCGACTGAAGATTGGCTTGTACCCCTCCCTTGGGGTTGGGTATGATTTCATGTTGTTTTCATGTCTTTGCATAAGCCTCATTATATCATTTGTATTCATGCTTTAGATCTCTTTACATCTTGGTTTGGAGCATTTACATTATCATTTACAAGCAATTAGGGTTTACTTTCTAGGTTGCTCTAGTTTGCTTACTTGTATTTTAGGATCTTGCACACACACAAGGTCTGCACACACATTACTTTTACAATACAACTTGGCTATTCGTGGAGCTGGAAATCACTGAAGTGGGGGTTTGACTAAGGCAAAACCCTATATAGCCGACCACCATACCCTTTTCAGATATAAGTGCAGGTTTCAGGATTCGGACGATGCCGCAAGTTGCAGATCCGGGAAAAGCAGGCCGAGACAACACTCCACACCAAATTTCAGAGCAAAAGATCAGGACAGTGGTGTGGGGCACCCTGGTCCTACCAGGATAGGGGTGTTGGGCACCCTGGTCCCTGGGACAGGGGTGCTAGGCGCCCTGGTCCTTCTGACAGACAGCATTTTCGACAGTTTTCTAGAGTGCAAAACAGCAGTTTCCGGAGCAGTTTCAGGGGCAGAATCAGGACAGTGGTGCCCGCGCCCCTGTCTCGAACATTTTCACTCAGATTTTGAATTCGGTTACATGTTTGCATTCTTGTCTTATCCTTATGTTTACAGCTTTCCATTGTTTAAGTTCAATTCTGCAATCTTGTCATTAGTTCATACTTGCATTTTGGGGTTAGGAATTGAACTTGCATCATTTTATCTTTCATTTGCAACAAGGGAATAGAAATCCTAATAGGTATCCCATGGCTCTCTCTTCCACAAAAAGAAGTAGCCGATTGTGTGATATCTCTAGGCTCTTTCATATTCCACAAGTGTGTGATTGAAAGTGAGATTAGGGCATGTTTGCTTAGTATCACTTTTTCCCCCACACACTATGACTATCCTAATTATGATAGTTTTTATAGTACTACACTCTATCATCTATATGTTAGGTCCTAGATACAACTGAGAGGGGGGGGGGGGTGAATCAGTTGTATAATAAATTCAAACCAAAAACTTATTAACCAACTTAATGCTTAATATCGGTAAGCCAGTTAAGTATGCCGATAGAAGTGTTAACAGTAAATTGCTATACTAGTAATATTTAATGCATGAAACATAAACATAAACTCATCCACAACTCATGACACCAATATTTGTACGTGGAAACCTTGTAAGGGGAAAAACCACGGTGGGAAACCCTACCCACAATCAGATGATACTACTATAGATAGTAAGTGTACAAAGAGGGGTCTGCACATGCAAAAAGGCCAACAACCTAGAGCTCATTGCTCAATCACAAATGGGAGTCACACTGACTATAGTTGGATGGTCAAATCCAATAACAATGTACTGCACAAAATAACATCTTCATATGCTAGATTCAGTACTGGTGTAATGTTGATATGCTTCTACAAAAACCTACCTTCAAATGATATCTTTGTGTATACCTCTACTTGATCTCGCATATACCTTCACACAATTCTCTTTTGTATTCCACACTTGATCTTACAAATAAGATCTTACATTTATACCATACCCGAAGACCAATTTTAGTAGGTCGGCTCTACAAGATATTACAATAAAAACATTTTACAAATAATATAATATCCAATACAATAACTGATTAAACATGTCAGCTTAATGCATTTACAACAATAATAAGTCATCTCCATAGCATGCCATGCTGATCTGGAAAAGATAAACCTGCCAGTGTAACCCTAGATAACTTGGACCTATTTGCTGATAAAAGCAAATATACAAATATTAATATACCAATGATTATTTCTTCAAAACAAAGTGTCCACATGATGTCTTCGATATTACCAAGTGTCTTCCATGTCATTCCAGGTATCAGTGAACATTATATCCTACCAGTTAACCATATACCAGTAACTGTTGCATAGATTACTGCTTGCCGGTGAATGTTGTTGGATCTCCAAAGTAGGTGTATTCAGTAGGTGTTGACATCAATGACAAAACCATACCAAAATACCAACAATCTCCCCCTTTGGTATTGATGGCAACACAAGATGGAAAAACCATCAAAGTGCCAAAACAGAAATGTGAAATTCAAAAACCAACAATCTTCATTTCTCCCCTTGGGAGTAACAATACCAATTTTTCATACCAATTTTCTTTAAATGTGTTTTTCAAAATCTCTCCTTTAAAATCTATTCTTCTTACCAAAAAGATAATGTGTTTTTCCATAGATATCTCTTCCCCTTTGACATCAAATGCCAAAGTCACAAAAGGTCAAGTTCATATAAAATACCAACCAATTCAATATACCAACTACTCCCGTTAAGAAGTAGCTTCCTCATCAAATATCGGGAGAAAAGATTTGTCCATTTAATTTTGTCGGTTGATGACAATCATCAACTGTCTAAGTCTCTATCGGTGGTGGTATGACTCCAAGCTAATCTCTGAGATACTCAAAAGTCTCCTTAGGCAAAGGTTTTGTGAAAATATCTACAAGTTGTTTTTTAGTATTCACATAAACCAGTTTTATCTCTTTTTCTTCAACTTTTTCCCTTAGAAAATTCAGTTTGATAGAAACATGTTTTGTTTTAGAATGTAATACTAGATTTTTAGATATATCAATTGCTATAGTGTTATCACATTATATAGTAATAGGTTCCTTGCATTTTACCTTTATGTCTTTCAACATTTGCTTAAGCCAAAGTACCTGTGTACAGTTTGTTGCTGCTACAACGTATTCTGATTCTGCTGTTGATAAAGATGTACACCTCTATTTCTTACTCAACCAAGAAACTAATCCCTTTCCAAGAAAGAATGCTCCTCCAGTGGTGCTCTTTCTATCATCTATATCTCCTACCCAATTTGCATCTGTGTATGCACATAGATCAAAATTTTCATCTTTAAGATACCATAACCCAAGATTTGTTGTCCCTTGTAAGTACTAGAAAATCCTTTTCACTACTGATTCATGATTTTCCCTAGGATTACTTTGAAATCTAGAAACTATACATACTGTATTCATAATATCAGGTCTGGTTTGTGTCAAATATAGTAAACCTCCTATCATAGATTTATATCTAGTTCGATTAACAGGTGTAGATTCATCCCTTTGAGATAATTTGTCATTTGTAGTCATAGGTGTGCTTACCGGTTTAGAGTTCTCCATCCCAAATTTCTTTAGTAGTTCTTTCAAGTACTTAGATTGACTCAAAAATATACCTTTATCAATCTGTAAAATCTGTAATCCTAAAAAGAATTTTATTTCTCCAATCATAGACATTTCAAATTCTTGCTGCATTTCAAGAGAAAATTCTTTACATAATCCATCTTCTCCTCCAAAGATTATATCATTAACAAATACTTCAATAATCAAGATGTCATCATTAGTTACTTTGTAATATAAATTTCTATCTGCATTTCCTTTAGTAAAACCAATCTTTAAAAGATACTTATCCATTCTTGCATACTAAGCTCTTGGGGCTTGTTTTAATCCATATAGAGCTTTTCTTAACCTGCAAACCAAATCATTGTCATCTGTCAAAGAAAATCCATCAAGTTGTTCAATATAAACTTCCTCTTCAAGATCTCCATTCAAAAATGCACATTTAATATCCATTTGATAAACTTTGTAATCCTTGTGAGCTACAAAGGCCAAGAATAATCTAACTGCCTCAATTCTGGCTACTGGTGCAAAGGTTTCATTGTAATCCTTCTTTTTGAGAATATCCCTTACACACTAGTCTTGCTTTATTTATGACAACCTTACCATTTTCATTAAGTTTGTTTCTAAATACCCATTTGGTTCCACTTACATTTTTATCTTTAGGCCGGGGAACTAATGTCCAAGTATTATTTTTCTCAATTTGTCCTAATTCTTCTTCCATAGCTTTAATCCAAAATTTATCTTCACATGCCTCATTGATAGATAATGGTTCAATTTGAGAAATAAGACATACCTCTTCATTTGCCAATCTTCCTCTTGTCATAAATCCTTTAAATTTGTTTCCAATTATCTGATCTTTAGAATGATTCAGTCTTATATACCAGGATGTCTTAGTTTGTTGTTGTTCTTCAATTACTGTGGAATCCTTTGATGATACTGAGGTAACTGGATCTTCATTCTATACCGGTGGGTTTAGTGTAGGTTCATTTGTCACAATTTCTATTGCCGGTTCAGAGTCTATATACCTTGAAGTTCCTCTGAATTGTTCATCAATCTTTACATTTGTACTCTCAATAATTTTCTGCAATCTTTTATTAAAACATCTATATGCCTTGCTCTTAGATGAATAACCAAGAAATATTCCTTCATCACTTCTAGGATCAAATTTGCCAATATACTCATCTCTTCTAATATAACATTTACTTCCAAAAATTCTGAAATACTTAAGAGTAGGAATATTACCAAACCATAGTTCATGAGGGGTCTTACCGGTTTCACCTTTGATGTGAACTTTGTTGAATGTATAGACAGCAGTGCTTACTGCCTCTCTCCAATACACATGTGGTAGATTTGCTTCTGATAACATACTTCTTGTTGTATCCAAGATATTTCTATTTTTCCTTTCAACAACTCCATTCTGCTTTGGTGTCCGAGGTGCTAATAACTATCTTTTGATTCCATTCACTTCACAGAATGTATTAAAATCTTTAGATGTGAATTCTCCTCCTTGATTTGATCTTAAACATTTGATTTTCTTATCAGTTTCATTTTCAACAATTGCTTTGAATAGTTTGAGCTTCCCAAGTGCTTCTGATTTTTCTCTGAGAAAAGTAATCCAACACATTCTAGAATAATCATCAATAATTAGCATGAAATATCTATCACGTTGTAAGCTTTTAGTTCTAGCTGGACCACATAAATCAGTGTGAATTAAATCAAGAGCATTATTGGATTTTTCTGGAATACTTTTGAAACTAGCTCTAACTTGTTTTCCAAATTGACATTCCTTACAAATTGTATTTTGAGGTTTCACATTTTTAGGTAGATCTCTAACTGCCTTAGAAGTACTGATTTTTACCATGCAATCAAAATTTACATGACATAGTCTTTTATGCCATAACCAACTTTCATCTATGTGTGTAATTAAGCATGCCTTTTCACTGTTATTCAAATGAAAGATATTGCCTCTAGTCTAATTACCAGTTGCAATTTCCAAACCAGTTCTATTCATGATTTTGCATTTTCCATTTTTAAACTGTAACTGAAATCAACTTCTCAACTAATTGACCAACACTTAAAAGATTATGCTTTAATCCTTCAACATGGTAGACATTGTCAGTGTTATGTTTACCATCAAGAGATATTGAACCCTTACTTTTGATTGAACAGGCTTTGTCATCTCCAAATCTTACTAAACCTCCATTGAATTCATGAAAGTTCAAGAGTTTACCTTTGTCTCCAGTCATATGATGTGACCATCCTAAGTCAATAATCCATTCATCCTTTGCTTCAACTTTAGCTGCTAGGGCTTATTCTACCGGTTGAGCAATAGGTGTTGGTTGATCTTCTGTTATAGCAACAAAAACCCATCCATTGTCTACTGGATCCTCATCAGAATCATCAGTCACACCTTCATCAGCAATCTAACAAGATTTATCTTTGTTCTTTTTAAATCTGTATCTCTACTATTCAGGATTAGGCTTGTATGTTCTTCTAGCTTCTTCTCTTAGTCTAGCATGTTTATCAGGGCATCTTGAAGCCATATGACCAATCTTATTATAGTTAAAACATTTAAAGGGTGCTTTACCTTCATACTTACTTCCAATTGGACCTTTTGGCATTTTCCTTACAAATAGTGCTTCAAGTTCTTCAAGCTCTTCATTCTCCTTTCTGGTTTCTTCAAGTTCTCTTGCATAAAAGGCTCTCTAGTCTAATTTGTCAAATGATGGAGCAGATGATGTTGATGTTTTAAAGGCCAAATCAGTCTTTATAGAAACAAGACCAAATTCCTCAATTTCAAAGGTTGAAAGTTTTCCAATCAATGTATCCCTAGTTACTAATGTATTAGGCATTGTTCTCAATTCATTTATAGCAGTAACCTTCATTTTATATGCCGATAGCAAATCTCTTAATATTTTTGAAACAATTTCATCCTCACTCAGAGTTCCTCCACAACATTTAATATCCAAAACAATTTCATTTACTCTTTCCATAAAAGTAGAAATCCTTTCATCTTCTTCCATTTTCAGATGTTCATACCTGACTCAGAAGCTTTCAAGTTTTGCAATCTTGACTATGGAATCTCCTTCATTCAGTGTTTCCAAATGATCCCAAATAGATTTAGCAGTAGACCTATCTGATAATCGCATGATTTGTTGATCTGATAATGCGCTCAAAAGTGCTTCTCTTGCTTTGCAATCATTTTCTTCATCTTTAGCTAAGGTAGTTGGAGCAGTTTGACCAGCTATAGCAGCAGTATAACCTTTCTTAGTAACTTCCCAGATGTCTTTACCAATGCAATTCAGATGTGTCTCCATTCTGATCTTCCATATCCAATAGTTGGTTCCATCAAGTTTAGGACTGTCCTTCCTAAAATAATTAGTAGACATTGGATCTCCTCAAGTTGTTAAACTTTTGCAAAAGAGGACTAGGCTTTGCTACCATTTGTTAGGTCCCTGAGACAACTCAGAGGGGGGGGGGGGGTGAATTAGTTGTCAAATAAATTTGAACCAAAAACTTATTAACCAACTTAATGCTTAATACCGGTAAACCAGTTAAGTATGCCGATAGACAGTGTTAATAGTAAATTGCTATACTGGTAAGGATTAATGCATGAAACATAAACATAAAGTTATCCACAAAACATGACACCAATATTGTATGTGGAAACCTTGTAAGGGAAAAAACCATGGTGGAAAATCTTACCCACAAATAGATGATACTATTGTAGATAGTATGTGTACATAAATGGGGTTTGCACATGCAGAAAGGCCAACAGCCTAGAGCTCACTGCTCAATCACAAAATGGGAGTCACACTAACTACAGTTGGATGGTTAAATCCAATAAGAATGTACTGCTCAAAATAACATCTTTATATGCTGGATTCAGTACCGGTGTAATGCTGATATGCTTCTACAAAAACCTAACTTCACCTTCAAATGATGTCTTCATGTATATCCCTGCTTGATCTCTCATATACCTTCACTTAATTCTTTTTGCATTCCACACTTGATCTTACAAATAAGATCCTACATTTATACTATACCCTAAGACCAATTTTAGTAGGTCGACACTACAAGATATTACAATAAAAACATTTTACAAACAATATAATATTTGATGCAATAACTGATTGAACATGTTGGCTTAATGCATTTACAACAATAATAAATCATCTCCATAGTGTGCCATGCTGATCTGGAAAAGATAAACCTATCGGTGTAACCCTAGATAACCTGGACCTATTTGCCAGTAAAAGCAAATATGCAAATATGAATATACCAATGATTATTTCTTCAAAATAAAGTGTCCACATGATGTCTTCGACATTTCCAAGTGTCTTCCATATCATTCTAGGTACCGGTGAACAATATATCCTGCCGGTGGACCATATACCAGTAACTGCTGCACAATTTACTTGCTTGCCGGTGAATGTTGCTGGATCTCCAAAGTAGGTGTATTAGTAGGTGTTGACATCAATGAAAAAACCATACCAAAATACCAACAAAGAATGTTTCCACTATCAAGATGACATTTCCTAACCACCTTCTCTCCTAGTCGGTCTCCTTTCTCCAAAAATTGGCTCTCATTGGTAAGTTTAGTTCTTCAATCCCTCTTCAAACTCTGCTTTCATGGGCAAATAGTCATTGGTTGGGTCTTTGGGACATTTTCTTCATTGACACCCATTTAGGGTTTTTTATAGCTTTGTTTTCCTAATCTTAAGATAGAGATGAAGTTCATAAAAACAAAGGCTAGTTTTATCAAGGGGCTGGTCTTTTTACCTTATCCTAGACTCCAAATTTTAAACCAGATGCTAATCTTTATAGATTTTACCCCCACTGGATCTGTTTTTTGTGTTTGCCTTTGGAATACAGAGATCCAGATATTTTGGAGACCATGGCCAATCAACTTGGCATCTTTGTCTCTCACGATCTTATACCCTTTGAAACAATCCAAAGAGATGTTAGAGTTTGCCATCTCCTTGCCTTAGATAAAACCCTACCAAGGCACTTAACCATCACATCAAAATGGGGTTTGTAGTATCAAGACATTGTTTTGGATAATGCAGAGGTCATCTACAAATATCAACATCAAGTAGGCCATTTCACTGACTCCTGTAGTGGTCATGAGCACTCAAAGCTTTTAGTCTGTAAAAATCATTGCTTAGACCCTCTTCTATGCACTACCCACCAGCGTGAGGTAGTTTTCTCCTCTAATCCTGTACAATCATGTAATGATCCCTCTGGACCTTAGGATGCCTTAAATTTTGATCCATCCTACGTTCAATGGATTAATCAGTTGTCCCATTTTTTTTTATCATGTATAACTGGATTCTTTATAGCTATAAATCTGCCTCCACACCCACACAGGTTCTCCAATTATGTGACAAAACATCTGATGACAGAGAAGCTATAGTTTGGGACCTAATGTTCAATGAATCCTTGATTGATATTCAGAGTTTAATGTAGAATTTATCAGTTTCAAGGATAGCTATCTCAAATAAGGAGGGTCATATCTAGGAAGTAGCAGATGATATCTTGTCCACTTTAGCTGCCACTATGATTGAGGAAATTGTAGAGGAGCAAGGTGCTCATATGAAAAATGTAATGTGTCCCTTAAAAAAAATAAGGTGGTGTTGTTCAACTATTGACCTCTTAGATAAAGGGGAACTCCCCTTGGAAATTAGGCAGGAAGAAATGTAAACCCCTCCACAATATGGTGTGACAAAAAAAGTTATTTTTGACTATGCACAATCCTTATCAGTTGAGAAGAGCCCCAACTTGAAATCATAATTTTTTACAACCCCAAAAAAGAGAGGTAGGAAACCAAACTCTACAAAGATTCAAGAAGAAATAGAGGCAGGTGTGCAGAGTACTCTAGATGGAAAATTCAAGGTATCAAAAAGAATTACAAGGAGTGCAAAAGGCACTCCTATTTCATAATGAAAATGATTTCTTGGAACATTAGGGGAATTAATGCTCCTGACAAAAGAGGGAGAATCAAATCTCACCTTGATTCTTCAAAGGCTAACATTTTTATACTCCAAGAAACAAAGTTATCATAGTAAATGTATCACAAAATAGTGGCTAAATGGACACAATTTGGATCTGCCCACATGCAAGGTGTTGGGGCCTCGAGAGGATTACTTACATTATGGAATCATAAAAAAGTTCAAGTTCACTTATTAGATCAAGATCATAATTGGAAAATGTTGAAAGTTGTATGCTATGACATGACCTTTACGATATTTGATGTTTATGGCCCCATCCGCACTCAAGAAAAGAAAGACCTATGGGACAAACTGACTCTTTTACTCCAACAAGATGAAGCATGGAATTTTATCATTGGAGGAGACTTTAATGCAATCTTGTCTCATAAGGAGAAACAAGGAGGAATCTGCCCACCCCCACGATCTATGCAAAATTTTGTAAGTTTCACCATAGAAAACAACTTATTTGATGTGATCCCCAATAATGGTCTCTTCACTTGGACTAATAGGAGATCAGGCTTCCTTTAGATTGCAAAGAAACTCGACAGGTTTTTCATTCCCTTGGAATGGCCCCTTAATCAGGTCAGTTATTATTTAGAAATTCTTCCTATTTCTGAATAGGACCACTTCCCAGTCCAAATTGTCAAGACACGACAGGTTTTTCATTCTCTTGGAATGGCACCTTAATCAAGTCAGTTATTATTCTGACATTCTTCCTATTTCTAAATTAGACCACTTCCTAGTCCAAATTGTCCTTGAATGGCAAAAATAGAACCCTATGCCATTTTTTGGTTCCTGACCCTCCATCATTAGGAGTGTTGACAATTCTAGACCCTCCAAAGCAGTCTGCTATTTGGAATTTTATGATGGACTTAAGAAATCTTATATCTAAGTATGTTTCATGGGAAATCAATAGTGGTCTCAGTGCTAACTTCTGGACAGACTCATGGTGTGGGCATCCTCCTATTTCTCAATTGGATAACATGGAAGACATTATTAATATAGCTATAGCTCATTGGGGTACAAAATTGAGTGACTATGTGTCTGCTGTAGAAATATTTTCAGGGAAAATAATCTTGAAAGATCCCACTCTTCTCCCAATATCCATCCAACAATCTTCCTCATTGGCAACTATTTTATTGAATAGGACAGTTCTTATGTCTAACAAAGATGATGTGTTATTTTGGGTAGCTTCAAAATCAATGCAATATTCAATTAAAGAAGGTTGCAATGCCCTACAACCGGGTTGCAGTAGTAAGGTAAGTAGTCGGGCATACTCTTTCTATTGGAATGACATTGTTCTACCAAAAGTAGGTTGTTTTGCATGGTTATCGTTGAACAAATTAGAATCCTAACAGCAGATACACTAGTAAAACTAGGCATTACACAAGCTTTTAATTGTGTATTTTTTGACTTAGAGGAAGAATCAGTTGATCATTTATTTTTACACTGCACCTTTGCCTCCCAATGTTGGTTCTTCATCATGAATAAACTCCAAGTTATGTTGACCTTTCCGAAATCACTGTGGGATATGTTTAACTCTTGGCTTCTTTTAATTTTTACATCAACCCTCATGCATTTGGAAATGTGCTCTTGCTCACATTATTTGGGCCATTTGGTGGGAGAGGAACAAAAGAATATTCAAAAAAACATTCTCTCCTCTGGATCAAGTTTTGATCAAATTGGAAAATTTGATTGCAGAAATCATAAATTCTTCTCTCACTAATTCCAAGGACATCCAATCATTTACTTGGTGGGATAAGGTAATTGCAAAATCATGGAACGGTATCATTTTGCCAATAGGGACTCCACTGAACTGGTCCTCAGCTCATGTGAGAGATAGGTCATCCATAAAATGGGTACCCCCAACACCTAATTTCTTTAAGATCAACTTTGACGACTATTCCCGTGGAAACCTAGGGAATTCGGGAATTGGAGTTTGCATTCGAGATCAATTTAGAAAAATGTGTGCTTTCCAAGCTTCACCCATCCCTTCGGGTACAAATAACTTGGCAGAGGCAAATGCCTTACTAGCTGGTCTAGTGTTAGCAAGGAAGTGTGGCTTCTCCAATATACACATAGAAGGGGATTCATGGTGTGGGCATCCTCCTATTTCTCAATTGGATAACATGGAAGACATTATTAATATAGCTATAGCTCATTGGGGTACAAAATTGAGTGACTATGTGTCTACTGTAGAAATATTTTCAGGGAAAATAATCTTGAAAGATCCCACTCTTCTCCCAATATCCATCCAACAATCTTCCTCATTGGCAACTATTTTATTGAATAGGACAGTTATTATGTCTAACAAAGATGATGTGTTATTTTGGGTAGCTTCAAAATCAAGGCAATATTCAATTAAAGAAGGTTGCAATGCCCTACAACCGGGTTGCAGTAGTAAGGTAAGTAGTCGGGCATACTCTTTCTATTGGAATGACATTGTTCTACCAAAAGTAGGTTGTTTTGCATGGTTACCGTTGAACAAATTAGAATCCTAACAGCAGATACACTAGTAAAACTAGGCATTACACAAGCTTTTAATTGTGTATTTTTTGACTTAGAGGAAGAATCAGTTGATCATTTATTTTTACACTGCACCTTTGCCTCCCAATGTTGGTTCTTCATCATGAATAAACTCCAAGTTATGTTGACCTTTCCGAAATCACTGTGGGATATGTTTAACTCTTGGCTTCTTTTAATTTTTACATCAACCCTCATGCATTTGGAAATGTGCTCTTGCTCACATTATTTGGGCCATTTGGTGGGAGAGGAACAAAAGAATACTCAAAAAAACATTCTCTCCTCTGGATCAAGTTTTGATCAAATTGGAAAATTTGATTGCAGAAATCATAAATTCTTCTCTCACTAATTCCAAGGACATCCAATCATTTACTTGGTGGGATAAGGTAATTGCAAAATCATGGAACGGTATCATTTTGCCAATAGGGAATCCACTGAACTGGTCCTCAGCTCATGTGAGAGATAGGTCATCCATAAAATGGGTACCCCCAACACCTAATTTCTTTAAGATCAACTTTGACGACTCTTCCCGTGGAAACCTAGGGAATTCGGGAATTGGAGTTTGCATTCGAGATCAATTTAGAAAAATGTGTGCTTTCCAAGCTTCACCCATCCCTTCGGGTACAAATAACTTGGCAGAGGCAAATGCCTTACTAGCTGGTCTAGTGTTAGCAAGGAAGTGTGGCTTCTCCAATATACACATAGAAGGGGATTCATTAGTTATTATCAATTCAATTACCTCGAAAAGATCTAAGGCCTGGCATTTATCATATGTTTTAGAGAACACCTTGGATCTTCTTGACACTTTTTCGGACTACATTGTTAGCCACACATTAAGAGAGGGCAACTCCATTGCTAACATGTTAGCAAATATGGGCTACAATGGCATTTTAGTTGAGTTGGTTGCAATTCCCACTAAACTGTCTTCTTTTCCCAAATTGCTTGAATTGGTACAAAAGGAAAGTACAACACTCTAATCAAAAATTACTTCCTAATAAATACTCGCATGCAAACATTTAATCGGTGCCTATGAACAAGAAGGCTAACAAGACACTAGCATTTATGCTTTCAAATGCATTTTGTAGATGGTATGAATGAAATTTTAGTATGAAGTACTCTGGGATTTTCATAACATCACTTCACATGGGGCAAAACAGACTTAGGCCTCTAACACATCTTCTCAACTACATTATGGTCACAATTAATACAAGAATCACAAACATGATCCTAAAATCCGATCATTTATTGCACTTTGAGATGGTAATTTTTGTTTTTAAATGGAACCAGCCTTTTTATATACACGGTTCTCAGCGGAATTTTCAAAATCTTTTAAATTTTTGAAGTATCTCAGTGCTCTACAATATGGAGAATGACTCTTGCATAGGGTGCAGTCAAATGCATCAGGAGTATATGCCATGGAATGACCGGGTTTCAGTGCAAATTTTAGAACCTTTAGCAACTTTTCATGGACACATCAATGACAAGGACCTCGACCAACTTTTTCTTCTCCATAGTTCACAACTGAGAAGAGTTGTCAAAGACTTCATTGGTGAGGAGATTTGATCCCCTCAAGCCAAAAGGATTCTTTATCCCTATCAACTTCTCAGATGTTTTCTATCAAATGCTCTGGATCTCTTGCAATCTATTCCTCTACTTGAACTAGTGTTCTTTAAGTTGGTAAGACAAGATGTGCTTGCACTGGCCTTGCTCCATGAAGCCCTGGTAAAATATAATCTATGGCAGGGGTCAGCTCTCCTTGGGGGCCTCTTTCCAAGTAACTTTATTCAATCTAGCCATGCTTACATGGTACTTTATGACCAAATAAAACATTCTCTCGAATGACAAAACTTCTGCCATGTGAAGAACGACCTGCATCAATTCGGCTGACAATTGAATGACCACATTGTGCACAGAGTCAAAATTAAAGTTGGGGCTCTCATGGTGATCCTGGAAATAGAAAACACTGATCCCTATTTGCCAATTTTGCAACCTATAGAAAGGGGACGAGCTACAGATAGGGTGCCAGACCTCAATGCACCAGTGTAGGATGAAGCCATGGGATGGACTACTTCCTTCATGCTCGCCTTCGATATCCCTGTAATTCAGACCCAGAAGGATGCCGTCATGGATGAGTAAAGTTATTTTGGCTTTTTTTTTTGCTACTTAGAATATGCTCCATTTTTTATGGGTGGAAAATCTGACAGCAACCGATATGACCCAAAAAATTTTGTCTTCCTTTTGTTTACCGGTGTTGGTTTATGCATTTATTTCCACTAGTATATCAGAACCGGTAGCAGAGCCATCTTCTTGGCCTATCAGCTAGCATCAGTAATGGAGGATTTTCTTTTATGAACCAGCCACGAGGGAAACATACCGGTATCAAAGTTTCGGTACAACACAACCGGAAACTAGTTGTGGCAGTTTTTCAGTGTTCCTACAACTAGATTTCCGCTTCCTAGTCTTCATGATAACGGGTTGTGGGCGTTGATTTTTTAAGGTTTCATCTAGTCTCGTCCTGACCTACTACTCTAAATTTGGCCTCCAAGAGGGTCTTTCTATGGGCAAGTCCTATCTATCTCTCCAAATCTTTGGGGGCTTCTTCTCATAGCCTCCTCTCCTCTTTTTCATTGTATCTAAGAAAGGAGATAGGGTTTTCTTCAAGATTCTTTCCCTATTGAGCTCTTGAATCAGTTTTCTTATTAATATATATATCAGTGGCTTGCCACTTTTGCCTAAAAAAAAAAAAGACAACATAGAAAGAACACCATAACAAAAGATTTTTGGTGAGGAAAAACCTTTGTGGGATTTGTGACCCACAATATTCACTTAGTGGCCAATGAATGGATATTACTTACAATGAGGTGCCTGCACATGCAGGAAGGCCAACTGCCTAGAGATCACTGCTCAAATACAAAAGGAAGTCTCACTAACTTACAAAATGGATTATGAGAATCCAATATAATGTACTACTATAAAAGGCATCTGCTATGCTAGGTTCAGTACCGGTTTAAGCTCATACAATAACCATAAACCTTGCTACAAAATCTGCCTTTATATTCACTCTACATATCCATCTTATCATATATATCTCACACATAATGATGTACAAGATATCATACTTATATATGAGTCTTATCACAATATTCCATGTCAGCTTACAAAAGATATTACAATTAAATACAAAATACAATAATCAAAATCTTGTTGGTTAGGGTGTCGGTAAACATTATTGTCATTGTCCGTGTACTATTTACCTATGTAGAGTCTATCGATGGTTATCGGTGCCTGCCGATGCCATAAGATTGTAAGGTTGCCATCAATGACAACACCTTCAATCACCTACAATTTGGAGTATGTAATGCCAACAATCTCCCCCTTTGGCATTGATGGCAACACTCATGAGAAAAATTCAAAAATGTGCTCAAAAAATGAGTTCCAAAAATCTTACCAAAATTGTGTGCTCCCCATGAGCAGATGATCTCTTCTACAAGTTATTTTTCTCAATTCTGCTACCCCCCCTTTGACATCAATAATAAAGGTTGTCAAAATGTCAACTGAGTGCAGTTTTAGTTCGAACCTTGTAACCGGTTGGTTACAATCTAAAATAAGTCTGCTAATACCAAATTTAGGCTCTGAGTAAACCTGTTATTGTCCTTTAATGTTGCCTCTATCCTCTAAATATTACCAGTGAGGTGATGCATTTTCTCTTCCAATGTCTTCTATCCTAGAATAAGTGCCTCAGAGATCTCTTTCCTTAAAGGGATGAGGTTATCCAATTTAGGACTGAGTCTACATTTTAGCTCTTTTTCTTTGCCTTTTATTCTTTCCTTCTCTTTTTCCAATTTTTCAAGTTTCTCCTTGAATCTAGCTATCTCCTGTTCTATAATTGATATTGGTTTAGATGAGCCAATGATATTGTTAGCTATATCATCAATTTCTTTTTGCACTTTTCTGATCTCCTTATCAATATCCACTATCAAAAAATTAGTCTTACATGTGTCCCTGTATAGTTCCTTAAATTCCATTATTGTTGTGTTGAGTGTCGATAAGAGGGTGTCAATGTGTTCCATGAACTTCTTTATTGTCTCTTCAAAGAATTTATGTTTTTCCTTATCCATTTTCTCTTTAAATGTCTCTTCATTTATTTGGTCCATAGTCAGTATATTGCCAGTTATGTACTTAGACAATGTGTCTAACTGACTCAAAGAATCTTTATTATCTACATTACACTTAGGTGCAATCAATTTAAGAATAGGAATGGTGTCATCTATAGCCTTATATGCGAATACATTACAATCTTTTATTTTCTTAATTGAATCTAATAGTACCTTAGTCACATTTGTTGGTCTAAATTCTATCATGGAAGTTCCAGATGTCTACCCAACTACTTTCACAATCTCCATGTTGTTAGTGTGAGTAACCACTTTGCTTGTCTCGACCTCTGGTAGGTTAGTTTGATTTTGCATTTCAACTAGCAAAGGTTTAGGTTTTTCAGTAGTTGTCGGTGGCACTATCTCTGTGTGTACCTGAAGATCAACATGTTTGTCAGTTTGTGTCTCTATCTGTTTCATTGTACTCTCTTCTATTGGTTTTTCTGATGGTTTCTCGATATTGACAGTATCAGTAACGATTTCACTAACTCCAATCTCAATGTGTTCCACTATATGTCCTGCTTGTTTAACTTGTCTCTCAATGTGTTCTCCTTGAATCTCAACTTCAATATTATCAGTTGATTTCTTAGAAGCAGCATCTTTCTTCTTTTCCTCAGTATTATCTTTATCAACTACAATATTGACCTCTTGAGTGTCTATGTTCATGGTATACAAAATTTTAGACTCAGGATTTGTATCCTCATGTGGAGTCTCTAGATCATCAGTAGCTAATGAATTATTAGTTAGTATCGGTGGAGTAACTGAAGGTCGTGGTATATTATCTATCACTTTTATATTTGGTGGTCCACCTACCTTGCCTTTTCCCTTATCCTTATCCTTTTGGTATACCTTGAATGCTTTTGGTATTTTTAGCTCTTCTTGTTTTTCCTTCTCTACAAAGAAGATGTCCCATTTATCTATTGTCTCTTCTGAGATTTCATTAACCCTACCGACCATTAGGCTTACATGCCAATGTCCACTAGAAAAGACTATCCTGTTGGCTTCACTAATTAACTCAACAATTTCTTCAATTGATTTTATAGGGTGAACAACAAGTAATTTCTCTATCTTTATTTTCTTGTCAAGTTCCATAATAGCTAACCTTTTAGCATCAAGCTGCCTATACAAATCACTAGGTAAATCATCTACAACCTCTATCAAAAATTTCTTATAAATGTCTAGGTGTAAGATGATACTGTTTTCTACGCTTTCTTTCTCCTCATTTGTAAAAGTATCATAAAATTTACTTACATTAGACAAATTACCATCATCTATTATCTCATTCAATAGGTTGTCAAGTGGAGGAATAACATATTTTTCCTTTCTCCTTTTAGGCGTCATCTTTTTAGCTAGTGGCCTCACTGCCTGTTGTTTCCTTCTTTCCTTCTTAGGTGTAGGAGAGGGTACCAGTGAAGGTTTACTCTTCCAATCTACTCTTTTAAACTTTGTAGGGATTTCACTATCTGATGAAGTTCCAACCAGTGAGAGATGAGCTTCAAGTTGTAACCCTTCTAAATTTCTTTGTTTGATATCAATGATATTCATTATGTTTTCCTTTATCTCTTTTACCTTCTTGGTTGCACTTCTGATATATTTCTCTCTTCTCTTGCTTTGTTTCAGTGTTTGTACACCACTCTCTATAGTCTCAGCATTACCAAGCACTTTTTCTTCTAGTTCTCTAGGGGCTTCAAGTAGGGCTTTGGCATATGTTTCAATTATGTTCACATCAGCCTCATATCCCATCTCTATTACCCAGATAGTTCTAGGAAGAACTACCTCTATCCAAATTTTATCCTTCTTGATCACAAAACAAATTTCTTTTTGATACTTGTCTACAATGCTTTGTGGTAATCTCTCCCTTGTTTTCATTTTTGCCTTAAAGGCTTGGAAATACTTTGTTATTTTGTTTTCCCTATCTATCCCCATACCCGTGATTATATCTAATAGTTGTTTCCCTACCGGTATGTCATAACCAAAGTCCTTTTTGCCTATACCAGGAACCTATTTTGTAAGATATAACATTAAGCATACAAGAATATTACCAAAATGAAAAGTACCATTCTTATCTCCTTTAATTTTCTTCAGATTATCAATCAATTCATCTTTCAACCACTCACATACATCTATCTTAGCATCATTGTTAACCATATCATATGCACTTTTGATACATAGACTGGAAATTGAGTTTAGTCGGTTAGCATGTGTGGCCTTATATCCTAATATCATGCTTATGAATCTAGTATTCTCATCCTTTACATCATTAACTCTTAGGTATCTGGTGTCATAAGTTGCACCTGTTAAAGTCATCATTGTTTTATTTGAAATTTTCTTGGTTTTATCTAACCTACTACGGTGGAGGGTAAGCAAGTCACTGCCCTAACTGCTTCCTTTGTGATTTTATGAATAGAGTCCAGCCAAAAGAATTCACCATGAACTCTGATAAGCACTATCCTTATTACTTCCTTAGGAAATTATGGGATATCAAGGATTTCCACAAAACCTAGGGTTTCTATAACCTTATGTTCCCATTTCATAGTTCCTTTTTCATCATAGATAACATTCTTATACATTTTCATGATTTCTTATGAACCTAGTTCCTCAATGTGGAAATGTATGTAAATTATTGGGTCTTCTGCATATGCAACTCCTTTAGGGATTGTTGAAAATGCACCTAGGATATCATCCTACTTCGCTACTTCGAGAATAATCTTGAATACAGGCCTAGGGCATTTAACCACTTCTTTTATAGTAGGGTTTGCAGTGAATTCTGGAGTAGGGGAGGAATCCATTGATAAATACCTTAATTTGCCTAATCGGTTTGGATGCTTGGCACTCTTAGGATATTTGAATGCTCGGTGAATGAAAAAGAGGGAAAAACACAGATTTATAATGTCTTTTCCTTCAATAACCACAATAAATTCCTTTCTAGTTAAGTGAAATTTAACATATTTGCCAGTAAAGAAGAAGTTCATCTTCTTACCATCAACTGAGGGTAAACTTGTATGATTTTCAACTTATTTCCATACTCCCAAAAGGTTTCTTTTCAGTTAGATGAAGAATCTCCTGCCGGTGGAGTGATACTCTATTCTACCAGTGAAGGAATAGTCTCATCAACATTCTAATCTCTCTTTCTAATCCACTATTTTGAAAATTCTTGCTTTACCTCATCTACCTTCTCTTTGCCTTTAAAACTGGGTCTATTGTTATTTGTCAGTGATGCCTTACTTCTACAAAATTTTGCAATATGTCCAATCTTGTTACAAGCATAACAAGTCACATTGTTTTTATAAATAGTCTTTCCATATCCTATGCCAGTATGTATTCTGCATTGATTAGATAGGTGTCCAAATCTTCCACAAACATAACATCTTGCATTCATTCTGCAGTTTTCTAAATTATGACCAATTTTGTTGCATTTGGAGCATTGATCAGAGGGTGCATTAATGTTCTGATAGTTTCTAGATCTACACTTATTTGCTTTATGACCATACTTGTTATAGTTAAAGCATTTCCCATTAAATTTGTAAGAATTAGGTTATCTTATCAGTTTGTTGTGATCACGATTGTTTGCAGTACCAGAGCTTTCACCAACTTCAAAGCCAAGTCCATTAGTATCTCCATTAGGTTTCTGATTTTTCAGCATATTATCAAGTTCTTCTTACCTTTTCTTGAATTTCTCTTTGTTTTGATTTGCAATAGCCAACTCATTTTCCAAGATTCCCTTCTATCTCATAAGTTCAGTTTTATCATTTTGTAAGTGCATCAAATCTGTCTTCAATATATCACTTTCATGACTAAGTCTTACATTTTCATTTCCAGCATCACTGAGTCTCCTAGTCAAGTCATCTTCATTCTTCTTTTTGTCTTCAATGTCTTTACAAAACCTCATAGTCATATCTTGCATCTCATTCCTTATAGCACTATTTTCTTGCCTCAATTTGTTCACAAGGTCATTAAGATTTTCTTTTTCATCATCATCACTCTTCATTTTCTCATGAAGTTCTCTTATTTTGTTTCTAGAAATAGTGAGATTTTCCTGAAGTCCTTGAATGAATTCCTATGGAATCCTCAAGTCATCTTCAAATTTGATATTCTTCAACTTTTTTGCATCAAAGTCTGCAAGAGCCATTTCCAATTTCTTTCTCAACTTTTCCATCTGTACCGGTGTCAGGATCTCCCTCAAGCTGTTAGACTTTTGAAAATAGAGAACCAAGCTTTAATACCAATTGGTGCCAATAACAGGGATAATATCATTGCATGGAGAACACATAAGTGTTTGAAAGCATCTAGGACTGTGATGTTGCAGTTAAACAACGTGTAGTACCACTTTACCACTAAGAGAGATAGCCCAAAAATAGGAAACAAGGTAGATGAAAACACTATATATAGACCATCAAATTGGAAGAGAAGGAGGGACATAAACAACAAAGGATTAGAGAATGGAATGTAGAAGAGAAAAGGCATTAGGAGTATGATGATCAGACGTAGAGGATTGGTTATGATCATCTCAAATTTAGCATCGAATTTCAGAGAATATCGAATAGAGAAAGAAATAAAGAACATAGAATGAAAATATAGAGTAGTAAGTAGAAAAGAGAGAGCTCATGAGATAGAATAGTGCAAAGGAGAAAAGCATTGGAATCTAGACATATTGCAGATATTTTAAATTTATCAGTGATCATAACAGACTTGGATCGTATTCCAGAGGGAGGCTCTATTATAGCATGTTTTGTTGTAGAGATCTAAAAGATAAAAGAATGTTCTATTTTGTTCAGATTTATACAATAAAGGAATTAGAATCATGATATTCGTTTCCTGATTTCAAACCATTTTAGATTTCTTTAAAACAAGTTCATGTAAATAAAGATGAAATAATTAAATATTTTCTTAAGGTTTGTTGATAAACATAGTGTAACTCATAGAATTAGATCACAAAATTCTCAAGAAACAGAGCAAGGGGAATAGAGAGAGTTTGTGATTTATAAAATTTGAATTTAAACCACAAAGAAGATGGAATATTAGGATAATGAATTATTAGATTTTGAAGCTTATTTTGATTTCATGAAGAAAAGAGTTACACTCTTGAATTTGATCCTTGCATTAGAAGTTAAGATGATTTTTGGGTATCTCATTGGAAAAGCCATATAGGTATGCGCATTAAGAATTTCCATCATGTTAAATATTGTTATGGAAAATTAGTAAAATCAGTTAGTTGAATTCATAAATCATAAAAAGTCACATATTAGTATTAAACTAAATATGTTATTCGAGAAAAGAGGTAAACAAACCAAAACACATGGAAAGATAAGAACTTAGACGATATAAATATGGAATTTCAAAACCATAAGAAATAGAATGCAAGTTAATGATTACACTATTTTAAATGTTTTGATAATTGAAAAAAAGAATGTCTACTCATTTTTTGTTCAATTTTATGTAAAGATACAAACATGTGTTACACCTTCTTATATTGTCTTTAAATTACTTGAAAGATAGAAGCGAAAGATTATTTTCTTTTTAGATATGTATTTGTTTATCCATCAAAAATTGCTTCCTGTTAGATAGGATTGGTTGTAACAAAAGATTGATTCTTTCTATTTTTATTCAATGAAAGATTGTCTTCTTTAACATTGTATTTTATCTTGCGAGAAATAGGAAGCTAGAATTGAAAAAATGAAAGATTGTCTTTTGTATATATTTATTCCAGATTCATATGAACAAAGCTAGATAGGCTTGTGTTTGTGGAAAGTTACCTTCTAGAACGGGTGCCAAATGTGGGTTATAGAGAGAGAGTTTTCTTTTTCCAAACTATATTATTTGATATGCATGGCACTATACTTGGTCGAGTAATTGAATAACCATTGAAATAGATGGGTTCATTTATTTATCTACTCTACCACATCCTTGATTAATCTTGCTTGTTTCTTAATGGAATTAGAAAATAGAAAATGCATGTATTATTCTAGGAACGCACCAAATTCCATCTTGTCTATTGAATTATTTTGCTAAGCAATTCATGCAGGGTCGGGTATTCTTGATTGACAAAGAATTCTGAGGAAGTGTAGGGTTCAAGGTTGGGTGGAAAAAGAACTTGAATCGTGTTCTTGTCTTCATTCTAAAGATTGAATTGAAGATATCTTGGATTACAGATCAAAGGACGCATCTCATCCTTCACTTTGTATTCTTTTGTTATTGAACTTAAGGCTTTTTGAAAAGTCTAAGTGTTGTATGACAAAGATACTACTTATATCGATTTATTAAATGAAGAATCTTTATCTTTTATAGAAATTTCATTTTTATTTATTATATAAATGGAATGATCAAATTAAGCTATGGAAGGAAAAGTGGAATAAAATATACTTATTAAGGAATTATGAGTTTATTTAAGAATAAAGAGTATTTCATTTTATTATTGAATTTAGAATATTTTACATCTTTACAGACTAGAACAAGAGCTCATGTCGATGAAAGATATTTTATGCTTTTCATTGATGATTATTTAAGAATGACATGGGTCACTTTCCTACAAGATAAATCATAAGCATTTGACAGAATCAAGATCTTTCGGAAGATTGTAGAGAAGGAAAGTGGGTGCAAGCTGAAATGTCTAAGATCAAACCAGGGTGGAGAATTCACATCAAATGAGTTTGAATATTACTATGAAAGACATGGAATCAGAAGGCAATACTTAGCCCCCAGGACACCACAACAAAATGGTTTGGTAGAACAGAAGAACAAGACAATCAAAGAGATGGCCAAAACCATGTTAAATGAGGCAATTTTTTCAGACATGTATTGGAAGGAAGCGGTTCATATTGCTGCATATACCTTGAACTAGGTTCAAGTAAGAACAAACAACAAAATGACACCTCATGAGTTGTGGTATGACCAAAAACCATGAGCAAGTACTTCAAGGTATTTGGAAGAAAGTGTTTTATCAAGAGAGATATGGACATGGTTTAGGTAGTTTTGATTCGAGGAGTGATGAAGGAATATTCCTTGGTTACTCAACTAACAATTTGGCCTATAAATGCTACAACAAAAGACTAAGAAGAGTCATTAAGAGTGTGCATGTAAGAGTTGATGAGGATATTCACAAAGGAAGACAATCACAAGTGAACCAGTATGATAATTCTGGTGATGAAGGTGAAGAAGCTCAGCTAGACAATGAACTGGAAGAAGCATCCAAAAAGGTCCATAATTGGTATGTGTAGATAAACCACCCGAAAGAGAAGATTTTAGGTAATAAGAGTGATGGTGTGAAGACTAGGAGAAGACTTGCCTGAAATGATGAACAAGTCAATTTCTGCCTCATGACTAAAGTAGAACCTAAAACATTCAATGAGGCCATCAAAAGTTAGGAATGGATGGATTCCATGAAAGAAGAGTTGCACCAGATTGAGAAGAACAAGACTTGGGAATTAGTCCCTAGACCGTAAGACAAAAACATCATTGGCACCAAATGGTGATAATATGATGAAACTATAAAGATCCGGTCAACTACTAAGAGGAGGGGTGAATCAGTGGATACAAAATAAACTAAACTTTCACCAAACAAACTTTCAACTATGAATCAACTCACTAAACTAATTGGTTTAGTCACTACATCCAAAACTACAACTGCATTGTCAAACTTTACTAGTTGACCAAAACATCAATGATACAATGCAACAGATCTAAAACTCAAATATCATTTAATCAAAACATTAAACCACTTCACTAATATCAGTAATAGCTCATTTCAGATCATTTTTGGTCATATAAACATATCTAAGTGGATTTACCAGTCATTCATATCAACCATATCAAAGACACATCCACAAAATCATTCACCACTTGACACAATGATTTTTCATGTGGAAACCCAAATGGGAAAAACTATGGTGGGGATGAATACCCACAAGTATTTTGAACTCTTCTAAAGTTTTCCCCATTAGGAGCCAAGCCTTGTTAGAATCTTATACAATAATGTCATGTTAAGAACATATCTAGCTAAGGATCACCCAGTTAAAGGATTGCTACAATACCATGTTAAAGGTAATACCCTATTAAAGGTAACCTTGGTGGAGGATTTCAAATCCAAGCTAATGGATCACCTTGTTAGAGGATTTCAACAAGAATCCTGTTAAAGCTTACCCAATTAAGGGATTTAACTATTGTAATGGTTAGAGAACAACATGTTCTTTGTTGCTCTAGAAATAGAACTTCCTTGCTTAATCAGATCTTTTTCTACTCCTATCTACCTTCACAACATTCTGCAGACATATCTTCTCATTTGACAATAATCACTCTTCCACACTTAACCAAATTTGCCAACACAATTACAAATAACTCATCGACCTTAAAACAAATACAATAGGTCAGTAACACAACACAAACCCTACAAATCTCATAGAGATTACAAATATATCAGTTCAATCATAATTGTTGGATTACATAACAATCAACTACACATTGTTCTAGACAACATCAACCACTCCTAGATCATTGCACATTGGATCTTGTATCTCATCATGCATTTTTCACTTCATGCTATGCATTTGATCATTCCCAAGATAAATGATTATCTTCATGCACCAAATCCACTTTAAAACTCATCATGTACATCATTCTTATGTGGCATCTTCATCTCTGATCACCATTTATTCATAGATCATCACAACCAGTTCTCCATGCTCCATTGGTTAGGGTTACTGGTTGATCTCTCTACTTCAATAATAATACCAGTTGCCTACAATGCTTTACTATCAGTTGCTTTACTGCATCATTACTAGTTGCAATATAACTTCATTACTGGTTACTATTGACATCAATGACAATACTATACTTCATCAATGCAATATTCATGCAATGCCACCAAATGGGTCTACCAGAACACGATCAATGAAGAAGGTAAAATTGTTAGGCATAAAGCTATACTTGTGTACAAGGGTTACTCTCAAGTAGAGGGCATATATTTTGAAGAAACATTTCCACTGATAGCTAGATTAGAAGCAATTAGGATGTTTCTAGCTTTTTCAGTCTACAAGGGTTATAAGGTATATTACATGGATGTAAAATATACCTTCCTCAATGGAAATTTGGAAGAAAAATTGTACATGGAGCAACCAGAAGGGTTTCTATTACACGATGATGAAACCTTTGTGTGTGGTAGGAACCAGGAAGGAAAATTGAGAGGGGGGGGGTGAATTAGTTGTAAACCAGTTGTCAATAAATTATAACCCAAATGCAAATTATTCCAACTTAAACTTAGTGTCGGTAAACCAAAGTTAAATCCTGGTAAAATATATTAACTATTATAGCAGTACTGGTGTAACGTAATGCATGAAACAAGAAAGAGAAACAATATCCACAACACATGACACAAAGATTTTGATGTGGAAACCCAGTAAGGGGAGAAACCACGGTGGGAAACCTTACCCACAATCAGATGATACTACTACAGATAGTAACTATATACAAATGGGGTCTGCACATGCATTAAGGCGAACCACTTAGAGCTCACTGCTCAATCACAAAATAGGAGTCACACTAACCACAATTGGATGGTTAAATCCAATAACAATGTACTACTTCAGAATAACATCTGCAAAGTTGGATTTAGTACCGGTTTAAGCTCTGAACATGAGTGTCAAACACCTTCATAACCTTCCTTTCAACCTTAGAATAATGTCTATGTGATTTGCACAAGTATGTGCTTATTTTCTCTCTTCAAAATTCACACACTCTCATCATGATGATCTTCAATAAGATCTTACAATCATATATACAAAACCTAAGATCTATACATGAGGTCAACTCACTAAAGATATTACAATTAAATCAATTACAAATAAGTCTTGATGTGATACAATATGTCATCTCAATACATTTACCACATTATTCAATCAATAAACCATCTACATAACGTGTCGTGTTGATCTGGAATAGATATCATGTACCGATCCATAACCTAGACATATCTGTCGGTAAAGGAAAATTTGTCAACCCGATTAGACCAATAAGAAAAACACCAAATCCAAACATCCAATCCATGCCTTTGACATAACCAAATGATATCCAAATGATAACAAGTTATCATCATTGTTAGTGAACCATATAACTTGCTGGTGAACATATACCAGTGATTGTGCATAATTCAATATCCATGCCAGTGAACACAATATGTCGGTTCAACAATAAACCAATATAACCATAGTGCCAAATCAACAATGTAGACCTCCAAGAAGATAAGTTTTGACATGAATGACAAAACCAATGCAACACATTATGAAGTCATCCATAATACCAACAATCTCCCCCTTTAGCATTGATGGCAACACTAGATGGAAAAACATCTAAGTGCCAAGAACACAATGCCAAAAAGCAATAAACCAACAATCTCCCAAAGATAGATCAATACAAAGTTTGATACAAAACCAAAACCAAAATACATCTCTCAAAGAGTATATCTCTCCCTGAAGGTATAATGTTTTTCCATAGATATCTCCCCCCCTTTGACATCAAATGCCAAAGTAGTTAAGAATCAAAACATAACATTCAGCTAACTCCTCCCCCTAAGTAGTAGATCTCCCCCATCAAAGCCGGAAAAAGATTTTTTTGTTAGTCCCTGCCGGTTTGATACCAATATTCATCAATATTCAAGTCTCTGCTAGTGGGGAAATTACCCCAAGTTTCTCTTTGAGATATTCAAATGTTTTCTTAGGTAAAGGCTTTATAAATATATCTACAATTTGCTCTTTAGTATTCACATAAACCAATCTCACTTCATTTTCTTCAACATTCTCTTTCAAAAAATTATACTTAATAAAAACATGCTTTGTTTCAGAGTGAAATATCAGATTCTTTGTGTAAAGCGGAAAATTGCAATCGAACCCTAGTTGCTCTCCCCTCTTCCAACTCCGAGGAGAGAGAAGGGAGGCTCGCTAGGGTTGATGGTTTTCACTTAGGGGAGATACTTTACATTCAAAAGAGGGGTTGAAACTCACAAGATCCAATCCCACACAAGGAAAGATTGGATGCTAAATGCGTTTCAAGGGTTAAGAAAGCAAGGCTACCCTCTTTTGTAAAGAATGTTGATAAGAGAATTAAGCTAGGAATGCATAGAAAGTGACAAAGATTTGGTTTATAAACTGAGATAGGGATATAGGATGAAGCTGCGGACCTGGAATTAGCAGTAAAATGTCGATACGGCGCTATCCTACAAATTTTAGCAAAAGTTGTCGGGACAATGGCGCTCGGTGCCACGGTCCTCCGAAAAATCCGCGAAACGAAGGGGGATCTGTTCGTCTCTGCACAAGGATTCCAGATCTTCAATTTCAGCCGCGTACCTGCAACCTACACACAGAAAAGCGAAGACGATTGGGGGGTTAGGGATTAGGGGTTTGCCTTTAGGTCAAACCCCGGTTTTGGAATTAACCAAGAAATGAGCAAGTGCTGTAAATGTAAATGTCTGTAATGTAAAACAAGTACTAATACCTTGTTCTAAGGATGTTTGTATCCTTATGTGCGAAGGTATAGATGTTGTATGTTGTATGTTGTAGTATGTAGTATGTTGTATGTAGCATGTAGTAAGTGATCTCCTCTTCAATGGTTGAATCCTTGACTTGAATGCAACACTTAGCCTTGAATGGAGACTTAGAAGGAATGCTTGAATGCTTGAATGTTTGAATCTTTGAATCTTGCTTTTGCCTTTTTTTCCCATCCATCTACTTTCCATCCATCCAAATGAGAGAGGAAAATGTAGTTTATATACTTGCCAATTAGGGTTAAAAGACTGATTTTCCCGACCTTAGGCCGACCAGGGAATGTAATTTCCAATCTGCAAACAAAAAGACCCGAGACCCCTTAGGAGACCGGGCCCAAAATAGGCCCAGGGACCAGGGCGTTGGGCGCCATGGTCCTGGGGGACCAGGGCGCTGGGTGCCCTAGTCCTGAAGGACCTGGGCGCTGGGCGCTCTGGTCCCACCTCCCGGGACAGCAGGGTGCAAGGAGGTTCAGGCCAGGGTGCTTGAAAAATGCAGTTTTTAGTGTCGTGAGCAAGTTTCAGGGTCTCCATTTAGGTTGCGTGTTGCGTCGCCATCGTGAAGACCGAAATGCAGTCGAAATTGCAAGTGTCACAATTTTAGGATGCTACATTTAGCCCCCACTTTAGCGGGAGTATGTATGCTCATACTTTCGGTAAAGTACAAGGAAACAACATTGAAAGACTGTCACCACATCAAGGAGGCAAGATACACCAAGCCCCCAGTGGACTAAGGATCTTACGACTTCGATTGATAAAGTAAAAGGGAAGATCATGAGGGAGAACCATGACTGTCAGTAGTAAGGTTCCCTCACTATGAGTCATGCAAGAGAAATACCGAAAATTTTCAAGGCAAAGCTAAGTTCGCCAAGAAATTTTCAAGTATCGTGAAGGGATAGACAGGGTGTATGCCCCCCTATGTTAAAGCGATCGCACACGCCTCAACGGGGGTGATTGTTTTAACGTAGTGATACACATAAGAAATGAGAAAGGAAAGGAGCACGTTATCACAAGGATTTAGCCCCCAAGTGTGAGATAAACCCAAGGATAATAGACACAAAGCACAAGGTGACTTCACTTTCCTCGGGGTCAGTATGCTGTATGATAAGTCATGTATATATATCATATGTATGTATGCATAATTGTTCTTCATTCCCCAATCAAGGAAGGTCACCTAGAAGAAGGGAACACATGTGTCTTTTGAGTCAACATGAGAGAGACCAAAAGAGATCTCAATGCTTTGCATCGTCCTCAAGTAGACAACACTAAGGATGACAAATAGAAGAATGAGAATAACATATAGAAGAAGTAACAAAAGAGAGGGGGAGAGAATCTGCTATGCTAATGTAACTAGTCTAGCACGTCATCTACCCCCTGATCTTGCTGATCAATGTTTTGGGAAGGCAGGGAACACGCTAGAGGAGGAACATCCAACACAGCAGATGGAGCTATCACAAGATCCAAACAAGGGCTATGTTCATGTTCCAAGCCACGTTGTTCTTGTCTAGGAGCTAGGATAAGTGCTTTAGAAAATTCATTAGATAAATGGTTATCAACATCAACAAGTTCATATTCACTATCAAAAGCAAGAGGAGTAACATTTTCATTATGAATAACATTTTCATCCATATCATCATCAAGATTTATAAAAATAGGCTCTTTAACTCACACAGGATCAAGACCATCATGCATCTTATGTTTAGGAGATTTAGGCTCAATGTCCGGCTGAGGAGAAAATGGAATAATGCTTGTTGAAGGTGTTTTTGGAGATTGTAAAGTTTGAGAAGCAGCTGCTTGAGCCCTAAGATGACGCTTTCGTCGACGTTCACGTGCAGAATGATTTCGTCTAGTCTTAGTAGGAAGCGAAGAAGATAGAGGAGGAGGAATGTTCTCATCCTTATTACTTGGGTGTTTAGGTTGTGGTCTCTTAGGCTGGATAATAGGAGAAGAAGAAGGTCTCTTCTCTCTAAAAAAAGAAGGAGGAGGAACTGCTCCATATAAAGGAGGAATTTTTGGTTTAGGAAGGAGACCAAGTCCATCATGACGAGGAGGTATAGGTCTACTTTTAGAAGGTTTATTAGGCATAGACATAGTCACATCCATAGGGATGGGTTGGGAATCTTCTTGAGGAAAGACATTAGTTTTATCTTTCAAAGGAAGAACTTCCTTCTCAAGAATGATAGGAATGTCAAGTTTAGGTGTTCTAGGTTCACTTAGAGATAGGATCATATCTGTTTTCCACTTTTGATAAGATTTGAAAAGATGATCACTTCACGGAGGAAGAGATTGGAATTGTTTAGGCCAAAAGTAATCAATAGGAACACTAGAAGTTCTTTCAGCTGGTTTAAAGAGACTATGATTGACAGTAACAACTTCACCATTATGGGGAAATTTCAAGCATTTATGTAGAGGAGAAGCTATAGCTTTCATGGAAGATAGCCAAGGATAGCCAAGCTTCACACGAAATTGTTCGGATGAAGGAATAATAGCAAAGCACACATCAAGGGATTTGTTATGGACCTCAATAGGCAATGCAATAGAACCAATTGCAGGAGAAGAAAGTTCATCAAATAGTTTCACAATCACATCTGTTTTGTCATAGATCACTTGATTCAATTGCAAAGTAAAAAGAAATTCTTCAGTAATAACATTAACCATGCACGAAGGATCAACAAGCACTCCACGGCAAGGTGTATTCTTGACTTTTGCAACTATGTATAAAGGACCCTCAGGTGCCCTAATGGTTTCACTAGAATCAAACGTGATGGAAGGTTCTTTAGGGTTTTCTTGCTGCTCTACAAAGTTAATCACATTCGGAGTTATAGACACAAGACCATCAGATGAGAGAGAGGAATCATTAGCCTCAATCGCATTAGAGGTATGAGAAGGTAATGGATCAGTAAAAATCTGAAGATTTTGGTTAGGAGGAGCTACAAATGTGTTGCCTTTATCATTCACTCCGGAAACAGAGATAGTATTATTATCAATCAAATCTTGAATTTTACCCTTTAAAGAAAAACATTTTTCAGTATCATGCCCAGGCTGACGATGAAATTGACAAAAAGCTTTGTTATCAAAATAAGGTGAAGTAATCTTTGTAGGGTCAATTTGTCATACAGGAGGAAGAGTAAGCACATTTTGTTCCAATAACTTATTCATAATACTATGCAATGATTCATTCAAAGGAGTATACTTTCTTTCTTTCTTGAAAAACTTAGAAATAGGAGGCACACCTGATGCTGCATTCACATTGTTGTTGATGATGTTTTCATTGAATTTGATAGAATCTCTGTTCGGTTTAAACTTCCCAAATGGTTGTTGACTGCTATCACCCTTATCACTCGGAGCCATAGGATGTGATTGTTCCATTTGACTCACAGTCAGTTGATAATTGTGAAGAGTTGCACACAACTGTTGGAAAGAAGTAAACTCAGAAAATAGAAGTTTGTCTTGAATATCTTTTTGTAAATTAGAAATAAAGATTCTTTGAATATCATTGTCAGGCACTGGAAAAGAAATTTGAGCATACAAATGCTTATATCTACCAATGAAATTAGTCACTTTTTCTTTAACACCTTGTTTACAATGCATTAAATCAATCAAGGTAACTTTAGGACTTATATTGTTTTGAAATTGTTGAATGAAAGCATTTGCAAGTTGTTCAAAAGAAGTAATAGAATAAGAAGGCAACGAGCAATACCATTGTAGGGCTTTGTCTCTTAATGTTCTAGTAAACAGTTTTGCAAGCAACCTTGGGTCATAAGCAAAATCAGTAAAAATTGTTTGAAAAGTCTTAACATGTGTTAGAGGATCTC
Source organism: Cryptomeria japonica (assembly GCF_030272615.1). NCBI lineage: Eukaryota > Viridiplantae > Streptophyta > Pinopsida > Cupressales > Cupressaceae > Cryptomeria > Cryptomeria japonica. The sequence continues at coordinate 111,620,769 of NC_081414.1, read as the reverse complement.
CTTTACCATTATAAAGTTCCAAATGCGGGATTTCAACATGTTTAGGAGGGATAGCTCGAACAATGTCAAGAGAAAGTGGGCTCACAACATCAAATGTGGGCACACTATACTTAGATTGATTCATAGAGGCAATTTGTTGTTGTAAAGAAGAGACAGTTTGTGCAAGATTGTTAATGGTCGCTTCAGTCGAAGAATTCATATTAGATGTATTATATTGAGATGGAGGTGTTGTGTTATTGAAAGAAGGTAGAGAGTAAGGTGGTGGGACCCTATGATAGTTAGTCATAGGAGATGATTGGACAGGGGGAACACTACAAGGAGGAATAGAATGGTTGAATAAATTGCCCCCTTGCGTCATGTTCATTTGTGGAGATGTAATAGGGACACTCATTGAAGGAATGAATGAAGAAGTTGGATTAAATGAAGGAAGAGGGTTAATTGAAGAAGAAGGATTGCCCCCATGACTAGTAATCACGGGAGGGATGTTTTGTATAGAAGTAGCCATTATGTTTGATGTAAAGGTAGGTATGCCAGCAATAGGAGTTGCCAAAGGAATAGAATGATTGACTTGTGTAGGAGGTTGTGTATAACCTAAAGATTCGGCACAACTCTTCATCGACATCACGTTCGAATTCACAATGTGTGAAATACCACGCAAAATATCAATTCCATTCTTATCACTTTGAAGCATATGTTTTAGACCCTCAATTAAAGGAAGAGCTTGACTATCAGGATACTCATGAGACATCCATTGGTGAAAATCGTCAAATTGATTATCTAATTTCGAAAGTTGTTCTACAGAAACCTCATGGAGAGCTTCTTCATCATTAGGAGGATTAGAGGAATTTCCCATGTCCTCGTTAAAAAGGCTATTCAAATTAGGTTCCATCTCCTCGGTAGTTAAACCTCGGAAAGACTTAATTCTATGGCTTTGTCTAATGGGAATAGTGGAAGTAGGGCTTATTGTTGTAAAACTCATGCACTAGAAAGAGAGAGAAGATTTTGAATTTAGAGGTAGCAATTTTCAGTAAAATCAGCCAATCTTCTGGATTTAAGCTGTTAAATGCAATCACGACAGTCTCCCGAAATTTCAGAAAAAATGTTCGGGACCGTGGTGCTCGGAGTGCAACACGGTCCTTGCAACTTTTTTCGAAATTTGCAGAGATGAAAGTTATGATGATTTTAGAGCTAATCTGAAAAAAATTGAGTGATTTTACGATCTGTAAGTAGGCCAAATTAAAGTTGCAATCTCAAAATTGAATCCTACCAAGATTGTCGAAAAATGCAAAATTTGAATTTTGAAAAAGAGAGGGAAACTAAAATTTTGAATTTTATGATTTTAGAGGGAATGTCATAAGCAATGCAGGTTTTGAAATTCAAAAATTGACTCAATTTCACGCAAAATTCAATTTTGAAAGCGGAAATCAAAGTTGTTGTAATTAAGCACTTAATTTCAAAAGTCACAAATTGCAAGAATTTGAATAAAGCACTGAAATTTCGAATGAATGCAAATACACTTTTCAGATTTAGGGCAGTAAGAACACAATTTTGACACAAAATTTTAATTTCGATGATTTTTGAATGATTAGAAGCCTTAATCCAAGCAATCACAAGACCAACTTTGACTGTAATTTTGAAAGTGTTATAATTGATAAAATCAGCCAAAATTCTGGATTTTAGCAGGAAAATACAGTAAGATCTCGCTCCCGAAATTTCGGAAAAAATGTCGGGGACGATGGCGCTCGGAGTGCACACAGTCCTCGCAACCTTTTTCCAAATTTTCAGGGATGAAAGATATTGTGATTTTATTGTGGAATCCAAATTTATAGCTGATTTGGAGATGTTTTGATCAGTGAAATTGTCGGACAAAGGTTGAATCAAGAGGGTTTCAAAAATTAGGGTTTTGACACTTAACCACTTAATTTTTAAAATTAAAGCACAGACATGAATTGATAATTTTTAATAGAAGGGCAGATCTGAAACAAGCATTAACAATTAAATATTTCACAAGTTCAATTACTAAAAAGAAATTTTAGGGTTTTTATGCAATCACCTCTAAAATTTTGCAAAAGATCAAACATGGAAATGTAATCAAGGAATCCAATTTTCAGATCTAATCATGAATAATCAGAAAGGATGTTCACGTCGGGTTCACCAAAATGTAAAGCGGAAAATCGCAATCAAACCCTAGTTGCTCTCCCCTCTTCCAACTCCGAGGAGAGAGAAGGGAGGCTCGCTAGGGTTGATGGTTTTCACTTAGGGGAGATACTTTACATTCAAAAGAGGGGTTGAAACTCACAAGATCCAATCCCACACAAGGCAAGATTGGATGCTAAATGCGTTTCAAGGGTTAAGAAAGCAAGGCTACCCTCTTTTGTAAAGAATGTTGATAAGAGAATTAAGCTAGGAATGCATAGAAAGTGACAAAGATTCACTTTATAAACTGAGATAGGGATATAGGATGAAGCTGCGGACCTAGAATTAGCAGTAAAATGTCGATACAGTGCTGTCCTGCAAATTTGAGCAAAAGTTGTCAGGACGATGGCGTCCGACGCCATGGTCCTTCAAAAAATCCACGAAACGAAGGGGGATCTGTTCGTCTCTGCACAAGGATTCCAGATCTTCAATTTTAGCCGCATACCTGCAACCTACACACAGAAAAGCGAAGATGATTGGGGGGTTAGGGATTAGGGGTTTGCCTTTAGGTCAAACCCCGGTTTTGAAATTAACCAAGAAATGAGCAAGTGCTGTAAATGTAAATGTCTGTAATGTAAAACAAGTACTAATACCTTGTTCTAAGGATGTTTGTATCCTTATGTGCGAAGGTATAGATGTTGTATGTTGTATGTTGTAGTATGTAGTATGGTGTATGTAGCATGTAGTAAGTGATCTCCTCTTCAATGGTTGAATCCTTGACTTGAATGCAACACTTAGCCTTGAATGGAGACTTAGAAGCAATGCTTGAATGCTTGAATGTTTGAATCTTTGAATCTTGCTTTTGCCTTTTTTTCCCATCCATCTACTTTCCATCCATCCAAATGAGAGAGGAAAATGTAGTTTATATACTTGCCAATTAGGGTTAAAAGACTGATTTTCCCGACCTTAGGCCGACCAGGGAATGTAATTTCCAATTTGCAAACAAAAAGACCCAAGACCCCTTAGGAGACCGGGCCCAAAATAGGCCCAGGGCCCAGGGCTGGGCGCCCTAGTCCTGAAGGACCAGGGCGCTAGGCGCTCTGGTCCCACCTCCCGGGACAGTAGGGTGCAAGGAGGTTCAGGCCAGGGTGCTTGAAAAATGCAGTTTTTAGTGTCGTGAGCAAGTTTCAGGGTCTGCATTCAGGTTGCGTGTTGCGTCGCCATCGTGAAGACCGAAATGCAGTCGAAATTGCAAGTGTCACAATTTTAGGACGCTACACTTTGATATACCAATTTCTGCTGAATTATCACAATAAATAATTATTTGTTCTTTGCATTTTACCTTTATATCCTTCAACATTTTCTTAATCCATAATACCTGAGTACAATTAGTTGTTGCTACAACATATTCTGATTCTACTGTAGATAATGATGTACAAGTCTTCTTCTTACTTATCCATGAAATCAATCTTCTGCCAAGAAAGAATGCAATGCCGGTGGTACTCTTTTTGTCATCTACATCTCCTGCCCAATTTGCATCTATGTATGCACATAACTCAAAAATTTTATCTTTAAGATACCATAAACCAAGATTTGTTGTGCCTTGTAGGTACCAAAAAATCCTTTTAACTGATGATTCATCTTTTTCTTTAGGATTTCTTTGAAATATTGAAACAATACATATTGCCTTCATTATATCAGGTTTGGTTTGTGTCAAATATAGTAATCCTCCAATCATAGATTTATACCTTGTCGGATTAATAGGAGTTGAATCATCCTTCAATGTTAATTTATCAATTGTAGTCATAAGAGTGCTTACCGGTTTGGATTTTTCCATACCAAATTTCTTCAAAAGTTCCTTCAAGTACTTTGTTTGCCATATGCATATACCTTTATCTGTTTGTGAAATCTGCAAACCTAGAATTCTTTTTATCTCTCCAATCATAGACATTTCAAATTCTTCCTACATCTTGTTAGCAAAGTCTTTACACAATCCATCTTCACCTCCAAAAATGATATCATCCACAAATACTTCAATAACCATAATGTCATCATTGGTAACTTTGTAATACAAATTATTCTTAGGATTACCTTTTGTGTAACCAAGCTTCAAAACATATTTATCCAATCTAGCATACCAAGCTTTGGGAGCTTGCTTCAATCCATATAAAGCTTTCCTTAACCTGCAAACCATATACTTGTTTTCTGTCAAATAAAATCCATCAGGTTGTTCAATGTAAACTTCCTCCTTAAGGTCTCCATTCAGAAATACACATTTTACATCCATTTGATAAAATTTATAGTTCTTATGAGCTACAAATGCAAGAAATAGTCTAACTGCCTCAATTCTAGCTATCAGTGCAAAGGTTTCATTATAATCTATTCCTTCTTTCAGTGAATAACCTTTACAAACTAATATTGCTTTGTTTCTGATTACTTCACCATATTCATTAATTTTATTTCTATATACCCATTTAGTTCCAATTACATTTTTGACTTTAGGCTGAGGAACTAAAGTCCAAGTATTATTCTTTTCAATTTGTTCTACTCAGCTTCCATTGCTTTTATCCAATGTTCATCCTAGCATGCCTCAATAACAAATGCTGGTTCAACCTGAGAAATTAAACATTCCTCTTCATTTTCCAATCTTCCTCTAGTCATAACACCTTGATTCTTGTTTCCAATTATTTGATTCTGTGAATGATTCAATCTTACATACCTGAGTTTGTTCTGATTTACATTCACAGGTTGTTATTCTTCAATCATAGTTGAGTTTTCTCATGATGTCGGCGTGACTGGTTCTTCACTCTGTACTGGTGCAATTTGTGTCAATTCATTTATAATCATTTCAATTGTCGGTTCTGCAGATCTTGAATCTCTTCTAAAATATTCATCTATCTTCACATTAGTACTCTCAATGATTTTCTGTAACCTTTTATTAAAACATCTATATGCCTTGCTTCTAGATGAATAACCAAGAAATATTCCTTCATCACTTCTAGGATCAAATTTACCAATATACTCATCTCTTCTAATATAACATTGTTGGTATTATGGATGACTTTGTCATGTGTTGCATTGGTTTTGTCATTGATGTCAACACTTATCTTCTTGAAGGTCTACATTGTTGATTTGACACTATGGTTATATTGGTTTATTGTTGGATTGGCATATTGTGTTCACCGGTATGGTTAGTGGCTTATGCACAATCACCAGTATATGCTCACCAGTAGGTTATATGGTTTACCGCCAATGATGATAACTTAGAGATCTTTTGGTTATGTCGAAGACATGGATTGGAAGTTTGGATTTGGTGTTTTTCTTATTTGTCTAATTAGATTGGCAGATTTGTCTTAACTGGCAGATAGCTCTAGGTTATTGATCGGTACTCTAGATTAGCATGATATGTTATGGAGATGGTTTATTGATTGGATAATATGGTAAATGTATTGAGCCAACATGTTGTATCACATCAAGACTTATTTGTAATTGATTTAATTGTAACATCTTTAGTGAGATGAATTATACATTTGGTCTTAGGTTTTATATATATGATTGTAAGATCTTATTGAAGACTAGAATATAGGATTATGGTATGAGTGTGTGTGAATATTGAAGAGAGAAAATAAGTAGATCCTTCTGTGAATCACATAGACATTATTTGAAGGTTGAAGGAAAGGTTATGAAGGTGTTTGAAACTCATGTTTAGAGCTTAAACCGGTACTGAATCTAGCATTACAGATTCTATTTTGAGTAGTACATTATCATTGGATTTAACCATCCAATTGTAGTCAGTGTGACTCCTATTTTGTGATTGAGCAGTGAGCTCTACACAGTTGGCCTTTCTGCACGTGTAGACCCCATTTGTATACACTTACTATTTGCAGTAGTATCATCTAATTGTGGGTAAGGTTTCTTACCATGGTTTTTCTCCTTCTTGGGTTTCCACATCAAAATCTCTATGTCTTGTGTTGTGGATGTTGTTTCTCTTTCTATTTTATGCATTAAGTTATACCGGTACTATTATAATTGTTAATCTATTTTACCAACATTTAAGTTTGGTTTATTGACATTAAGTATAAGTTGGAATAATTTGCATTTGGATTACAATCTATTGACAACTGGTTTACAACTGACTCACCCCCCCCACTCTTAGTTGTCCTTCCCAGATCCTGACAATTGGTATCAAAGCTAAGTCCTCTTTTTGTAGAAGCCTAACAGCTTGAGGAGATCCTATGGCAACAAATATTTTCAAGAAGGACAGTTTGAAACTTGATGGAACTAACTATGGTATATGGAAGATCGGAATGGAAATACATCTGAATTGTATTGGAAGAGATATATGGGATGTTACAAAGAATAGCTATGTTGGTCCTACTTTGAATCAACCTCATCAACCAACATTGGCTAAGGACTTGGACAATGATTTCAGAGCAAGAGAAGCACTTCTGAGCGCATTATTAGACTGATCTACTGCTAAAGCTATTTGGGATAAACTGGAAACATTGAATGAAGGAGATACCACTGTCAAAATTGCAAAACTAGAATGTTACCGGGTCAGGTATGAAAATTTAAAAATAGAAGAAGATGAAAGAATTTTTGTATTTATGGAAAGAGAATGAAATTGTTTTAGGAATAAAATGTTGTGGAGGATCCTTAAGTGAAGATGAAATTGTGTCTAAATTTTTAAGAGCTTTGCCACCGTCTTACAAAATGAAAGTGACTGCTATTAATGAGTTGAGAACAATGACTAATACATCAGTTTCTAGAGATACTTTGGTTGGAAAACTTTCTACATTTGTGCTTGAGGAGTTTGGTCCCATTGCTACTGTAAAGACTGATTTAGCTTTCAAAGAATCATCATCAACATCAACATCATCATCATCTGACAAAATTTATTGGAAATCACTTTATGCAAAAGAACTTGAAGATATGAGAAGAGAAAATGAAGAACTTGAAGAACATGAAGCACTATTTGCAAGGAAAATGCTTAAAGGTCCAGCAGGAAGTAAGTGTGAAGGTAAAGCACCTTTCAAATGTTTTAATTGGAATAAAGTTGGTCATATAGCTTCTAGGTGTCCTGATAGACATGCAAGATTAATGGAGGAAGGAAAAAGAGCATATAAGCCTAACCCTGAATATCAGAGATACATATTTAAGAAAAAAAGAGATAAGTCATGTTACTATACAGATGAAAGTATTACAAATGATTCAGATGTAGATCCAACAAATAGTAGATGATCTTTTGTTCCAATAAAAGAAGATCAATTGAAACCTATTATCAAATCGGTAGAGCAGGCAATGGTAGCAAAAAATGAAGAAAAGGATGAATGGATAATAGATAGTGGATGCTTGCATCATGTGACTATTGATAAAAGAAATGTTTTATCTTTTAGGAAATTTATGGAGGTCTAGTAAGGTTTGGAGATGATAAATATTATTTAATTAAAGGAAGAAGCACTATATCTTTGGATGGTAAGCATAATATTGCCAATGTTTATTATGTAGAAGGTTTAAAGAATAATCTTTGAGTGTTGGTTAGTTAGTGGAAAAAGGATTTGTGTTACAATTCAAGAATTGAAAATGCGAAATCATAAGCAGAACTAGATTGGAGATTGCAACTGGTAATCTGACTAGAGGTAATATCTTTCACTTGAATACGAGTGATAAGATATGTTTGATTGCACGTATTGATGAAAGTTGGTTATGGCATAAAAGACTTTGTCATGTGAATTTTGATTGCATTGTAAAAATCAATTCAACTAAGGCAATAGGGGATTTACCTAAGATTGTGAAACCTCAAAATTAGATATATAAGAAATTTCAAATGGGAAAGCAAGTTAGAGAAACATTTAAGAGCATTACTAAGAAATCCAATAATATTCTTGATTTAATTCATATTGATTTGTGCGGTCCAGCAAGAACAAGAAGTCTACAAGGTGATAGATACTTTATGCTAATAATTGATGATTATTCTAGAATATGTTGGGTTACTTTTCTCATGGAGAAATCAGAATCTTTTGGAAGTTTCAAGATATACAAGGCAATGGTAGAGAATGAAACTAGCAAGAAAATCAAATGTTTGAGATTAGATCAAGGAGGAGAATTTACATCTAGATAATTTAATGCATTCTATGAAGTGAATGGAATAAAAAGACAACTACCCTAGACACCTTAGCAGAATGGAGTTGAGGAAAGGAAGAACAAAACTCTTCTGGATGCAGCAAGAACCATGTTAATGGAAGAAAATCTACCTCATGTGTACTGGAGAGAAGCAGTGAATACAACGGTTTATACTTTCAACAGAGTTCACTTCAAAAGTGAAACCGATAAGACTCCTTATGAACTATGGTTTGGTCATATTCCTACTCTTAAGTATTTTAGAATATTTGGAAGCAAATGTTATATTAGAAGAGATGAGTATATTGGCAAATTTAATCCTAGAAGTGATGAAGGAATATTTCTTGGTTATTCATCTAAAAGAAAGGCACATAGATGTTATAATGAAAGGTTACATAAAATCATTGAGAGTACTAATGTGAAGATAAATGAATATTTTAGAGGAGATTCAAGATCTATAGAATTGACAGTTGAAATAATTATAGATCAATCGACATAAATTGCACAGATACAAAGTGAAGACCTAGTCACACCAACATCATTTGAAAACTTAATTGTGACTGAAGAATAACAACCTGTGAATGTAAATAAGAATAAACCCATGTATGTAAGATTGAATCATTAAGAGAATCAGATACTTGGAAATAAGAATAAAGGTGTTATGACTAGAGGAAGATTGGCAAATGAAGATGTATGTTTAATTTCTCAAGTTTAACCAACATTTGTTATTGAAGCATGTCACGATGAACATTGGATAAAAGCAATGGAAGATGAATTAGAATAAATTGAAAAGAACAATACTTGGACATTGGTTCTTCAGCCTAAAGACAAAAATGTAATTGGAACTAAATGGGTATATAGAAATAAACATAATGAAGATGGTAAAGTAATTAGGAACAAAGAAAGATTAGTTTGTAAAGGTTATTCACAGAAAGAAGGAATTGATTATAATGAAATATTTATACTAGTAGCCAGAATTGAGGCAGTTAGACTATTTCTTGCATTTGCAGCTTATAAGAACTATAAAGTTTATCAAATAGATGTAAAATGTGCATTTTTGAATGGACATCTAGAGGAGGAAGTTTACATTGAACAACCTAATGGATTTTCATTGACAAATAATAAGGATATGGTTTGCAGTTTAAGGAAAGCTTTATATGGATTGAAGCAAGCTCCTAGAGCTTGGTATGCTAGATTGGATAAATATCTTTTGAAGCTTGGTTACACAAAAGGTAATGCTAACAACAATTTGTATTACAAAGTTACCAATGATAATATTTTGGTTATTGAAGTATTTGTGGATGATAACATTTTTGGAGGTGAAGATGGATTATGTAAAGACTTTTGCTAACAAGATGTAGGAAGAATTTGAAATATCTATGATTGGAGAGAAAATTATTTTTAGGTTTGCAGATTTCACAAATAGATAAAGATATATTCAAATGTCAAAAAAAGTACTTGAAGAAAATTTTGAAGAAATTTGGTATGGAAAATTCCAAACCAGTAAGTACTCATATGACTACAACTAATAAATTAACATTGAAGGATGATTCAACTCCTATTAATCAGACAAGGTACAAGTCTATGATTTGAGGATCACTATATTTAACACAAACCAGACCTGATATAATGAATGCAGTATGTATTGTATCTATATTTCAAAGCAATCCTAAAGAAAATCATGAATCAATAGTTAAAAGGATTTTCTGGTACCTACAAGGCACAACAAATCTTGGTTTATGGTATCCTAAGGATGAAAATTTTGGTTTTTTGCATACACCGATGCAAATTGGGCAAGAGATGTAGATGACAAAAAGACTACCATAGGTGGTGCATTCTTTCTTGGCATAAGATTGATTTCATGGATAAGCAAGAAGCAGACTTGTACATCATTATCTACAACATAATTAGAATATGTTGCAGCAACAACTAATTGTACATGGGTATTATGGATCAAGAAAATGTTGAAGGATATAAAGGTAAAATGCAAAGAACCAATAATTATTTATTATGATAATTCAACAACAATTGATATATCAAAGAATCTTGTATTTCACTCTAAGACAAAGAATGTTTCTATTAAGTACATTTTTTTGAAAGAGAATGTTGAAAGAAATGAAGTGAAATTGGTTTATGTGAATACTAAAGAGAAAATTGTAGATATCATTACAAATCCTTTGCCTAAGGAAACATTTGAATATCTCAGAGAGTAGCTTGAATGATGAAGATTGGCATCAAACTAGCAGGGACTAGTAGAAAAATATTTTTCCGGCTTTGATGAAGGAGAGATACTTCTCAGGGGGAGTAGTTAGCTGAATGTTATGTTTTGAATTCTCAACTGCTTTGACATTTGATTTCAAAGGGGGAGAGATATCTATGGAAAATCATTATACCTTGAGGGAGAGATATACTCTTTGGATATATGCATTTTTGGGTTTGGTTTTTGTTTCTATTACAGAACTTTGTATTGATGTATCTTTGGGAGATTGTTGGTTTATTGGTTTTTGGCATTCTATTTTTGGCACTTAGATGTTTTTCCATCTAGTGTTGCCATACATGCCAAAGGGAGAGATTGTTGGTATTATGGATGACTTCATCATGTGTTGCATTGGTTTTGTCATTGAGGTCAACACTTATCTTCTTGGAGGTCTACATTGCTGATTTGGCACTATGGTTATATTGGTTTATTGTTGAACCGACATATTGTGTTCACCAGTATGGTTAGTTGATTATGCACAATCACCAGTATATGTTCACCAGCAGGTTATATGGTTCATTGGCAATGATGATAACTTAGAGATCTTTTGGTTATGTCAAATACATGGATTGGAAGTTTGGATTTGGTGTTTTGCTTATTGGTCTAATCAGATTGACGGATTTGTCTTAACCGACATATAGCTCAATGTTATGGACCGGTACTCCAGATCAAAATGACATGTTATGGAGATGGTTTATTGATTGGATAATGTGGTAAATGTATTGAGCCAACATGTTGTATCACATCAAGACTTATTTGTAATAGATTTAATTGTAATATCTTTAGTGAGCCTACCTATACATTTGGTCTTAGATTTTCTATATATGATTGTAAGATCTTATTGAAGATTAGAATAGAGGATTATGGTATGAGTGTTGGGAATATGCCTTGAATCTCCTGACCAATGTTTGGGTTAACATCACCTTTCAGGTTAGCTGTATTGAAGTTCTACTGATATCATGATGAAGTCACCTTCAGCAATTGGGTCGTCATCAGCTATCAGAGGAACAAGATGTAAGTTATGTCGATGACCAATGGAACCTCTTCCTGTGTTCGGTTATCGGGTGAGCAAGCTAGGTAGATCAGATAGTGATCAAGAATGATCCGATGGCTCTCACTATACTATGATGGGATGTAGCTCACCAATTTATTCCCATGACTTGGCCACAAGGTGGGCCTGGATCCAATGGTGGGTCTAGGAGGTAAATAAGACACTGACATGTGGCTGGCCTGAGCGACTCAAGTGAGATAATGACCAAGCAGATCAGGTTGATCTAATGATGGTCATTATGATGCGATGGGAAACTGCTCGTTAGTATATCCCTCACGACATGGAGACCAAGTGGTGGGACCTGACAGGAGAGAGTATAAGGTGAGTTAAAGGCTGAGCAGATCTAAATGATTGGATGATGATCGTAGAAGATCTGATGGTGGTTAATAGGTCACGATGGGAAATTGCTTGTGAGACTTTCCATCGTGACCCAGCAACCAAGAAGAATTTTGGGTGGATATTGAGGTCATGCTAAGATGTTAGGGAATGGACTTGAAACCAATCAAGGGGTGCCACGTGGCGGAGCACGGAAAGAGATCAAGGAAGATCAGATGACTGAGATTGCTTTCGGTGATCGGGGCATCATTAGAGATTGGAAGATCTAGTTGTTTGCTATTCTGATGGGCCAATGAGGTCATCTACTAATGATTGGAGATCGGGGTAACTTCTGAGTAATGTTTTCGATGGGCCAATGAAGAAATATCCGATTGTGGATGGCCGCCCAGACCAAAGTCCAAAAGACTTGTAGGTGGACATGTGAAATGTTTATGTCAATGTATTTGATTATGAATTGACCCGACTTCTGAATGAATGCAGGATAATAGGTTTTCCACAAGTTCATGGATGGATAGGTTGTTACTCAACAGTTACAAGGCCGGTATACAAACTGCAAGAGGAATTTTTGGTATATATATAGGTGGTCAAGGAAGTAGCTGATACGGTGGAAGTTGTAGAAGCTAAGCCAAGATGTCTGCATGTTGTGTGAACAGAGTTCTTAGAATAGAGTTGATAAAAGAGGATCTGAGTACTTTATTATAACTGTGTTGTTTACTGAATAAAGGGATCTCTTTTTGGTGCTGAGTTTTTTACTCATAAAAGTTTTCCCATGTATATTAGGTGTCTTTATCTAGTGTTCTTTTGTCTGTGTTTATCTTAATGTATTGCAAACTAAAATTAAAATACTCCCTTGCCTGATTATCCACTTAGAATTGATGATAGGAGAGTGTATTTTGCACTCTACTTTCGTTACATGTGGTATTAGAACCATTTAGTTGTGTTATCCTTGATGGGTAGGGTTGTTTTGTGTCAATTACGTTTTTCAATTGGAGTCTCGCAAAGTATTTTTTTTGCAGATTGAGATGGTCAGCAATTTTGGATGAGTGGAGATTGAGATGTTCATCGGTTCAAACTTTGAGTTGTGGAAACTCAAGATGGAAGATTTGCTAGTTGATCGAGATCTGTGGTTTTTTGTGTCTAGACAAAAACCTTTAGGCATGAGGCAAGAAGATTGGGATCTTGTAGATAGAAAAACCAAAGGCTTGATTAGACTCTATTTGGTAGACTCTAATCTATTAAATGTTCATGAGGAAAATACTACACATTCTCTATGGAAGAAAATTGGAGATATTTATCAGGGGAAATCTTTGGTAAACAAGTTGTTCCTGAGGAAGAAATTGTATTCCTTGAAGATGAATAGGGGTACATCTGTTGTAGATCATCTGAATGTTTTCAACATGATGGTTGCTTAGCTAACTTCCATAGGAGTCAAGATTAATGACGAGTATTAATGTATGCTTCTGTTATGTTCTATGCTTGACACACGGGATCATCTGGTAATGACCATTGGGAGCACAAAAACCACTTTCAAGATGGAAGAAGTGGTTCCTTCATTGCTATCAGAAGAAACACGAAGGAAATATTCTGAGATGGTCAAGGAGGCCCTTGTTGTTCATGGAAAGAAAGACGACAAGAAGTCTAAATCCAAGTCAGAGGAAAGTCCTACTCCTAGAAAGAAGTCCAAAGTGAAGTTCTAGAACTGTGGGTAGGTTGGTCACATTCAGAAGGATTACAAAGAGAAGAAGAAGAAAGGAAATAAGAATTCTTCAGATTCTTCATCTTGTGCATCCCCACAGAATGAGGATGGAGATGCCTTCTAAGCTGATTCCGCAAGACACACATTTGATGGTGTCTAGTTCAATCATGATGCCTTGTGAGACTGGGTACCATGAGTCTTTGGTAGTGATTGGGATTCATCACTTGATGGTGGATGATCTTCATGTGACTTAAGATGCTAACATCTTGAGGATTCATAAGTCCTTGGTAGAGATGTTATTTTCCTTAGTTAGGATATGTTATATTATGTTTGGGTACACTCTTGAGATGCATTTAGAGTTTTTTGACATAATATGGTTATGTTCATACAGAGCATGTAATCTCTTTGGATGAGATGTTTTAGATCATGTTTGTCATGTTTATATTCTTGATTGTGCAGTATATTGATCATATTGTTTGATACTTCATGATAATGTGGTTATGCATTTCGAGGTTGGCATGTGTTGATCAGTTATAGGTGCTCATGAATACATTGAAATAGTAGATGACGCTATTTTTCTCTTGTGGCTAGAGATGTATGTGTTGGAATGATTAATATGTCCAACTGAGATACATTCATCTATTATAACACAGTTGACATTTTAGAGTTGGGTGTAGAAGGGCATGATACAGGGTGTTGTGAAGACTTGTTTGCAATAGTATTGGGAAAGTTCTTGGTACAAAGATTTATTCACTTCTATAAAATGTTGAAACAGTTGACATTACCTATGTAGTGGGAGCTCCTTGGTGTGTATTGCATGTGGAGCTTGAGATTGTGAGTAACAAGTTGTACATGTTAATGATATCTTAAGGATATGTGTAGTTGGATGTGCTAGCACTTGTTGTGGGTGCTATTCTAGCAAGGTTTGTAATGTTGGTACATTTGGTTAGTTCTGGATCATGTTTATTTGTGTACTTGGGAGAAAGAGTTATAGTTTTCTCACTGGAAAATTTATATGTATGTCTAGTGTGTTGTTCTCAAATTCTGATTCCCCTCTTATCCCTTATAAGAAAAATAATAAGTTTGTCTGCAAATAAAGAGATCAAAGAAAAAGAACCTCAAAGCAACATATGACAAGGTTTCATGAACCTTCTACACTTTGAACTTATCCCAAGTTCAGGTGGGTATACCTTCTGTGAATAATTTCACACTTTTAAAATAGATCCATAGTAAACCAGTCCAAAACCAGTGAATCTTATCGCCTCAAACACAAACTGAAATAATGAAAGAAAGCTTATGCTTATGCTCAATATTGATCTACAAGAAATATAGCAAGAGAACTACAACTGATACCAATTCCTAATACAGGCCAGAGAGTCATCTAAATTAAACAATGATTTCACAATTAAACATCTCCATACATATCGTCACTTCAGTTTCTATCAACCCCATACATGCTTGACATATATAAGAGTCTTTCCTTATCAGACTAGACAGTGTTCATCAAATTCAAAGTCTCAAACAAAATAACATACTGACAGAGACATTCCTCGCGTATTTAATTCCTCTCCTAAAGAAGAAAGCTAAGAAACATATCTATAAAGACTGCATTACAATCCATATTCAGTTGAATAACCCTAGATTACCCAAATCAAATGAGTAAATATTTGAAAGAATGCCAGAAGACAACACAAATTCTAGGCTCAAAAGTTTATGGTCTGTAGATTGATATTCATTTTGAAAAAAATCTTACAAAACTCAGAAATATTCTCTATAATCTTAGACAAAATCCAGATAAATTTCTGCAGAGTTTATTTGCAAATTCTTGTGATCCTTTCTTACTAGTCCTGGTATCCATTTATAATAGCATGGATGCATACAAGCCTTGGACCTTTTCAAAAGGTTTGTTACAAAAAACTTCTTGTTTGAAGAAGAAGTAGCAAATCTTTTCCACTTTCTAATGGCCCCTTTCCCGCGGTTGTCATTCTACAACTTCTTCTTGAACCTTTGCATCTAGCACAAAATACTTTCTTATCCACTCCTGGTACACATCATCAACAGGCCATGAGAAGTTAAAAAAATTTCCTTTTGTCTTGGCTAATCTCTTCCAAGAGTTCCTCATTTTATTAACCTTTGAATTTAGGAAACCATAGTGTGATTTAATTTTCTCTATCTCCTCAACCATTCTGACAAATAGGGAAGTATCATATGTATTAATGATTCCCTTTATCCTTAATGATAGGTTAGCTCCTAATTCATTAAGCCATATTTGTTTGTCCTTCAATTCAGTTGGACTGGCAAAACCCACCAGGAATAATTCAAATACTTTCTTAGTGTACTCTTTCTTATACAAGTTGATCTTCCTCTCTCCATTATCTACTCCTTCTACTAACTTTTCTAGATCCTTTATCAAGTCACAAGTTGATTTGATAATGGGGTCAGTCCCCGCCTCATCATAAGATACACATATAAGTTCTAGGTCCTCCTCCCTAGGCTTCCACTTGTCCAAAATAGGCATTAGAATAGCCTTGTCTCCATTGAGCTCATTCCACATATACAAAATTTTACTCATATTGTTATACACCAATGAAGATCCCATAGTGTCAGCAAAGCTCAAAATTGTGACCCTCACTCTCTCTTCATATTTATTTGCAAACAGGGTTTGAGCCTATTTTAGCTTCTCCAACTCCTCAAGAGTGATCTCAACTGATTGGGAAGTAGAAGGTGTAGGAGAAGGTTGGAATTCAATGATAGGGCTAGTAGATCAAGGCTATATAGGAGAAGAAGAAATCATCAATGTTGAGGACTCACCTCAATGGTATTGACCTACCAATTGGCTTCTCAAATTAGCAATAATAGTGTCTCGGCTCATTACCTCTCCTTTGGCATCATTGTAAGCTTTCAGGACAGTCTCTAACTTAGTTTGGAGAACTACCTTTTCCATTGCTTCTTTCTCTGCCACTACAACACTGAACTTTGTAGTCTCTAAGACTATGCTAGTAGCCTCCACCACTCCAATATTTTGCACTCTCTTCACTATCATACCTCCAAGGTAGCTTGACTCTGGGGTATCCTTTTTCTTTTTCTTTTCATCTCTTTTCAAAGACCACATGACCAAAGAAACATTATCCTTGTTGAAGGTTACTCCTTCCATAGGCTTGGTTTCTTTCCTAATTGCCTCTAGAATGAAGGCATTTTCTATATCCCATTCAGGGAGGATGAGTACACCAACCTTTGCTACCATCTCCCTTCCTTGCTCAAGAAAGATGGTCTTAAATTCAATGACCATTTCTTGCTTTATTTCTTCCTCCACCATAGCTACATCCTTGTGGGGCTTCTCACCCTTCCTCTTCTCACATCTGGCATTAAACTTATCAATATTCTACTTCAACACAAATTGCATGAAATCTCCTGAAGTAACAAAGTTGCTATCAGCTAAGAATTCCTCACTGGCCTATTTAATGGTAGGATCTAGTTCCTAGCGTTTGAACTCATTGGTGGTTATGTTCATCTTAGCATCTTCTGGCTCTTGAGGCATTCCATCTTCTATTTCATCATAGGTATAGGCTATCTCCCCAAGACTCCTTAACTGCAACAATTTCTCAACTGTTGCCTGCTCATCTGCTATATGAATAGGGGATTGTGATGGGGAATACAAGGGCTCATTAGATTGCACTTCCTTTCCCACCCTTTGCCTCTTTGGGGATTCCTGAATGTCAATGACATCTTGTATTTTCCCCTTCCATTTTGAAGTAGAAGGTTCCCCTATTGTTGGCACCAACACACTGTACTTGGATTTTCTATGTAGAACATAGTCACCAGGAGAGATTGCTTTAGCAGATGTAGACCTAGCTAGAACTAGTCTTACCTTCTTAGAGTTGTTTTTAATCACTGGTTCCCTCTTCTCTTTCAATGTGTGCATTACATCTTCAAAATGAAGAATTAGGAATTTTTCCTTTTCCTCAAAGGGGTGAAAAGTGGATAAGGGGTCATAGCTGTTGTCAAATTGGTGCACAAAATCTAGAGCCTTCTTGTAGGCCACCCATTTTTCTTTCCTTAGCTCCTACTCATCCAAATCAAACTCATTTCTGATGAGGTCTTTAGGGAATTGGAATTGGTGATGTCTACCTTCGCATACTGCCCTCTTCCTAAACATATTGTTAAAGAAGTCTTTACAATCTGAAAATCTTGACACTGCAGTGGATAGTTGGTAGGGTTGAAAGAACTCCTCGCAACACTTCCACCCACCTTTAGTAATCACAAACTGATGTGCTACTGTTACTATAGGAAAAATGGTCCCTTTTCCTCTATTAGATATCTCTACCTCTTGCACACTACCAATCTACCTAAGGATTTCTATAATTCCTACTTTCAGTGGGACCTAATATGGCAACAAAAATGGAGTGCTTCTAAAACCATACACTCTGAAAATTGTGAAAATAGGGTACAAGTACATGTCACCCCAATTGTGAACAATTTTGATTCCTTCAGCAAACTCCTTCGGCCTAAGAAACTCCAAAAGAGCTTTAGGGACCCTTGGATTCTCTGAGCATAAAAGAATTTTGATCTTGGATGCAAATCACTTATCAAACTTTAAGTAGCTAGCATCTTCCCTGTCCCATGACAACACTGTGCTCCATAATTGAACTGGCATTTTCTCCCCATCCTTTTCTTTCACCAGATCCATTCCATTGGCAAAGTAGTCACCACCCTTGAATAGAAACAGATGCATGAGAAGGGAGTACCATCCAAAAGGCCTATCGACCTTACCATTCTTTATCCCTATCAAGCCTTCATGGATTGCATCAGTAGTATAGGGGGCATAATCAAATGTAACTGCGAGAGAAGGATTTAAAATTTGAGCTATCATTAACATGTAATGAGTTGGCATGTTCACTTCAGCATCCTCTCCAAAAATCTGGCAAAGTGGCCAGTATAATCCTTTAGCTCTAAGAGTGAACAAATTTAAGGAGAAAGGCTCCATGGTATTAGGTCCTACAATAGTCAATCCACCTATTTTAACAAAGAATTCTTTAAGAGGCCCATTTCTAAGATGATACCTCTATGCATTGTAGACCTGAGCCAATGATTTAAAATTAATGGGCTCTAAATAATTGGACACCTCACTGAGCCCAAATAAATTTTTGAACTCATCATCATTTATTTCAATGAGGGATTTTCCATTTATATCCCGAACACTTTTGGTAACAGGGTCATAGTTGTGTGCAATCTGAGTTAGGAGATCCACATCCATGAACACTCCAGGGACCACCAATTTACCCACATCAACTCCCAAATACTATTCATGTGGACTGGGGAGTGTCTCATACTAAATCCAACCTTGAATAAACCCAAACTAGACAACCCCATCTATGGGTCTCTCAGCCAATTACCCTTGTCATACAATCCTTCTGCTATTCTTAGGTGAGGAGCCTTGGGCACTAATTCTTTAATCTTAGCTACTACGTTTGTGGACATAGACAACTATTCTAGGAAATCATCACAAATTGCTCTCTCCTGGTAATTAACTTTCCCTATGAAGTCCCTTTTGGGTGCCATCTCAATGATATGCAAGTAATTCAATTACTAATCACAACAATTCTTTAACAAAACAAAACCACAATTCAATCAAACTTTCAAGTAACTGGTAAGCAAGATACAAGAAAACCTATTCTCGGCCTGAAGAACTCTGCTCTGCACCAGCTTTTTTGCAACAACTCTTTAAAATGATGCCTACATTCAATTGATGTGAGCGTATATATGGAAATCAGGTTCTTAACTATGACATTAACACCACATGCTTCAACCATCACCTCAGAATTGAATTCATGAATGAATTCAAAAATTTGGCTCCAACAGATCACAAAATGTCTATGTTTCTATCACTTTCTTGTTTTGCCATTTCACAAATCCTAAAATCCATTCTTCTTCATCAAGCAAAATCATGCCAACTATTAGATCCAATGAAACTTGCATGACTTTTACTTTATTGACTATTCTTCGTCGAGTGATAGGCTTAGATCTCTTTTGCCATTTCACGAAAGCTAAACATCATGCACATTCACCCAGCGAAACCATGCGGGCTATCCGATCAAAAGGAACTTGATTGATCTTTACTTTCAATCCTTACCACCTCATGGAGCAACTTTCCCTTTCACCATTTCATGAAGCATAAAACCTGTGCATCCTTGGCTTGTGAAATAGTGCAAGTCATCCGATCAAAAGGAAATTGATTGGTAGTTATCATCATCTTTCCTAGATGCTGGAGCCAATTTCCATTTTGCCATTTCGTGAAGGTTAAATCTCAGTTACTTTTATCTTGGGAAACTACGTGGGCGGTCTGATCAAATAGAACTTGATTGGTCTTTATCTTTAGTGAAAACTTGGATGTTGGACCCACTTCCGCCTTTTGCCACTTCACGAATGGTAACTCACGGGCATCTTAGGGCTGCAAAATCATGCGCACCTTTAGATTAAAAGGAACCTGCTCACTGGTTAAGATCTTGATTAAAAATTAAAAACTTAGGGAAGACTTAGAAAAATAATGCGCTGCTAGACCCACCTAGGAGGAAATAAGAAAGGGGGCGGGACACTTCTCACAACAAACGGACCCTTCTTTAAGTGAATAAAGTAACATAGAATTAGAAGGAGAGGGTTTTTCTCAGACACTGAAGCGATTAAGACTTAAACCCTAAACCCTCTTTGGACCTAAAGAAATTAGAGATAACAAGGCCATACCAAACTCAAAAATTTCATAGACTTAGCCAATTATGGGACAAGAATACCCTTTTTTTAAGTAGTGATAACAACGGCTCTCACTAGGGATTGTTGATCGCAAGATCAACAAAAGAATTCAGAAACTCTCTGGAGAAATAGACCAAACACAAGCCCAAAAACAACAACTAAAGAAAACCCAAATATATACAAATAAGGACCTACTGTGCATGGACATCAAAAGAAGTAATGTTTCAGGAATTGTCCATGCACTGGAAATTCCTATACTTCATCATTCATATTCTTCAAAAAATATGAGTCCTTTCCATTTAGATCACAGAGCACAAAGGGGCTGATCCACAGTGACTCAAATTTTTTATGCTTTCCCTTATCCTATCCTTTCGTATTCCATTGAAGGATTACATCACCAATTTGGAACTTTCTCAATGAGGTTCTCTTGTCGAATAAGTATTTGGACTGCAACTGGATCTTTAGATTCCTCTTGTGGGCCATAGTTCTAATTTCTTCAACTTCCACTATCTGAATCATCCGGTCTTCCATAGGGTTAGATAATTCCATGTCCTTAGCTCAAAGGAACTTGTATACTAGAAGCAAATTATTGAGAGGCACCCTGGATTGTTTTCCATAAACTAATTCAAAAGGTGAGACCACAATAGCCTTTTTGACAGTAACCCTGTTAGCCCATAAAGCCAAATTAACTTTTGGTCCCAAGACCTTTTATTCTCTTCCAGGATTTTCTTGATAATATTCAAGAGGCTCTTGTTAGTAGATTCAGCTTGCCCATTACCCTAAGGATGATAAGGTGAAGAGTAAGACATGATTATTCCATGACTAGTGCAAAATTCAACAAACTCTTCTGACCTGAAGCTCATGGTATTATCCATTACTAGTTTTACAAGGACTCCAAATCTAGTTATAACATTATCCATCAGAAATTCTATAACAACCTTACTTGTGGCTCTCCTGGTGGGTATAGCTTTAATCAATTTAGTAAAATAGTCAATAGCTACTATAATCCACCTATGACCTCTTCTTGATTTCTCAACAATATCTCCAATAAAATCAATGCCCCATTGGACAAAAGGGGCTTCAACTATGACTAGGTTGAGGGTAAAGCTCCTTCATACTTCAATTTGGATGAAAAATTCTGGCATGGTTCATATCTCCTGACATATTCATGGGCATCTTTAAACAAAGTAGGCCAATAGTACCCAGCCCAAACTATCTTACCAGAAGTTGTCTTAGCAGAGTAATTACCTTCACACACTCCATCATACATTTCAGTTAACACTCTCTTATCCTAGGATTCATCCAAACACATTAGTAATGCTCCATCTCTATTCCTCCAAACTAGATCACCCCGAACAAGGACATATTTCTATGACTTCAACTTCAGAGTTCTTCTGTAATTATGTGTCATTCCTTTTGAAAAATGTTGCATGCCTTAAAAAATGTATTATCTTTGAGTACGAGGGCTGTTTTTCAATATTGGTGACCAGGATGTTCTCAACTTCAACATTATTTATTTCAACATGAAGAAGGGTTGACTCAGCCATGAGAGTGGCAAGGCCTAAACCTCTCACCAATTTGGTGATCTTTATTTCCAAATCAAACTCCTGGATTCTGTTTATCCATTTGCATCTCTTACCTATGACCTCAAACTGGGATAAGATGTCTTTGACAATAGCATGTGGGACATATGCAACTACTTATGCATTTACAAGATATGGTCTGAAAGCCTTGATAGCTTTGACCAAAGCATATGCTTGCTTCTCCATGATTTCATATTTTAATCCTGTAGCCTATAAATATTTTCTATAGAAAGCTATAGTATGTTCATATCCTTCATTATCCTTTTGTAATAGAACTATAGCCACTGTATGATATGAAGCAAAAGAAAACAAAGAGAAAAACTTACTATAATCAGGGGATTTCAACACTGGTGCCTCCTAAATAGCCTTTTTTATCTCAACAAAAGCCTTTGAAGCTTCTTGATCCCAATAGAATTTTGTATCCTTTTTAAGCAGTTTAACAATGGGCTTGACAATCTTTGCAAAATTTGCATTAAATCTTCTAACAAAATTAACTTTGCCCAAGAAAGATTGGATACCTTTAACATTCTTTGGTTGAGGCACATTGTTTATTGCCTCAATTCTTTCAGGGTCTATTCTTACTCCTTCTTTAGAGACAATATGCCCTAGCAACTTTCCTTTAGTAACAACAAAATGACACTTCTTAGGACTTAAAGATACCCTAAATTCCAAAGTCTTACTGAAAACCTATTCTAAATGTCCACAGTGGTCATCCACTCTTTTGGAAAATCATGTCAAATCATCCTGATATACTACCATGATAATATTGATGAATTCTTTGAAAGCTACATCCATTGCCCTCTAAAATGTAGCTCTAGCATTGTTCAAACCAAAAGGCATTCTGACATAAAGATAAGTTCCCCAAGGGGTGGTGAAAGCGGTTTTGAATTGTTCTGATTCCTTTACCAACACCTAGTTATATCCTAAGAACCCATCCATCATTGACAATAGTTCACAGCCAGTCACTCTTTGTAACATAGCTTCCATATTAGGAGAAGAATAATTATCCTTCAAGGAAGCAACATTCAGGTTCCTAAAGTCAACACAGAGTCTTATGTCCCCATTTTTCTTTCTCACTAGGACCAAATTTGACACCCATGAGGAATGCCTTATAGGCTTAATAATTCCCCCTTCCCTTTATTTGGTTAGTTCTTGCTACCACTTTGATTCTAGCAAGGGGTTAATAGGTCTTTGCTTTTGTCTAAAAGGCTTAGTGTTTGGAAGCAAAGGGACTTCATGCTGAAACAAATCCTGTCTATACACCATTAGATCTTCATAAGACCAAGCAAATACATGCTTATACTTCTTTAATAAATTAATGAGATTCACTCTGACATGATGAGGCAATGTTTTTTCAATATATACCAACTTAGGGGATGATTTTGTCCCTAAGTTTACTTCCTCTAACTCATCAAGCTTAGTGGTTGATTGCTGGTGCAGATGACTATCACTGTAATTGAACATACCTTCAAGCTCTACCAACCCTTTAGGTATTTCATTAGTCTCTAATTGAACCAAGTCATTCCCAAATACAGTTTCTTTGTTGTCAACCACTTCCACCAAGGCATTGCAGTCAATTTTTTGCCCATCATAGTCATCAATGCACTGTATAAACTGGAGAATATCTTCCTCATCATTAAACACTTGCCAATTATATACATTGTCAGGAATGGAAGGCCTAGCTTTTACTTCAACTATGGATATACTAGTTAGTGTTGCATCATCATTCTTTAATGCAACATTTGCTAAGAAGTTTGCCATGATATTTTTGGATCTTACTATCCAATTTATATAGAATGCACTAAAATGCTCAATGACATCCCATACTACATGCTTATCTTTTCAATCTATCATTCTTAGATGCATACCTGGCCCTAACTTGAGAGACAACAAATTCTGAGTCTCCTAATACTTTTAACAATTGAATTCCATGCCTTTTTGTAACTTCAAGCCCCAATAGCAAGGCTTCATATTCAATAGTATTATTTGTACATTGGAAGGCTGACAAGAAGGAATACTTGAAAGTCATACTTGATGGGGATACAAAGAGAACTCCTACTCCAGACCCTTCTTTAGACCAAACTCCATCAAAATAGATTTGCCACAAACCATGTTGTTGAGATTCTAATCAGTCACAATGGAGTCAGTATTCTTCAATTGGGGTAATATTGGTTGTAACCTAAAATTATCAAGATCCACATCAATCATACAGTTGAGCATGTTAGGATCTACTTTCTCAATTACCCTAAGGGCACATGGTTCTCTGTATAATTTGACTTGATTCCCATTAATTGGGATGGTGGCATATGCCAAATCCAACTGAACATTTCCACCTACTATTGTAGCCCACTGCCTAGATAATAACATGCCATAATGAGGCTTGGTGTCAGTTACAATAACATCCATCTTATATGTCACTTCAGCGAATGCTGCTATCTTGACTTCAACATCTCTCATTGTACCTATCATAGGCACTTCTCTGATATCCATAGTATATCATTTCCCATACACTGTACTCATTGACAGTCCTAATTCTTTCATAACACCATAAGGCATTACATTAGCAGCTGCACCATAATCTAACATACAATTTTTGATCACTCGGTTATTCACTAACAGAGTAACATAAAAGGATCTTCCTGTGAGGGTTCTTGGGTAATAGTTGTTCCAACATATACCTTTTGGGTTTGGAACTCCTGATCCTTTTCATCTTTAATTGAACTGGTAGGTAGAACTATGTTACTATCAGATATGTTAGAAAATAAAGACAAAGCAACTTCTCTATGTTCCTTTATTTTCAATAATTCTATCAATGGGATTGTAACTTTCATTTGGGTAAGAGCTTGAGCCATACCAAATGTGGAATTACTGCTCAATTCAGTATTAGCTTTAGCTTTTTCAGCCTTAGGCTGACTTTCCTTCTTTGTTGTGGTAGCTCCTTGTGTATCATTTGTAGCTTTATCATCTGTACCCTTGGGTACTTCTTTAACTTGATCTTTCTTCTCTTGACCAGCTTGACGCAAAGTAGCACTACTTGCTGCTTTCTTCTAGGATACCTCTTTTATAAACATAGAAATAGGTTCACCTTGATTGTTATGCCTTTTAGTGCTCCTTAAGTTGTAATTGTGCTTGGCCTTGGCTATAGTAGCCTTAGTGATATTTTTCACTTCCTCATCATTAGGCCTCCTGAGATAAACTTCTTCATCTTTGATAGTTACCACATTCAAAGTGGGATGCCAATCAAGTGTTAGTTGTCCTTGGTAGGACCTTTTATTATCTAGCACATCATAATCACTAAATTCACTTTGTAAAGACTCCACATCACTTTCTATGATAGTTTCAAACATATTAATATTAGGCTTAGCCTCTTGTCTCATGGATTCTTCAAGGGCTTCAGTTATAGCACATTGATGAGGAGAATGTGGCCCATCACAAGCAATACACCAAGGAGTGTTCTCTATGTTATGAACATTTTTTCCTTTTAAAGGATTAGGGGTATCTTGGCTCTAAGTATTTTTTGGCTTTTCATTATGAGGTTTACCATCCTTCCAGGTGGTGTTGTAAGGCATATCATGCAAGTAGGGAGGTATGTCTTTCTAGTTATAATGGGGTTTATCATTTTTGCTCAGCTTGGCAGTCAAATCTTTCATAGCAGTCACTAACTTCTCTATTTTATCTTCTTCTTTAGCAACTTTGTTAGGTTGTTGTTTTGTTTCCTACCATAGCCTACCATCAATTCTTCTTCCTAATTTTCTAGATGCTTTTCTATTGCTCTCTACATTGATAGCAATTTTAAATGCATCTCTAAGGCTATGTGGATTTTTATACCTAAAAATATAAGCCACTTTGGAATCAAATGCATTGTAATAAGTGTTCAGGCACATGTTGTCATCTAATCTCATTACCTGATTTAACCTATGCATTGCTTTCTAAAATCTAGCATTAAAATCAGTGACTATTTCATTATCAGACTTTCTGATATTGTTAAACTCATTAAGCATGAAGCTCACATTTGTTTTCTCACCATACTGTTCCTAAAAGAAATTTTTAAAATCCTCCCAAGACCCAATATTGTTCACAGGAAGACCTCTATACCAGTCTCTTGCATCATCTGCTAAAGACTGTACAAATAGTTTCATGATGACATCTTCATTCACAATTTCATAATCATTAATCAAGTCACCAAAATATTTTAAGTGCTCCTCTGCACTAATTGCATTATTTCTAGCAAACTTATGAGGTCTATCTCTTAGCTCAATAGGAACATGGTAAGGGTACCCTAGGATTCCATCAAAAAAGAACTACCTATACAGTTCTAAGTTAATAGGTCATCTTTGGAATGGGTTAATAGCATGGTTATTACCCATGTTCATTCTTACATTAGGGCCCTAAGTTGGAGAGATCTGATTACCTTGGTTAGTACCAGAGGCTTGATTAGCTGTTGCAATGCTAACAAGCAAAGTTGGCTGAATTTTAACAGGAGGGAGTGGGATTTGCTGAGGAACAGGTTTATTATGATCCACTGAAGTAAATGTGATGGGGGTGCTTTTAGATAGCTAATCTTCCTTTTGACTTCTTGATTAGCTGCTTCTAATTCAGCCTTTTCTAATTTCATTCATAAATCTTCCTTCTCATTTCTCATCCTCTCCATCTCCCTTTCATGTGTTGAAAGCTTGTGCGAGATCTCCACTGTAGTCTTAGATCTAGACCGATCTTCCATGCATTTCTGCTTTCCTTTATCAACATCATTTCTAGTATGCTGTGGGTCACTAGGAACTTCCTTACTTACTTGAACTACTGACTTATATGCTAGTTTGGCCTTGGGAATTAGGATTTCTCTAATCACAGGACCTTCATCTTCACTCTTAGCCTTTTCTTAGGCAAGCAACTTGAGGTCAGCAATTTTTCTTAGGAGTCTGTCTCTCTCCATCAACTTTGCTTTTACTTCTCTCTCCTTATTTGCTTCTTTTTGTGCACTTCAGGAGATCAAATGATGGACTCTCCTGTTCAGGTCCTCTATTTCCTAGGATACCTTATCTTCATGAGGGAAGATTTCTTCAGAGTCTGAGATATTGAATTGATCAATATCAATTAAACTAATATTTCCATCAATTGTTCTATGTATGGAATCTCTGACTATGTTTGAACTAGTTATGTCTTTCCCAAAAAAACTAGCATGGGATATCCATTGATTTGAAAAATGGACATCTTCTACATTCCTAAATAAACCAGAATGGAAACCTAGAACATCATTCTCAGATTTGCGGGAAGATGAATTTGAATTTGCATAAATAGGTCTTTTAGGTATCTTACCTGTATTGGTGCTTTTCTGCACCCAAGAAACATTTGATGCTTCATGAATGACTAATCTTTTCTGACCTCTACATGACTGTTTAGGTAATCCTTCCTACAACATCTCATGAGGATGCTTCTTCATGAAAGATTGAGTTTTTTTCCTCCCTGCATTATGCTTGTTTCCTTAAAGAAATTCAATTCTTTCAAAGGACTGGTTAAGATTATCAGAGTTGCCATTTAGTTGTGTTATCCTTGATGGGTAGGGTTGTTTTGTGTCAATTATGTTTTATAGTGGGAGTCTGGCAAAGTATTTTGTTTGTAGATTGAGATGGCAAACAACTCTAGACAAGTGGAGATTGAGATGTTCATCGGTTCAAACTTTGAGTTGTGAAAACTGAAGATGGAAGATTTGCTAGTTGATCAAGATCTGTGGTTTTTTTATTTGGACAAAAACCTTCAGGTATGAGGCAAGAAGATTGGGATCTTGCAGATAGAAAAGCCAAAGGATTGATTAGACTCTATTTTCTAGACTTTGTTCTATTAAATTTTCATGAGGAAAGGACTGCACATTCTCTATGGAAGAAACTTGGAGATATTTATCAAGGGAAATCTCTGGTAAACAAGTTGTTCCTAAGGAAGAAGATGTATTCATTGAAGATGGATGAGGGTACATGTATTGTAGATTATCTGAATGTTTTCAACATGATGGTTTCTCAGTAGACTTCTGTAGGAATCAAGATTGATGACGAGTATCAATGTATGCTTCTGTTATGTTCTATGCCTAACACATGGGATCATCTGGTAATGGCCATTGGGAGCACAACAACCACTTTCAAGATGGAAGAAGTGGTTGCTTCATTGCTATCAGAAGAAACATGAAGGAAATCTTCTAAGATGGTCAAGAAGGCCCTTCTTGTTCATGTCAAAATAGAGGACAAGAAGTCTAAATCCAAGTCAAAGGAAAGTCCTACTCCTTGAAAGAAGTCCAAAGTGAAGTGCTAGAACTATGGGCAAGTCGGTCACATTCAGAAGGATTACAAAATGAAGAAGATGAAAGGAAATAAGAGTTCTTCAAATCCTTCATCTTGTGTGTCCCCACAGAATTAGGATGGAGATGCCTTCTAAGATGATTTCGCAAGACACACATCTGATGGTGTCTAGTTCAATCATGATGCCTTGTGAGACTAGGTACCATGACTCTTTGGTAGTGATAGAGATTCATCACTTGATGGTGGATGATCTTCATGTGACTGAAGATGCTAACATCTTAAGGATTCATAAGTCCTTGGTAGAGATGTTGTTTTCCTTAGTTTGGATGTGTTATATTATGTTTGGGTACACTCTTGAGATGCATTTAGAGTTTTTTGACATAATATGGTTATGTTCATATAGAGCATGTAATCTCTTTGGAAGAGATGTTTTAGATCATGTTTGTCATGTTTATATTCTTGATTGTGAAGTTGGAATTTTGACAATGATCTAGATTTTGTTTCTGTATTTTGAGTACATTGATCATATTGTTTGATACTTCATGATAATGTGGTTATGCATTTGGAGGTTGGCATGTGTTGATCAGTTACAGGTGCTCATGGATACATTGAAATAGTAGATGATGCTATTTTTCTCTTATGGCTAGAGATGTATATTTTGGAATGATTAATATGTCCAAATGAGATGCATTCATCTATTATAACATAGTTGACATTTTAGAGTTGGGTGTAGAAGGGCATGAGATAGGGTGTTGTGAAGACTTGTTTGCAGCAGTATTGGGAAAGCTCTTGGGACAAAGATTTATTCACTTCTATGAGATGTTGAAACGGTTGACATTACCTGTGTAGTGGGAGCTCCTTTGTGTGTATACCATGTGGAGCTTGAGATTGTGAGTAACAGGTTGTACATGTTAATGATATCTTAAGAATATGTGTAGTTGGATATGCTATCACTTGTTGTGGGTGCTATTCTAGCTATTTTTTTAATGTTGGTACATTCATTTAGTTTTGGATCATGTTTTTTTATCTAATCGAGAGAAAGCGTTGTAGTTTTCTCACTGGAAAACTTCTATGTATGTCCAGTGTGTTGTTCACAAATTTTGATTCCCCTCTTATCTCTTATAAGAAAAATAATAACTCTGTCTGCAAATAAAGAGATCAAAGAAAAAGAACTTCAGAGCAACATATGAAAAGGTTTTATGAACCTTCTACACTTTGAACTTATCCCAAGTTCAAGTGGGTATACCTTTTGTGAATAATTTCACACTTTAAAATAGATCCATAGTAAACCAGTCCAAAACCAGTGAATCTTATTGCCCCAAACACAAACTAAAATAATGAAAGAAAGATTATGCTCATGTTCAGGATTGATCTACAAGAAATATAGCAAGAGAACTACAACTGATATTAGTGCCTAATCTAGGCCAAAGAGTCATCTAAATTAAACAATGATTTCACAATTAAACATCTCCATACATATCATCACTTTGATTTCTATCAACCCCATACATGCCTGACATATATAAGAGTCTTTCCTTATTAGACTAGATAGTGTTCATCAGATTCAAAGTCTCAAACAATATAACATATTGACAGAGATATTCCTTGCGTATTTAATTCCTCTCCTAAAGAAGAACGCTAAGAAACATATATATAAAGATTGCATTACAATCCATATTCAGTTGAATAACCCTAGATTATCCAAATGAAAGCAATAAATATTTGAAAGCACACCAGAAGACAAAACAAATTCTAGGGTCAAAATTTTATGGTCTGTACATTGATATTCATTTTGAAAAAAATCTTACAAAATTTAGAAATATTCTCTATGATCTTAGACAAAACCCAGATAAATTTGTGTAGAGTTTCTTTACAAATTCTTGTGATCCTTTCATACTAGTCCTAGTGTCCATTTATAATAGCATGGATGTATACAAGCTTCAGACCTTTTCAAAAGGTTTGTTACAACAAACTTCTCATTTGGACAAGAAGTAGAAAATCTTTTCCACTTTCTAACGGCCCCTTTCCCATGGTTGTCATTCTGTGGCTTCTTCTTGAACCTCTTCATCTAGCACATCATACTATCTTCTCCACTCCTACTACACATCATCAGGAAGCCATGAGAAGTTAAAAAATTTCCCTTTTGTCTTGGCTAATTTCTTCTAAGAGTTCCTCATTTTATTAACCACTGAATTTAGGAAACCGTAGTGTGATTTAATTTTCTCTATCTCCTCAACCATTCTGACAAATAGGGAGGTATCATATGTATTAATGATTCCCTTTATCATTAATGATAGGTTGGCTCATAATTCATTAAGCCATATTTGTTTGTCCTTCAATTGAGTTGGACTGGAAAAATCCCCTGGGAATAATTCAATTACTTGCTTAGTGTACTCTTTCTTATACAGGTTGATCTTCCTCTCTACATTATCTACTCCTTCTGCTAACTTTGCCAAATCCTTTATCAAGTCACAAGTGGATTTGATAATGGGGTCAGTCCCTGCCTCATCATAAGATACACATATAAGTTCTAGGACATCCTCCCTAGCCTTCCACTTGTCCAAAATAGGCATTAGAATAGCCTTGTCTCCATTGAGCTCATTCCACATACCCAAAATTTTACTCATATTGTTATACACCAATGATGATCCCATAGTGTCAACAAAACTCACAATTGGGGCCCTCACTCTCTCTTCATATTTATTTGCAAACAGGGTTTGAGCCTATTTTAGCTTCTCCAACTCATGAGTAGTGATCTCAACTGTTTGGGAACTAGAAGGTGCAGGAGAAGGTGGGAATTCAATGATAGGGCTAGTAGATGGAGGTTGTGTAGGAGAAGAAGCAATCATCAATGTTGAGGACTCACCTTAATGGTATTGACCTACCAATTGTCTTCTCAAATTAGCAATAATAGTGTCTCGACTCATTACCTCTCCTTTGGCATCATTGTAAGCTTTCAAGACAATCTCTAACTTAGTTTGGAGAACTGCCTTTTCCATTGCTTTTTTCTCTACCATTGCAACACTGAACTTTGCAGTCTCTAAGACTGTGCTAGCAGCCTCCACCACTCTAGTATTTTGCACTCTCTTCACTATCATACCTCCAAGGTAGCTTGACTCAGGGGTATCCTTTTTCTTTTTTTCTTTATCTCTTTTCAGAGAGCACATGACCAAAGCAACATTATCCTTGCTAAAGGTTACTTCTTCCATAGGCTTGGTTTCTTTCCTAACTACCTCTAGAACCAAAGCATCTACTAAACCCCATTTAGGGAGGATGAGTACACTAGCCTTTGCTACCATCTCCCTTCCTTGCTCAGGAGTGATTGTCTTAAATTTAGTAACCATTTCTTGCTTTATTTCTTCCTGCACCATAGCTACATCCTTGTGGGTCTACTCACCCTTCCTCTTCTCACATCTGGCATTAAACTTATCAATATTCTACTTCCACACAAATTGCATGAAATCTCCTGAGGTAACAAAGTTGCTATCAGCTAAGAATTCGTCACTAGCCTATTTAATGGCAAGATCTAGTTCCTGGCCTTTGAACTCATTGGTGGTTATGTTCATCTTAGCATCTTCTAGCTCTTGAGGCATTCCATCTTCTATTTCATCATAGGTATAGGCTATCACCCCAAGACTCCCTAACTGCAACAATTGCTCAGCTGCTGCCTACTCATCTCCTATATGAATAGGGGATTGAGATGGAGAATACAAGGGCTCATTAGATTCTACTTCCTTTCCCACCCTTTGCCTCTTTGGGGATTCCTGAATGTCAATGACATCTTGTATTTTCCCCTTCCATTTTGAAGTAGAAGGTTCCCCTATTGTTGGCACCAACACACTATACTTGGATTTTCTATGTAGCACATAGTCACTGGGAGGGATTGCTTTAGCAGATGTAGACCTAGCTAGAACTATTCTTGCCTTCTTAGGGTTGTTTTTAATCATTCCTTCCCTCTTCTCTTTCAATGTTTGCATTACATCTTCAAAACAAAGAATTAGTAATTTTGCTTTTTCCTCAAAGGGATGAAAACTAGATAAGGGGTCATAGCTGGGGTCGACTTGGTGCACAAAATTTAGAGCCTTCTTGTAGGCCACACATTTTTCTTTCCTTAGCTCCTGCTCATCCAAATCAAACTCATTTCTGATGAGGTCTTTAAGGAATTGGAATTGGTGAGGTCTGCCCTTGCATACTGCCCCCTACCTAAATATAACATTAAAGAAGTCTTCAGGGTCTGAAAACCTTGACACTGTAGTGGATAGCTGATATGGTTGAAAGAACTCCTAATAACACTTCCACCCACCTTTAGTAATCACAAACTGATGTTCTATTGTTAGTGTAGGGAAAATGGTCCCTTTTCCTCTATTAGATAGCTCTACCTCTTGCACACTCCCAATCCTTTTCTTTCACCATAATTGAACTGGCATTTTCTCCCCATTCTTTTCTTTCACTTGATCCATTCCATTGACAAAGTAGTCACCACCCTTGAATAGAAACAGATGCATGAGAAGGGAGTACCATCCAAAAGGCCTAGCCACTGTACCATTCTTTATCCCTATCAAGCCTTCATGGATTGCATTAGTAATATAGGGGGCATAATCAAATGTAACTACTAGAGAAGGATTTAAAATTTGAGCTATCATTTACATGTAATGAGTTGGCATGTTCACTTCAGGATCCTCTCCAAAAATATAGCAGAGTGACTAGTATAATCCTTTAGCTCTAAGAGTGAACAAATTTAAGGAGAAAGGCTCCATGGTATTAGGTCCTACAACAGTCAATCCACCTATTTTAACAAAGAATTCTTTAAGAGGCCCATTTCTAAGATGATTCCTCTATGCATTGTAGACCTGAGCCAATGATTTAAAATTAATGGGTTCTAAATAATTTGACACCTCACTAAGCCCAAATACATTTCTAAACTCATCATCATTTATTTCAATGAGGTTTTTCCCATTTATATCCCTAACACTTTTGGTAACAGGGTCATAGTTGTGTGGAATCTGAGTTAGGAGATTCACATTCATGAACACTCTAGGGACCACGAATTTAGCCACATCTAACTCCCAAATACTATTAATGGGGGCTTGGGAGTGTCTCATACTAAATCCAACCTTGAATAAACCCAAATCAGACAACCCTATCTGTGGGTGTCTCAGCCAATTACCCTTGTCATACAATCCTTCTCCTATTCTCGGGCGAGGAGCCTTAGGCACTAATTCTTTAACCTTAGCTCCTACGTTTGTGGACATAGATAACTGTTCCAGGAAATCATCACAAATTTCTCTCTCTTGGTAATTAACTTTCCCTATGAAGTCCCTTCTGGGTGCCATCTTAATGATATGCAATTAATTCAATTACTAATCACAACAATTCTTTAACAGAACAAAACCACAATTCAATCAAACTTTCAAGTAACTGGTAAGCAAGATACAAGAAAACCTATTCTCGGTCTGAAGAACTTTGCTCTGCACTAGCTTTTTCACAACAACTCTTCGAAATGATGCCTACATTCAACTGATGTGAGCATATATACCGCAATTGGGTTCTTAATTGCAACATTAACACCACATGCTTCAACCATCACCTTAGAATTGAATTCACAAATGAATTAAAAAAATTCGCTTCAATGGATCACAAAATTTATCTGTTTCTATCACTTTCTTGTTTCACCATTTCACGAAGCCTAAAATTCGTGCTTCTTTATCAAGCAAAATCACACCAACAATTAGATCCAATGAAACTTGCTTGACTTTTACTTCATTGACTATTCTTCATCTGGCGACAGGCTTAGATCTCTTTCACCATTTCGTGAAAGCTAAACATTGTGCACATTCACCCAATGAAACCACATGAGCCATCTGATCAAAAGGAACTTGATCGATCTTTACATTCAATCCTTACCACCTCATGGAGAAACTTTCCCTTTCACCATTTCATGAGGCATAAAACTTGTGCATCCTTGGCTTGCAAAATAGTGCGACCTATCCAATCAAAAGGAACTTGATTGGTACTTACCATCATCTTTGCTGGATGCCAGAGCCAATTTTTTTTTTGCCATTTTGTGAAGGTTAAATCTCAGTCACTTTTATCTTGCAAAACCATGCGAGCCATCTAATCAAATAGAACCTGATCGGTCTTTATCTTTAGTGAAAACCTGGATGTCGGACCCACTTCCACCTTTCACCACTTCACAAATGGTAACTCACGGGCATCATAGAGCTATGAAATCACATGCACCTTTATATTAAAAGGAACCTGCTCACTGGTTAAGAGCCCAATTACAAATTAAAACCTCTGGAAAGACTTAGAAAAATAATGCGCTGCTAGACCCACCTAGGAGGAAATAAGAAAGGGGGGGGGACACTTCCCATGGCAAATGGACCCTTCTTTAAGTGAATAAAGTAACACAAAATTAGAAGGAGAGGGTTTTTCTCAGACACTAAAGTGATTAATACTAAAACCCTAAACCCTTTTTGGACCTAAAGCAATTAGAGGTAACAAGGCCATACCAGACTCAAAAATTTCATAGACTTAGCCAATTATGGGACAAGAATACCCATTTTTTAAACAATGATAACAGCAGCTTTGACTGGGGATGGTTGATCACAAGATCAACACAAGAATTCAAAAACTCTCTGGAGAAACAGACCTAACACAAGCCCAAAAACAACAACTAAAGCAAACCCAAATATATACAAATGAGGAGCTACTGTGCATGGACATCAAGAGAAGTAATATTTTAGGAATTGTCCATGCATTGGAAATTCTTGTACTTCATCATTCATATTCTTCAAAAAATATGAGTCCTTTCCATTCAGATCACAGACCATAGAGGGGCCGATCCACAGTGACTCAATTTTTTTATGCTTTCCCTTATCCTATCCTTTTGCATTCCATTGAAGGATTACATCACCAATTTGGAACTTTCTCAATGAGGTTCTCTTGTCGAATAAGTATTTGGACTGCAACTAGAACTTTAGATTGCTCTTGTGGGCTAGAGTTCTAATTTCTTCAACTTTCACTATCTGAATCATCCGGTCTTCCATAGGTTTAGATAATTCCATGTCCTCAGCTCGCAGGAAATTATATACTAGAAGCAAATTATTGAGAGGCACCCTAGATTATGTGCCATAAACTAATTCAAAAGGTGAGACCCCAATAGCCCTTTTGACAGTAACCTTGTAAGCCCATAAAGCCAATTTTAACTTTTGGTCCCAAGACCTTTTGTTCTCTTCCAGGATTTTCTTGATAATATTCAAGAAGCTCTTGTTACTAGATTCAGCTTGCCCATTACCCTAAGGATGATAAGGTGAAGAGTCACACATGATTATTCCATGACTAGTGCAAAATTCAACAAACTCTTCTGACCTAAAGCTCATGGCATTATCCATTACTAGTTTTATAGGGACTCTGAGTCTAGTTATAACATTATCCATTAGAAAGTCAATAAAAACCTTACTTGTGGCTCTCCTAGTGGGTATAGCTTCAATCCATTTAGTAAAATAGTCAGTGGCTACTATAATCCACCCATGACCTCTTCTTGTTTTCTCAACAATCTCTCCAATAAAATCAATGCCCCATTGGATAAAAGGGGCTTCAAATGTGACTGGGTTGAGGGGTAAAGCTCCTTCATAATTTAATTTGGATGAAAACTTCTAGCATGGGTCACATCTCCTGACATATTCATGGGCATCTTTAAACAAAGTAGGCCAATAGTACCCAGCCCAAACTAGCTTACCAACCGTTGTCTTAGCAAAGTAATTACCTCCACACACTGCATCATGCATTTCAATTAACACTCTCTTAGCCTTGGATTCATCCAAACACATTAGTAATGCCCCATCTCTATTCCTCCAAAACAGATCACGCCAAGCAAGGACATATTTCTATGACTTCAACTTCAAAGTTCTTCTCTGATTATGTGTCATTCCTTTTGAAAATGTTGCATCCCTTAAAAAATGTATTATCTTTGAGTACGAGGGCTATTTTTCAATATTGGTGACCAGGATGTTCTCAACTTCAACATTATTTATTTCAACATGAAGAAGGTTTTACTCAGCCATGAGCTTGGCAAGGCCTAAACCTCTCACCAACTTGGTGATCTTTATTTCCAAATCAAACTCTTGGATTTAGTTTATACATCTGCATCTCTTACCTGTGACCTCAGAATAGGATAAGATGTCTTTGACAGCAGCATGTGGGACATATGCAACTACTTGTGCATTTACAAGATATGGTCTAAAAGCCTTGACAACTTTGACCAAAGCATATGCTTGCCTCTCCATTATTTCAAATTTTAATTCTGTAGCTTGTAAAGATTTTCTATAGAAAGCTATAGGATGTCCATATCCTTCATTATCCTTTTATAATAGAACTGTAGCCACTGTGTGATATGAAGCAAAAGTAAACAAAGAGAAAAACTTACTGTAATCAGGGGATTTCAACACTGGTGCCTCCTAAATAGCCTTTTTGATCTCAGCAAAAGCCTTTGAAGCTTCTTGGTCCTAGCAGAATTTTGTATCCTTTTTAAGTAGTTTAACAATGGGCTTGACAATTTTTGCAAAATTTACAATAAATCTTCTAACAAAATTAACTTTGGCCAAGAAAGATTGGATACCTTTAACATTATTTGGTTGAGGCACATTGTTTATTGCCTCAATTCTTTCAGAGTCTATTCTTACTCCTTCTTTAGAGACAATATGCCCTAGCAGCTTTCCTTTAGTAACAACAAAATGACACTTCTTATGATTTAAAGATACCCCAAATTCCAAAGCCTTCTAAAAACCTGTTCTAAATGTCCACAGTGGTCATCCACTCTTTTGGAAAAGCATGTCAAATAATCCTGATATACTACCATGATAATATTAATGAATTCTTTGCAAGCTACATCCATTGCCCTCTGAAATGTAGCTCCAACATTCTTCAAACCAAAAGGCATTCTGACATACACATAAGTTCCCCAAGGGGTGGTGAAAGCGATTTTGAATTGTTCTGATTCCTTTATCAATACTTGGTTATACCCTGAGAACCCATCCATCATTGACAATAGGTCACAGCAAGTCACTCTTTGCAACATAGCTTCCATATTAGGAGAAGAATAATTATCCTTCAAGGAAGCAACATTCAGGTTCCTAAATTCAACACAGAGTCATATGTCCCCATTTTTCTTTCTTACTGGGACCAAATTTGAGACCCATGAGGAATGCCTTATAGGCTTAATAATTCCCCCTTCCCTTTTTTTGGTTAGTTCTTGCTACATCTTTGATTCCAGCAGGGGGTTAATAGGTCTTTGCTTTTGTCTAAAAGGCTTAGCATCTGGAAGAAAAGGGACTTCATGCTGAAACAAATCCTATCTATATGCCTTTAGATCTTCATAACACCAAGCAAATACATGCTTATACTTCTTTAATAAATTAATGAGATTCACTCTGACATGAGGAGGCAACTTTTTTCTAATATATACTAGCTTAGAGGATGATTTTGTCCCTAAGTTTACTTCCTCTAACTCATCAAGCTTAGTGGTTGATTGCTGGTGGAGATGACTGTCACTGTAACTGAACATACCTTCAAGCTCTACTGACCCTTTAGGTATTTCATTAGTCTCTAATTGAACCAAGTCATTCCCAAATACAGTTTCTCTGTTGTCAACCACTTCCACCAAGGCATTGCAGTTAATTTTTTGCCCATCATAGTCATCAATGCACTGTATAAACCTGAGAATATCTTCATCATCAGCAAACACTTGCCAATTATATACATTGCCAGGAATGGTAGGCCTAGCTTTTACTTCAACTGTGGATATACCAGTTAGTGTTACATCATCATTCTTTAATGCAACATTTGCTGAGAAGTCTTCCATGATATTTTTGGATCTTACTATCCAATTTATAGATAATACACTAAAATGCTCAATGACATCCCATACTACATGCTTGTATCTTTCCAATCTATCATCTTAGATGCATACTTGGCCCTACCTTGAGAGACAACCAATTCTGAGTCTCCTAATACTTTTAACAATTGAATTCCATGCCTTTTTGCAACTTCAAGCCCCAATAACAGGGATTCATATTCAGCAATATTATTTGTACATTGGAAGGCTAACAAGAAGGAATACTTGAAAGTCATACCTGATGATGTTAGAAAGAGAAATCCTACTCCATATCCTATTTTAGAGCAAGCTCCATCAAAATAAATTTTCCACAAACCATGCTATTGAGATTCTAATCAGTCATAATGGAGTCAGTATTCTTCAATTGGGGTAATATTGGTTGTAATGTAAAATTATCAAGGTCCACATCAATCATACAGTTCAGCATGTTAGGATCTACTTTCTCAATTACCCTAGGAGCACGTGGTTCTCTATACAATTTGACTTGATTCCCATTAATTGGGATGCTGGCATATGACAAATCCAATTGAACATTTCTGCCTACTGCTGCAGCCCACTGCCTGGATAATAACATGCCATAATGAGGCTTGGTGTCAGCTACAATAACATCCATGTTATATGTTGCTTCAGGGAATGCTGCTATCTTCACTTCAATATCTCTCATTGTACCTATCACAAGCACTTCTCTATTATCCATAGCATAGCATTTCCCATACACTACACTCATTGACAATCCTAATTCTTTTATAACATAAGGCATTACATTAGCAGTTGCACCAGAATCTATCATACAATTTTTGATCAACCGGTTATTCACTAATAGAGTAACATAAAAGGATCTACCTATGAGGGTTCTTGGGTAATAGTTGTTCCAACATATACCTCTGGGGTTTGGAACTCCTAATCCTTTTCATCTTTAATTGAAATGGTAGGTAGAACTGTGTTACTATTAGATATGTTAGAAAATAAATACAACGCAGCTTCTCTATGTTCCTTTATTTTCAATAATTCTATCAATGGGATAGTAACTTTCATTTGGGTAAGAGCCCGAGCCATATCAAATGTGGAGTTTCCACTCAATTCAATATTAGCTTTAGCTATTTCAGCCTTAGGCTGACTTGCTTTCTTTGTTGTGGCAGCTCCTTGTGTATCATTTGTAGCTTTATCATCTATACCCTTGGGTACATCTTTAACTTTATCTTTCTTCTCTTGACCAACTTGAGGCAAAGTAGCACTACTTGCTGCTTTCTTCTAGGATACCTCTTTTATAAACATAGAACTAGGTTCACCTTGATCACTATCCCTTTTAGTGCTCCCTATGTTGTAATTGTGCTTCGCCTTGGCTATAGCAGCCTTAGTGAGATTTTTCACTTCCTCATCGATAGGCCTCTTGAGATGAACTTCTTCATCTTCAATTGTTACCACATTCAAAGTGGGATTCCAATCAACTGTTAGTTGTCCTTGCTAGGAACTTTTACTATCTAGCACATCATAATCACTAAATTCACTTTGTAAAGACTCCTCATCACTTTTTATGATAGTTTCAAACATATTAATATCAGGCTCAGCCTCTTGTCTCATGGATTCTTCAAGGGCTTGAGCTACAACACATTGATGAGGGGAATGTGGCCCATCACAAGCAATACACCAAGGAGTGTTCTCTATGTTATGAACATTTTTTCCTTTTAAAGTATCAGGGGTTTCTTGGCACTGAGTATTTTTTGGCTTTTCATTCTAAGGTTTACCATCCTTCTAGGTGGTGTTGTAAGGCATATTATGCAACCTGGGAGGTCTATCTTACCAGTTATAATGGGGTTTATCATTTTTGCTCAGCTTGGCAGTCAGATCTTTCATAGTAGTCACTAACTTCTCTATTTTATCTTCTTCTTTAGCAACTTTGTCAGCTTGTTGTTTTGTTTCCTGCCATAGCCTACCATCAGTTCTTCTTCCTAATTTTCCAGATGCTTTTCTATTGCTCTCTACATTGATAGCAATTCTAAATGCATCACTAAGACTATGTTGATTTTTATCCCTCAAAATATAAGCCATTTTGGAATCAAATGCATTGTAATAAGTGTTCAAGCACATGTTGTCATCTAATCTCATTACCTGATACAATCTATCCATTGCTTTCTGAAATCTAGCATTAAAATTAGTGACTATTTCATTATCAAACTTTCTAATATTGTTAAACTCATTAAGCATGAAGCTCACATTTGTTTTATCACCATACTGTTCCTGAAAGCAATTTTGAAAATCCTCCCAAGACCCAATGTTGTTCACAGGAAGACCTCTATACCAGTCTCTTGCATCATCTACTAGGGACTATACAAATAGTTTCATGATGACATCTTCATTCACAATTTCATAATCATTAATCAAGTCGCCAAAATATTTTAAGTGCTCCTCTACACTAATTGCAATATTTCCAGCAAACTTATTGTATCGTTGTAAAATTGTGACACTTGCAATTTCGACTGCATTTGGGTCTTCATGATGGCGGCACAATGTTGAACCTAAATGGAGACCCCGAAACCTATTTACGACATCAAAAATTGCATCTTTCTGCACCTTGGCTTGATCCTCCTTGCACCCTATTGTCCCGAGAGGTGGGACCATGGCGCCCAGCGCCCTGGTCCCTAGCCCTATTTTGGGCCCGGTCTCTTGTTGGGCATCGGGTCTTCAAGTTTGCAATTTGGAAAATAATGCTCCTAGGTCAGCCTAAGGTTGAAAAAATCACTCCTAACCCTAATTGACAAGTATATAAACTACATTTCCCCTCCCAGAAAAGGGAGGAAAAGCACATGTGTACAAGAGGCGGAAGCGATAGGCAAACATTAAAACATTCAAATGTTCAAGGATTCCTTCAAGCAATTGAGCATTCTAGGTCTCCATTCAAGGCTAGGTGTTGCATTCAAGACAAGGATTCAACCATTGAAGAGGAGATCACCTACAACATACAACATCATTACACCTTTGCATGTAAGAATACAAACATTCTTAAAACAAGGTATCAGTACTTGATTACATTACAAACATTTACATTTACAACATTCTCATTTCTTGGTTAATTCCAAAACCGGGGTTTGACCTAAAGGAAAACCCCTAATCCCTAACCCCCCAATCATCCTCTCTTTTCTGTGTGTAGGTTGTAGGTACACGGTTGTAATTGAATATCTGGAATCCTTGTGAAGAGACGAATAGATCCCCCTTCATTTTGCAGATTTTTCAGAGGACCGTGTGCACTCCGGGCGCCATCGTCCCGTCAACTTTCGTTCAAACTTGCAGGATAGCATCATCTCAACATTTTACTACTAATTTTAGGTCCGTAGCTTCATCCCGTGTCTCTATTTCCATCTACAAGCGAATCTTTCCTACTTTTACATACACTCCTAGTTCAATCCTTCTATCTACATTCTTTACAAAAGAGGGTATCCTTGCTATCTCAACCCTTGAAACTCATTTAGAATTCAAT
Source organism: Cryptomeria japonica (assembly GCF_030272615.1). Lineage (NCBI taxonomy): Eukaryota > Viridiplantae > Streptophyta > Pinopsida > Cupressales > Cupressaceae > Cryptomeria > Cryptomeria japonica. The sequence goes on along the minus strand of NC_081414.1, from coordinate 111,579,192 downwards.
CTTGCATTGTGTGGGATTGGATCTTGTGAGTTTCAACCCCTCTTTTGAATGTAAAGTCTCTCCTAAGTGAAAACTGTCAATCCTAGTGACCTCCTTTCTCTCTCCTTGGAGTGGGGGAACACCTAGGGTTCGATTTTCTGCTTTACACTTATGAAGTCTATCTCTTAGCTCAGTAGGAACATGGTTAGGGTACCCTAGGATTCCATCAAAAAAGAGCTTCCTATATAGTTCTAAGTTATTAGGTCTTCTCTGGATTGGGTTAACAACATGGTTATTACCCATGTTCATTCTTACATTGGGGCTCTGAGTTTGAGAGATCAGATTACCTTGGTTAGTACCAGAGGCTTGATTGGCTATTGCAGTGCTAACAGATAGAGTTGGCTAAATTTTAATAGGAGGGAGTGGGATTTTCTAAGGAATGGGTTTATTATGATCTACTGAAGGAAATGTGATGGGGGTTGCTTTCAGATAGCTAATCTTCCTTTTGACTTCTTGATTAGCTACTTCTAATTCAGCCTTTTCTAATTCCATTTGTAAATTTTCCTTCGCTTTTCTCATCCTCTTCATCTCCCTTTCATGTGCTGAAAGCTTGTGAGAGATCTCCACTGTAGTCTTAGATGCAGACCCATCTTCCATGCATTTCTGCTTTCCTTTATCAACATCATTTCTAGTAGGTTGTGGGTCACTAGGAACTTCCTTACTTGGTTGGACTACTGACTTATATGTTGGTTTGGCTTTGGGAATTATGATTTCTCTAATCAGAGGACCTTCATTTTCACTCTTAGCCTTTTCTTGGGCAAGCAACTCAAGGTCAACAATTTGTCTTAGGAGTCTGTCTCTCTCCATCAACTTCGCTTTTACTTCTCTCTCCTTATTTGCTTCTTTTTGTGCTCTTAAGGAGATCAAATGATGGACTCTCCTATTCAGGTCTTCTATTTCCTAGGATACTGTATCTTCATTAGGGAAGATTTCTTTAGAGTCTGAGATATTGACTTGATCAATATCAATTAAACTGATATTTCCATCAATTGTTCTAGGTACAAAATCTCTGACTATGTTTTAACTAGTTATGTCTTTCGTAGAAAAACTAGCATGGGATATCCTTTGATTTGAAAAATGGAAATCTTTTACATTCCCAAATGAATCAGAATGGAAACCTAGAACATCATTCTCAGATTCACGAGAAGATGAATTTGAATTTGCATAAATAGGTCTTTTAGATATCTTACCCGTATTGGTGCTTTTCTACACCCAAGCAGCATTTGATGCTTCATGAACCACTGATCTCTTCTGACCTCTACATGACTCTTCAAGTAATCCTTCCTGCAACATCCCATGAGGATGCTTCTTCATGAAAGATCTGGTGTTTTTTCCTCCCTGTATTATGCTTGTTTCCTTAAAGAAATTCAATTATTTCAAAGGAGTGGTTAAGATTATCAGAGTCACGATTTAGTTGTGTTATCCTTGATGGGTAGGGTTGTTTTGTGTCAATTATGTTTTTCAGTGTGAGTCTGGCAAAATATTTTGTTTGTAGATTGAGATGGCAAGGAACTCTAGACAAGTGGAGATTGAGATGTTCATCGGGTCAAACTTTGAGTTGTGGAAACTCAAGATGGAAGATGTAAAGCGGAAAATCATGAGCGAACCCTAAGTGTTCCCCCCACCACTCCAAGGAGAGAGAAAGGGGGTCACTAGGGTTGACGGTTTTCACTTAGGGGAGAATTTACATTCAAAAGAGGGGTTGAAACCTACAAGATCCAATCCCACACAATGTAAGATTGGATTCTAAATGAGTTTCAAGGGTTAAGACAACAAGGCTACCCTCTTTTGTAAAGAATGTAGATAGAAAGATTAAGCTAGGAATGCATGAAAAGTGAGAAAGATTCACTTATAAACTGAGATAGGGATATGGGATGAAGCTGTGGACCTAGAATTAGTAGTAAAATGTTGAGATGATGCTGTCCTACAAATTTGAGCGAAAGTTGAAGGGACGATGGCGCCCGGCGTGCACATGGTCCTCCGAAAAATCCGCGAAACAAAGGGGGATCTGTTCGTCTCTGCACAAGGATTCCAGATCTTCAATTATAGCCACGTACCTGCAACCTACACATAGAAAAGCGAAGATGATTGGGGGGTTAGGGATTAGGGGTTTTCCCTTAGGTCAAACCCCGGTTTTGGAATTAACCAAGAAATGAGAAATTGTTGTAAATGTAAATGATTGTAATGTAAAACAAGTACTAGTACCTTGTTGTAAGAATGTTTGTATTCTTACATGCGAAGGTGTAGATGTTTTTGTATGTTGTATGTTGTATGTGATCTCCTCTTCAATGGTTGAATCCTTGTCTTGAATGATCAATTGCTTGAAGGAATGCTTGAATGCTTGAATGTTTGAATATTTGAATATCGCTTCCACCTTCTTTTTCATCTCTACCAAAATGGGAGAGGAAATGTAGTTTATATACTTGTCAATTAGGGTTGATAGACTGATTTTTCTAACCTTAGGCTGACCAGGAAACAATATTTCCCAAATTGCAAACATAAAGACCCGATGCCCAAAATAGACCGGGCCCAAAAATAGGGCCAGGGACCAGGGCGCTGGGTGCCATGGTCCTAGGGGACCAGGGCGCTGGGCACCCTAGTCCTAAAGGACCAGGGCACTGGGCGCCATGGTCCCACCTCTAGGGACAACGGGGTGCAAGCAGGATCAGGCCAGGGTGCTAAAAAAAATGCAGTTTTGGTGTCATGAACAAGTTTCAGGCTCTCCATTTAGGTTCCATGTTGCATCGCCATCATGAAGACCCAAATGCGGTCGAAATTGCAAGTGTCGCAATTTTAGGATGCTACATTTAGCCCCCACTTTAGCGGGAGTATAAGCATACGCTCATACTTCCGGTAAAGTACAAGGAAACAACATTGAAAGACTTTCACCACGTCAAGGAGGCAAGACACACCAAGCCCCCAGTGGACTAAGGATCTTACGACTTCGATTGACAAAGTAAAAGGGAAGATCATGAGGGAGAACCATGACTGTCAGTAGTAAGGTTCCCTCACTATGAGTCATGCAAGAGAAATACCAAAAATTTTCAAGGCAAAGCTAAGTTTGCCAAGAAATTTTCAAGTATCCTGAAGGGATAGACGGGGTGTATGCCCCCCTACGTTAAAGCAATCACACATGCCTCAATGGGGGTGACTGCTTTAAGGTAGTGATACACATAAGAAATGAGAAGGGAAAGGAGCACGTTATCACAAAGATTTAGCCCCCAAGTGTGAGATAAACCCAAGGATAATAGACACAAAACACAAAGCACGAGGTGACTTCACTTTCCTCGGGGTTAGTATGCTGTATGATAATTCATGTATATCATATGTATGTATGCATAATTGTTCTTCATTCCCCAATCAAGGAAGGTCACCTAGAAGAAGGGAACACGTGTGTCTTTTGAGTCAACATGAGAGGGACCAAAGGAGATCTCAATGCTTTGCATTGTCCTCAAGTAGACAACACTAAGGACAACAAATAGAAGAATGAGAATAACACATAGAAGAAGTAACGAAAGAGAGAAGAAGAGAGTCTGCTATGCTAATGAAACTAGTCTAGCACGTCATCTACCCCCCGATCTTGCTGATCAATGTTTCGGGAAGGTAGGGAACATGCTAGAGGAGGAACATTCAACACAGCAGATGGAGCTATCACAAGATCCAAACAAGGGCTATGTTCATGTTCCGAGCCACGTTGTTCTTGTCTAGGAGCTAGGATAAGTGCTTTAGAAAATTTGTTAGATAAATGGTTATCAACATCAACATATTCATATTCACTATCAGAAGCAAGAGAAGTAACATTTTCATCATGAATAACATTTTCATCTATATCATCATCAAGATTTATAAAAATAGGATCTTTAACTCGCACAGGATCAAGACCATCATGCATCTTATGTTTAGGAGATTTTGGAGAAAATGGAATAATGCTTGTTGAAGGTGTTTTTGGGGATTTCAAAGTTTGAGAAGTAGCTGCCTGAGCTCTAAGACGATGCTTTCGTCGGCATTCACGTGTAGAACAATTTCGTCTAGTCTTAGTAGGAAGTGGAGAAGATTGAGGAGGAGGAATGTTCTCATCCTTATCACTTGGGTGTTTAGGTTGTGGTCTCTTAGGTTGGATAATAGGAGAAGAGGAAGGTCTCTTCTCTCCATAAGAGAAAGGAGGAGGAACTGCTCCATATAAAGGAGGAATATTTGGTTTAGGAAGGAGACCAAGTCCATCATGATGAGGAGGTATAGATCTACTTTTAGAAAGTTTGTTAGACATAGACATAGTCACATCGATAGGAATGGGTTGGGAATATTTTTGAGGAAAGACATTAGTTTTATCTTTCAAAGGAAGAACTTCCTTCTCAAGAATGATAGGAATATCAAGTTTGGGTGTTCTAGGTTCACTTAAAGATAGGATCATATCTTTTTTCCACTTTTGATAAGATTTGAAAAGATGATCACTTCGCAGAGGAAGATATTGGAATTGTTTAGGCCAAAAATAATCAATAGGAATGCTAGAAGTTCTTTCAGCTGGTTTAAAGAGACTATGATTGATAGTAACAACTTCACCATTATGGGGAAATTTCAAACACTTGTGAATAGGAGAAGCAATAGCTTTCATGGAAGATAGCCAAGGATAGCCAAGCTTCACATGAAATTGTTCGAACGAAGGAATAATAGCAAAGTTCACATCAAGGGATTTGTTATGGACCTCAATAGGTAATGTAATAGAACCAATTGCAGGAGAAGAAAATGCATCAAATAATTTCACAATCACATCTATTTTGTCATAGATCACTTGATTCAATTGTAAAGTAAAGAGAAATTCTTTAGTAATAACATTAACCATGCACGAAGGATCAATAAGCACTCCACGGCAAGGTGTATTCTTGACTTTTGCAACTATGTATAAAGGACCATCAGGTGCCCTGATAGTTTCACTAGAATCAAATGTGATGGAAGGTTCTTTAGGGTTTTCTTGTTGCTCTACAAAGTTAATCACATTCGGAGTCATAGACATAAGACCATTAGATGAGAAAGAGGAATCATTAGTCTCAATCACATTAGAGGTATGAGAAGGTAACGGATCAGTAAAAATCTTAAGATTTTGGTGAGGAGGAGCTACAGATGTGTTGCCTTTATCATTCACTCCCGAAACAGAGATAATATTATTATCAATCAAATCTTGAATTTTACCCTTTAAAGCAAAACATTTTTCAGTATCATGCCCAGGTTGACGATGAAATTGACAAAAAGATTTGTTATCAAAATAGGGTGAATTAATCTTTGTAGGATCTATTTGCCTTATAGGAGGGAGAGTAAGCACATTTTGTTCCAATAACTTATTCATAATACTATGCAATGATTCATTCAAAGGAGTAAACTTTCTTTCTTTCTTGAAAAACTTAGAAATAGGAGGCACACCTGATGCTGCATTCACATTGTTGTTGATGATGTTTTCATTGAATTTAACAGACTCTCTGTTCGGTTTAAACTTCCCAAGTGGTTGTTGACTACTATCACCCTTATTACTCGGAGCCATAGGATTTGCTTGTTCCATTTGACTCACATTCAGTTGATAATTGTGAAGAGTTGCACACAACTGTTGGAAAGAAGTAAACTCAGAAAACATAAGTTTTTCTCTAATATCTTTTTGTAAATTAGAAATAAAGATTTTTTGAACATCATTGTCAGCCATGGAAAAGAAATTTGAGCATACAAATGCTTATATCTACCAATGAAATAGTCACTTTTTCTTTAACACCTTGTTTACAATGCATTAAATCAATCAAAGTAACTTTAGGACTTATATTGTTTTGAAATTGTTGAATGAAAGCATTTGCGAGTTGTTTGAAAGAAGTAATAGAATAAGAAGGCAACAAGCAATACCATTGTAGGGCTTTATCTCTTAATGTTCTAGTAAACAATTTTGCAAGCAACCTTTGGTCATAAGCAAAATTGGTACATATTGTTTGAAAAGTCTTAACATGTGTTAGAGGATCACCTTTACCATTATAAAGCTCCAAATGTGGGATTTCAACATATTTAGGGGGAATAGCTCGAACAATGTCAAGAGAAAGTGGGCTTGCAACATCAAATGTGGGCACACTAAACTTAGATTGATTCATAGACGCAATTTGTTGCTGTAAAGAAGAGACAGTTTGTGCAAGATTGTTAATGGTCACTTCAGTCGAAGAATTCATATTAGATGTGTTAGATTGAGATGGAGGTATTATGTTATTGAAAGAAGGTATTGATTGAGAGTAAGGTGGTCGGACACTATGATAGTTAGTCATAGGAGATGATTGGAAAGGGGGAGCACTACAAGGAGGAATGGAATGGTTAAATGAATTTCCCCCTTGCGTCATGTTCATTTGTGGAGATGTAATAGGAACACTCATTGAAAGAATGAATGAAGAAGTCGGATTGAATGAAGGAAGAGGATTAACTGAAGAGGAAGGATTGCCCCCCTGACTGGTGATCATAGGGGGAATGTCTTGTATAGAAGTAGTCATTATGTTTGATGTAAAGGTGGGTATGCTATCAATAGAAGTTGTTAAAGGAATAGAATGATTGACTTGAGTGGGAGGTTGTGTATAACCTAAAGTTTTAGCACAACTCTTCATAGGCATCACATTCGAATCCACAATGTGTGCAATACCACGCAAAATATCAATTCCATTCTTATCACTTTGAACCATATGTTTTAGACCCTCAATTAATGAAAGAGCTTGACTATCGGGATACTCATGAGACATCCATTGCTGAAAATTATCAAATTGGTTATCCAATTTTGAAAGTTGTTCTACAGAAACTTCATGGAGAGCTTCTTCATCATTAGGAGGATTAGAGGAATTACCCATGTCCTCGTTAAAAAGGCTATTCAAATTAGGTTCCATCTCCTCAGTAATTAAACCTCGGAAAGACTTAATTCTAAGGCTTTGTCTAACGGGAATAGTGTAAGTAGGGCTTATTGTTGTAAAACTCATGCACTAGAGAGGAAGAGAAGATTTTAAATTTAGAGGTAGCAAATTTCAGTAAAATCAGCCAATCTCCTAGATTTAAGCTGTTAAATGCAATCATGACAATCTCCCGAAATTTCAGAAAAAATGTCAGGGACCATGGCGCTCGGGGTGCACATGGTCCTCGCAACTTTTTCCAAAATTTTCAGGGATGAAAGTTATGATGATTTTAAAGCTAATCTGAAAAAAATTGAGTGATTTTACGATCTCTAGATAGGCCAAATTAAAGTTGCAATCTCAAAATTGAACCCTACCAAGATTGTTGAAAAATGCAAAATTTGAATTTTGAAGAAGAGAGGGAAACTGAAATTTTGAATTTTATGATTTTAGAAGGAATACCAAAAGCAATGCAAGTTTTGAATTTTAAAAGTTGACTCAATTTCACGCAAAATTCAATTTTGAAAGCGGAAATCAAAGTTGTTATAATTAAGCACTTAATTTCGAAAGTCACAAATTGCAAGAATTTGAATAAAGCACTGAAATTTCAAATGAATGCCAACACACTTTTCAGATTTAGGATAGTAAGAACATAATTTTGACACAAAATTTTAATTTCAACAATTTTTGAATGATTAGAAGCCTTAATCCAAGCAATCACTAGACCAACTTTGACTTTAATTTTGAAAGTGTTAGAATTGATAAAATCAGCCAAGATTCTGGATTTTAGCAGAAAAATACAGTAAGATCTAGCTCCCGAAATTTCAGAAAAAATGTCGGGGACAATGGCGCTCAGGGTGCACACGGTCCTCGCAACTTTTTTCCAAATTTCAGGGATGAAAGATAATATGATTTTGTTGTGGAATGCAAAGTTACAGCTGATTTGGAGATGTTTTGATCAGTGAAATTGTCGGTCAAAGGTTGAATCAAGAGGGTTTTAAAAATTAGGGTTTTGACACTTAACCACTTAATTTTTAGAATTAAAGCACAAATATGAATTGATAATTTGTAGTAGAAGGGTAGATCTGAAACAAGCATTAGCAATTAAACATTTCACAAGCTCAATTACTAAAAAGAAAATTTAGGGTTTTCATGTAATTAACCTCTAAAATTTGCAAAAGATCAAACAGGGAAATGTAATTAAGGAATCCAATTTTTAGATCTAACCATGAATAATCAGAAAGGATGTTCACATCGGGTTCACCAAAATGTAAAGCGGAAAATCATGAGCGAACCCTAAGTGTTCCCCCCACCACTCCAAGGAGAGAGAAAGGGGGTCACTAGGGTTGACGATTTTCACTTAGGGGAGACTTTACATTCAAAAGAGGGGTTGAAACCCACAAGATCCAATCCCACACGATGCAAGATTGGATTCTAAATGAGTTTCAAGGGTTAAGACAACAAGGCTACCCTCTTTTGTAAAGAATGTAGGTAGAAAGATTAAGCTAGGAATGCATGAAAAGTGAGAAAGATTCACTTATAAACTAAGATAGGGATATGGGATGAAGTTGCGGACCTGGAATTAGTAGTAAAATGTCGAGACAATGCTATCCTACAAATTTGAGCGAAAGTTGACGGGACAATGGCGCCCGGCGTGCACACGGTCCTCCGAAAAATCCACGAAACAAAGGGGGATCTGTTCGTCTCTGCACAAGGATTCCAGATCTTCAATTACAGCCGCATACCTAAAACCTACACATAGAAAAGCGAAGATGATTGGGGGGTTAGGGATTAGGGGTTTGCCCTTAGGTCAAACCCTGGTTTTGGAATTAACCAAGAAATGAGAAATTGTTGTAAATGTAAATGATTGTAATGTAAAACAAGTACTAGTACCTTGTTGTAAGAATGTTTGTATTCTTACATGCAAAGGTGTAGATGTTGTTGTATGTTGTATGTTGTATGTGATCTCCTCTTCAATGGTTGAATCCTTGTCTTGAATGCAACACTTAGCCTTGAATGGAGACTTAGAATGATCAATTGCTTGAAGGAATGCTTGAATGCTTGAATGTTTGAATATTTGAATATCGCTTCTGCCTTCTTTTTCATCTCTACCAAAATGGGAGAGGAAATGTAGTTTATATACTTGTCAATTAGGGTTGATAGACTGATTTTTCCAACCTTAGGCCAACCAGGAAACAATATTTCCCGAATTGAAAACATAAAGACCCGATGCCCAAAAGAGACCGGGCCCAAAAATAGGGCCAGGGACCAGGGCGCTGGGTGCCATGGTCCTGGGGGACCAGGGCACTAGGTGCCCTAGTCCTGAAGGACCAGGGCACTGGGCACCATGGTCCCACCTCCAGGGACAACGGGGTGCAAGGAGGATCAGGCCAGGGTGCTAAAAAAAATGCATTTTTGGTGTCATGAACAAGTTTCGGGGTCTCCATTCAGGTTCCGTGTTGCATCGCCATCATGAATACCCAAATGCGGTTGAAATTGCAAGTGTCACAATTTTAGGATGCTACAGAAGATTTGCTAGTTGATCAAGATTTGTGGTTTGTTGTGTTTGGACAAAAACCTTTAGGCACAAGGCAAGAAGACTGGGCTCTTGCAGATAGAAAAGCCAAAGGATTGATTAGACTCTGTTTGGCAAACTCTATTTTATTAAATGTTCATGAGGAAAAGACTACACAATCTCTATGGAAGAAACTTGGAGATATTTATCAGGGGAAATCTCTAGTAAACAAGCTGTTGTTGGCATTTTAGTAGAAAGGAAGATTGTTAGCATTTCAATAAGGGTGTTGAGAAGGTTGTTGAAGATTATTGATATAATTGAAGAAGGATGATTACTATCTTAATAATATTATTTTGTCATTGATGTCAAGAAATTGATTTTTTAATTCAGTATGATGTTGCCATATCTTGAGAAGTATGTTTTGATGAAAATTAAGAAGTCAGTAAAGTGACATAGAAAGAATGTGATAATAAAGGGGAGAAATGAGTTATTCAATGGGCAACTATTACCAAGTTAGACAATGATGAGATCATGTTGTTTTGATTGTTTTGATATCCTAAATATGATGTTTAATACTGTATTATGTCACCGAGCAAAGAACCTAGTCGGTAAACTCTAAGGAACCTAGTCGATAAACCCTAAGGTTATCGATATCGGTAAAAGAAGGCAAAATGTCTACTGAGTGAAGTTCAGTGTTAACTGAGTAACAATTGAGTTATAATAGATCATATTGGATGAATACGAGCATTATTTAATGAAGGTCAATGATGAGCTGGAGTTGATTAAATGATTGGTGTGTCGTGTATGAAGTTTGTTAAGGATCTATGGCAATGGAAGATCAACAGGAAGATCTACAGCTCAGATTGAACTGCAATAACCTTGTGCAAGTTCCAAGAAAGGAATGAAAGTCCCAAGGAAAGGTAAAACATTTTTTAGATAGAAGGATACATTGAACTTGGTCAAGTTTGAAGATCTGATGGCTAAGATTGATCATGGGAAACGTGATCAAGGAGATTAAGCGGTTAGAATTATTTATAAATAAGGAATTATTGATGAACAATGGAAGCAGGCAAATGTAAGCACATTGATGATATAGTAATGTTTACCAAGCATAGAAGCTTGGAGATCTGATTGAAGAATAGATTGAGGAGCCCAGCAAGCCCTATAAGGGACAAGATAAGTCTTATGACAAGATTGTTTTGAGCAAATAGGATCTGCTTTAGCATTTCAGATGTGAAGTTGCAGATATATTTTATTGCTGTTGTTTATGTTGTAAATGAGAGAAAATATCTTAACTGAGTGGACTTAATAGTCTTATTTGTAAATCCTCTAGCAAGGTAACATTCTAAATGAGTGTTTGAAATCCTTTGACAAGGTCACTTCTAACAAAGTGCAAGATCCTAACATATCTAAGGGAAATCCCTTAACCGGGTCACATCTAGCAATGTGTTTGTAATCTTTAACAGGATTTCCTTTTAACTGAGCATACTCTAGAAGAGTATATTTCTTAGTGGTTCTAAAATCCCATAGTGGTTTTTCCCTATTTGGGTTTCCATGTTAAATCTGGTGTTATATGTGTTGTGATGTTATATGTTCATGAGTTTAAATGTTTTACAGTTTTCTGTAGTATATGCTACCGAGGTTGAATCTGTTGAATATATTGAAGATTAAGTTTGTATGATTCACCTCCCCCCTCTCATCTTATTATCTATTGACTTAGAGCTTTACAATTGGCATTTGTACTTAACAATTGGTATCAGAGCTTTGGACTCTGAAAGAAAAGTTTAAAGGAACTTGAGGCAAAGATCTGAAGATGTATAAAAGGGATGCACCAAAGCTGAACAAGTCAAGTTTCTCCACATGGTAGAAAAGGATGAAGCTACACTTATCAGGAATTGGAGAATATGCAACATATTATCTAGAGAATGATTACATTGCACCAAGCACCTACCCAATGACAATGGAGGAGATAAAAGCAAAGCAAGAACATACTCAAGCTATGATTGAAATAACATCAGCATTGACCGACTCAGAGTTTAATGATCTAGAAGGCTATAATGATGCAAAGGCAATGTGGTCTAAGCTCATATATGTGTATGGTGCTGATGAAAATGTTCAAAGAGAAAAGGTAGATAGTCTAAGAGGACAACTTGAATCCATGAGAATGAATGAAGGAGAAAACATAACACAATATAGTACAAGGTTAAAAGAGATTGTCAATCAAATTAAAGGAGTAGGTGGAACTATTGAAGAAAAGGATGTAACAAGTAAGTTATTACGAACCCTTCTACCATCTTATGCTATTTGAGTCTCTGAAATCAATGAATTAAGGTCTATACCAAACATGCTAGTCTCTTTGGATGCTACTATCAATAAGCTACATGCATTTGAGTTAAGTAATTTTGATAACAGTGGGTCTTTAGTAAATAAAGTTGAATCTGCATTCAGTTCTTTTCATCTTGGTGAATCTAATGATTATAATGATAGAACGAATAAGTATTCTGAAGGAAATCATAGTGGAGCAAGTGAAAGATTTCATAAAAACATGGAAGAAGTACACAAACTATATGAGGAAATTAGAAAGCAAGAAGAGTTTGAAGCACTATTGGCTAGGAGGTTACTGAGAGGCAAAGGTAAGTATAAAGGAAAGATACCTTTGAAATGTTTCAATTGTGATAAAATAGGACATATGGCATCATACTGTCCTGATAGAGAATCTATTGAAAAGAGAGAATACTGAGAAGACAGACAGAAAGACAATCACTACAAAGGACACTGAGACTTCAGAAGGAGAGATAGAAGACATGCTTAGTAGCTAATGAGGAATCCAATGATGACAAATCTGATGAAACTAAAATAGAGGAAGATGTTTATGTGGCTATTAAAGATGGATCAGATGAAGAAAGGTATGAAGAAAAATCCCTAGTATCTCACATAAATAATAATGATTCTTGGATCATAGACAGTGGATGCTCTCATCACATGACAGGTGATAAACACAAGTTTGTTAAACTAGAAGATTATGATGGAGGTTATGTAAGATTTGGTAATGATGCCCCATGTTTGGTGAAAGGTAAATGTTCTATCACACTTTTTGACAATGCTAAATGTAATGATGTATACTGGGTTGAAGGTTTGAAATACAATTTGTTGAGTGTAGAACAGCTAAACAATATAGGATATCAAATAGAATTTCAGAAGGGAATTGTCAAAGTTCATGACAAACATGAAATGTTAGCTACTACCAGGACTCAAACAAGAGTTAATACATTTCATCTTGACTCAACTCGGAACAAATGTCTATATGCTAAAATAGAAGAAACTTGGTTATGGCATAAAAGGTTTTGTCATGTAAATTTTGATAATTTGATCAAAATAAGTAAGAAGCATCATGTAAGCGGTCTACCGAGCTTGGAAAAACCTGAGAATGCTATGTGTCGAGGATGCCAGATAGGTAAGATGATAATATCAAGATTTACAAGTAAGTCCTACACCTCTAAAGGAATTTTAGATCTTGTACACACTGATGTTTGTGGTCCCATGAAAGTTCAGAGTTATTATGGTGATAAATATTTCATATTATTTGTGGATGATTACTCAAGGATGATGTTAGTTATGTTTTTATAAGAAAAATCAGAAGCTTTTCAAATTTTTAAATGGTACAAGACAAGAGTTGAAAATGAAACAAGAAGATAGCTGAAATGTCTCTGATTTGATAGAGGAGAGTTCACTTCTAATGAATTTAACTTATACTACAATGATCATGGTATAAAAAGGCAAGTATCTACATCGAGAACTCCACAGCAAAATGGGATAATTGAAAGAAGAAATAGATCTATTGTAGATTGTGCCAGAACCCTAATGATTGAATAGAAGGTACCTCAAACATTCTAGAGAGAAGCAATAAGCACTACAGTCTACACCCTAAATCGAGTACAACTAAAGAAAGGAACTATGAAGACACCATATGAAATCTGGTATTACAAGAAACCTAATGTAAGTTACTTTAAAATCTTTGGAAGTAGATGCTATGTTCACAAAGATGACATAAATGGGAAATTTGATCAAAAAAGTGAGGAAGGAACATTCCTTGGTTACTCTTCTAGAAGTAAAGCATTTAAATGTCTGATCAAATCATCTAACAAAATAGTGGAAAGTGCAAATGTGAAAATTGATGAATTTGTTAAAAGAAATGATGAAGGAAATTCCAAAGAACCAGAGAATTATGAAGAATTTGTGTATATTCAACCAAGAAGTCCTACCAAGAAAGTAGCTAAAGAACCTGAAGATTGTATTCAGTTACCGAGTGATGAAGAAGATCATACAAATCCTACTGAGCCTATATTAGCCAAATATGTCATAAGAAATCATGCATCAAGTCAAATTGTAGGAGATAAGGATGATCCAATAATGACAAGGAACAAACTAAGATAGAACACATGTCTGATATCTGAATTTGAATCGAGAATAGTAAAAGAGGCATTTAACAATGAAGATTGGGTAAATGCTATGACAAAAGAGATTGATCAAATCAAGAAGAATGAAACATGGACATTGTTTCCAAGACCAAAGGACAAAATATAATTGGTACAAAATGGATTTTCATAAACAAGCTAAATGAAAAAGGTGAGGTCATTCAGAACAAAGCAAGACTAGTTTGCAAAGGTTATGCTCAAGAAGAAGGAATAGATTATGGTGAGACTTTTGCCCTGTGGATAGACTTGAGGGAGTAAGAACATTTTTGGCATATGTTGCTTTCAAAAATTTCAAAGTATATTAGATGGATGTTAAATCTGCATTTTTGAATGGTATATTAGAAGAAGTTTACATTGAACAACCTAAAGGATTTGTTGAAGACAAGAATAAAGATCAGGTATGTAAATTGAACAAAGCTTTATATGGTCTAAAGAAAGCACCCAGAGCATGGTATGAAAGACTGCACTCTTACTTAATCAAGATTGGTTTTATAAGGACAAGTGAAAACAACAACATGTATATGAAGAATTATAAGAACAATGGTATACTGCTTTTAGCCATATTTGTTGATGATATTATTTTTTGTGGAAATGATTCTCAATGCAAGAACTTTGGAAATGAAATGTGCAAAGAATTTGAGATGTCATTAATTGTTGAGATAAAGTATTTCATAGGTTTACAAATACTACAAATTAAAAATGAGATTTTCATTACTCAATCCAAGTATATAAAGGAAATCCTGAAGAAATTTGGAATGGAGGATTCTAAACCAGTAAGTACTCCTATGACTACTAACTGTAAACTGTCAAAGAATGATGAATCTGCATCTGTTGATGAGACACTTTACCAATCTATGATTGGAAAGTTGCAATATGTTGTTCACAGTAGACTAGATATAGCACATGCAGTAGGTATAGTTGCAAGATTTTTTGTAGATCCCAAAGAAACCCATATGACAGCAATCAAGAGAATTTTTAGATACCTAAGAGGCACTGAAGATTATGGTTTAGTATATGAAAAGAGGAATGATTTTCATTTAAAAGTTTATATTGATGTTGATTGGGCAGGGAACATTGATGACTGGAAAAGCACAAGTGGTGGAGCTTTCTTCTTAGGAAATAGACTAGTAAGTTGGCTTAGCAAGAAATAAGGATGCATTTCATAGTCAATAGCTGAAGCTGAATATGTTGCTATAGCATTAAATTGTACCAACATAGCATGGATCAAACAACTATTGGAAGGTATAAATGAAAAGGTTACCGAGCTAGTAACTATATTTTGTGATAACAGTAGTGCCATTAACATTTCAAAGAATCCGGTAATGCACTCTAAGACAAAGCATATCTCTATAAAGTATCATTATCTCAGAGAAGAAGTTCAAGTGAAGAATGTTGTGTTGGAATATATCAATTCAAAGGAGTAAATTGCAGACATCCTCACCAAGCCACTACCAAAAGACACTTTTGAGTATCTCAGAAGCAAGTTAGGGGTCCTACCCCTATCTTCTACTCATTGATAGAGTTCGGTGAAAGCATCAATTAACTGATTTCATAGAATATTATTTGTGGATTGATGCTGATTTATGCACTTTAGGAGATTTTCTAAAGGTGTGCAGGGAATTATGAATAGAGACAAGTTTCTCTGATTGAGTCTGAGATGATACATGTGTAACACAATGAGGCAATCACTTCATAGGTGAAGGAACCCTGAATTAGTTTTCTTTTTGACATTGTTGTCAAAGGGGGAGAAGACTAAATGTAGTAAATGGAGAAGATAATAGAAGACTAATGACTGGGGGAGAAAACTTTAGAAAAGATTTTAGACACAGCTGAAGAAGTTGATAGAGCAATCTGAATTCAAATCAATTAAATCAAATCAAGATGGTTTTGCCATCAATGCCAAAGGGGGAGATTGTTGGGATTTTAGTAGAAAGGAAGATTGTTAGAATTTCAATAAGGATATTGAGAAGGTTGTTGAAGATTATTGATATAACTGAAGAAGGATGATTACTATCTTGATAATATTATTTTGTCATTGATGTCAAGAAATTGATTTTCTGATTCAGTATGATGTTGCCATATCTTAAGAAGTATGTTTTGATGAAAATTAAGAACTCGGTAAAGTGACACATAAAGAATGTGATAATAAAGGGGAGAAATGAGATATTCAATGGGAAACTATTACCGAGTTAGACAATGATGAGATC
Organism: Cryptomeria japonica; assembly: GCF_030272615.1. Lineage (NCBI taxonomy): Eukaryota > Viridiplantae > Streptophyta > Pinopsida > Cupressales > Cupressaceae > Cryptomeria > Cryptomeria japonica. Next base: position 111,563,066 of record NC_081414.1, on the reverse strand, counting down.
ATTTTGTTTTGATTTTTTTGATATCCTAAATATGATGTTTAATACTATACTATTTTGTTGAGCAAAGAACCTAGTTGGTAAACCCTAAAGAACCTAGTCAGTAAACCCTAAGGTTATCGATATCGGTAAAGGAAGGTAGAATGTCTACCGAGTGAAGTTCAGTGTTAACCGAGTAACAATCGAGTTATAACAGATCACATTGGATGAATACAATCATTATTTAATGAAGGTCAATGATGAGCTAGAGTTGATTAAATGATTGGTATGCCATGCATGAAATTTGTTAAGGATCTATGGCAACGGAAGATCAGTAAGAAGATCTACAGCTTAGATTGAACTGCAATAACCTTGTGCAAGTTCCAAGAAAGGAATGGAAGTCCCAAGGCAAGGTAAAATGTTTTTAGATTGAAGGATACATTGAACCTGGTCAAGTTTGAAGATCTGATGGCTAAGGTTGATCATGGGAAATGTGATCAAGGAGATTAAGTGGTTAGAATTGTTTATAAATAAGGAATTATTGATGAACAATAGAAGTGGGCAAATGTAAGCACATTGATGCTACAATAATGTTTACCGAGCATAGAAGCTTGGAGATCTGATTGAAGAACAAATTAAGGAGCCCATCAAGCCCTACAAGGGACAAGATAAGTCTTATGATAAGATTGTTTTGAGCAAATACGATCTGCTTTAGCATTTTAGATGTGAAGTTGCAGATATATTTTATTGCTATTGTTTATGTTTTAAGTGACAGAAAATCTCTTAACCGAGTGGACTTAACAGTCTTATTTGTAAATCCTCTAGCAAGGTAACATTCTAAATGAGTGTTTGAAATCCTTTGACAAGTTCACTTCTAACAAAGTGCAAGATCCTAATAAATCTGAGGGAAATCCCTTAACTGGGTCACATGTAGCAATGTGTTTGTAATCTTTAACAAGATTTTCTTTTAACTAAGCATACTCTAGAAGAGTATATTTCTTAGTGGGTCTGAGATCCCATAGTGGTTTTTCCCTATTTGGGTTTCCATGTTAAATTTGATGTTATATGTTCATGAGTTTAAATGTTTACAATTTTTTGTAGTATATGCTACCGAGATTGAATCTATTGAATATATTGAAGATTAAGTTTGTATGATTCACCCCCCCCTCTCATCTTATTATCTATTGACTTAGAGCTTTATAATTGGCATCTGTACTTAACAGTTGTTCCTAAGGTAGAAGTTGTATTCCTTGAAGATGGACGAGGGTACATCTATTGTAGATCATCTGAATGTTTTCAACATGATGGTTGCTCAGCTGACTTCCATAAGAGTCAAGATTGATGATGAGTATCAATGTATGCTTCTATTATGTTCTACGCCTGACACATGGGATCATCTGGTGATGGCCATTGGGAGCACAACAACCACTTTCAAGATGGAAGAAGTGGTTTCTTCATTGCTATTAGAAGAAACACGAAGGAAATATTCGGAGATGGTCAAGGAGGCCCTTGTTGTTCATGGCAAGATAGAGGACAAGAAGTCTAAATCCAAGTCAGAGGAAAGTCCTACTCCTGGAAAGAAGTCTAAAGTGAAGTGATAGAACTGTGGGCCGGTTGGTCACATTCAAAAGGATTACAAAGAGAAGAAGAAGAAAGGAAATAAGAGTTCTTCAGATCATTCATCTTGTGCGTCCCCACAGAATGAGGATGGAGATGCCTTCTGAGCTGATTTCGCAAGACACACATCTAATGGTGTCGAGTTCCATCATGATGCCTTGTGAGATTGGGTACCATGAGTCTTTGGTAGTGATGGAGATTCATCACTTGATGGTGGAAGATCTTCATGTGACTGAAGATGCTAACATCTTGAGGATTCATAGGTCCTTGGTAGAGATGTTGTTTTCCTTAGTTAGGATGTGTTATATTATGTTTGGGTAGACTCTTGAGATGCATTTAGAGTTTTTTGACATAATATGGTTATGTTCATATAGAGCATGTAATCTCTTTGGAAGAGATGTTTTAGATCATGTTTGTCATGTTTCTGTATTTTGAGTACATTGATCATATTGTTTGATACTTCATGATAATGTGGTTATGCATTTGGAGGTTGGCATGTGTTGATCAGTTACGGGTGCTCATGGATACATTGAAATAGTAGATGATGCTATTTTTCTCTTGTGGCTAGAGATGTATGTGTTAGAATGATTAATATGTCCAACTGAGATGCATTCATTTGTTATAACACAGGTGACATTTTAGAGTTGGGTGTAGAAGGGCATGATACACGGTATTGTGAAGACTTGTTTGCAGTAGTATTGGGAAAGCTCTTGGTACAAAGATTTATTCAGTTCTATGAGATGTTGAAACAGTTGACATTACCTGTGTAGTGGGAGCTCCTTGGTGTGTATTGCATGTGGAGCTTGAGATTGTTAGTAACAAGTTGTACATGTTAATGATATCTTAAGGATATGTGTAGTTGGATGTGCTAGCACTTGTTGTGGGTGCTATTCTAGCTATGTTTGTAATGTTGGTACATTCGGTTAGTTTTGGATCATGTTTTTTTGTCTACTCGGGAGAAAGAGTTGTAGTTTTCTCATTGGAAAACTTCTATGTATGTCCAATTTTTTGTTCTCAAATTCTAATTCCCCTCTTATCCCTTATAAGAAAAATAATAACTATGTCTGTAAATAAAGAGATCAAAGAAAAAGAACCTCAAAGAAACATATGACAAGGTTTCACGAACCTTCTACACTTTGAACTTATCCCAAGTTTAGGTGGGTATACCTTCTGTGAATAATTTCACACTTTAAAAATAGATCCACAGTAAACCACTCCAAAACTAGTGAATCTTATCACCTCAAACACAAACTGAAATAATGAAAGAAAGTGTATGCTCATGTTCAGTATTGATCTACAATAAATCTAAAAAGAGAACTACAACTGATACCAGTGCCTAATCCAAGCCAGAGTCTCATCTAAATTAAACAAGGATTTCACAATTAAACATCTCCATACATATCATCACTTTGGCTTCTATCAACCCCATACATGCCTGACATATATAAGAGTCTTGCCTTATTAGACTAGACAGTCTTTATTAAATTCAAAGTCTCAAACAAAATAACATATTGACAGAGATATTCCTCATGTATTTAATTCCTCTCCTAAAGAAGAAAGCTAAGAAACATATCTATAAAGATTGCATTACAATCCATATTCAATTCAATAACCCTAGATTACCCAAATGAAACTAGTAAATGCTTGAAAGCACACCAGAAGAGAACACAAATTCTAGGGTTGAAAGTTTATGGTCTGTACATTGATATTCATTTTGAAAAAACCTTACAAAACTCATAAATATTCTTTATGATCTTAGACAAAACCCAGATAAATTTCTGCAGAGTTTCTTTACAAATTCTTGCAATCCTTTCTTACTAGTCCTCATGTCCATTTATAATAGAATGGATGCATACAAGCTTTGGACCTTTTCAAATGGTATGTTACAACAAACTTCTTGTTTGAACAAGAAGTAGCAAATATTTTCCACTTTCTAATGGCCCCTTTCCCTTGGTTGTCATTCTGTGGCTTCTTCTTGAACCTCTGCATCCAGCACAAAATACTTTCTTGTCCACTCCTAGTACATGTCATCAACAGGCCATGAGAAGTTAACAACTTTCCCTTTTGTCTTGGCTAATCTCTTCCAAGAGTTCCTCATTTTATTAACCTCTAAATTTAGGAAACCATAGTGTGATTTAATTTTCTCTATCTCCTCAACCATTCTGACAAATAGGGAAGTATCATCTATATTAATGATTCCCTTTATCCTTAATGATAGGTTGGCTCCTAATTCATTAAGCCATACTTGTTTGTCCTTCAATTAAGTTGGACTAGGAAAACCTGCTGGGAATAATTCAAATACTTGCTTAGTGTACTCTTTCTTATACAAGTTGATCTTCCTCTCTACAATATCTACTCCTTCTGCTAACTTTGCTAGATCCTTTATGAAGTCACAAGTAGATTTGATAATGGGGTTAGTCCCTACCTCATCATAAGATATACATATAAGTTCTAGGTCCTCCTCCCTAGGCTTCCACTTGTCCAAAATAGGCATTAGAACAACCTTGTCTCCATTGAGCTCATTCAACATATCCAAAATTTTACTCATATTATTATACACCAATGATGATCCCATAGTGTCAGCAAAACTCAAAATTGTGGCCCTCACTCTCTATTCATATTTATTTGCAAATAGGGTTTGAGCCCATTTTAGCTTCTCCAACAACTTAGGAGTTATCTCAACTGATTGGGAACTAGAAGGTGCAGGAGAAGGTGGGAATTCAATGATAGGGCTAGTAGGATCTATAGGAGAAGAAGCAATTATCAATGTTGAGGACTCATGTCAATGGTATTGACCAACCAATTGGCTTCTCAAATTAGCAATAATAGTGTCTTGGCTCATTACCTCTCCTTTGGCATCATTGTAAGCTTTCAGGACAATCTCTAACTTAGTTTGGAGAACTGCCTTTTCCATTAATTCTTTCTCTACTACTGCAACACTAAACTTTGCAGTCTCTAAGACTGTGCTAGCAGCCTCCACCACTCCAGTATTTTGCACTCTCTTCACTATCATACCTCCAAGGTAGCTTGACGCTGGGGTATCCTTTTTCTTTTTTTTTCATCTCTTTTTAGAGACCACATGACCAAAGAAGCATTATCCTTGCTGAAGGTTACTCTTTCCATAGGCTTGGTTTCTTTCCTGACCACCTCTAGAACCAAGCCATCTACTATATCCCATTGAGGGAGGATGAGTACACTAGCCTTTGCTACCATCTCCCTTCCTTGCTCAAGAGTGATGGTCTTAAATTCAGTGACCATTTCTTGCTTTATTTCTTCCTCCACCACAACTGCATCCTTGTGGGGCTACTCACCCTTCCTCTTCTCACATCTAGAATTAAACTTGTCAATATTCTGCTTCCACACAAATTGCATGAAATCTCCTAAGGTAAAAAAGTTTCTATCAACTAAGAATTCCTCACTGGCCTGTTTAATGGCAAGATCGAGTTCCTGGCTTTTGAACTCATTGGTGGTTATGTTCATCTCAACATGTTCTAGCTCTTGAGGCATTTCATCTTCTATTTCATCATAGGTATAGGCTATCTCCCCAAGACTCCCTATCTACAACAATTGCTCAGTTGCTGCCTGCTCATCTTCTATATGAATAAGGGATTGAGATGGGAAATACAAGGGCTCATTATATTGCACTTCCTTTCCCACCCTTTGCCTCTTTGGGGATTCCTGAATGTAAATGACATCTTGTATTTTCCTCTTCCCTTTTGAAGTAGAAGGTTCCCCTATTGTTGGCACCAACACACTATACTTGGATTTTCTATGTAGCACATAGTCACTGGGAGGGATTGCTTCAACAGATGTAGATCTAGCTAGAACTAGTCTTGCCTTCTCAGGGTTGTTTTTAATCACTGCTTCCCTCTTCTCTTTCAATGTTTGCATTAAATCTTCAAAAAAAAGAATTAGGAATTTTTCCTTTTCCTCGAAGGGGTGAAAACTAGATAAGGGGTCATAGCTGGTGTCGAATTGGTGCACAAAATCTAGAACCTTCTTGTAGGCCACCCATTTTTCTTTCCTTAGCTCCTGCTCATCCAAATCAAACTCATTTTTTATGAAGTCTTCAAGGAATTGGAATTGGTGAGGTCTTCCTTTGCATACTGCCCTCTTCCTAAACATATTGTTAAAGAAGTCTTCAGGTTTCGAAAACCTTGACACTGCAGTGGATAGCCGGTATGGTTGAAAGAACTCCTCATAAAACTCCCACCCACCTTTAGTAATCACAAACTAATGTGCTATTATTATTGTAGGGAAAATGGTCCCTTTTCCTCTATTAGATAGCTCTACCTCTTGCATACTCCCAATCTACCTAAGGATTTTTGCAATTCCCACTTTCAGTGGGACTTGATATGGCACCAAAAATGGAGTGCCTCTAAAACCATACACTCTGAAAACTGTGGAAATAGGGTACAAGTACATGTCACCCCAATTGTGAATAATTTTGATTCCTTCAGCCTAAGAAACTCTAAAAGAGCTTTAGGGACCCTTGGATTCTCTGAGCATCAAAGAATTTTGATCTTTGATGCAAAGGACTTATCAAACTTTAAGTAGCTAGCATCTTCCCTATCCCATGACAACACTGTGCTCCATGATTGAACTGGCATTTTCTCCCCATCCTTTTCTTTCACCAGATCCATTCCATTGGAAAAGTAGTCACCACCCTTGAATACGAATAGATGCATGAGAAGGGAGTACCATCCAAAAGGCCTATCCACCTTACCATTCTTTATCCCTATCAAGCGTTCATGGATTGCATCAATAATATAGGGGGCATAATCAAAGGTAACTGCCAGAGAAGGATTTAAAATTTGAGCTATCATTAACATGTAATGAGTTGGAATGTTCACTTCAGCATCCTCTCCAAAAATCTGGCAGAGTGACCAATATAATCCTTTAGCTCTAAGAGTGAACAAATTTAAGGATAAAGGCTCCATGGTATTAGGTCCTACAATAGTCAATCCACCTATTTTAACAAAGAATTATTTAAGAGGCCCATTTCTACGATGATTCCTTTGTGCATTGTAGATTTGAGCCAACAATTTAAAATTAATGAGCTCTAAATAATTGGACACCTCACTAAGCCCAAATAAATTTCTAAACTCGTCATCATTTATTTCAATGAGGGTTTTTCCATTTATATCCCTAACACTTTTGGTAACAGGGTCATAGTTGTGTGCAATCTGAGTTAGGAGATCCACATCCATGAACACTCCAGGGACCACCAATTCACCCACATCTAACTCCCAAATACTTATCATGGGGGCTGGGGAGTGTCTCATACTAAATTCAACCTTGAATAAACCTGAACCAGATAACCCTATCTATGGGTCTCTCAGCCAATTACCCTTGTCATACAATCCTTCTCCTATTCTTAGTCAAGGAGCCTTGGGCACTAATTCTTTAACCTTAGCTACTACATTTGTGGACATAGACAACTATTCCAGGAAATAATCACAAATTTCTCTCTCCTGGTATTTAACTTTCCCTGTGAAGTCCCTTCTGGGTGCCATCTCAATGATATGCAAGTAATTCAATTACTAATCATAGCAATTCTTTAATAGAACAAAACCACAATTCAATCAAACTTTCAAGTAACTGGTAAGCAAGATACAAGAAAACCTATTCTCAGCATGAAGAACTCTGCTCTGTAGTATCTTTTTCACAACAACTCTTCAAAATGATGCCTACATTTAATTTATGTGAGCACATATATGGCAATCAGGTTCTTAACTGTGACATTAGCACCATGTGCTTCGGCCATCACCTCAGAATTGAATTCATGAATGAATTTGAAAATTTCGCTCCAACAAATCACAAAATGTCTATGTTTCTATCACTTTCTTATTTCACCATTTTGCAAAGCCTAAAATCTGTGCTTCTTCATCAAGAGAAATTATGCCAACCATTAGATCCAATGAAACTTGCACGACTTTTACTTTATTGACTATTCTTCATCCAACAACAAGCTTAGATCTCTTTGGCCATTATTGTGAAAGCTAAACATCATGCACATTCACCTAGTGAAACCGCGTGGGCCATCCAATCAAAAGGAACTTGATCGATCTTTACTTTCAATCCTTACCACCTCATTGAGAAACTTTTCCTTTTGCCATTTCATGAAGCATAAAACCCGTGCATCCTTGGCTTGCAAAATAGCACGAGCCGTCTAATCAAAAGGAACTTGATCAATACTTATCATCATCTTTGCTGGATGTCGAAGCCAATTTCCTTTTTGCCATTTCATGAAGGTTAAATCTCAGTCACTTTTATCTTGCAAAACTTTGCGGGCCATCCGATCAAATAGAACTTGATCAGTCTTTATCTTTAGTGAAAACCTGGATGTCAGACCCACTTTCACCTTTCGCCACTTGACGAATGGTAACTCATGTGCATTGTAGGGCTACAAAATCATGTGTGCCTTTAGATTAAAAGGAACTTGCTCACTAGTTAAGAGCTCGATTAAAAATTAAGACCTTAGGAAAGACTTAGAAAAAAAATGCACTACTAAACCCACCTAGGTGGAAATAAGAAAGGGGGAGGGACACTTCTCATGGAAAATGAACCCTTCTTTAAGTGAATAAAGTAACACAAAATTAGAAGAAGAGGGTTTTTCTTAGACATTGAAGCAATTAAGACTTAAACCCTAAATCCTCTTTGGACCTAAAGCAATTAGAGGTAACAAGGCCATACTGAAAGAGATCACAGAAAGAGATCAAGGAAGATCGGATGATCGAGATTGCTTTCGGTGATTGGGGCATTATTAGAGATCAGGAGAACTGGTTATTTGTTATTCTAATGGGCTCATGAGGTCATCTACTAGTGCTCAGAGATTAGGGTAACTTCTGAGTAATGTTTCTTGTGGGCTAATGAAGAAATTTTTGACTGTGGATGGTCACCCAGACCAAAGTCCAAAAGACTTGTAGGTGGACGCGTGAAATGTTTCTATTAGTGTATTTGAATACGAACTGACTAGACTTTCGGATGAATGTGGGATAATAGGTTTTCCATGAGTTCATCGATGAATAGGATGTTACTCGACCGTTACAAGGCTAGTATAAAAAAAAATAGAGGAATGTTTGGTATATATATAGGTGGTCGAGGAAGCAGCCGATATGTTGGAAGTTGTAGAAGCTAAGCCAAGATGTTTGCATGTTGTGTGAATAGAGTTCATAAAAGAGGATATGAGTACTTTATTTTTATCATGTTGTTTACTAAATAAAGGGATCTCTTTTTGGTGGTGTGTATTTTACCCATAAAAATTTTCCCACGTATATATGGTGTCTTTATCTGGTGTTCTTTTGTTTGTGTTTATCCTAATGTATTGCAAACTAAAATTAAAATACTCCCTTTCTTGATTATCCCTTTAGAATTGATGATAGGAGAGTGTATTCCAAACTCTGCTTTCCTTACAATGAGTGTTTGAATATGGAAGAGTGAAAATAAGAAGATCCTTGTGCAAATCATGTAGACATTATTTGAAGGTTAAAGGAAAGTTTATGAAGGTGTTTGACACTCATGTTCAGATCTTAAACCGGTATTGAATCCAGCATTGCAGATGCTATTTTGGGTAGTATATTATCATTGGATTTAGCCATCCAATTGTAGTTAGCGTGACTCCTATTTTGTAATTGAGTAGTGAGCTCTAGGTGGTTGGCCTTTTTGCATGTGCATACCCCATTTGTATACACTTACTATCTGCAGTAGTATCATCTAATTGTGGGTAAGGTTTCCCACCATGGTTTTTCCCCTTACCGAGTTTCCACATAAAAATCTTTGTGTGATGTGTTGTGGATGTTGTTTCTCTATCTATTTTATGCATTAAGTTATACTGGTACTGCTATAACTGTTAATCTGTTTTACTCGAATTTAAGCTTGGTTTACTGGCATTAAGTTTAAGCTGGAATAATTTTCATTTGGATTACAATTTATTGATAATTGGTTTACAACTGATTCACCCCCCCTCCCCTCTCAATTGTCCTTCCCGGTTCCTAGCAAATATTTTCTTCAAAATATTATGAAATACTTAAGAGTAGGACTATGACCAAACTATAGTTCATAAGGGGTCTTACTGGTTTCACTTTTGATGTCAACTCTATTGAAAGTATCAGTCATTGCATCCAGAATAGTTTTGTTATTCCTTTCCAAAACTACCTTATACTAGGATGTCTAGGGTGTTGATAGTTGTATTTTGATTCCATTCACTTCATAGAATGCATTAAATTCTCTAGATGTAAATTCTCTTCCTTGATCCGATCTCAAACATTGATTTTCTTGCCAATTTTATTCTCCACCATCACCTTGTCTATCTTGAATCTTCCAAAAGCTTATGATTTCTCCCTGAGAAAAGTAACCCAACACATTCTACAATAATCATCAATTATTAGCATAGAGTATCTATCTCCGTGTAGACTTCTTGTTCTTGCTAGACCACACAAATCTATATGAATTAAATCAAGAATATTATTGGATTTCTCAGTAATTCTCTTAAATGTTGTTCTTACTTTCTTTCCCATTTGATATTCCTTACATTCCAAAATATGAGGTTTCACAATCTTAGGTAAATCCCTTACTGCCTTAGTTGAACCAATCTTTACAATGTAATCAAAATTCACATGACAGAGTCTTTTATTCCATAACCAACTTTCATCAATGTGTGCAATCAAACATGTCTTATTACTGGTATTCAAATGAAAGATATTACCTTTAGTCTGATTACTGATTGCAATCTCCAATCTAGTTCTATTTATGATTTTGCATTTTCCATTCTTGAATTGCAACTAAAATCCTTTTTCCACTACCTGACCAATACTCAAAAGATTATGCTTTAAACCTTCTACATAATAAACACTGTTAGTATTATGCTTACCATCCAAAGATATAGTGCCTCTTCCTTTGATTAAACAAGCTTTATCATCTCCAAATCTTACTAGACCTCCATGAATTTCCCAAAAAGATAAGAATTTTCTTTTATCACCAGTCATATGATGTGAGCATCCACTATCTATAATCCATTCATCCTTTTCTTCAATTTTTGTTGCTAGTGCTTGCTCTACTTGTTTGACAATAGGTGTCAGTTGATCTTCTTTTATTGTAACAAAAGCCCATCCGCTATCTACTGGATCTTCATTTGAATCATCTGTAACACCTTCATCTGCATAGTACCATGACTTATCTATATTTTTCTTAAATTTGTATCTCTGATATTCAAGGTTAGATTAATACCTTCTTTTTGCGTCCTCCCTTAGTCTTGCATGTTTATCAAGACACCTAGAAGCCATAGGACCAACTTTATTGCAATTAAAACATTTGAAAGTTTCTTTACTTTCATACTTACTTCTTGCTGGACCTTTAGGCATCTTTCTTGCAAATAATGCTTCAAGTTCTTCAAGTTCTTCATTTTCCCTTCTCATATCTTCAAGTTCTTTTGCATAAAATGCTTTCCAATTAGTTTTATCAGATGATGATGATGATGATGATGCTGATATTGATGATGATGCTTTTAAAGCTAAATCAGTCTTGACTATAGCAACAGGACCAAATTCATTTAAGCTCAAATGCTGAAAGTTTTCCAACCAAAGTATCTCTAGAAACTGAAGTATTAGGCATTATTCTCAACTCATTAATAGTAGTCACTTTCATTTTATAAGCTGGTGGCAAAGCTCTTAAAACTTTAGACACAATTTCATTTTTACTTAAAGATCCTCCACAATATTGTATTTCTAAAACAATTTCATTAACTCTTTCTATAAATGCATAAATTCTTTCATCTTCTTCCATTTTTAAATTTTTATACCTGACCCGATAACATTCCAATTTTGCAATCTTGACAGTGGTATCTCCTTTATTCAATGTTTCCAATTTATCCCAAATAGCTTTAGTAGTAGATTGGTCTGATAATCCCATGATTTGTTTATCTAATAATGCACTCAGAAGTGCTTCTCTTGCTTTGCAATAACTCTTTGATTCCTTAGCCAATGTCGGTGGATGAGATTGATTCAGAGTAGGACCAACATAGCCATTCTTAGTAACATCCCATATATCTCTTCCAATGCAGTTCAAATCTATTTCCATTCTGATATTCTATATAACATAGTTAGTTCCATCAAGTTTTTGACTATCCTTCTTGAAAATATTTGCTGCCATAGGCTCCTCAAGTTGTTAGGCTTCTGCAAAAAAGAGGACTTAGCTTTGATACCAATTGTTCAGAACTGGGAAGGACAACTGAGAGGGGGGGGTGAATCAGTTGTAAACTAGATGTCAATAAATTATAACCCAAATGCAAATTATTCCAACTTAAACTTAGTGCTGGTAAACCAAACTTAAATGTCAGTGAAATAGATTAATAGTTATACAAGTACCAATGTAACTTAATGCATGAAACAAAAAGAGAAAAAAATTCCACAACACATGACACAAATATTTTTACGTGGAAACTCAGTAAGGGGAAAAACCATGGTGGAAAACCTTACCCACAATTAGTTGATACTACTACATATAGTAAGTGTATACAAATGGGGTTTGCACATGCAGAAAGGCCAACCGCCTATAGCTCACTGCTCAATCATGAAATAGGAGTCACACTGACTACAATTGGATGGTTAAATCCAATAACAATGTACTGCTTTAGAGTAGCATCTGCAATGGTGGCTTTAGTAGCGGTTTAAGCTCTGAACATGAGTGTCAAACACCTTCATAACCTTCCTTTCAACCTTCAAATAATATCTATGTGATTCTCACAAGTATCTGCTTATTTTTTCTCTTTAATATTCACACACACTCATCATGATGATCTTCAATAAGATCTTACAATCATATATACAAAACCTAAGACCTATACATGAGGTCAGCTCACTAAAGATATTACAATTAAATCAATTACAAATAAGTCTCGATGTGCTACAATATGTCAGCTAAATACATTTACCACATTATCCAATAAATAAACCATCTACATAACGTGTTGTGCTGATCTGGAATAGATATCATGTACCGGTCCATAACTTAGACCTATTTGCCAATAAACACAATTTTGTCAACCTGATTAGACCAATAAGAAAAAAACCAAATCCAAACATCTAATCCATGTTTTCAACATAATCAAATGATCTCTAGATGATAACAAGTTATCATCATTGTCAGTGAACTATATAACCTACTGGTGAACATATACCGGTGACTGTGTATAAGACAATATCCATGCCGGTGAGCATAATATGCCAGTTCAATAATAAACCAATATAACCATAGTGCCAAATCAACAATGTAGACCTCTAAGAAGATAAGTGTTGACATCAATGACAAAACTAATGCAACACATGATGAGGTCATCAATAATAGCAATTGTGTGCTAGTTGAAGAAAGCCCTGTATGGTTTAAAGCAAGCTCTTAGAGCATGGTATTCAAGGCTCGATCAGTATCTGAAGGAGCAAGGATTCAAAAAGTGGAGTGATGAAACAATCTATATATCAAGGAAGATGGAAATCACATGATCATTATGGTTGTGTATGTAGATGACATTATTTTTGGAGGAAACAAGGACACTCTTTGCAAAGATTTCGCTGATCAGATACAGTTAGAATTTGAGATGTCAATGCTTGGCTAACTGACATACTTTCTTGGTTTGTAGATATCACAACTAGATAAGGGAATCTTTATCTCAAAAACCATTTATGTGAAGGACATGCTAAAGAAGTTTCAAATGGAAGACTGCAAACCGGTGAGTACCCCCATGGTGGTCAGAAGCAAATTAAGAAAGAATGATGAATTACTAGTGGTGGACTAGACATTGTATAGATCCATGATAGGTTGTTTATTGTATCTTACTACTTCTAGACCAGATATAGTGCAAGTAGTGTGTATGGTGGCTAGATATCAAGCAACACCTAAGTAGTCACATATGAATGTAGTGAGGAATTTCTAGGTACCTACAAGGGACACTCAATTATGGATTATGGTACCCTAAATAAGGGGAATTCATCTTGGAAGCATATATTGATGGCCAAAAGAGTACAAGTGGTGGTGCATTCTTCCTATGTGACCGGTTGGTCTCATGGCATAGCAAGAAGCAGGATTTAGTCTCCCTATCAACTACTAAAGAAAAATATATTGCTGCTGCTACATGTTGCTCTCAGGTGCCTTGGATGAAGCAAACCCTTAAGGACATACAGGTGGACACCTCTACTCCTATTCCCATCTGGTGTGACAATTCAAGTGTCATCAACATATCAAAGAACCTAGTGATGCACTCAAGGACAAAGAATATAGCCATCAAGTATAATTTTCTTAGAGAAGATTGAAGTACAAGAAGTAAAGATGGAATATGTCCCTATAGGAGAACAAGTGGCAGACATCTTCACCAAACCATTACCGGTAAGCACTTTGAGTACTTAAGACTCAAGTTGGGAGTTGTATCACCTACCTCATGCACTTAAGTTTGTAATGAGATATATGGTTCAGGGGGAGTTCATAGATGTATCTATATGTCTTGAACCACATGCTCATCATAGGGAAAGTTCAGGGTTGTAAGTCTCAGTACCAGATGCAATCACTAAGAGAAGATTTGACTAAGGGGGAGATAAGTATGAATCATAGGGGGAGAATTAAGTACCTTGACCCTTTGTCATTCTGTCAAAGGGGGAGAAATATACCTATGTGGAGACTTGAAGTGAGTTGACATCAATGCCAAAGGGGGATGTTGTTGGCATTGTTGGCATTAGGTTGTCATTGATGTCAACTAGTATGGCATGGTAATCAATGAGTAAGTAGTGTTGATCGGTATGGGTGAAGTAGGACATGATCATGTCAACCAATATGTGTGTAAGCAGACAAAAAGGTATGTTACTGGTACACATGAAATTCATCATCTATTGGTGAAGTCGGACCACCCGCAAGGCAAAGAAAGCAAGAAGAGAAGAACTAAAGGATGTGAACGAGTATACATAGAGAAGTTTAATGCTACTGGTAAATGGACTTAGCATATGGACCAGTATGTTTGATGGGAGGCCAAGTTTATCCACTATTAAAGAAGAGGTCAGCAGGTATGAAGGTCAACCGGTGAAGTAAGGTTATATCGGTAAGGTGGGTTGAACTAGTAGTTAGGCTTGTCGGTGAAGGATGTCAATCAACATAGAAGACTATAGATGATACCATACTAAGCATAGGTGGATGTCGACAAGGATGATAGGTGGAAACCAAGTGTTGAGCACGTAGAGGTCGATGAAGTATTAATCGACGTAGTAGTCAACAAGAAGGTCGATAGTAATGAAGAACCTAAAAATCATGGGAGGGTGGTAGAATGTTGCAGCTCGAGGAAAAAAAGGTGGTAAGGTGATTTAACTGACCTTGCAAGATGATTTGATCTTTGTATTCATTTTCCAAAGGAAACAACCAAGCCTTTAATGGTGATTGATAGAGAAATGTAGAAAAGTATGTCGTAGACATCCAAAAATAGAAAATGCACACTAAAAAGTGAGAAGGTGGTAGTGTTGTTTGGTGTGATGCAGATCATCATTCTAGAAAATCAAATTAGATCAAATTTAATATGAATTGAGTTGGTGAAGGTAACACCTAACATGACACCATTTGAATGCAACCTTTGGCAAGAACCCTCACAAATAAATATTTCAACTCGAGACTGAAATGGACTGATGCTAGATGCAAGGTGTGAGAGGAAAGAGAGACAAAGAAAGAAGAAAGACTATATGCCTAAGAGTTATTTCCTAGAGAGTCAGAGTGTGTGTTAGTAGGTCATCGGTGAGGGGGTCTAACTGGTAGAAACAGAGTAACTGGTAAACTGTTATAGTCTTAACAGTCAAGAATACTGGTAAGGAGTGATTTTTTAGGAAGGCATCCAAGAGTTACACTATGAAGTGTGAGGCAGAGAGAGAGAGAGAGAGAGAAGAAAGGCTAGGAGTAACTGGTGAGTGATCAGAGAGAGTAATCTAATAATCGACAGTGTGAGAACCAGTGAAGAAGAGGAGGTTGTGAACCAACAGACATACATTGATCAAGTGTTATAGAACTCATTTGTAACTAGGTGCTTTCATTGCATTAAAAGTTGTATTGCATTATATTACATCGAGTTAGTGCTTGGTCCAGTGGTTAGTTCCCTAAACCATTGTAATGTTATTTTATTGTGAGGCTAGATTGGAGCAGTAGACTCCAACAAAATTTCTCACCAAGGTTTTTCCCATATTGGATTTTCCTCGTACATCTGGTGTTGTGGGTTATGCATTTTTGTGTTTGGCTCTTTTGATATCCACTCTTATCTTATTGATTTGATTTTTTAGTGTTTAGGTTGTTAATCAGTGCTCAAATCTTGGTTTAAAAAGAATATTCTAGGAACCACTGATACACCCCCCTCTCTTAGTGGTACATTGTGTTCAACAATACTCAAATCCATAACCTGACCAAATCACCACATAGAATCACTAAACAAAGTATCTCTAGCCCATTCAACATGTCAAATAGATAAATTAACCAAATCAATTCTCAACAATCACTAGAACACCAAAACGACTCTCTACACTATTGGAACATAGGAATATGTTGACATAAATGACAACAAAATATCATAGCACCAACAATACCCAACAATCTCCCCATTTCTCATTGATGGAAACATATGAATGTGATTAACAATAAATGCAAAGAAATAAATCAACACCAACAAGTTGCCCTTGAAAGCATGCACACAAAGCTTCAAGATAAGGTTGTTTTTCATATGCTTCTCTCCCCCTTTAATAGCAATACCAAAGGCACATACAACTCATACAACTCTCCCTCTAAGAAGGAAAATATTTTCCCCTTAGGATAAACTCACACATCTAAACATCTGAACCACACACACTGACTACTTTGGCTGAGTAGTAGAACCTTCTCATCAATTCGTATAAGAAGATAAGACTATGAAGTCCACAAGATTGATTCATCTCAATGCATATAGTTCTCATCAGGAGGGGCATAGACCGCTAACTTATCTCTCAGATATATAAATATATCTATAGGCAAAAGCTTAGTAAAAATATCTTTAATTTGATCCTTTGTAGATACATATTCGAACTTAACTTCTTCTTCATTGACTTTCTCCTTCAAAAAAGTATACTTAATTGATATATGCTTTTTTTTAGAATGTAGTATCAGATTCTTGGAAATATTAATAGCACTTGAATTATCATAATATATAGTAGTAATCTCATCATACACAACTCTAATGTCCTTCAACATATTCTTCATCCAAACTACCTAAGTACAACTACTATCCACAAAAATGTATTCAACTTCCATAATAGATAGAGAAATTGTATCTTGCTTCTTACTCATCCATGAAACCAACTTCTTTCCAAAAAAGAATGCACCATTAGAGGTACTCTTCTCATCACCAACATCACCTGCCCAATCTACATCAGTATAAGAACATAACATGAAATCATCATTCTTTAGATACCACAAACCATAATCAATTGTCCCCTTCAAGTATCTAAAAATCCTCTTCATAGTAGTAACATGACTATATGTAGGATCAGGTTGAAATCTTGCACAAAGACAAACAACATGGATACTATCTAGTCTAGTTTGAGTCAAGTACAATCCACCAACCATAGATCTATACAAAGTCTAATTAAATTTTAGAGATTTATCATGTTTAGACAAATTGCATCTAGTCACCATAGGAGTTCCAACAAGTTTCGAATCAGCTAACCCAAAATTCTTCAATTCCTTCACATACTTAGATTGAGAAATGAAAATTCCTTAACCAACCTATGTAATCTACAATCCTAAGAAGAATTTCATCTCACCTATCATAGACATCTCAAATTATTTTTGCATATCATTATCTCCTCCAAAAATAATATCATCAACAAAAACTTCAACAATCAAAATGTTATCATTATCAACCTTAAAGTATAAATTACTATCAGTAGTACCT
Organism: Cryptomeria japonica; assembly: GCF_030272615.1. Classification (NCBI taxonomy): domain Eukaryota; kingdom Viridiplantae; phylum Streptophyta; class Pinopsida; order Cupressales; family Cupressaceae; genus Cryptomeria; species Cryptomeria japonica. The sequence goes on along the minus strand of NC_081414.1, from coordinate 111,545,539 downwards.
TTATAAAATCCCAACTTCATCAAATACATGTCCAATATATCATAACAAGCTATAGGGTCTTGTTTAATTCCATACAGTTCTTTCTTCAATCTTCATACCATGTCTCCTTCATTTGATAATGAAAATTCTTCTGGTTGCTCAATGTAGACTTCCTCTTTAAAATCACCATTCAAAAAGACTGACTTAACATCCATCTGATATACCTTGAAATTCTTATAAGCAACATATGCAAGAAGTAATCTAATAGCTTCAATTCTAGCTACTAGAGTAAATGTCTCCTAATAATCAATACCTTTACATACTAGTCTTTCTTTGTTTCTAACCACTTCACTGGCTTCATTCAATTTATTCCAAAACACCCATTTTGTACCAATCACATTCTTGTCTTTTGGTCTCAGATCAAGTTCCCATGTATTGTTCTTTTCAATCTCATTCAACTCTTCTTCCATAGCTTTTATCCAATTCTTATCTTTACAAGCTTCTGCAACATCTTTAGGTTCAATCTTGGAAATCAAACATATTTCTTTAGCATAAATCCTTCTCCTAGTCATCATAGCTTTATTTTTATCACCAATAATCTCATTTTTTGAATGATTTAATCTCACATACCTTAGAGTCTTCTTGGTGCAGGAGCACCTATGGAGCACCTATGAAGACCTAGGGAGACAAGGTGCACTAGGGTCACTAATAGGCCCTCATGGAGAATCAAATGAAAATGAAGTCTAAAAGGCCTTAAGGTCTTAAAAAAATGTAATAATGGCCAATAGAGCCTAAATGTGCAATGAAATGTAATGAAAAGATCAAAAGTTGTAAAATTGTCAAAATTGGCAATTAGGCCTAGAAAAGGCTAAAATTGGGTTTTGAAGGGTAGAATAGGTGTGTGAATAATAAACCATGTTTTAAATGTTTATAAGGTCATCTTAAGACCATTTTTGTTTGTTGGTAGAGTTAGGGGTCCAAGTTGTTCATGTTGACAATTTTGTTTGTCAACATGACAACTTTTGAGAGCAACTTTTATTGTCAAAATTGCAAAAATGACAAGAATAGGTGGTTAGAGGTAGTTGGGTGGTTATAGTTTGGTCTTGAAGGCCACAAATTATATAAAATGTTGCAAAAAATACTTTTGGGGGATATTGTGGATGTATGATCAAAGACAATCAGTTGGAGCAATAAAATCTATATTTTCATGTGCATTTTATGAGTCTCAATGTGTTATAGTCAACTCCTTAGTAATTTTGATGCATTTGATGTTTATATCTTGAAATATTATTGGTTAGAGGTGATAAGGAAATTATTTAATTTTTTTTTGGAAGTGGTGGCACTTATTTTCATTTTGTTTAATCAAAGTTCTCTCCATTTTTGTGAAAACTGTCAAAACCTTGGTTTAGGGTAACTAGTGACTGGAATAATGTGAATTTGCTTTATTTTTATGCATAACCAATCCTAATTTTGGGAAGTGATGAGGTTAAGGATGTATAATACCTATCCAAGGTGTGTGCATGGTTTCATGCAAGGATTTGGCATGTTCTTCATTACGGTTTCAAACTGTTAGAAAGTTACAGAGGCAAGGAATGACTGTCACAGTCAATGGTAGAGACTTTGTTGGAGGTGACAAAGTGTGTTATGGCAAAAAGGGCTTAGAGGGAGTTTTTATGGTGTGTTTACTACCTTCCAAAGGTGTTGGTGCAAGTGAAGTTCCCAAAGGAGGGGCTAAACCACTAAGTTACCAGAGATAGCAATAGACTATTACAGTTAGGACAATATAAGGTAAGGAGAGTATTTGCCAAGACAATTTGATTCCAAAGATGCCATGGGATGTGGATAGAGACTAGATGGTTTTGAAAGTGCCTTAAGTGTTTGGGACATGGATTTAACCATTGTTTGGGTGTTCACCTTAAGGGGTATTATTTAACTATCAAGGAATGAGTGTTAGGACAGTGATAGCATTTTGTCTTGTGGACCTAGTTTGGATCTTAGTTGGGTTGTAAGACTTCCAAATACAATGTGGGGAGAGTCTACCTTGGTGTTAGGGTATGGAGAAGACTAAGAGAAAGTTTTGATCCTAGGTAGGGTCCAAAGGAGTGAGTAGGTGATCAAAACCTTGAAAGTGTAGTCTTAGACAAATGATGAGATGATCAGTCATAATCAATAGGAGTTGGAAAGGGGAGTTTGTAACACCTAGCATGTAGAAGTATCCTCTGGTGTGTCACCTTGAGTGACTGAACCCTTGGGAGTTCTAGAATAGGATATCCCTCTACATCAAATGGTATCGGAGTGAGCAAAAGGTATGGGATGTGTGTAAGAATCCTAGATAGGTGAGAAGATGTATCTGACAAGGTCAGAAAGAGAGTTGTATAATTATTTCAAAGAATAATTGGATGGTGGAAGGAAGCATAAAGGAAAAGAAGTAGAGAGAAAGAAGACAAGAGATGAAGATGAGATAAATAAGAAAGAAGAAGAGAGGAAGAGGAGAGATGAAGAAGAGTTGAGTATATTGAAGAAAGAACTTGGTGAGATTAATGAGAAGTTAAGAAAACTTGCAGAAGATAGGGAGAAATTGAGAAAGGAATTTAAACATTGGGAAGCGCAAATGAAGTTGAGGTTGGAAAACCTAGAGAGGAAAGTGAAGAGTTGGCACTTCAGGGTGCAAAAGAGGGTAGTTTGGCCCATGAAGAGGCTAATAACGGCAAAGAAGGCTAATGAGGAAGCCTTGAAGGTGAATGATGAGTTGAGATGCCAAGGTGAATGGCATGAGAATGCGAATAAATTTGGTGAAGGAGAAGAACCTAATCTATGGGCATTGTATGCAGCCATAGAGGAAGAATGGAGAAGCCATGGTGGGGGTGACCCACTTGAGATGTTGGCACAAAATATTCCTAAGATGTAACAAGTTGATATTATAAATGACACTATATTTGTTTTTCCTAATCTTTTTTATGTAGGTTTGCAGAGCATTTACTTGGATGACAATGTTGGAGGTGCTTATATTGAGTATCATTTGCTTGGGAGGAGTTGAAATGAGCCACCAAAGCATATAAATTTTCTTGTAGGGTACAAAAAAAAAGTACCTATGAATTGGATGATCAGAAAGAGGAGGCAGCCATTCAAGGGGACCTTGAATTCTTTGTCCCCGAGAGTATGGTGCAGGAGCACCTATGAAGACCTATGGAGACAAGGTGCACTAGGGTCATTGATGGGACCTCATGGATAATAAAAGGGAAATGAAGTCTAAAAGGCCTTTAAGGTCTTAAAACAATTTAATAATGGCCAATAGAGCCTAAATGTGCAATGAAATGTAATGAAAAGATCAAAAGTTGTAAAATTGTCAAAATTGGCAATCAGGCCTAGAAAAGGCTAAAATTGGGTTTTGAAGGGTAGAACAAGTGTGCAAAGAATAAACCATGTTTTAAATGTTTGTAAGATCATCTTAAGACCATTTTTGTGTGTTGGTAGAGTTAGGGGTCCAAGTTGTTCATGCTGACAACTTTGTTTGTCAACATGACAACTTTTGAGAGCAACTTTTATTGTCAAAATTGCAAAAAAGACAAGAATAGGTGGTTAGATGTAGTTGGGTGGTTATAGTTTGGTCTTGAAGGCCAAAAATGATATTAAATGTTTCAAAACAATACTTTTGGGGAATATTGTGGATGTATGATTGAAGACAATCAGTTGGAGCAATAAAATCTATATTTTCATGTGCATGTTCTGAGTCTCAATGTGTTACAATCAGATCCTTAGTAATTTTGATGCATTTGATGTTTATATATTGAAATATTATTGGTTATAGGTGATAAGGAAATTATTTAACTTATCTTTGGAAGTGGTGGCACTTATTTTCACTAATACATTTGCCCTAAAATTCTAACGAAGAAGGTATATTGTGAACAAATTTGATTTTGAAAAATTGTCCGCATTCATCAGAATTTTGACAATAATTCAATATAGGTTTTTAGAAGAGAAGGAATTGGCAATGACATGTTTTTTTTAACAAAAAGTGCCCACGTTCGTCAAAATTTTGACAATAGTGGGCATTACTTTAAAAAAAAAAGACATTTCAAATCATTTTTTGTGGCCTCTTCCTATTCTCACGTACTAGCAATGTACTCCCACCCACAATTCCACCTATGTCAAACCCTAGCAACTGTATCATGGTTGTGTCTATGTAATGCCACAGCTAGTTTTTTTTGTGTAATGCAACTGAAGCGGACCTACAGGGGAGAGAGGGACACGTAGGGGTAGATGCATGGGACGGGTAGAGGGCGGGTCCAACTCGATCCACTTCTGGAAGATCCTCTTGCCCCTCTGCTATTGGATATAGATACACTCGATCAAAATTTGGGGGATATGAAATTGACTCTGCATCCGGATCTACAACTGGAGAATCTGCTGAATAGAGATCATATCTATTCGAAATCAACGCTCGAGTCCTACTAGAAATGAATGGTGATCCCAAACAAAGAAAGATAAAGAGCCTTGAAATGGTGATCCCAAGAAAAGCTTTTGATTCTTCATTGGCGTGGGCACAAGTGTAAAGCTCTGTCAACATCCCGCAGCCTGTGCAAAAATGGGAGCTTTGAAATGTCATGCCGACTGTTTGATAGACTGCCTCACAGAACTTGGAATTTTTTGAACAAGGTATAAACATCTATCATAGGATAAATAATAGAGGAATTTTGTTACTCATCCAAAATAAAGCCATGTTAGAGTTATGATCTTCAATACTTTCTCTTAGACAAAGAGATAAAATTAAATAACCACATGATTACTACAATAAATTTATTTTCTTATTAAAAATATAAATAATTACATTAGATATATATTCCACATAAAGAAAAGAAATGATGAAAATCATTTGTGTCTTAAATAATGAGCAACAATTAAAAATAGGAAAATAATATCCTCATTATGACTCCCTAATTAGTATAAGATACTATTTCCAATATTATACTAGGGATAAATATTCAAAAAGTATAATAATTACACTAATACATATATCACTCTCATGCCTTCCCTAATTTGATATAAGGTCCCTCTATCTTGTTAATGCATGATAGCCTCAGTAAGATAAATGATTGAATGAGAGATAAATGAAGTCTCTCATTCAATCATATATCCTATCGATAAACTATGATGAAGACTTCAAGCTATTGTTCCTTCATTTGATGATCATTCTTAAATTTGTATATATTCAACCATACTTGCAAAGTTCAATCAATGCTTAACTACCGATAATCATCGGTTGTAAATCTCATAGTACAGAATATCGATTGGTATTGGTTTACATTAAAACCAATGCACTCCGATTAATATCGTTTAACAAATTAACTATGAACATCGATTGTTATTAGGCTTAACCAATGCACTCTGATTAATATCGGTTAACTGTGAACATTGATTGTTATCAGGATTAACTAATACATATCGATTAGTATCGGTTGTCTTTCATATGATAGACACACCAACTAAGTATTAGGTGGTTTGTTAAGTGATATACACCGATTGGTAAATACACGATAATTCTAAAGGTGCGATCAAGTAATATCTTGATTGATCATGTCTAATAGACATGACCAGTCAAGGTATTGCTTGATCCTCCTAGCTTATATATATATATATATCAATCGGCATTTGTGAGAAGGACATTGAAATCAATAAATGTTCCTCTCATCTGCAATGTACAAGACTATAATCAGATTTATCATATTAAAGATATAACACATATTTGAAAGAAAAGATAACCTTGAATATAAATTGCATCTTGAATTGAGAATTGAATAACATTTACATATCCAAATATGAAGTCTCAAGGGAGTTGTATGTGTCAATTATTCAAGCTTCTTCTAAATCTATTCCAACGTCTTCTTCCAACACATGTCTTGATGATGGTTGAGGATCTTTAAACTTTGAAAATATGAATGAACACACTCCTCTAGACATGATTTAAACACCACATTTAATTATACACATGGATGCAATTGACATGATTTAGGATGTTGCAATGAAGTGTGGAGATTCATGAGAAATATACATTACATTTATTTAAAGAAGATTTAGTTTTCTATCCTCCTCCTTTGTTGACATCCCCTCCCCCATTGTCTAATATATCTATGACTTTTCCAACAAATTTTAATATCACAACAAGAGATAATTTTGTATGAGTTTCTTAAAGCCAACTTTATTACTCTCCCCTTGAAAAATTGAAGAAAAAATAATAAACAAAATTAGGACAATCCTTTTTTCAAGCATCATCAACTATTCCACTAATGAATGTCATGATTTGGAGATTTAAATTCAACAACTTATTTTAGTTATAGTAACATTTAAATAATAGGTGACAATGAGTTATACACTCATCATATCCCTTCTAAATGACATTTATACACTAGTAGATTTGTTGGGACTAGGAGGTGCAGATTGACCAGATCCTCCACCTATTGGATGTAGACAAAATGAATTATTTTTGGATTAGGATGGTACACAGAATCTACTATCAAAAGGTTGTCAAAAATTATTGGGACTAGGAGGTGTGAAATGGCCTACTCTTATGCTTTTCATGCCATCAAAATTTGAGTTTGATTGTCATCATTTACTTTTCCAAATTCTTCACATGTAACTCCTGAATCAATTTCCTATGCACAAAATGATGAAAAATAGGTTTGTTGATGGGGGCTTTCCAAGGTCAAACCTTGGGTTATGAATTAGCCTTGAAGTATAATGTTTTCATTTTGAGGGAAAGGATAGATCTAATCTAAAAAATGTTTAAAATTGAACATGATACCTTCATGAATCTATCTTGAATCCTCACACAAGGTTTTAGGATGTCATGCAAAATGGTGTGCTTTAACTTGAATTCTCCTTCAATGCTTGATGAATGCTTGATTTCTTGTTCACTTGGAATTGAATTGATTTTATAATTAAGAGATTACTTGAATTGTAGGTAAACCCCTTCAAATGATAGGGTAGGCTTCCTTTTATACCTAATATATGTCTTGAAAGCATTTTATCTTGATGGCTTTAAATTAAAGTACTTTCTCTTCTATCTGGTATTGGTGGAGTAGAGGTTGCATTGCATCAACCTAGGATACATATTTTCACAGATACAACACAAGTTAAATGTATCCTAGGTCGATACAAAGCAACCTCTACTCCAAAGATCACCAAAAAATAGAGAAATAACTTCAATTTAATGCCATTAGGATAAAAGGCTTTCAAGACAGATAAATGGTATGCAACTGTATCTTTTTGGAATGCATTACCCAAATAGCTCAATCGATCAGTCAACTTTGAAAAGAAAGTGGTATGATGAAATATTTTTGCATAAAATAGATTAAATACACTCCATACTACTATTGCACAATATTTTGGTTGATAAATATTTTTAAAATAGTAAAGGAAGGTGTATGGAACTGGCCTACTCTTCTACTTTTCATGCCATCAAAATTTGAGTTTGATTGTCATCATTTACTTTACCAAATTCTTCACACGTAACTCCTGAATCAATTTCCTACACACAAAAAGATGAAAATAGGTTTGTTGATGGGGGGCTTTCCTAAGTCAAATAGGTTTGAATATACCTTGAAGTGTGCAATATGGAAGGTTTGTATTCTTAATCTCCTGCCCATTTCTTAATTAAAAGTATGATATCTTTATTAAATATCTCCTCTATTTTTGGAGGTAGACATCTTTAGGAAAAGATCTCTTCCTCCCTCTTTAAAATGATCCCTTTATATCTAATCTAAAAATGCTTAAAATTGAACATGATACCTTGATGAATCTTTCTTGAATCCTCACACAAGGTTTTAGGATGTCATGCAGAATGGTGTGCTTTAACTTGAATTCTCCTTCAATGCTTGATGAATGCTCAATTGCTTGTTCACTTGGAATTGAATTGATTTAATAATTAAGAGATAACTTGAATTGTAGGTAAACCCTTCAAATGATAGGGTAGGCTTCCTTTTATACCTAATATATGTCTTGAAAGAATTTTGTCCTGATGGCTTTAAATTAAAGTACTTTCTCTTCTATCTGGTATTGGTGGAGTAGAGGTTGCATTGCATCGACCTAGGATACATATTTCTGCAGATACAACACAAGTTCAATGTATCCCAGGTTGATGCAAAGAAACCTTTGCTCTAGAGATCACCAGAAAATAGAGAAAGAACTTTAATTTAATGACATCAGCATAAAAGGTTGTCAAGACAAATAAATGGTATGCAACTGTATCTATTTGGAATGCATTACCCAAATGGTGCAATCGATTAGTCACCTTTGAAAAGAAAGTGGTATGATGAAATCTTTGGGCATAAAATAAATGAAATGCACTCCATACCACTACTGCACAATATTTTGGTCGATGATATTTTTAAAATAGTAAAGGAAGGTGTATGGAACTGGCCTACTCTTCTTCTTTTCATGCCATCAAAATTTGAGTTTGAGTGTCATCATTTACTTTGCCAAATTCTTCACAGGTAACTCTTGAATCAATTTCCTACACACAAAATGACAAAAATAGGTTTGTTGATGGGGGCTTTCCTAGGTCAAATAGGTTTGAATATACCTTGAAGTGTGTAATATGGAAGGTTTGTATTCTTAATCTCCCACCCATTTCTTAATTCAAAAGATGATATCTTTATTAAATATCTCCTCTATTTTTGGAGGTAGACATCTTTAGGAAAAGATTTATTCCTGCCTCTTTAAAATGATCCCTTTAGATCTAATCTAAAAATGCTTAAAATTGAACATGATACCTTGATGAATCTTTCTTGAATCCTCACACAAGGTTTTAGGATGTCATGCAGAATGGTGTGCTTTAACTTGAATTCTCCTTCAATGCTTGATGAATGCTTGATTGCTTATTCACTTGGAATTGAATTGATTTTATAATTAAGAGATCACTTGAATTGTAGGTAGACCCCTTCAAATGACAAGGTAGGCTTCTTTTTATACCTAATCATACGTAAAGTGTTTGAATTTTTTCTCACACATGAGGCAAGAAATGAGGGGTCATATTTTGGGTCCCAATCACGAGTACCAAGGCACCTAAGGCATACTAGTCTTGTCAATTTAGGATGTGACATGCTAAAGTGGGCATCAATGTCTCAAGATCAGATGGACCTTAAGTGATTGTCTCCCTTGCATATGATTTGTTTGGGTGATAAACTTCACCATTCTACTCACAAGAATTTTATTAAGTCTCAAATATACGGATCATAACTTATTACTGATGTAGTGAAAGTCTCTCCTGAAGGACTTCTAGAAGTATTTTTGGATGAGTCTTTGTCAAGTGTGGAGAAAAAAGAATTGATGCTTAATGGATTTAAGGAACATTCTTTCAAATTGGAAGCCAAAGTTTAATTGAAGGATGTAGAGAAGAAGGTGTGAGAGAAAAGACTAGAAGTTTTGGTGATTAGATGTGCAACAACACATATCCAACTACAAGAAAGAATAATTTCCTTTTTAGAAAAGTGTAAAGGATGTAGTGATTGCATAAACATTTTAAAGGGAATGGCCTAAATATACTAAGGATATTAAGGGTCACATAGAAATTATAGCATCACAAATTGTATAACTATCCAATACTATAGATATGAAGAATGATGCAGAAGGAAATGAAAGGTTTCAAATAGAAAACTTGTACATGCAACTAAATCCATTGACTAATCAGAAGAACAAAATTAAGAAATGGTTCAATCATCTAAGAGATGTTGTAGACTTGCAACTCACCAACTACTTAGTTTTTGCGGGTAAGATTTTTTTTTTGTTTTGGTTATGGTTGTGGTGTTTGTAGGGAGACATTTCCAAATTTATATCTATTTCCCCTATTTAATGGTTTATGGGTTTGTAATGGTAATTTAATGTTCTTTCATATTTTTTTATAGATTCTTTATAATAGCCTATTATAATGATTTGTTCTATTATGGATAATTTTGTGGGTCAGATGGCTTTGCCGTCGGTGCATGAAAGAATTGCATGAGTTCTAATTTTAAAAATTACATGAAACATTTTTAATTTATTTGATTCAGTGTTATTTGGAAAAAAGTCTATCAATGTTGTTTCCTTTCTCCAAGAATTGGATCTAGGATCTTTCCATCAGATAATATGTAACATCCAATGACTAAATATTTTCTTTACAATTGCTTATTTTATTTAATTATCATCTAAGTGTGAATTAAAATTTATATATGTGTGGAAGCAGAAGATACAAGCTGAAGACTCATGTGCAAGTAAATTTCATAAAAGAAAGCAAGCAGGCATTATCTTGAATGACATGGAAAAAAGCTCATCAACTGCCTAGAAGAGAGCAATTGGAGAAAATAAGAGGAAAGTGTTAAAGGGTGATAAATACATAGAGAGTATGGAATACAAACAAACAATGTTTGGAGTGTGTGATGTGACGTCTCTAATTTATGTCCAGAGGGACTAATTGGTTTTGGAATTCCTGGGAAACCTATTGGGCCATTCCTGGCAGAAATCAATGTGTTCATGCAAGGGCCACCTTTTTTCTATTATGAGAATAATTCTTTTCCATCGAAGGATATTTGGAAGGCAATATCCGATAATTTCTATAGTGTGGAATCAGAGTTGGTGGACTCAAAGTACTTTTCAGCTTCCAGAAGACCAAGAGGTTATGTACACAATCTCGCAATAGAAGGGTGATTTCAAGCATTACCTCTCCCCCCCATGACTATTCAGGAAGCACTTTCTCAAACAAGGACTATTGGCCTCCATGGGATCAAAGAAAAAAATTGAATTGCTAGACTGTAGATGATGTGGTGGTGTCCATCATGAAGAACTCTACACTATAATTGAAAATTCATGAGGGAACCTACAAGATAGTGAATAGAAATACATTCTTGAAAAGTGGGAAGAATGGATCTTGGTTTGGGTGGGCTAGGTCAGGTGGCTCCTCTAGAGGTTGGCGAGATAGAAATAATATTAGGATTTTAAAAAGATCACACTCATGGAACTTCATGTGCGACTAATCGATTGCGTTGTTTGGGTAATCCAATCCAAATAGATACAGTTGCATACCATTTGGAATGCATTACCCAAATAACGCAATCGATCAGTTGCACATGAAGTTCCATGAGTGTGATCTTTTTCAAATTCTAATATGATTTCTATCTCGTCAACCTCTAGAGGAGCCACCTAACCTGGCCCCACCCAAACCAAGATCCATTCTTCTCACTTTTCAATAATGTATTTCTATTCACTATCTTGCAGTTTCCCTCATGAATTTTCAATTATAGTGCAGAGTTCTTCACGAAGGACACCACCACATCGTATAGAGTCTATGCTTTAAGTTTTTTCTTTGATCCCATGGAGACCAATAGTCCTTTGTTTGAGGAAGTGCTTCCTGAATAGTCATGGGTGGGGAGAGGTAATGGTTAAAATCACCCTTCTATTGGGAGATTGTGTACATAACCTCTTGGTCTTCTGGAAGCTAAAAAGTACTTCGAGTCTACCAACTCTAGTTCCACACTATAGAAATTTTCGGATATTGCCTTCCAAATATCCTTTGGTGCAAAAGCATCATTCTCATAATAGAAAAAAGGTGGTCCTTGCATGAACACATTGATTTCCTCCAAGCATGGCCTGATAGGTTTCCCAAGAACTCCAAAACTAGTTAGTCCCTCCGGATATAAATTAGAGACGTCACATCACACACTCCAGACATTGTTTGTTTGTATTGCATACTCTCTATGTATTTATCACCCTTTAACACTTCCCTCTTCTTTTCTCCAATTTCTCTCTTCTAGGCAGTTGATGAGCTTGTTTCCATGTCATTCAAGATAATGCTTGCTTTCTTTATTTTATGAAATTTACTTGTGCACGAGTCTTGAACTTGTATCTTCTGCTTCTGCAAAGACATAAATTATAATTCACATGCAGATGATAATTAAATAAAATAAGCATTTGTTAAAAAAATATTTAGTCATTGGATGTTACATATTATCTGATAGAAAGATCCTAGACAATTCTTGGAGAAAGGAAACATCATTGATAAAAAATTTTTGCAAATAACACTGAATCAAATAAATAAAAAATGTTTTATGCAATTTTTAAAAGTAGAACTAGTTCAATGCTTTCATCACTAACGACAACACCATCTGACCCACATTATCAGATGGCATCAGAATTCAAATGACAACTAAAGAAACATCCAACAAGGATGTTGTATATCTAACGCCACTTCCTTGTTGGACAATTGTCATGGAGCAAACATAGAATCTATCAAAATTCTAACAGTAATTTGTGTAATGTTTTGGCCGGGGGAGAAAATATAGCCATCGTCGAAAGAGTTCATAACATTGTCAAAATTCTAACGCCAATGGCATTGTCAGAAAGACCGACGATGAGTTTTCGACGGTTAAAATTTTTGAAAGTCTGACATGGTGTTATCGAACTACCAAAAATTGTCTGTTGGAAATTAGCCCCAAATGTACTAGAGTTTCATTGTGTTTAATCAAAGTTCTCTGCATTTTTGTGAAAACTGTCAAAACCCTGGCTTAGGGTAACTAGTGATTGGAATAATGTGAGTTTTCTTTATTTTTATGCATAAATAATCCTCATTTTGGGAAGGGATGAGGTTAAGGATGTATACTACTTGTCCAGGGTGTGTGCAGGGTGTCATGCAAGGATTTGGCACATGCTTCATTATGGTTTTAGACTATTAGAATAGTCACAGAGGTAAGGAATGACTATCATAGTCAATGGTAGAGACTTTGTTGGAGGTGAAAAAGTGTGTTATCACCTAGAGGGAGTAGAGTGTGGTTGTATGGTGTGTTGACTACCTTCCCAAGTTATTGGTGCAAGTGGAGTGCCCAAAGGAGGGCCTAAACCGGTGAGTTACCAGAGATAGCAACAAACTGTCATAGTTATGATAGTATAAGGTAAGGAGTGTATTTGCCAGGACATATTGATTCCAAATATTCCATGGGATGTAGCTAGAGCCTAGATGGTTTTGAAAGTTCCTTAAGTGTTTGAGATGTGGGTATAACCATTGTTTGGGTGTTCAACTTAAGGGGTATTAGTTGATTGTCAAGCAATTGATGTTAGGACAATGATAGCATTTTGTCTTATGGACCTAGTTTGGATCTTAGTTGGGTTGTAAGACTTCCAAATATAATGTGGGGAGAGTCTACCTTGGTGTTAGGGTATGGAGAAGACTAACAGAAAGTGTTGATCCTAGGTTAGGATCCAAAGGAGTGAGTAGGTTATCAAAACCTTGAAAGTGCAGTCTTAGACAAATGATGAGATGATCAGTCATGATCAATAGGAGTTGGAATGGGGAGTTTGTAACATGTAGCATGTAGAAGGATCCTGTAGTGTGTCACCTTGAGTGACTAAATCCTTGGGAGTTCTAGAATAGGACATCCCTCTGCATCACTTCTAATTGTTTTGATTATTAGGATCTTGAACATCTTCACCACCAATAGTAATATTTGAATTACCTATCTCTACTAGATTGGTCTGCTTTAGGATCTGAGTCTGCACTTGCTTTGAAATATAATCTTGATCATTAGGTTATTTACATGATTTGGTCTACTTTCCATGGCATTCATCAACCTTCACATTTGTACTTTCCACTATCTTTTCCAACCTCTCATTGTAACACCAGTAGGCCTTTCTCTTAGTATAATAACCCAATAAGATTCCTTCATCACATCTTGCATTAAACTTTCCTATATCCTCATCTCTTTTGATATAATATTTTCTTACAAAATTTTTGAAATATCTGACTGTAGGAACATGACCAAACCATAATTCATAAGGACTCTTCCCAAAATCACCTTTTATATGCTCTCAATTGAATGTGTATAAAGTAATACTAATAACTTATCTTTAAAATATCTTTGCAACATTCCCTTCAATTAGCATAGTCCTAGCAGCATCCAAGATAGTTTTGTTCTTCCTTTCAACAAATCCATTCTATTGAGGGGTTCTAGGAGCATATAATTATCTTGTAATTCCATTTTTCTCACAAAATCAATCAAACTCACCAGATATGAAATATCCTCCTCTATGAGGTCTTAGACACTTCAACTTCAGTCTTGTCTCAGTCTCCACCTTATCTTTTAATACATTGAATTTATCCAATGCTTCTAATTTCTCCCTTACAAAAGTAACTCACATCATTCTACAGTAGTCATTAAACAACAACATGAAATATTTGTCACCCTGTACACTTCTCACTCTTGTAGGACCACACAAATCAGTATGCACAAGATGTGATAATCCATTAGATGTATATTTGATGTAGAGGATGGAGGATCTGGTTGCAATCTTGCAAACTAAAGTATAATATGGACACAAACCCCAACACTCCTATGGTGTTTCAAATGCTCAAAGAGCCTCAATAGGCTCAAAACTTGTCTTCACCTTAATCAGGTGTTTCCTCCACCTCCACATACATCAACTAACTTCAAATAACATGTCTCTAAGGTTTTCAAATCCTCAACTCATCAACTGATACAAAAACCCAAATCTAGCCCTTCACTAGGCCTAGTCTCCTAGTAGTTGGCTGGACTGTTTTTGCCTGTTTCATGAAATTTTCCCAAAACACCAAAAAATGTTTTGACTATTTTAGATACCCATTATCAACCCCTATCAACACCCAAAGTTGTACCTATGCTTGTTTCGGAACAAATCCTTCAAAAAACTATTGTTCCTAGTCACTGTGAGGGCTAATTAGGTCTGTTTTGTGAAGGAAGTACCCTCCAAACTCATCCTCAGGTCTAACCCTTCTATATAGTCTTCAATTATGATACCAAACCAAGGATTTTTGAGGTATTAAGGTTCAGTTACACTCCTAAATACCCAAACACCAAAACCCTCCTTAAATCACCCATAAACCAAGGGCTTGCTCAAAATCACTTCAAAACTCACTTTTAGAATCAAACAAAGGTTGATTCACCCAAAATTTAACATGTCTTTACTGATTCCATCATAAAAGTATGACCTCCTTAAGGCCAATCCTCTGCTGCTACACCTATGGCATCAAAACCATGTGTTTTCAGTCATCTATCTTGGTGTACACCTGCAAACTCAAACTTCCTGTCACCAAACTATTAGGAGCACATATAGTACATGTTAGAAATGAATCCATCCCATGAGAATTAGAAAAAACATTAATAGGATGAATCCAAACATCCTTAAAAACTTTCAAAACAAATGACACTTCACTGTCTTTTCTAGGATAGTCAGCAGTAAAATGGAAATAATATTATTTCAGAACTTCACAATGTCTCTAGATTGCAAGGATCAATCAAATAAAACCCTCAGAGCATATTAAACATGATATTATTACTTCCCAAGCAAAATAAAACACACAGTACTCAGAAAATGCAGGAAATAAAAGTCTCTTATTGCTGTTCCAGAATTACAAACTATCCAACAGACTTCTCCCAGACTTCTACACCCATACACTAATGCTTGCACAGACTTTATAGGCATCTAAAAAACCACCATAACGAATCCAAATCAGTTAGAAGGCACTAACAATGCCTAAAAGCATGATTTTCACATTCCCACCATTTTTACATACTAACCGTTGTAATTCAAATATTTGAATTTACAACATACTGATTTTGTAACCTATGACACTTTTAATTTATCTAAATCATAATTTGACACTCCAAGAGATAATTAAATGAATCTAGAACCTCATCAAACCAAACTTGTTCTCATGGACACTATTGGCCCTTATTACAATAATTTTTTGCATAGGAGCATCATACAAACACATCATTTTTAACATAAGAAACCATAATGGGCTTCAACACCTCCAAGTTGATCTTTCTTAATGTCATGATCCTTCCTTCACTCCTTGGTAACTTGGAACAACTTCTTGCCTTCTGGGATGCTCCTACATTATACTCCCCACCAATAAGAAAATTCTTGTCCCAAGAATGATGTTGTTGCTTCCAAACATCAGACTGATGTTGGCTCCTTACAAATCTTGATTAAGGGATGAAATAATCCCCAAAAGTCACCCTCTTTCTGCATCTTACACCTGCAGTCACATCACACATTAGATTAGAAACAAAACATGTATTTTTCTGCTCTTATTTAGGACATTGTTTCTCATAACCAATCTGTACATCTACTCTTCTCTGATCCACTTGTTGTACCTATAACTTCTCTTTCACACTCACATATCCCTACTCAACAATAGGACATTTTACTGAACCAACTTGCACAAAAGATAAATCCCATAAATCATCATGAAGAGGACTATTCTTCCTCATAGTCTGCTGCAAATTAACATCTTCCTTCCAACCAGTATCTTCTTGTTTTTCAACTTGCCTTATCGTTGGTAAATTCTCCCCAAAACATATTATAGGATACTCTTTCAAGACCTCCAAAGGTAAAGGATTCAACTTATATTTCTGACCATCTTTATGAACCAAATATGTGTTATCAAAACCATCATGTATTGTTCTTCTACTATGTTGCCAAGGTCTTCCTAATATCTAATGTGCACAAGTCATAGGAACCACATCACATAATACCTTATCTTGATATGGACCAATAGAAAAATTCACATAAGCCTTCAAACTAACCTCTACATGTTGTTGTTGGGTAACCCAAGTGGCCTTGTAGGGATTAGGATGGTCAAATGGTACAATTCCTAACTTGGTTATCATATCAAGAGATACAAGATTACTATGTGATCCTAAATCAATGATTACCTTACATATCTTTCCTTTGCATAAACAAGTAGTTCTGAAGATTGTTACCTTTGGTTCTTGCTGAAGTTTCTCACCTTGCCTTACCATCAAGAAGTCACCTTCAAGGACAGGGTCTGCTCTCTTTGATTCTTCTTTCTTCTCATCTTCTTGTACCATATTCACTCTTCTATCTTTGCCTTGATCTAATTCAATCCACTTAGGACATCTAAATGATTGGTGCCCAATCTCATTGCAATGAAAACACTTACCTGTAAAGATTCCACTTCCTCTTCCAAATCTACCACCTCTATGGTTGTATCCTCCTCTTGGTTCTAAAAAACATTCTTTGCCTTTCTCACTGCTGCCTTGCCCTTGATATCTATTACCTCTTCCTCTATTAGAAATGCCTCCTCTTCCACCATTACCTGATCTTTCTTGTTTTCTTTTCACATTCTCTTCTGCTCTAATTGCTAACTGATAAAATTCACCTATTGTTTTCCATAGTTGTAGACCAATCTCATCTTGCAAATTAAATATTAAGACATTTATATACCTGGCTACTTTCTCATCTTCTTCCTCATATCCTCCTCTAATACTAAGTTTGTGAAACTGCTCACTGTAAGCCATTACATCTATCTCTTTTTGTTTCAAATTATGTCTCATCCTCTTCACATGAATGGTATAATCAGAAGGTAGGAACTACTCTTTCATCAAACTTTTCATTCCTGACCATGTAGACACTTTTGTTAATCCTCTTTCCATTGTATCATTTTGAAAACTAGTCCACCATGTCAATGTCATACCTCTCAACTTAGCCTTTGCAAATTTCACTTTCTTCTCCTCTCCCATTTCTTCAAACTCAAAATAGTTATCTAAGGCATCAAGCCATCCTAACACCTCTTCACTATCCATCTTCCCCTGATAGATAGGAAAATCAATATGACTCTTACCTCCACTACCTTATACTACTTTCAACAATCTAACAAACCTCTTTTATTCAGGGTCCTCTATGTCATTTGTTCACTGCTCTTGATCTGCTATCTCATTCACTTCTTCTTCATCATTGCCTTCTAGGTTGTCTTGCTCTTCTCTTCTTCTATTCCTCTCAAGGTTATCTATCCTCGATTGCATAGATTCTCTCTCCCTTCTCTATTGTCTTTCTTCTCTTGCCTTAGCCTGCTCTCTTGCTGCATCTTATTCCCTTCTTTCCCTTCTTTCCCTTTCTAGGATTTCCTTCAATTCTTCTAGTTCTATTGCCAACTGATTCTTAGGTGCCATAAATAACCTTAAAAAACCTACACCAGATCTTTTACTAATTCTCTGATACCACTTGATGTAGAGGATGGAGGATCTGGTTGTAATCTTGCAAACTAAAGTATAATATGGACCCAAACCCCAACACTCCAATGGTGTTTCAATGCTCAAAGTATCCTAACAGGCTCAAAAATTGTCTTCAACTTAATTAGGTGTTTCCTCCACCTCCACATACATCAAATAACTTCACCTAACATGTCTCTAAGGTTTTCAAACCCTCAACTCATCAGCTGATACAAACACCCAAATCTAGCCCTTCACTAGGACTAGTCTCCTAGTAGCCGGCTGGACTGTTTTTGCCTATTTCATGAAATTTTCCCAAAACACCAACAAATTTTTTGACTATTTTAGATACCCATTATCAACCCCTATCAACACCCAAAATTTTACCTATTCTTGTTTTGGAACAAAGCCTTCAAAAAACTATTGTCCCTAGTCACCGTGAGGGCTAATTAGGTCTATTTTGTGAAGGAAGTACCCTCCAAACTCATCCTTAGGTCTAAAACTTCTGTACAATATTCAATTATGATACCAAACCAAGGATTTTTGAGGTATTAAGGTTCAGTTACACTCCTAAATACCCAAACACCAAAACCCTCCTTAAATCACCCACAAACCAAGGGATTGCTCAAAATCACTTCAAAACTCACTTCTAGAATCAAACAAAGGTTTATTCACCCAAAATTTAACATGTCTTTACTGATTCCATCATAAAAGTATGACCTCCGTAAGGCCAATCCTCTGCTGCTGCACCTATGGCATCAAAACCATGTGTTTTCAGTCATCTATCTCAGTGTACACCTGCAAACTCAAACTTCCTACCACCAAACTATTAGGAACACATACAGTACATGTTAGACATGAATCCATCCCATGAGAATCAGAAAAAACATTCATAGGATGAATCCAAACATCCTTAAAAACTCTCAAAACAAATGAAACTTCACTGTCTTTTCTGGGATAGTCAGTAGCAAAATGGAAATAATATTATTTCAGAACTTCACAATGTCTCCGTATTACAAGGATTAATCAAATAAAACCCTCAGAGCATGGTAAACATGATATTATTACTTCCCAAGCAAAATAAAACACACAGTACTCAGAAAATGTAGGAAATGAAAGTCTCTTATCACTATTCCAAAATTACAAACTGTCCAACAGACTTCTCCTAGACTTCCCCACCCATACACTAATGCTTGCACAGACTTTATAGGCATCTAAAAAACCACCATAACCGATCCAAATCAGTTAGAAGGCACTAACAATGCCTAAAAGCATGATTTTCACATTCCCACCATTTTTACATACTAACCGTTGTAATTCAAATATTTGAATTTACATCTTATTGATTTTGTAACCTATGACACTTTTAATTTATCTAAATCATAATTTGACACTCCTAGAGATAATTAAATGAATCTAGAACCTCATCAAACCAAACTTGTTCTCATGGACACTATTGGCCCTTATTGCAATAATTTTATGCATAGGAGCATCATACAAACACATCATTTTTAACATAAGAAACCATAATGGGCTTCAACACCTCCAAGTTGATCTGTCTTGATGTGATGATCTTTCCTTCACTCCTTGGTAACATGAAACAACTTCTTGCCTTCTGGGATGCTCCTACATCAATATTGCTTACTCTTAAATAAAAATCTTGTTTGCTTTCCTAACTAGCATTCTTTACATATTAGATTAGAAGGTTTCACAATCTTAGGATAATATCTAACAGCTTGAATAGAACTTATCCTTATCATGTAAATAAAGTTAACATGACACATCCTTCTACCACAAATAACTTTCATCTATCAAAGTAATCAAACAACTGTTCTGACTGACATTCAAATGAAAGATATTACCTTTAATCTTAGTTCCTATTGCAATATCTACACCAAAGGTATTCAGAATCTTGTATTTACCATTCTTAAATTGTAAATCACATTTCTTATCAATTATCTTCTTGACACTCAAAATATTATGCTTCAAACCTTCAACATATAAGACATCATCAGTATTATGCTTACCATCAAAGGAAATAGAACCTCTACCGTTAACTACACAAGCTTTATCATCTCTAAATCTCACTATACCACCATCATACCTCTCCATATTCACAAATCTACTTTTATCACCTATCATATGATGTGAACAGCCACTGTCAATTACCCATTCATCTTTCCCTTCAATATTAGTAGCCAAAGATTTCTCCTCAACAATGCAGCTTGTAGAATTCATTGGTACCAATAGATTCTTTATCTATAAATACAAAATATAAATTCCCACTCTCTAGTTCTTCATCTATCACACAATCATCAACAGCATAATAATAGTTCTTCTGATATCTATACTTTCAGTTAGACTTATAAGGCTTATCATACTTATCATGCTTCTCATATCTATCATGTTTATCAAATTTATCAATCCTATCATACTTTGACATTATTTTAGGATGCTAAAAGGAAAATGTCCTATCTTATTACAAGAGAAACATTGCAAAGGTAACTTCCCATCATACTTACTAGCTCCCTTAGGCAATATCTAAGAAATGAGTGCTTCGATCTCATCTAACTCTTTTTCATGTTCTTCCATCTCTCTCATTTCTCCTTCATATCTGGAAACCCTAGATGAACTTTTTCCTGGATCATACTTTTGCTTCATGGACATAGAGTCTTTAAATCTCATCTCAAATTTAGCATGTTATTCTCCAAATTTACTCAACTCAAATGCAACTAGCTTACCAACCAGCATGTCTCTTGTCATGGTGGTCACAGTATGTGAAAATATTACAATAGGGAATGCACATGCATTCAGGAACACTGCCTAGAGCTCACTGCTTAAAATAAGAAGATGTCCCTATAGGCTAAAACCCTAGGGAAGGATCACTTCCTTACAAAGATTTAGACTATAATCTAGAGTATGTAAATTGAAGGAATAACATCTCCTAATGCTTGATAATAGTTCTAGTTAAGCATATTTGTTTGCCCTGCAAAAATCTCTGCTTTACACTTCATACCAAAAGATGAATTCACTTGTTTGCACATACACCACTCTCTGATAATGCATATACTACCATCATGCCAAAATTATATGAATATAACACCTATTTATATAAATCATCAACTTTGACTACAAGGTCGGCTCAACCCTTAACACCTAATTATAAAACTACATTGCACGATACATAGATCAACCACAAAATGAATAAAATGTCATTGCCAACATAGCATCTAGATCCAAATTAAATCCTTGGACATGCAACACCCCTAGAAATTTTACCAAGATCAATCACAACATGCTACACCACCAAAAATGTCGCATAACATGAAGAACATCACTAGACTAGAAAACTCTTCAATAACACCCCTAATAATCAATGTGGAGCAACACAAAAAATAGATCACAATGAGGAAACATCAACAAGAATGTAAGAACCAACCACAATAGCTCCACCAACACCACTTAATGAAATCTTCATCGATCAACATGCTAATACTTAAAAAACTTGTTAATGTTTTTTTGAAGTTGTCCGCGGGGTGGCATTTTGGTTAAGTCTTTTCCATCCCCCTTTCTCTTTCCATCCCACTCTTCCTTTTGTTCTCACGTGCCACGTAGTGTCACAACACTTCTCTAAGTGGCTCGCCTTTTTTGCCTTGTGTTGAGAAAGTGAGGAGTTATCACTTGGCGCATCTTTGCTTTGGCATGAATGTACCCAGCCTCACCATTCTTTGTGTGCTAGCAATTGTAATTGGTACCTCTGTGCTTCATTTCCTAGTCCTCCTTTTGCACTCAACTTTGAGTCTCCTCTAATTTTTCGCATGTCCCTTCATTGATTCATGAGATGGAATGTTGTTGACATCGTGGGTTTCTTGTTTTGATAGGTATAGAGGTTGCCATGATGCAACTAGCATAATGATACCAAAACTCCATTTTTTCTATTTGATTACATCCATCTCTATGCACGCCATGCAAGGAGATTCTTAACAAAGAGAAATTGCAAGTTTTTTTCTCATGCTTTCATGTTGGTAGTTGTTAGGCGCATGGGGGCTATTTATTGGCCTTCCTTTTGTTGTTTTAGGGTTCAGCCTTTGAGAAGAGATTATTAGACTTCGACTCTATTGATTAATCCTTTATGTTAATTATGTTTTATGGATGATAAACATATCAAACTGTGCCTATGGCCTTTATGGTTATTTTGTTTGAAGCTTAATTGGTTAACTTTTGTGTTATTTTCTAATTCAGTAACTTCTATTGTATGTGTTGTGAGACTCTACGGATTAAACTATGTTATAAAACTTGGTATCTATTGGATGAATGGTGTATGTCATATTACATTGAATGAGCCTTATTTGATTATCTTCTCTAACTATATTGGGCATGTAGATTATTTAATGGGCCTTAAAACTGCAAATACTTGGGTTTTCTGTGCTTCAAATACTCCAAAAATATTCTGGTGTATCACCTAATTAGTGTAGCATTTGAGCATTCTTTCTCCCTTTTCTTCCCCCCATTTTATGAAGAGTCGGCTTCTCAAACCTAGAGGTTATTCAATGAACTTCACGTAAAGGTCCCCCATCACTAAATTTCCCATAAGGTTGTTAGCATAAAATGCAAAATTAGTAGTCAATATTTCTTTTTCTTGCACACCCAATGGGGCATAATTTGTACCTAAAGCCTAAGTAGGTTTGTGAACCACAAACCTATTACTAGGAGTCAAACAACTTCAAATCCTACTTTACTTCTGCCACCACTGGTGACTATTTAGTCATCCGCAATTGCTTCTTCTCAGAATTCACATGTTATCTATGTGATACCCATTCATGTAGTGATGGCTCAAGTTCCTCCCAGGAATTTTGTGACCTGGATAGCAGTAGTCTCCTTATTCCTCTCATTCCACCCATAGTATGGGGCCCTATTCCTACCTTTGCACTAAAAGTCATCCCTAAATTTACTGATAAAGATTCCAAAACCCCAGTGGAACACCTACAATATGTGGCTAATGTTTGTATGGTCCATAATGTTATAGAGCAGAATGTAGCTCTGAGATTTCTTGAATCTTCTTTTAAAGAAAGAGCTTTTAGATTAGTATAGATCTCTTGCACCCAATTCTATAGCAGATTGGGATTAGCTTGGTGATAGTTTCTTTGAGAGATTTTTAGATAAGGTAGATAGGTCATCTGTGATGAAACAACTGATTACTATCAAGAGAGCTCCTCATGAAGCAGTGACTAACTTCAATATGAGGTTTCAAAGGACCTGACAAAGGATACCTTTGTCCAGTCATCCATCTGTAGATATGGCATTTGTCCTCTATTTAAAAATTTCAACTCAGATATATCTATGATGATACAATCTCTTAGAGGTAGTACTCTCCCAAATGCATATGATTAGGAAGTCCGACCAGAGAACAATTTAATTGATTCCAGCAAGCTTGCACCATGACCACTCATGTCGGTCTTCCCTAAAATTCTATGATGATACAATCTCTTGGAGGCAGTACTCTCCCAGATGAATATGATTAGGAAGTCCGACCAGAGAAGAATTTAATTTATGCCAGCAAGCTTGCACCACGACCACTCATGTTGGTCTTCCCTGAAATATCGAATCAAGTTCCTAATCCTATCACACCTAGCACTTATGCACCTCAATCCATGTACGTATACCCTAGATCCCAAAATGCTAGTACACCTTCTGATGCAAGAGCACTAGTCTAGTTCTTATTGGTTGAGAAATTTTTAGTGGAATTTCTTGAGATCATGGAATTTCTTCATGTTTGAGAGTTTTGTGTTGTGGTTTTGGTTTTATTCCATTGTGTTTGTGGTCTTTGTCATGTTCAACTTTCATGGTATTTGGATTTAATCCCGATGAGTTATCCATTCTTGTATTACCCCCAGTTGATATGTTCTTACTCGTTATTGTGGTAGTGTGTTGAGTGAAGTTGGATCGAGTTGCGGTTGATATTCATGACTTGTGGATCATTTATTTATGTTTCTTGTGTCATGTCTGATGTTTTCAAAGGACCACACATTGTCTTATGCATTTTGGAAGTTGTTTTTAGTGATTTGATCTGACATGTTATCGTTGCACGTTTCATGAACCAATTGGTCTTTGGGCCGACTTCATCAAGTTGTTATTATTTGCGGATGATATAAATGGAAGTTTGTGAATCATTTGAGGGGATATAAGTTAGAAGATCGAAGATAGAGTTTACAGATCGATTGAAGATGTAGATCTAGCAAGATTCTGATCTGATGGACTAAGGTCAGAAGGCTAAGGTCCAGATTAGGATAGAATCAACATACTATTTCTGGAGGCCAATTTGTTATGTGGATGATCTGCGGATATTATAATTGTGCTATAAGCATCATTTTTATTCTAAACTACGATCCAGCATGTGACATGTGTAATTATCTAGACTCTAATAAGAATTGTTCATATTATTTACCGGTTATGTATTATGTGTTGTTACTCATTGTTTTCTCTAGTATCTATGGCATCTTGTTATTGATATATTTTGCATGGTGTTTGTGTTAGGCTACAAGGATGGGTTGTACTTTATTATATCTCCCTATCTTGACTACATCAAGTGGTATTAGAGTGGGTTTGTGAACTTGTTGTTGGATAGAGTGTTGATTGTGCACTAGTTGGTGGAGAGGAAGTTGAGGCAACTTGTGGACTTGTTTAGATCACCAAACATGAGGAAGAATAAGGTTTGTAGGTAGATCTTTGATCCTATAGCTTGAGCTTGAGGTAGTTAGTGGGTTCAAACTTGAACAGATCACTGATTGAGGCAAGCTGTAGTTTGGACCAATAGATTGCCGAAGAGAGGCAACCAGAAACTATAGTCAGATCGTCAAACCCCCTAAAGAAATTGCAAGTACCTATTGATAGATCGTCGAACCAAATTAAGTGATTGGACTCAATTTTCAATTAACCCTAAGAGTTTGATGTAGGAGCAACGGTCTAGTTCTTACTAGTTGAGCAAATTTTAGTGGAATTGCTTTAGATCATGCCATTTCTTCATGTTTGAGAGTTTAGCATGGTGGTTCTGGGTTTAATCCCTTGTGTTCATGGTCTTTATCATGTTCAAGTTTCAGGGCATTTGGATTTAATCCTGGTTATTTATCGATTTTGGTATTGGCCTGGTTGATATGTTCTTATCAGTTATTATGGTAGTATGTTGAGTTAAGTTGGATCGGGTTGCTGTTGATCTCGGTGACTTGCAGATCATGGATTTATGTTTCTTGTGCCATGTCTGATGTTCTCGGAGGACCGCGCATTGTCTTATGCATTTTGGAAGTTGTTCTTAGTGATTTGAGCTGACATGTTACCATTGCACATTTCATGAACCAGTTGGTCTTTGGGCCCACTTGATTAAGTTGTTATTATTTGCGAATTGTATAAATGGAAGTTTGTGAATCATTTAAGGGAACATAAGTGGTGCAGTAGCACCTAATTGAGTCAAAACTCCATTTTTGGGTATTTTATGCTTTTATGTTTGTAAAGTCTTGTGCTAGGTTGTTTTTGTTGTTTTAGGTTGTTTTGAGTCATTTGTAGGGAACATAAGTGGTGCAGTAGCACCTAGTTGAGAGATCAAATCTTGCATTTCAGGCCTTGAGTTGACAATTTTTGGTAAAAATGTGAAAAATGGCCAAAAAAGTCTCCTAATGGCTTCAAGAGAATTGAAACATGTTTGTTTAGTGTTTCTAAGCATGTCTAAGTTGTTTAGACAAGTTGATGAGGTTAGATTGTGAAAAATGCATCTTGGAGCAAGAAAAGTTGTCAAAAATGTCATTTTCTTGAAAAATATAATTATTGAAGCCTCTTGCCTATACAAGGGCATGGAAACCAACTAGAGAAACTATATAAGGCCTCCCTTTTCCTTGGAAAGTTTTTTTGGTTTTTATGACTGTTTTTTGTTCCTTTTGAAGGGCAATCTGTACTGTAGCTACACAAATATGTACTATACCATTTGGGAAGTTGAGATGTTGTTGTATTAAGACTTCTCATGTACTTGTTTCATTGATTTTTCATTTTCAAAGTGCTTATTCAAAAAGTTTTGTAAACTATGTATCTGCTGCCCTGCCAAGGGTTTGGAGTTGTAAGATGCATCAACTTGGTTGATCTAGGTTTGGGATCCCTCCTGTGGATTCTACCAAGTTGATCCATGTGTATATAATGTACATATCTTTATTTTTGTGCCAAAAGAATGGTTTGAAGATGCTATTGAGTGATTACTAAGCAAGTGTTTGTCATTTGGCTAGTAACTTGATAAAAACTCATAGTTTGCACTCAAAAGTGATTTGAGTGAGAAAATGAATGTGACAGGGACCTAGAGATTTGGCCATGGGAATTGAGTATCTTCTTGGATGGCTAATTTAACTAGTTCTTACTTTAATCTTTCTCTTTTGTAACCAAATAGTGAGTTCACTATTTTCGTGAATTTGTAATTGGCAAAAAAATGCCTATGGAATGCTTGCTGAGCATAATCCAAGCCTTGCATCTTGAAGGAAATGTAATAGGAGAAGAGATACATGTTTGAAGACATCTTAATGGTTTTTTCCCATTTCCAAATACTTCATTCTTGCAAGTCCCAAAGTGAAAATGTTGCTGATTGGTAAAAGGCAAAGAAAAGGGGCAGTGACAATGACAGTTTGTTGTTTTACCGCTTGCTTGCCAAGTGTTTGACATATTTCTTGTAGGGAAAAGGTAGGGGAAGATTCTTAAATATGTGGAAGAGGTTCAAAACTTTTGTGGAGGCTTTAAGAGGGGAGTTGGAGTGTCCTTCAAACATTACTTGCTCCAAACCCTACAAAACCCTCAATTTATGCCATAAAAGATGGACAGATTTAAAACCACTCTAACAATGAGCTAAACCCACAAAATCCTTGAGAATTAAACCCTAAAACATCATCCCAAACTTTATTTGTGGTTAAAATGACCATCATTGACTAGTGGGAGCAAAAAAGGCCAATTAGGCCTCCACGGGCTAGTAGCCCTACTGCACAACACACAAAATTGGCAATTTTTGCAAAATTACATGTACCTGGTTGGAAAATGAGTCTTGGGCTTAGAAAATAGTATGGAAACATTCCAAGAAGTCCTCCAAGTGCTCCTTAGGTCTCCTAAAATATGTGCAGCCTCCTTTGGGAGGTTTTAGACCTCAAACCAGATGTTGAGCACCCAAAGATGAGCAGTACCTTGCTGCCCTTGCATTTCCTTGTGAAAGACTCCTAGCTCTTTCTAAAAACCTGAGGAAGGAAGCCCCAAGAACCAAGCACAAGTAGTTGAAGATGGGAGGAACAAGCAATCTGAGTAGTTTTGGAGCATGGGAGTAAGCCATCACCATAAAGGGAGTTTGCTAGGCAAGTAGACCATGGAATCCTTGGCACTACAATAACAAGATAGGTTGAGTAAACATATACATCAGATCCTACAAGGTTTTGGCTAATAAATTGAAATTTTTGAGCAAGTTAGCCTTGTGAGAACTTCCCTACCAAGCTCCCTATCAATAAGTTAGAAGATCTAAGACAGAGTTTAGAGATCGAGTGAAGATGTAGCTCTGGTGAGACTTTGATCTAATGGACTTAGGTCAGAAGGCTGATGTCCAGATTAGGGTAGAACTAACGGACTATTTCTTGAGGCTGATTTGTTATGTGGATGATCTATGGATCTTATAATTGTATTGTAAGTATTGTTTGTATCATGGACTATGGTTCAACTTGTGGCATGTGTAATTATTCAGACTATAATAAGAATTTTTTATATTATTTATTGGTCATGTATTATGTGTAATTATTGAAAGAGGCTGCAGTTTGGATAGGTAGGTCGCTGAGGAGAGGCAACCGAAAGTTGTAGTCAAATCACTGAACCCCTTGAGGTAGTTGCATGTACCTACTAATAAATTGTCAAACCATATTAGTTGATGGGAATCACTTTTAAATTAACCCTGAGAGTTTGATGTAGGAGCACCGGTCTAGTTCGTATTGGTTGAGCAATTTTTAGTGGAATTGCTTGAGATCTTGGCATTTCTTCATGTTTGAGAGTTTAGCATTATGGTTTTGGAATTATTCCCTTGTGTTCATGGTATTTGTCATGTTCAATTTTCATAGCATTTGGATTTAATCCCAGTGAGTTATTAATTTCGGTACTGGCCCGATTGATATGTTCTTACTGGTTATTTTGGTAGTGTGTTTAGCGAAGTTGGATCGAGTTGTTGTTGATATCTATGACTTGCAGATCATTGATTTATGTTTCTTGTTCCGTTTCTGATGTTCCTAAAGGACCATGCATTGTCTTATGTATTTTGGAATTTATTCTTAGTGATTTGAGCTGACATGTTACTGTTGCATGTTTCATGAACCGGTTGGTCTTTGGGTCGACTTGATTAAGTTGTTATTATTTGTGGATGGTATAAATGGAAGTTTGAGAACCATTTGAGGGGACATAAGTTAGAAGATCGAAGATGGAGTTTAGAAATCAAGTGAAGATATAGATCTGATGAAATTTTGATTTGGTGGACTGAGGCCTGAAGGCTGAGGTCCGGATTAGGGTAGAACCGATAGACTATTTTCAGAGGCTGATTTATTATGTGGATGATCTGCAGATCTTATAATTGTGTTGTAAGCATTGTTTGTATTCTATATTGTGATCCAATAGGTAACATGTGTAATTATTCATACTATAATAAGAATCATTGATATTATTTACCAGTTATGTATTATGTGTAATTATTGAGGCAAGTTGTAGTTTGGACCGGTAGTTTGGACCGGTAGTTGTAGTCAAATCATCGAACCCCTTGAGGGAGTTGCAAGTACCTATTGATAGATTATGGAACCAAATAAAGTTATGGGACTCACTTTTCAATTAACCTTGAGAGTCTGACACAGGAGCACCAGTCTAGTTCTTATCAGTTGAGCAATTTTCAATGGAATCGGTTGAGATCATGGCATTTCTTCATGTTTGAGAGTTTAGCATTGTAGTTTTGGGTTTATTCCCATATATTTGTGGTCTTTGTTGTGTTCAAGTTTCATGACATTTGGTTTTAATCTGAGTGAGTTATCGATTCCAGCATTGGCCCAATTGATATGTTCTTACTGGTTATTCTGGCAGTGTGTTGAGCGAAGTTGGATCGAGTTACAGTTGATATCTATGACTTGTGGATCACTGATTTATGTTTCTTGTGTTGTGTTCGATATTCTCGAAGAACCGTACATTGTCTTATGTGATTCAAGTTGCGACATTGTCATATTTTAATCCTTAGAACTCTTGAGTTGTTGTCGTATTTTGATTTACATAGTAGTAATGATGTTTCAAAAGTTTACTATATGTATTTCAGATGTTATTCTGAACCTAGTAAAAGCATGGTTTGTCTTTGCTAGTTTATTCTTGTAGCCATGTCATTTATTCCTGTTGCCATGCAGATTGTTTAGGGCAATATCATATGTGAAATTAATAGATGTCCTGATTAAATAAAATGTATATGTATGTTCTTGTATGTTATTTCTTTTTGAAGTGCAAGGAATAAATGATGCTATGGTGGAAGATAGCCTATCACGCCAGTTGCAGGAAGAGATACTCAAGAAGATGACTAAAAGATCGAATAGTAGAAATGTTGAGAAGCATAAGGAACAACATAGGAGGAGCAATCAAGCAATACTATCGATGTCTAGCTTAAAGTGGACATTGAAGTTGTAAATACTGCCATAGTATGTTATGACTGTGGTTCGGTTTAGATCCACATTTCCTATAGCATAACTCCAACTATCTCCTTTCTTGATCAATTATCTGCCTCTTCTTTTAGGCATGATTTGTGTTGTCTACAGTAAATGATCTTTTTAACAATAAGCTCTCTACCTTCTCTAGAGGTTAGATAGGAAGAGAGAGAAAAAAAAGCAAAGCAAAGGATTTTTCATAAGTGTTTTTAAGTTTCTTTTCATATTGAATCATGTAATGATTTCCAAAGAATGATGAATAAAAATATTTATTCTGAGCATTTAGAGTTGTTTTTGGGAAGCCTGGAATCACTCACTCAAGGGGGACCACTTGGTGAGTGTTCTTGTGAAGTTGTTAAGATTAGTTTTATTTTCCTAGCTATAGTCCACATTCTTGTATTGACTGTTCCTACAGCCACTAGAAACAGATCCACTGACTGTTCCTACAACCAAACCAAAACAAAGTAATTTTTGTTTATCAGCATTGAACTTAGCTAGTATTGTTTTATCAATTTATGCAGAAGTTTTCCTGTAGCCTTTCAATAGTTTCAATTCTTGCTTATCTTTTCCACATAATGTTAGTTGTCACAGTAATGTAGAATAGTTGTTGCAGGAACTTAGTGCATATATAGTGTAGACCCATTTCAAGTATTACATCCCTGGGTTGACAATCAAATAAACACTAGCTATGGAAATAGTGACTTTACTAAGTGAATGCCCAAACTTTGAGTTGAGACTTCAACTAGAGTTATTATTCTTATTGTTGGGTTGAACATTTTTTGCGTCGTTGTTGGGGATGGTGTCAAACTAAGAACCTATTATGGTTATTGTTTTTTTTAAGTTTTCAGTTAATTGTTTTTCTCGCATTCCTAATTGTTTGAAAAATTTTATGAATCTACATGCATAGATGAAGAAGAGATGTTCTAGGTAGATTTTTGCCCAGTCATCCTAATCATGCAAAAATTAATTCTTCAGATATAAATCCTTTTGTTGAACTTTATAAAACCCCCAAAAATTTGAACCACCCTGAATCTGAATTTCTAGAAGGTAGTCTTCAGTTCCTCTTTGGACCCCTAGAAGAATTTTTTCATATAGTAACTCCCCCCACAAGTCCAATGCAAGGAAACCCACCTCCAAGTGGAAATAATCCACCACCACCTATGGACCCAATGTTTGAGTTCCCCATATCTGATCAGCATGATAATGCTAACCTCAAGAACTTTCCAGCTTTTTCCCTCCCTAAATTCTATGGATTGGTGATAGAGGATCGAGACACATTTATGTTTGAATTTGATGTTCTCTGTAGGAGTTTTGATTATACAACAGATGCCCATAGGCTCAAAATATTTACTGCCACCTCGAAGAAATCATCTCTAAGATGGTTTATGAGCTTGGGTAGTAGCACAATCAATACATGGGATGAGATGAAATGATTGTTTCTTGCAAAATATAAAGGGTATTGTAGAGGCACTGATCATCATGGGGATGATATCTTTAGAATAACACATAAAGAAGATGAAAGACTTGAAGATTATCTGGAGAGGTTTTTGTTTAGTGTCAAAAATTTCAAGCATAATACTCTAAATGAAGATTCCCTTAAGTTGATATTTTTGAGAGGAACCAATGATGAATGCACTAATTCTTTAGATCTTATGGGAGGAGGTGACATTACACAACCCACGTGGACTGAAATAGGACAAATTTGTAAGAAGTATTCCAGATCTTCTTCTAAAAAGAACAAGCGTTTCAAGCCAAGAGCACCTTCATCAGCATCTGGTACTGGAGTTTATCGAATGGAACTTGTTGGGACTCATAAATTTGAGTCAAGTTTTGAGGCCCACTATGAAATTTTTCTTTTTCATTCTCAGAAAGACCACCTAATCTCATCTAGAGTGGCCTTGTTAGGGAGAGGGTAACATGAAGCCAATAAAATATCAAAGGGTAAGGCTTGGAAATTGTCCTACACCTTTTATTTGACCTATGAAGTGTTGTGCAACTTTCAGAATTCAGTTTGGATCAATTTATCAGGTACCCATTTTAAGGGGTGAGCTGAAAGTGCATGTTAGGTGAAAATGCAGATTTTATTAAGTAGCCTACTTCGAGCTCCTATATCTTTTGATCAGTTGATCATCATGCTAAAATTAAAAGTGAATTGAATTGTATGCATATAAGTGTGCCTCCATGCCAAGTTTTAGGTCTTTATGCATATGTTTGATCAGTTTTCCAAGATGATTTTTTGAGCCACTTCATTCAGTTTTCTGCATTTTCATTGCTACTTTTTAAGTGGCCATTTCCATGACCTCGCCATTTGCACCCAATCAACCTTTTGGTCAAACTAAGCATTCCAAGGTCTTATTTGTACTTCAAGGTATCTATGCCTCAAATTTGGTGGTCTACAGAGATCATTTGATATTTTTAAGAAAGGCATTTTGAGGTCCCCGTGCATTGGTTTTATTAGTTTGACAGTGTTGACAAAGCCATTTGGTCATCTTTGACCATTAATATTTCTCCACTCGAGATTTGTCTTGAGAAATGGCTTGGCAAGGTGAATGTTTGTATATCAGACAGTACGCCTGTCAGTTTGTGAAATCCAGAAAGGTGTTTTGACCAGTTTGAAAATTACATCTTTGGGATTAAATGTGAAAATGTGGTGCAAGCACCTGAAAGTTGCAAAACTCAATATAACGATCAAAAAATAGTGTCAATTGATTCCAGAGGCATGTTCAAGGTTCTTGAGGTGTTTTCAATGGTCAGTTGCATGAAAACAATTTTTTTTTTAGCTAGACCCACTTTGGGGCCCGACTTGACTTGCCACTTCATGCATCTTTTCAGGCAAAGTTTTAATTGTTATTTTAAATCATGTTTTATGATTTAAGAAATATAGAAGAATCTAGAGAATATTATAAGGGAATTATGGACATTAGTGGTACATTGAAGTAGATGCTTGGCTATTTGATAGTTGAAAAGGTGTAAAACCAAAGTTTTCAAATTTTGGTAGCATTCTCCCAGGCAAATGGTTGGAAAATGTTAAAGGGGCTCACAACTTTAAAGTAAATGCACTGGCAGGTGTGAATTATTCCTCTATAGTGAACCGTGGCAATGTGTTGAAAAGGTAAAAGATGTGTGTAGTGCCTCCCTAGTGGTGTGGTGGCTGGTAAAAGAACAAAAGCTTCCAAGCAAATGTGATTAACAGGCTCAAAGCCAAATTCCACAACCTTTATTAAACTTCTCCTAGTGCAGCAATGGAAAAGGTTTAAAAACTTATGCAAAAGCATTGGCTGGTGTAACACAAATTCCACAATTGTTGCCAAGCACCCTCAAGTCTACACAAAATGTTGTTGGAAAGGTGGGCATTTAAAAGTCAGATCAAATTATTTTAGCATGGTAGTTGCCTTCTCCCCTTTGCATTGTTTTTGGCTGGAGCAGGTGAAAGCCCGAATTCCATAACCTTTGTCAGTCCTCCCTGCTGTGAGTAGTCCACTGGCAAACAAACAGATTATTTTTAAATCTTTAATGCAAATGCAACTGGCTTAAAGCCAATGTCCCCTCTGCCATGGGAGTCAATAGTGAAAAGATTTTTAAAATTTAAAATAAATGCAAGTGTCAAGCGTAAAAGCTAAGTTCCACGCCCTCTGCCAGTATTTTCTAAGTATGCCATGGTGGTTGGAAAAGGTATTAAAGAAACATTCAAGCAAATTGAAATGGTAGGTTTAATGCCCAATGTCGTTGCCTTTGCCAGCATTCCTCCCTTTGCAAGTGTCCTAAGTCTACACGGTGTTTGGGAGGCATGGAAGGTTTTAACAAATATAGATTTGTAGCTCCAAATCCAAAGGCCTCCTTGCAAACGTGAAGGCAAACAAAATGAATTTGGTAGCCAAAACCAATTTCCTCCCTTCACAGGTAGCATGGTGGTTGAACAATTATTTGAAGTTTCAAGCAAACACTATTAGCAAATGTATAACCATCCTTTCCTCCCATACAACAAGCAAGAAAGACAAAGAAACTTCTAGGCAAATTTCACTCAAAAAATCTTTAGAACATGCATAAACCGGGCTAATGCCATTATCCCACATTGGTTGGGGAATGAAAATTTTTGGTATTTAAATCTAAAGCTCCACCCTTCTTTAGTGTCAAAGCCTTGAATGCTTTTGAAAGAACGAGTTAAATAGTGAGTAGGTTTGAGGATGATCGACGGTGGTCGCTACTCCGCAAAGCCAAGATGCTCATTGGTTAACCATTGCAGGCCAATGACAAGGCACATGTGGAAAATAGAGGATTAAATATCATGTAGGTTTGAAGAAGATCAATGGTTGTCGCTACTCCACAAAGCGAAGGTGCTCGACCGTTACCCTTCATGGAGTAGCGACTGATGATGTGGTAGTCCGCGAGGCAAGTGAGGTGATTTCCATGTCATGAGGCTAGTGAGATGGAGGTGAGGTGTTGTCCCATGTGGCAAATAGTGGACCCTGCAAGTGAATCACAAGCTGCCACATGGCAGGGCATTAGGAGTAAAAATGGACCAAAAAATTAAAGTTAAATGTAAAGTTCTAACTATATGAAAAAATGAAAAATTTAAATGATGGCCTATAAAAAAGATTCTTTCGCCCAGGGACTATTTTTTACTCAAAATGGCAAGTATTATATATCATCGGAAAGCTCTTAACAGATCTTCGATATTTTGAGAGCAGTTTCCATGGGAAGGAAGAAGGAATATTTTTGAGTTGGGGAAAGAAGGAACTTAGCGATTTTTGATGCAGACCTAATCTTTTTCCCTCCTCTTTTTATCCTCTATTCTTCTTATTTGTAAGGGATCACAAGAATTTTGTAAAGAAACTCTGGCAAAATATATTTAGGGTTTTTTCTAGTTTTTTCTAGTTTGCTAAGTTTTATAACCTTCTTGGAGATCAAAACTGAAAAATGAATATGACTCTTTCCTTTATGTTCAGTTATGTTTAATGTGATAAGGGTTTACAAAAGTTGACATTGGTTTTCTATGAATCTTTTATCATAATTGTGAAAAGTGTTCACAAATGGTATACCCACCTAAGCTTAGTATAAGCTTGAAGTGTAGAAGGTCTTTGTATAAACCTTGTTAAATGTTGTCTTAGACTTCTATTTTCTTGTTCTCTCCATATGCAACAAAGGCTTGAAAATTCTTATAGAGAAGAAAAGGAGATCAGAAATCAGGAACAACAAAACTTAATCATTTGTTGAAAGACTTTAAGGAGGACATTATAAACAATATGGCTACTCAATTGGATACACTCTTAGCTAAGAAGAAACATGAAGAAGATGATACATTTCTTGTAGAATTTTGTCCTCATTGTAGACATCGAAAAAAGGATTGCATATGTTAAAAGGTTGCAAATGTTGAGATTCCTGACTTAAAGCCAATACAAGGTGAGGATGAGCAAGTTTTCTATGTCGCTCAAAGAAGGCCAAATTTCTAAAGACAAGGTATGCCTTCAGATCCACTTTCTTTTTCTGGTTATAGTAGAAATTCTTATGTACCAAATAATCAATGGCAATCACCATATGCTCAAAATTTTGGTAATTATCAAAATTGGTATGGTTCTCAAGACCAAGGACAACATTTTGCTAATCAAATGCCACAATGGTAGCAGCCACAGGGAAATTGGTATCCACCTCAGGGCCAAGGGAGCTAGTTTCAAGGGAATTGGCAACCTACTCCTCAGTGGAGGGGGATTCAGCGATGGACTACTCAGTCTACTGGTTATCAATAGCCTATTTAGCAACCACAACAACATGCAATAATGCCTCCTCCTACAACCACTATGTCCCACCTAAACCAATGTAGTTTCCCACTCAGTTAATGCTAAATCTTAATATTAAATCTTAGCAACAACAACAAGCTTATTTAGCTGATCTTAATCAATACCCAACCTATTCTTTATCCATAATTGACATTCATCTTTGATCTAGGACAACTCTGCCTAATCCGTCTCCTCCAGTTATTACTAAGGTACAAGAAGAGAAAGAAATTTCTAATCCAATAGAAAATACCTCAGAAGCAAAGTTTACCACCATTTCCCCAAAGATTGCAACAAAAGGAAGTTCTCACAGAATAAGAGAAAGGTTTTGACATTATAGACCAACTGAAACATGTGTGTTAAAATTCCATTGTTGCAAGCAATAAAAGATGTTCCTATATACAGTAAGGCACTTAGAGAAGCATGTCTAAAAAAACCTAGTAGGAAGAAAAAGGATCCGCAAATAGTGCATGTTATGCATCAACTGGAAGATATTATGTTAGGCAAGGTTTTAATTCTAAAATATTTTGATCTAGGTAGTCCTGTTATAAGTATAGTCATTAATAGCAGCCAGATAAGGAATGTTTTAATTGATTTAGGGACATCCATTAGTGTGATGACAAGAGAAGTAATGAAACAACTTGAAATCAATAGTCTAAGGCCTACACCCACGGTTCTGCAGCTTGTTGATAGCTCTATAGTGTGACCTAATGGTATGATTGAAGATGTGGTGGTTATTTTGGATTCCTGGGAATACCTTGCAGACTTTATGATTCTGTCTCCAAAGGCAACATTGGGAGGATATCCGGTGATTTTGGGAAGACCTTGGCTTTCCACGACTGATGCATATATTGGATGTAGATCAGGAGATATGACTATTTTAGATGGGAACTCTACAAAAACATTAGCTTTGTATTCTCCTATGCAGCCCTGGTTTCATCAACAACAAGCCATTTGGCCTACTTTGGGAGAAGAATATGAGGGGGTTGACTCTATTAATCACCTTATGACGATTAACTGAGAGCCATTCATGCAATTACATGATGAAGATTCAATTATTTGTAAAATTCTAACAAATAAGTTGATACAAGAATAGCAATTATAGGAGTTGGTACTAAATGTTGCAGATTCAGACTTTCCTGCAACCACTGATGTATTGCATACTATGTTGTCATAGGAAGTCTGTACTTCTCATTTTTTTGATATATCCCAGATTGATCTTACTATTAAAATAGAAGTTGATTTGAATAAATGTTTGAATATCAATAGTGATCTTTCAGATACTCAAAAGGAGGCACTTGTGGACTTGCTTAAATGTCATAAAAATGCCTTTGCATGGGATTACAAGGATATGCATGGAATAGATCCAATGGTTTGCACCCACCGTATCTACATAAAAGAAGAAAGTTACCCACTCAGAAAACCACACAGAAGAATTAAACCCGCATTAAAAGAAATAGTAAAAGAAGAATTGCAGAAATTTTTAAAGGTTGGATTTATCTATCCTATCTTTGATAGCTAATGGGTATCACCTTTGGTAATAGTTCCTAAGAAAGGAGGAAAATGGAGGGTATGTGTTGATTATAGAGCTTTGAACTTAGCAACAAGAAAAGATCATTTTCCATTACCATTTGTGGATCAAGTATTGGACTCTTTGGTTGGGAAAATATATTTTTCATTTCTTGATGGATTCAGTGGTTACAATCAGATTCAGATAGCCCCAGAGGACCAAGAAAAGACAACATTTACTTGTCCTTGGGGCACATATGCATATTTTGTTCTTCCTTTTAGATTGTGTAATGCTCCAGCCACTTTTCAAAGAGCAGTAATCAGTATCTTTTCAGATATTTCTTAGGACATTATGGAAATCTATATGGATGACTTTACAATTTATGGCTTTGAATTTGAACAAGCATTGGGGAGCTTGAAATTTTTTTTGCATTGATTTGAGGACTATGGTTTTTCATTAAATAGTGAGAAATGCTTCATCATGATGCAAGAAGGAATAGTCATTGGTTATCATACTCTATAGAAGGAATACAAGTTGACCCAGCCAAGATTAAAGTCATTCAGCATATCAATGCATCGTTGAAGAAAAAAGATGTAAGAAGTTTCCTTGGTCATGCTGGATACTATAGAAGGTTTATCAAAGATTTCAGCAAAATTGCAAGTCCCTTATATTCACTACTTACCAAGGATATGGAATTTAAATGGACCTCTTCATGCAATGAAGCTTTCTTGAAGCTTAAGCATGCTTTGACCCAAGCACCTGTTCTTAAAGGTCCAAATTGATCTTTACCATTTCACATTCATGCAGATGCATTTGATTATGCAATAGGAGCAATATTAGGACAAAAGATTGATAACTTGGAAAGTGCAATATATTATATAAGCAAGAACTTGTAGGGGCCTGAGTTGAATTACACAATCATTGAAAAGGAAATGTTAGCCATTATATATGCACTCAACAAATTCAGGCACTATATCACAGGATACCCCATATTTGTGCATATTGATAATACTACAATAAGATATCTCATGAATAAGACTTCAATTATAGGTAGATTAGCTCACTGGTTATTGTTGATGCACGAATTTGATATTACAGTTGTACATAAACCAGGAAAGTCCAATGTAGTTATGGATTATCTTTCAAGACTTCAGTTATAGGAAGATTCTATAGCCATAGATGATGCTTTTTTGGATGAACATCTATTCTTGATACAAGCCCACACTCCTTGGTATGCTGATATTGCCATCTATTTAGTTGCTGCTAAAATGCCACTTCATTTCTCTCCTAAAGAAAGAAGGTTGTTGGTAGAAAAAAGCTTTAACTTCTCATGGATTACTAACTATTTGTTTTATACTAGCTTGACCAAGTCATGAGAAGATGTGTAAGAGAAGATGAAATATATGATATCCTACATGCATGTCATGATGAGCCGTGTGGAGGACATTTTGCTACTAAAAGAACACCACTCAAAATACTAAATATAGGATATTATTGGCCCACATTATATAAGGATGCAACACAGTATACAAGAAAATGTGAGAGATGCCAGTGCATGGGGAGACCTACTAAATCTGATGAGATGCCATTATATCCACAAATATTAGTTGCACCATTTGATAAGTGGGGATTAGATTTTGCTGGCCCAATTGATCCTCCTTCTAATGGAAAATCCTACATTTTGGTTGTATAGATTATGTAACAAAATGGGTGGAAGCTCGTGCCATGACACATGTAAGAGATAATAAGGTAGCTGAGTTTCTTTATGAGGAGATATTTACAAGATATGGAGTACTAAGGGAAATTGTATTAGACCAAGGCCCACAATTTACTTCAATGTTGATTATGTTAGGTCCTAGAAACAACTGAGAGGGGGGGGTGAATCAGTTGTTAAATAAATTCAAACCAAAACAACTTAACCAACTTAATGCTTAATACCGATAAACTAGTTTAATATGCCGGTAGACAATTTTAACAGTTAATTT
Organism: Cryptomeria japonica; assembly: GCF_030272615.1. Taxonomy (NCBI): domain Eukaryota; kingdom Viridiplantae; phylum Streptophyta; class Pinopsida; order Cupressales; family Cupressaceae; genus Cryptomeria; species Cryptomeria japonica. The sequence continues at coordinate 111,506,569 of NC_081414.1, read as the reverse complement.
CTATATCGGTAAGGATTAGTGCAAGAAACATAAAGACAAATTCATCCACAATACATAACACCAATATTTGTATGTGGAAACCCTATAAGGGGAAAAACCATAGTGGGAAACCTTACCCACAATCAGATGATACTACTGCAGATAGTAAGTGTACATAAATGGGGTCTGTGTATGCAAAAAGGCCAAGCACCTAGAGCTCACCTCTCAATCACAAAATGGGAGTCACACTGACTACAGTTGGATGGTTAAATCCAATAAGAATGTACTGCACAAAATAGCATCTTCATATGCTGGATTCAGTACCAGTGTAGTTTTGATTGTCTTCACAAAAACCCTTGTTCAATCTTCAAATGATGTCTGCATGTGTAGCTCTACTTATTCTCACATATACCTTCACACAATCCTTTTTCGCATTCCACACTTGATCTTACAAATAAGATCTTACATTTATACCATAACCTAAGACCAGTTTTAGTAGGTCAGCTCTACAAGATATTACAATAAAAAATTTTTACAAACAATAAAACATCCGATGCAATAACTGATTCAATACGTTGGCTTAATACATTTACAATAATAATTAATCATTTCCATAGCATGCCATGTTGATCTGGAAGAGATAAACCTGCCAGTGTAACCCTGAACCTATTTGTTGGTAATGACAAATATGCAAATGCTAATGTACCAATAAACAAAACTCTAGGACAAAGTGTCCACATAATGTCTTTGACATAACCAAGTGTTTTCGATATCATTCCAAGTGCCGGTGATCATTATATCTTGTCAGTGTACCAGATACCGGTGACTGTGCATAAGTCACTTGCCTGTCGGTGAATGTTGTTGATTCTCCAAAGTGTTAGAGTTTTAGTAGGTGTTGACATCAATGACAAAACCATACCAAAATACAAAAAATCTCCCCCTTTGGCATTGATGGCAACACAAGATGGAAAAACCATCAAAGTGCCAAAACAGAAATGTCAAATACCAAAAACCAACAATCTCCAAAAAGAGATCATAACTAGAAATCAAAATATAGATGCAGAGAGTAATAATCTCTCTCAAACAACAATCTCTCCCCCTAGGAGCAACTAGTGTTTTCCTTGTGTTTTTCCATACCAATCTCTCCCCCTTTGATATCAAATGCCAAATTTCTTTCCAGGCTAAGTTCATATACGAAATACCAATCAATTTAGTTTACCAACTACTCCCCCCTGAGAAGTAGCTTCCTATCAAAGCCAAAAAAATATTTCTCTATTAGTTCTATTGGTTGATATCAATCATCAACTTCCTAAGTCTCTACCGGTGGGGGTATGACCCCAAGCTCATCTCTGAGATATTCAAAAGTCTCCTTAGGTAGAGGTTTAGTAAAGATATTTGCAATCTGCTCTTTAGTCTTCACATAAACTAGTTTTATTTCCTTTTCTTCAACATTTTCCCTTAGAAAATTCAGTTTGATAGAAACATGTTTGGTTTTAGAATGTAATACCAGATTCTTAGATATATCAATTTCTACAGTATTATCACAATAGATAGTAATAGGTTCCTTGCATTTTACCTTTATATCTTTCAACATTTGCTTAAGCCATAGTACCTGTGTACAGTTAGTTGTTGCTGCAACATATTCTGATTCTACTGTTGATAAAGATGTACAACTTTGTCTCTTACTCAACCAAGAAAGTAGTCTATTTCCAAGAAATAATGCTCCACCGATGGTGCTTTTTCTATCATCCACATCTCCTGCCCAATTTGCATCTGTGTATGCACATAATTTGAAGTTTTCATCTCTAGGATACCATAATCCAAGATTTATAGTACCTTGTAAGTACTGGAAAATCCTTTTTACTACTGATTCATGATTTTCTCTAGGATTACTTTGAAATCTTGAAACAATACATACTGCATTCATAATATCAGGTCTAGGTTGTGTCAAATACAGTAAACCTCCTATCATAGATTTGTATCTAGTTGGATTAACAGGTGTAGATTCATCCCTTAGTGATAGTTTGTCATTTGTTGTCATAGGTGTGCTTACCGGTTTAGAGTTTTCCATCCCAAATTTCTTTAGTAACTCTTTTAAGTATTTGGATTGACTCAAGAATATACCTTTATCAGTTTGTGAAATCTGCAATTCTAAAAAGAATTTTATTTCTCCAATCATAGACATTTCAAATTCTTGTTGTATTTTAATAGAAAATTCTTTACGTAATCCATCTTTTCCTCCAAAGATTATATCATCAACGAATACTTCTATAATCAAGATGTCATCATTAGTCACTTTATAATATAAATTTATGTCTGCATTCCCTTTAGTAAAACCAATCTTTAAAAGATACTTATCCAATCTTGCATACCAAGCTCTTGGAGCTTGTTTCAATCCATACAAAGCTTTTCTTAACCTGTAAACCATATCATTGTCATCTGTCAAAGAAAATCCATTAGGTTGTTCAATGTACACTTCCTCTTCAAGATATCCATTTAAAAATGCACATTTAATATCCATTTGATAAACTTTGTAGTTCTTGTGTGCTACAAAAGCCAAAAATAATCTGACTGCCTCCATTCTAGCTACTAGTACAAAGGCTTCATTGTAATCAATTCCTTCTTTATGAGAATATCCCTTACACACTACTCTTTCTTTATTTCTGACAACCTTACCATCTTCATTAAGTTTGTTTCTAAATACCCATTTGGTTCCAATTACATTTTTATCTTTAGGTCGTGGAACTAATGTCCAAGTGTTGTTTTTCTCAATTTGTTCTAATTCTTCTTCCATAGCTTTAATCCAAAATTTATCTTCACATGCCTCATTAACTGATGATGGTTCAATTTGAGAAATAAGATATACCTCTTCATTTTCCAATCTTTTTCTTGTCATAAATCCTTTAAACTTGTTTCCAATTATCTAATCTTTAGTCATAGTGGAATTCTCAGATGATAATGGGGTAACTGGATCTTCATTCTGTACTGGTGGATTTAGTGTAGGTTCATTTGTCAAAAAATTTGTTGCTGGTTCAGAGTCTATATACCTTGAAGTTCCTCTAAATTGTTCATCAATCTTTACATTTGTACTTTCAACAATTTTCTACAATCTTTTGTTGAAACATCTATATGCCTTTCTCTTAAATGAATAACCAAGAAATATTCCTTCATCACTTCTAGGATCAAATTTCCCAATATACTCATCTCTTCTAATGTAACATTTGCTTCCAAATATTCTGAAATATTTAAGAGTAGGAGTAATACCAAACCATAGTTCATGAGGGGTCTTACCAGTTTCACCTTTGATGTGAACTTTGTTGAATGTATAGACTTTTGTACTATCTGCATCTCTCCAATATACATGTGGTAGGTTTGCTTTTGATAACATACTTCTTGCTGCATCCAAGATAGTTCTATTTTTCCTTTCAACAACTCCATTCTGTTGTGGTGTATGAGGTGTTGATAGTTGTCTTTTGATTCTATTTACTTCATAGAATGTATCAAACTCCTTAGATGTAAATTCTCCTCCTTGATCTGATCTTGGACATTTGATTTTCTTACCGGTTTCATTTTCAACCATTGCTTTGAACAATTTAAACTTTCCAAGTGCTTCTAATTTTTCTCTAAGAAAAGTAACCCAACACATTCTAGAGTAGTCATCAATGATTAGCATGAAATATCTATCACCTTGTAAGCTTTTAGTTATAGCTAGACCACATAAATCAGTATGAACTAAATCAAGAGTATTATTGGATTTTTCTGGAATACTTTTGAAACTAGCTCTCACTTGTTTTTCAAATTGACATTGTAATTCCCATACCCTAGTTAGACTTGTAAAACCCGTTTGACCCTGATTGACTTCCTATGTGGCATTCTTGAATGGTAGGTTAACCATGGTGAAATGTGTAGTTTAGATAATATAAATAACTGTGCATACTTATTATTGTGCTTTTGCATCGATTCTCATGTAAATGTAATTGTTCCTAACCCTTGTGATAAATCTTGAGCTAACACCTTCATTGAATATGTATATGTATGTGTATGCTTGCGTGATTCATGAGTGCAGGATATTTTAGGTACGACTCCGCCTAAGGCAAGGTTCATCTCCTTTGGGATTTGCAAGGTTGAGTATGCCTCCTTCATCTTTAGAATTCGGATTTGGTGGTCATATAACTCTTGTCTTGCCTTAACCATGGTTAGGTGAGCATCGTGTGTGGATTCGTGGGGCTTTCTTTTCATTGGGATGTGTGTCAAGATATTTGGAGGACTTCCTCGATTTGCGTGCCTTGCGCGAGGTAAGTGAAGTTTGTTATCCTAGTGGTAAATTCAATTTAATGAGTAGACGTACACATTAGTGATATAGAAATTTAAATAGGTAGTTTCTTTATACGATTAATCGTTAGCTTAAAGAGATTGCTTTAATTATTATTGTAGCAAGCTTAAGGTATTTAACTTGGGTTAGTGTGCCCACTTACACATTTGTAACATTTACGCATTTGTAGTTGAGAAATTAGAATAAATAAGACTCTTGCATTAGATTAGTCGTTTATTTAAAAATGTCGCTTTATTATGTTACAGCGAGATAATTTAATAGCTAATTTTAAAATAATGAATTTAATGAGTTATGCATTTTGGAAAGGAAAAATTTAAAGTCATTTGGGAGATAGAAATAAATTACTCATTTTCGCATTTTGGAAGAAAAAGGGTAAATTATTATTATTTAAAAGAAATTATTTCCTTTTTACTTGTAAAGTGGATATAGTATAAAAGGATTGATTTTTAGAAAATTAAATTAATCAAAACGCCTTACCCGGTCAATAGTTTCGAAATAAGAAGTAGGCTTAAAATTTATATTGAGAAATTAAAATTTAAAAACGCAATAAGAAATAGAAGCATTTTAATTTTGATAAGGAAAGCGAATAAGATGTATTAGATAATGTAAATGAATGACTTCCATTTTCATTTTCATCCATTTTATTTTAAAAATAAATGCCTAATTTCGAAATTGAAAATTAGGGCAAAATTAGGGTTTCTCATTTTAAACTAGTTGGGAAATGTTTTTGGGGGTTCTTGGCTTTGGGTCATTTTTTTGGAAAAACATGGTTTTTTTGGAAGAGGGATTGGGGATCTTGGACAAAGGATGGAGTTTTAGAGCAGCAGATTTGGGGGCTCATCATCAAATCTCTTCCCGGAATGCATTTGGAGGTAGGATTCTACCCTTCCCTTTGATCTTTGCTAAATAAAATAAAAAAATATTGATGTAAAAAAAAAGGGATTTGGTTCTTCATGATATGCTATTTTCTTTTTTGCTGTTGTATCCATGATTACTTTCAGATTCAATTTGAGTTTTTTTAAAGAATCTTGGCATTTTGGGGCAAGATTGTAAAAGAAAGAAGTAGATAAGGAGATTAAAAACCATTTGGGTAGTGGAGTTTTATGTTCCAGTTGTGAATATTGTCCATTTCATTGCTTTGAACATTCTGGAAACAAAATGTATAGATCTCTATATGTTGCTCTCTTTTATCAGTTCTCATTTTAAGATTCATGGATTTGATTCTAAAGAAGAAACAAAAAAAACATAGAAGGAATAAATATTTGGGGATTTTAGGGGGATTGTATTTGTTTTTTTTTAATTTGTTATAACCCAGGAAATTTGTCCAGCCCAGGAAATCTGTTTTGTTGCTTGTTTTTGTTTTGTTATTTAAAAAAAAAATTTTTAAAAAAAATATATTGTGACCCCCCCCCCCCAATCGCTGCTGGTAGCAACTGCTACCTGTTAGTAGCAGCGCTACCAGAGGTAGCGGACTGCTACCAAATGGTAGCAGCGCTACCAAAGGTAGCAGCCTGCTACCATTTGGTAGCAGCGCTACCAATGGTAGTTGGGCTGCCAGGGGGGAGGGCCCACGTGGGTGTCCACGTGGGTACCTTCCCACTCTTTATTTTGTTTTTTTTATAATTTAAAAAAGAGTTTATCATATTTTATTTTTAATTATTTATTTATTTTTATTTATTTTATATAATTGTTTTAAAAATAAATAAATGAATATATGCATATAAGATATAAAAAAAATAAAAATAGAGAAGAATCAGATTAACAAGTGAATTCAAAATTAGTATAAGGGATTTACATTCAGTTCTTTGATATTATTTAATTTTAAATTCAGTTTCTTATACTATTAATCTTGGATTATTAATTAATATATTTGGACTTTAGGGAATCAACATTAGTAAATCCATACTTGAATACAAGTTTTTTTAAATTTCATATTGGTTTCATCATACTCAAGTTAACACTTATTTTTAACATGGACTAAATAGTCATGGTGGACTAATACGAATTTTTAAATAAAAGTTAAATTATCAAATCCTTAAACTTGATCGACATTAATGGTTAGATAGATATGGTAAACGAACATCTCTACCGGATTATGCCTATGTAGGTTTAAATTTCTATAATAGAATTTGGTTATGTAATGGCAAGACTTGTTATGATAGTGGTTGGTTATAAGTCGGTCAAGCCCCTAGTTAGGCTACCGTCAAGCAATAGAATCTAGGTTTGTTGTTTTCTTTTGGTTATAAATCAATTTGACCCGCTTTTAAAAGGGATCACTATGTAATAATCAATCGAGGTAGATGTTGAATAGTGTATGTGTTCGCCTAAAGGCAAGATTGTAAAGACATGTAAATATGTAACCTTAACTATATTAAATGCCAGAGGGGTCTTGCAATTGAGCAGACCCGGAGATGTAGCCCTTTAGGGGTGAACTCCGAGATCATATCTGTGTTATACGATGTTTTTAGCTTACTTTGTTTTAAGCTTTAAATTATCATGGATGGTTGTATTCTTGCATAAGTGTATGGTGGAAATTTAATGAATTCAAATCTAAGTGCATAACATTATTCATCTGGATAAATGTAGTAAATTAGATTTATAAAACATTGAAAATTATGATTATGGCAAAGTATTTAAAATATTGTAATTAAAGTTGTGGAAAGAGTATTTAAAATATGTTAATTAAAGTTATAATAGTGGAAAGAATCTTGCTAGATTACATCAATGGATTAACTTGTTTTAAGCATGTAAGTCGAACGAATGTGAATGGGTAACAAGTTCGAATTAATGTTATAATTCCTAAGCTGGATTCTAAAGGATAAACATCATATAGATATTTACTCTTATCTTCTTAATGAATAACGCCATGTTAATTATGTTTCACTACATTGGATGAATTTTATTTAGTTATTTCACGTATTAATCTTAACAATAATCCTCACCAGATTAAATTGATAATTGTGTGGAATTAGCTAGATATCCATATTTTAACCCTTATAAAAGGAATCCCTCATGATTGCTAAAATTGATCTAGAATGGGAAATAATTGATTAGTTGTTTATACATTAAATCTTAGTAAAAGTATCTTCCTCCTATTAACTTCATTTAACAAAAAAAAGATATGCAATAAGACAATTGTATTTTAATCCTAATAGAAGAACGTCATTAGGATCCTATTACTCTAATCTTGAAATGATGAATGTCATCTAGTTAACGATACTTTAATTTAAAGGATGCTCTCGTGTGTCCTAATGCATATCCATCTTAATGAAATCAGTCCATTTATTTGCATTATCAAAACTCCAAATGAATTCTATGGCCACTCACATTTTATCCTTCATATAAGAACTACAACTCATTAGTTGGCTATGCATGAAATCAAATGAAGGGACTTCACTCTATTAATTGTAGTTAATCCTTAAGAAACAAATTCTTCTTATTAACCATACCTTTTAATATTTAAGATATATATATCAAATGTGGGTGAATATTTTAAAATCAAATGATGGAATCCTCGTTTTACTAATCGTAGTTTAACCCTAAACGAAAGAATCTCGTTAAGCATATTTATAGCATTAAAGGGAGATGTCAAGTGTGGATGGTTATCTTAAAACCCTAATGAATGAACCTTGTTATTTTTAAAACGCTTGAACCTATTGGAGGCCTCTAAATGAAATTATGAATTTAAGTGCATTGAATAAATAACCCCTCAATGGCCTCCTAACCACCCAAAGTAATTGAACGCTTCCTAAAGTTATAAGATGTCAAACCATTGATCACATATATAAACAAGATCTATGCATCATCTTGTAATTAAGATATCCAGTTTAATGGATCTAATGACGCAAGTTGAGTTAGGTGTAAGGTTATGTAATCGCATTGGGAAACCTCTTAGGAACATTTAGCCTTCCGTTGTGTTATCTAGTTAGAGATAACTTTGAGATAACTTCAATCTATCTTAATATTGTAACTTTTCATTTACGCTCTTAATTAGTATTAAAAAAAAAAAAAATATTTACACTCTAATTGAGTGTTTCTAACTTAAACCCTTAGGGGTTTCCTGGCGGGGCATTATAGACATTCCTTACATACTGTATTGTGAGGCTTGACAGTTTTAGGTAAATCTCTAACTGCCTTAGTATTACTGATTTTTACCATACAATCAAAGTTTACATGATAGAGTCTTTTATGCCATAGCCAACTTTCATCTATATTTGCAATCAAGCATGTCTTTTCACTGTTATTCAAATGAAAGATATTACCTCTAGTCTGAGTACCAGTCGCAATTTCCAAACCAGTTCTATTCATGATTTTGCATTTTCCATTTTTAAATTGTAACTGAAATCCTTTCTCAACTAATTGGCCAACACTCAAAAGATTATGCTTTAAACCTTCAACATAGTAGACATTGTCAGTGTTATGCTGACCATCAAGAGATATTGTAACCTTACCTTTGATTAAACAAGCTTTGTCATCTCCAAATCTCACTAAGCCTCCATTGTATTCTTGAAAGTTCAAGAATTTACCTTTGTCCCCTGTCATATGATGTGAGCATCTAGAATCAATGATCCATTCATCCTTTACTTCAATTTTAGCTGCCAGGGCTTGTACTACTGGTTGAGTAGTAGGTGCCAGTTGATCTTCTGTTATAGTAAAAAAAAACCATCCATTGTCTGTCAGATCTTCATCAAAATCATCAGTCACTCCTTCATTAGCAACATAACAAGATTTGTCCTTATTCTTCTTAAATCTGTATCTCTGATATTTAGGATTAGGCTTGTATGTCCTTCTAGCTTCTTCTCTTAGTCTAGCATGTCTATCAGGGCATCTTGAAGCCATATGTCCAATCTTATTGCAGTTAAAATATTTAATGGGTGCTTTACCTTCATACTTACTTCCTACTAGTCCTTTAGGCATTTTTCTTGCAAATAGTGCTTCAAGTTCTTCAAGTTCTTCATTTTCTTTCTTGCTTTCTTCAAGTTCTCTTGCATAAAAGGCTTTCCAATTAGATTTGTCAAATGATGGAGAAGATGATGTTGATGCTTTAAAGGCCAAATCAGTCTTTATAGTAGCAACAAGACCAAATTCTTCAATTTCAAAAGCTGAAAGTTTCCCAATCAATGTATCCCTAGTTACTGATGTATTAGGCATTGTTATTAACTCATTTATAAAAGTGACTTTCATTTTATATGCTGGTGGAAATCCTCTTAAAACTTTTGAAACAATTTTATCCTCACTTAAGGTTCCTCCACAACATTTAATACCCAGAACAATCTCATTTACTCTTTCCATAAAAGCAGAAATCCTTTCATCTTCTTCCATTTTCAGATGTTCATACCTAACCTGGAAGCTTTAAAGTTTTACAATTTTGACTGTGGAATCTCCTTCATTCAGTGTTTCCAAATGATCCCAAATAGCTTTAGCAATAGACCTATCTGATAGTCCCATTATTTGTTGATCTAACAATACGCTCAAAAGTGCTTCTCTTGCTTTGCAATCATTTTCCTCATCTTTAGTCAAGTTGGGTGGAGTGGGTTGACTCTGAGTAGGAGCAGTATAACCATTCTTTGTAACTTTCTATATGTCCTTTCCAAAATAGTTTAGATGTGTCTCCATTCTGATTTTCCATATGCCATAGTTGGTTCCATCAAGTTTAGGACTATCCTTGCTGAAATAGTCAGTAGACATTGGATCTCCTCAAGTTGTTAAACTTCTGCAAAAGAGAACTAGGCTTTGATACCAATTGTTAGGTCCCAGAGACAACTAAGAGGAGGGGGGGGGGTGAATCATTTGTTAAATAAATTCAAACCAAAACAACTTAACCAACTTAATGCTTAATATCGGTAAACCAGTTTAATGTGCTGGTAGACATTTTTAACAGTTAATTGCTATATCGGTAAGGATTAGTGCAAGAAACATTAAGACAAAGTCATCCACAACACATAACACCAATGTTTGTATGTGGAAACCCTATAAGGGGAAAAACCACGATGGGAAACCTTACCCACAATCAGATGATACTACTACAGATACTAAGTGTACATAAATGGGATCTGCACATGTAGAAAGGCCAAGCGCCTAGAGCTCACTGCTCAATCACAAAATGGGAGTCACATTGACTATAGTTGGATGGTTAAATCCAATAAGAATGTACTGCACAAAATAGAATCTACATATTCTGGATTCAGTACCGGTGTAATTCTGATTGTCTTCACAACAACCCTTCTTCAATCTTCAAATGATGTCTGTGTGTATAGCTCTGCTTATTCTCACATATACCTTCACACAATCCTTTTTCGCGTTCCACACTTGATCTTACAAATAAGATCTTACATTTATACCATAACCTAAGACCAATTTTAGTAGGTTGGCTCTACAAGATATTACAATAAAAATTTTTTACAAACAATACAATATTCGATGCAATAACCGATTCAACATTTGGCTTAATGCATTTACAACAATTATTAATCATCTCCATAGTGTGCCATGCTGATCTAGAAAAGATAAACCTGCTGGTGTAACCCTGAACCTATTTGCTGGTAACAACAAATATACAAATGCTAATGTACCAATAAACAAAACTCCAGGACAAAGTGTCCACATAATGTCTTTGACATAACCAAGCATTTTCCATATCATTCCAAGTGTCGGTGATCATTATATCTTTCCGGTGTACTAGATATTGGTGACTGTGCATGACTCACTTGCCTGCTAGTGAATGTTGTTGATTCTCCAAAGTGATAGAGTTTTAGTAGGTGTTGACATCAATGACAAAACCATACCAAAATACCAACAGATTACAGCCTTGGTCAATGAATACAATATAAGACACAAAAAATCTGCTTCATATTATCCACAAGCTAATGGACAGGTAGAAGTTACAAATAGGGAGCTTGAGGCTATTCTTACTAAAACAGTATCTGTTCATTAAAAAGGTTGGTCTCATAGGCTTTCAGAAGCAATTTGGGCATATAGAACAACTTGGAAAACACCAATTGGCTTTACACCTTTTGAGATGGTTTATGGAAAAGCAACAATGATGCCTATTGAATTTGAGCATAAAACTTTGAGGACAACTTTGAAATTAAATATGACACTTTTCTAAAGCACAAAAGGAATGTATTCAATAATTCAATGCTTTGGATGAAATGAGAAAAATGGTTGTCCAATAGATAGAATTGATACAAAATCAAAGAGCAAAGTGGCATGATAAATATACCAAAGAAAAAAAGTTCAAAGCTGGTGACTGTGCACTATTGTATGACTCCAAATATAAAGATAGTATGGGAAAGCTGCAAACCAGATGGTTAGGTCCATATGAAATTGAGGAAGTTTTCAATAATGGAGTTGTTCATTTGACCACAATTGACCTAGTTTCGTTTAAGCTTTTGGTGAATGGTCACCGATTGCATCTTTATCATGTCGGCTAGTAAAGAAGAATTCCTATAGCAATTTGCTAGGAAGGATCAAACAAAGGTTCCTGCAGCAACTGATCAGGTTCCTACAGCCACTGATCTAGTTCCTTTAGCAATTGACCAAAGTAATGGAGGTAAGGTTCCTATAGCCACTGCAACGAACATGCTTGCCACTTCATAATTCTTCTTGCATCATTTCACAAAAATATTTCCATGTCTTATGGAAATATTCTTCTCCATAAATAAAATTTCCATCCACGTCATCCCATCTCATTTTCTTATCTGTCATTTGATTTCATTTCGCCTTCCTTTTCATACAGCTACAGGTATGTACATATTGTATTTTATTTTAATTATGCATTTATGATTTTATTATGATTATTGCCTTTCCTAAATCCATGTACACTCCCCTAAATCTTGTTAGCTTGTGTGGACACGTGCTAAGTTAAGATGGGGGGGGGGTGTTTTATGGTTCGGTTTCCAAAATTGGTAATTATTCATCCTTTTCGGTACCTTGAATTGATTGCTTGCCATCATTGTTTTTAACAAGATATTCTTTCACACAAGGAAGTAACAAACTCTACCACCAAATTTGGAGATATATATGGAATTTTCAATTTTTAGTTTGTAGGATATTTTGGTTCTCCATTTCTTAACTGTAGAGTTTTCTATACTAACAAAGTAAGGAATGGGTGGAGATCCAATCCACCATGAACCAACAGTCCATGATGCATTGCTACAAGATGCTCTTTGTGAGCATTATTTTAGGTAGCATGGATGGATTGTTTACTTTCTGAAAATCAGTGATTATAATGAAGAAATTGTCGTAGAGTTTATATATTCATTCAATGAAGGAGAGGTTGTTGTTAAAGGATTAAGGGTCATTGCTATAGAGCAGCGAATAGCTAAAGTTACAAGGTTGCCGCAAGAAGGAGAATTGTTTTCAAAATCAAAAGATGCCAAAAGTGCTAGATTAGAGTTTACACTTCCTGTAGATGGACCTCTAATGGTGGACAAGCAAGGAACCATGAGGGTTTTGTTAGGGTTCCCATAGATACTTAAGGGGGGGGGGGTGAATCAGTATCTCATTGGTAATGAGATTTTCTTAAAACAGAACATGCAGAACATAAAGTAACAATATACTAGTATGCAAGAATTAATGTAATAAACAGAATCAAAAACATCCACATGAAAAGAACACCATAACACAAGATGTTTAATGAGGAAACCCAGTGTGGGAAAAACTTTGGTGGGATTTGTGACCCACAATATTCACTTACTAGCCAATAAGAGAATATTACTTACAATAGGGGCCTACACATGCAGGAAGGCCAACTGCTTAGAGCACACTGCTCAATAAGAAGTTACACTAACTTACAATGAGGATTATACAAATCCAATATTCGGTACTGCTTTACAATAGCATCTTCAATGCCAGATTCAGTACCGGTTCTTGCTTTGTTCTTTTCATATACCCTTGACCTATAATTCGCACATTAGGTCTACCTAATAATTTTATTTATGCTTTCTATCCATATCCTACAAATGTCTACAATGATCTCTTTTATATACAAGAGTCATTTTACAATTTGCCAAGTCAGCTTACAATAATAAACAAAATATTACATATCAAAAATCCTGTTGGCCTCTGTGTCGGTATACATCTTTTCTTCTATGCCGGTGCCGGTGTAGATTGTTCTTGCTGATGTCGATGCACTATCTTGCTTGAATAATGCTTTGCCAGTATAATGTCTTGCCGGTGCCATAGGATTGCAAGGTTTCCTGAGTAATGCTTTGCCGGTATAATGTCTTGCCAATGCCATACGATTGCAAGGTTGTCATCAATGAAAAAACCTTCAATCACACACAATGTCTCATTGGAGTGTCCATATGCCAACAGGTTTCAATACTAGTAGAGTGGCCCCAGGTGGCTTTATATGTAATGAAATACATTACTTGCAAAGGGAGGTAGTCAAATCTACATTCACCACATTTTAAATTACTTAGTCATCTATAGCATGGCCAAAGAGTGAATGTCCCTAATTTTCTATACCACCTCATTTCCATAAGTGCCAAAGAAACACAAAAAAGTGGAAATCATTCTGTCAGCCATCATAGTTTCATTAAATTGTTTGTAGAATGTTCTCTTAGAGATGTTTCATAGATGGAATGGTGGGTATTTGAAGACATATTGTAGTTTAGGGTTGAAAATGCTCATGTTGTAGATGATCCACCAGTTGAAGAAGAAATTATTGAAGAACCCTAATCTGCTATAGTGTTTGCAGAGAATGAATTGCTCGTCACTGAAGGAGTTGTGGTTATTATGGAAGAAGAGATGGTTGAGGTAAATGTGGAGTAACCCTCCACTTCTCTTCAAAGATAATCACCATATTCTAAAAGAAAAGGGAAGGAATTGGAAATAATTGATGCAGATGAAGAACCTATGGTTCAGCCACATACAACTCAAGTTTCTCCTCCAGCCAAGAGGTGTAGGTCAAAAAAAGAAAAACTCCTATAGCAAAACCACTCATAGAAACAATTCCTGCAGCCACTCCAAAGGTTTATGTGAGAAGAACTCAGAGTAGGACCTAGAAGGCTCATCTAGCAAGTGATCCGGTAGAGGTTATTTTAGTGGACACATTAGAAGAAGGGAGCCCTATAGATGTTGAAATCCAAAAGGAAGATGGTGTAGATAGACTATCAAATCTTTCATATGTGGTAGAGAAACTTGAGGAGCCTATTGAAGAAATTCCACGGCCTAAGGTAACACCTACTAGACCTCCATCATCCCTAAGCAGTTTATCCATTGCGTTAACATTTTATAGACAATGGGAAATAGATAGGGATAGGTTGCAAGGAGTTATTGACAAACAACAAAGTTAAATTGAAAAGAGAGATAACAAAATTGAAGAATTAGAGGCAAACATTGATACAATCACTCGTATGGTCCTCAAATTGATGCAATGTAGGGCACCACCAAGGGTTTATGCTATGCATTTAAGGGAGTGATATTTGAATTTCAAATTGAACTGCATTGTCAGGGACCTTAGCCCCTCTTTAGAAACCCCTAAGGAATTTTATGATGCTTACCAAACTTCTTAAACAATTGTGAAAAATTTGTTATGTGAATTTTATTTACATAACTATGTTGTCGCTTCAGATAGTGAGTGGAATCCTTTGCTATATATTGGTGATATCCATATAAAAGATTTAATGTCATGGATTCAAAATGAGATCATCATGGGGGCACAAGCCAGAGCATACAAGAATTTTGAATTTAATTGTCCATTTCCATTGAGGAAGGAAGCAAAAGAGCCAAGAGTTCTTTATTATGAATGGTAGAAATTACTGGTAAGAAATGATGTTAGGAATCTAGTGTTGCCCATGAGGGAAGAAATATACTAGGCATATGAGCATTTAGTTCAGACTGATAGTGCAACTGCAATAGATGGTTTAACTCAACACTAGAATAACTTTTCAGAAGAATTGAAGAAGGGAGAGCCTCATTCACTGCCAAATTTCTAGGTAGCTATGCAAAGAGCCCCCAAATATATACAGTTGGGTAGAGAGAAGACCAATAATTGGTTATCGTTGATCTCTCAACCTCCTATTCTTATGTGACCACAATTGGGATGTAAGACTACAGATAAGCCCTATGATGAAGTTACAGAAGAAGCCAGATGGTCCAGGTTGGAAAAGATGAAAGTATTTTACTAGAATTTAGCTTCAAGAGGAACAGGTCAAGGAACCATTGGCGACCTTAGAGTTAGTGCAAGAATCATAAATTTTCCTCTTGTTGGAGGATCAGAAAGATCTTAAAGTTGTGGGGCATGATGAGTTGAGACATTGTCATATTTTTATCCTTAGAACTCTTGAGTTTTTGTCGTATTCTGATTTACATAGTAGTAATGATGTTTCAAAAGTTTACTGTATGTATTTTAGATGTTAGTCTGAACCTATTAAAAGCATGTGGATTTTTTACGGTAATATCATATGTGAAATTAATAGATGTCTTGATTAAATAAAATATGTATATATGTTGTTGTATGTTATTTCTTTTTGAAGTGAAGGGAATAAATGATGATGTGGTGGAAGCTAGCCTATCACACCAGTTGCAGGAAGACATACTCAAGAAGACGATTGAAAGATCAAACAACAAAAATGTTGAGAAGCGTAAGGAATGACATAGGAGGCGCAATCAAGCGATACTACTGATGTCTAGCTTAAAGTGGACATTCACTATTAGTATATAAGACTATAGATAGGCCCTATGAATCAATTATAGAAGAAGCCAGATGGTCCAAGTTGGAAAAGATGAAAGGTTTTTACTAGAATTTAGCTTCAGGAGGAACACGTCAAGGAACCATTGGCGACCTGAGAGTTATTGCAAGAATCAGAAATTTTCCTCTTGCTAGAGGATCAACAAGATCTTAAAGTTGGGGGGCATGATAAGTTGAGACATTGTCATATGTTTATCCTTAGAACTCTTGAGTTTTTGTTGTATTTTGATTTACATAGTAGTAATAATGTTTCAAAAGTTTACTATATGTATTTCAAATGTTAGTCTAAACCTATTAAAAGCATGTTTTGTCTTTGCCAGTTTATTCTTGTAGACATGTCATTTATTCATGTTGCCATGCGGATTGTTGAGGGAAATATCAAATGTGAAATTAATAGATGTCCTGATTAAATAAAATACATATGTATGTTCTTGTATGTTATTTCTTTTTGAAGTACAGGGAATAAATGATGATGCGTTAAGAGCTAGCCTATCACACCAATTGCAGGAAGAGATACTCAAGAAGATGACTGAAAGATCGAACAATAGAAATACTGAGAAGCATAAGGAATGACATAGGAGGAGCAATCAAGTGATACTATCGATGTCTGACTTAAAGTGGACATTAAAGTTATAAATACCACCATAGTATGTTATGACTGGGGCTCAGTTTAGATCCGCATTTCTTATAGGATAACTCCAGCCATCTCCTTTCTCAATCAATTACTTGCCTCTTCTTTTCAGCATGATTTGTGTTGTCTGTAGTAGATGATTTCTTTTTAATTATAAGCTCTTTATCTTCTCTAGAGGTTAGATAGGAAGAGAGAGAAAAAAAAGAAGAGCAGAGGATTTTTCATAAGTGTTTTTAAGTTTCTTTTCATATTGAATCATGTAATGATTTCCAAAGAATGATGAATAAAAATATGTTATTCTAAGCATTTAGAGTTGTTTTTGGGAAGCCTGGAATCACTGACCCAAGGGGGCCCACTTGGTGAGTGTTCCTGTGCAGTTGTTAAGATTAGTTTTCTTTTCCTAGCCGTAGTAGACATTCTTGTATTGATTGTTCCTATAGCCACTGGAAATAGATCCACTAATTGTTCCTATAGCCAAACCAAAACAGAGTAATTTTTGTTTATCAGCATTGAACTTAACCAGTATTGTTTTATGAATTAATGTAGAAGTTTTCATGTTGCCTTTCAATAGTTTCAATTCTTTCTTATCTTTTCCACATAATGTTAGTTGTTGCAATAAGCTATTGCAGGAATTTAGTGCATATATAGTGTAGACCCATTTCAAGTATTACGTCCTTGGGTTGATAATCAAATGAATGCTAGCTATGAAAATAGTGACTTTACTAAGTGAATGTTCAAACTTCAGGTTGAGACTTCAACTAGAGTTATTATTCTTATTGTTGGTTTGAACATTATGCATTTTAGAAGTTATTCTCAGTGATTTGAGTCGACATGTTACTATTGCACATTTCATGAACCGCTTGGTCTTTGGGCCGACTTGATTAAGTTGTTATTATTTGCGAATGGTATAAATGGAAGTTTGCGAATCATTTGAGGGGGCATAAGTTAGAAGATCAAAGACATAGTTTAGAGATCGAGTGAAGATTTTGATCCAATGAGATTCTGATCTAGTGGACTGAGGCCGGAAGGTTGAGGTCCGAATTAGGGTAGAACTGATAGACTGCTTCCAGAGGCCAATTTGTTATTTGGATAATCTGTGGATCTTACAATTGTGTTGTAAGCATTGTTTGTATCCCAGACTATGATCCAGCATGTGGCATGCATAGTTATTCAAACTATAATAAGAATTATTCATATTATTTACTAGTTATATATTATGTGTTGTTACTGGTTGTTGTTTTTGCTATTTTTGGCATCTTGTTATTAGTTACCGGTATATTTTCCATGGTGTTTATGTTAGGCTTCAAGGATGGTTTTTCCTTCATTGGATCTCCCTACCTTGACTACATCACCTTTTTCTTCAGTCCTGGCTACTGAAGTCAATGACATGAAAAATTTACTAGGATCTTTTTTTAATGAGATCATAAACCTGAAAAGATCACAAATTCCCTCTACTAGACCTCGTTTCTAGGAAAATTTTCAAGGGAATAGACCCCCATATTAGAAAAATCAATATGCGAACAACTGAGGTCCCTTGAGTCAAACAAATAGATAGATAATTTTGTTGGCATTTGGTATAACAAATACAAATACAGGTGATGCAATTGAATATGGATGACTACATTGGTAAAGGATAGAAGTCTATTTGTGATGAAGAGATTGAGATTCTATGAATAGATGACATGATCATTTATTTGTGTTGTCATTGATGTCAACTGATGTCAATTGATATTCCTAATGTTGTGTTTTGTCATCTTAGTGATTTGGTTTACCGGAAGATAGGATTTATCGACAGAGAACTAAAGTCTGTGAAATAGGACTTTAACCAATAAAGCAAAGATGTTTTGATTGGATCTAATGATCGGCGATGATTGGTGATTTGCAGTTTGGATGGTGAACTTCTATCATGGAAAGGTGTATATGATGAGAACTGAAACTTGTGAAGATTAGAAAAAGGCATGTTTCAAATTTTTGATGAATTTTTTCTAAGGTTTTGTCACCCCCCCTGCAATTTTCCATTTTTAATGATCAAGCTCGCGGGTTACCTTATGGTGTCTTTATTTCTTTCAGGTATTTTTGTACTCCTTCATATTGAACTTAAGCTGTTGAACTCTTAAAAATAGTTTTTCATCAATGGTATTTGTCTCCACTAAAGAAAGCACATTATTGTTATATGTTTTGAACTTTAAACCCATGAACCATTTGTCTCTTCGGTTCAATGGTTCAAAAGGTTCAAAATGTCTTTGTGATTCATAGCTATGTGATGTTGCTTAACAAGCGGATGTGAATATGTGTTAAGTCAGTTTTGAACTTTTAACCTATGAACCATTTGGCTTTTCGGTTCAATGGTTAAACGATTCAAAGGTTCAAAGTTCTAGTTTGACAATCATAATTATTGCTAGTTCTTAGTATTGTTTTGTGTCGCTAGTTCATTTTTGTACTTTCTGGTTGAACTTGAACCATTGAACTCTTCATGAGATGGTTCAAGGTTCATAAGTTTCAATTGAAAATTGATTCTAAGGATTTTGTTAATATTGAAAGTGGTGCGGCATGGAGGAATATTCCTAGTAACTAATAGTTTAAAATTTTAAACATGAAAAGAAATCATAAGAGCATCAACTGTTTGCATGAAAGTGATGGATAATTAAGAAGGTTTCATATTTTTAGTCATTTCACTATTACTTCACATGCATAAGTGAATCATTATGAAGCCTGTGTGGTTTTCTTGATATTTTCTTGTCTATTTAAAAGGAATATATGAATTCATCTCCATAATTTCTAAGGGTTGCAGCTACTATATTTGAGCAAATTGGAGGCACTAAAGGCAAATTCAGCTCTGATTTCCTATGAAGGTTTCTAGTTTCATGGTGGTAATGGGTAAGTTCAGACGATTCTGCTATGTTGTATTTCTTTAGTTTTGAAAATTTATCAGTGTAGGAAGAAAACCTTTAGCTTGTTGGAATAAAAATCTACCCTATTTTAGAATTGCTTGGTTAGAAATATAGATAGGCAGTATGAGACTGGCATTGCCAAAGCTTGGCAAGACCTCATGTCTAGTGAGCATGTTACCAGGGCTATAAGATACTTCATTGGCTTACACTAATTTAGGGGATTTCCTAGAAAGAACCAAGAACCCTCAAACTAGTTTGATGATGGAGAAAATAGTGAAAAGTGGTCTTGTTGAAGCCGTTGCATTTTTGCTTGTTGCACCATGTCTAGATTTGGTGATTACTTACATGAATAGGTATGATGCAGAGAATAGATGTATAAGAACTAGTGATGGTGAGCTGGTAGTTAGTATCAACAGTAATGGTAGGGATGGGAATCCCACACAAGGAATTATATGAGGATTGGACTATTGGAACCTCATACGCCTACTTCTCAGAGAAAAAGAGAATGTACAGGAGTGTAATTCCTAGGAATTGGATCCTCAAAGTTCAAAAGGGAGGGTCACGGTTGCCAAAGCCGTTGATTAGAGAGCACTTCATCACATAAGTGTGAGACATTGTGATACTTCTGAATAGGCTGAAGGGTAATTAACACTCCTTTTACTAGGAAGATTGGATTTATTTTTACATTCAGGTGTTGTTATCTGGTGATAGATACCTTGATTGGGCCCAAGTGATTGTTGAGAGACTTCGTGAAGGCTTGAGTAACTTTGTGGGAATGTTTGGTTTTTATATGTCCTCTTACCTTTTCTACATATTATCTTGTAAAAGAGATTGGCCTAGTTTTCTAAATGAATCATGGGTGGATGGCATGAAGATATATGATTATTATCCTTTGTTACAACAAAAAAAACATGTAGAACGAATTGATAGATGGAATGGTGCCTTCACAGAAAACTTGCTTTTGAGCTCCAGGGACATGTGAACAAGAGGATGTCAGATGAAGCAATGGAATTTATAAGCATATATGGTAGCTTCTTTATTCAATTTCCTAGGTTAACCTACCTTTGGGTAGGCAATTTCAAAGGTCAACCGTTCAAGCTACCTAGGAATGCCTTTGACATCTATGTGCTTATAGAAGTGAGCATGCAACTAGCTTACATTGATAAAAGGTTGGGAGAAAAAGGTGAATCCGAAGTTGTCTTCCTTGTTGAACTTGGATACCACACCTACAAATCCGTATCTGATGCTCTAAATTTCGAATTGGAGTTTAAAAAGATGAACCTGCAGCCTTATGTTGCAAGACATAGGTTTGATAGTAGAGGTTATGCCATTACAAATCTAAATATGAAAAAACACTTTTGTCATGAACCTTAGTTGGAGGATTATTGGGAGAATTGCAGTGATGAATATGAAGTAAGAAGAAGACTATGGTCAAGGTTTACTTTGCAGCAAATAGTGACCATGAAGCTTTCTATCAAAATATCCAGAGTGCAGGAGGATACAAGGGAAGATTAAATGGATCCTGAGTTTGACACAGAGGTTCAAGAAAGGCCAATACCTAAGATTGATTGGAATAAAAATGAAGATGATAGTATTCAAGCCAGAACTTTTAATGTTATAAGAAGAATGTAGAGATGGTTGAGGAATCAAAATTTTAAGAAGGGATCGCTCGTATCCTCACATGAACTAAGAGTTGATTCACACATTGTGACTCAATCTCCCATTTCCACCACTAATGAAATTTTTAATTTTGCAGGTGGTTCAAGGCCTATTGTTGATAAAATCCAACCTAGGAGATCAAAGAGGTCACCATCAGGTTCTACAGTCGCTTGAGTAACCCAGTCCAGGAGAAAGAAAAAGAGTAATGAGCCCATATTGAGTCCGATTGTAGTGGACCTGGATCCTACTGAAGAGGTAGAAGCAGTAATGTATCGACATGATTTAGGTGAGGATGCAATGTAGGGAATGGACATAAGAAAAGAAACAGAGAGCGAACATGTAGAGCCTCTCCCCGAACAAGCTCTGGTTAACTTAGTTGACCATGGTTGACCATATTAATAAATGCTATAATTCAATAAGATAGGCTATGTTAGATGGAGAGATTAGTGGGATAAATAATTGAACCGGTTATGGAATTATTTTACCTTGCGGTGCATATTTTGATGTGTTATGGATTTAGATCCTATATGATCCACTGATTTGATAATCTTGGTATGATGTATGCTAGCTATCTCATAATTTGAAGTATGTCTTTTTGATATTAGAAAACATGGATGCATGTCATATTAATGATTAAGTTTCATGAGGATTATGAGGATACTGTTTGAGTAAGTTGTTTTATGTGGATTTTATTGGATAAATGATAAATTGATCGTTATGATTGAAATTGTATGCAAAGTGTCTAAATTGTATTCTTTTTATATGTTGATATTAAATATGATTATTTGGGGTTACTAATATGCAAACTAAGATGTGCAGGAAAACTAATCCATGTGACCATGGAAACTATTCGAAGAATCAAGCCTCGACCTATGTGCATTTGTGAAGCCAAGGGTTGTCTATTTGGAGAGACAACACCTCGTTTGTAAATGTATTTTAATTTGTAAATGTTATGCTTGGATGTGTGTTTAATTTGGAAATTGTTTAATTTATAAATTCCAAAAAAAAGGGACATTGCCATGTGTATTTTAGTGATGTGTAGTTCTTTTGGTGGTGTCACTTGACACATGTGTTGTAAAGTGAGTTGGAAATGACATGTCCCTTGGGAGGAAATTTGTTTTACAAATGAATTTTTAAATTATCCTAGTATGGTCCCAAGAAAGTCTTGGATAGGGAGCCATTAGAAAGGTCAACTCAGGGTTGACCCATAGGTAAACCTTAGGTGTGTTTCTAGAGGGTTAAACTAACTCCTAGGGTCAAGATAGGGTCATTTTTAGTGAGCCATATGATGTACCTATGGATGAAGGCCAAATTTAGACATGTGTCCACTCCCTAGGGACTGTTTATGTTAGGCCCAATATGGAAAGCTAATATACTGAGAGGGGAGGGGTGAATTAGTACTCCAAAACTTTTCTTGAATAATAACTTTACTGTTATGCATAAAAAAAATAGTGTAGTAACATAAAATAAAGTTAAAGCAAATAGATAACAATCATACATGATTCACTCCATAACACATATATTTTGGTTACGCAGAAACTCTTGGTTAGAGAGAAAAATTGTGATAGGGATGGCACCTACAACTTCACTACTGCAATAATAAAGAGTGCTTGGTTAGAGCTACATTTTAGATATTTCTGATAGCTTACCTTGTTAGGAGTAACAAGATCTGTTAGATCTACCTTGCTAAAGGATTTTACAACATTTATTCTGAATGCTAGACCTGGTTAGAGGCTTTACAATTTATAGACTTGATTAGAGTCTTTTACCATGTTAAAGGTTTCTCTTTCAACTTCACAATATTACAATAAAATCATTACAAATATCTGTAACTTTACATTTGAAATGTTATAGTAGATTCTATGTGCTCAGAATAGATTACCTTGCTTATAGCATACCTCGGTAACCCATATAGTAACTTAGTAAACCCTTATGTTTACTCTGTTCTTCAGCTATTCTCTGAAAATCTTCTCGGTGACCTCTGTGTCTCTGTAATAGTCTTCTTTCACATACATATACACCCTTAACTCATGTTGTATAAATAGATCTCTTAAGACAATGATCTAATTCATTGCTTCGATCTTATAAACATGATTCCTTAAATAAATAACTAAACAAAATATTTCATTGGTTAGATTGATCTCAATATCATACACAATCTTCTGGTGCAATTTCAAATGTAATAATGGTTAGATGTGCCTCGATCTTGTAACCCATTTTCATATGCATGTCCAAGTTCAACGTATCTGGTAACATGTCTCACTCGGTGTATATCAACTCACTGTGTCATCTTTACTGCTCGGTAGTCATAAAAAGATACTCGGTAGACAACTCGATGTATACTGCATTCTGTGACTGCTTTCTTTTGTAACTGACTAGACTGTGCATACCGACTTCTCTGTGTATACCGACTGCATGATTCGGTAGTGCTAACCGACTAGAGTATATAGGATGACTTTGAATATAAAAACTAATGGCAACTAGATAAGTAGTAGCAATCTCCCCTTTTGACATTAGTTGAGATGTTTGACAAAAACTACTTTGAAAGTCATAACTCAAAAATCTATATACTTTGCAAAATGACTATACTTGACAATATATGCAATAGTCAATGAAATAGTATATTCAGATATACTCCCCTTATCATTATACTATACATAACTCTGATTTTGCATGCTCAGTTTTGTGCTTGTGTGCTTTGCTTGTTGTCCTTGGATACTCTGCATACTGTACTCGGTATACTCCCCTTGTATACAATACTCTGAATATTGTATCAAAACTATATCACTCCCTCAATATATTATATTGCTTCCCTTATATAGTATCACTCCCCCTTTTTTGACAAACATCAAAAACTTAATTTCCATTCGGGGGCGGTAACTGATCAAAAATATATTTATACTTTTTCTGGGTGTCAGTGAGAGCAACAAAAAGTGCATCCTTTACACTTTCCATTAAAGAAGTTTGTGCTTGAATATCAGCCAATAGGGATATTAAGCCATCAAGAGTGCTTCCCTCTTGTGTAGTAGATAGGCATGTAGCTCGGTTAATCTGTTCTTGAACTGATGAAAGATGGGGAAGGAATAATGTCTAGAGGGTCATTATATCCATCCTGATCTTATGTTCTTCATTTCTTAGTTCCAGTTGTTGAGCCATGAGCTCTTGAAGCTTGGTATAAAAATTCTAAATTGAATTGGGCTCAGTGGTCAACTTATTTGAGAGATCGGTGATCTCTTTCTCAATTGCATCAGTTTTATTCTTGATATCTTTAATGAATATAGAAAATGTGCAAAGTTTCTGAAATAAATAAAGAATATGCTTGAGTTGAGGGGACAACTCAGAAATGAATTTGATAGCTTGACTTTCCCAATAGCTAGAGCTTTTTGTACCTCTTCTATCATTTTTGCAGTAAGCTCCTTGTCTTTTAGCTTGCTCAAGTACTTAGATGCATCAACTCCAAATGTTTCTATTTGATTAAGGAGTTCATCTAGTTGAATATGGATGGCTGCATAGGTTGACACTGTAGCTATAGGTAGCATATCGGTCAGTAGTGTCTTCACCTTTTGAAGTACTTTATTCTTCTATTGAATGGCCATCTATTTTTCTTGTTCAGCCTTTGCTTTGCATAGTTCACCAAAATCAATAAGTGCTTGCCCCTTTAATTTTGAGATATCCACATTGGGCAACACTATTGGTTTAGATAAATCAACTTTGAAAGTATGCTTTTTCACCTTCTTCTCTTTACCTTTGGTTGGTTGGACCAAAACAATAGCTTGAGAGGCTTGTTGACCTTCGGTAGGTTGCTCGGTAGAGGCAACACTTTGGTCAGTTCCTGTAGCTGTTGTGGTGTCTTTCAGTGTCTCAGTGCTGGGTGTCTCAGCTGCTATGTTTTCGATGCTCGAGGGTACTTGAGAGGTCTTTTCTTGATTTGTACCTTCTGCTGCTTCAGACTGGTGACCTTTGGTGCCTTGTGTTGTATCCTAGGGAGCTTCGGTAGAGATAGGTTGATTGATCAGTGGGTAAGGCTGAAGTTGTTCTAAAATAGATTCACTAGATAGAAGTTTTGCATATGTAGTGCCTTCAATCATTTCTTGCTCTGGTGCTTCTGCATCCATGACATCTTCATCAATTTGAATAGTGTCAGCCGGGTCTTGCTTGGTAGCATCAGGACCTTGCTCGGTGACATCAGGATCTTATTTGGTGACATCAACAATTTCAACTTAAGATTGTTCACTAGCATCCTTAGTTTTGAAGATTTCCTGCCATTTTGCTTTTGTCTCATTTTCTACATCAATATATAGCCCATTCATCAGTTTTAAGGCTCTCTGCTTGACAAGAAATTTTGAATTATAGGTTGTCAAATGTTCCTTTATTTTTTCTATAAACATATCAGGAAATAGATGGACTAGACTTCTTTCTTTAATTTGTTTCTCTGAGTCCATTGCATATTTCCACCTATTATCAATATGCAAGTAAAGTTCATTTGGAAGTGACTTTACTAGTTCTAATGGAGCTAGCCGAAACTTTAGAAGTGTGCAAATAATAGCTTCTTCAATTTGTCTCCTCTCATCATTATTCCTAGTCTCATACTTGACATATCTAAATCCTGCAAATCCACCATATTCTTTTAGATTGGCAGAGAAGTTTTCAACACTATGAATATTTACCTTCTTGCTTTTTACAATCTGGAATTTGTTTGCATCATCGGATTCTGTATCACTAGACTCTTTTGCCAAAATGAGTCTCTGAGTAGATTTCTTGTAGGTCTTGGTTACCTTGGGAGCAGTAACATTCTTTTGTCTCTTACTCGGTGATGCAGCTGATGCTCTAGTGTTAGGTCTCTTTGTTGGTGGAGTCGGTAGGGCCTTTGAAGTGTCCAGTTTCTTTCTTTTTAACTCTTTACCCTTAGGCAACTCAGTACTCAATGTTATTACTACCTCTTGAGCTTTAGATTCCTCTTCGGTGATGGCAAGAGTGTTTTTGACAAGTGTAGAGGAAGATTCTTCTCTGAATTTCTCAGATAAAACCTTTATCATCTTTGTAGCCTTTCTTGTAGCCTTGGGTACTATGATGCTCATTTTTACCTTTTCCTTAACTTCTACATAAATTCCATATCTTAGCTCGGTAGCATGCCTTGGTAATGTGAGATATACATCTATTTGCTATTGTGTGATATCAAAGTCAATCTCATAACCCATTGGTGGCAAAGATTGAGTCCTCGGTTCCACAGCATTCACATAATAGTAATCAGTGTCTACCTCAAAGCATATATCATCCTTATATTTCTCTACCAGCTGGGGTGGAATCCGGTACTTGTTGTGCATCTTCTATTGAAATTTGTTGAAGTAGTCATCCATTATATCATTGAAATTATCTCCCAATTTCTTGATAAATTCATTAATTTGATGGTTGATTGGTCGGTGTAGCTCCCAAACTACTTTACCGACTGATGGAAAGAATTTCTCAAAGTAGAAAAACATGCATACAAGAAGTGAACCAAACTTCAATGTATTTGTTGAGTTATTTTTCTTTGGCTTCCTTATTGTGTTCAAATTCTCAAACAAGCTCTTCAATAGAACTTCACATAAGTCAACTTTCATTCCCTTTTTCACAATTTTATAGGCTAAGTCAACTACAACACAGGGTACACTGTTTTCCCTTGCTGATTGGAAGAAACAGTAACCAATTACTCTAATTGCAAACTTAAGTTCTACATCAGTGGCATTGTTCAGTTTCAATCCTCTGTAATCAGATTCTACCCCAGTTAAACTGATTAACTCCTTCTATGATATCATCCTCTGAGCTTGTGCATGATCATAGATAGGATAATCGGTGATCACATGAATGATTTCCTTGGTGATTTTGAATGGTTTCTCTTCTAGCCACATGAAATCATCATGAACTTTGCTCAAAATAAACTTAACCCATTGGGGCTTGAACACACGAGGGTAAGTTAGGGCTTTAGTCAATCCCTTGATTTTGATGTGTTCATACTTGCTGTTTAATACACCATCAGTACATAATTCATCATAGGTGTCTCTAATCTCAACATGACTGAGTTCTTCAACATGACATTTGGTCAAGAATCTAACATCTTCAACTAACAAGACTCAATCCGGGATGAGTGAAAAGGCGGTTTTGTCATCCAGTTCAGAGGCAACTTTAGGAGTCAAAGTGTATTTCAGTGAGGGCTTCTCCACATTCTTGACAACTATGGGATCTTGGATCTTGGGCACCATTGTAGATTTCAGGTAAAAACTTAGCAAACTATCCTTAGGGTTTGATGGTTTACAAGTGACAGACGCTTCACACTCAGTAGATAATAGCAATTTGATAAGATCGGTAAACTAGCTTGACAATGTGTTGAGATTTGATGTAAATACCTTGGATTCACTTTGAATGAAGTTTGATCACCTTGATTCACTCTACTCTGCACTTTTGAAAACTTGGTGAATGTAAATGACCGCGAAAATGCTTTTAAATACACAAAATACCTTATCAGGCTCCGTGCGGGTTAGGTCAAAACATTAAATGCACTCGGTTTACCTTTAACCAGTTTACTTTTTTTTTGTTTTAACCAAGTAACCAAATTTCGTTCATTTACTGACTTGATAGGCTTCCTATATTCACTGACTTGATAGGTTTCCTATAAAGTACTTTTGATAGAATTTCAAACTTACTAATGCATCTTAACTATGTAGATTTTGAATTTTTTACATAATCGAATAGGAATTGTTATGATTTTAACCTTCAGAGAATGCAGTCCCTTCATACCTTTTTTATGATTAATTTGGAATAGGTGCACCTAACTCGGTACGTAAGGTTCTTTCTTCATTTGCCATGATTTCCTTCTTTTTCCAAATCATCTTTAATTTTTCTTTTATTTCTTCAGTGTCTCCTCGAGGTTGATCTCTGCAATCTCCAGCTAAATGTCCAACTTTGTGATAATGAAAACATGCCATACCAGGATTTCTTTGTGATCTTCAGTTGTTCATTCTAAACCTTATAAAATAGTTGGCACTAATATGTCCATATCTTCCACAACATTCACACCATATCCTTGTGTTGTAATCCCATGGTACTGCTGCATATTGTCGGTAAGAATTTGTGTGAGTTTTGTAACCTCTAGTGTTTGCTTGGTGTGCAGACCACATGTTGTTCTTTTTCTTAAGCCAACACTTCTTAGTACTATGTCCATATCTATTGCAGTTTCTACAAAACCCTTTGAATTTTTCTTTCTGATAGTTGTTAATAGACTTTGTCCTACATTGATTAGATGTGTGACCATATTTATTGCAATTATAACAATAACCATTGGACTTAGTGATATTCAGTTGCTTACCTTTTTTGATTTGGCATATGTTGGCAGTATGACCTTGATTTCCATAGTAGTAGCAAATAGGCTTCTTTCTTTTGATGTTATTCTTGTTTCCAGCTTGCTTTGATGATTCTCCTCTCTCGATAGTATGAATTCCTTTCTCAGTAGAGTCTTTTCATTTGTAACCAAGTCCTACATCTTTGTTGGGTCTTCTTGTATTCAGATGCTCATCCAACATCTTTGATGCTTCATAACTCTTCTTCAGTGTTTCTTTGGATTTCTTCTCTATTTCAAGTTCATTGATCAACCTTGATACTTCAAGTTTCAATACTTGATATTCATCATTCTTTAGAATTGCTTCATGATGTGCATAACCTAGTTGATCTGTCATATTTTGTTGAATCCCAATCAACCTTATGATTTCATCATTCTTATCAGATACTCAGACTTCAAGTTGTTGTTTCTCTCTTTGTAGATCTCTTGCTTTATCCTCAGCTATCCTCAATGCATCTAGATTTTTAGTCATCTGTGTACTGAAATGATCATGTTCTCTTTTCATTGCTTTTAGTTGATCAGTCAATGCTTTGTTCTTTTCTTTCAATACTCCAATCATTTCTTTAGTTTCTTCAGATATACTATTCTCAGATGGTGTCTCAATTTGTTCCACTAACTCTTGAGAATCCTGCAAGTCATCAAATAATCTTCTTCTTACTTTCAGAGATTTTCGCATTCGCCTTTACATGTCTGCACTCACTTGATTGCCATGATCTAGCTCTTCTTGCAGATATACAATCCTCTGAGATTGTTTATAGCCTTCCATTGATAAGATCTTTCTCTTTAGGTAGTTAAACCCTTTTCCAAGATTCAAACTCTGATACCAATTGTTAGGCCCAATAGGGAAAGCTAATGTACTAAGAGGGGAGGGGTGAATCAGTACTCCAAAACTTTTCTTGAATAATAACTTTACTGTTATGCATAAATAGAATAGTGCAATAACATGAAAATAAAGTTAAAGCAAATAGATAACAATCATACATGATTCACTCCATAACACATATATTTTGGTTATGCAAAAACTCTTGGTTAGAGAGAAAAACTATGGTGGGGATGGCACCCACAACTTCACTACTGCAATAATAAAGAGTGCTCGGTTAGAGCTACATTTTAGATATTTCTAATAGCTTACCCTATTAAGAGTAACAAGATCTATTAGATCTACCTTGCTAAAGGATTTTACAACATTTATTCTAAGTGCTACACCCAGTTAGAGGCTTTACAATTTATAGACTTGATTAGAGTCTTTTACCCTATTAAAGGTTTCTCTTTCAACTTCACAATATTACAATAAAATCATTACAAATATCTACAACTTTACATCTAAAATGTTATAGCAGATTCTATGTGCTCAGAATAGATTACCTTGCTGATGGCATACCTCCGTAACCCATATAGTAACTCGGTAAACCCTTCTGTTTACTTAGTTCTTTGACTGTTCTCTGAAAACCTTCTCGATGACCTCTGTGTCTCTGTAATAGTCTTCTTTCACATACATATACACCCTTAACTCATGTTGTATAAATAGATCTCTTAAGAGGGTGATCTAATTCATTGCTTCGATCTTACAAACATGATTCCTTGAATGAATAACTAAACAAAATATTGCATTGGTTAGATTGATCTCAAAATCATACACAATCTTCTGGTGCAATTTCCAATGTAATAACAGTTAGATGTGCCTTGATCTTGTAACATGTTTTCATATGAATGTCCAAGTTCAATGTATCTAGTAACACATTTCACTCGATGTATATCAACTTGGTGTGTCATCTTTACTACTGGGTAGTCATAGAAAGATACTCAGTAAACAACTCGGTGTATATTGTTTTCTATGACTGCTTTCTTTTGTAACTGACTAGACTATGCATACTGACTTCTCTGTGTATACCAACTACATGATTCGGTAGTGCTAACCGACTAGAGTATATAGTATGACTTTGAATATAAAAACTAATGGCAACTAGATAAGTAGTAATAGTTTAGTCACCCCAAAAGTTGAGTTTTACAAGTTGGCCGAATTTCAACTTTTGAGGAGCCTACCTAGGTTAGTGGATTTAGGCAGCTCTTCTACAAGATTCTTCATCCTTTTGGCAGATTTAAGGTTGGTTGTTTTTTTTCTAGCTCTTGTATGTTGTTGTATTTTGAAAAGATTGCTTGTTGTAGTTGTTTCATTGTTGATATCTTAGTGTGTTAGGAAGATGTTGAGTTCTTCCCTACGTATTCTTTTCTTTTGTTATTATGATTTTTGAGATTTGTTTTTGGAGTTTTCAAGGCCAAACTCACCTTTGGGAGGGTAGAGTGGCCTTGGGGTGAAGGGTTGTTTGACAGCCTAAGAGTGTAGAGGCTCTCTTTAGAAGGGAGTGATACACAAGGGATTATGGGACCCTTGCTGCATAGTGTTTATTTATGCAATGGGTGTCATAAGGGGAGTTTTTTGGCTTGTATGCTTTGGGGGACATAAGGAATTGTTGGGACAATTTTGGAACTTGTGGATGTTCTCCTTGGTAGCCTTGCAATGACATTATGTTCTTCTATTCTTGCAGAATTCTCCTCTAGGTATTTGGTCCACCTTCACCCCACCTGAAAAGTCACATAAGTGATGTTGTTTATCCTTGGGTTGGGAGTGTTAATGTTGTGAGTTTTCTTGCTTCTATGTGTATTGAGTGTGTGTATCCCATTTAGCCTTGGTTCTCCTAGCTCGGGGGTGGCTTCTTGTAAGCATAGCTTGGCAGGTGAGTCTCCATGGTCACAACCTACAAACTGTTATTGCAAGTTTGCTTGAAAAAAGAAATTTTGGAAGGGAAACTATGGCATGATCCTATTGTGTTATTGTATTTAGTTTTTAAAAAAAATGTATTTGGCAAGCTCTTATTTGGTAGAGATGAAGAGGCTTGATTTTAGTAACTTCCATATTTGTGTAAAGAAAATGATGAAGAAAACAAATGTATGTTTATTTGGAGTAGTTCATTTCAAAGAAATAAAAGGAAAGAAAAGTATTTGAGTTATTCTCTTATATTTGTTTATTGCTTGAAAAAGTTGAAAAAAAATTGTTTTTGTTTTATTTAAGTTAATAAAGGACAAACATATTGGAAATGGAAGAGAAAAATAGATGTATATTTAAGTAGTTTCATTTTGGTTATTTATGTTAATCTACAAAAAGGAATAAGTGTTAGAGATGTAGTTAAATTTTAAAAATGAAATATTAATCATGTCTACAGGTTTGAAATGAAATGTAAAAGAAAAAGATACGTTTAAATGTTAGTTTTTTTTTTATCTTCTAAAAGTTTGTATCTTGTTGTTTATTTATAAAATGAATGTGGAGAAAATAATCCAATTGTTAAAAAAATTACTTTTGTTATTTATACTTATTTCTAAATTTGTGTAACAGAAAAGTAAAAGTGCAAATTAGGCATATTAATACATTTATACAAATATATTTGCTTACATGATTAAATAATCTAAAATCTTTTATTTTTGCACCTATAAAACATAAAGTTGGAAGCAATATTTGATGTAGTAGGTGTTGCATCTCACAATTAGTAATATCAGATTTATTCATGCATATAACATTCTGGTATTTTTTATTTTTTTTAAATATAGATTAATAAATTTGTGCAAATGTTTTGTAGCATGTATATAATCTGGTTAAATAGATCAAAGCCCCTAATCAGATTAAATATATGGTGGAATAGTAAATGTATATAAAATATATATTTTTATATATACATTTATAAATATATAAACACACACACACACACACATATTAGATATTAAATAAACATATACATTTTAAATATATCCCTAAAATATTTTCATACCCCTTTTATGAAAACCTATTTTAAATCTTACTGGCAGATCTAAATATGATACAATGCAAAAAATAAAATAATTTTTTTTTTAAATAAAAAAATAATTATTGGGAAGGAGCCTTGGCTCCCTTCCTATGGGCACAAACCCATTGGTGGCTCAAGCCGCACTGTGTTCCACAACCCATAGGTGACCGTAGCCGTTTTGTGGGCCACATCCCACAATGCAGGCCTCGGTTACCACTGTGGGCCATAGCCCACAGGCACGACCTCGGCCATCCCATGGGTAGCCCCATAGCGACCTCCTCCTCCTCACACATTTCTTAGCATAAAACCCTTCGGCCCTTGTTGGCCCTTGCTCGGCCTCCTCTGCCATGGCCGCCACACCTACACACACACACACGCTTGGCAAACAAAAGAAAAAAAAAGTTAGAAGGAAAGAAGCCCTAACCCAATTTCAGGTTAGGGTTAGTTGTTGATAAGAATAAGAATAGGGTTAGATATAAGCATAAACAAACCCTAGTTAGGGTTCGAAAATAATAATAATAATAGTATAACTAAAAATAGGGGGAAATTTGAAATGAAAAAAAAAACCATATAGTTAATTATTAGGAAGATTATTTCTTCAATGAATATGGGGTTAATATTTTTATATGAAACCTATATAATTAGGCAGTTTTATTGATGAATAAATAAATGTTTATATATATATATATATATATATATGTAATGATGTTTAAGTTAAATTTATTTTGTGAATTTTAATATTGGAAACTATTAAAAAGTAAAATGTTTATTTCAACCTATAAGGCAAATATTGGTTGAATATTAAATAGTTGAAATTTAATATTCATAGGGGATTAAATTTGACTTTAATGTGAAATAAATTTAATAGATGAATATTATAATTGTTTTGGTTAACTTTATTAGTCAGATAGAATGACAACCATGGGAGTGGGTGCAGAGCGAAAAGGAGAGGGAATTCCAAATTTCAAATTGGGGAATGGCGGAATTCTTGGGGAAGGCAGATTTCCTAGAGATTACATTTTTTTTGGGATCGAAACTAGCAAACAGGTAGGAGGACAAGCATCTCAAGGGTCAGAAGAGGACAAGGAAATAGTAAAATTGGGGGAGGATAAAGATTCAAAACTTGGAGACCCACATGACAGAGGTAAAGGTATAAAATGGTCTTCGCTCTTTGGAGTGAAGCTGCTAGCTAAATCTGGGCTCCCGGAAGTTACAAATATCTTAGATCTAGCTTTTGGACCGGTTGCTATCTTTGTTCTAGATAAAGTGGTTGATATGACTGTAGCAAGCTTATCCATGACTTTAGTGGGACAATTTTCTGGCTTTAGGTCTAACATCAATGGTGTGAGGAATTTCATAAGGAGAAAATGGCTTGTAAGAGGTCAAGTGAATGTGGCAACGCTACCTAGGGGATTTTTTTCCTTCACTTTTAACTTAGAAGAAGACATGAATAAGGCTCTCTGTGAAGGCCCATGGATGTTTGGCAAGTCATCCTTGGCTCTTTAGAAATGGACCCCGAACCTCACCCTTGACGAGTCCTTCTTTGTTTTTGCACTAGTTTGGACTCGCCTTCCGGGTCTCCCACTGGAATACTAGAATGATGAAGTTTTCAAGGGTATTGCAAAATCCTTTGGAGAAATTCTGACGATTGACCCAATGGCAGCAACTAAATCAAGGTTAGTCTTTTCTTGCATCTATATAAATGTTAATCAAATGATGGATATGCCTCAATCCATAGAAATCATATCTAAACTTGGAAAATGGTCCCAAGCTATTGAATATGAATCTCTTCCGTTTGCCTATTTCCATTGCAAAAAATCAGGGCATTGGGCTAAATCATGTCCGCTCAAGAAGAGTAAGGAAAGCAAGACTGATAGCAATATTAAGAACAAAAAAGATTTGGCAAATAATTGATAAAAAAGGAGACCCATCAACTGAGTGTGACCAAAATAAGGATATAACATAATTAGTTAATGAAGTCAAGAGGATTGGGAATAGCAATAATGAAATACAAGATTGTGTCTGCTCTAATAACCAATCAGAGAGCTCTAAAGAAGTAGATCAAGGAACTGAGTTGAACAATAAAAATAACCCAGAGGACCAGGAGGTTGGATCTGTCAGTCAAGAAAAGGAAGAAACTGTTCCAGACTCTTCATTCTCAAAATCGGTAGAGGAAAACTTTAATGAAGCTCAAGACCCTTCTGACATTGAGCCCTTATTGCTTTTAACCAATGAAAGCCCAAAGCCTCATATTTGTAAAACCCCTTCTCAAAGTGTGGAAATGGATATTCTGGAAGGGAATCTTCGAATTCTTGGTTCGAGAGAAGGAAAAATGAACAAGGAGGAACTCAATGGAGGGATCTCAACTAGAAGCAAGAATAAGAAAAAGGCAGATGTTGGAAGTCAGAACAAAAAGTAGGGAAGGCCATCCCTAAAACATCAAAGGGAACAAGAAAGTTGGAAGAACCATGCTAATGGAACACAATGTTCCGTTGAGTCAGCCCTATCCCCGGTTAAAGCATGAAGATAATATCCTAGAATATCAGAGGGCTTAATGCCCCTCATAAGAAGGATGTGTTATGAAACATCATTAGAGATCATAAATTGGATGTGGTCCTCATATAGGAAACCAAGATGTCTAAGGAAAAAGTTGAAAAGATTACAATTTTCAAGGAAAATGGGGTCATAGGATCTAACTTGGAGGGAGCTTCTGGAGGAACTGCATTTTTTTGGAACCAAAAAACTATAAAAGGTAAGGAAACCATCTCTTCTTTTAATAGGAACTTTGTTCAGCTAGAGCATATTAAGGACAACTTTGTCCAGGTGTTATCTAATGTCTACGCACCAAACACCAAAACCAAGAGAGTTAAATATTGGAGAAGCCTGGCAGACGACAAACTCAAGTTTGCTGATCAAAATTGGATTATTATGGGAGATTTCAATACACCACTCAAATAGGAAGAGAAGATGGGAGGTCTCCCTTTACAACTTGATGGGAAACAAGACCTTATGGATTTCATAAATGATCAAGCTCTCATTGACATGGATCTCCAGGGTATTAATTACACCTGGACCAATAGAAGAACCGGAGCTGATCTGATTCAAGTAAAGATAGATAGAACTTTAATTTCTCTTGATTGGTTTACCAAGTATAGCTGCTCCCTTGCTTCTGTTATCAAAATTGGGTCAGACCATTACCCCATCTCCTTTACTGCCAACTCTTTTTCGGCTAAGAGAAACTTCCTTTTTAGATTTGAAAAACCGTGGCTTTCCCATTCTTCTTTGGAAGCTCATATTACTGAATGGTGGAATTCTAAAGTGGACAATGATGAATACTAAGAGGGGGGGGTGAATTAGTATGCCAAAAATCTTTGCACTTAAACACTTTGCAAGACTGACAGTAAACCGGTAAAACAATTTAGTAGACAAACTGGTTAACAAACATGCAAACCAAATAGCTAATAATGCATTCAGCCATAGAAGCACAAATACCATAACACAAGAGATTTTGACATGGAAACCCAAATGGTAAAAACCATGGTGAGATGGAACTCACAAGTAACTATATGTAGAATAGAAACCAAACCAGTTAAGGTTAGACTGGTTAAGGTCTTACAACGTTCTTTACCAAAATAGATCTTGTTAGGAATATCAATCTCTATTAGGAGATAAGTCCGATTAAAGACTACCTTACTAGAGGATTTTAGATCCATAGATGTGAACCACCTTGTTAGAGGATTTACAAGAGGCTTTTGGGCCTACCCGGTTAAGGGCTACAGACTTGTCAAAGATGTGAGTAATCAACAAGTGAGTGATCTAGCAAATAGCACAGATTGCTTGGTTAGATCCTTGATAGCTTGATCTTAATGCATTATAGCATTACTTCAGTCTTCTACACATTCATACTCTCTCTAACTCTTCAGTTACCTTGAACCCTAGCAACAACATCAACCTCAACAACAACAACCTTAGAACCCTAGACATGATGTCCCTATAAAGGAATCTGATTTCATGTAGGTCCAATAGGATTACAATACAATTTCCTAGGTTCAATGCATTTGGACATATCTGGTAACACGATGCAAAAAGCACCGCCAAAGAGTTGGCACCGTCAAACGATCGGTGGATGGTAACTCATCACAAAATGTCGATTGGTAACTCATCACAAAGTATTACTAGTTCATACAAAATACCGGTTGTCAGTTTGTCAAAATGAAGACTGGTAAAAATGTGTTATGCCACTTTAATCCCTCGTACCACTTGGTATCCATGAACCACTTGAGGTCGACATGCTGCTTCAGATTGGTAAACACATTCTGCAAAACATCAATAGTGTAAAGACTATAATACAACATACTGGTTGGAACAAATACCGATTGTGCTCTAACTCACACATATGAAGAGGATCTTAATGCAAGTGTGTGTCCATCAATGACAATCACAACATGAACATAAAAAATGCCAACAATCTCCCCTTTTGGCATTGATGGCAACACGTAGGAAAATAAATTTTTGACATCTAAGTGTTTTACAACAAAAACATGCCATTAGCAAAATTGCTCCCCCTAAGAATATACACTATCCCTTTAACAATATGATGTATAATAATTTTGCATATAGAGCATAAACATTGAGATATCAGAGCATATATCAAAGCATATAGCGAAATTTTAAATCCAGATACTTCTCCCCTATACTTCTCCAAAATAGATAGAGTACTTCTCCCCATTTGCCAACAATGACAAAGTACCGCTGAACAACCCTGTTTCCATTTGATATTAAATAATAAAAGTTTATGACAACAAGGAGTAATACTTGTCAAAAATAGATTTCTGCTTCTTTCTCTATTTGCATCTCAGAGACCTATTCTTCCATGGCATCAACTGTGCTCATTTCCTGTGTAACTGTCAAGGCACCTAGGTTTAGATAACACTTCTGAAGAATTTGCAGATGTGGGAGTAGAACCAGTTGTAGCTCCTGTAAATCTCTAGACCATGTGCTGATCTCTTGCAAATCTCTAGAACCAGTTGTAGCTTAAGTCTAGCTAGTGATGAATTGGTGTTTGGGAGATCTGTACCAAGTATCAAACTGGTAAGCGTATCCACAACTTCTTGGATTACATCCTACTCCTTCTTCCATCAAATGATTTCAAGGCACTCTTGAGCTACCTTGATGCACTGCATTAGATCCGTTTCACTTGCAGATTGGAGATCTATAGGATTGGTGAGATCAGCTGGTTTAGGTTGACTCCTAGTTGCCTTCGGAGTCTCCATCTGGGTGCTCTTCGCCACTTCTCCTACCTTGTTCTCTTCCACTTTCTTCTTCTCCACTTCTCTCCTCTTCTCAGCTTCCTTATCTTCCTTAGCCTTTTTCTTTTCTACTTCCTTTTGCTTCTCCTATTCCTTTTCTTCTTCTTCCTTCTTCTTTTTCTCCTCTTCATCCTTTTTCTTCTTTTCTTCTTCTTCCTTCTTTTTCTTCTCCTCTTCATCTTTCTTCTTTTTCTCCTCTTCATCCTTTTTCCACTTCTCTTCTTCTTCCTTTTTAGACTTCTCTTCTTCATCCTTCTTCCTCTGCTCAGCCTCTTCCTTCACCGCTTCGTGTCTATCCTCAGCTTTCTTCTCCTGTTTAGCCTAATGCTCCTGTCCTATTGCCTCAGATGGTATCTCTTGGGTAACATCCTCAGAATCCAAAGCATCAACATCAATGGTGTTAATTGGTTCAACAACCATATTTCCTTCATCATCAAATGCTTCATCCATTTTGGATATAACCAGTTCTTTCTCAGCTTGCCGGTTGGCAAGATGCGCTTTATGAGTCTAGACAACTATTTTCATATACAGATGGGTGTCTTTTTTGACATCAATAACTCTACCTTCTAACAACCAGAGTCTTCTTTTTCTAGTGAAGAAGAGTCCTTTGTTTTGGTCAATAACATCATACAACTCAGAATTTGATAGGTCAAGAAAGTAGTGTGGAAAAACCTTTTCCCTAATTTCCCATTCTTTCTCTATGACAATTCATCATCTATTATCTAATGACATATATAGAGAATCCAGTGTCTGAGATTTGATCTTTGAGGGTGACCAGTCATTAATACATAAATACTGAATTATTTCCTTTTCAACCACTTCCTTTTCATCCTCATTGAAGTCATGAAAACACTCAAGTCATTTATCACTTTTCTCCTAATATTCTTTATTGTTCTTTGACAATGTGTCAAAGGTTTATAGGAAGAGCTATCTATATTTACTGGTGCAGATGATGTTGGTTCATTCTTTGTTTTCTTTCTTGTCTATCTTACCTTCTTGGTTTGCTCCTTGGACATAGTTTCCTCTAAGTCCAGAGAGTTGATTTTTGTCTTCCTTTTCCTCTGGAAGACTTTAGTCAGGGCTTCTTCTGGTTTCTTTTTGGCTGGTGACTGCTTGGTCACTTTTGGAGTTGTAGTAGTAACCAGTGCAGATGTTGTAGGTACTGCCTTTGCCTTCTTTACTGCAGGTTCTTTTCCTTTCTTTGCTGGTGGTTCCTCAACCAGTGCTATCCTCTCTAGGTAGGTGCCAGTTCTCTTCCCCTTAGGATCAAGTGGTGAGGCAATAAGGGTAGAGGCATACCCTTTGAGCATATTGTACATCACCTCATAGCCCATTGGCTCTACTTCTTCCTATCTAGGCTCAATAGCCTTCATTATGCATTTATCTACTTGGATGGTAAAATAGATATCGTCTTCATATTTCTTGATGATGTCACTTGATATCCTCACTCTTTGGCCCATCTTTCTTCTGAACTCATCAAAATACTTGTTCAAAATATCAGGGTAACTAGTTCCAAGTGCTTCAATGCTTTCCTTGGTTTGCTTGGTTACTGGTTGGTCACCAGACCACTGAACATCTCCTACTCCTCAGAAGTAGCCTTGGAAATAGAAGAACAACCCAACCAGTAGTTGTCCAAACTTAAACCTAAGTGCATTATCCTGTTTGATCACCTTCAGATTCAATAGGAGTTGTCTCTGCATACTAGTGCACAAATCAAATGATGCATCCTCCTTTATCATTCGATAAGCAACATTTACCACGGTAGTAGATACAGAGTCAATCTTGCTGGCTAAGAATGTCCAGTATCCAATCACCATACACACATACTTCACTAGATCATCCTTGATAGAATTTACTATCATGCCTCATGAGTCGCTCATCGAACTGGTGAGCTTGGCCATTTTAGTTTTTCTTATCATTCTTAGGGCTAGCACTTCCCCTATGTTGTAGAATTTGGTGACTGCATGAATTTCCTATGATGTGATGTCATGTGTCCTCTCTAGGTACACCTTATCACCATGGACTCTACTCAAAATGATCCTTATATGATCTTTTGTGAAATCTTCCAGGAAGTAAATAGCATTGTGGAGTTTCTTCTTCTCCAAGATATTATACTCTGGTTTCATTTTCTCATCCTTGCCACAAAACAAACCTAACTGGGAGT
Organism: Cryptomeria japonica; assembly: GCF_030272615.1. Taxonomy (NCBI): domain Eukaryota; kingdom Viridiplantae; phylum Streptophyta; class Pinopsida; order Cupressales; family Cupressaceae; genus Cryptomeria; species Cryptomeria japonica. Next base: position 111,466,697 of record NC_081414.1, on the reverse strand, counting down.
GGATAGCTAGAGACCCTAGGTCTTCAATCTTGCAGTCTATGTAGTCAGAAATTCCCTCTTCTACTATCACACCAGCTAGAACTTGTGATAGAGCATTATGCTTAGACTTTCATTAAATAAAACTTTTAGATTCAATAGATGCACTAGAACTAGTATAAGATGCAGAAGCCATGATAGAAACTTTAAGAACTTCGAGAAATAACTTTTTAAAACATGTGAATTTAGGGCTTTCTAATTCTCCTTCACTCCACACTCTGTCGATTGCTGAATCACTACTTTGTGTTCTCCACTTGACTGTTTGCAGTTTGAATTTGAATCTCCTTCATGATTTGTCAATTTCTTAAGATCTCAACTCAAATTGCCTCTTCGTCGCTCTGGTCTTTAAAAAACTTTTCTTCACTCGAAAACAAATAGTGAGAAATGATTTGAAAAATGCCTTTAAACATATCTCTCACCTACTGTCATTAATGCTCCTCTATTAGGGCATAAACCCTAATTTTCCTTTTTACCATTTTTGGTCTTCTGCCAAGTGACAAGTATCACATACCAGTCAAGGTCTTTTACCGGTGTAAACTGGGGTTCAAAACATTTTGCCGTTTGCTCCCCCTAAGCTTTTCTGAGGCTTAGTTTGTCGGTTCTGATATTTCCACACTAGGTGCAGAAACTGGTTCCTCTTGTAACATCACTGGTTTCTTCTTCCAAGTTTTGTTCATATCCACTTGAATGGTGTCAACATCAATGTCTCCTTCCGGAGTGACCGGTATATGATCAGATATGTTCTTTCTTGATCTACAGAATCTAGCAATGTGACCTAGTTTGTTGCAGTGATAGCAGACCAATCCAGGTGCTCTCAATGGTCCATTGTTCATGTTTCCATTCTTCCTTCTGCATGTTGTAGTAGTGTGACCATGACCATGATAGATCATACAATTTTCTCTCCATCTGGTTGCCACTTGATAGCCATTGCTTCTTGGCTGATGATTGAAGACATTAAACCAGTTGTGATTCTGGTTCACAAAAGGTTCAGGACCAACTCCTTGAGTCCTCTGAGGATATCTTCCAGTGTCATTCATGATAGACCTACATTCAAATGCTCTATGCCCATACTTGTTTCATGCATAATAGTTACCATTGAATCTATAGGATCTAGGCTTATCATTTAGGAAATAAGGAAAATTGTTGTAAGCCTTACTCCTACACACATTTGCAGTATGTCCTTTAAGACAGTTAAAACAAATAGGTTTAAACTTTTGCTTACCTTTATCCTTTGATGTCAGTTGTTTCTTTGATGCTCCAACATTTGTACCAGAAGTATCACCTTCCTCATGACCCAAATAACCAAGTCCATTGGTATTCTTGATCGGTTTGGTAGATTCAAGCTTTTTCTCAAGCTTGACAGTAGTCTTATTGAACTTAGCAAGTATTTCCTTTGACTCAGAGAGTTCTTTAGAAATAGCAGCATTTGCCTCCATCAGGTTTTCATTCTCAAAGATGGCACTATTTAGTTCACCTTGCATGTCATCCTTTTCCACTTTGCTAGCATGGAGTTGAGCAGTTAGGGCACTGATCTCTTGTTTCAGCTTGGAGATCTCATGATCTCTTTCTTTCACCAGATCTTCAGCTTTCCTCTGGTTCTCAAGCTCTTGACACATCTGGATAGTCAATCCTTCCAACTCTTTTCTCAGGTTGGAGTTTGATTCATTCAACTAGTTTACTTCTGCAATTAGGGCTTCCATGTCTGCTTCATCTACAAAACTATTTTCAGATAGCTCCATCAGCTTTTCTACATGTTCTCTCCTTTTTGTTTGAGATGCCTTGTATTTGACCATAAGATTATCATAGGCTTGCTCAAACTGAGTGAGCCATTGAGTAAGTTCCCTCAAGGTGTATTCCCCCATATCTCTTTCCAAGTGGTTAAACTTATAGAAAGGTAGGCTCTAATACCAATTGATGAATACTAAGAGGGGGGGGTGAATTAGTATGCCAAAAATCTTTGCACTTAAACACCTTGCAAGACTGACAGTAAACTGGTAAAACAATTTAGCAGACAAACTGGTTAACAAACATGCAAACCAAATAGCTAATAATGCATTCACCCATAGAAGCACAAACACCATAACACAAGAGATTTTGACATGGAAATCCAAATGGGAAAAACCACGGTGAGATGGAACTCACAAGTAACTATATGCAGAATAGAAACCAGACCAGTTAAGGTCAGACCGGTTAAGGTATTACAACGTTCTTTACCAGAATAGATCCTATTAGGAATCTCAATCTCTGTTAGGAGATAAGTCCGATTAAAGACTACCTTGCTAGAGGATTTTAGATCCATAGATGTGATTCACCTTGTTAGAGGATTTACAAGAGGCTTTTGGGCCTACCCGGTTAAGGGCTACAGACTTGTCAAAGATGTGAGTAATCAACAAGTGAGTGATCTAGCAAATAGCACAGATTGCTTGGTTAGATCCTTGATAGCTTGATCTTAATGCATTACAACATTACTTCAGTATTCTACACATTCATACTCTCTCTAACTCTTCAGTTACCTTGAACACTAGCGACAACATCAACCTCAACAACAACAACCTTAGAACCCTAGACATGATGTCCTTATAAAGGAATCTGATTTCATGTAGGTCCAATAGAATTACAATACAATTTCCTAGGTTCAATGCATCTGGACATATCTGGTAACATGACACAAAAAGCATCGCTAGAGAGTCGGCACCGTCAAATGATCGGTTGATGGTAACTCATCACAAAATGTCGATTGGTAACTCATCATAGAGTATTATCGGTTCATACAAAATACTGGTTGTCGATTTGTCAAAATGAAGACTAGTAAAAATGTGTTATGCTACTTTAATCCCTCGTACTGCTTGGTATCCACGAACCTCTTGAGGTTGACATGCCGCTTCAGACTAGTAAACACATTCTGCAAAACATCAATAGTCTAAAGACTATAATAGAACATACCGGTTGGAACAAATACCGGTTGTACTCTAACTCACACATATGAAGAGGGTCTTAATGCAAGTGTGTGTCATTGTCCATCAATGACAATCACAACATGAACATCAAAAATTCCAACAAAGGGTACGACTCTTTTTAGAATAGCCAAAAAGCTCAATATCCTAAAGGGTAAAATTAAAATCTGGAACAAAGAGATTTTTGGAGACATATTCAAGAGCAAAATTCAAGTCAAAACTAAAATAAAGGATGTTCAGGATAGAATCCAAGAGGCTAGGTTGTCTGAAGATCTTAGGATGGTTGAAAATGCTCTTTTATCTAAATACCACACCATCATTTCTAATGAAGAGACGTTCTGGAGACAAAGGTCCAAAGCCTTGTTCTTGAAGGAAGGTGATAAAAATACCTAGTTTTTTCACTTAATTGCTCTTAAGCATAGGGTAGCTAATAGAATATCTAGATTATCTCATAATAAAGGCATCCTAATAGAGGATAATGATATTAGGAAGGAAGCTCTTGAGCATTTTAGCACCCTGCTGGGAGAAGTGGATAACCTGGATATCAGCAATCAAAATACCCTTTTAGAAGCTATTCCTTCTATCCTAACTAAAGCTGATAACAACCTTTTATCTCATATTCCCTCTAATCTAGAAATCAAAAAGGCAGTGTTCTCCTTTTAGGGTGATAAATCCCCTAGACTAGACAGTTTTCCAATGTTTTTCTTCCAAAACTTTTGGCACATCGTGGAGGCTGATATCTGCAATGGTGTTGAAGAATTCTTTGGCTTTAGAAGACTCCTTAAGGAACTAAATGCCACCTTCATTGTCCTTATTCTGAAGACCCTTGGTGCTGATTCTCTCAACAAGTTTAGACCTATTAGCCTGTGTAACTCTATGTACAAGATTTTATCCAAGGTTCTGACTTCCAGGTTGTTTGAAATTCTTCCAAGAATTATCTATCCAGCAGAATGGATTTGTCCCTGTTAGACAACTTTTGGATTCCATTATATCCATTCATGAAAATATCCACTCCCTGAAAGTGGTGAATAACCAGGGTTTCTTCCTAAAGCTAGACATGGCTAAAGCTTTTGATAGAGTGAATTGGCAGTTTCTCCTTAGGATCATGAAATAATTTGGTTTTGGTGACATAGTTATCCAGCTCTATTCTCAACTTATGGAAACCTCCTCCTCTACTATTATATTCAATGGTTCCCCATCCAGTTTCTTCAAAAGTTCTAGAGGTCTTACACAAGGGGACCCCATATCCCCTATCCTATTTACTATTCTAGCTGAATGCCTAGGTAGATTTATTCTTAAAAATGTAGAAGATGGCAATCTTAGGGGTCTAAAATCTTCTTCTTCCAATGTAGTTTGTTCTCATGAACAATTCATTGATAATTCTATCACCATGGGGGAAGCTACCATCTTGGAAGCTAAAAATATGAAGAATATCATGAATACTTATGAATCTGCCTCTGGTCAAAAATTCAACTAGGATAAAAGTTCTCTATTCTTCATCAATACCCCAGTCCAAAGGAAACTAAGGATTGGTAGAATTCTTGGCTGCAATATTTTTGAGCTTCCCTCTACTTATCTAGGGCTTCCTCTATGTCACAAGCCTAAGGATTCCTTCTGGAATAAGCTGATAGATAGACTTAACTCGAAACTTGCTAGTTGGAAATGGGTTGTCCTTAGTCAAGCGGGCAAAATTACTCTGCTCAAAGCCACTCTCCAAAATCTTCATGTTAATGCTCTCAGCTTGTTCAAAATCCCCACAAAGTTTACGGAAGCCATTGAAAGAATCCAAAAAAAGTTCCTTTGGTCGGAGGTGGAAGTTAAAAATAGAATTCCCCTTATTGCCTAGAATAAAATTTGGTCCCCTAAGGCCTCAGGTGGGTTGGGCTTAAGGAATATTGGTACTATGAATAAAGCTTTATTATCCAAACAAATATGGAGATTGAAAGGAGAGGAAAGAGAATGGAACTCAATCTGGAAAAACAAATATCTCTATATGCAACCTTCTAAGGAAGAATTCCTTGATAATTCTTTCATTGTTGAAGGATCAACTATATGGAATGTTGTTCAATCTGCTAAAAGCTGGGCTACTACTGGCAGAACTTGGAACCTTGGGGATGGGAGGAGAATAATATTTTTCAAAAGCAAGTTTGGTGAGCTAGTCAGAGATTACTGGAGAAATGGGAACTGGATTGATTTTAGCTAGCAATGTTAGGGGCTCAAGTTCTTTTAGATTTCTCTCTCTGCTAAAATGCCTGGAGACAACAAAGATGACAGACTAATATGGAGGGAAACCCTAGATGGGAAATATTTTGTTTCCTCAGTTATGGCTATTCATAATGATCTAGTGGAACATATTCCCATCTAGGCTAAAGTCTGGAACAAGAAGTTAGTTCCAAAGGTTAATATCTTTTTTTGGATTTTCATCCAAAATACGGTCTTAACCCTGGATAACCTTCATAAGAGAGGTTTTGTTTATCCTAATAGGTGTTCTCTTTGTTACAGGGAAAAAGAAATGGCTTGCCATATTCTCAATCAATGCACTTTTAGTCAAGATATCTGGAAAATCATCTTAAGCAGGTGGAACTTGAGTTGGGTTTTCCCGAACTCCCTAGGGGATTCTTTGCAACAATGGCACTGCCCTAATTCTAATCCTAAATTTGTGGAGACTTGGAGACTTACTTTGCCAATTGTTATCTAGAATATCTGGAAAGAGCATAACAATAGGATTTTTAGGGATAAAAGGTCTATTCCTGAAGTAGTGGCAAATAAAATTTACAGGAGTATATTTGAATGCCTCTATGGCATTGATTATGGACCTGCTGCTAAAGATGACTTCAAAGACAAGTGGAACCTCTCTAACACTACTACCAGCAAGGAGAAAGGAAGAGAAGGTCTCATCTGGTGTTTTCCTCCTCAGGGGTGGATTAAGGATAACTTTGATGGGGCCTCTAAGGGGAATCTGAGTAAAGTTGGTTATGGGGGCATTGCCAGGAATTTTGCTAGAAGTTGTTTAAAGGTAGTGGCTGGTCCTCTAAAGAATCAAACAAGCCACTTTGCTAAAGCCTCAGCTGCCTTGAACACCTTAATTATAGCCAAAAGTCTTAATTATGATAAATTATGGCTTGAGGGAGATTCACTTAATATTATTAAGTGTCTGAAGGGGGAGTCGGAGCCTTCTTGGTCAATTGAAAATATCATCATGAAAGCTAGGGAGATCATTGCAAGTTTTAAAGAAATTATTATTCAACATGCCTTCAAAGAGAAAAATAGTGTGGTGGATTGTCTAGCGAATATAGGGGTTAATTCTAACTCCCAATCGATTTGGCATGGGGAAGATCTCAATTTAAACATTAAAGAACTCCTTAGAAAGGACTGTCATATGGGGAGAGATGGACAACACAATCATGATAGGGATTATGAATAATTTATGCCTTGATGGAAAGGTCATCATTACTTGGAAAAGCGGAAAACCCCCAACAATCCTTAATAATTTTCCACATGCTTTGTGGGTAACCCAGTTCAAAATCTCAAGCAACATCAGGAAAGGAGGGCTTAGTTTGCAGAGAAACAAAGCAGATAGCCTAAATCCGAAGATGGGAGGAGACCTAAGGAGGGAGGAACCAGACAATACGTCGACTTGGAAAGTAATGTCGAAAGTGTGGGCGAAACTGGAAAAGGGTTCTCTCACAAGCTTCATGGAGAAGCTCGTGGACTATGATAAAGGTAGGGTAAACCTAGCTGTTTCCAAGATTTCTAAAAACTGGTCTAATGGCTCCTTTAAAATCTATGGAGTTAAGTTCAAGCTGGATGCTGGGCTCATATCTATAGTGATTGGCATGCCCCACACTAGGCTTAATTTCTTTTGAGACCTTAATGTCTCCAACAACGCGGTCAATCTGGTCCCGTAGAAAGAGAAAGAGAGGGTTAGAATCGGCAAAGCCACTGGGAGCTACTACGAAGCTGCTAATATCAAGAAACTTTGGGGCTGGGTTTTGAATGAAATTATGGACTACATCATGGTTGAAGGTTGATTCTCTAGGGCCCACACCTACCACTTTGTTCTCTTAAACCATTTCAAACATGACAAAAAGGTATCTCTACCCTACTACCTTTTTAGGTCCCTTTCCAGGTCCCTCAATAAACATAGTAAAAACCCTTCTAGCCTGATTCTCCACTATGGGATTTTTTTGTTTATCTATGAGCATTGCAAAACCCTCGCCCTGCTGGAAAACAAGAGGATTTCTGCCTCTTTGGGTAAGAGAAAGATGGAAGGAGGAGACTCCAGCAAGGAGAAGGCATCCTCTAGCAAAAGAAGAAAAAGTTCCCCTGGGATGGAAACAGAGGAAATTGAAAAGGAAAGCAATGAAATGGAGACGGATGACTCCAATGGTGAAGACAGTTGGAACGATGAGGAGCTGGGTAATGAGGAAGAAAGTGGTGATAATGAGCCTGGTAATGAAAGCCCTATCCTCAGTGATTGCCCTGGTAAGGACAACAACCATCCGATGGAGGAAGTGGATTTCAAGGATAGTGAGGAAACTAATGTTAATTTCAAGAGGGAAATGAACAAAGACTCTGAGAAGGACCTGACTAAGGACAAGGTTAGTGAGGATAAGGAAAGTACGGGTAAAGGGTTACTCTTGGATAACCTCAAGAAACTCTCTAAGGTGAGAATGGATTATGATAGATGGACCTATGAGCTCCTGAAGAACATGGAAAAAAAGGGGAAAAACATGGATGAGAAGAGGGAGGATGACAATAGAGAGAAGATAAAATGGAAGCAGAATATGGAGGATAAGGTTGAATTGCTGGAAGAAGGAAGAGAGGTGATGAAAAATTTGATGTGCGTTATCCCGAGTATCCTATCAGCTATCACTAAAAACTTGGAGGATATTGCTAAGGTCTTTGATCATGTCAGCTCTCCAAAACCAGTTGTGGAACTTGACCTTGTTGAAGAGACTATCTAGATTGGTAGCGGTGAAGCTACTATGGTTGGTGGCACTGCGAAGAGGACCGGGGCTAGTGTCAAGAAAGTTGTGGCTACTTCTGCAAAGGATCTCCCTAATCTTAGGGATAACATCAAAGAGCTGCATGAAATTAGCAACACCTTAGCGAATGCCTTGGAAAAAATCAACTAGTTTCTCTTTTGGAGTCTGGATGGCCTGCTGTCTTTGTGGGGCTTTTTCTGGTTTTCTTTGGTTTTCTGTTGGCTTTTCAATGGACTGTTCCTTTTTGTATTTGGTTGCTTTTTCTGTTTAAGTTCTACTTGTAAAGGGTTTCAGGGCCCCTTCAAAACCTACTTTTACCTTAATCAAAAACTTTATTAGTCAGATTTAAAAGCTTTATTTTGTTCACCCTATTAATTAATGTTAATACACTGAGCTTGAAATAATATTGGTTTAATGGAATTCTAGGATTATTTAAGTTATATAAATACATTTTAGAGATTTTAATGGGTTACTCTAATAGTGGAGGTTTTTTTATATGATTAGTATTGGTTTTGTGAGGAGGTATTGTAGTAGAATAATATATTTTCTAAAATAAGTTAATGAACATGATCTTGCAAACTTATTTAACCCAGGTGGAACCTTTTATTAAATAAATTCAATTATTATAATAACGTTTGACACTTTAATTTTATTTACTCAATTAATTTATATTAATACATTGAAATTGTATTAATATTGAATTAATAGATTCAAGAATTAATTAAGTTAAATGAAGAAATTATAATATCAATGATTGGGGAAACTTGATGTTAGATATATAATTATTTATTCAAGAAAATGTATTAATGTCAATTTAGTAGAATTTGGGTCATTTAAATATTATAAAATGTAACTAAAATTGAATGGACATTTGAGCGAATCTATTTAATATCAAAAAGGATATTGGCCTTATAAAATTAATTTATTCTGTTTGATAATTGGAGTTATCATAATGATTACGTAAGAAACAAAATAAAATCTAATCTTGTCGCTTAGGAGTTAAGATGGTAACCTAAGACTTCTAGTTAAATTATAATCCATCACTAACTTTAGAAACCTATTTTAATATCAATTAAGATTTTGTTTAGCACAACTTGTTAAGTTGTCACATCTAATTAAGCGTAGGTTGCAAGTAATTAAGTGTTCAAAAAAAAATTGTTGTGTTTTTTTGCCCAAAAATTTGGGCATGACATTTTGGTATCAAAGCCCTAGGTTCATACACTGGTGAACATGGGCTACATTCATAACTTAGTTGAACCGAACTATGACTTCAGAGTATAACACCTAGGTGGAAACTTGCGAAATAATGAAGTGAAACATAAGTGAAAATTCTCTTTAAACCAATAGATCAACATATATCAATTCAAGGGGTTCCAAGGGTGACCAAAAGCCCTGGAATTCAAAACTTATTAGTCATAATGGTTATGGCATAATAAGACCTCAAAGACTATAAAAATTTCAATATATATATATGAAAATATCTTCGATGTTTAATAATGAGATTTAGATCATTAGTACATATGAGGTTACCATTCTATTAGAACCTAAATGCAACAATTGCCCTAATCAAATCAAGTATTAGGAGCTAATTATTCAATAGAATACCTCTAATAGTAACTAAGACAATACCATCCATCATGCTATGTTCTTGACGTGGCAAGTCAAGAAAGCTAGTTAGGCAGTTAGATGAAGGTGCAATAAATGAGATAATTAATATAGAGACAGATCTAGTTAAATTTTTAAGCTATGCAAAATTATGGTGGTTTGAGAATGAGGACCATCATTTGAGGCACTAATGAAGAAGAGTTAAGAGGTACTCTTGAAAATCTTGGAAAGAAGTAGTAACCTATCCTAATGAATAGGTACCATAAGCGTGTGCCCATGCTAGGTTTCTCATTAAGAATATTTGTTAGAGAATTCTCATATCAATGCAAGAGGGTAGTGTGGATAACCTTGAAGATAAGGACTAAAATGATGAATGACAATCTCCTTGATAAGTGAACCCTAGTAATACTATAGATAAATTAAATAAGAAGAAAGGAGACATGAATCTCTTGAGTTAAAACATGTAATTGTGATAAACACTAAGTTCTTTCGTAAGTTAGATAATTGTGGAAACAAGCAAAGTATAGTCACAACTATTTCCTTTATGGGAAGATAATTTTGAGAGGACTAAGTAAATGGAAAAATGGGTAGAGATGATTTGGGAACCATGCAAAATCATTATTAAAGTACAAAGAGTGTAGAAGAACTATGATCTAATAATAAAGGAGTGATTAACATATATCTGTTCAGAACCTAAGGAGAAAAGTGCAACCCAATCATGACTAGTAGCTAGATACAAGACAGTATGGAACACAATTTAACTACTTGGCACAACCAAATTAGGTTTGTAAAAATTATGGCATTTAAGTGTGGAAGTATGCAAAACATTAAGTATGGATGGGAAAACATGCAATTGGATAAGGCTTATGGAAGGATAGCATAAGCAATATTATAATAAGGCTTATGGAAGGATAACATAAGCAATATTATAATACCAAAGTTTTAATGAGAATTAGTGGTAGTGTAAAACGTTTAATGAGAATGATGATATGGGTCCAAATTATGTGGTTAGCTAAGGGAGAACTTGGAAATTATGGGAGTCTTAAGACATTGATAATTATTGGACACCTTTATGTTTTGATTAAGTAAAAGTAGGTTTTTGAAAGGAACTCGTACAAAGTAGGAAATATAGAAAGAGATAGAAAACACCATTCCTGATCACTTCAAAAACTAAAACAGATCCCAACCAAACAAAAATGGGATCACAACCCATAAAACATAACATTACATTAATAAACCAGGAAAAGACAACATTCAAAAAGCAGAACAACAGCAAAAGGACAAAAAATGAGACAGCTGCCAAGACAGAGACAAAGAAAACTATATACTCTTCATGATATCCTTAGCATGGACAACCATCATCTTCATATTGTACGTCAAAGTCTTCAACTCCTCCAACTCACGAACTTTGATGTCGCCCTTGATCCTAGTATTGGCTCTGGTCCTCTTCTCATGGCCTTTTTTGTTTGATTGTTCCTTGTCAACATCCTTCTCAATGTTGTACTCAAATCTATTGATCAGGATGTTCATGTTATCCACCGAAGCTTTGAGGATCTAGAAGTTTTGTTCTGTGATCTTATTAATAGTGAGTTCCATCTTATCAATTCTGCTACCCAAATTGTTAATAGAAATTTCCATCCCTTTCACCTCCTTGTTTTCTTTCATATCTTTTACCTTATTTTCAGTGGCAATAATTTTACCCACCATTCTTTCAATGGCTTCCGCATTATTAATTGCAACTGACACCTTTATGTTATGCCATAATTGGGTAACTTGATATTACAATGATAAGGTGGTTTATTTGGATTGAAGATAATCAAAAGTTATGATATGTCAAAATCGGCTAGCAAGTAAATATAAAATAAGTAATATGGAAAGAGATAATTTCTTTTAAAATGTAAATTAAAAGGTGGGTGTTGGTTTCTATGTTGGTCACTTCTTGGGTGCACACACCCTTGTTTTCATAAGTTGCATAAGTGGAGTAGGAGAGAATAAGTCAACTCTCCGCATCATTTGAAATAGTCATAGTGTGTAGGGAGTAGGAATTAGTTATCAAGCATTATTATTCTACCCTTAATTGTTCTTAATCATAAGTGTTAGTAATTTGGCAACATGGTCCTTCTTGATGGGAACAAATGGATGATTAGAAATGAAAATACAAGAGCTAGAAAAAGGTGCTAAGAGAACAAATGATGTCCCTAGTGAAATTATATGATTGCATTATATGAATCCAAAGTGGTTCTAAGTATACAAGTATTGATTTTGTACCCAACTATCAACCCCACTAGTAAGAGAGACATAAAAGTGTCGATGCATGAGTTACCACATATCATTGAACCAAGGTTTAACATATTAAGGTATTTAATGGAAACCCAAGAAGAATTGACAAAGAATGGTAGAGTTAGTGCAATAACCTATTACAATATAATTATGGTTGCTAATAACCCTTAATGGATAGTGGAATATATCAGAAAGTGTTGCTTGTAATAGTAATCATGTGAAGGTTAAATGAAACATGATCTATAAAATGATTGCAATCTCTTGTGTATAAGATATTTCTTAATAATAAGGGAATATAAGTGATAAAAAAAAAAAACCTTAAGAGTCTAATAATCACTTCCTAATGCACCCAGGACGTGTGATCTTGGGTGATGTGTTGTGGTTACTCCCTATGGTGTGGCTAAAATGGTCACCTTGTTTTGAGTTTTGATTCGACAGTGTTTCGACTTTATTTGAATAGTATATTGGGACTTTGGGGCTAGTACTTTCTTTTATATTTTTTTTTATGATGGAAGGACCACTAAATTTATGTTTCTTTTCATTTGAGCTATTGTGCTTTCCATGTTGCTAATTTTAATACTTTTCGATTGCCGACATTTTTCTTCTTTTTTGATTGGGCTTGGCACATGTAACTTTTACTTTGATCATTTTAAAGTGTCATGTGGTCATTTTGAATGTTGATATAGCTATCCCTAGTAATGTGATTAGAGTAATGTCTATCATGTTCATTGAACCATTGATAGTGTGTCAAGGGAGAATGCCACAACGAGTGAAATTATGGACAAGGAATAAATAAAAAGTATTATATCAAATTAAGATAATGGAAGGAATATCCTCTTAAATGAAAAGTCTTTGCGATTAATCTAAGCAAGAAAGTTAATAACAAAAGTGTGAAGAAATTGTGAAAGTGCTAATAATTGTAGACTTGTTAGTTTGGCATGTGTATGGAGATTACTGCATGGATGATATCTAACATAAGTATAATTATTTTTCATCACTCCCTTAGAATGGGATTGTTATATACCTTAATATTTTGGTTTCTGATTAGTGTAACCTATGTAACTTAACCTTGGTTCCTAGAAGTCTAAACATTGTAAGACCTAGAGGTAGAAAACTACGTTATTTATGGGTGGATTTTTTAAAAGAAATCTAGACTTGATTACACCTTGTTGCCCTATGATGTGGGAAGAAATCATGCACCTAGTGTGGTTTAACAAATATGTAATTAACACACTTATGAGGTGCCTTGATGTAAAATAAGTAGATTCACTTTGGGATAAAGTAAGTTATGATGTCAATTATCTTTGGTAACATGCAATGGATAAAAATTGCAGGGGGATAAACATGTTTTAAACAAATCCTTAACAAAGTATGACACCTAGAAATTTAATAAGTAAACTAATATGTGTAACCTAAATCAAGGGAGTTGATGTGTGATATTGATATGATTTGGATGGTGCATTAATGTAAAATAAGTAAGGAATGTGTCAGGTAGAATTTGTAAACACCTACCTGAGGTTGAGGGGAAATGTAATAAAAATGATAAGATTTGTACCTTATGAAGGTAGTAAGCTATTACATTAGTAAATTGGTTTTAGTATTGCATCTTTCTAGTAGGCAAGATTAGATTTAGAGTATTTTAGTGAAATTGTGGGAAATGTTATATTTCGTATCCTAGTCAGGCGACTTCCAGGAGTGAGTCGAACTCTAGGGGGGAGGATGTAGAGCCCCTCCCCAAACAAGCTCTATTTAACTTAGTTGACCATGGTTGACCATATTAATAAATTCTATAATTCAATAAGATGGGCTATGTTAGATGGAGAGATTAGTGGGATAAATAATTGAACTAGGCTATGGAATCATTTTACCTTGCCATGCACATTTTGATGTGTTATGGATTTAGACCCTATATGATCCACTGATTTGATAATCTTGGTATGACGTATGTCAGCTATCTCAGAATTTGCAGTACTTCATTTTGATATTAGAAAACATGGATGCATGCCATATTAATGATTGAGTTTCATGAGGATAATGAGGATGCCTTTCGAGTAAATTGCTTTATGTGGATTTTATTTGATAAATGATAAATTGAGCATTATGATGGAAATTGTATGCAAAGTGCCTGAATTGTATTATTTTCATATGTCAATATTAAATGTTATTATTTGGGGTTACTAATATGCAAAGTGAGATGTGTAGGAAAACTAATCCATGTGACCATGGAAACTATTTGAAGAATCAAGCCTAGATCTATATGTGTTGTTAAACCAAGGGTTGTTTATTTGGAGAGACAACACCTCATTTGTAAATGTGTTTTAATTTGCAAATGTTATGCTTGGATGTGTGTTTAATTTGGAAATTGTTTAATTTATAAATTCTAAAAAAAAGGGACATTGTCATGTGTATTTTAGTGATGTGTAATTCTTTTGGTGGTGTCACTTGACACATGTGTTGTAAAGTGAGTTGGAAATGACATGTCCCTTGGGAGGAAATTTGTTTTACCAATGCATTTTTCAATTATCCTAGTATGGTCCCAAGAAAGTCTTGGATAGGTAGCCATTAGAAAGGTCAACTCAGGGTTGACCCGTAGGTAAACTTAAGGTGAGTTTCTAGAGGGTTAAACTAACTCCTAGGGTCAAGTTAGGGTCATTTTTAGTGGGCCATATGATGTACCTATGGATGAAGGCCAAACTTAGCCATGTGTCCACTCCCTAGGGACTGTTTAGTCACCCCAAAACTTGAGTTTTCCAAGTTGGCCGAATTTCAACTTTTGAGGAACCTACCTAGGTTAGTCAACCCACCTCATGAGTGATATTGCTCTTCCCCATTCCTTTTGCCTTTTTGAGGAGCCTTGACTAGTGTTTGTAAGGTGTTGGGAATACCAACCTATGAACATCCTTCACCCTTCCTAAGAGGGTTGGAAAGAGTGAGGAGTGTCTTCTTAGGGAATAGTTTGGGAGGGAGAAGTTTGATCACCCACTCTGGATTTTTGGAGATATAGATTTTTTTTGAGAAATTGGTCTTGGATTGCCAAGTTTTTGGCTAAGTCTTGAGAGGAAAAGATAGTGGATTTGGGGAGCTCTTCTACAATATTCTTCATCCTTTTGAAAGATTTAAGGTTGGTTTTTTTTTTCTAGCTCTTGCATGTTGTTGTATTTTGTAAAGATTGCTTGTTGTAGTTGTTTCATTGTTGATATCTTAGTGTGTTAGGAAGATGTTGAGTTCTTCCCTATGTATTCATTCTTTTGTTATTGTGATTTTTGAGTTTTTTTTGGGGAGTTTTCAAGGCCAAACTCACCCTTGGGAGGGTAGAGTGGCCTTGGGGTGAAGGGTTGTTTGACAACCTAAGAGTGTAGAGGCTCTCTTTGGAGTAGAGTAATACACAAGGGATTATGGGACCCTTGCTATAGTGTTTGTTTATACAATGTGGCTCATAAGGGGAGTTTGTTGGCTTGTATGCCTTGGGGGACATAATGAATTGTTTGGACAATTTTGGAACTTGTGGATGTTCTCCTTGGTAGGCTTGCAATGGCATTGTGTTCTTCTACTCTTGCAGAATTCTCCTCTAGGTATTTGGTCCACCTTCACCCCACCTGAAAAGTCACATAAGTGATGTTGTTTATCCTTGGGTTGGGAGTGTTAATGTTGTGAGTTTTCTTGCTTCTATGTGTATTGAGTGTGTGTATCCCATTTAGCCTTGGTTCTCCTAGCTCGGGGGTGGCTTCTTGTAAGCCTAGGTTGGGAGGTGAGCCTCCATGGTCACAACCTACAAACTGTTATTGCAGGTTTGCTTGGAAAAAGAAAGATTGGAAGGGAAACTATGGCATGATCCTATTGTGTTATTGTATTTAGTTTTAAAAAAAAAATGTATTTGGCAAGCTCTCATTTTGTAGAGATGAAGAGGCTTGATTTTAGTAACTTCCATATTTGTGTAGAGGGAATGATGAAGAAAACAAATGTATGTTAATTTGGAGTAGTTCATTTCAAAGAAATAAAAGGAAAGAAAAGTATTTTAGTTATTCTCTAATATTTGTTTATTGCTTGAAAAAGTTGAAATAAAAATTTGTTTAAGTTTTATTTAAGTTAATAAAGGACAAACATATTGGAAATGGAAGAGAAAAATAGATGTATATTTAAGTAGTTTCATTTTCGCTATTTATGTTAATCTGCAAAAAGGAATAAGTGTTAGAGATGTAGTTAATTTTAAAAAGGAAATATTAATTATGTCTATAGTTTTGAAATGAAATGTAAATGAAAAAGATACTTTTAAATGTTAGTTTTTTTTATATCTTCTAAAAGTTTGTCTCTTGTTGTTTATTTATCAAATGAATGTGGAGGAATATGCAGTTGTAAAAAAAATACTTCTGTTTTTTATACCTATTTCTAAATTTGTGTAACAAAAAAGTAAATGTGCACAATAGGCATATTAATACATTTATACAAATATATTTGCTTACATGATTGAATAATCTAAAATCTTTTATTTTTGCACCTATCAAATATAAAGTTGAAAGAAATATTTGATGTAGTAGGCGATGCATCTCACAATTAGTAATATCAGATTTATTCATGCATATAACATTCTATTTTTTTGTTTTTTTTAAAATATAGTTTAATAAATCTGTGCAAATATTTTTTTAACATGTATATAATCTAGTTAAATAGATCAGAGCCTCTAAATAGATTAAATATGTGGTGGAATAGTAAATGTATATAAAATATATACTTATATATATACATTTATATATATATATATATATATATATATATATATATATATCAGATATATATATATACATTTTAAGTATATCCCAGAAATATTTTCATACCCCTTTTATGAAAACCTAATTTAAATCTTACTAACGGATCTAAATATGATACAATGCAAAGAAGAATATATATTTTTTTTTGAATAGCAAAATAATTATTGGGAAGGAGCCTCGGCTCCCTCCTCGTGGGTGCAAACCCACAGGCAACTTGGGACACACTATGGGCCACAACCCACATGGGCGGCTCTGGCCACCACTGTGGGCCGTGACCCATAGGCAACTGCGGCCGCTCTGTGGGCTACGTCCCATAGTGATGACCTCGGCCACCACTATGGGCCACGACCCATAGGCACGACATCAGCTGTCCTATGGGTAGCCCCATAGCAAACGTCACCTCCTCACACCTTTCTTAGCATAAAACCCTTCGGCCCTTGCTCGGCCTCCTCCACCATGGCTGCCACACCTACACACACACACACTTGGCAAACAAAAGGAAAAAAAATTAGAAGAAAAGAAGCCCTAACCCAATTTCAAGTTAGGGTTAGTTGTTGATAAGAATAAGAATAGGGTTAGATATAAGGATAAACAAACCCTAGTTAGGGTTTGAAAAAAATAATAATAATAGTATAACTAAAAAGAGGGGGAAAATTGAAATGAAAACAAAATAAAATCCCATGTAGTTAATTATTAGGAAGACTATTTCTTCAATGGATATGAGGTTAATATTTTTATATGGAACCTATATAATTAGGTAGTTTTATTAATGAATAAATAAATGTATATATATATATATATATATATATATATATATATATATATATATATATATATATATATAATGATATTTAGGTTAAATTTCTTTTGTGAATTTTATTATTGGAAATTATTAAAAAGTAAAATATTTATTTTAACCTATAAGGCCAATATTGGCTTAATATTAAATAGTTGAAATTTAATATTCATAGGGGATTAAATTTGACTTTAATGTGAAATAAATTTAATAGACAAATATTATAATTGTTTTTGTTAGCTTTATTAGTCATATTTAAAAGCTTTATTTCGTTCACCCTATTAATTAATGTGAATACACTGAGCTTGAAATAATATTGATTTAATGGAATTCTAGGCTTATTTAAGTTATATAAATACATTTTAGAGATTTTAATGGGTTACTCTAATAATGGAGGTTCCTTTTATATGATTATTATTAGTTTTGTGAGGAGGTATTGTAGTAGAATAATATATTTTCTAAAATAAGTTAATGAACATGATCTTGAGAACTTATTTAACCCAACTTGAACCTTTTATT
Source organism: Cryptomeria japonica (assembly GCF_030272615.1). NCBI lineage: Eukaryota > Viridiplantae > Streptophyta > Pinopsida > Cupressales > Cupressaceae > Cryptomeria > Cryptomeria japonica. The sequence goes on along the minus strand of NC_081414.1, from coordinate 111,448,753 downwards.
AAATAAATTTAATTATTATAATACAGTTTAACACTTTAATTTTATTTGCTCAATTAATTTATATTAATACATTGAAATTGTATTAATATTGGATTAATAGATTCAGGATTTAATTAAGTTAAATGAAGAAATTATAATATCAATGATTGGGAAAACTTGATGTTAGATAAATAATTATTTATTCAAGAAATTGTATTAATGTCAACTTAGTAGAATTTGGGCCATTTAAATATTATAAAATGTAACTAAAATTGAAGGGACATTTGAGCAAATCTATTTAATATCAAAAAGGATATTGGCCTTATAAAATTAATTTATTCTATTTGATAATTGGAGTTATCATAATGATTACATAAGCAAAATAAAAATATAATCCTATCGCTTAGAAGTTAAGATGGTAACCTAAGACTTCTAGTTAAATTATAATCCATCACTCACTTTAGAAACCTATTTTAATATCAATTAAGATTTCATTTAGCACATCTCGTTAAGTTGTCACATCTAGCTAAGCATAGGTCGCAAGTAATTAAGTGTTGAAAAAAATTGTAGTTGTGTGTTTTTGCCCAAAAGTTTGGGCATGATAGAACTGAATCCCATGAACACCCTAGTTATTGTCAATTCACTAGATACTCTGGAAACTCCTCCACCCAAGGAACCTGCAAACACACCATGATGGTTGGAATCTTCTTTTGGGATGAAATGAAGTGTAGTTCCAATTACAATCCCTATAGAAGACATCATCAACACATGTCTTGGAAAGGTCTCCAAGCCAAAAAGACTCAAGATGCAGACAATCCTTGAGGTTGATGAACCAACAGGTCACTGGACGTCTTAGATAGCCAAGCTTATTCTAGATAGAGATGCAAACCAAGCTACTAAGGAGGAATTTACAGTTGAAAAAATAGATATGGGGGTTACATCGTGTGTTGTCGATGTTAAACATTTAGAGTCTTCCATAAAGAGAGTAATTCCTAAAACATGGAAGGATGAAAAGGATAAAAGGGAGTTGAATAAAATTGTCACTCAGATGGTTGAGTACATCAATGCCATTCACCATCCAAATCCCCAACCTTTATCACAAGTGCCAGTGTCTTTTGATCCCAAATCTCTGGCCAATCAAAGGATGTTGGACTAGGTTCAAAGAAATAGGATAGTCACAGAGATGTTCAATAAATGGTTGGATCTTATAATACAACAAGGATCAGACTATATCATGAGTCTAGTAAAGGTTTATAAGGATGTTGATACTGTGAGCAAGGAGCTGGAGTTAGAGGTCATGGCCTAGGAGAAGGAAAGAATCAAATGGGTGGTAGTTCTGGCACAGATGAATGACATACAAAAATATGGAGTGATGAAGTTCCTAGCCAAAAAATTGGTGGAAAACTTAGATGATAATGTACTATATGCATCAAGGAAAAATGTGGAGTGGTGTAATTCAATTATATAGTAGGGCCATGAAGAATCCACTAAACTACTCAAGGGACTGATAGATTTAATTGGTACAATGTAGAAGGATCTCAAGTGCATTGACATCCATCTCATGAAAGATGATTCAAAGAAAATTGAAGTTACTGTTGATATGAAAAATATCTTCCAAGAAAGGATACAATTCATTTAGAAGACAAAGTCAATGCTTGCAGATCAAGTCAATGCTTGCGGTCTGTTCTGATCATCTAGAAGCATACAAGGCAAGGGTGGCACAAGTAAATATGTATAAGGAAGTGTGGAAGAAATGAATCTAGCACATTGGACTCCCTTATTTTTAGGTCATGCTAAACTTCTCAATGGTACACTTAGAATGGTGTGGTATGCATAGCTCGGCGGTTAAGCAGGACAGACCAGTAACTTCCTCTGCCACTATGGAGTCATGATTGATTAAGGAATGACTTGTCAGCCTCTATATGGTTGTTATTTTAGTTTTTCCTATTTTAGTAAATAGTTTCTTTAACCTATGGTTAAAGTAAAAGTTTTAATTGTTATGCAAAAAGTATGAGCTTGAAGGCTATTTAAGCTAGGAAGTTTGTTTTCGCTGAGGTTGGAAAAACTATGACTTTTCAAGCAGCAAACAATATTTGTCTATCTATGAATTTATTTAAACTAGATTAATTGATTTATCAATTAAAATGATTATCGTGTGTAGTCTTTGAATTTGTGTGTTTAATGATTGGTGATCTTCTCTTGGGAAATCTACTATGTGCATGATAGCATTTTTTTATTAGTTATTTCTATGTTTTTCAGAATTTATTGTTATTATTAATTGTTAGCAGAATCATTTTGGATTGAGTTGTGTTGATCCCCCTTGTCTGTGAGGCATGAGAGAGTATTGATCAGAATCAACACTACTTTGCATTTTGCTATGCTCTGAATTTATGAAATGAACATGTGTGAGAAACAGAGTTTGTGAGCTCTTATTTAATGTTCAAAATAGTCTCTCTATTTTATATTGAAGGTATTCATTTGTGTTAATGCATGAATGCTAAAGCCTTTCTATTATTTCTAGTTAAAAGTGTCTTCATTTCAAAGGTTTTCTATATAAAATTCATTGCAAATCATATGAGGAGCTGCCCTCTAATGTAGAGGATGAATTTTGATTAGTTAATCCAACTGTTGGTTTATTTGTGTCCTTTCATTAAGGGGTGTACAAGAGTCATATTACTATTTATAGAAAAAAAATATTACAATTTCAAGAAAGGGACAAATCTATTAACCAACAAATTTTTGGCGACTCTACTAGGGAGTCAAATCACAAGACTAGTTGCCTAGTTGCAAGACTGGAGTCAAAGGGATATACCAGGTCCCAAAGAAGAGAACGGATAGTTGATTATGTTTTTCAAGAGTTGCAGAACCTCAATTTTCAACCCACTTTTTCACCTCAAAGACAAGCAAGAAATATGCCTCCTTCCCTGTCCCCATCATCTCTATGTCCTTAGTTTGTCAAGCTCTGACCTTGCATGGTATTTCTTTACCAAATATAATCAACCCAACTACACTCAATATTATTTTTCCAATGGTAGTGAATAATCCTTGGGGAGCCATTGTAGGAGCATTGAACCTAGGTTTAAATTTGAATCTGTTACCAAAAGGTGTGAGACATCACTTCCCAAAATTTAGTGGGGATGGGAAAATCACTATTGATGAGAACTTGAATGCATTGAATGTGTCTTGTGGGATAATAGTTGCTCAACATGAGGATGTTGTTGTAAGACTATTTATCCAAACACTAACTGAAGTATTAACAAATTGGTTCTATCTCCTGCTAAATAGTATGATAACAAATTGGCAGGATTTGAAAACAAGGTTTGAGGCAAGATTCAAAGTGGCTAAAGATGAACACTCTCTCTTGGATCAATTGGCTCAATTAAAGAAATAGATTCTAGAGTCTATGAGGGACATTTTATCAAAATTTGATAAGATTGTACATAAAATACGAATCCATCAAAAACCCTCAGATGACAATCTGAAGTGTTATTTTGTAAATTCTATGCCTTCAGAAATAGGTTTCCTGATTCACAGGCAAAGAGTTGCAAATTTAAGTGCTTCCGAAACACTTTTCATTGAGTTGGAAGATGATCTAATCATAACAGGTAAATGGAAAAGAGAAGTATAGACACCCACTGCCCAACCTTCTACTTCTTCTGACCCTGTGATCCAAAGACTGATAAATGATGTGATTACTCTTAAAAGATAATTCCCTAAAGCCAGTACATCATACTCATCCCTTTATCAAGACATACCTATGAGAAATACAAATCTATCTTTGGGATTTGGAAACAAGTCCTTGTAATTACCTCATGCTCAACAAAGATTGGCAATTGAGGCACTGCCACCTAAATGGAGTACGTGTGTTTTTCATCTCATAGACGAACATGATGGTAGTTCTTGTCCTAAGATGGTGCTTTATGCACAACTGATGAATTCTAAAGACATCCCAAATGAGTGGGGTGAAGAAGAATCTTTAAAGAAACCTCACGACTCTGAAATCCGGTTCCTAGAGTACTAGTTAGATTCAGAAAGAGGAGGTGAAATTTTGGTTACTTTAGAAGATCCTTCTTGTGTTGTGCTCACAAGAAATCAACAAAATATAAAACCTCAGGGTGCCTCTTCATCTTTTGTTATACATTTCAAAGGTAAGGAGACTATCTCAAAATTTCATAGTAATGATCAAAAATTGCAAGAGTCCTCATTGGTAAGGTCTATTGAAAAGGAAAGTTCATTTGATATTGTAGAATTTTGCAAATCCTCCCAAATTCAAATTACACCTATGGAGTAGCTTAAGTCAAACCCCAAAGAGATAGATAGACTCATTCAATTTTTAAAAGGAAATAATGTGTTACAAGCTAATAGAACTCAACAGTAAGTAAATGCTACATTGTCTTCACACAGTGATGAATCAACTTATCCTGTTGCTCATGAAAGGATGCCTAAAATAATTGCTCTCCAAATAGATGATGCTTTGTCTTCCATTGAGTCAAAACTTGAGTCCTTTTATGTATCATTGTTTATAAATGGTCATGAATTAAATAAATATTTTATAGATTTAGGTGCATCGGATAATATAATGCCTTCTATAGTAGCTAAAGTGTTAGGGTTGTCCCTAATGAAAACTTTTGGCAGATGTTACTCTATGGATTCAAAATAGATTCCTTTGTTAGGACAAATTAAGGATGCTCAAGTAGTTCTTGCCACCCACTTGAATAAAAAAATCAAGTTGACTATTCTAATAGCTGACATCCCAGCTAGCTATGGCATGTTGCTAAGTCATACTTTTGTAGAGACTTGGAAGGAGAATTAAAAATGGATTGGTCTCAAGCCACAATTCCTATTGAAAAACAGTGAGTCATTCTACATCCTGAACCAAACTCTAAATTCATTGTCTTCCCTTTTGATGATCGAAGGGCTCAAATTATGTATCATGAATGTCAATTTTGAAACTATATGATTTTTTCTGATAATGAGGTAGTGGGAGATCCATGACAACCAAAGGGAGAAGAAAGTTTGTGGTTAATGGAGTTTGTTGGAAGTTGTGCAGTGTTAGGTTCAGGTGCAGGGGTAGTGTTAATTCCACCTTCTGGTAATCATATTCCTTTTTCCTTTAAATTGGAATTCAAAAACACCAACAATATAGCTGAGTATGAGGCTTTGTTATTAGCTTTGGCTGAAGATAAGAGACTAGGAATAAAACTCCTGCGAGTCAAAGGAGATGTTGAATTGATTGTAAAATAGGTCTGAGGGTTGTTTAATGTAAAAAGTGAAAGGCTGAAACACTACCGAAATAGAGTTTGGGATGAAATCAAAGATTTTGATGCATTTTTCATTGAGGCTATTCCTAGAGAACAAAATTCAAAACTAGATTTGTTAGCCGTGTCATCCACCTTACTGATTCCACATCCTAAATTTGTTGATAATATTTACAGAGTAGAGTTAGTATATTGGCCTAGTGTCCCAAATAACTCTAAACTCTAGCAAGTATTTGAAAATGACAAACAAATTAATAATTTTATGCAAAGTGTAGCAACATTTGCTACTACATATTTTGAAGGTTCAGATGCAGAGTGTAAGGAATTTTCACCAGAATGGGCCAAGGAATTGACTGATGGAGTTATGCAATTAAAAGGTAACAATATCCCTAAAGGGTTGGTTTCATTAGAACGTCTATTCGATCGTCATTATTCCTACAAGAAAAACAAATGTGACAAGTTTCTTGAGGTTCAAGATGTTGGAGGTTACGAAAGGATTGACATTGGTACTGAAGATGAACCCAAATATATCAATCTGGGAAAATCTTGTATGTCCATAGAAAAAGAGAGATTCATTAGTCTCTTGTTCGAGTTGAAAGATGTATTCGTTTGGTGTTATGATGATCTAAAGAATTTCAGTAATGAAAAATTTCAGCATCAAATTCCCTTGAAACCTGGAGTAAGTCCTTTTTGACAAAAGCTCAAAAGCTTCAATCCTAAAGTAGTTGAGGCCATATTTCAGGAGGTAGATAAAATGTTAAAGGCTAAGATTATATACCCCATCAATCATTCTACATGGATAGCCAACATTTTTCTTGTTAGGAAGAAGAATGGAGAAATAAGGATCTGTGTAGATTTTAGAAACCTAAATCAAGCCATCCTAAAAGATAACTACCCATTACTAGCTATGGACACTATTTTACAAATAGTTTTAGGTTCAGAGATGATGACCATGCTCAATGGATTTTTGGGTTATAATCAGATCAGTGTTCTAGAAGGTGATCAACATAAGACTGTATTTATTACTCCCTGGGGTGCCTTTTCTTATAGCAGAATGCAATTTGGTTAAATCAATCCAGGAGCAACATTTCAATGAGCTATGGATTTGTCCTTAGGTCATTTGAAGGATAGGATAATTGTTGTGTATCTCAATGATTTAATCATTTTCTCAAAAAGAAGAAAACATCACTTGAGGTATCTGAGCCAAGTGCTATAGAGGTGTCGTGAGAGTGGGGTGTCCCTAAACCCAAAAAATTCAGTGTTTGGGGTGATAGTGTGTCATGCCCAAACTTCTAGAAATGAACAGGATAATTTTTTTTTTAAAGAACAACCTAATAATATTAAATTTGTAAATACAAAACGCACTAACAAGTTTTGTCTTAACTATGTTTTGAGTTAACTCTAACCTCTAACTCAAGTAAGCAAAAATAATTTAAATTAAATGTGAAATACTAAAACAGTTAGTTATTATCTCATCAATTTTAATCAATCAATTAATTTAACCAAAAATCTCTAAATTAATTGACAAAGATAGTATTGATCTCCAATATCCATTAATTGCTTTTAGGAACTAAATAAATTGGTCCTAGCACTTAGATTATTAATGCCTATATTTTATTTTAACAATAATTAAAATGTGAATAATCTAATTCGACTAAAGGGTCAATTAAATCCATAATGTAAATTGCCCTATAAAATTTAGTCTGGAATAGCCTAAATTTAGGTGAACCAAAATAATAATCTCCTATGGCCAAATAACTTACAAAGCCATTAAAATTCCCTAAAAGATTAAATTCCAAAATAATTAGAATTTAAAACATCACTTTTTTAAATATACCCATATGTTTATTAAAAACATATATATAATATAAACACCTAATAAAATAATTAATCTACAATTTGACCTATACATTTATATTTTTAACTCTCTATATATATGTGTGTATATATATATATATATATATATATATATATAAATATATATATTTTCACATTATTATAAAAATACCCATGAAACCCTAGCTAAAATATATTATAAAATGCCCCTTACATTTTATAATCTTTTCTTATTTCTTTCATGCTACCCTAACCCTAACTAGGTTAGCGTTTTAACTTTTTCTTATTGTGCAGGGAGGAGGAGTGTTTAGATTTGTAGGTCACGAGAGGTGACGCCCAAGCGCGAAGAAGGGGAGGAAGCAGTGGTGTGGGGTTTCCTCGACTGCCATTGTGTGTACACACAGCGGCGGCCGTGCCGGGTGTCACCCACTATGTGTCCACACAGTGGCAGTCATGGGCCGACCACTGTGTGTCCACATAGTGGAGGCTGCGGGCCGTCCACTGTGTGTCCACACAGTGGTTCAGCCCTTCGGCTCCCCCCCCCAAATAGTCTAATTTTTTTTTATTAAAATTTAAAAATTTAAAAATTCTTTTCCTCTTTTTTTTTTTAATTTTAAAATGTAGAAATACATTTATTTAAATATATATATATATATATATATATATTGGATGCATATTAAATTTAGGGCTAACTCTACTATGCAATATATATTATTTTTGTTTGAACTTTTTAACAGATTGATTATAATATTCAGATTTAAATCAATGTATTTTTTATTTATTTTAAATACCTTATTGCTATACTTAGAGATAGACTATTTAACTTTATATTTATTTTCTGCATATTAATAAATGACAGAATTAAATAAATTTAAACAACAACTATATTTAGACTAGAAAGCATTGAAATAAATCTTAGAAATAGACATGTTAATTTTTAGATTTATTTTTTGCGAATAAATAAAAGGGAAAATGATAGAATTTAATAAATGATATTTGCATTTCCATAAATAGGACTAAATGTTTTATTTCCAGCTTACAAGCATACATGCTTTCTACTTTACTCATTTCCCATTTTTCCAATATGCATAAGGAGATAAAATGAACCATTATTTTCAAAACTAACATGCATACTACAAATATTATTTCAGTAACTATAGGGAACTTAATCCAAGATAAACATTTCATTTTATTTTTTTTGCAACAAAATAATACTTAATAAAATTAATGCATTTCTTTAAAGTGTGTTTAAAATAAAATATAACCAACAATACAAATGGGTGATATACCCAACTAGTCTCTCTTTTCTATTAAATGAGGACTTTGAATAAAATAGATACATTTTCTTTTTAAGGTAAATACAACATGCAACTTTTTATTTACATTCCTGCAACTGAAAATATAGCATCCCTTTTCTTATTTTTTTTCTGCAACCCAAATAAAAATAGCAACTCCTAGCTTGACTTTTTCCTTCCATTCCAAGCAACCTGCAATTAAATCATAAGGCTTGACCATGGAGTGCTCACCTCCCAGCCTAGGCCTACTAGAAGCCACCCCCGAGCTTGGAGAAGAAAGCCCTAGATAGGTTACAGACATGCAACACAACAAGCAAGGAAAAAGCATATAGCAAACACTTTCCCAACCAATGCTACACTCCATCACAAAATGTGATGATTTTACATGGGTGGTAGTGGACCAAATACCCTGAGGAGACTGCAAGAATGGTAGTTCACAAAGGCACCTCATGGAAAACAAAGATATATCATAAGTTCATTAACCCCACATTCCTTATGCCTCCCGAGGCATTCATGCCATATTTTCTCCCCTTATGACCCCTAAATGCACAAACCAAGCCATGCAACAAGGGTCACATATACACCCCTTGAGATCACTCTCATAACGAGAGCTTCTCACTTGAGGGCTATCAAACTTCTACCACCATCCTACTCTCCCAAGAGTAGAAGGCCTTGGTTACTCCCAAAACACAAAAAATGCATACAAGAAAATAAAAGACAGATCGCATAATAATAATTTTCACAAAAGAAAGTACAAGAGAATCACTTTCACATACAACCAAACTTTCCAACATAGACCTGCAATGTAAAAAGCAAAGAGATGAACCAACCTTCGATCTGCCCAAAGGTATGCTAGAACTAGTTTGAGGATGAGCAGCCCAAATCCAGAATCCTCCCTTCAAATTTCGAATCCAAAAACTAACTTTTCAAAATGCATAGTCTCCAAAAATGGAGAGTGGGTGATTACGCACAAAGTCTCTCATTCTTGCCTAAGAAGACCTCAAAGAGAGTTCTCATGGGTTTCTAAAACTGAAAAAGAAAAAAGTAAGAAAAAATTGGAAAAAGGATCTCTCATCAAAAAGGAAGGTTATCTAACCTAGATGGCACCTTCTAATTTCAATTTTCGCTCACCTTAGGAAACCCACTTTTTGAGGTGACTAAACAGTCACATGGGAGTAGAAACATGCCTAAAAATACTCCTAACCCATAGGTATACCTTATGGACTTTAGGAAACACCTTTAAACTACCTCTCGGAGTCCATTTGACCCCTTATAAACCCATCTGAAGTTAACTTTCGGGTCAAACCTGAGTTGACCACTCCAAAGACTTTCTACCCAAGGAAAATTTGGAAACACATTCAAATGTTTGAAAAAGCTATGGTTGAAACAACTCCCTCCAAGAGACGAGTCAAAAATCAAGACATAAATCAACACATGTGTCAAGTGACACAATAAAATACTTTACAAAATTACCCATGAAATTTGTCTCTTGTTGGATTTACACAAATTAATAATTCAATTTAACACACATGCAACATTTACTTTCACAAATAAAATACGATACATACAGGGTGTTGTCTCTCCAAATAGACAAACCCTAGTTTTACGAACGTACATAGGTCTAGGTTTGGTTCTCCATAATGTTTCCATGGTCACATGGATAATTTTCCTACGTATCTCAATTACACATTAGTACTTCCAAATAACCTCATATAATATTTAAACACATGAATAAGAATACACGTTAAACACTCTGCATACAATTGGCATTAAATAAAATCAATATATCTTGTATCAAAATAAATCCACATAAGTAATTATCATAATCCTCATAATTTTGATCCATACATAAGACATGCATCCTATTTCTATCATCATAGTAAAGTCCTGCAAATCCAATAATGACATACATCATTGCAAAGTTATCCTATTCTAGAATCATATAGAGTTCTATATCTATAATGCATAGAAATGAAGCATCCATATATATCAATGTTATCCAAATCATGAAATCATATAAGTTCTAAATCCATAATGCATAAAATTAAAGCATCCATAATAGTCTCAACATGAAAATCACTGAAATGCTAGAATGAGTCAAGGTAGGGCCTCACACCCTCCCCCTCTAGGCATGAACTTCCTCGTGGAGTTCATCAAAAAGATGGGGGTACTGTGATCTCATATGTGCTACATCCTCCCATGAAGCCGTGACCTCATCATAGCAATCCCATTGGACCCTAACCTGGTCCAGCTCTCGACCTCGAAGCGCCAGTGTCTTGCATGCCAAAATGTGAATGGACTCCAAAGCTAGTTGCCCGTCCAACTCCACCTGCAAGGCATCCCAATCTAAAATATGAGACTCATCATAGATATACTTCCTCAATATTGATACATGAAACACATCATGGATGCGTGACAGGCTAGGTGGCAATTCTAAATGGTAGGCAACTGGTCCTATCCTCTCAAGGATCTCAAATGGTCCTAATAAGTGAGGTGCAAGCTTAGAACCCTTTCTGTACTGGATTGGAATCTTATGTGGCTACACTCTCAGGAAGACTCTATCTCCAACCAAGTAGCTATGATCTATCCTCTTTACATCTGCATACTTCTTCTGTCTATCCTATGCCTCTCTAAGATGTTGCCTAATCAAATCCACTTGCTACTCCATATCCTGAACTATCTCAGAACCAATAGCAACTCTGTCCTCTATGCGGTCCCAACTCAACGGTGTCCTACAAGGCCTATCGTATAATTCCTAATAAGGTGGCATCCCCAATGAAGTGTGATGCCCATTATTATAGGCAAACTCTACTAAGGGAAGGTACTCTTCCTATCTGGTCTAATGATCCATGACGTACATGCAAAGCATATCCTCTAACACTTGATTAACCCTCTCTATCTGACCATTCATTTTTGGATGATAGGCTGTACTGAAATTGAGCTTGGTGCCCATAGCTACCTGTAATGCCTTCGAAAAGGAAGAAGTGAAGAGGGAATCCCTGTCAGAAATAATCTTGTCTGGAATGCCATGAAGTCTGATAATGTCTCGCAAGAACACCTGTGCTACTACTGGTGCTGTGAAGGTAGTCCGAACTGGTGAGAAGTGGGCCACTTTGGTCAACTTGTCAACTATAACCAAGATGGCATCATGGCGATGAGATGACATAGGGAGACTAATGATGAAATCCATGGATATAGTATCCCACTTCCACTTTGGTATAGCATGAGACTAGAGCAACCCACCTAGATGGCAATGCTCCACCTTGACTCTCTGACACTCGAGGCATTGGGCTACTAACTCAGCAATGAGCTGCCGCATTCCTTACCAATGATATAACTATCTCAAGTTAGCATGCATCTTCTTAACTCTGGGATGTGCTACATAAGGAGTTCTATGAGCCTCCATGACAATGAACTCTCGTAATCCCCTGGAAGAAGGTACATAGATGCACCCTCTATGGCGTAATATTCCAATGAACTCTAAGGAATAATCCACATATTTCTCTTCTAGAGTCTCCTGAGATTGTATTACCTGACAAACCTCTAAATACCATCCATCCTCTAGCAACTACTGCAATATCCGATCTCTCAAATTCGTGCCCATAGATATGGTGTATACCTCATGACATCTCCTACTCAAGGCATCTGCAACTACATTTTCTTTCCCTTTGATGTAGTGAACATCAAAATCATATTCACACAAGAATTCCATCCATCTCCTCTGACGTGCATTAAGGTTTAGCTGAGTGAATATATATTGAAGGCTCTGATGGTCTAAATGAAGCTCAAAATGATGACCCAAAAGGAAGTGTCTCCACCTCACAAGTGCATGCACTACTGCTGCAAGCTCAAGGTCATGAGTAGGGTAGTTAATCTCATGAGTCTTAAGTTTCCTAGACTCAAAAGCTATAGCCCTACCATCCTGCATAAGGACTACTCCTAAACCCTCTAGGGAAGCATCTGTGCAAACCATGAAGTCAGCTTAGGGATCTAGTACTACAAGGATAGGTGTGCTAGTAAGTGCCTTTTTGAGTTCTTGAAAGGTCCTCTCACACTTCTCTATCCACTCAAATTTCTTCCATTTACGCTAAAGAGAAGTAATAGGATGTGCGACTCTAGAGAATCCCTCAACAAAGCTATGGTAATAACCTGTTAAGCCCATGAAGCTCCTGACCTCTATCACACTAGTTGGCATTGGCCAATCCATAATAGCTTTGATCTTTGATGGGTCAACTAAGATCCCATCACCAAAAATAACATGCCCAAGTTACTTGACCTCTGAATGAAAGAAAGCACACTTTGACAAAATGCCATACAACTGATTATCCCTCAAACACTGCAAAACCTATCTCAGGTGCTCCTCATGCTCCTTTTCATTCCAAGAATATATCAATATGTCATTGAGGAACACAATCACAAAATAATCAAGAAATGTGCAGAATACCCCATTCATGAGGCTCATGAAAATAGTTGGACCATTCGTAAGACTGAATGGAACCACGGTGAACTCAGAGTGGCCATATCTAGTGCGAAATGTGGTCTTGTGGATAACACTTTCCACTATTCTCAACTGATGGTATCCTGACTTCAGATCAATTTTGGAAAATACTTTGGCACCCTAAAGTTGGTCAAATAAATCATCGATCCTGGGTAAGGGGTATCGGTTCTTGATGGTTACTTTGTTCAACTGACAATAATCCATGCATAACCAAAGAGATCCATCCTTCTTCTTCATGAAGATGACTGGTGAACCCCACGGGGATACACTAGGACATATGTGACCCTTCTCTAGGAGTTCCTCAAGCTGCATCTTGACCTTATTAAGCTCATTTATGGTCATCTTATAAGGTGCTCTTGAAACTAGCTCAGCTCCTAGTACAAGATCTATATGGAAGTCAATCTCTCTATAGGGTGGCATTCCTGGTAGCTCTAAAGGAAACATGTCTGAATATCCCTTAAGAATAGATGATTGTCAATTGATGTTTCCTTTTCATCCTCTTCCCCTCTATTACTAATGGTGATGGAAAATAACTGACATCCCTTTTGCATGCTCCGCTTAAGCTACATTGCAAAAATCATACGAAGAGAAATGGGTCTCTGAATCCCGGTGATTACTATGGGAGAACCATGATCATCCTCACACTCAATTTCTTTCAGACAGAAATCCATCTTGGCTCTATGGGCATAAAGCCAATCCATGCCATGTATGATACCATAAGATCCAAGTGGTGTAATTCTAAGGTCTACTAAGGTGGTGGTATTGCCAATCTGAAGCTGACATGCCTCAACCTCTAATTCCATTGACACTCTAGCCCCTGAAGCTAACTCCACTTCCCAACTGACACCTTGTCTAGTTGCCACTAGCCTGAAACACTCTACAACCAATGGAGATATAAAGGAGTCAGTAGCTCCTGAATCAAATAATATAGATACACTGCTACCTCTGATCATACCTGCAACCTCAATGATTGTGGCTTGGTGCTCTACCTAGCGGTTGTCGACCGCTGCGAAGACTCTATGGGACCTACCCATATCTCCAATTGTAGGCTCTGATGCTGACATCCTCTGATTCCCTACCATCTGACCCTAAGGACACTCTCTCACCATGTGCCCCATGGCTCCACATGTGAAACAAGCACCGCGTGCCTGAAACTGAATGCCCTGAGGTCTAGAGAAAGAGTGTCCCCCTATCCTGCTAGAACCACTATACCCACCCCTGGAGGACTGCTGAGTCCTTACCGGAGGTGTGTAAGGAACTTGAGATTGCTGATCTTGCCTCTGACCCTGAGACTACCACTGCTTGGGCTTTGCACCCTGCTAATTCTACAGAGGCCTCTACCTCTGGTTTTGCTGTGATTGTTGTAGAGGAGGGGGTTTGGAGAACCTCGGTGTGTGTCTATTATTACCCTTCCAATGGGGTTTCTGAAACCCAAATATTTAGGGTATAGGGTTTTAGTTTTGGAACTGATCCCTTGTATCCTATGGCTTGACTTGAATCCCCTCTACTATCAAAGCCTTCTCCATGGCAACCCAAAGGCTCCCTAGAGTGGACATCCTCACTAGTCCTGCTATGCTACCATTCAGCCCTCTGATAAAATGGTTGACAAAAATATTCTCATCTTTTAGGTAGTCCACTTATGGCAAGAGCTTGAAGAACTTGCTCTTGTACTGGGTCACTGAGAGACCCTTCTGCTAGAGGTCATGGAACTCATCTATCCTACGCTATCTATAATGCTCTGACAAGTACCTCTCCCTGAACCTCTCTATAAAAATCTCCCATGTGAGGGTATCAGCAACTAAACCACAATTGTATCCCTCCTATCTCCACCATGTGGAGGTCGTTCCTCTGAATAGGTGGACTGCTACACTTGCCTTTAGATTTCTCTCATAGGAGTGTAATGCAAAGCACCTATCTAGGCTCAGAAGCCAAGCCTTAGCTTCTACCCCATCGGTAGATCCCCCAAAAGATGGTGGCTAGAGGTACATAACCTCTCTAATTAGATCTCTTGGATCCCGACGTGATCTCTCATAATACATTGGCTCTGTCACTGGAGGTGGTCCTGGTAGGTGAACGGACTCAGGCTCATGCCTAGCCTGACTCTCTATGGGATTAGGAGGTGGACTCCTAATCTGTTCCCTATCTACCAATCTATGGCTCCCTGAGTTTTAGTTTTCAACATGATGATCCTCTACTAGAAGCCTATTGTGGACTATCCCTATTAGGTTCTAGAGTGCTAATAAGATGTCTTGGTTTGGGTCAATTGGTCGTTCACGAGGAGCCTCTAGGTTCCCTTTTGGAATCGATTCCTCCCTATCGACCTCTTTGTGTGTCATGCTTTCATGCCTAGGACCTCTACCATGTATGCGAGCTTGTCGCGTAGTCGGAGGCATCCTTATGAAAAATAAAATAAAATGAATTAAATAAATAATTTTTTTTTAAAGAAAAATTTAATTAATTAAAAATAAATATAATAAAATAAAATTAATTAATTAACTAATTAAAGTGAAACGTAATGGAGAAAGGTTCCTAGTGTTGGAAACCTTGCTCTGATACCAAAATAACATGCCCAAACTTTTGGGCACGAAGGGGATAATTTAAAAAAAAAAAATAACAGCCTAATAATATTAAATTTGCAAATACGAAATGCACTAACAAGTTTTGTCTTAACTATATTTTGAGTTAACTCTAACCTCTAACTCAAGTAAGTGAAAATAA
Source organism: Cryptomeria japonica (assembly GCF_030272615.1). NCBI lineage: Eukaryota > Viridiplantae > Streptophyta > Pinopsida > Cupressales > Cupressaceae > Cryptomeria > Cryptomeria japonica. The sequence goes on along the minus strand of NC_081414.1, from coordinate 111,433,169 downwards.
TTTAAATTAAATGCGGAATACTAAAAGAGTTGGTTATTATCTCATCAATTTTAATCAATAAATTAATTTAACCAAAAATCTCTAAATTAATTGGCAAAGGTAGTATTAATCTCCAATATCCATTAATTACTTTTAGGAACTAAATAAATTGGTCCTAGCACTTAGATTATTAACACCTATATTTTATTTTAACAATAATTAAAATGTGATTAATCTAATTCGACTAAAAGGTCAATTAAATCCATAATGTAAATTGCCCTATAAAATTTAGTTTGGAATAGCCTAAATTTAGGTGAACCAAAATAATAATCTCCTATGGCCAAATAACTTACAGAGCCATTAAAATTCCCTAAAAGATTAAACTCCAAAATAATTAGAATTTAAAACATCATTTTTTTAAATACACCCATATGTTTATTAAAAACATCTATATAATATAAACACCTAATAAAATAATTAATCTACAATTTGACCTATACATTTATATTTTTAACTATATATATATATATATTCACATTATTATAAAAATACCCATGAAACCCTAGCTAAAATATATTATAAAATTCCCCTTACATTTTATAATCTTTTCTTATTTCTTTCATGCTACCCTAACCCTAACCGGGTTAGGGTTTTATCTTTTTCTTATTGTACAGGGTGGAGGAGTGTTTGGATTTGCAGGTCACGGGAGGCAGCGACCAAGCTCAAAGAAGGTGAGGAAGTGGTGGCGCAGGGTTTCCCCGACAGCCACTGTGTATACATAGAGTGGCGGCGATGTTGAGTGCCACTCACTGTGTGTCCACACTATGGAGGCCGTAGGTGCCGCCGCGGGCACCACTATGTGTCCACACAATGGCGGCTATGGGCCGACCACTGTGTGTCCACATAGTGGAGGCCGTAGGTCGTCCCCTGTGTGTCCACACAGTGGTTCGGCCCTTCGACTTCCGCCCCAAATAGTTTATTTATTTTTTTATAAAAAAATAAATATTTTTTTCCTCTCTTTTTTTTTGGTTTTAAAATGTAAACATACATTTAAATAAAATCCAGATATAAATATATTTAAATATATATATATATATATATATAAATATATATATATATATATATTTATATTTATATATATATTTTGGATGCATATTAAATTTAGGGCTAACTCTACTATGCAATATATATTAATTTTGTTAGAACTTTTTAACAGATTGATTAAAATATTCAGATTTAAATCAATGTATTTTTTTTTTTAAATACCTTATTGCTATAATCAGAGATAGACTATTTAACTTTAGATTTATTTTCTACATATTAGTAAATGACAGAATTAAATAAATTTAAACAACAACTATATTTAGACTAGAAAGCATTGAAATAAATCTTAGAAATAGACATGTTAATTTTTAGATTTATTTTCTGCGAATAAATAAAAGGAAAAATGACAGAATTTAATAAACGATATTTGCATTTCCATAAATAGGACTAAATGTTTTATTTCCAGCTTACTAACATACATGCTTCTACTTTACTCATTTCCCATTTTTCCAATATGCATAAGGAGATAAAATGAACCTTTATTTTCAAAACTAACATGCATACTACAAATATTATTTTAGTAACTATAGGGAACTTAATCCAAGATAAACATTTCATTTTATTTTTTGCAACAAAATAATACTTAATAAAATTAATGCATTTCTTTAAAGTGTGTTTAAAATACAATATAGCCAACAATACAAATGGGTGATATACGCAACTAGTCTCTCTTTTCTATTAAATGAGGACTTTGAATAAAATAGATATATTTTCTTTTTAAGGTAAATACAACATGAAACTTTTTATTTACATTCTTACAGCTGAAAATATAGCATCCTTTTTCTTATTCTTTTTCTGCAACCCAAATAAAAATAGCAACTCCTAGCTTGACTTTTTCCTTCCATTCCAAGCAACCTACAATTAAATCATAAGGCTTGACCATGGAGTGCTCACCTCCCGGCCTAGGCTTACTAGAAGCCACCCTTGAGCTTGGAGAACCAAGCCCTAGATAGGTTACAGACATGCAACACAACAAGCAAGAGAAAAACATATATCAAACACTTTCCCAACCAAGGCTACACTCCATCAAAAAATGTGATCATTTTACATGGGTGGTAGTGGACCAAATACCCTAAGGAAACTACAAGAATGGTAGTTCACAAAGCCACCTCATGGCAAACAAAGATATATCATAGGTTCATTAACTCCACATTCCTTATGCCCCCCAAGAAATTCATGCCATATTTTCTCCCCTTATGACCCCCAAATGCACAAACCAAGCCATGCAGTAAGGGCCACATATACACCTCTTGAGATCACTCTTGTAACAAGAGCCTCTCACTCGAGGGTTGTCAAACTTCTACCACCCGCAAGACCATCCTACTTTCCCAAGAGTATAAGGCCTCAGTTACTCCCAAAACACAGAAAATGCATACAAGAAAATAAAAGATAGATCGCATAATAATAATTGTCACAAAAGAAAGTACAAGAGAATCACTTTCACATACAACCAAACTTTCCAACATAGACATGCAATGTAAAAGGCAAAGAGATGAAACAACCTTCAATCTACCCAAAGGTATGCTAGAACTAGTTTGAGGATGAGCAACCCAAATCCACAATCCTCCCTTCTACACTTAGCCAAATTTCAAATCCAAAAACTAACTTTTCAAAATGCATAGTCTCCAAAAATGGAGAGTGGGTGATTACCCACAAAATCTCGCATTCTTGCCTAAGAAGACCTCAGTTAGAGTTCTCATGAGTTTCTAAAACTGAAAAAAGAAAAAGTAAGAAAAAGTTGAAAAAAGATCTCTCATCAAAAAGGAAGGTTATCTAACCTAGATGGCACCTTCTAATTTCAATTTTCGCTCACCTTAGGAAACCCACTTTTTGAGGTGACTAAACAGTCACATAGGAGTAGACACATGCCTAAAAATACTCCTAACCCATAGGTATACCTTATGAACTTTAGGAAACACCTTTAAACTACCCCTAGGAGTCCATTTGACCCCTTATAAACCCATCTGAAGTTAACTTTCAGGTCAAAGTTGAGTTGACCACTCCAAAGATTCTCTATCCAAGGAAAATTTGGAAACACATTCAAATCTTTGAAAAAGATATGGTTGAAACAACTCCCTCCAAGAGACGAGTCAAAAATCAAGACAAATCAACACGTGTCAAGTGACATAATAAAATACTTTACAAAATTACACATGAAATTTGTCTCTTGTTGGATTTACACAAAATAATAATTCAATTTAATACACATGCAACATTTACTTTCACAAATAAAACACAATACATACGGGGTGTTGTCTCTCCAAATAGACAAACCCTTGTTTTACGAACGTGTATAGGTCTAGGTTTGGTTCTCCATAATATTTCCATGGTCACATGGATAAATTTTTTGTGCATCTCAATTACACATTAGTACTTCTAAATAACCTCATATAATATTTAAACACATGAATAAGAATACACGTTAAACACTCTGCATACAATTGACATTAAACAAAATCAATATATCTTGTATCAAAATAAATCCACATAAGTAATTATCATAATCCTCATAATTTTGATGCATACATAAGACATGCATCCTATTTCTATCATCGTAGTAAAGTCCTACAAATCCAATAATGACATACATCATCACAAAGTTATCCTATTCTAGAATCATATAGAGTTCTATATCTATAATGCATAGAAATGAAGCATCCATATATATCAATGTTATCCAAATCATGAAATCATAGAAGTTCTAAATCCATAATGCATAAAAATAAAGCATCCATAATAGTCTCAACATGAAAATCATTGAAATGCTAGGATGAGTCAGGGTAGGGCCTCACATAGTGGGTAGATTGCTGGCCCATATTGTTTCTAAAGGAGTAAGAATAGATCCTGAAAGGGTAAAGGAAATTCAACAGCTAGGTCTACCATCAAATAGGAATGCAGTTATATCCTTTTTTGGACAAGTAAATTTTCTAAGGAGATTCATCCCGAATTTTGCAGAGACTACTAGGTATATTGTAAATTTGATGAGTGAAAAACAAGCCTTTAAATGGAATGAGGAAGGGAAGAAAGAGTTTGATTCAATAAAGAATGCTATTGGTCATGCACTTGTTCTGGTTAATCCTGATTTCAAGAAGGATTTTTTTCTATTGTTATGCCTCAGAGTATACAATGTCAGGAATTCTATTATAGAAGAATGAGGATAATGATGAAGTCCCAATATCATTCATGATTGTACCATTAAAAAAGAATGAATTGAAATATTCACTAATGGAAAAATAAGCATATACAATTGTGAACTATAAAATAGTTCAGGTACTATATTCTCTATTTCCATGCAATTGTTTATGTGCCTCATTCCACAGTCAAGAGGATATTGACACAATAGGATATAGGAATGAATAATAGAGCCTCATGGGTGTTAAAGATTCAAGAGTTCAATTTAGATATTAAGCCTACAAAATTGGTAAGAGGACAAGGTCTGTGCAAATTAATTGTTGAAAGTAAGGAAGAAATGACGAAAGAATTGCCTTTAGTCTTGTTTGTCAGACTTCAAGATTCCTAGTTTGTGGATGTTGCTTACTATTTGACTTATGGAGATTGCCCAATACATATTTCTTCAAAAGAAAGATGAAACTTAAGGTTAAAAGCTACCAAATATGTCATTTTTAATGATGTATTATATAAAAGGGGGTTACATGGAACTTTCTTACGTTGTGTAGATAAATCACTCCAAGAGTCACTATTGAAAAACTTCCATGATGAAGCTTGTGATGACCATTTTTCATCAACAGTAACTACCTACAAAATTTTGAGGAATTTCTATTATTGGCTAGGAATGTTCAAAGATGCGTATGCATGGGTGGCCAAGTGTGAGAAATGTAAATTGTTCATTAGTAAGCCACAACTTACAACATTACCACTTTGACCCATGATTGTGGATGAACCCTTCAAATAATGGGGTTTGGATTTTATAGATCCTTTGACACCTACTTCAAGTGCAGGGCATACACATATATTGACAACAATGGACTATTTTACTAAATGGGTTGAAGCCATTCCGGTACGGAAAACGTCTTCAAAGGCTATCTGTAATTTTCTCAAAGAAAATATCTTGGTTAGATTTGGACTTCTGCTAAAAATTGAGGCTGATAATGCCACTAATTTCTCTTCTGCTATGATCATGGGATATCTCTCACTCACTCATCCAATTACTTTCCTCAGGGGAATGGTCAGGCAGAATCCAGCAACAAAAATCTAATAAATATTTTGAAGAAATTGGTGAGCAAAAACTTCAAAGATTGACATAAAAAAATGTATGAAGCTCTTTGGGCAGATCATACATCACCAAAATGGGATAGTGGGATGTCACCCTTTGAATTGGTCTATGGTGTGGGAGCTCAAGTAGTACTTCCTCTGGAACTTGCAGCTACCAAGTTACAGACTGTCATTGAGGATGCTTACTTACAAGATTCTTTGGAAAAATGGATCATGAATTTGATAAGGATTGATGAGGAAAGAGACAATTTGGTAGATCAGATAACAGAGCATCAAATGAGGGTAAAGAAGATATTTGATAAGTGGGTGAGACCACGGAAATTCATGTTGGGTGATCAGGTTTTACTCTGGGATAGAAGAAGGGAACCAAAAGGAGAACATACAAAGTTCAAATCCCTATGGAAGGGACCATTCATGATTCAAGAGGTAAAAGGTCCTAACTCTTTTAGAATTGCATATCGAGATGGTACTATTCTTCCCCTAACCTATAATGCCCAAGATTTGAAATTATACCAATTTTAAACGAGAGTCCCACGTGATTTTGTATATATTATTTTGGCTTGATTATTTTGTAGTGCCTTTTCTATTGTTTGTGTTTGTTTTTGGTCTTTAAATAAAGTCTTCTTGCAAAACCAGAGATCTTAAAGTTCATATCTAGTTCCTCTATGGTACAAGTCCCTAGTCAGAGCTGATGTTAGCCCCCCTGAAATTTTCCATTTTTAATGATCAAGCTCGTGGGTTGCCTTATGGTGTCTTTATTTCTTTTAGGTCTTTTTGTACTCCTTTGTATTGAATTTAAGTCATTGAACTCTGAAAAATAGTTCAAAAGGTTCAAGGTTCAAGGCTTAGTTTAGAAAAAAGGTCATCAGCGGTTTTTGTCTACACTAAAGAAAGCACGTTATTGTTGTAGGTTTTGAACTTTGAACCCATGAACCATTTGTATTTTTGGTTCAATGGTTCAAAAGGTTCAAAATGTCTTTGTGAGTCACGACTATGTGATGTTTCTTAATGAGAAGATGTCAATATGTGTTAATACTGAAAGTGTCGTGACACGGAGGAATATTCCCAACTTCTACATATTAGCTTGTACAAGAGATTGACCTGGTTTGCTAAATGAATCATGGGTGGATGGAATGAAGATATATGATTGTTATCCTTTGTTACATCAACAAAAACATGTAGAACAAATTGATAGATGGAATGGTGCCTTCACAGGAAAACTTGCTTTTGAGCTCCAGGGTCATGTGAACAAGAGGATGTCAGAAGAAGCAATGAAATTTATAAGTATATATGGTAGCTTCTTTATTCTATTTCCTAAGTTCACTTACCTTCGGGTAGGTAGTTTCAAAGGTCAACCATTCAAGCTACCTAGGTATGCCTTTGATAGCTATGTGCTTATAGAGGTGATTAGGCAACTAGCTTACATTGAAAAGATTCACCATCATAGGTGTCAGTGTCTTTTGATCCCAAATTTTCAGCCAATGAAAGGATGTTGGACTAGGTTCAAAGAAACAGGATAGTCATACAGATGTTCAATAAATGGTTGGATCTTATAATATAAAAAGGATTAGACTATATCATTAGTGTGGTAAAGGTTTATAAGGATGCTGATACTATGAGCAAGGAGATGGAGTTAGAGGTCGTGGCCTGGGAGAAGGAAAGAATCAAACGGGTGGTAGTTTTGGCACAAATGAATGACATACAAAAATATGGAGTGATGAAGTTCCTAGCCAAAAAACCAGTGGAAAACTTGGATGATAATGTATTATATGTATCAAGGAAAAATGTGGAGTGGTGTAATTCAATTATAAAGAAGGGCCATGAAGAATCCACTAAATTGTTCAAGGGACTAACAAATTTAATTGGTAAAATGCAGAAGGATCTCAAATGCATTGACATCCATCTCATGAAAGATGTTGCAAAGATGATTGAAGTCATTGTAGATATGACAAATATCTTCCAAGAAAGGATACAATTCATTTAGAAGACAAAGTCCTTGACTATGGATGATTTTTGAAAAGTAGCAGGACTGAGTCAATGCTTGCAGTCTATTCTGATCATTTGGAAGTGCACAAGGAAAGGGTAGCACAAGTAAATATGGACAAGGAAGTGTGGAAGCAATGAATCCTGAACTTCTCAATGACACATTTAGAATGGTGTGGTATGCATAGCTCGGCGGTAAAGTAGGATAGACTAGTAACTTCCTCTTCCATGGTGGAGTCATGATTGATTAAGGAATGAGTTGTTATCCTCTCTGTGGCTGTTATTTTAGTTTTTCCTATTTTAGTAAATGGTTTCTTTAACCTATGGTTAAAGTAAAAGTTTTAATTGTTATGTAAAAACTATGAGCCTCAAGGCTATTTAAGCTAGGAAGTTTGTTTTTGCTGGGGCTGGAAAAACTATGATTTTTCGAGCAGCAAACAATATCTATTTTTCTATGAGTTTCTTTAAACTGGAATGATTGATTTATCAATTAAAATGATTATCATGTGCATTCTTTGAATCTATGTGTTTAATGCTTGGTGATCTTCTATTGGGAAATCTGCTATGTGCATGATAGCATTTTTTTTATCAGTTAATTGTATGTTTTTTAGAATTCATTGTTATTATTAATTGTTAGAAGATTCATTATGGATTGATTTGTGTTGATCCCCCTTGTCCTATGAGGCATGAGAGACTATCAATTAGAATCAACATTGCTTTGCATTTTGCTATTCTCTCAATTTATGAAATGAACATGTGTGAGAAACAGAGTCTGTGAGCTCTTATTTAACCTTCAAAATAGTCTCTTTATTTAATATTAAAGGCATTTCTTTGTGTTGATGGATGAATGCTAAATCCTTTCTATTATTTCTAGTTAAAAGAATCTTCATTTCAAAGGTTTTCTATATAAAATTCATTGCAAATCATATGAGGAGCTGCCCTCTAATGTAGAGGATGGATTTTGATTAGTTCATCCAACTGTATGTTTATTTGTGTCATTTCATTAAGGGGTATACAAGAGTCATATTACTATTCAAAGAAAAAAAATATTACGATTTCAAGAAAGGGACAAATCTATTAACCAACAGATTTTTGGTGACTCTATTGGGGATTTGAATCACAAGACTAGTTGCCTAGTTGCAACACTGGAGTCAAAAGGATATACTAGGTCCCAAAGAAGGGAGGGGATAGTTTATTCTATTTTTCAAGAGTTGCAGAACCTCAATTTTCAACCTACTTTTTTACCTCAAAGATGAGAAAGAAGTAGGCCTCCTTCCCCATCCCCATCATCTCCTGTGTCCTCAGTTTGTCAAGCTCTGATATTGATTTACCAAATATAATAAACCCAACTCTGCTCAATATTATCTTTCCAATAGAAATGAATAATCCGTGGGGGTTGTTGTAGGACCATTGAACCTAGATTTAAATCTGAATCACTTACCCAAAGGTGCAAGAGATCACTTGACAAAATTTAGTGGGGATGGGAAAATCACTGTTGATGAGCACCTAAATTCATTCAATGTGGCTTGTGGGATAATAGTTGTTCAATATGAGGATGTTGTTATAAGACTATTTGTCCAAACACTAACGGAAGTAGCACCAAATCAGTTCTATCACCTACCAAATAGTGTGATAAATAATTGATAGGATTTGAAAACAAGGTTTGAGGCAAGATTAAAAGTGGCAGAAGATGGAACACTCTCTCTTGGCTCAATTGGCTCAATTAAAGAAAGATATTTCAAAGTTTATGAGGGACTTTGTAGAAAAAATTGATAAGATTGTAAATAAAATTCGAGTCCATCAAAAACCCTCAAATGACAATATGAAGTGTTATTTTATAAATTCTATGCCTTTAGAAATAGGTTTCCTAATCTACAAGCAAAGAGTTACAAATTTAAGTGCTGCCAAAACACTTGTTGTTAAGTTAGAAGATGATGTAATCACAATAGGGAAATGGAAAAGAGAAGTACAGATACCCTTTGCCCAACCTTCTACTTCTTCTGACCCTGTGATCCATAGACTAATGAATGATGTGATTACTCTTAAAAGACAATTACCTAAAGCCAGTACATCATACTCATCCCCTTATCAAGACATACCTAGGAGAAATACAAATCACTCTTTGGGATTTGGAAACAAGTCCTTGCAATTACCTCCCATTGAACAAATATTGGCAATTGAGGCACGGCCACCTAAAGGGAGTATGTGTGTTTTTGATCTCATAGATGAACATGATGGTCGTTCCTATCCTGAGATGGTGTGTTATACACAATTCCTGAATTCTAAAGACACCCCAAATGAATGTGGTGAAGAAGAATCTTTAAAGAAACCTCCAAACTCTGAAATCAACTTCATAGAGTACGAGTCAGATTCAAAGAGAGGAGGTGATAGTTTGGTTACTTTAGAAGATTCTTCATGTGTTGTGCTCACAAGAAATCAACAAAATGTAAAACCTCAGGGTGCCTCTTCATCTTCTACTATTCATTTCAAAGGTAAGGAGATTGTCTCAAAATTTCATAGTAATGATCAAAAATTGCAGGATTCCTCATTGGTAAGGTCTATTGAAAAGGAGAGTTCATTTGATATTGTAGAATTTTGTAAATCCTCCCAAATTCAAATTACACTTGCCAAGTATCTTAAGTCAAACCCCAAAGAGCTAGATAGATTCATTTAGTTTGTAAAAGGAAATAATGTGTTATAAGCTAATTGAACACAATAGTTAGTAAATGCTATAGTGTCTTTACACAGTGATGAATTAGCTTACCCCATTGCTCATGAAAGGATGCCTGAAATAACTACCCTCCAAACAGATGATGCATTGTCTACCCTTGAGTCAAAACCTGAGCCCTTTTACATATCATTATTTATAAATAGTAATAAATTAAATAATTATATTATAGATTCAGGTGCATCAGATAATATAATGTCTTCTGTAGTAGCTAAAGTGTTAGGGTTGTCCTTGATGAAAACTTTTGGCAGATGTTACTTTATGGATTCAAAATAGATTCCCTTTTTAGGACAAATTAAGGATGCTCAAGTAGTTCTTGTTGTCCAACTGAATAAAAGAATCAAGCTGACTATTCTAATAGCTAACATCTGAGATAGCTATGGCATGTTGCTAAGTTGTACTTTTTGTAGAGACTTAGGAGGAGAAATAAAAATGGATTGGTCTCAAGCCACAATTCTTGTTGGAAAATAGCGAGTCATTCTGCATCCTAAACAAAAGTCTAAATTCACTATTTTCCCTTCTAATGATCCAAGGGCTCAAATTCTGTATCATGAATGTCAATTTGGAAACTACATGATTTTGTCTGATAATGAGGTAGTGGGAGATCCATGGTAGCCAAAGGGAGAAGAAAGTTTGTGGTTAATGGAGTTTGGAAGAATTTGTGCAGCGTCAGGCTTGGGCATAGGGGTAGTGTTAATTCTGCCTTCTACTAATCATATTCCTTTTTCCTTTAAATTGACCGAAATAGAGTTTGGGATGAAATCAAAGGTTTTGATGCATTTTCCATTGAGGCTATTCTTAGAGAACAAAATTCAAAAGCAAATTCATTAGCCGTGTCAACCTCCTTACTGATTCCACATCATGAATTTGTTGATGATATTTACAGAGTAGAGTTAGTATATCGACCTAGTGTCCTAGATAACTCTAAATTCTGGCAAGTATTTCAAAATGACAAACAAATTGATAATTTTATGCAAAGTGTAGAGATATTTTCTGCTACATATTTTGAAGGTTCAGATGAAAAGTTTAAGGAATTTTCACTAGAACAGGCCAAGGAGTTGACTGATGGAGTTATGCAATTAAAAGGTAACAAGATCCCTAAAGGGTTGGTTTCATTAGAACGTCTATTCGATCATAATGATGCCTACAAGAAAAATAAAGGTGACAAGTCTCCTGAGGTTCAAGATGTTGGAGGTTACGAAAGGATTAACATCGGTACTAAAGATGAACCCAAATATCTGGGAAAATGTTGTATGCCTACAAAAAAAGAGAGATTCATTAGTCTCTTGTTGGAGTTCAAAGATGTATTCACTTGGTGTTATGATGATCTAAGAGATGGAAAATTTCAGCATCAAATTCCCTTGAAACCTGGAGAAAGTCCTTTTTGATAAAAGCTCAGAAGCTTCAATCCTAAAGTATCTGAGGCCATATTTTAGGAGGTAGATAAAATGTTAAAGGCTAGGATTATAATACCCCATCCATCATTCTACATGGATAGCCAACATTGTTCCTATTAGGAAGAAGAATGGAGAAATAAGGATCTGTGTAGATTTTAGAAATCTGAATCAAGCCATCCTAAAAGATAACTACCTATTACCAGCTATGGACCAGAGTTTACAAAAAGTTTCAGGTTTTGAGATGATGTCCATGTTCAATGGATTTTTGGGTTATAATCATATCAGTGTTCTGGAGGGTGATCAACATAAGACTGCATTCATTACTCCCTAGGGTACCTTTGCTTATAACAAAATGCCATTTGGTTTAATCAATGCAAGAGTGACATTTCAGCGAGCTATGGATTTGTCCTTTGGTCATTTGAAGGATAGGATAATTGTTGTGTATGTCGATGATTAAATCATTTTCTCAAAAAGAATAAGACATCACTGAAGGGATCCAAGACAAGTGCTACAGAGGTGTCATGAGCATGGGTTGTCCCTAAACCCAAAAAAGTGAGTATTTGGGGTGACAAAGGGTAAATTTCTGGGCCATATTGTTTCTAAAAAAGGAGTAAGAATAGATCCTGAAATGGTAAAGGCAATTCAATAGCTAGGTCTACCATCAAATAGGAATGCAATTAGATCCTTCTTTGGACAAGTAAATTTTCTAAGGAGATTCATCCCATATTTTGTAGAGACTACTAGGTATATTTTAAATTTGATGAGTGAAAAACAAGCCTTTAAATGGAATGAGGAAGGGAAGAAAGTGCTCAAATCAATAAAGAATGCTATTGCTCATGTGCATGTTCTAGCTAATCCTAATTTTAAGAAGGATTTTTTTATCTATTGTTATGCCTCAAAGCATACAATGTCAGGAATTCTATTATAGAATAATGAGGATAATGACGAAGTCCCAATGTCATTCATGAGTGTACCATTGAAAAAGCATGAATTGAAATATTCACTAATGGAAAAACAAGCATATGTGGTTGTGAAAGTCGTAAAATAGTTTAGGTACTATATTCTCCATTCCCATACAATTGTTTATGTGTCTAATTCCATAGTCAAGAGCATATTGACACAACAAGATATAGGAATGAATAATAGAGCCTCATGGGTGTCAAAGATTCAAGAGTTCAATTTAGATATTAAGCCCACAAAATTGGTAAGAGGACAAGGTCTATGCAAATTAATTGCTAAAAGTAAGGAAGAAATGATGGAATAATTTCCTTTAGTCTTGTTTGTCGGACTTTAGGATTCCTGGTTTGTGGATGTTGCTTACTATTTGACTTATGGAGATTGCCAATACATATTTCTTCAAAAGAAAGGTAGAACTTAAGGGTAAAGGCTGCCAAATACATCATTTATAATGATGCATTACATAAAAGGGGATTAGATGGAACTTTCTTACATTATGTAGATAAATCACTCCAAGAGTCACTGTTGAAAACCTTCCATGATGAAGCCTGTGGCAACTTTTTTCATCAATAGTAGTTGTCTACAAATTTATGGGGAATTGCTATTATTGGCCAGGAATGTTCAAATATGTGTATCCATGGGTGGCCAAGTGTGAGAAATGTAAATTGTTCACTGGTAAGCTGCAACTTGCAGCATTACTGCTCTCACCTGTGATTGTGGATGATCTCTTCAAACAATGGGGTTTGGATTTTATAGGTCCTTTGACACCTACTTCAAGTGTAGGGCATACACATATATTAACAACCATAGAATATTTTACTAAATGGGTTGAATTCATTCCGGTACGGAAAAAGTCTTCAGAGGTTGTCTGTAACTTTCTCAAAGAAAATATCTTGGTTCAATTTGGAGTTCTACTAAAAATTGTGGTTGATAATGCCACTAATTTCTCTTTTGCTGAGATTTCATTATTTTGCTATGATCATGGGATATCTCTCACTCACTCATCCAATTACTATCCTCAGGGGAATGGTCAAGCAGAATCCAACAACCAAAATCTAATAAATATTTTGAAGAAATTGGTGAGAAAAAACTTCAAATATTGGCATAAAAAATTGTATGAAGCTCTTTCGGTTGATCGTACATCACCAAAATGAGCTATTCAGATGTCACCCTTTGAATTAGTCTATGGTGTAGGGGCTCAGGTAGTACTTCCTTTGGAACTTGCAGCTACCAAGTTATAGACTGTCATTGAGGATGCTTACTTTCAAGATTCTGTTGTTCTCAAAAATAAAAAACCCAAGCTCACCTGCAAACTATCTATGAAATAGACAATCCCAATCAATAAATGCTTTAGGGCTTGGACAACATAACATAGGATCCTAATGATCCTCCTACACTTTAGGTTCTACAAGACCCAAGGGGAACACCCTTTGATGCATAAAATACAACCAATTATAAACATATGGCATCAAATAAAGTAGATAAATCTCACAGGGCTCAACAACAAGGAGATTACTACTGATGGGCTAGATCTACATTGACATCTCAACTTGATCAAAGCATGAGATAGGTGGAACACACTAAATCTACAAACATAAAAGTAAATGGATATTGATTATTAAAACTCTCTAAGAATCCCCAGAATCTGCAGGACCAGTGCCTTATCCAAGGGCATGGAGTCATACATCAAACTGTAAATGGAAACTTCTATTACAAATCCAATTTATTGAAAAAGATTATCCCTATATTAATGCCTAACATTAATACATTCTAAACTCAAAAAGAGGATCATACATATCAAGAAATTATCCTAATTTCAAAAATGATTGCTCATAGAATTTAAACCCTTCCTTGAAGAGTACCTAAGATCACCCATTACACTCCCACTTTGAGAGGACAAACCCAAACTCCCTTGAAGATTGGATTCATTGAAAATAAGAAAAGGCCTAGAGACAATCCAATAAACTATATATATGCCTTACATATATGTGACCTGCAATAGAAAACATTTACAACAAGAAGATAATATATTGCTTGGAAAGGAACATTGTATTACAAATTTGGCAAAAAGATCAGAAATGGAAACTAAGATTATGGAGCCTTGCTCACAAAAATATGGAACCCTTACAAAGTGAGAAGACTCTTGAAAAATAAGGAAAGAGAGGATAAAATAAGATCTCATCCTCTAACAATAACAACTACCTTATCCTTCAGCAATAATTGCCATACTTGACCTGCAAAAAATCCAATCTCTCTTACTGAAACATAAATTTTGAGATCTCAAGGTAACTACCCCAAAAATATTTATCGTGGGTTACACTTGACTATAGAATCAAATTCCTAGGATCGACAGATTTCCAATGATATATAACACTAATATATCAGGCAAAAAATAAGCCTTAAGGTGCATTAATCCCTCTATAGATCAGTCATTTAAGTTTCTACCTGCTCACCATAGTCAGAAATCATATTTAAATCTTTTGATTTTGCCATGTTGGCATTTGTCATGCATCTCCACCACATGGTATCATTTGGTTCATTCCGGAGTGTTTCTCCTACCACCTCAACACTGTCTAGGTCCACCACCAGAATGAAACCTTTTATTTCTTCCTTGGCTCTTATTTTCTTTGTTTCCTTCGAATTACTCTGCTTCTCTACTAGGCCCCACCACTTAGTTGCCAAGTCATAGCTATTAGCCATTGAGAAACTTTTTGTTGCGACTTGGCGATAGCTATAGATCTACCTCAGATCACCATTGATCAGTCTTGACATGCCCGACCTTTACCTCACCTAAGTGGCTTCCTCTATCACTTTCTCTTCTAGTGGGCCCAACATGTGGCATCCCCTAATTGGTTTCGCAGTCCCAGTCCTTTTGCCTTAGTACGGCCTAGACTCATAGCCAAAATGAAACAATGACCATCCGATCAATTTTGATCTTCTCTCTTAGTAGGCCCCATCACTCGATTGCCAAGTCTCAGTGAATAAACATCGTATGTCTTCTGATTGTGATATAGTGACCACTATTTGATCAACTCAGCCAACCATTGGATCTTTCTCAACCTGCTTGATCCCTAGTCCTTCTGAGCAGCTACATCCTATGCCACATTATCACCATGTTTCTGCCACTTGTTTTCCACCTCATCATGACCTGGTATCATCATCGAAATGGAGCTCTTCTTTCTACCAGGGTCACGAGGTATATGCCAACTACCAGTTTCTCACCATGACCTAGTGACCACTATTGGATCTCTTCGGATTTGCTTGATCACAAGGTCTTAAGTCTTTTGGGTCCTAGAATTTTATGCTAGTGAGCTGGAGATTGGGTTTGAGTCACGAGGTCATGAATTGGTATTTTCCGCTCACCCCTTTTGTCAGGCCTGCCAAGTCACTTTAGGCCAGACCCTCCACTAGACTTAGGCCTTCCTTGTTGCCTAGTCATGATGGATACTCTAATGAGAAGCTTCCCATCGTGACCTAGCGACCACCGTTGGATCGGCCTTGACTTTCCTGCTAGTTATTCTTCCTTTCCATTGCAAAATTTTGTTGCCTCAAGATGCGTGCACATGCGTGGGGTCCATCAAGTCACTAAGCTAGCTCCTTATCAAAAGCCCTTAAGCTTTGACACTATGAATGTGTGCAACTTTACATTTAAATGCTAAAACACTTGGCCCTTTGCTTGAAAAAACTATAGGTCCTTTCCTCTATCACATGACTCCTACCATTTTCCTTCGCCTAAAGGTTTCTGAGCCTCTTCAAGAACCACATAGGGATAGTGGCAATACACCAACCAATTGCATTTACTTGGAATTTTCGCATGAGGGGAGGATGCAAACTAGGTTTTCTTTTGTCCTTCCTTGTAATGAATCCTTATTGATTTGACCCATTAGACAGTCCTTTGATAGAAGATACAAAAATTAGAAATGGGCCTCCCAAATTCATCAAAATTTTATAGGTCCCAATAGTGGCTCTAACTGGGGATGGTTGATTGCAAGGTCAACACAAGAATTTAAAATCTCAGGTAGAGCAGACCACCGAAAAAACATGACACTTCTTTTGTCTTTTAAATTCTTCAATGAGGTTCACTCTCCAAAATAGGGGTTCCTTAATTCTACCCAATAATAGGGCTCCTTATTAAAAACCACACAACTGAAAGCAAAGCAACTGTACAATAGAACTTATTTACATATGGCCCCAAGCCATCAAAATTGGAATCAATACTTACCCCTATCAAACACATGATTCTCATTTCCATGAATCAACGGTAAGCTGAAGGTTTCATTTACATTTTCCTGATCACAAACTCTATAGCTTCTCATCAGCTCATCACATAGAAGATAATCAACATGTTGGTAATCATTCAATCTTTGAAAAATAGATCCCACTTCAAAATGTTGACCATCAAATGACACAAGACTATCATATTGTTTACAATTATTTCCTAGCTGAAAAGAGAAGTAATCTTTCTCCATACAATCACTGGGAATATTAGGCACATGCTAATTGCTAGTTTGCAAAAATGGAAAACACTCATCCATAATACAAGCTTGCAAACTAGAGAGGAACATTTCCTCATAAGATAACTACAACCTAGCATGTTGATCACACCTTATATAAGCCTTTTGCAAACATGAAAATGCATGATCACCTGTCAATGGTTCATTTACCAATTGCAAATCTAGGAAAAGCACTTCAGATTTGTCTTTCTCTATAACACCAAGATCCACACAATGCATATCAAATTCTGAGTTCATATCAACATATGAATCCACATTATCACATCTATCAATCTTATATGTATTTTCATCTTGTCTACCATTCAAATCAACTGTAGGGAAAGAAATATCATATGTATGATACCTCACACCACCAAGAAGATCATCAGTATCAAAACATATACTGATTAGGTATGAGAGATTGGGGACATTTCTGGATGTATACCACTTAAGATCAGCAGCTAAGAGTTCTAAGATTTGTTCCCTACTTAGTGAACCTTCTCCTTCATTTTCATTTTCCTTGGCTTCATCTTTTGTGCTATAAACATTATCCCAATCTGATCCATGCATTAAATCTATAGTGCTCATGTCTTCCTGTACATTCATTTTGTCATTACAATAACTTGCATCTGCATCATGACCTATATAATACTGATCATAAAATATTGCAATATTTTGCAACATGGTTTCATAACCCTGGTTGCAAACACTTTGTGAATTGATATTGACAGCAAGGTGATCTATATCATTCAGATCTGAAACCTCAACAGGCTCAAGACTATTTGAACAATAATTTATACTCTCATAGTTTTCTTCTTGATCTGAATACACATCTAAACTATCATGTTGATAGTAAGAATCATCTTCGGTATCATAGGAGGTATATCCACTCATGGACTCATATCCACCACTATCCTCAAAACAATGTGTATTTTCAGATTTGATCTTTTCAATCTCCTCAATCCATTCTTTAATATGTGCAACACTTTCTTCCCTCAAAGTTGTAGACCAACTAACTAAGTTAGGCTCATCAAGCTCTAAAAATAATTCAATCCAAACTGACTCCTAGGGTCTAACATCAACTGGAAGCTCATTCAATGCAATAATAAATCTTTCATAAAAAAATATATGATGATTCAACCTTTCTCTTTCTTACCTTCCTTTTCAAAAACAAGATGCACCTATCTTGGATCTTTTGAAGATGTATTTCAATCTCCCTATCAAATTTGACAAAGAAACTTCAAATCTAGGAACCACATCTAGATCCATCAAACTTGAAACATCTATTGAACCATGACCATGACAATACATCTTACTACTTTACTCTCTTTTCAAAACATATGTAGTCATTAACTTCATAACCAGACATACTTATCACCATATTTTTGAATGAAACTTTTAAGAACAAGAAGTATGTAAAGTGTCGATTTCTTTTCCTTTCAATGGTGACATTTTCACCTTATAAGGAACAAAAGTTATCTCTTGGATGGGAAATACATTGGTATAGTTGTTGATGTTGTTCACTTCACTTTATGACTGAAAATTTGAAGAAAAACTCCAAACCTTAGGTTCATTCATATAGAGTCGCTACCTCCCTCAAGAGGAATAAAATTTCAACCAGTGATCTTCACTCTAAAAGAGCTTCAGATTTCTGGGTCTCACACACCAAAGTCACATGATATTATTTTTTTCTATTTCTCAGAAACAAAACCTTCCAGGATGTATACTTTCAAATATGAAGACATCTTTCAGACTTGTAAACTTCTAAGACTCTTCCAAAATGAATTTTGGCCAAACTCGCTTACAATCTGATTTAACAGTCTATACTAGAGATCCTTAGATCTTCCCCAACAGATTCACCATTTTTGATGTGACTCGGATGGGGTAATCTCAACTATATATTAAACAAATCTTTCTTAACCAGAGATTTCCAACAGTTCATTCAGTCCCTAGCAGAGTCGCCATTTTGTTGTTCTCAAAAATGAGAAACCCAAAGCTCACCTGCAAACTATCTATGAAATAGCCAATCTCAATCAATGAAATGCTTCAAGATTTGGACAACATAACATAGGATCCTAATGATCCTCCTACACTTCAAGTTCTACAAGACCTAGGAGGGACACCCTTTGAAGTATAAAATACAAACAGTTGCAAACATATGGCATCAAATAAAGCTAATAAATCTCACAAGGCTCAACAACGAGGAGGTTACTATAGTTGGGCTAGATCTACATTAACATCTCAACTAGATTGGAGCATGAGATAGGTGGAACACACTAAACCTACAAACATAAAAGTAAATGGATATTGATTATTAAAACTCTTTGAGAATCCCCAGAATCTGTAGGACCAGTGCCTTATCCAAGGGCATGGAGTCATACATCAAACTGTAAATGGAAACTTCTATTACAAATCTAATTTATTGAAAAATATTATCCCTGTATTAATGCCTGACATTAATACATTCTAAACACAAACAGAGGATCATACATATCCAAATATTACCTTGATTTGAAAAATGATTTCTCATAGAATTTAAGCCCTTCCTTGAAGAGTACCTAAGTGTAGCATCAGAATTAGGAATCATCAAAGACAAGTAGATCAATCAAAACACTAGACATGATAACTCAATCATAAGAGCACTCATTGCAAATGAACCTAATCCTAAGCACACTCAATAGAGATATGAAAACAAAGCATTCAAAAATGAAAGATTATGCAAACCAAATGCAGAATTGAATGCTCCTTCCATGCAGCTCCATTGTTGTTCTTTCCTCTTCAATGGATTTGTGGATCTCACCTACAAGTGCACATGCAATTGAAAGCAAGATTGCTG
This sequence comes from Cryptomeria japonica, assembly GCF_030272615.1. Taxonomy (NCBI): domain Eukaryota; kingdom Viridiplantae; phylum Streptophyta; class Pinopsida; order Cupressales; family Cupressaceae; genus Cryptomeria; species Cryptomeria japonica. Next base: position 111,413,459 of record NC_081414.1, on the reverse strand, counting down.
AAAAGCTCAAGAGTACTAGAAGCGTAAGTTCGATAGTTTGATTAAGGATTCGGGATTGATTGAAAAAAAGTCATCCAATTTATAGAGAAATTGGAGAAATGAGCGAATTAGCATGAAAGTGATTCGAATAGAAATTCAAATCAATAATAGCAAAATTATGACATATCTATGACAAATTGCTATGCAAGGCTTATGACAATTCATGAAAAATTTCTATGTCAAGAATTTATGACATTTTATGACATTTTATGACAAATTCTATGACAAATTTCTATGTCAAGAATTTATGACAATTTATGACAAATTCTATGACAAATTTCTATGTCATTGCCATAAATTTAGGAAAGAAATAGGAGGAAATTGAAATTAAGAATTTAAGAAATTAGGAAATTAGAAATTAGTGAATTAATCAATAATTATTTATTTATTAATTAATTCACTCACAAAGAGGAATAATTAGCCAATTAAATGAATATTTAATTGTAATGAGAAAACTTAGGATAAATAAGTAATTTATTAATCCTAAAGGAAGAAATGACGCACAAGGTTAAATGATTAAATCATGAAACCCTAGAAGGTGAATTAGCAATGCGAGGATGACAATTAGGTCCTGATTGAAGATAATTAATGTCGATCATGATTTTGAATTGATAACTGACCAATGCAATAAACAATTTGATTGAGAAATGCGCCAATTGACGAGGAACAATGACAAATTGATCCAAATTGACATAATTGAGACAGACAACGATTGATGACAAATCGGTCGCAAAAATGACAAGATTGACAAAAGGACAAGAACCGATGACAAAATAGATTGCAAGATGACAAGATTGAAAATGACCACGATCGATGACAAATCGATCGCAAAATGACAAGATTGCACATGACAGCGATCGATGACAAATCGATCGCATGGTGACAAGATTGAAGGATTGATGATAAATCGACAAGATTGATAAGAGGACAATGATCGATGACAAATTGATCGCAAGATTGATAGGATTGATAAGAGGACAAAACCCTAATTAGGATTGACAATGTCCAAAATGATGAGATTGATGATAAAATTGATAAGAGGACAAAACCCTAAACTAGGATTGACGATGTCCAAAATGATGACAAATAAGCATGCTCATTGATGCAACAAGATAAAATCGATCAAAATCATGACTGGATAATGTTGTCGACAAGACCAAATTCGAGGACGAGATGATTGAAGAATGTAGAAGAATGACTCGATGTTCGCAAATGATAAAGACCAAGTGCGTGACATAGGAGAAATGTTAATATGACGCAAAAACCTAAAATGAGGCAATGCGCAAATGTTAAAGTATGACCTCGCAAGTGTTGACCATTTTTAGGTGTCTACATTTTGCCCCTCTTTGAGACAATGCAATTTTAAGTGTTGTTTCAAAGAACGATAATGAAAATGCCCCAGACAATAATAATGACATATGCATGCCCCCTCGAGGAATTGGCCGGAAACATGCGGAAAAGAGGCCAATTGATCGATAAAAATGATAGGATCGAACGGACTGACAATCGAAGATCGGATGCATGAAGGACAAGAAATGTAATGTGCACAAGACCATGACCAACATAAGATGGAGAGGACACACGTCCATCTATGCAATGAGAAAGAGCTATAAATGAGACCAAGAGGGTGAAAATTGCTTATTTGCACTAGCTAAAGAGGAGGATTTGTTGCTCTGGACAAGGATACGTGCAAACAGATGGCAAACATTCCGATGGTGGATCACCTCGGAGAATGTGTACACACATTTAGACGACCGGAGGATGTGGGAGCAGCGGTATGTATCTCGAAAACCCATGTTTTCAATTTCATGAATTTGACTCGTTTGTGGGACATTGCGGGGCCCACAAGGGATGCAAAAGATGACTTCTGCGCTTGTGTCATCTAGTTCTGCACTTGTGTAGGGAGTTCTATGCTTGTGTAGGAAGACACAAGCGCAAGTCACCTGACACAGGCGCAGGTTACAAGACACAGGCACAAGCGTGCATAAATGACCCAATTTTGATTCAAAACTGCATGCAAATGACCTGAAAAGGGGGGACAAGGGTGGGATAGGTCAATGTAGATGAAAAACACCCTGATTTGACATGAAAATGAGGAAATGAAACCCATAGGAGCAAACCCTAAAACTGACAAAATGATGCCCCGATTGTGATGCAGAGTCGACAGTATCCGTTGATCACGCGGGAGAATCGACCTGACTGTTTCATGCTATGACATAGACTTAGGAGCACAGAGAGAGACACATTAGCTGGACTGGGGATATATTACATCACATACATGCCCGAGATTAGGGCAAACACAGGATTGCTTACCGCATTGGCAGAGCGATGGCATTCAGAGACATCCTCATTCCATTTGGTGACTGGCGAGGCGACAGTGACATTAGAGGATGTATGGCGCATCCTCCGCATTTCGATACATGGGGAGATGATAGAGTATGACCCAGTGACAGGGAGAGACGCGTTATGCAGGCTGTTTGAGTGCGACACAGATGATCTAGACATTGTCGAGAGGGAGATCGGTTGGGAGAGCATGGCTTCCGAGTATGACCGACGATATGTGGTGATAGCAGTTGTGATAGCATGTCTTCTAGCAGGTGACAGACAAGGGCATGGATTCCCTATTGGCTAGGGAAGAGTACTAGAGCAGATGGTGACAGAGGGGACAGTGTATGCGTGGGGACCATGTGTACTTGCTATGTTGTATTTCCAGCTGCATCAGATAGTATATCAGGGAGTTCAAACTCTGAGTTGTGGAGTCACATTGCTTCAGGTATGGGCATTCGAGCATATTGCCATATGTCGACTGATTACAGATAGACAGGTAGTACCACACTGACCATATGTGTATAGCTATGGTGGAGCACTGAGACAGGGTCCTTTTGGATACATACTATACTAGCGACATGAGCTAGACAGATTGGGAGAGTTCATATGGAGGCCATATCGAGATTGCGCTGGATGGTCAGATGATCATGATGAGCTACCATACTATAGACAGGAGAGGTACTTGATTGGGCGACCAGTGAATCACCAGAGAGTTATTGAGATGTACCTGCTAGAGAGGGTCAGATGACAGTTTGGAGAGCGACAGGATGTACCTAGGAGGACTGCATGCTTTGCTCGATCTCACAGAGAGACGAGTCAGTGGGGGAGTATGATTCAGCCACACATAGCATATGCCGACTTTGCACAGCTTCAGCAGAGACAGTGGGAGTGGTGGTTAGATGTGGTGGATGCTGGGATGACAGAGGAGTATGAGACATGGTTTGCACCATGATGGCCAATGCCTTTGACTGATCCTGATATTCCAATACCAAGGAGACAGGAGGACTTCCCACTCGCAGGAGAGGAGGATGATGATGAGGAGAATGAGGATGGAGATGATGGTGGGGAGAATGATGGGGGAGATGATGGTGGGGAGGATGATGATGATGAGGGTGATGAGGATGATAGGGACGGAGATGATGGAGATGATGGCGGTGAGGATGATGACGAGCCAGACACAGCAAATCAGGAGACATTGTAGGATATTCCCATAGAGCTAGGGACAGCTAGGATAGAGGAGATGGATACGTGCAGGGCTACCATAGCGAGTCAGCAAGATCATATTGCGACATTGGAGAGAGAGCATGAGTAGTTCAGAGCGGAGATAGCCAGACTCATAGAGGCTCAGGATACAGCCATAGCTCAGGCATAGCGAGAGGGACAGAGAGTCACTGAGTTCATTGGGTCGATTAGGGATGCCAGTGCACGGGAGATGGCACAGATGCTGGTAGAGATCGGAGAGGAAAGACTGTACTGGAGGACACTATATGAGAGTGTAGTTCCACCGGAGCGGAGAGCACCTTCGTATCGGACACGATCGAGAATAGAGAGTAGGTCACGCTCTCAGAGGTCAGTGAGCAGCATGGGGGTGAGTGGACCTATGAGACCACCACAGCCAGGACCAGGAGGGACATCATCTACAAGACATGGCAGGGATGAGGAGGACAAAGGGAGCACCCAGTGACAGAGGCATGTACTCCTTATGACAGACAGTGGACATTATGTAGTATGACATGTTATAGTCAGCCTGCGGGCCATACTTGGGACAGACAGTCTGATTTTTGTACTCTGATATTATTATGATGGGTGATATGAAATGCATCGATATGATGGGATGCAATGTGTTATGATTTGTAGTTATTTTCCATGTATGGATGTATTTTTATGTATTTTTTATGTATTTATGAAATGAAATGGATAAATGTTTGATGTGATGCTTGATATAATGCAAGTGTACTAATCAAATGGATGTAGGATGCAAAATGCATTTTGGAAATCGGAGCACTAGACCAAACTGACTATCCAACCGGACAGAAGAAGTGTTAGTAAGAAGAACATGAGACAGAGGACAATTGAAGAAAAACTTGCTTTCAGTAATGCACTTTGTAGGTGAGAACCTTTATTTTGATGTAGCAAAATGGATGCGTAGCATCATGGCATTGAAAGCCAAAGCTGAAATGCAACCCTTTTTGCAAAAGACAGACACATCACAGACAAACAACAATCACAATCAAAAAAGAAAGGGACCATGAACCATCCCGGTCACTCTAAATCACTCAGTGACATCATCGAGCAACATAGGAACATGATCGAAGACAAAAGATAAATTAGTAAAAAGATAAGATGCAGAAATTCCAACAAATCAAACAAACATCTTGATCTTCATTGTCAAAAGTTGAAAGTGTTGATAGGATGATCATGCTGTCTAGTTTCAGGAAATGCAGTACCCCGTCTAAGATAGGACACAGTCTGGTTTCGAGTATACCACACCCTGTATAAGACCCATGATAGTAGGAATAAGGACAAATGATTTTGATGCCAATATTCGATTGATATGACAGTTTGGATCAGTTTGAATGGTTGATTTGATTGAAAAGTTCATCTGGTTAAAGCATGATTTCATTAAAGTACAGGGTGAAATGGATTGCGAGTGTCATTGGATGAATGCTCAGTGATTTATCTTATGCACAAAGGGAATCATTATTGCAAAATGCGTGTTTTTGTTTTTGGAGTTTTACAATTTTTTTGTGTTCATTTCTTCAGGACTTTATTTGATTTTTAGAGATTTTTTTCAGGACATTATTTGATTTTTTTATGACTTTTTTTTCAGGACATTTTTCAAATTTTTTTGGAATTTTTTTCAGGACATTTATGGATTTTTATGAATTTTTTCAGGACATTTTTCGATTTTTATGAATTTTTTTCATTACATTTTTCAATTTTTATGATATTTTTTCATGATTTTGCCCCCAATGTCTAGCAAGGCAAGGAATATCATAGGTGAATAGATAGGCTTGCTGAAATGATGGTGGATAGAGGGAAGACAAAAGGCCTTTTATCATGGCAACAATACGGATGCAATTTTCAAGGGCTATTGCATGATGAGACAAGAGACTGGATATGACAATGTAAAGCAGTGACATGGCATGAGGGACATGTCAAGATGTTTTTGAAAAATATGTTTTAAATTTTACGTCCTTATGTCAGATCAAGATCAAAAGATAGAAAAAGAGTGTATGGATAGTGATAAGATATGGATAGGATAAGAAAGACCAAGAAGGGATAAGGGACATGGACTGAAGGTTGCAATAAGATAGGGAATATGGATGAAAAGGTATAATAAGCAAATGGATAAAGACCAAAAGCTATGATGGACTAAAAGCTGCAAACAAGATGCATGAGGCTCATGAAGATCGTCAGCCTTGTCAAGATCAAAGGTGGAAAGGGAAACTGGACATGAGGGACAATAGGATATGAAGGGTAATGACATGGTATGATAGGATAATGAAGGGCCATAAGATATGAAGGAGGAAACCTGCCCCCAAGTGTGGTGTGCAAGAAGTTCATAAATTACGCATGACGCTTGTTTGCCAGGTTTTCATCATGGTACTTGCCCAAGGCGCCTGTTTGCCAGGTTTTCACCAGTGGACGAATTATTTTTCTTTACTTTTTTCTTTTGTCTTTTGTCATTTTACTTTTTTTTTTTTTTCTCTTTTTCAAGAGAAGATGGACACATGATAGGGGATGGAAGAAGGACTCAAGCGTCTTTTTGTTTGGAAAGTAGCCTTGAAAAAAAAATGGACCATGACCTTTAAAAGTATGCTCAAAGATGTTGGTAGGATAAGGACATGGAAAATGAGATGAAACTAAGGCGAGGATTTATGCAAAGGATTGGATCAAAGGGATCGAAGGATGGAAAATATGCATTGGATAATGGATAGGGTACTGGAAGAATTGGGCTTCAGTGGATGGAAATGAAGGCAAGATCGACAATGGCACACACCTTGAGGGGTGATGGATTGATGGAGGAAAGACGTATTTTGGATATTGAGATTTTGATGGAGGAATAGCTTGGGATTTTGGGACATAAGGGCCCAAAATGGATGAAGAAGGTGATGGATGAATAAATTTGAGAGGGTTGGATGGAGGAATAGCAACTTTGGATGCCAAGTTGGATGTTTCTTTAGGCTTTTGTGCTTCAAGGAGCCACTGAGGGATCCACATGGTTTTTGATTTTTCATGCTTTTGTGATTCCTTGGAGTGCATTGCTTGCACAAGGGATTTAGGAACCCATATAGATTTTGACTGTGCTTTATTTTGCTTAGTGGGCCTTTGTGGCCTTTTGAATTTTTCCTTTTCTTTTCGGATCATATTTTTCTTTGTTTTGACATGTCGATTAGATTGGACATGTTGATCCTTGAATACATGTGGATTTCTAGACTTACGACTTTTATGCTTGGCATCCAAATTGCTTGGAAGAGGGAATGAATGTCGGTGTGGATGGGAATGATATGGAGGCCTATGGGATTGATGGAAAGTTCTCCAAGATGTGTGCCTTTGCTGATGTTGCATAGGAGATGGAGGGATATAAGGACCTAGAATGGATGGAATTGATGATGGGGAAGGTGTATGTTTTGATTTTGATGGAGGGATACCAACGCCTTGAGTGTGAGCTCTATAGCCGTGACCATTAATATACTCTTTCACGTGAAGGGATGCTTGCTTATGGAGATCTACTCCTTTGCCTTTATGAATATCTTGACTTGTAGGATACTCTTTTCTTTGGGAAGAAGATGCAAGTCCATTATGAGGTGGACATGATATGAGAGAAATAATGAGATCTTGAAGTGGATCGGATTGCACCAAAGTGGAAGAACCCATTATGCATGTTGAGGGTTCATGAACATCTTGCACTGACACGTTAGAATCATGAGGGGGATTAGGATCATGAGGGCGATTAGGATCATGTAGTGGACATGGTTCAATGGCAGGCTCTTCAAGAGATGGAATGGGAGAAATAATGGGATCATCAAAAGAAATGATATCTTGGAGTGGATATGGAGCATTAGGAGAAGGAGATGGAGGAACAAAAGGAACTTGTGGAGGATCCGAAGGAATAATTTGATCTTGACAAGGAGGAAGATCATTGGAATCCTCTTTAAAGGTGCTTTGCTCTTGACTTTCAATGGGATCATCAGAAAGGATGGAAAGGATATCTTGATCTTTCTCAGGAAGTGGAATGTCAATGGGATTTGAAAGGATATTGTGTTCTTGGAATGAAAGGGGATTGTTTGGGATTGGATGGACTAGAATATCTTGATCTTTCTTGGGGAGTGGAATGTCAATAGGACTTTGGATAGGATGGACAAGAATAGGAGAATCATCATGAGTGTCTGGGAAGATGAGATCTTGGTCAACAATTGGATGGGATGATAAGGTTTCGGGATCTTGATCTTGATTTTATTTAGGACACATTTCTTCATGCTCTAAATTATCCTCTTGACATGGGGATTGGACTTTGGATATGCATGGGGGATTCTGACAAGGAATCAATGTTTTGGCATGAAGGAGATGCACTTTGAACATTTGTGATGGATTCTGGCAAGGAATCAATGCTTGAACATGAGGAAGAGGGACTTCGAATGGGCTCCTCTAAAATAGGTAATGGCAATAAAGTGCATGGTGGCATTGGGTCTTGTATTTCTGAAACATGACAAGGATGTGCATCATGAACTGGATTATCTTGGCAATCAATTATAGATAGTCCTTGGATAATTGCATCCTTAGGTGTATTGTTTGATGACGACAATATGGAAGGTTCTTGTGAAACTTCTAAAGGTGTAGGGATAGATGCCACTGGAGAGTCAATTTGTTTGTGGGGGGATGAGGCATTGCTAGACATAATTGTATTATCTTGATCTTCCTCAATAAACTCACTTGGTAAATTCCTTAAGAGCCTTGCAATAAAGCCACCTTTCTTTCGAGGTTTTGACATAGTTGTATCTGGGATTTGAGCTTGTTTGGCAAAGATTTGGTTCTGGTCTAATGTCATGTTTTGATATTGGACTTGGTTCAATTGTTCCAACATGTTTGAAACTTTGCTTGGTGCATATTGCAAGTTTTGTTTTTGAATGTTTGGTGGCGGTTGTTGACATTGATATGCCACCATTGGCTGAACCATTTGTTGACATTATATAGTTGGTTGGACATATTGCTGAAATTGGACCATTGGTTGTGTCTGTTGGAAATGTTCGAACTGTTGAACAATTGGTTGTGATGGTTGAAAATCTGATTGATAATAAACACCTTCTTGTTCTTGTTGTGGAGGCACATAATGTTGAAATTGTTGTTGTCTCTTTTCTTGAAATTGTTTCATCATCTCTATTTGGGAGAGGAGAGCTGGTATGTCTGATCATTCAAGAAGAGATCTTACATCAATTGGCTCAATATTTGGATTTTGACCTGGGAGTTTTCGAAACATTTTGGACATTTGTGATCTATTCTTCACAATGTTTTTCACTTTTTGTTCCAATATCTCATTTTCTTGAGCTAGTTTCTCCTCTAGTTTTTGTATTTGGACATTTACATCATCATGAAAAGTTTGATCAATGTTGCTTTGTTGTTGGGTTGGATAGAATTGTGATTGCCTTGGATTAAAATTCGATGGCATTGTCGGTTGGTACGTCAAACTTTGTTGCATCATTGGTGCTTGGAACCTTGTTTCAATAGACATGTCACTATGCAAATGCAATATTTTTGGAATTTTTCAAGGATAATATATGATATGCAACTAAATGCAAACTAAATAAATGAAAATGCAAATCTATGGCAAGAATGCAACCTATGTTTTTGTTGTTTTTGAAGATTTTGACAAACTTTTGAAATGCAAATCTAAGAGAGGGACCCTTGGGAAATTGGAATGATGTCTAGACCTCAAAGGACAAAAGGACTTAAGTGATAAAAGACAAGATGACAATGTCTCCCCTATATGCTTGGATACTAAGCTAGGTTTGACGAAATGATATTGATGACAAAAGGACAAAAGATTTGATAAGGTCTAGACTTCCTAACAATGACTTAGGGTTTATCAAAGATTTGGATTACTCAAGTATGACAAAGCCTAGCTTTGACACTATATGCAAAGGGACAATTAGTATGCAAGTGACCCTAATATGATATGATAATAACTCAAGCTTAATGAAGAGACTTAGGATATGCAAATGCAAATGTATGACAATGTCAACCTAAGATGAAACCTAAGGTTTAATTATTAAATGATATTACTCTTATGCAAGAGGACACATGCAAATGGATGACTTTTATTGGTATGCAAAAGAAGTATGACTTAGGTGAAATCTAACCTTGATACTTGACAATGACTTTGAAAAATGCAACCTAGGATGAATCCTAAATGTAAGTGACATGAATGTTAAGACAAGATTTGGAACAATGTTTGATCATCATATTGGAAGATGTGTTTTGAACTTTGTTGAATTTTTGTTGGATGAATGTCTCTTGTGTTTAATCTTGTTTTGATCAATGTGTTTTGCTTTTGAAATGGGATAACATTCAACTTTTGACAATCAAAGAATACAAGATGTTACAACTTAGACTCAAGACAATCATGCTCATTTCCACATTCCTTAGGGTAGGCAAAGACATTAGGTACTTGAGAGGTAGACTCATTATGAGATTCAAGGAGAATACATAGATGCTTGACCCCACGGGCTCCCCTCCATGGCACTCACTTCTCAGGGCAGCCAAGCATTAGTCCCCATGGAATCTCCCCATGGCGAACTTAGTATCTCTTCCAAGTATCCAAATTTGTCCTTCTCAAGCAACTAGAAGGGTTTTTGGCCTCTAAAACAAGGTGTTTAGTAAGGTTTTCTGTTAAGCATTACTCCTTGATGTTATGCAAGCATGATTGAGACATTAAGCCCATCAAGATACCAAACAAATGTAGTCACGCAAGCATGATTTAGACCAAGAGGCCCTACTTAGATGTTGATATGAGAAAGAGTTCAAGGGTCATCACTTCCCAAGTAACTGCAATTCCCACGTAACACTTCCTTCAAAGCTTTCGCTCATCGGGTCTTTTTTTATAGTGAGTTAGAATGCCAAGGAATTCTAGCCGTACTCACTTTGGGTCATTCGCTTCTCACGATTATCACTTGCTTGCAAAAGAAAAGTGGTCGGGAAGGTAGGCCCTCTAATGGAGACACTCAATCAACAACACAAGCATGGTATCGAAGATCTGGATTTTTGATCACCCTATGAAGGATGAGAGCATACTCTCCTACTCCAATGTCATACTTAACAATCAAAGAAAACAAATTTTCATTCCCACCTATTTATAAATCACTAAGTGCCTAATTAAAAAAAACTCAAACACACAGTTTGGTTGTTTCTCCAAGGCAACCTGCAAAACCCAAGTTAGAGGTTTGATTTGTTGTCTTTGACCATCGATTCTGCATAACACATGTTAGTAGTTTGATTTGTAGTCTTTTTCATGTGTATGCCAAGATCCTGCACAAATAATTAGTACCAAAATCCAAAGCACAGAAAACAGAATGCAAAAACACCAAAAATTTCAAGTAAAAACTGCATTTTTCACCTCTGTTCTGGACTTTACACAAGCGCAAGATGCATGACATAGGCACAAGATGTATGACACAAGCGCGGAATGTCACCTACACAAGTGCAAGATGCATGACACAAGCACAAGATGTCTGGCACAAGCATGGAAGTGTCCAGAATACCCTGCACGGCCCTATTTTCGGTTTTTTTAACCTGCAAAACAACTTGAAAGCACTCAAGACACCATAAAGAGGATTAGAAGGTTATTTTTTCATGTCAGGTTCACCAATTAATGTAGCATTGGAATTAGGAATCATCAAAGACAAGTAGATCAATCAAAACACTAGACATGATAACTCAATCATAAGAGCACTCATTGCAAATGAACCTAATCCTAAGCACACTCAATAGAGATATGAAAACAAAGCATTCAAAAATGAAAGATTATGCAAACCAAATGCACAATTGAATGCTCCTTCCATGCGGCTCCATTGTTGTTCTTTCCTCTTCAATGGATTTGTGGATCTCACCTACAAGTGCACATACAATTGAAAGCAAGATTCATGAAAAGCTCAAGAGTACTAGAAGCGTAAGTTCGATAGTTTGATTAAGGATTCGGGATTGATTGAAAAAAAGTCATCCAATTTATAGAGAAATTGGAGAAATGAGAAAATTAGCATGAAAGTGATTCGAATAGAAATTCAAATCAATAATAGCAAAATTATGACATATCTATGACAAATTGCTATGCAAGGCTTATGACAATTCATGACAAATTTCTATGTCAAGAATTTATGACATTTTATGACATTTTATGACAAATTCTATGACAAATTTCTATGTCATTGCCATAAATTTAGGAAAGAAATAGGAGGAAATTGAAATTAAGAATTTAAGAAATTAGGAAATTAGAAATTAGTGAATTAATCAATAATTATTTATTTATTAATTAATTCACTCACAAAGAGGAATAATTAGCCAATTAAATGAATATTTAATTGTAATGAGAAAACTTAGGATAAATAAGTAATTTATTAATCCTAAAGGAAGAAATGACGCACAAGGTTAAATGATTAAATCATGAAACCCTAGAAGGTGAATTAGCAATGCGAGGATGACAATTAGGTCCTGATTGAAGATAATTAATGTCGATCATGATTTTGAATTGATAACTGACCAATGCGATAAACAATTTGATTGAGAAATGCACCAATTGACGAGGAACAATGACAAATTGATCCAAATTGACATAATTGAGACAGACAACGATTGATGACAAATCGGTCGCAAAAATGACAAGATTGACAAAAGGACAAGAACCAATGACAAAATAGATTGCAAGATGACAAGATTGAAAATGACCACGATCGATGACAAATCGATCGCAAAATGACAAGATTGCACATGACAGTGATCGATGACAAATCGATCGCATGGTGACAAGATTGAAGGATTGATGATAAATCGACAAGATTGATAAGAGGACAACGATCGATGACAAATCGATCGCAAGATTGATAGGATTGATAAGAGGACAAAACCCTAATTAGGATTGACAATGTCCAAAATGATGAGATTGATGATAAAATTGATAAGAGGACAAAACCCTAAACTAGGATTGATGATGTCCAAAATGATGACAAATAAGCATGCTCATTGATGCAACAAGATAAAATCGATCAAAATCATGACTGGATAATGTTGTCGACAAGACCAAATTCGAGGACGAGATGATTGAAGAATGTAGAAGAATGACTCGATGTTCACAAATGATAAAGACCAAGTGCGTGACATAGGAGAAATGTTAATGCGACACAAAAACCTAAAATGAGGAAATGCGCAAATGTTAAAGTATGACCTCGCAAGCGTTGACCATTTTTAGGTGTCTACACTAAGAACACCCATTACACTCCCACTTTGAGAGAAAAACCCAAACTCCCTTGAAGACTAGATTCATTGAAAATAAGAAAAGGCCTAGAGACAATCCAATAAACTGTATATATGCCTTACATATATGTGACTCGCAACAGAAAACATTTACATCAAGAAGATACTCTATTGCTTGAAAAGGAACACTGTATTACAAATTTGGCAAAAAGTTGGTGTAGGAACACCCCTTAAAGATGATAATTTAGACTCAATGGAGGAAGGATAAGGAATCAAACATGTTTTTATAATTTTTCATATAAGTTTCAATCATGCATTGTGTGCTTGTAATAAAGAACCTCATCTTGTGAGCCAAACTCCTATTTTGGCATTTCTATAAGCTAATTAGGACTTTGGACAATAGGGGATCAAATGTGTGTAGGAAATAGTTATCCTAGTGGTTTTAGTGCTTCAAGGATGTTTTAGGAGGGGTTAGACTTGATCCAAGGCATTAGGAGGTGAAAGATGACATTTTGACAACTTTTGCAAAAGTTGTCAAAAGTTGTCATGAGCAACTTTTTATGCACTTTTTGCATTTTTGTTTGTTTGAACTCCTCCAATGGCTCTAACCTCTTTTTTTCAGTTGAGAGAAGATTTGGAGTGGTTTATATACCTTTTGGATCCAATTCCCTAAGACAGACTGTACGAAGGAATGTTTTTGTGACAACAAACTAATAAAATTCTGAGTTTTTCCTAAAATTCTGAAGTTTTGGTATGGGGTACGATACTGTACAGATTGTGATCAATCCCCAATGATGTTAATTGGTTGGAGAGGAGAGTTACCTTTATTTTTTCTTTTGTTTTAAGTTCTAGTTGTGTTTTTTGCTCCTAATATTTAAATTTTACTGTAGGTACACGGAAAACTGGGGTTTACCTTGGGTTTTTCCTCATCCATGGCCATAGCTTGCAATTTATCAATCTACAACCCATGGGATTTGGTGAAAGGCAAGTATGGTCAGTTTATTCTAAGATTCCAAAAGTGTTTTGCAGGAGGAGCAAGAAAGAGGTGTGTTTGAACCGACCTTAGGTAGACATCTCTATGTGGCTACCTACACCTTGAACAAGAAAGTTACCCTTGTATGCAAATGGCGATGATTCCAGGCATGTAACCCTAGAATACATTATGGTTTATGGCTCCCCACATTCTCACAAGGTTTTTATTATATGGTTTATTCATCTAGATATATGTGCTTCACAAATGGAGGCCCAATTAGCCCTTTAGGATAGTCAACATCCTATCGGTTCAGACCTTTGTTTGTCAGACCCCAACCCTTTCTTTTGGGGAATTGTGAAACCTCTAAAAGGGTACTTGAATCCATAATTTTTTTTGGCAGGGTGTTTGGGAAAGTTTGAACTTAAGGTCCCTTTACCTGCTAAAAAGGGCTCTAAGCAAATAGGCTAAATTGTGAAGGTACTATGGGGAATAGGATTAAATCCTCAAAACCAGTGTTGGATCTAGTTTAAGTGAGTCACGTTTGACTCAAAACAAGTGTGCTAATAGTCCATAACCCTTGGAGCTCTCAAAGTGTATGTTGGAGACATTTACCCAAGTTGAGTAGGTATGAGTCTTGAAGATGGTGAGAAGACTAAACTAATATTGTAGAGCCCTGTCTTGATAGGATCCCATTGTTGTCTTAAGAGGTCAGTGTCATACATTTTGAGGTGTTTGGTAGGTTACAAGGAGGGCTCTTCATCAAGTGGTATCAAAACTAGTAACGGCTTTGGTAAGGAGATAGAGAATTGAGGGATGTCAGAGGGAAAAGAAGAAGAAGTCCCTAGAGGACCAATCACCAACATGGAATTGGCAAAGATTGTGAGAGATTAGGCCACTTCTTGCAAGGGAATGCAGAGGGAGCTAGAGAGGTTGAGAGGCAGAGTAAATGGGAAGGAAGATGGAGGTACAGGTAGTGGTGACGAAGGGGATGAGGATGAGATCCCTATGCTGAAGGAAGAGGTGATTCCTCTTGACTAGAGGCACTTCCTTAATGCTCTCAAATCCATGGAGAGGAGAACCATGGAGCAAAAGATTGATTTTCCAACTTTCACCGAGAAGATGGAACCATATGTTCTGGTAGATTGGATAGACTCCTTGTCTAGTTTTTTTGAATGTGAAGACATTCTAGGACACTAGAAGGTGAAGGTTTGTAAGTCCAAGTTGAAGGGAGTAGCCCTAACTTGGTGGAACTTTGTCCAAGAGGAAAGAGAGAAGGACAACAAGCCCAAGGTTGTTTCTTGGAAGAGTATGGTTGCCTTAATAAAAGAGGCCTATGTACCCAAAGACTATGAAATACAACTCCATAAGAGGAGACAAAATCTCAAGCAAAAGGAGATGGATGTGAACTCGTACATTGATGAGTTCCAAAGGCTATGTATGAAGTCTAAGACAAAAGAGGAAGAAAGTGAGAAAGTTGTTCAATACCTGAATGGATTAAGGTACGAGATTCAAGAAGAACTAAAGATTCTTAGCCTGGATACCTTTGGTAGATTCCATAAACTTGCTATCAAGGTGGAAGAGAAGATCAAAAGGAGACAAGAGCAAAACAATAAAGGAAGAGGAAGACAACAAAGGGGTGGAAGAAATTTTTTCAGAATTAAGGGAAATGGTTTTGGAAAATCAAGGTGAAACCAGTCAAGAAGGCACTAAAGTAGAGAGAAGTTCCAATAACAATGGAGGATACAATCAGAGAGGTAACTTCAGAGGAACAAGACCACCATTTAGAGGGAGATCTCAAGGTAGAGGTCCAATCAGATGTTATAAGTGTAATCAAGAAGGACATATGGCCAATAGATACCCTAATAAACCTACTAGTTCCATGGGAGAAAGGAGAAGTAACTTGATTTTAGAGGCTGACTACCAAAGTGTGGCAACTGCAAATACATACCAAAGTGTCAATGCCCTTGATAGCTATGGCTACCCTGAAAGAGGTGAAGCTTTGATGATCAAAAGAGTAGTAACTACTATGAAGATGTCTAATAAAGAACCCCCATAGAGGAAGTCTCTATTCAAGACTACTTACAAAGCGGGTGGAAAAGTATGCAAGGTTGTAATAGATTCCTGTTCAACTGATAAATTTATGTCTCTAGAGATGGTGGAGAAACTGAAGTTGAGGAGACTGCCTCAGCCTTGCCCCTAAAAGGTCTCATGGTTCACATAAGGACAACAAGTTGTTGTGGAAGAGAAGTCTTGGTTAGAATTCCATATTGGAACCTATAGAGATAGGTTGATGTTTGACATTGCAAAGATGGATGCTTGCCATCTCCTATTCAGGATACCATGGCAGTTTGATTTGAAGGCACAACATGATGGTGCTAGGAACACATATTCCACCACCAAAGATGGTAAGGTGATTGATTTGTTACCTTTGATGGAGAATAAGAAGGAGACTAAGAAAAAGGAGGCCAAGTTGCTGGTGTTAGGAGGGAAGTAGTTCATAAAAAACATGGCAGATGAAGGCCTGGTCTATTATGCCCTTATCCCTAGTCCAATAGTGACAAAGGTGGAGAGGTCTGAAGACAAGCGAGAGGATAGATTGAGGTTGATTGACCTTGCATTGCAACAACTACTAAACAGATACAAGGGTGTCATCTTTGATGGCATGTCGAGGTCACTACCTCCCATGAGGGACATAAACCATTATATAGACATTATACCTGGATCCACATTGCCTAATAAAGAAGCATGCAAGCTCACACTGGATCAGAATGTTGAGATGGCAAAACAAGTTGAAGAATTATTGGAATCCAAATTGATTGGCAAAAGTTTGAGCCCATGTGTAGTCCCTGCAATATTACCACCCAAAAAGGAAGGCACTTGGAGGCTTTGCACCAACTCAAGAGCTATCAATAAAATTACTATCAAGTATAGGTTTCCAATGCATAGGATTGAAGATTTATTAGATTGTTTGGGGGGTGGTAGGTATTTTACAAAGGTTGATTTAAAGAGTGGCTATCATCATATTAGGATTAGGCTGGGAGATGAGTGGAAGACTGCATTTAAAACAAATGAGGGGTTGTATGAGTGGAAGGTCATGCCCTTTGGCTTATCCAATGCACCTAGTACCTTTATGAGGTTAATGAATGAAGTCTTGAGGGATTTCATAGGGAAATTTGTTATAGTCTACCTAGATAGCATTCTAGTTTTCAGTCAAAAGGAGAGCATCTAAAACATGTAGACCTATTCCTAAGAAGATTGTATGGAGAACAATTAGTGATCAACTTGGAAAAGTATTTCTTTATGCATGAAGAGATCATTTACTTGGGGTTTGTAATCTCATATGGTGAATTGAAAATGGATCAAGAAAAGGTGAGTGCCATATTATCTTGGCCTACACCTAGAACAATGAATGATGTTAGAAGTTTTCATGGCTTATCTACCTTCTATAGGAATTTTATAAGAGGCTTTAGCCATATTTGTGCTCCTATGATTGATACCATAAAGGGAGGAGAAAAGTGTAGGTTTAGTTGGACAGAAGAGGCAAATAACTCCTTTAAAACACTGTAGAGAAAAGTTGCAAAGCAACCGGTCCTTGCCCTACCTGATTTCAACAAGATCTTCCAAGTGGAGTGTGATGCTAGTCACATGGCTATTGGGGCAGTGCTCAGTCAAGAGGGAAGACCTGTTACTTTCTTCAGTGACAAGTTGAATGAGGCAAAGAGAAGATATTCATTCTATGACCTAGAGATGTATAATCTAGTACAATCCTTGAAAAAGTGGAGACACTACTTGCTGCCAAAATAATTCATAGTTTTCACAGACAATTAGGCCCTTAGCTTTGTAAATAGTAAATAAAAGTTGAATCACCGACACATGAAGTTGGTAGAGACCCTACAAGCCTTCACTTTCATTCTTAAGCATAAGAGAGGGGTCAAGAATAAGGTGGTAGATTCTTTGAGTAGAAAAGTCCTAACTGCAAATCAGATCGAGTTGGAGAGTGTTGGAATAGACTCCTTGAAAGCCATGTATGAGGGTGATGAAGACTTTGGAGAGGCATATAAGGTATTTTCTTCGTTTGATGAATGATTTCAAGTTGAGTACTTTGAATTTTTGATTCAAAATGGATTGTTGTTTAAGGATGCACAACTATGCATACCCAAATGCTCTATGAGACTAAATATAATTAAGGAGAAACATTGTGGAGCAATGGAAGGCCATTTTGGTCTTGACAAGACACTAGATTTGGTGAAGAGACACTACTTTTGGCCCAAACTACAGATAGATGTTAGGAGATTTGTCGAGACATATGTGATCTGCCAAAAGGCAAAGGGAAAGTCCACAAATGCAGGCCTATACCATCCTTCACCCATCCCTTCAAGACCATGGGAAAGCATAAGTATGGATTTTGTTTTAGGATTGCCTAGGACAAGGAAAGGATATGATAGCATTTTTGTAGTGGTGGATAGGTTTAGTAAAATGGCACATTTCTTGCCATGCAAAACCACTTGTGATGCTTCTTATGTTGTAGACTTGTTCATTATTTGGATACATGGTTTACCTTTGACTATAGTCTCTGATAGGGATGTGAAATTTATTGGTCACTTTTGGAGGACCATTTGGAAGAATCTTGGTACCAATTTATCCTTCTCCTCAGCCTACCATCCCCAAATAGATGGCCAAACTGAAGTTGTAAACAAGTCACTAGGAAATTTGCAAAGATGTTTGACTAGACATCATGGAGAAAGATGGGATAGTATATTGTCTCAGGTAGAATTCTCCTTTAATGATACAGTGAATAGGAGTACCGGTAAGTCACCCTTCTAGATTGTATATGGCATCCACCCAAGGGGTGTGATGGAATTGAGAGAGCTACCTAGAGGAGAAGCCATTAGTGCAAATGGGGAAATCTTTGCTACCACCATAAAGGAAATCAATGACTAGGTTAAAACTCATCTTCAACAATCTGTAGAAAGATATAAAGCTCATGCTGACAAAAAGAAGATAGATGTTTAGATTGATGTGGGAGACTTGGTGTGGGTTCACTTGAAGAAGTAAAGACTTCCAAAAGGTAGATATACAAATCTTATACAAAGAAAGATTGGACCGTACCAAATCTTGAAGAAATGTGGCCCAAATGCCTATGAACTTCAACTCCCACCTGATCTTGGTTTGTCACCTATCTTTATTGTATGTGACTTAACTTTCTATACATGTAGTGTTGATGCAGGAGAAGACACAATTTAGGTTATTGCAGATGATGACATTCCCAAACATGAACCACCAAAGTTGCATAAGCTTCTAGACACTAAGGTTGCAAAGAAAACAAGAAGAAAAGTCTACATAGAATAATTTGTGGCTTGGAAAGGACAACCTGATTCTGAAGTAGTCTGGATGATAGAATAGTAGATCAAAGACCATGGTGCAGACCTGCAGACTCTCATCTTAAGTGGACTTGAGATTTCTTCTTTCGGGAAGTATGGTGTAGGAGCACCCCTTCAAGATGATAAGTTAGACTCAAGGGAGGAAGGATAAGGTATAAAACATGTCTTTAGAATGTTTTGTATATGTTTCGATCATTCATTGTGTGCTTGTAATAAAGAATCCCATCTTGTGAGCCAAACTCCTATTTTGGCATTTCTATAAGCCAATTAGGACTTTTGGACAATAGGGGATCAAATGTGTGTAGGAAATAGTTATCCTAGTGGTTTTAGTTCTTCCAGGATGTTTGAGGAGGGATTAGACTTGATCCAAGGCATTAGGAGGTGGAAGATGACATTTTGACAACTTTTGCAAAAGTTGTCAAAAGTTGTCATGAGCAAAAATTTTTGCACTTTTTGCATTTTTCTTTGTTTGAACTCCTCCAACAGCTCTAACCTTTTTTTTTTGGTTGAGGGAAGTTGTGGAGTGGTTTATACACCTTGTGGATCCAATTCCCAAAGAGATACTATATAGAGGAAAGTTTTGGTGACAACAAACTAATAAAATTTTGATTTTTTCCTGAAATTCTGAAGTTTTGTTACGAGGTACGGTACTGTATGGATTAGGATCAATCCCCAATGATTTGAATTTTTTGGAGAGGAGGGTTACCTTTTTTTTGGCATTCATTTGAAGTTCTAGTTGTGTGTTTTGCTCCTAATATTCAAATTTTATTATAGGTGCACAGAAAACCAGGGTTTACCTTGGGTTTTTCCTCCTCCATATCCATAGCTTGCAATTTCTCAATCTAAGACCCATGGAATTTGGTGAAAGGCAAGTATGGTTAGTGTATTATAGGATTCCAAAAGTGTTTTGTAGGAGGAGCAAGTACGAGGTGTGTTTCAACTGACACTAGGCAGACACCTCTATGTGGCTACCTAGACCTTGAAAATCAAAGTTACCCTTGTATGCAAATGGTGATGATTCCAGGCATGTAACCCTAGAATGTATTATTGATTATGGTTCTCCATATTCTCACATGGTTGTGATTGTACAGTTTTTTCATCTAGATATAGGTGCTTCACAAATGGAGGCCTAAATAGCCCTTTATGATAGTCAACATCCTACTGCTTCATACCATTGTTCGTCAGAAACTGACCCTTCCTTTTGTTGAATTGTGCAACCTCCAAAAGGGTACTTGAATCCATAATTTTTTTCTAGGGTATTCAAGAAAGTTTGAACTTAAGGTCCCTTTACCCGCTAAAAAGGGCTACAAGCAAATAGGCCTAATTATGAAGGTACTATGGGGAATAAGATTGAATCCTCAAAACTAGTGTTGGATCTGGTTAAAGTGAGTCATGTTTGACCCAAAACAAGTGTGCTAATGGTCCATAACCCTTAGAGGTCTTAAAGTGTATGTTGGAGCCATTTACCCAAGTTGAGTATGTATGAGTCTTAAAGATGGTGAGAAGATTGAAATAATATTGTAGAGCCCTGTCATGATAGGATCCCATTGTTGTCTTGAGGGTTCAGTGTCATACATTTTGAGGTGTTTGGCAGTGTCATCAAAAGCTCAGAATTGGAAACCAAGATTATGGAGCCTTGCTCACAAAAATTTGGAACCCTTACAAAATGAGAAGACTCTTCAATAAGAAGGAAAGGGAGGACAAAATCAAATCTAATCCTCTTATAATAGCAGCTACCCTATCCTTTAGCAATAACTTCCCACATACTTGGCCTATAGAAAATCCAATCTCTTTGACTGAAACATAAATTCTGAAATCACATGGTAACTACCCTAAAAATATTTGTTGTGGGTTACACTTGACTACAAATTTATATTCCTCAGATCGAGAGCTTTCCAATGATATATAACACTTATATATTGAGCAAAAAATAATCCTTCAGGTGCATCAATCCCTCTGCAGGTGAGTCGTTTAAGTTTCTACATATTCACCATAGTCAAAAATCATATTTAAATCTTTAGATTTTTCCATGCTAGCATTTGTCATGCATCTCCACCATGTGGCATCATCTGGTTCATTCTGGGGCCTTTCTCCTACCACCTCAGTACTATCTGGGTCCACTGTCGGAATGAAACCCTTTGTTTCTTCCTTAGCTCTTGGTTTCTTTATTTCCTTTGAACTACTCTTCTTCTCTACCAGGCTCCACCACTTAGTTGCCAAGTCATGGCTATTAGCCATCAAGAAACTTTTCATTGTGACTTTGTGACAACTGTAGATCTACCTCAGATCACCGTTGATCAGCCTTGACATGCCTAACCTTTACCTCGCCTAAGTGGCTCCCTCTTTCACTTTCTCTTCTAGCGAGCTTGGCATGTGGCATCTCCTGATTGGTTTTGGGGTCCCAGTTCTACTGCCTCAGTACAACCTAGACTCATGGTATAAATGAAACCATGACTGTCTGATCAACTTTGATCTACTCTCTTAGCGGGCCCCATCACTCGGTCACCAAGTCATGGTAAATAAACATCACATGTCTTTCAATCGCACTATAGCAACCACCATCTAGTCAACTCAACCAACCATTGGATCTTACTCAACCTGCATGATCCTTAGTCCCTCTAAGTGGCTACATCTTATGCCACATTATCTCCATGTGTCTGCCACTTGTCTGCCACCTCATCATGACTTGGACTCACTGCCAAAGTGGAGCTCTTCTTTGTCGTAGGGTCATGAGGGATATGCCAACTACCAGTTTCTCATTGCGACCTAGCGACCACCATTGGATCTCTTCAGATCTGCTTGCTTTTGAGGTCTCAAGTCTTTTGGGTGTTAGCCTTTTATGCTAGCAAGCTGGAGACTAGTTTTTAGTCACGAGGTCACAAATTTGTCTTTATCGCTCAACCCTTTTGTTGGGCCCGTCACATCACTTTAGGCCGGACCCTCCACTAGACCTGGGCCCACCTTGTCGCCTAGTCATGACAGCTACTCTAATGAGCATCTTCCCATCGTGACCCAATGACCACAGTTAGATCTGTCGTGATCATTGTTGGATCAACCTTGACTTGCTCGCTAGTTATTTTACCTTTCTGCTGCAAAATTTGGTTGGCTCAGGATGCCTGTGTGTGTGTGGAGTCCATCGGGTCACTGAGCTAGATCCTTGTCAAAAGCCCTTAAGCTTTGACACTATGAATGTGTGTGGCTTTACATTTAAATGCTAAAATGCTCCTCCCCACCACCAATCTGGGATAAATGGTTTATGCCTAGCCCTTTGCTTGAAAACCCTCTGGGTCCTTTCCCCTATCATGCAAGTCCTCCCATTTTCCTTTGCCTGAAGGTTTCTAATCCCCTTCAAGAACTAGGCAGGGGCACTGGCAATACATAAGGCAATTGCAATGACTTGGATTTTTCATGTGAGGGGAGGATGCAAACTAGGTTTTCTTTTGTCCTTCCTTGAAATGAATCTTTATTGACCTAACCCATTAGGTAGTCCTTTGATAGAAGATGCAAAAATTAGAAATGGGCCTCCCAAATTCATTAAAAATTTATATGTCCCAAAATATTATTCATAAAAATGGATCATATATTTGATGAGGATTGATGAGGAAAGAGACAAGTTGGTAGATCGGATAATAGAGCAACAAATGAGGGTAAAGAAGATATTTGTTAAGCAGGCGAGACCACAGAAATTCATACTAGGTGATTAGGTTTTACTTTGGGATAGAAGAAGGGAATGAAAAGGAGCACATACAAAGTTCAAATCGCTATGGAAATGACCATTCATGATTTAGGAGGTAAAAGGTCCTAACTCTTTTAGAATTGCATATCAAGATGGTACTGTTCTTCCCCTGACCTCTAATGGTGAGGATTTGAAATTATACCAATTATAAATGAGAGTCCCACGTGGTTTTCTATATATTTTTTTGGCTTGATTAGTTTGTAGTGCCTTTTCTGTTGTTTGTGTTTGTTTTTGGTCTTTAAATAAAGTCTGCTTGAGAAACCAGAGATCTTGGAGTTCATATCTAGTTCCTTTATAGTACAAGTCCCCAGTCAGAGTTGATGTTAGCCCCCCTGCAATTTTCCATTTTTAATGATAAAGCTCGCAAGTTGCCTTATGGTGTCTGCCCTATGGTGTCTTTATTTATTTTGGGTCTTTTTGTACTCCTTCATATTGAACTTAAGTCATTGAACTCTTAAAAACAGTTCAAAAGGTTCAAGGTTCAAGGAACATTTTATAAAAAAGGTTATGAGTGGTCTTTGTCTCCACTAAAGAAAGCGCGTTATTGTTGCATGTTTTGAACTTTGAACTCGTGAACCATTTATCTTTTCTATTCAATGGTTCAAAAGGTTCAAAATGTCTTTGTGAGTCGTAGCTATGTGATGTTGCTTAACGAGTTGATGTCAATATGTGTTAAGTCAGTTTTGAACTTTGAACCCATGAACCATTTGGCTTTTCACTTCAATGGTTAAAAGTTCTTGTTTGATAATCATAATTATTGCTCATTCCTAGTATTGTTTTGTGCCACTAGTTCATTATTGTATTTGTTGGTTGAACTTGAACCATTGAACTCTTCATGAGATGGTTCAAGGTTCATAAGTTTCACTTGAAAATTGATTCTAAGGCTTTTGTTAATACTGAAAGTGGCACGGCAAGGAGGAATATTCCCGGTACCTAACAGTTTAAAATTTTAAACATGAAAAGAAATCATGAGAGCATCAGCTATTTGTGCAAAAGTGATGGATAATTAAGAAGGTGTTAGATTTTTAGTCATTTCACTATTAATTCACACGCATAAGTGAATCATTATGAAGCATGTGTTTTTTTCTTGATATTTTCTCATCTGTTCAAAAGAGTATATGAATTCATCTCCATAATTTGTAAGTGTTGCAGCTGCTATAATTGAGCAAATTGGAGGCGCTGAAGGTATATTCAGGTCTGATTTATAGTGAAGGTTTCTAGTTTCATGGTGGTAATGAGTAAGTTCAAATGATTCCCCTATGTTGTATTTCTTTAGTTCTGAAGATTTATCAGTGTAGGAAGAAAATATTTAGTTTGTTAGAATAAAAATCTGCCTTGTTTTAGAATTGCTTTGTTATAAATATAGATCGGCAGTATGAGGCCGATATTGCCAAAGCTTGGCCGGACCTCATGTCTAGTGAGCATGTTACTAGAGCTAGAAGATACTTCCTTGGCTCACGCTGATTTAGGGGATTTCATAGAAAGAACCAAGAACCCTCAAACTGGTTCGATGATGGAGAAAATAGTGAAAAGTAGTCTTGTTGAAGCCGTGACATTTCTTCTTGTTGTACCATGTCTAGATTTTGTGATTTCTTGCATGAATAGGAATGATGCAAAGAATAGATGTATAAGAACCAGTGATGGTGAGCCACTAGTTAGTATCAACAAAAAAATAGTAATGACCGTGATGGGAATTCCACACAAGGAATTATATGAGGATTGGATTACTGGAATCTCATACGCCTACTTCTTAAAATAAAGGGGTATGCACAAGAGTGTAATTGCTAGGAATTGGCTCCTAAAATTTCAAAAGGGAGGGTCATGGTTGCCAAAGCCTCTGACTAGAGAGCACTTCGTCATAGAAGTGCAAGACATTGTGATACTTCTGAATAGGCTGAAGGGTAATTCACACTCCTTTTACTAGGAAGATTGGATGTATTTTTACATTCAGGTGATGTTATCTGGTGATAGATACCTTGATTGGGCCTAGGTGATTTCTGAGAGACTTCATGAAGGCTTGAGTAACTTTTTAGGAATGTGTAGTTTTTATATGTCCTCTTACCTTTTCTACATATTAGCTTGTACAAGAAATTGGCCTAGTTTGCTAAATGAATCATGGGTGGATGGCATGAAGATATATGATTATTATCCTTTGTTACAATAGCAAAAACATGTAGAATGAATTGATAGATGGAATGGTGCCTTCGCAAGAAAACTTGCTTTTGAGCTCTAGGGTCATGTGAACAAGAGGATATCAGATGAAGCAATGGAATTTATAAGTATATATGGTAGCTTCTTTATTCAATTTTCTAGGTTCACCTAACTTTAGGTATGCGGTTTCAAGGGTCAACCATTCAAGCTACCTAGGTATGCCTTTGACAACTATGTGCTTATAGAGGTGAGTAGGCAACTAGCTTATATTGATAAAAGGTTGGGAGCAAAAGGTGAATCCAGAGTTGTCTTCCTTGTTGAATTTGGATACTACAGCTACAAATCCATATCTGATGCTCTAAATTTGGAATTGGAATTTAAAAAGATGAACCTATTCCCTTAGGTTGCAAGACAAAGGTTTGATAGAAGATGTTATTCCATTGAAAATTTAAATGTGGAAAAACACTTTTGTCATGAACCTCAGTTGGAGGATTATTGGGAGAATTGCAGTGATGAATATGAAGTAATAAGAAGATTGTGGTCAAGGTCTAGTTTGCAGCAAATAGTTACCATGAATCTTTCTATCTATATATCTAGAGTGTAGGACGATATAGGGGAAGATATTCTGGATCTTGTGTTTGACACGAAGGTTCAAGGAAGGCCAATCCCAAATTTTGATTGGAATAAAAAGGAAGATGACAGTATTCAAGCAAGAACTTTTAATGTTATAAGAAGAATAGAGAGATGGTTGAGGGATCAAAAGTTTAAGAAGGGATCCCTCGTATCCTCACATGAACTAAGAGTTGATTCACACATTGTGACTCAATCTTCCATTTCCACCACTAATGAAATTGTTAATGTTACAGGTGGTTCAAGGCCTATTGCTGAAAAATTCCAACCTAGGAGATCAAAGAGGTCACCATCAGGTTCTACAACCACCCCAGTAACTTGGTCTAGGTGCAAGAAATAGAGTAAAGAGCCCATATTGAGTCAAATTTTAGTGGACCTAGATCCTAGTGAAGAGGTAGAAGTAGTAATCAATCAACATGATTTAGGTGAGCTTGCGATGCAAGGAATGGACATAAGAAAAGAAACAGAGAGTGAATTGGATCCCATGAACACCCTAGTTATTGTCAATTCACTAGATACTCAAGAAACTCCTCCACGCTAGGAACCTACAAACACACCATGATGGTTGGAAGTTGTCATTGGGAAGAAACAAAGTGTAGTTCGAATTACAATCCCTATAGAAGACATGGTCAGCAAATGTCTTGGAAAGGTCTCCAAGCCAAAAAGACTCAAGACGTAGATAATACTTGAGGTGGATGAAGCAATAGGTCACTGGATGCTGAGATAGCCAAACCTATTCAAGATGGAGATGCAAAACAAGCTATTAAGGAGGAATCTACAATTGAAAAAATAGATCTAGGAGTTGCTTCACATGTTGTCAATGTTAAACATTTAGAGTCTTCCACAAAGAGAATAATTTCTAAAACATGCAAGGACAAGAAGGATAAAAAGGAGTTGAAGAAAATTACCACTCAGATGGCTGAGTACATCAATGCCATTCACCATCCAAATCCCAGACCTTTATCATAGGTACTAGTGTCTTTTGATCCCAAATCTCTGGCCAATCAAAGCATGTTGGACCAGGTTCAAAGAAAGAGGATGGTCATTGAGATGTTTAATAACTAGTTAGATCTTATAATACAACAAGGATTAGACTATATCATCGATCTAGTAAAGGATTATAAGGATGCTGAGACCATGAGAAAGGAGCTAGAGTTAGAGGTATTGGCCTAGGAGAAGGAAAGAATCAAATGGGTGGCAGTTCTAGCACAAATGAATGATATACAAAAATATGGAGTGATGAAGTTCCTAGCTAAAAAACCAGTGGAAAACTTGGATGATAATGTACTATATGTATTAAGGAAAAATGTGGAGTGGCATAATTCAATTATAAAGAAGGGCCATGAAGAATCCACTAAATGTTGAAGGGATTGACATATTTTATTGGTACAATGCAAAAAGATCTGATGCATAGCCCTCCTTGTAACCTACCAAACACCTCAAAATGTATGATACTGACCCCTCAAGACAAAAATAAGATCCTATCAAGGCGGGGCTCTATAGCATTAGTTCAATCTTCTCATCATCTTTAAGACTCATACCTACTCAACTTGGTTAAATGGCTCCAACATACACTTTGAGACTTGCAAGGGTTATGGACCATCAACACACTTTTTTTGGATCAAATATGACTAACCTAGACCAGATCCAACACTGGTTTTGAGGATTCAACCCTATTCTCCATAGCACCTTCACAATTAGGCCTATTTGCTTATAGCCCTTTTTAACGGGTAAAGGGACCTTAAGTTAAAACTTTCCCAAACACCTTGGAAAAAAAATTATAGATTCAAGTATCCTTTTAGAGGTTGCAAAATTCTCAAAAAGGAAGGGTTGAGGTCTGATAAACAAAGGTCTAAACCGGTAGGATTTTGACTATCCTAAAGGGCTAATTAGGCCTCCATTTTTGAAGCACCTATATCTAGATGAATAAACTATACAATCAAAACCCCTTGAGAATGTGGGGAACCATAAACCATAATGGATTCTAGGGTTACACACCTGGAATCATCGCCATTTTCATACAAGGGTAACTTTGTTGTTCAATGTCTAGGTAGCCACATAGAGATGTCTACCTAGGGTCGGTTCAAACACACCTCTTCCTTTCTCTTCCTGCAAAACACTTTTTTAATCCTAGAATGCAATGACCATACTTTCTTTTCACCAAATCCCATGAATCTCAGACTGATAAATTGCAAGTTATGACCATGGAGGAGGAAAAACCCAAGGTAAACCCTGGTTTTCCGGGCACCTATAGTAAAATTTGAATATCAAGAGAAAATCACACAACTAGAAATTCAAACCAAAACCAAAAAAAAGATAACCCTCCCCTACAACCAATTTACATCATTTTGTATTGATCCCAATCCGTACAAGACCTTACCCCATGCCAAAACTCCAGAATTGCAGGAAAAACTTAGAATTTTATTAGTTTGTTGTCACCAAAACTTTCCTCTGTACAGTCTCCCCTTTGGGAATTGGATCCACAAGGTGTATAAAACCACTCCACAACTTTTCTCAATCGAAAAGAAGAGGTTAGAGCCATTGGAGGAGTTCAAACATACAAAAATACAAAAAGTGCATAAAAGTTGCTCATGACAACTTTCGACAACTTTTGCAAAAGTTGTCAAAATGTCATCTTTTGCCCCCTATGCCTTGGGTCATGTCTAACCCCTCCTAAAACATCCTAGGAGAACTTAAAACACTAGGATAACTATGTCCTACACACATTTGATCCCCTATTGTCCAAAAGTCCTAATTAGCTTATAGAAATGCCAAAATAGGAGTTTGGCTCACAAGATGGGGTTCTTTATTACAAACACACAATGCATGATTGAAAGTCATACAAAACATTCTAAAGACATGTTTGATGCCTTATCCTCCCTCCTCTGAATCTGACTTATCATCTTGAAGGGGTGCTCCTACAACATACTCCCTAGAAGAAGATATCTCAAGTGCACTTGAGATGAGAGTCTGTAGGTTTGCACCATGGTCTTTGATCTATTGTTCTATCATCCAGACTGCTTTAGAATTAGGTTGCTCTTTCCAGGCCACCAAATACTCCATGTAGACTTTTCTCCTTGTTCCTTTGCAACCTTAGTGTCTAGAACCTTATGCAACTTTGGTGGTTCATGTTTGGGAATGTCATCATTTGTACTAACCTGAATTGTGTCTTCCCCTGCACCAACACTACATTTATAAAAGAGTTAAGTCACATATATTAAAGGTAGGTGACAAACCAAGATCAGGTGGGAGTTGAAGTTCATAGGCATTTGGGGCACATTTCTTCAAGATTTGGCAGGGTCCAATCTTTCTTTGCATAAGCTTTGTATATCTGCCTTTTGGAAGTCTTTCCTTCTTCAAGTGAACCCATACCAAGTCTCCCACATCAAACTAAACATTTCTCTTCTTTTTGTCAGCATGAGCTTTATATCTTTCTATAGATTATTGAAGATGAGTTTTAACTTAGTCATGGATTTCCTTTATGGTGGTAGCAAAGGTTTCCTCATCTACACTAATGGCTTCTCCTTGAGGTAGCTTTCTCAACTCCATCACACCCCTTGGGTGGATGCCATATACAATCTAGAAGGGTGACTTACCGGTACTCTTATTCACTATATCATTATAGGAGAATTCTACCCAAGACAATATGCTATCTCATCTTTCTCCATGTTGTATAGTCAAAGACCTTAGTAGATTTCCTAGTGACCTGTTTACAATTTTAGTTTGGCCATCTGTTTGGGGATGGTAGGCTGAGGAGAAGGATAAATTGGTACCAAGCTTCCTCCAAAGGGTCCTCTAGAAGTGACCAATAAATTTCACATCCCTATCAGAGACTATAGTCAAAGGAAAACCATGTATCTGGACAATCTCCTTGAAGAACAGGTCTGCAACATAAGAAGCATCACAAGTGGTTTTGCATGGCAAGAAATGTGCCATTTTACTAAAGCTATCCACCACTACAAAAACACTATCATATCCTTTCCTTGTCCTAGGCAATCCTAAAACAAAATCCATACTTATGCTTTCCCATGGTCTTGAATTGATGGGTAAAGGCTGGTATAGGCCTGCATTTGTGGACTTTCCATTTGCTTTTTGGTAGATCACACGTCTCCACAAATCTCCTGACATTTGTCTGTAGTTTGGGCCAAAAGTAGTGTGGCTTTACCAAATCTAGTGTCCTGTCAAGACCAAAATGCCTTGCCATTACCCCACAATGTTTCTCCTTAATTATATTCAATCTCATAGAATGTTTTAGTACGCATAGTTGTGCACCCTTAAACAAAAATCCATTTTGAATAAAAATTTAGAATACTCAATGTCAAACCGGTCATCAAATGAAGCACATACCTTATAGGCCTCTCTAAAGTCTTCATCACCCTCATACATGGCTCTCAAGGAATCTATTCCAACACTCTCCAACTGAATCTGACTTGTAGTTAGGACTCTTCTACTCAAAGCATCCACCACCTTATTCATGACCCCTTTCTTGTGCTTAATAATGAAAGTGAAAGCTTGTAGGGTTTCCACCCACTTCATATGCCGATGATTCAACTTTTCTTGACTATTTATAAAGCTAAGGGTCTGATTGTCTACGAAAACTATGAATTATTTTGGTAGAAAGTAGTGTCTCCACTTTTTCAAGGATTGTAGTAGAGCATAAATCTCTAGGTCATAGGATGAATATCTTCTCTTTGCCTCATTTAACTTCTCACCAAAGAAGGCAATAGGCCTTTCCTCTTGACTTAGCACTGCCCCAATAGCAATGTGACTAGCATCACACTCCACTTGGAAGATTTTGTTGAAATCAGGTAGGGAAAGGACTGGCTACTTCGCAACTTTTCTCTTCAATGTTTCAAAGGAGTTATCTACCTCTTCTGTCCAACTAAACCTACACTTTTGTCCTCCCTTTATGGTATCAAGCATAGGAGCACAAATATGGCTAAAGCTTCTTATAAATTTCCTATATAAGGTAGCTAAGCCATGAAAACTTCTAACATCATTCATTGTTCTAGGTGTTGGGACTCATTAAATTTGAGTATTTTGAGAAGCCCATTTCAAAATTTTGCTTTGCATTTTCAGAATGGCACCTAAAGTCATTCAGGTGGCCTAGTTAGAAAGAGGGTAAAATGGAGCCAGTTGATTTTTAAGTGGTAAAGCCTTGGAATGTTGTCTTACACCTTTCATTTGGCCTATGAAGTGTTTTTCAACTTTCAATTTTCAGTTTGGATCATTTTATCAGGTACCCATTTCAAGGGGTGAGCTGAAAGTGCATCATAGGTACAAAAGCAGATTTTATCAAATGACCTACTTTGAGCACATATAACTTCTGACTAGTTGATCGTCATATTGAAATTCAAGGTGAATTGAATTCTATGCATATAAGTGCTTCCATGAAAAGTTTCAAGTCTTTATGAATTTATTTGCTCAGTTTGGTAAGCTCAATCCATTTGCAGTTTATTGTTTGCACAAGTCCTTGTTTCATCAGCTAGTTAGAGCCTCACTTTGCACATCTATAAAATTTGCCCCAGTGAGTGTAATATTAGAATGTTTATTCTAGGCTATTTCTAGTATAAATGATAAGCTATGTTTCCATTTTCAAGCTCCTGCCAATCCGTTTGATCAGTTTTCAAAAGGGTTTCTTGAGCCATCTTATTCAATTTTCTGCACTTTCATTGCTACATCAGTTAAAGTGGCTATTTTCATGAGCGCACTATTTGTACCTAGCCATAATTTTTGTCGAATTGATCATTCTAAGGTCTTTGTACTTCAAGGTATCTATGCCTCATATTTGGGGGTCTATGGAGATCGTTTGATATTTTTAAGAAAGGCATTTTGAGGTCCTTGCACATTGATTTTATCAGGTTCATAGTGCTGACAAAGCCATTTGGTCATCTTTGACCATTAATATTTCTTCACTTGGGATTCATCTTGATAAATAAATTGGCAAAGTTAATGTTTGTATATCAAAGTACACGCCTGTCAGTTTGCGAAGTCCAGAGAGATGTTTTGACTAGTTTGAAAATTATGTCTTTGGGATTAAATGTGAAAATCTGGTGAAAGCACCTGAAAGTTGCAAAACTCAGTCTAATGATCAAAAAATGGAGCTAATCAATTCCAAAGGCATGTTCAATATTTCTGAGGTGTTTTCAACGGTCAGTTGTGTTAGTCTCAAATTCTGATTTCCCTCTTATCCCTAGTAAGAAAATCAATAACTCTGTCTGCATATGAAGAGATCAAAGAAAAAAGAACCTTAGAGTAACATATAACAAGGTTTTGGGAACCTTCTAGACATTGAACTTATCCAAAGTTCAGGCGGGTATACCTTCTATGAATACTTTCACACTTTTAAATGAGATCCATAGTAAACTAGTGTCAAAAACTAGTGGATTGCATCACCTCAACATAAACAAAAATATTTGGATAAAAACTTATATACTTCTTCAGCATTGATCTTCAAGGAAATTAAAAAGAATCACACAACAAGTACCAGTGCCTTATCCAGGCCACTAAGTCACCTAAATTAAGCAATAATTTTCAACAACTGAACATTATGATACGCTTCACTATCTCAGCTTTCATGAACCTCATACATGCCTAACATATACATAGATTCTTTCCCATTTAACTAAAATAATTCATTAGATTCATGGCAACAGACAATAGATTTGCTAACAAAAATATTCCTTGCACATTTAATCCCTCTCCTAAATAGGAAAGCTAGAAATAGTGTCTATAAGATCACCTTACAATCCATGCTCATTCAAACAATCCTATAATGTCCAAATGAAACCAGCAAACTACATAATGCACACTAGAAGATAAAGAAATCTTAGGCCTGAAACTTTGGTTTATATATTTATATTCATTCTTGAAAATATTACATCATCTAGAGTCATCTCCATGAAACTAGAAAAAGAAACCTAAATATATTTTGCCAGAGTTTCTTTACAAAATTTTTGTGATCCCCCTCAAATGAGAATAATAGAGACTAAGAAGAAGAGGGAAAAGATTAGGTCTGCAACCAAAATTGCCAGATGCCTTCTTCCCTAACTGAAAAGTATTATGTTCTTCTTTCCATGGAAACTTCTCTCAGAATGTTAGAGATTTGTTGAAACAAACTTCATGATTGGATTCCTTGTCTTGAGGGCTTTCCAATGGTATACAATACTTGTCATTTTGGGCAAACATTAGCCTCTAAGAGAATTAATCACTCATGTGCCTCTGTCATCTAAATTTTTTGACTTCTCTATATAGTCTACACTATACAATTTAACTTTGATTTTTCCCTCTTTTTTGGCCTGATTTTTCATCTGACGCCCTGCCATGTGGCAGCCTATGATTCACTCATAGGGTCTACTAGTCACCACCTATCTGTCGGGTCTACTGTGTGTCCAGCACCTCAGTAGTCTGGTCTTAGTCTTTCGATGGAATGTATTCTTCGGCGAGTGGTCTATAGGTCTCATCAAATAGGCACTTTCATCGAAACCTTTGGGCCCACCGTGGACCACCACTTGAGTGCCATGTCATTGCTCCATCATCGCCACCTAGACCTACCATTGGACTCCACCATCGGACCCACCACCTGTCTTTTCCCACTTCGCGATGGCTAACGAACTTGTATCTTTGGGTCACAAAGTCATGTCGGCCATTGGATTTCCTGAACCTACTCACTCGTTAACTCTTCATGATCCACCTGATTTTTTTTCCATTTCGCAAAGTTCAACACGTGAGCATTTCCCCTTTGCGAAGTCACGACAACCTTTCGATCTCTTGCAACTTGCTTGCTAGTTAATTTGCTCCTTCTCTGCAAAATTCACCTGCCTTCAAATTCATGCCTGTGTGGGGTCCACTTGTCGCCACTTGTCAACCTCCTTGGTCACCTTGTAAAGTGCACCCATGTGTGTGGGGTCCACTTGGGAACCCATCCAGCACCATCCATCAAAAGCCTCTTGAGGCTTTGATATATTACTTGGGTAAAGCCTTGATTATAAACATCAAAAATTTCGCTCCCACCACCAATGTGGGATATATGCATTTTCCTGAGAATGCATTTCTGAGCTTACCCCTTGAGTTTTAATACCGGCCTTTCTATCATTTGCATTGCTTGAAAGTTTTTACATTTTACATGCCACGTTTTCGCTTGGAGTCACCACGGTGAAGGAGGGGGATTACTGTAAAACCTGCAAATTTCATCAAGAATTTCATGTGCTTTCCTTATCCATACCATGTAGCACTTGCGTACACCCACCATTTGCATTTGATGCATGTCACGCAAAGGAAAGGAGGAGAGGACTCTATGAACTGTAATTGATTTGATTTCCTGAAAGCTGCTACCACGTGGGAGGAGGATTTGCTATGTTTTGAAGATTTTCTACAACCTTTTCAATGTGACTTCCACTTTATCAATATCCATGGCTTTTCCATTTTCAGATTTTTATTTCCAGCCTCATCTATTGCAACATCATCATTTTTAAATATAGAATTGTTTGTTCTAAACTTGTCCCTTCATCCATGTAGGGAGGAGGGAGGCACTATTGTTTGCATTTTGCCTAGAGGCTACTGCTATACACCTACAAATCACATTAGCTGGAGTTTACAACATCATTTGCCATGATGTGGGAGGGTTGGGCTTTAAGCCTGCTGCTTCAATTAGCTAAAAGTTTCTTGCATCTACCCAAATACCACATCTACAACCACACTACACATTTGCAAGGAATTCTATGGATTTAATCTTTGTATAATTTTGTATGCATATATTAGGAGATTGTAATGAAAGGTTGCAATGCCAACCAAGGCAACATTATATTGCATTGATCATAGAATACATGGAATTGGTGTAAAAGTTGTTCCAATAGATAGATGCTTGGAACCATATGTGATTCCCATAGTGCCACTATCTTCTAAATTAATCCTTTTCTTAATTAGTAAAGGCAGAATAGCAAACACTTCCTTTCCATAATCTTGAAAGAAGGTACATGATCACAGTTGCAATGTATTATTCAAGTTTGAAACTTCAATGTCCATAAAATTATGTGGATCTTGTGGATGCTGCTACCATCGAAATATAGCATCTACCTTGGCATCTGTATTGCTTGCAATTGGACCTCAGAATGTAGGAGTGAAATCCACATTGAAATATTCTAAAATTATTTTATTGAACAAAGTCACCAATAAAATCAACGCACGAGCATGAGCTAGGTCGGGCCCCAAAGTGGGTCTGGCTAAAAAAAATTTGTTTTCATGCAACTGACCTCTGAAAAACCTTAGGAACCTTAAACTTACCTTTGGAATTGATCGACACCATTTTCAGATCATCAAACTGAGTTTTACAACTTTCAGGCACTTACGCCACATTTTTCACATTTAATCGCGAAAGCGTAATTTTCAGACCAGTCAAAACATCTTTCTGGACCTTGCCATCAGATAGGCATGTACTCTGATATACAAGCATGAACTCTACTAAACAGTTTTTCCAGACAAGTCCCAAGCGAAGAGATATTAATTTTAAAAAATGACCAACTGGCTTTGTCGACACTGCAGACCTAATGAAGTCAATGTTCAGGCAACTCATGATGCCTTTCTTAAAAATATCAAACGTTCTCCGACAACTCTCAAATCTGAGACAAATGTACCTTGAAGTATATATCAAATCTTAGAACACTCAGTTTGACCAAAAGACTGACTAGATGTGAATGGTGCGTTCATGAAAATAGCAACTTTAACTGATACGACAATGAAAGTACAGATCCCTGAAATAGATGGCTCAAGAAACCCTCTTGAAAACTGATCAAATGGATTGGCAGGAGCTTGAAACTAGAAAATTAGCTTGTCATTTATACCAACAATATCCTGAGACAAAAATTCTAACATGACACTCACTAAGGCAACTTTTACACTTATGCAAAACAGGGCTCCGACTAGCAGCTGAAAGAGGGACTTGTCAAACCACACCAATTGCAAATGGATTTCGCTTTGAAAACTGAGCAAATGGATTCATAAGGAATTGAAATTTTCCAAGATAACTCACATTTATGTATAGAATCCAATCCATTTTTAATTTCATCATGACAATCATCAGGGAAAAAGATATAAGCACTCAAAGTAGGCTACTCAATAAAATCTGCATTTGTGCCTAAAATGCACTTTCAGCTCACCCCTCGAAATGGGTACCTAGTAAACTTATCCAAACTAAATTCTGAAAGTTTCACATCACTACATAGGCCAAATGAAAGGTGTAGGACACAATTCTGAAGCCTTACCCTTTGAAAATCAACCGGCTCCATTTTACCCTCTCTCTGACTAGGCCATTCAAACTGACTCATTCGGAAAAGTAGAGCAAAATTTTGAAATGGCCCTCTAAAATTGACTCAATTTTAATGATTCCCAATAGTGGCTCTGACTGGGAATGGTTGATTGCAAGATCAATACAAGAATCCAGATATCTATGGTTAAGCAGACCACCCAAAAATGGATCATTCTTTTCTCTTCTAAAAAGCAGGGCTTCCTTAGTCTACCCAAACAGCAGGGCACTTTATTGAAAACCACACAACTAAAAGCAAAATGACTATACAAGGTATACAACATACTTATAAAATGGCTCCCAGCTATTAGGCCTAATATGGAAAGCTAATGAACTGAGAGGGGAGGGGTGAATCAGTTTTTCAAATCCTTTCTTCAACAATAACTTTACTATTATGCATAAACCAAAAAATGTTGTAACATAACATAAAGCTAAAACAAATAAATAACAATCATACATGATTCACTCCATAACACATATATTTTGGTTACGTAAAAACTCTTGGTTAGAGAGAAAAACTGTGATGGGGATGACACCCACAACTTCACTACTACAATAATAAAGGTTGCTTGGTTAGAGCTACATGTTTAGCTATTTCTGATAGCTTACCCTGTTAGGAGTATCAAGATCATTAGATCTACCTTACTAAAGGATTTTACAGCACTTATTCTAAATGCTGCACCTGGTTAAAGGGTTTACAATTTATAGACTTTGTTAGAGTCTTTTACCCTATTAAAGGTTTCTCTTACAACTCAAAATATTACAATAAAATCTTTACAAATATCTGCAACTTCACATCTAAAATGTTATAGCAGATTCTATGTGCTCAAAATGAGATTACCTTGCTTACAGCATACCTTGGTAATCCATAAAGTAACTCGGTAAACCCTTCTATTTACTCTGTTCCTTGACTGTTCTCTGAAATCCTTCTCAGTGACCTCTGTGTCTCTAACAGTCGCAATACTCAGTGCTTCCTTATCTATCACACATGTCTTGCTTCATATATCTCTCTATTTGATCCTTAATTCATGCTATATAAATAGATCACTTATGTTGGTGATCTGGTTCATTGCTTCGATCTTACAAACATGATTTATCGAATGAATAACCATACAAAATATTTCATTGGATAGATGACCTCCAGATCATACAAAATCTTTAAGTGCAATTTCCAATGTGATAATGGTTCTTTGTTCCTCAATCTTGTAACACATTTCCCATGTGTGTCTAGGTTCAATGAATCTGGTATCATGTTTCACTCGGTGTGTGTTAACTCGGTATATCATTTTTATGGCTCAGTAGACATAGAGTGTTACTCGGTAGACAACTCAGTGTATACTAGGCTCAGTGACTACTTTCTTCTATAACCGATTGCTCTATGCTTATTGACTGAATATTTCGGTAGTAGTAACCAACTAGAGTATATAGAATAACTTTGGATATAAAACTAATGGCAACTTAGTAAGTAGTAACAATCTCCCCTTTTGACATTAGTTGAGATGTTTGACAAAACTTCTTTCAAAGTCATAACTCAAAAATCTATATACTTACAAAATTTGACTAATCAGACAGTATATACATTTGTCAATAAAATAGTATATTCAGATATACTCCTCTTATCAATATACTATACAAAACTTTGATTATGCATGCATTGTGATCGATATTCTATATTAACTGCTTGGTTGTCACTGCTCGGTTCACTACTCAATTCACTGCCAAAGTTAACTGTGCATTTGGATACTTTGTGTTGCTCAGTATAATCCCCCTGTATACTACACTCCCCCTTTGATACTTTGATACTATACTCCCCTTTTTGACAAACATCAAAACTTAGTTACCATTCGGTGGAAGCAACTGGTCAAAAATGGATTTGTACTTTATCCTTGAATCAGTAAGAGTGATAGAGAGGGCATCCTTGACACTATCCATGAGTGAATTAATCCATCTAAGGTGCTTCCCTCTAGTTGAGTGGATAGGGAAGTGGCCTTGTTGATCTGCTCTTGGACGGAGGACAAGTGTGGAATGAATAAGGTTTGAAGAGTCATTATATCCATCCTAATCTTGTGCTCTTCATTCCTAAGTTCCAATTGTTGAGCCATGAGCTTTTTTAACTTTGTATAGAAATGGTGAATAGAATGGGGCTCAGTGGTCAACTTATTTGAGAGATTAGTGATCACTTTCTCAATGACTTCTATTTTATTTTTGATATCTCTAATGAATAAAGAGAATGTACAAAGTTTCTGAAATAAATAAAGAATGTTCTTGAGTTGAGGGGACAACTCAATAGTAAATTTGACAAGTTTTACTTCGCCAATAGCAATAGCTTTCTGTACCTCTTCAATCATTTTTGCAGTGAGCTCTTTGTCCCTCAATTTGCTCAAATATTCAGATGCGTCTACTCCAAATGTCTCTATTTTGGTTAGGAGTTCATCCAGTTGAATATGGATGGCTGCATCTTTTGTCACTGTAGCTTCAAGTAGCATATCTGTTAATAGTGCTTTCACCTTCTGAAGTACTTTGTTTTTCTTTTGAATAGCCATTTGTTTCTCCTATTCTACTTTGGCTTTGCATAGCTCACCGAATTGAATGAGTGCATGCCCTTTTAATTTGGATATGTCTACATTTGGCAACACTATTGGTTTTGACAAATCTAATTTGAAACTATGCTTTTTCATTTATTTTTCTTTAGTTTTCACCAGTTGAACTAATACAATGGCTTGGGATGCTTGTTGACCCTCGATAGGTTGCTTGGTAGAGGCAACACTTTTGTCAATTTCTTGAACCTCTGATGTAGCCTTCGGTGAATCCTTGCTTGGGGTCTCAATTGTAACATTTTTCAATGCTAGAAGGAACTTGAGAAGTTTGTTCCCTAGTGGCCTGAGAAGTAGCTTCTCCTTCTATAGACTTGTGACCCTTTGTTCCTTGTTTAGTATCCTGAGGGGGCTCAGTTGAAATAGGCTGAGTGACCAAAGGATAGGGCTAAACTTGTTCCAAAACTGACTCACTGGATACCAGTTTGGCATATGCATTCCCTTCTATCATTTCCTGTTCTTGTGCCTCAGTGTCCATGATATCCTCATCAATTTGTATAGTGTCAGCAAGGTCTTGCTTAGTGATATCAGGATCTTGCTCGGTGACATCAACTATTTCAACTTCAATTTGCTCACCAGCATTCTTGATTCAAAATATTTCTTGCCATTTTTCCTTGGTCGCATTCTCTACATCTAGATAAAGTCCATTCATCAATTTCAAGGCTCTTTGCTTGACTAGGAAGTTTGTGTGGTAGTTTTTTAGATGTTCATTGATCTCATCTACTGACATGTCTAGAAAGAGATGTACCAGACTTCTTTCTCTCATATGTTTCTCTAAGTCCATAGCATACTTCCACTTGTTATCAATATTCAAATACAACTCTTTTGGAAGAGAATTCGATACTTCTAATGGGACCAATCAGAATTTTAGAAGTGTGTAGATGATAGCTTCTTCAATTTGTCTCTTTTTTGCATCAAATCTGGAGTCATATTTTACATATTTGAATGCTCCAAATCCACCATATTGCTTCAGATTAGCACAAAAATTATCAACACTATGTACATCTTCCTTTTTACTCTTGACAATCTGAAATTTACTTTTGTCTTCAGATTTGGTGTCACTGGACTCTTTACTCAAAATGAGTCTCCGAGTAGATTTCTTATAAGTTTTTGTTACCTTTGGTGTGACAACATTCTTTGGTTTCTTACTCGATGACGTTGCAGATGATCTTGTGTTTGGGTGCTTTACTGAAGGAGTCGGTGATACCTTTGATG
Source organism: Cryptomeria japonica (assembly GCF_030272615.1). Lineage (NCBI taxonomy): Eukaryota > Viridiplantae > Streptophyta > Pinopsida > Cupressales > Cupressaceae > Cryptomeria > Cryptomeria japonica. The sequence goes on along the minus strand of NC_081414.1, from coordinate 111,373,648 downwards.
TATCCTATTTCTTCCTTTTCAAAACTTTCCCTTTAGGCAACTCAGTGCTCAATGTAATAGCTACCTCTTGGTCTTCAAATTCCTCCTCAGTGATGACTAGAGTGCTCTTGATAGGTGTGGAGGAATAACCTTCTCCAAATTTCTCCATTAATGCCTTGATCATTTTTGTTGATTTCCTTGTAGCCTTGGGTACTACAATACTCATCTTAACTTTCTCTTTAACTTCTTCATATGTACCATATCTCAGCTCAGTAGCATGCCTTGGTAATGTAAGAAAAGCATCTATCTGTTGTTGTGTGATGTCAAAATCAATCTCATAACCCATAGGTGGTAAAGAATGATTTCTCGGTTCTACAACATTAACATAGCAGTAGTTGATGTCTACTTCAAAGCATGTCATCCTTGTATTTCTCTACTAACTGGGGTGGAATTCTATACCTGTTATGCATCTTTTCTTGAAACTTGCTAAAGTAATCATCCATAATATCATTAAAGTTATCACCTAGCCGTTTGATGAAGTCATTGATTTGATGGGTGATTGGTCGGTGTAGCTCCCAAACTACATTACCGACTGATGGAAAGAATTTCTCAAAATAGAAAAACATGTATACCAAAAGTGATCCAAACTTTAGTGTGTTAGCTGAGTTGTTCTTCTTCAGCTTCCTTATGGTGTTTACATTCTCAAATAGGTTTTTCAACAATACTTCACATAGATAAATTTTCATTCCTTTCTTCATAATTTTATATGCTAAATTGATTGCTGCACAGGGTACATTGTTTTCCCTTGCCGATTGAAAGAAACAATAACCTATTACTCTAATGGTAAAATTCAACTCTGCATCTATCACATGTTCAATTTCAGTCCTTTGTAATCAGATTCAACTCTAGTTAAAGTGATCAATTCCTTTTGTGATATCATTTTCTAAGCTCAGGCATGATAAAAAATAGGGTAACCGATGATCAAGTGGATGATTTCCTTGGTGATTTTGAATGGTTGCTCCTCTAACCACATGAAGTCATCATGAATTCTGCTCAGAAAAAAACTTGACCCACTGGGGTTTGAAGACTTGCGGGTAGGTTAGGGCTTTAGTCAATCCCTTGATTTTAATGTGTTCATACGTGCTATCCAATTTCCCATCAGTACACAATTCATCATATGTGTCCTTGATCTCAACATGAGCTACTTCCTCAACACGACACTTAGTGAAGAATCTAACATCCTCAACTAGTAAAACCCTATTTGGAATGAGTGAAAATGTAGTTTTATCATCTGGTTCAAATGTCTCTTTGGGAGTTAGAGAGTATTTCAGTGAGGGCTTTTCAATGTTCTCAACAACAACGAGCTTCTGGATCTTAGGTGCCATTGCAGATTTCGGATAATCACTTAACAAAAGAACCTTAGGGTCTAAAAACTTTTAAATATTAGACGCTTTCCACTTAACAAATGTAAAAAAGATATTCGCAATTGATATGATCGGTAAACTAGCTTGACAATGTGTTGTGATTGATGTAAATACCTTGAATTTTTCTTCAGAGGAGATTCGATCACCTTTGAATAGCTTTTCTCTTCTCTCTGAAAACTTGGTAAGTGTGAAATGATCACGCAAAAGCTTCAAGTACATAATTTTACCTTATTGGGCTTCATGCAATTAGGTCAAAAACATTAAATGCACTCGGTACCACTTCCTTATGCTTTTACCGAGTAGCCAGACTTCCTGTATTTACCGACTAGACAGGCTTCCTATATTTACCAACTTGACTAGTGCTCCAAAAGACTAGATAAAATTTCAAATTTCCTAATGCATCTTTAGTTATGCAGATTTTGAATTAAGTACATGATAAAATAAGAACTGTTAAGATTTAACCTTTGAGAGAATGCAGTCCCTTCATACCTTTACCGATTAATTTGGAATAGGTGCACCTAACTCGATAGATAAGGTGCTTTCTTCATTTGACACGATGTCCTTCTTTTTCCAAATCATCTGTAATTTGCCTTTTATTTCCTTAGTGTCTCCTCTAGGTTGATCTCTGCAATCTCTAGCCAAGTGTCCAACTTTGTGACAATGAAAACATGCCATACCAGGATTTCTCCATGATCTTCGGTTGTTCATTCCAAACCTTATAAAGCAGTTGGCACTTATATGTCCATATCTTCCACAACATTCACACCATATCCTTGTATTGTAATCCCATGGTCCTACAGAATACTATTGGTTAGGATCTATGTGTGTTCGATAGCTTCCAGTATTTTCTCAATGTGCAGACCACATATAGTTCTTTTGCTTAAACCAAAACTTCTCGGTACTATGTCCATATCTATTGCATTTTCTACAAAACTCTTTGAATTTTGCCTTCTGATAATTGCTAGTAGACTTTGTCCTACATTGGTTAGATGTGTGACCATATTTATTGCAATTGTGACAATAACCATTAGACCTTGTGACATTCGGTTGCTTACCTTTTCTAATTTGGCACATGTTGGCAGTATGTCCTTGTTTTCCACAGTAGTTGCAAATAGGCTTCTTTCCTTTGATGTTCTTCTTGTTTCCACCTTGCTTTGATGATTCTCCTCTCTTGGTAGTGTGGATTCCCTTCTCAGTATAGTCTTTTCCTTTGTAACCGAGTCCTGCAACTTTGTTGGGTCTTTTTGTATTCAGATGCTCATCCAACATCTTTGATGCTTCATAACTCTTCTTCAATGTTTCTTTGGATTTCTTCTTTGTTTCAAGTTCATCAGTCAATCTTGATAGTTCAAGTTTTAATGCTCGATTCTCATCATCTTTCAGATTTGCTTCATGATGTGCATAACCTAATTGATCTGACAGATTTTATTGAATCCCAGTCAACCTTGTGATTTCATCATTCTTTTCAAATACTAATGCTTCAAGCTGTTGTTTTTCTCTTTCTATATCTCTTACTTTATCCTCGGTTGTCCTCAATGCATCAAGATTTCCAGTCATTTGTGTGCTGAAATGTTCATGTCCTCTTTTCATTGCTTTTAACTGATTAGTTAGTGCTTTGTTCTTTTCTTTTAGTTCTCCAATCATCTCTTTAGTCTCTTCAAATATACTATTCTCAAATGATGTCTCAATTTGTTCCACTAACTCTTGAGAGTCCTATAAATCAAGAGATAATCTTCTTCTGACTTTCAGAGATTTTTGCATTTACCTTTGCATGTCTGCAATCACTTGATTAGCATGATCCAACTCTTCTTCCAGATACACAATTCTCTGAGATTGTTTATAGCCTTCCATTGATAAGATCTTTTTCTTTAGGCTATTAATCCCTTTTCCAAGATTGAAGCTTTGATACCAATTGTTAGACCCAATATGGAAAGCTAATCTACTGAGAGGGGAGGGGTGAATCAGTACTTCAAATCCTTTTTTCAACAATAACTTTATTGTTATGCATAAACCAAAAACTTCTGTAACATAACATAAAGCTAAAACAAATAAATAACAATCATACATGATTCACTCCATAACACATATATTTTAGTTATGCAGAAACTCTTGGTTAGAGAGAAAAACTACGACGGGGATGGCACCCACAACTTCACTAGTGCAATAATAAAGGTTGCTCGGTTAGAGCTACATGTTTAGCTATTTCTGATAGCTTACCCTATTAGGAGTATCAAGATCATTAGATCTACCTTGCTAAATGATTTTACAACACTTATTCTAAATGCTACACCTAGTTAAAGGCTTTACAATTTATAGACTTTGTTAGAGTCTTCTACCCTATTAAAGGTTTCTCTTACAACTCAAAATATTACAATAAAATCTTTACAAATATCTTCAACTTCACATCTGAAATGTTATAGCAGATTCTATGTGCTCAAAATAAGATTACCTTGCTTATAGCATACCTCAGTAATCCATAAAGTAACTCGGTAAACCCTTCTATTTACTCTGTTCCTTGACTATTCTTTGAAATCCTTCTTAGTGACCTCTGTGTCTCTAACAGTTGCAATACTCAGTGCTTCCTTATCTATCACACATGTCTTGCTTCATATATCTCTCCATTTGATCCTTAATTCATGTTGCATAAATAGATCTCTTATGTCGGTGATCTGGTTCATTGCTTCGAACTTACAAACATGATTTATCAAATGAATAACCATACAAAATATTTCATTGAATAGATCACCTCAAGATCATACAAAATCTTTAAGTGCAATTTCCAATGTGATAACAGTTCTTTGTTCCTCGATCTTGTAACATGTTTCACATGTGTGTCTAGGTTCAATGAATTTGGTAACACGTTTCACTCAGTGTGTGTTAACTCAGTATACCATTTTTACTACTCGGTAGATAGCTCGGTGTATACTAGGCTCTGTGACTACTTTCTTCTATAACCATCTGCTCTTTGCTTATCGACTGAATATTTCGGTAGTAGTAACCGAATAGAGTATATAGAATGACTTTGGATATAAAACTAATGGCAACTTAGTAAGTAGTAACACCAACCGCTAAATTCTAAACCAACTCTTTCCCTTATCAAAAATCTGATTCTCATGACTTAATAATGTAAACAAGCTAAAGCAAACACTGATCATCAGAGAAATGTTTCTATTATGACATACATCTTTCAGCATGCTTTTCCAATCAGCATTATATGCATACTCATCATGAACATAATTTTGAACCTTACTTTCATGATCAACTACTGAAACATATCCATTCTTTTCATCATCTACTAAGTGAAATAAATCAGCATCTTTAACATCCCACTCTTGAAAAAATGAACATACCTCTGGCTCAAGAATATAATCTAAAGTAAGATTTGCACATTCACTCATCTTCACATGAAAAACTTCAAGATGGGGTTCAAACACACTAGCAAGCAACCCATTAAAAAAATCTCCATCCTGACACATGTCACTATTGCATGGAATGGTATCAACATCATGGACTGGTTCATCATTTACAACATCTAGCTGATCAATTATTTCTTCATACAAAGGGTTAGAAACTAAATGAAGAATCCCCTTATGAACATTATGACAATGAAGTGGTTGGTCCACATCTATATCAACATTGAATAAAACATTAGAAAAATTGCTAAAGATACCATCCACCCTATCATCATAATCATCTTCATCAGACAAAGAAGAAATTGAAACTAGGCTGGAACTATCCTCAGCATTCCATGCTTCATAACCACAAAATTTCATCCTATGACCAGCATTTTGAGAATTAAAATAGTCATACTTATCTTGCCACAACTGATCCCTTTTACCAATAGAACACTCATCATCAACCAAATAATGAAAATGAATATCACTGCCATTTACTTCATCTGATGAATTTTCAGCATGTTCACTTAAATTTTCTATCATAAAACCATCTATTAGATCAGCATGTTGTTCACCAAATGTATAAGCATTCAGTTCATAGTCCTTTTCTGGAGAATCCACTTCACCATATTGCAGATCTTTATCAATAACACTAAGGCTCTCCAACATTTGAACTTTCTTATCCACAACTTCAAGAGCTTTCCTAAGTTTTGCAATCTTCTGGAATTACATTGCACTTTGTTGTTCCATGTGAGATTCCGTAAAACATTGTTCATCAATGCATGCCATATTTTCATTGCAATCATGTGTACCATTGAGATTTTATGAATTAACTCTATGCATAACTTTCAAATTAGAAAGTGATAACTCAATGATGAACAGATAGTACTAACTTGGTACTGAGAGGTGGGGATGAATTAGTACAGATAAAAATATAGTCCTAAATCAATTTGACAAAAGACACTTCAAATGACTAGCAAACAGTGACACCGGTTTGAAACAAAGTGCAATTGGTAAAGCTAAGAATGACTGAGACAAGAACTAACCAGTTACTCCCTTAGCTTTTCACTCAACTCAAGACTACACTACAATTTCACCCTTATGCATAAATAGGTAATCTATCATCAGATTATAATAACAACTACTTCAACATGTTTTATTGATAGGCATAAAACACAGAACCATCATATGCCTGACAGACAATAGGAAAGCATCACAAGACAAAAGCATCACACATGACACACATATTTTTCACGTGGAAACCCAACTGGGAAAAACCACAGTGGGGATGAATACCCACAAGCTATTTTTGAACTCTTTAGAAGTCTACTCTATTAGGAGCCTTGTCTAGTTAGAGACATTACAATAGGTTCTGCTAGGAACCAAACCTGTTAAAGATCACCTGATTAAGGGATGGCTACAATACCCGGTTAAGGTTTAAACCCTGTTAAAGTTTACCTTGTTAGAGGATTTCAAGAACTCAATAGCTAAAGGATTTTGAACTCAATAGCTTTGAATTACCCTGTTAAAGGATTTACAGCAAGTTGGTTAAGGCTACCCTGTTAAGGGATTTTCCAACTGTTGAGGTGGTTAGAGATCAACAGGTATTACAATGATCTGGTAATAGCACTCCATGCCAATGCAGATCTGCTTAAGCTCCTCTTCACCTTCTGCACTTACACTCTGCAGGTATCACTTCTCTTCTTTTGGTCTAGCAAGAATCATGTATCCTTTCTCTTGGACACACACACACAAATTTTGCCAACAACCTAAGAAAGAGACACAACATTGACCTTATAGGAAAATAGATAGGTCAGTAGCATAAACCATAAACCCTAAACCTGTTAGGTTAAAGAATTCAAACGGTTCAATCCTGACCATTGAGAACACTCCATTAATTGCAATAGTCTTGATCCAATTTCAAGACATTCTCCATTTTTCATTTTCATCGATTTCATGGCGGCTGATAACCCATCACACGTTATCACCATTTTACAGACTTCGCACATTCTTGAGGTAGATAGGAACAATCTCCTTCATGGAAGATCCTTCACGTGCACAAGGCTGATGTGGCAACATGATCTGTTCTTCATTACAATGCTAACTCATCACACAATGTCACTGGTTGAGCCACACAGGATTGAAGCACTTAAACTGGAAACCCTGAAGTTGAGACTACCAACTAGTAGTCATACAATGCTTCCATGTGCCGATTCCCATAACCATATGCCGGTTCACCTTGAACAAGCACACCGCTTCACTTTGGCACTAATGTTGATTCACAGTGTTCTACCAATTCTCTCATATGTCGGTTCTCACTTCTTCAGCATATTGACATCAATGAGAACATACAATATCATTATGTCCACATACCGGTTCATTTAATGCTGACAATCTCCCCCTTTGGTATTGATGGCAATAAACAAAGATATCTTCTCCACTTTACATCTTCTCCTCATTTTTTGCAGATATCTTCTCCACTTCACATCTTCTCCCCCTTTGATAGTAATGCCAAAGTGGAGGTACAAGCTTCCCTCTTGCATTATGCTGCTCCCCCTAAGGAGTAGCATCCTTCAACACATCAATCCAAAATAAATTTGACTATGCACTAGCTGACTGATGCAGAGCGTACGCTTTTAGTTTACCTCCTAAAGGGGCAACACCCCTAATTCACCTCTTAAGCAAATAAATGTAGTCTTTGGGAGGGGCTTGGTGAATATATCTGCTAACTGCTCCTTATTGGAAACATGTTCCAGTGCAATCTCTTTGTTCTAAACCTTTTCCCTTAAGAAATGATACTTAAGCTCAAAGTGCTTAGTTCTAGAATGTAAAACCAGATTCTTGGAGATGTTAATTGCTCTAGTATTGTCACAAAATATACTTACCGATTTAGATACAGGAACTTTGAAGCCATTTAATACATGTTTCATCTAGATTGTCTGAGTGCAGTTCATGAAAGCTGCAACATACTCTGCTTCTGCTATAGACTGAGAGATACAACTCTGCTTCTTACTCATCCATGAGACTAGTCTACCACCGAGGAAGAATGTACCACTAGTTGTGCTCTTTCGGTCATCTATATTACCAGCCCAATCAGCATCTGTGAACACTTTCAAGTTGAAATCCTTACTATATGGATACCACAATCCATAGTCAACAGTTCCCTTCAGATACCTAAGAATCCACTTGACTGCAACCAAGTGGGATTCTCTTGGGCTTTTCTAGAACCTTGCAGTAATGCCAACTGCATGTGCAATATCCGGTCTTCTATGCACTACATAATGCAATTTACCAATCATTGATCGGTATTCCTTCTCATCAACCAATGCTCAGTCATCCTCTTTGGATAGTTTACAACTGGTCACCATCAGTGTACCAACCAGTTTTCTATCTTCCATGCCAAAGGTCTTCAACACCTCTTTGACATACTTGGACTGAGTGATAAAGATTCCATCCTTCATCTACTGGATTTGTAGTCCAATGAAGAATTTAATCTCCCCTATGAGTGACATTTCAAACTCTTTCTTCATCTCATCTACAAACTCATGACTCATCTTGTCATCTCCACCAAAGATAATGTCATCAACAAACACCTCATAGATCAAGATCTGATCTCCTTCAGAATTCAAGTAGATATTGCTATCTTCACTTGTTCTCTCAAATCCAATCTTCACAAGATGGGAATGTAGACATTCATACCATGCCCTAGGTGCCTGCTTTAGTCCATATAAGGCTTTATGTAGCCTACATACCATGTCACTATCTTCAGATAGGGAAAACCCATCTGGTTGCTCAATATACACCTCCTCTTCAAGTACACCATTTAGGAATGTAGATTTTACATCCATTTGATATGCTTTGAAACTTTTAAAGGCTACATATGCAAGAAGCATACAAACCCCTTCCAATCTGGCTACAGGAGTAAAGGTTTCTCCATAGTCTTCTCCTTCTTCTTGAGCATATCCTTTGCATACCAATCTAGCTTTGTTTCTAATCATTGTGCCATCTTCATTTAGCTTATTTCTGAAGACCCATTTGGTACCAATGACATTTTTATGCTCCGGTCTAGGTACCAAAGATCATGTACCATTTTCTCTATCTGGTCAAGTTCCTCTTCCATTGCCTTGATCTAGTCTTCATCTTTATGTGCCTCTTTGAATATTTTAGGCTCAAATTCAGAGATCATACATGAGTTTTCTCTGACCTTTCTTCTTGTAAGGATTCCTGCATCCTTATCTCCTATGATCTACTTAGGATCATGATTCAACTTGACATACCAAGGAATGGTCTTGCTAGATTCCTCTTGCTTTTCTTGTTCATCCTCATCTCCATCAGTATCGACATCTACATTTGTTAGTGTAGGAACATTGTTACTGGTACTCGGTTGACTGTCAACTGGTTCCTAGAAGGTTGCAACCGGTTCATCTACCGCTTGCTCACTGCCGATTTCCTCATTTTTATCAGATGTTTCATCAACTCTTACATTGATGCTTTCCATAATTCTCCAAGTCCTATTGTTGAAAAACTTGATAGCTTTGCTCTTGGTGGAATATCCTAGGAATATTCCCTCATAACATTTCACATCAAATTTGCTCTGGTGTTCACTCCTCTTGATGTAACATTTACTACCAAACACTCTATAGTAGCTGACCACAGGTGTCTTACCAGTCCAATATTCATAAGGAGTTTTATCCTTACCTTTCTTGATGAGTACCCGGTTCATTGTGTAGACTGCAGTGCTCATCGCTTCTCTCCAAAAGGTGTGAGCTACCTTTCCTTGAATCAACATGGTTCTAGCTGCTTCAACCATAGTCCGGTTATTCCTCTCTACTAGGCCATTCTGCTGTGGAGTCCGGGGGGTGGACAATTGCCTCTTGATGCCATGTTCTTCATAATACTTGTTGAATTCACTGGAAATGAATTCCCCTCCTTGATCACTTCTCAGGTACTTGATCTTTTTACCACTTTCCTTCTCCACTAATGCTCTGAAAGCTTTGAACTTTACAAAGGCTTCAGACTTGTCTTTCAAGAATGTGACCCACATCATTCTTGAGCAGTCATTAGTGAGAATCATGAAGTACCTATCACCCTGCACACTTCTAGTTTTCATAGAACCACACAAATCAGTATGCACAAGGTCAAGCAAGTTGTCAGCAGTGAAAGATTTACCTTTAAAGGTTGAGGAAGACATTTTCCCCAATTGATAATCTCTGCACAAGGTATTATCCGGTTCGCTTAGCATTGGCAACCCTCTAACTGCCTTGATCTTACTAGCTTTCACAATGTTATAAAATTTTACATGGTAGAGTCTCCTATGCCACATCCATCTATCATCAAATTTAGCCATAAGACATGTACTTATATTTGCATTCATATGAAATAGGTTACCTTTGGTCTACATGTCGGTGGCCACCAATTCACCATTCTTTCCTTTGATTATGCAAACTCCATTCTTGAATTCCAAAGTGAGGCCATTGTCATTCAGCTGGGCAACACTCAGAAGGTTGTGTCTAAGACCATCAACCCAATACACATTGTCAGTACTACCCTTTCCATTCAGAGAGATGGACCCTATGCCTTTGACCATGCATGGTGCATCATTGCCAAAGTGAACCACACCACCATCATACTCCTCCAATGATAGAAACTTGCTCTGGTCACCAATAATATGGTGAGAACAGCCACTGTCAATGATCCACTCATTGGAATTATCAAACCAGGAGACAAGAGCCTTCTTGTCTGACACATCTTCCTTGATAGCAACAAACACAATATCTTCATTTTCTTCATCCTCTGATTCTTCATCTGTGACACCTTCATCAACTGCCACAAAATAATTTCTTCGGTTTCCTCCTTTGAATTTCTTGAACCTTTCTAGTTTGTCCTTGTTGTTGCCATTAGGATAGTTTACAACAATATGTCCCATCCAATTACAAGAGAATCTTTTCAAGAAAAGCTTACCTCTGTATTTGCTAGGTCCTTTTGGAATTTTCCTAGAAAGGAGAGCTTCAAATGCCATCAAAATCTCCTCATCATCCATTTCTCTGGCCTGTCTTGGTTCACCAATAGTGCTAGCTTCTCTTCCTTTTCTGGATGGTACTACAAAATCTTTAAAAGTTGATTCAGTCTTTTGAACACTGCCATTGAAACTATTGAGCTCATAGGCTATCAACTTTTCTATGATGGAGTCTAGGGATACCTTAGTCTTGTCTATTGATCTCAGCTCTTGAATAGCAGCAACCCTTATTGCATAGACCGGCAATAGGGATCTCAGGACTTTCCTTACCATAGTGGCATCTTTTATTTTACCACCTGCACTCTTGATATCTCCAACAATGATTTTGATTCTTATTCCATACTGTTGAATAGTATCACCTTCAACCATCCGCATATCTTAAAACTTCCCTCTAAGGCTTTCTTCCTTAGCTTGTTTTACATGCTCATCACTGCCATAGATATTTTCAAGAGTATCCCATACCTCTTTTGGATTTACCTTATCCTGAACATCAATAAACTCAATGCCAGATAAACTACTAATTAGGGCTTCCATGACTTGCCCATTCTCCTGCATTTCTCTCTTTTGGTCATCGGTAAGGGTATTGGTAGGAGCAACATAGGTAGTTTCAACATAGCTCCAATGTTGTGCACCCATGCTTCTGATGAATATCTTCATTCTGTCTTTCCATATACTAAAATTTTCTCTATTAAACTTTGGACCTTCCCTCTTCATCATTAGACTGGGATCTTTACTTCAAGCGGTTAAGCTTATAGCACAAAGGACCTGGAAGATGCTCTGATACCAATTGATAACTCAATGATGAACAAATAGTACTAACCCAATACTAAGAGGGGGGGGTGAATTAGTACAGACAAAAATATAGTCCTAAACTGGTTTGACAATAGACACTTCAAATGAATGGCAAACAGTGACATTGGTTTGAAATAGAGTGCAACCGGTAAAGCAAAGAATGACTGAGACAAGCATTAACCGGTTACTCACTTAGCTTTTCACTCAACTCAAGACTACACTACCATTTCACCCTTATGCATAAATAGGTAATCTATCATTAGATTATAATAACAACTAGTTCAACATGTTTTATTGACAGGCATAAAACACAGAACCATCATATGCTTGATAGACAATAAGAAAGCATCACAAGATAAAAGCATCACACATGACACACATATTTTTCACATGGAAACCCAATTGGGAAAAACCACAATGGGGATGAATACACACAAGCTATTTTTGAACTCTTTAGAAGTCTGCTCTGTTAGGAGCCTTGTCAGGTTAGAGACATTACAATAGGTTCTGCTAGGAACCGATCCTGGTAAAGATCACTAGGTTAAGGGGTGGCTACAATACTTAGTTAAGGGTTAAACCCTATTAAAGGTTACCTTGTTAGAGGATTTCAAGAACTCAATAGCTAAAGGATTTCGAACTCAATAGCTTTGAATTACCCTGTTAAAGGATTTATTGCAAGTCGGTTAAGGCTACCCTGTTAAGGGATTTTCCAACTGTTGAGGTGGTTGGAGATCAATAGGTATTACAATGATCTGGTAACAACACTCAATGCCAATGCAAATCCACTTAAGCTCCTCTTCACCTTCTGCACTTACACTCTATAGGTATCACTTCTCTTCTTTTGGTCTAGCAAGAATCATGTATCCCTTCTCTTGGATACACACACACAACTTTTGCCAACAACCTCAGAAAGAGACACAACATCGACCTTATAGGAAAACAGATAGGTCAGTAGCATAAACCCTAAACCCTAAACCTGTTAGGTTAAGGAATTCAAATGGTTCAATCCTGACCATTGAGAACACTCCATTAATTGCAATAGTCTCGATCCAATCTCAAGACATTCTCCATCATCCATTTTCACTGATTTCATAGCGGCTGATAACCCATCACATGTTATCACCATTTTATAGACTTTGCACATTCCCGAGGTAGATAAGAATAATCTCCTTCATGCAAGATCCTTCATGTGCACAAGGCTGACATGGCAACATGATCTGTTCTTCATTACAATGCTAACTCATCACACAATGTCACCGGTTGAGCCACATAGGCTTGAAGCACTTAAACTGGAAACCCTAAAGTTGATACTACCAATCCGTAGTCATACAATGCTTCCATGTGCTGGTTCCCATAACCATATGCTGGTTCACCTTGAACAAGCACACCGCTTCACTTTGGCACTAATGTCGGTTCATAGTGTTCTACCGGTTCTCTCATATGTTGGTTCTCACTTCTTTAGCATATTGACATCAATGACAACATACAATATCATTATGTCCACATACCGGTTCACATAATGCCAATAGAAAGATCATCAACATGATTAGAAGAAGTGAAATCTGAAAATACTTTTACTTCATCCTCAACACAAGTGACATTATTAATATCTAAGTGAGGATCAACCATTGTTTGCACCAAACAACTCTTATTTTCAAAGGGAATTAAATTATCATGGTTGCCAACATGTATGAACACCAAAACTCAAAACATTATTCCTCACTTCACACTTAGTTGCAGCATTACAAACACTATGACAACAAACACTGGTGGATACAAGTCTTTTAGGAATACCATGTCTTAAGTTTTTCTCTATGTCCATGGCTATCTCAAATGTCTGATGCAATGTCTTTGGCTCTTTATCCCTCAGCCTGTAACTCATCTTACTTCCAAAGGCATCCAACTAAATCACTAAAGACACTTCGTCATTTAGTTTATACCCTTGTGGGATCTCAGCCAATGCTTTGAAGAATCTGACATTGAAGGCCGACACTAACTCACCTTCCTCAATTCTGATCTCCATCAATTTCCTCAGTGCATCATTAATGTTTATTCTCTTAGCAAAGTCCTCAAGAAAAGATGCAACTATTTCTTCCCATGAGGTGGTATAAGCTTCCTGCAAAAATCAGAACCAAATCCTGGCATCCCCTTTCAAGCTCTCCACAAACAACTTCATGCAAACATCCTCATGACAGATCTCATAATCATTCATTAAATAAACAAAGGTTTGCACATGCACTCTTGTTGATTGTAACTAGTCCCCATTAAACAATGGTAAATGATTCCTAATGTCACTTGGAATCTGATTCGGGTAACCAGGTGTGCCATCAAAACAAAATGGCACATAACCTTTAATAGAGAAATTTCTATAGCAATCCATTACTAGTCGCAATCTCTATTACTCAAAATACTTCACCCATGCTTTAATTGAATTTTTTTTACAATAGGAAACATGTGAAGTATGAATTTCTTTTCCTTTTTATGGTGACTTTTTCACCTAATAAAGAACAAATAACTACCTCAACAATGAGGAATACCTAGAGTCAATTTGCTGCTTCTATTCACTTCACTTCTGACTGGAAATTTGAAGAGCTCCTCCAAATCTCAGGTTCATTCTTACAGAGTCGCCACCTCCCTGAAGAGGAAAAAATCTAACCACTGATCTACACTCTGAAACACTTTCAGATTTCTAGGTCTCACAACACACAACAGAGTCACATAATAATTTTCTTATTTTCAAAGAAACAAAATATCCAGGACACACTTTCAAATCTGAAAATGACTTTCAGATTTGTACACTTCTAAGACTCTTCCCCAAATGAATTTTGGCCAGACTCATGGGTTTCACTTAACAAATTTTTTACATCATTCTCCCTAGTAGAGTCACGACTTTTGTTAGTCTCAAATTCTGATTTCCCTCTTATCCCCTGTAAGAAAATGAATAACTTTGTCTGCATATGAAGAGATCAAGGAAAAAAGAACCTTAGAGTAACATATAACAAGGTTTTGAGAACCTTCTACACTTTAAACTTATACAAAGTTCAGGTGGGTATACCTTTTGTGAATACTTTCACACTTTTAAATGAGATCCACAGTAAACCAATGTCAAAAACCAGTGGATTTCATCACCTCAACATAAACTAAAATATTTGAAATAAAACTTATATACTTCTTTAGTATTGATCTTCAAGAAAATTAAAAAGAATCCCACAACAAGTACCGGTGCCTTATCCAAGCCATAGAGTCACCTAAACCAAGCAATAATTTTCAACAACTGAACATTATGATACACCTCATCATCTCAACTTTCATGAACCTCATACAAGCCTAACATATACATAGATTCTTTCCCATTTAACTAAAATAATTCATTAGATTCATGGCAACAGACAATAGATATGCTGATAGAAATATTCCTTGCACATTTAATCCCTCTCCTAAAGAGGAAAGCTAGAAATAGTGTCTATAAGATCACCTTACAATCCATGCTCATTCAAACAATCCTAGATTATCCAAATGAAACTAGCAAACTACAGAATGCACACTAGAAGACAAAGAAATTTTAGGCCTAAAACTTTCATTATATATTTATATTCATTCTTGAAAATATTACATCATCTAGAGTCATCTCCATGAAACCAAAAAAAGAAACCTAAATATATTTTGCCAGAGTTTCTTTACAAAATTCTTGTGATCCCCCTCAAATGAGAAGAATAGAGACTAAGAAGAAGAGGGAAAAGATTAGGTCTACAACTGTAATTTCCAGATGCCTTCTTCCCTAATTGAAAATATTCCATTCTCCTTTCCATGGAAACTACTCTCATAATGTAAGAGATTTGTTGAAACAAACTTCATGATTGGATTCCTTGTCTCAAGGGCTTTCTAACGATATACAATATTTCTCATTTCAAGCTAAAATTAGCCTCTAAACGATTTTATCACTCATGTGCCTCTGTCATCTAAATTTTTTGAGTTTTCTATATAGTTTGCTCTATACAATTTCACTTTGATTTTTCCCTCTTTTTTGGCCTGATTTTTCATCTGACGCCTTGCCACATGGTAGCCTGTGATTCACTCGCAGGGTCTACTAGTCGCCACCTATCTGTCGGGTCTACCACATGTCTACCACCTCAGCAATCTAGTCTCAATCTTTTGAAATTTCTTCTTATGTGAGCGGTCTATAGGTCTCATTGAACAGGCACTTTCATCGAAACCTTCGAGCCCATCGTGGACTACCACCTGAGCGCCATGTCACTACTCCATCATCACCACCCAAACCTACCACTAGACTACTGCCTAATGGGGACCCACCTACTAGACCACCATCGGACCCACCACTCATCTTTAACCATTTCATGATGGCTAATGAGCTTGCATCTTCGGGTCACGAAGTCACACTGGCCGTTGGATTTCTTGAACCTGCTCACTCGTTAACTCTTCATGATCTACCTGAGTTTTTTGCCATTTCACAGAGCTTAACGTGTGAGCATCTCCCCTTCGCGAAGTCACGACAACCATTGGATCTCCTGCAACTTGCTCGCTGGTTAATTTTCTCCTTCTCTGCAAAATTCTCTTGCCTCGGGATCCTTACCTACATGGGGTCCGCTTGTCGCCACTTGTTGGCCTCCTTGGTCACCTCAGGAAGCACGCCCACATGGATGGGGTCCACTTGAGCACCCATCCGACACCATCCGTCAAAAACCTTTTGAGGCTTTGACATATTACTTGGGTAATGCCTTGCTTATAAACATAAAAAATTTCACTCCCACCACCAATGTGGGATATATGCATTTTCCTGAGAATGCATTTCTGAGCTTAACCCTTGAGTTTTATTGGCGACCTTTCTATCATTTGCATTGCCTGGAAGTTTCTACATTTTACATGCCACATTTTCACTTGGAGTCACCACAGTGAAGGAGGGGGATTACTTTAAAACCTACAAATTGCATCAAGAATTTCATGTGCTTTCCTTATCCATACCACGCAGCACTTGCATACACCCACCATTTGCATTTGATGCATGTCACGCAAAGGAAAGGAGGAGAGGACTCTATGAACTACAATTGATTTGATTTCCTGAAAGCTCCTACCACGTGGGAGGAGGATTTTCTATGTTTTGAAGATTTTCTGCAACCTTTTCAATGTGACTTCCACTTTATCAATATCCACGGCTTCTCCATTTTCAGATTTTTATTTCCAGCCTCATCTACTGCAACATCGTCATTTTTAAATATGGAACTATTTGTTCTAAACTTGTCCCTTCATCCACGCAGGGAGGAGGGAGCACTGTTGTTTGCATTTTTCCTGGAGGTTGTTGCTATACACCTACAAATCGCATTAGCTGGAGTTTACAACATCATTTGCCATGACATGGGAGGGTTGGGCTTTAAGCCTATTGCTTGCATTAGCTAAAAGTTTCTTTCATCTGCCCAAATACCACGTCTACAACCACACCACACATTTGTAGGGAATTCTATGGATTTAATCTTTGTATAATTTGGTATGCAAATATCAAGAGATTGTAATGAAAGGTTGAAATGCCAACCAAGGCAACATTATATTGCATTGATCATAGAATACATGGAATTGGTGTAAAAGTTGTTCCAACAGATAGATGCTTGGAACCATATTTGATGCCCATAGTGCCATTATCTTCCAAATTAATCCTTTTCTTAATTAGTAAAGGCAGAATAGCAAACACTTCCATTCCATAATCTCGAAAGAAGGCACATGATCGTAACTGCAATGTATTATTCAAGTTTGAAACTTCAATATCCATAAAAATTATGTGGATCTTGTGGATGCTTCTGCCATCAGAATATAGCATCTGCCTTGGCATCTGTATTGCTTCCAATTAGACGTCACAATGTAGTAGTGAAATCCACATTTAAATATTCTGAAATTATTTTGTTAAACAAAGTCGCCAATAAAATCAATGCATGAGCATGAGCCAGGTTGGGCCCCAAAGTGGGTCCGGCTAAAAAAAAAATCATTTTCATGAAAATGACCTCTGAAAAACCTCAAGAACCTTAAACTTACCTCTGGAATCGATTGACACCATTTTCGGATCTTAAAACTGAGTTTTACAACTTTCAGGCACTTATGCCACATTTTCGCATTTAATCGCAAAGACGTAATTTTCAAACCAGTCAAAACATCTTTCTGGACCTCACCATTTGACAGGCATGTACTCTGATATACAAGCATGAACTCTACCAAATGGTTTTTCTAGACAAGTCCCAAGCGAAGAGATATTAATTTTAAAAAATGACCAACTGGCTTTGTCGACAATGCGGACTTGATGAAGTCAATGTTCAAGCAACTCATGATGCCATTCTTAAAAATATCAAACAATCTTTGGTAAGTCTCAAATCTGAGACAAAGTTACCTTGAAGTATATATCAAACCTTAGAACACTCACGTCAACCAAAAGACCGACTGGATGCGAATGGCACATTCATGAAAATAGCAACTTTAACTGATACAACAATGAAAGTACAAATCCCTGAAATAGATGGCTCAAGAAACCCTCTTAAAAACCAATCAAACAGATTGGCAGGAGCTTGAAACTGGAAAATTAGCTTGTTATTTATACCAACAATATCCCAGGACAAACATTCTAACATGACACTCATTGAGGCAACTTTTACATTTATGCAAAACAGGGCTCCGACTAGGAGCTGAAATAGGGACTTGTCAAACCACACCAACCGCAAACGGATTTGGCTTTGAAAATTGAGCAAATGGATTCATGAGGACTTGAAATTTTGCAACCTAACTCACATTTATGCCTAGAATCCAATCCATTTTTAATTTAATCATGAAAATCAACAGGGAAAAAGATATAAGCACTAAAATTAGGCTACTCAATAAAATCTACATTTGTGCCTAAAATGCACTTTCAGCTCACCCCTCGAAATGAGTACCTGGTAAACTTATCCAAACTAAATTCTAAAAGTTTCACATCACTCCATGGGCCAA
This sequence comes from Cryptomeria japonica, assembly GCF_030272615.1. Taxonomy (NCBI): domain Eukaryota; kingdom Viridiplantae; phylum Streptophyta; class Pinopsida; order Cupressales; family Cupressaceae; genus Cryptomeria; species Cryptomeria japonica. The sequence goes on along the minus strand of NC_081414.1, from coordinate 111,355,061 downwards.
ATGAAAGGTGTAAGACATAATTCCCAAGGCTTACCCTTTGAAAATCAACTGGCTCCATTTTACCCTCTCTCTGACTAGACCATTCAAACTGACTCATTTGGAAAAGCAGAGCAAAATATTGAAATGGGCCTCTAAACTTGACTCAATTTTAATGAGTCCCAATAAGTTGCACGAAAACGATTTTTTTTTTTAGTCAGACCCACTTTGGGGCCCGACCTGACTTGTTGCTTCATGCATCTTTTCAGGCAAAGTTTTGATTGTTATTTTAAATCATGTGTTTTATGATTTAAGAGATATAGAAGAAGCTAGAGAATGTTATAAGACAAATATGGACATTAATGGTACATTGAAGCAAATGCCTAGCTATTTGATAGTTGAAAGGGCATAAAACCAAAGTTTTTGAATTTTGGTAGCATTCTCCCAGGCAAATGGTTGGAAAATGTTAAAATGGCTCAAACCTTCAAAGTAAATGAATTGGCAGGTGTAAAGCTTGATTCCACAACCTTTGCTAAGTCCTCCCTTGCCAACCATCAAAAAAAATGAAAAGAGACATGGAAACTTCAGCAGAATGCATGTTTGCCAGGCTTGAATCCAATTCCATGACTTTTGTCAGCATCTCCTGCCATGAGTTAGAATTGGCTATTGAAAAGGTAGAGAAAGTCTAGCAAATGCAATAGGCATGTTAAGATGCCAAGACCTCTCTACTGCATGAATGAATGTCCTCCTGCAGGCAGCAATGGGAGAAGGCATTAGAAATTACTCAGGAAAAGGAAAATTGGAAGGTACAGACACATGGTGGTTAAAGGGGGCATTTAAAAGTCAAATCAAATACAATAGTAGGTGGAAAGTTGAAATTCCATTAAAATTCCAAACAAATGTATATTTGTAGACTAAGACTCAGAAACTTCCAGGCAAATGCAAATCCAAAATTGGCAGAGGAAAGTGGAAGTTATAAAATCATAAACTCCAGCAAATGAAATTGCAAGGTGTAAACTAGTTAGATCCTCTCCCTCCTGTGGCGTGCCATGAAGAAGAAAGACAAAGAAAACTATTACACCAAATTTCATTGGCAGCCATTAAAACTCTCAAGAAAACTCTCAGAAAATGTCCTAGACATAAGGCATTATCCCACATTGGTTGGGCAAGAGAAAATTTTTGTATTTAAAACTAAAGCTCCACCATAACATAGTGTCAAAGCTTTGAAGGCTTTTGACGTAAGGTGTCAGTTGGGTGCCTAGTGGACCCCAGATGCACGTGTGCAAATCCTGAGGCGAGGAGGCTAGCTGGTGACCAGATGGACCTTGAGGCGCACAGATTTTGCAGAGAATGGATGAGTTAACTAGTGAGTAGGTTAGAGGTGATCGGATGGTGGTCACCATTCTGCAAGGCAAAGGTGCTCATCAGTTAAGCATCCTGACCCAGCGACCGATGACGTGGCTGGTCCAAGTGGTGCTCCAGGTGGCAGGTCCCGGTGAGATGGCGGTGACCTAGCTGACAAGTGGCAGACAGGTGGTGAATAGTGGTGTCATGAGCAAATCACAAGCTACCATGTGGCAAGATGCAGGGCCAAAATTGATGAAAAATCAAAATTAATTGATATAGTTTCAACTATTATAAAAATTGGAAAATTTAAATGATGGCTTGCATTAAGAGATTATTTCGCCTAAGGGTTATTTTTTTCCCAAACATAAACATATTATATATCATCGGAAAGCTCTCAAGATGATAAATCTATTCATGCAATTTGTTTCAATAGATCTCGGATATTTTGAGAGAAATTTCCATGGGAAGAAAATGAAATATTTTTCAATTAGGGAAGAAGGGACACATGGCAATTTCTAATGCAATCTGGGCTATTTTCTGCCTCCTTCATATTCCCATTTCATCTCATTTGTAAGGGTTCTAGTTTTTTAGAGATTTTCTCCAAGGGAGAAATCTGAAATTGTAGGTTCCAGTGATGGCATATTTTTTTATTTTTGTAAATGATAATGTGTTCTTTTGGGTTTCTTGTTTTGTCTTTGCTGTAGGATTTGTTTCAGTTTGCAGGTTTACACATATGCAAGGTATGTGCGATTTTCCATGAAATTGTCTCCAGAAATGTATTCAGATTCATACAATTTCATATTGTTAAGGATAATTTGGATTTGTCTCTTTTAGCCTTCTCTAAGAGTGTAATGTTTGTCTTTTGGGTATTCTTCAAGGAAGAATTTAAATCTTGAAACCAAACATTAATGATGTTGAATGTGTATATTGGATATGTAAGCATGATTTTATGATATAGTAGAAAATTTTATTAATGTAAGGCATTGATACATGGATATTTAATGTTGAAAGAAACTTGCATCTGAGATTTATCTTCCAGCTTTATGCATGTCTTTGTGGCTTGGATAAGGCACTAGTCTTTTGTAACATTGAAGGATTGTCAGAACACCATTTTAAAATCAAATCAGAATATCTTTATTTTCTATTCTATGGTTTTGTTCCACCCATCTCATGATTCAAAACATTGTTGAGTTGTAAGTGTAGATATAGCCCATCTACAATACCCTCCTTGTTTTTTAACCTTTTGAGATCCATCTACTTTTGTTGATGTTGTTTTGTGTGTAATGGGTTTGAGTAAATGCATCAAAGGTATACCCACCTAGGTTTTGTAGAGCTTGAAGAGTAGAAAGATTCATATCCTTGTTATGTTAACCAAGCCCTCAAGTTTTCATAGATTGAAATTGGCTATTTCATAGATCAATTGTAGGTGTATTTGGGTTAACTAGTTTTGGTGAACAACACTAGGTGTAGGCCAAGACAATATGCCACTCACCTTTTCTTGATCCATTTTCAATTCACCATATGAGATTACAAACCCCAAGTAAATGATCTCTTCCTGTATAAAGAAACACTTGTCCAAGTTGATCATTAATTGTTCTTCATACAATCTTCTTAGGACTAGGTCTACATGTTTTAGATGCTCTCCCTTGGTTTGATTGAAAACTAGAATGTCATCTAGGTAGACTATAACAAATTTCCCTATGAAATCCCTCAAGACTTCATTCATTAACCTCATAAAGGTACTAGGTGCATTGGATAATCCAAAGGGCATGAACTTCCACTCATACAACACCTCATTTGTTTTAAATGCAGTCTTCCACTCATCTCCCAACTTAATCCTAATTTGATGACAACCACTCTTTAAGTCAACCTTTGTAAAATATCTAACACCCCCCAAACAATCTAATAAATCTTCAATCCTAGGCATTGGAAACCTATACCTAATAGTAATCTTTTTGATAGCTCTTGAGTTGGTGCAAAGCCTCCAAGTGCCTTCCTTTTTGAGTGCTAAGACTGTAGGGATTGCACATGGGCTCAAACTTTTGCCAATCAATCCGGATTCCAACAATTCTTCAACCTATTTTGCCATCTCAACATTTTGATCTGGTGTGAGCTGTTAGGAATCCCACAGATACTGAGAGGGGGCATGAATCAGTATCTGACCAATATATAGAATTTCTTAACTTAAAACATGTAGAACATAATATAATAGTGTACTAGTATGCAAGAAATAATGTAATAAACAAAATCAAGAACATCCACATGAAAAGCACACCATAACACAAGATTTTAACGAGGAAACCCGGTGTGGGAAAAACCTCGGTGGGATTTGTGACCCACAATATTCACTCACTGGCCAATACGAGAATATTACTTACAATAGGGGCCTAGACATGCAGGAAGGCCAACTGCCTAGAGTTCACTGCTCAATGGGAAGTCTCACTAACTTACAATGAAGATTATACAAATCCAATATCTTGTACTGCTTTACAATAGCATCTTCAATGCCAGATTCAGTACCGGTTCCTACTCTGTTCTTTACATATACCCCTTAACCTATATTTCGTATAATAGGTCTGCCTAATATTTTTCCTTCTTACATCTCCTATTTCAAATGTCTACAATGATCTCTTTTATATATAAGAGTCATTTTACAATTTGCCAAGTTAGCTTACAAAGTTTTTACAATAATATAACAAAAATCTTGTCGGCCTCTGTGCCGGTATACTTCCTTTCTTTCGTGCCGGTGCCGGTGTTGGTGTCCTGAGTGTCGGTGTAGAGTATGACCCGCTGATGCCGATATAATGCCTTTATCGATGCCATAGGATTGCAAGGTTGCCATCAATGACAAAACCTTCAATCACATACAATGTCTCATTGGAGTGTACATAAGCCAACAATGTCCCCCTTTCGCATTGATGGCAACACTCATGAGAAATTTCAAAAATAATCCAAAAAAAAATGTGAAGTCCAAAAAATGTTACCAAAAATGTGTGAGCTCCCCCTGAGCATATGATTCCTGTGATTTAAATTTTCTCATCCTACTACTCCCCCTTTGGCATCAATGACAAAGGTTGTCAAGATGCCAGTAGATTTTGTAGTTTCAACCTTGTAACTGGGTGATTACAATTTGAAAAAGATCTCCCAAAATCAAGTTTATACTATCCATAAACTTCTTGCTATCCTTTATTGTTGTCTCTATTCTCTTCACTGTACCGATGAGATGCTGCAAATGCTCTATCGATGTTTTCTTTCCCTATATTAGTGCCTCAGATATTTCCTTCTGTAGAGATGCTAGATGGTCCAATCTTGGACTTAGTTTTGATCTCAAATGTTTTGCCTTATTTATTATTCTTTCTTTCTCTCTTTCCAATTTAAGTAGTTCTTCCTCAAAATTTGTTATCTTCTCCTCAAAAGTTGATAGTGTATCAGGTGAGTTAACAAAATTATCTGCAAGTTTATTCATCTCATCATATACCTTGCTCATCTTCTTGTCTATATATACAGTCAAAAAGTTTGTTTTGCAGGTATCTTTGTACAGATTTTTGCACTCTTTCAATAAATTACATAGTTCCGGTAGAAGTGTGTCAAAATCTCTATTACACTTCTTTATTTGCTCATCAAATAATTTTTGTTTTTCAACTTCTACTTTATCCTTCAATGACTCTTCTTTTATTTTCTCAATGTTTTCTGAGATATATTTACATAGTGTATCAAGTTGTCCTAAAGAATCTTTATTGTCTATATTACAGTTGGGATCAATTACCTTCAAAATTGGTATGGTATCATCAATTGCCTTGTAAGCTTGTGAGCTGCAGTCAGTTATTTTCTTGATAGAATCTAATAGTACTTTAGTCACATTAGTTGATTTGTATCCTAATGATGAGCCAACAATCTGAGTACTGGTGGAAGTAACGAAGCTTGTATTGACCTCTGGTAGGTCTGTTTGTGTCTGCATTTCTTTAAGCAATGGTTTTTCTACTTCACTAGTTGCCGGTGGTACTGTTTCCTTATGTACCTATCCCTGTTATTGTTGTTCCTGTTCCAGAGCCTTTTGCTCTATTTGTTCCTTTGTTTGTTGCATTGCCTCAATCTGAGTCTAAGTCTCTACCTTTTCCTCTTTGTCTTCTGCTGGTTTCTCCTGTGTGTTATCAGTTTCCTCAGCTACCGGAGGCTCACTAGCCATTTCAGTCTTATCTATTATATCTTTGTCTACCACTATGTTGATCTTTTGAGTATCAACATCCATAGTATATAAAACTTCAGGATTAAGATTATCATCCTCTGCATCCATACTCTCAGCTACTAGTTGATCTTCTGTAGTTGTTATTTTTACTGGTGGAGTAATTAAAGGAGGTGGGGGTAAGTTGTCTCTAACCTTGATACTAGGTGGTCCACCAAATTTACCTTTACCCTTGTCTCTATCTTTCTGATAAAATTTTATGGGTTTGGGGTTTCTGTACTCTTCTTGTTTTTCTTTCTCAACTAGGAATATGTCCCATCCATTTTTTGTCTCCTCAGTCACCTCATTAATTCTTCCAACCATTAAAGCAATGTGTCGGTGTGCAGTAGAAAATAATGTTCAGTTGGCTTGAGCAATTAGTTCATCAATTTCTTTGGGTGAGTCTACCGGATAAATAGGAAGTAGCTTTTCAATCTTTATTTTCTTATCTAGTTCTATTACTGCTTGTCTTCTTGCTTCTAGTCTTTTAAATAGCTCATCTAGAATTTCATTGACTACTTCCATCAAGAATTTCTTATACATATCCATATGTAATATAACACTATTTTCAACTTTCTCTTTTTCATCAGTTGTTAGAGTGTCATATATTTTCTCTATATTTTTCAATTTACCTTCCTCTATGATTTCATTCAGCAGTATATCAAGAGGGGCCAAGTCTTTGTTTGTCCTCTTCTTCTTCTTGGGTGTCAGTTTCTTCTTTGGTGTCGCCTTTCTTACTAGAGATCTCATTGCTTCTTGCTTTTGTCTTGTCCTCTTGGGTGAGGGTGTGGTTGGTGGTGAGGGATCTCTTTTCCTTACAACTCTTTTGAAAGTTGTAGGCATGTCACTCCCTGAAGAAGTACCTACTGGTGATAGGCGAGTTTCAGGTTGTGGAGCTGCTAACTCATCCTCTGTTATATAGGTTTTCTTCAATACATCTTCTTTGATGGCTTTTGGTTGTCTGGAACCTTTCCTTACAACTGCCTCAACCTTTTTCACTCTTTTCTTTGATTGTATTTGGCTTTCAATGGTTTTTGCACTACCAAATACTTCTTCCTTAGGTTCTCTGGGGGCTTCCAGAAGTGCTTTAGCATATGTTTCAACTATGTGATCATCTATTTCATAGCCCATCTCAGTTACCCAAACTGTCCTAGTGATGACTACTTCCATCTAGATTTCATCTTTCTTGATTACATAGCATATTTCATCTTTGTATTTGTCAACAATCTTTTGTGATAACCTTATTCTTTTCTTCATTTTGGCTTTTAATTCTTGAAAGAAGTCATGAATATTGTTTTCCTTGTCTTCTCCCATGTTATTGAATAGTTCTGTTAATTGTTTGCCTACCAGTATATCATATCCAAGTTCTTTGTAACCTATATCGGAAACCTATTTTGTTATATGTAGCATCAGACATACTAATAGATTTCCAAACCTGAAAGTTCCTTTCTTGTCCTTCTTGATCTTTCCAAGGTTGTCAATTAATTCATCTTTTAACCACTCACATACATCAATTTTTGTATTATCTGTGACCCTATCATAAGCACTCTTAATGCATAAACTTGAAATTGAATTGAGTCTATTTGCATGAGTAGCTTTATACCCTAATATCATGCTGATAAATCTCACATTAATGTCTGTTACATCATTAACTCTTAGGGACCTCTTGTAGAATGTTGCAGCAGTTAGGTTTGTAACTAGGTCATTGGATACCTTCTTGGTTTTATCTGGTCTTTTTATCACTTCAACAATAGTAGGGTTTGCTACATATTCAATTGCAGAGATGGATGCCATGATTAAATACCTCTTACTGCCTTTAGGATGGATGATTGCTTGGAGTATTCTTGCTTCTTGCTTGAAATGCCTTAGCTTGGAATCTTCACGCTCTTTGTAAGTGTGAAATCTTGGTGAAATGAAATGGAGCCAAAACCTTGAATTTATAGTGTCTTTTCACCATCTACCACATTAATTGCATGCCAGTTAAGTTTTCACCTAACATTATTTGTCGGCAATAAGTAATTTTCAACTTCTTATCTCTAACCGAGGGAATAATAGCACGTGTCAATAGATTGCCAAACCCTCAAGGAAATTTTCTTCAATTAGATGAAGAACTTCTTGTCAGTGGAGCACTGCTCTATCCTTCCAGTGAAGCATCACTCTATTGTACCGATGAAGCATTGGTTTGTTCTACTGGTGGAGGAGTATTCCCAATATTTAGATCAGCTTTTCTAATCCATTGTTTAGAGAATTCTTGCTTAACCTCTTCAACTTTTTCTTTACCTTTCAAGCTAGAACTTTTGTTGTCTACCGATGTTCCTTTACTTCTACAGAATTTAGCAATATGCCCAATCTTGTTACATGCATAACAAGTTACATTATTTTTCTGAATAGCTTTTCCATAACCTATGTCAGTTTGTGTTCTACATTGATTAGATAAATGTCCAAATCTTCCACAAACATAACATCTCACATTCATTCTGCAATTTTTAGAATTGTGGCCTACTTTGTTGCATTTAGAAAATTGACCAGTGGGTGTGTTGATATTCTAATAATTTCTAGATCTACTTTCATTTGCTCTATGACCATACTTATTATAGTTAAAGTATTTTCCATTGAATTTATAAGCATTAGGTTGTCTTATCAGTTTGCTGTGATCCTCAGTATTTGCAGTACTAGAGCTTTCACCAACTTCAAAGCCAATTCCAAAAGTGTCACCTTTAGGTTTTTGATTCTTCAGCAAGATGCCAAGTTCCTTTGAGCTTTTCTTGAATTTTTCTTTATGTTGATTTGCAGTTTCTAGTTCTCTTTCTAAGACTTATTTTTGTCTCATCAGTTCATTTGAGTCATTCTGAGTATGCATCAGATCTATCTTCAACATGTCATTTTCATAGCTAAGTCTTGTGTTCTCATTTGTTGCATTACTTAGTCTTCTGGTCAATTCTTCTTCATTATTCTTCCTATCCTCAATCTCTTTACGAAATCTCATAGTCATATCCTGCATCTCATTCTTTGTTGTCATGATCTCTTGTTTCAACTCGCTTATCATATCATTAAGTGATTCCTTTTCATCATTCTCATTTTACAATTTTTCACAAAGTTCTCTTCTCTTATTTCTTGCAAGAGTAAAATTTTCTTGAAGTGCCTGAATGATATCCTGAGTTGCCCTTAAATAATCTTCTAGTTTGATATTTTTCAATTTTTTTGCATCATAGTTTGTAAGAGCTCCTTCCAATTGCTTCATCAGATTTTCCATCTTTAGCGGTGTCAAGATCTTCCTTAAGCTGTTAGGCTTCTAAAAATAGAGGACAAGGCTCTGATACCAATTGTTAGGAATCCCATAGATACTGAGAGGGGGGGCTGAATCAGTATCTCACCGGTATATAGAATTTCTTAACTTGAAACATGTAGAACATAATATAACAGTGTACCGGTATGCAAGAAATAATGTAATAAACAAAATCAAGAACATCCACATGAAAAGAACACCATAACACAAGATTTTAATGAGGAAACCCGGTGTGGGAAAAACCTTGGTGGGATTTGTGACCCACAATATTCACTCACTAGCCAATAAGAGAATATTACTTACAATAGGGGCCTGCACATGCAAGAAGGCCAACTGCCTAGAGCTCACTGCTCAATGGGAAGTCTCACTGACTTACAATGAGAATTATACAAATCTAATATCTTGTACTGCTTTACAATAGCATCTTCAATGCCAGATTTAGTACTGGTTCCTTCTCTATTCTTTACACATACCCTTTAACCTATATTTCGCATAATAGGCTTGCCTAATATTTTTCCTTACTTCTTACATCTCCTATTTCAAATGTCTACAATGATCTCTTTTATATATAAGAGTCATTTTACAATTTGCCAAGTCGGATTACAAAGTTTTTACCATAATAAACAAAATATAATATAACAAAAATCATGTCAGCCTCTGTGCTGGTATACTTCCTTTCTTTTGTGCCGGTGCCGGTGTTGGTGTCCTGAGTGTCGTTGTAGAGTGTAATCTGCTGATGCTGGTATAATGCCTTTGCCGGTGCCATAGGATTTCAAGGTTGCCATTAATGACAAAACCTTCAATCACATACAATGTCTCATTGGAGTGTGCATATGCCAACATGAGCTTGTATGTTGCTTTATTAGGGAAGGTAGATCCAGGTATAAGGTCTATACAATGGTTTATGTCCCTCATGGGAGGTAGTGACCTTGGCACGCCATCAGAGATGACACCCTTGTATTTGTTTAGTAGCTGTTGCACTGTAGGGTCAATCAACCTCAATCTGTCCTCTTTCTTGTCTTTAGAACTCTTCACCTTTATTATTGTTGGACTAGGGATAAGGGCATAATAGACCATGCCTTCATCTACCATTTTCTTCATGAACTGCTTCCCTCCTAACACCAACACCTTGGCCTCCTTTTGTTTGGTTTCCTCCTTATTCTCCATCAAAGGTAACAACTCAATCACCTCACCATATTTGGTGATGGAATATGTGTTCCTAGCACCATCATGTTGTGCCTTCAAATCAAACTGTCATGATCTCCCAAATAGGAGATGGCAAGCATCCATCTTTGCAATGTCAAACATAAACCTATTTCTATAGGTTCCAATCTAGAATTCTACCCAAGCCTGCTCTTCCACAATAGCTTTTTGTCCTTGTGTGAGCCATGAGACCTTGTAGGGGCAAGGGTGAGGCATTCTCATCAACTTTAGTTTCTCCACCATCTCTAGAGACACAAAGCTCTCAGTTGAACCAAAATCTATTAGGACCTTGCATACTTTTCCACCCGCTTTGCAAGTGGTCTTGAATAGAGACTTCCTCTGTGGGGATTTTTTACCAGACATCTTCATAGTAGTTACTGTTCTTCTAATCATCAAAGCTTCACCTCTTTCAGGGTAGCCATAGCTATCCAGGCTATTGACTCTTTGGTATGTATTTTCACTTGCCACACTTTGTTAGTCATCCTCTAAAACCAAGTTACTCCTCCTTTCTCCCATGGAACTAGTAGGTTTATCAGGGCATCCATTGGCCATGTGTCCTTCTTGATTGCAGTTATAACATCTGATTGGACCTCTACCTTGAGATATCCCTCTAAATGGTCATCTTCTTCCTCTGAAGTTACCTCTCTAATTGTATCCTCTATTGTTATTGCAATTACTCTCTCCTTTACTGCCTTGTTGACTGGTTTCACCTTGGTTTCCAAAACCATTTCCGTTAACTCTAAAAACATTTCTTCCACCCCTTTGTTGTCTTCCTCTTCCTTTATTATTCTGCTCTTATCTCCTTTTGATCTTCTCTTCCACCTTGATAGCAAGTTGTTGGCACCTACCAATGGTATCTGGGGTAAGAAGGTTTACTTCTTCTTGAATTTTGTACCTTTATCCATTTAGGTACCGGAAAAATTTCTCACTTTCTTCCTCTTTTGTTTTAGACTTCATACATAGCCTTTGGAACTCGTCAGTGTAAGAGTTCACATCCATCTCCTTCTACTTGAGATTTTGTCTCCTTTTATGGAGTTGAATTTCATAGTCTTTGGGTACATAGGCCTCTTTTATTAAGGAAACCACCCTCTTCCAAGAAACAACCTTGGGCTTCTTGTCCTTCTCTCTTTCCTCTTGGAAAAAGTTCCACCAAGTTAGGGTTTCTCCCATCAACTTGGACTTAGCAATCTTGACCTTCTGGTGTCCTGGAATGTCTTCACATTCAAAGAAACTAGATAGGAAGTCTATCCAATCTACCACAACATCTGGTTCCATCTTCTCAGTGAAAGTTGGCAAATCAATCTTCTCTCCATGGTTCTCCTCTCCATGGATTTGAGGGCATTAAGGAAGTGCCTTTGGTCAAGAGGAATCGCCTCTTCCTCTAGCATAGGGATCTTATCCTCTTCCACTTCTTCACCACTACCAATGCCTCCATCTTCCTTCCCATCTACTCTGCCTCTCAACCTCTCTAGCTCCCTCTGCATTGCCTTGAAAGTAGTGGCCTTCTCTCTCACAATCTTTGCCAATTCCATGTTGGTGATTGGTCCTCTAGGGACTTCTTCTTCATGTCCCTCTAACATCTCTCAATTCTCTATCTCCTTACCAAAGTCATTACTAGCTCTGATACCACTTGATGCATATCCCTCCTTGTAACCTACCAAATGCCTCAAAATGTATGACACTGACCCCTCAAGACAACAATGGGATCCTATCAAGACAGGGTTCTACAACATTAGTTCAATCTTCTCACCATATTTACAACTCATACCTACTCAACTTGGTTAAATGGCTCCAACATACACTTTGAGACCTGCAAGGGTTATGGACCCTTAGTACACTTGTTTTGGGTCAAACATGACTCACCTGGACCAGATCCAACACTAGTTTTGAGGATTCAACCCTATTCCCCATAGAACCTTCACAATTAGGCATATTTGCTTGTAGCCCTTTTTAATGGGTAAAGGGACCTTATTTTCAAATTTTCCCAAATAGTCTGGGTAAAAAATTATGTATTCAAAGTACCCTTTTGGAGGTTTCACAATTCCTGAAAAGGAAGGGTCGGGGTCTAACAAACAAAGGTTTGAACTAGTAGGATGTTGACTATCCTAAAGGGCTAATTAGGCCTCCATTTGTGAAGCACCTATATCTAGATGAATAAACCATACAATCAAAACCCCCTCAAAATATGGGGAACCATAAACCATAATGGATTCTAGGGTTACATGCCTAGAATCATCACCATTTGCATACAAGGGTAACTTTGTTGTTCAAGGTCTAGGTAGCTGCATAGAGATGTCTACCTAGGGTCGATTCAAACACAGCTCTTCCTTGCTGCTCCTACAAAACACTTTTGGAATCCTAGAATAAAATGAACATACTTGCCTTTCACCAAATCCCATGGCTCTCTGACTGATAAATTGCAAGTTATGGCTAGGAAGGACGAGAAACCCAAGGTAAACCCTAGTTTTCCAGGCACCTACAGTAAAATTTGAATATCAAGAGAAAATCGCACAACTATAACTTCAAACCAAATCCAAAAAAAAGATAACCCTCCCCTCCAACCAATTCACATCATTGGGTATTGATCCCAATCCGTACAATACCATACCTCATACCAAAACTACAAAATGGCAGGAAAAACTCAAAATTTTATTAGTTTGTTGTCACCAAAACTTTCCTTCGTATAGTCTCCCCTTGGGGAATTGGATCCACATGGTGTATAAAACCAGTCCACAACTTCTCTCAACCAAAAACAAGAGATTAGAGCTATTGGAGGAGCTCAAACATACAAAAATGCAAAAAGTGCATAAAAGTTGTTCATGACAATTTTTGACAACTTTTGTAAAAGTTGTCAAAATGTCATCTTTCACCCCCTAATGCGTTGGGTCAAGTCTAACCCCTCCTAAAACATCCTCGAAGCACTAAAACTACTAGGATAACTATTTCCTACACAAATTTGATCCCCTATTGTCCAAAAGTCCTAATTGGCTTATAGAATGCCAAAATAGGAGTTTGGCTCACAAGATTGGGTTATTTATCACAAACACGCAATGCATGATTGAAACTCATACAAAACATTCTAAAGACATGTTTGATCCCTTATCCTCCCTCCTCTAAGTCTGACTTATCATCTTGAAGGGGTGCTCCTACACAAGGATCTCAAGTGCATTGACATCCAGCTCATGAAAGAGGATGCAAAAATGATTGAAGTTTGTAGAGATATGACAAATATCTTGCAAGAAAGGATAAAATTCATTCAGAAGACAAAGTCCTTGACTATGGATGATTTCTTAAAACTAGCTAGGATCGAGTCAATGCTTGTGGTTTGTTCTGATCATCTAGAAGCACACAAGACAAGGGTGGCACAAGTAAATATGGACAAGGAAGTGTGGAAGCAACAAATCTAGCACATTGGACTCCCTTATTTTTAGGTCATCCTAAAATTCTCGATGACACATTTAGAATGGCGTGGTGTGCATAGGTTGGCGATAAAGTAGGACAAACCAGTAACTTCCTCTACCATGGTGGAGTCATGATTGATTAAGGAATGAGCTGTTAGCCTCTTTGTGGCTGTTATTTTAGTTTTTTCTATTTTAGAAAATGATTTCTTTAACCTATGGTTAAAGTAAATTTTTTAATTGTTATGCAAAAACTATGAGCCTAGAGGCTATTTAAGCTAGAAAGTTTGTTTTCACTGGGGCTAGAAAAACTGTGATTTTTCGGGTAGCAAACAATATCTATTATTCTATGAATTTCTTTAAACTGGAATGACTAATTTATCAATTAAAATGATTATGGTGCACAGTCTTTGAATCTATGTGTTTAATGATTAGTGATCTTCTCTTGGGAAATATGCTATGTGCATGATAGCATTTTTTTTATTAGTTAATTCTATGTTTTGCAAAATTCATTATTATTATTAATTGTTAGCAGATTCATTTTGGATTGAGTTGTGTTGATTCCCCCTTGTCCTTTGAGGCATGAGAGAGTATTGATCAGAATCAATACTACTTTGCATGTTGCTATGCTCTTAATTTATGAAATGAGCATGTGTGAGAAACAGAGTTTGTGAGCTCTTATTTAATCTTCAGAATAGTCTCTATGCTTAATGTTGAAGGCATTCCTTTGTGTTGATGGATGAATGCTAAATCCTTTCTATGGTTTCTGGTTAAAAGCATCTTCATTTCAAAGGCTTTTTGTATAAAATTCATTGTAAATCATATGAGAAGCTACCCTCTAATGCAGAGGATGGATTTTGATTAGTTCATCCAACTGTTGGTTTATTTGTGTCCTTTCATTAAGTGGTGTACAAGAGTCATATTACTATTCAGAGAAAACAAATATTACAATTTCAAGAAAGTGACATATCTATTAACCAACAGGTTTTAGTAGAATTTAAGACCGATGAAGAAATCATCAAACCAATAATGATTTCTATTGTGACGGTGAGGGATGAAGAGTCTACATGAAGTTGGTAACATGACACAACCCATGTGGAATATTTAATTGTTGTTTCGGCGTGATTTAAGGAAAATTTTCTTGGGAATCAGCAAAATTCTTAGTAGAGTGTTTTGAGGGTTCGACTTTGGTATAGATCAGATTTTTGTAATGAGTTATGATCAATGACCGGTTGATATTGCATTGTGATATTTTGTAATGATCTGTATAACAATTTGTTATGATCTCTTATGATTTTAATTGTAAATTCAAGATGTAATTAGGGTTTTGTGGTTGGCCTAGTTGAGATGGATATTTAAGATGACACAGTTGATCTTTATTGTGTCGGTGGTCTTAGAGAATGTGTAAAGTCGTCCAAGTGAAGTGTGAGATCTGCCTAAGAGTTGTAGAGTGTTGTGTATAACTAGATCTAATCAAGCAAGCAAAGAAGTGCAAGTATCAAATCACTTTCTTGCTGTTGTTCCGTAACATTTGCTATAGGTTAAATCCCTTAACTGGGTAGGTCCTAACATGCCTTAAACATTTAAGTCCCCTAATAGGGTAGCTCTCAAAAGAGTGTTAAATCCTCTCATGCAGTTGATCCTAATAGATCATCAAGCTCCTAACTGGGATGCTAGGAAAATCCCCTAACCGAGTGACTCCTAACGGGGTCTTCTCCTAACTGGGTGTATTGTAAGTTCCTAATAGGGCTAAGCTCCTAATAAGGCATACTTCAAAAGAGTAAAAATATTTGTGGGTGCCAACTCCCATAGTGTTTTTTCCCTATTTGGGTTTCCACATCAAAAACCTATGGTATTCATGTGATGTTGTTGTTTTTGTTTCATTTCATGCATTATTTCCGTTGGCATTATGGATGAATTGATTATGTGTTGCATTGATATTTTGTCATTGATGTCAACACTAGATGTTATGGTTGGTTACCAAAAGACAAGTTTTGGTTACCGGTAGAAGATCTAGTGTTATCGGTAGAAGAGACTAGCTATTGGACACTTCCGGCATGTTTGGATCAGTGAAGTATATTTGATTTCATGTGTTATATGCTTCATGAGCATGTTTTGGTTAGTCAGTATTGGGTTGGTAATTGGATGCTATCATACACTCTAGTAAACCCTTATCAACACTGGTTTAAGGCTCTACTGGTAGAGATTTCATTGTGGATTCATGACAAGATGCATAGTTGGTATTGGTACAACTTCTTCATGGAATTCAGGATACTTAAGATGTTCTTTGATCATGCTTCAACTATTTGAAGACATTGCTTTGGCATGGTGGACCCAGAATAGGTCTAGTACCTATCTAGGTTATAGACCGATATCATGCTAATGTGTACTCTACACGTTACCAGGATATTTCAAGAGGATTTATGGATTTATTATTATTGTTTTGGTCTTAATCCGACATGGCATATCATTATAATATAAAATTATATAATGATCTTATTGTAATATCTTTTAGGTGGCCGACCTAATTGGTTTAGGCCTTAGGGTTTGTATAAATAACAGGTAGAAACTCTTTGTAAAGTATCATGGTTATCGGAAAGGTCATAGTCAAGGAATGTAATGTGTGAATATTGTAATATCATTTAGGAAGAGGAGATGGTCGATCATTGGTGATCGAAGTGGATTAAGAAGAGGATTTAGTCCTCTGACACTGAGCTTAATCGAGACTGTATTCAAGCATGGTAGATGCTATTTCTAGCAATTCACTCTATTAGATTGTTGTCCATTTATCTTGAGATGGTTGTAGCCTCTCTATAGTCAATGAGACCCTTTTGCAATGAGCAATACGCTCTAGGTAGTGTGCCTTCTTGCAAGTGCAGGTCCCTCATTGTAACACATACTTTCTGTAGAAGTATCATCTGACTATGGGTAGGCTTCTCACCATGGTTTTTCCCTTTCCAGGTTTTCCACGTACAAATCATGGTGCTATGTGGTTTGGTTGCTTTGCATTGATTATCTGGTTAATTGTTAAGTTATCTTATTTACTGACATCGATATATGCTTTACCGGTACTTGATTTTCTTAAGGTTGTATTATGGATTAAAAGTTATAATCTGTTCAAAAATTATTCACCCCCCTCTCAGTTGTTGACCAGTTATCCTAACAATTTGTATCAAAGCTTTGGTCCTCTTTTACAGAAGCTTAACTGCTTGAGGTAGATCCTATGGTAACTAACACTTCTAATCAACTGACAACTATTTTCATAAGAGAAATCCCTAAGCTTGATGGAACAAATTATAGGATATGGAGAATTCGAATGGAGACTCATCTTAGATGTCTTGGCAAGGATATTTGGGAGATCACTGAGAAAGGTTACACACCTTATGATCCGGCATCTAGAAATCCTGCTCCTACAAACCTAGATAAGAATATTGAAAATGATTACAAAGCTAGAGAAGTCGTCTTCTGTGCACTTACTGATCAACAAATTATGGGATTGATTGACAAATAATTAGCTAAGGTTTTGTGGGACAAATTGCAAACTCTAAATGAAGGTGACCCTACTGTCAAAATTGCTAAACTTGATGGTTACCGGGTAAGATTTGAAAACTTGAAAATGGAAGATAATGAAAGAATTGTTGTGTTTATGGAAAGAGTAAATGAGATTGTTATGGGAATTCAATGTTGTGGTGAATTTCTAAGTGAAGATGAAATAGTTTCTAAAGTCTTGAGAGCCCTTCCACCAGCTTACAAGATGAAGGCAATTGCAATTAACGAGTTAAGAACAATGGCAAACACTTTAGTTAATAGAGACATTTTGATTGGAAAATTATCTACTTTTGAGCTTGAAGAATTTGGATCTTCTGGAGCTGTAAAGTTTGAACCTTCTTTCCATGCATCATCATCAACATTTACCGACAAAAGTGACTAGAAAACCCTATATGCAAAATAATTGGAAGACATGAGGAAAGAAGATGAAGAACTTGAGCAACTTGAAGCCTTATTTGTTAGAAGAGTACCTAAAGGACCAATCGAAAGTAAGTATAAAGGAAAAGAACCTTTTAAATGTTTTTCATGTAATAAGATTGGTCATTTTGCATCCACATGTCCTAAAAGGAATGCAAGGTTTGAAGAAAGAGTTAAGAAAACTTTTAAGCATAATTCGAATAGGTATAGACTCAAGAAGAGTAAACAATGCTACATAGCAGATGAGGAAGGAGTAACTGATGACTTTGGAGATGAACCAATAGAAGACTGCTAGTGGATTTGGAAATGGAAAGGAATGCGTGTTCTATGATTTCAAGGAAGATGAACTAGAACCGGCTATCAAGAATGAAGAAAAAGCCCTGGCAGCAAAAGTTGAAGATAAGGATGAATGGGTAATTGATAGTGGATGCTCCCATCATATGATTGGAGATAAAAAGAAATTTTTGTCCCTGCAAGAATATAATGGAGGTCAAGTCACATTTGGAGATGACAAGGCATGTATGATCAAAGGTAGAGGTATTATTTCTTTGGATGGCAAGCATAACACTAAAAATGTCTATTATGTAGAAGGTTTGAAGCATAATCTTTTGAGTGTTGGTCAATTGGTTGATAAGGATTTTCAACTAGTTGAGTTTAAAGATAGAAAATACAAAATCATCAACAAGACTAGTTTGGAGATTGCAACTAGTATTCAGACAGGAAGTAATATCTTTCACCTGAATACTGGTAATAAGATATGCTTGATTTCTCATATTGATGAGAGTTGGCTATGGCATAGGAGGTTGTGTCATGTTAATATTGATTATGTTGTTAAGATCAGTTCAACTAAGGCAGTTAGAGATATACCTAAGATTATGAAGCCTCATAATCTGGTATGTAGGGAATGTCAATTGGGTAAGCAAGTTAGAGTTATTTTAAGAGCATACATGATAAATCTAATGATATACTTGATTTGATTCACACTGACTTATGTGGTCCAACAAGGACTAGAAGCTTTCAAGGTGATAGGTATTTTATGTTGATTATTGATGACTATTCTAGAATGATGTGAGTGACTTTTCTAAGGGAGAAGTTTGAAGCTTTTGAGAAATTCAAATTCTTTAAAGTGAAGGTTGAAACAAAAATTGGATTGAAAATCAAATGTCTAAGATCAGATCATGGAGGTGAGTTCACTTCTAATGAATTTAATAGTTATTGTGAGACAAATGGAATCAGGAGACAACTATTTGCACCTAGGACTCCTCAGTAGAATGGAGTAGTTGAAAGAAAGAACAAAACCATTTTGGATGCAGATAGATCTATGATGATGGAAGCCAAATTGCCTCATATCTACTAGAGAGAAACAGTAAGTACAACAATCTATACATTCAACAGAGTTCATATCAAAGGTGAAACCAATAAGACCCATTATGAACTATGGTTTGGACATACACCTACTATTAAGTATTTCAGAATATTTGGAAGTAAATGCTATATCAAAAGAGATGATACAATAGGAAATTTTGATCCAAGATGTGATGAAGGGATATTTCTTGGTTATTCAATTTAGAGAAAAGCATATAGATGTTATTGTAGACACCCAAAAATGGTCAACGCTTGCAAGGTCATACTTTAACATTTGCGCATTGCCTCATTTTAGGTTTTTGCATCGCATTAACATTTCTCCTATGTCACGCACTTGGTCTTTATCATTTGCGAACATCGAGTCATTCTTCTATATTCTTCAATCATCTCATCCTTGAATTTGGTCTTGTCGACAACAATATTCAGTCATGATTTTGATCGATTTTACCCTGTCGCATCAATGTGCGTATTCATTTGTCATCATTTTGGACATCGTCAATCCTAATTAGGGTTTTGTCCTCCTATCAATCTTATCATTTTGGACATCGTCAATCCTAATTAGGGTTTTGTCCTGTTTTCAATCTTATCATTTGGCGATCGGTTTATCAATCTTGTCGATTTATCATCAATCCTTCAATCTTGTCATTTTGCGATCGATTTGTCATCGGTCGTGGTCATTTTCAATCTTGTCATCTTGCAATCTATTTTGTCAATTTTGTCATTTTTCAACCGATTTGTCATCGATCGTTAGTTATTTGTCTCAATTGGCGCATCTATCAATCAAATCATTTTGTCGCATTGGTCATTTATCAAATCAAAACATGATCAAGTCAATTATAGACCTAATTATCATCCTCACATTTCTAATTCGTCTTCTAGGGTTTCATGATTCAATCATTTAACCTAATTTGTCGTTTCTTCCTTTAGGATTAAATAAATTACTTATTTATCCTAAGTTTCCTTATTACAATTAAATCTTCATTTAATTGTCTAATTATTCCTCTTTGTGAATTGATTAATAAATGAAAAATTATTAATTAATTCACTAAATCCTAATTTCTAATTTCTTTCAATTTCTAATTTCCTATTTTCATTATTTTCTAATTTCCTAATTTCTTAATTCTTAAATTCAATTTTCTCCTATTTCTTTCCTAAATTTATGGCAATGACATAGAAATTTGTCATAAAATGTCATAAATTGTCATAAAATTCTTGACATAGAAATGTGTCATAGAATTTGTCATGAAAATGTCATAAAATGTCATAAATTCTTGACATAGAAATTTGTCATGAATTGTCATAAGCCTTGCATAGCAATTTGTCATGGATATGTCATAATTTTGCTATTATTGATTTGAATTTCTATTCAAATCTCTTTCATACTAATTTGCTCATTTATCCAATTCTTCTATAAATTGGATGTTTTCTTCAATCAAATCCTTCATGAATCTCGAATTTTTACCGAACCTTCGTTTCTAGTACTCTTGAGCCTTTTTGCTTTCAATTGTGTGGGCACTTGTAGGTGATATCCACAAAACTATTGAAGAGGAAAGAACAACAATGGAGCCGCATGGAAGGAGTATTCAATCTTGAATCTGGTTTGCATAATGTTTTCTTTTGAATGCTTCATTTTCATACCTCTATTGAATGTGCATTGTAATTAGGTTCATTTCAATGAGTATTCTCATGATATTGCTTTGATTGTCTTGTGTTTTGATTGATATACTTGTCTTGTGATGATTCCTAATTTCTATGCTACATTAAATGGTGAACCCGATGTGAAATACTAACCTTCTAACCATCTTACTGTGTTTTGAAGTGCTTCTAAGCTGATTTGCAGGTCAAAAACTCAAAAACAGGGCCGTGCAGTGCATTCTGGACACTTCTGCGCTTGTGTGAAGCATCTTGTGCCTGTGTTGAAGAGTCTTGCGCCTGTGTCAAGACATTCTACGCTTGTGTCATACATCTTGCGCCTGTGTCCTAACTTCTGCGCTTGTGTAAAGTCCATAACAGAGGTAAAAAATGCAGTTTTTACTTGAAAAATTTTCTATGTTTTAGTAAATTGCAATTTTGAGGGTCTTTAGTGCATTTTTGGACAAATGTTGTGCTCGGAAACACGAAGAGATATCTTCGATGTTTCCAAAATTTGGTTCTAGATTATTTGAATACCTTTCTAACGCATTAAACGGTTTGTAATTTGGAGCTAGGATGAGAAAGTTATGCCTTCTCAAAGTGGACTGAAATTTTGATAGTTTTTATAAATCAGATCATTTGTGTTTTGGATTTTGGTACTAATTGTTGGTGCAGGATCTTGGCTTACGCATGACAAAGACTAAAAATCAAATTACTAACGTGTGTTATGCAGATTCGATGGTCAAAGACTACAAATCAAACTTCTGACATGTGTTTTGCAGGTTGCCTTGGAGAACCAACCAAATTGTGTGTTTGAGTTTTTTAATTAGGCACTTAGTGATTTTTTTAAATAGGTTGGAAATGAACCCTTGTTTGCTTTGATTGTTAAGTATGACATTGGAGTAGGAGAGTATGCTCTCATCCTTCATAGGGTGATCAGAAATCCAGATCTTTGATACCATGCTTGTCTTGTGGATTGTTTGTCTCCATTAGAGGGCCTGCCTTCCCGACCACTTTGCTTTAGCAAGCGAGTGATAATCGTGAGAAGGGAACGACCCAAAGTGAGTACGGCTAGAATTCCTTGGCATTCTAACTCACTATAAACAAATACCTGATGAGCGAAAGCTTTGAAGGAAGTGTTACGTGGGAATTGTAGTTACTTGGGAAGTGATGCCCCTTGAAACTCTTTCTCATATCAACATCTAAGTAGGGCCTCTTGGTCTAAATCGCGCTTGCGTGACTACATTTGTTGGTATCTTGATGGGCTTAATGTCTCAATCATGCTTGCATGACATCAAGGAGTAATGCTTAACAGAAATCCTTACTACATACCTTGTTTTTAGAGGCCAAAAACCCTTCTAGTTGCTTGAGAAGGACAAATTCGGATACTTGGAAGAGATACTAAGTTCGCCATGGGGAGATTCCATGGGGACTGATGCTTGGCTGCCCTGAGAAGTGAGTGCCGTGGAGGGGAGCCCATGGGGTCAAGCATCTATGTATTCTCCTTGAATCCCATAATGAGTCTACCTCTCAAGTACCTAATGTCTTTGCCTACCCTAGGGAATGTGGAAATGAGCATGATTGTCTTGAGTCTAAGTTATAACATCTTGTATTCTTTGATTGTCAAAAGTTGAATACCATTTCAAGAACAAACACATTGATATAACATAAAGATTAAGCACAAGAGACATTCATCCAACAAACATTCAACAAGATTCAAAGATCATACTTCAAGCATGGTTGTCCAACATTGGTCAAAAAAAAACTTGCCTCAACTCTTATGTCACTTACGTTTAGGTTCATCCTAGGTTTGCATTTTGTAAGATCATTGCCAAGGTTAGGTTTCACCTAAGTCATACTCCTTTGCATATCAATAAGGGTCATCCATTTGCATGTGTCCTCTTACATTAAAGTCATACCATTGTTATACATTTGCATTTGCATATCCCAAGTCTCTTCATTAAGCCTAAGTCATTGTCATATCATATTAAGATCACTTGCATATTAATTGTCCCTTTGCATATAGTCTCAAAAACTAGGCTTTGTCATCCTTGAGTGATCCAAATCTTTGATAAACCCTAAGTCATTGTTAGGAGGTCTAGACCTTATCAAACCTTTTGTCCTTTTATCATCAAACATCATTTTGTCAAACCTAGCTTAGTATCCAAGCATATAGGGGAGACATTGTCATTTTGTCCTTTGTCAATTAAGTCCTTTTGTCCTTTGAGGTCTAGACATCATTTCAATTTCCTAAGGGTCTCTCTTAGATTTGCATTCCAAAAGTTTGTCAAAATCTCCAAAAACAACCAAAAATATAGATTGCATTTTCATCTATCTAGTTTGCATTTAGTTGCATATCATATATTATCCTTGAAAAATTCCAAAAATATTGCATTTGCATAGTGACATGTCTATTGAAACAAGGTTCCAAGCACCAATGATGCAACAAAGTTTGACATATCAACCGACAATGCAATCACAATTCTATTCAACCCAACAACAAAGCAACATTGGTCAAACTTATCATGATGATTTAAATGTCCAAATACAAAAACTAGAGGAGAAACTAGCTCAAGAAAAGGAGATATTGGAGCAAAAAGTGATAAACAGTGAGAAGATAAGATCTCAAATGTCCAAAATGTTTCGAAAATTTCCAGGTCAAAATTTTGAGCCAATTGATGTAAGATCTCTTCTTGAACGATCAGACATACCAGCTCTCCTCTCCCAAATAGAGATGATGAAACAATTACAAGAAAGGAGACAACATCAATTTCAACATTATGTGCCTCCACAACAAGAACAAGAAGGTGTTTACTATCAATCATATTTTCAACCATCACAACCAATGACACAACCAATTGTTCAACATATGCAACGAACACCACCAATGGTTCAATTTCAACAATATGTCCAACCAACTATACAATGTCAACAAATGGTTCAACCAATGGTGGAATATCAATGTCAACAACCACAATCACCAATTCAAAAACAAAACTTGCAACATGCACCAAGCCGAATTTTGAACATGTCAAACCAAAATGATCAACATCTAGTTCAATATCAGAAAATGACATCAAATCAAAAACAAGTTCAAATTCAATCAACATATCAATGTCAACAACTGCCACAAAACATTCAAAAACAAAGGTTGCAACACACACCAACCCAAGTTTCAAACATGTCAAACCAATCTGATCAACATCAAGTCCAATATCAAAACATGACATCAAATCAAAAACAAGTTCAAATTCCAAGTCCAATCATGTCAAAACCTAAAAAGAAGGGTGGCCTTATTGCAATGCTCTTAAGGAAACGACTAAGTGAGTCTTTTGAGGAAGATAAAGATAATACACTTATGTCTAGCAATGCCTCATCCCCTCACAAACAAATTGATTCTCTAGTGGCATCTATCCCTACACCTTTAGAAGTTTCACAAGAACCTTCCATATTGTCCTCATCAAACAATACACCCAAGGATGCAATTATCCAAGAGCTATCCATAATTGATTGCCAAGATAATCCAACTCGTGACGTATATCCTTGTCATGTTTCAGAAATACAAGACCCAATGCCACCATGCACTTTATTGCCATTACTTGTTTTAGAGGACCCCCTTCAAAGTCCCTCTTCCTCATGTTCAAGCATTGATTCCTTGCCAGAATCCTTCACGAATGTTCAAAGTGCATTTCCTTCATGCCAAAACATTGATCCCTTGTCAGAATCTTCCATGCATATCCAAAGTCCAACCTCATGTCAAGAGGATAGTTTAGAGCATGAAGAAACGTGTCCTAAGGAAAATCAAGATCAAGATCCTGAAACCTTATCATCCCATCCAATTGTTGACCAGGATCCCATTTCCCCAAACACTCACAATGATTCCCCTATTCTTGTCCATCCTATCCAAAGTCCTATTGACATTCCATTTCCTGAGCAAGATCAAGATATCCTAGTCCATCCAATCCCAAATGATCCCCTTCCATTTCATGAACACAATGTCCTTTCAAATCCCATTGACATTCTAGATATCCCTTCCATCCTTTATGATGATCCCATTAAAAGTCAAGAGCAAAGCACCTTTAAAGAGGAATCCAATGATCTTCCTCCTTGTCAAGATCAAAGTATCCTTCCAAATTCATTTCCAACACAAGACCCTATCATTCCTTCAGATCCTCCACAAGATCCTTTTGTTCTTCCATCTCCTTGTCCTAATGCTCCATATACACTCCAAGATCGCATTTCTTTTGACGATCCCATTATGTCTCCCATTCCATCTCTTGAAGAGCCTATCATTGAACCTAGTCCCCCTCATGATCCTGATACCCCTCATGATTCTAATGTGTCAGTGCAAGATGTTCATGAACCCTTGACATGCATAATGGGTTCTTCCACTTTGGTGCAATCTGATCCACTTCATGATCTCATCGTTTCCATCATATCACCTCCACCTCATAATGGACTAGCATCTTCTTCCCAAAGAAAAGAGTATCCTATTAGTCAAAATATTGATAAAGGCAAAGGAGTAGATCTCCATAAGAAAGCATCCCTTCACGTGAAAGAATACACTAATGGTCATGTCTACACAACTCACACTCAAGGCGTTGGTATCCCTTCAAAGTCAAACTCCAAATGTCCACCTTCCCCATCATCGCTTCCATCCATTCTAGGTCCCTATATCCCTCCATCTCCTATGCAACATCAGCAAAGGCACACATCTTGGAGAACCTTCCATCCATCCCACATGTCTCCATATCATTCCCATCCACACCAACATTCATTCCCCCCTCCAAGCAATTTGGATGCCAAGTATAAAAGTCATAAGTCTAAAAATCCACATGTATTCAAGGATCAACATGTCCAATATAATCGACATGTCAAAACAAAGAGCAATATGATCTATAAAGAAAAAGAAATATCCAAAAGGCCGCAAAGGTCCACTGAGCAAAATAAAGCAAAGTCAAAATATATATGGGTTCCTAAATCCCTTGTGCAAGCAATGCACTCCAAGGAACGACAAAAGCATGAAAAGTCAAAAACCATGTGGATCCCCAAGAAGCTCCTTGAAGCACAAAAGCCTAAAGAAACATCCAACTTGGCATCCAAAATTGCTATTCCTCCATCCAAACCTCTCAAATCTATTCCTCCATCACCTTCTTCATCCGTTTTGGGCCCTTATGTCCCAAAATCTATAGCCTTTCCTCCATCCAAATCTCAATATCCAAAATACATTTTTCCTCCATCAGTCCATCACCCCTCAAGGTGTGTGCCAATGTCGATCTTGCCAACATTTCTATCCACTCAAGCCAAATTCTTCCAATACCCTATCCATTATCCAATGCATATTTTCCATCCTTCCATCCCTTTGGTCCCATCCTTTGCATAAATCCTAGCCTTAGTTTCATCTCTTTTTCCATGTCCTTATCCTACCAACGTCTTTGAGCATACTTTTAAAGGTCATGGTCCATTTTTTTCAAGGCTACTATCCAGACAAAAAGACGCTTGAGTCCTTCTTCCATCCCCTATCATGTGTCCATCTTCTTCTGAAAAAGTCAAAAAAAAAAAAAATCAAAAAATTGAAAAAAAAAAGTCAAAAGAAGAAAAAAAAGTAAAGAAAAATAATTCGTCCACTGGTGAAAACCTGGCAAATAGGCGCCTTGGGAAAGTACCATGATGAAAACCTGGCAAACAGGCGTCATGCGTAATTTATGAACTTCTTGCACACCACACTTGGGGGCAGGTTTCCTCCTTCATATCCTATTGCCCTTCATTATCCTATCATACCCTGTCATTACCCTTCATATCCTATTGTCCTTCATGTCCAATTTCCCTTTCCACCTTTGATCTTGACAAGGCTGACGATCTTCATGAGCATCATGCATCTTGTTTGCAGCTTTTAGTCTATCATAGCTTTTGGTTTTATCCATTTGCTTATTACAACCTTTCATCCATATTCCCTAGCTTATTGCAACTTTCTGCCACTATCCCTTATCCTATCCCAACCTTCAGTCCATGTCCTTTATCCATTCTTGGTCTTGTTTATCCTATCCATATCTTATCACTATCCATACACTCTTTCTGTCCCTTGATCTTGATCTGACATAAGGACGCAAAATTTAAACATATTTTTCAAAAAACCTCTTGACATGTCCCTCATGCCATGTCACTGCTTTACATATCCAGTCTCTTGTCCCATCACGTCATAGCTCTTGGAAATTGCATTTGTATTGTCTCCATAATAAAAGGCCTTTGTCTTCTCTCTATCCACCATCATTGCAGCAAACCTATTTATTCACCTGTCATATTCCCTGCCTTGCTAGACACTGGGGGCAAAAATCTAAAAAGATCATAAAAAATCTTAACAAGTCCTGAAAAAATTCCAAAAAAAATCTTAACAAGTCCTGAAAAAATTCCAAAAAAAATCTTAACAAGTCCTGAAAAAATTCCAAAAAAAATCTTAAAAAGTCCTGAAAAAATTCCAAAAAAAATCTTAAAAAGTCCTGAAAAAATTCCAAAAAAATCTTAAAATGTCCTGAAAAAAATCCATAAAAATCATATAAAGTCCTGAAAAAATTGAAAACACAAAAAAATTGTAAAACTTCAAAAACAAAACAAACCTTCTGCAATAAATTATTCCCTTTGTGCATCGACAGATCACTGAGCATTCCTCCAACGACTCGCAATCAAACATCGTGCTTTAATGAAATCATGCTTTAACCAGATGAACTTTTTCAACTCAAACCAAACATTCAAATTGATCAAAATTGTCTTATCAATTGAATATCAGCATCAAAAAAAAATCATTTGTCCTTGTCACATTATCATGGGTCTTACAGGGTGTGGTATACTCGAAACCAGACTGTGTCCTGTCTTAGACGAGGTATCACATTTCCTAAAACCAGACAGCATGATCGTCCTATCAGCACGTTCAACTTTTGACAATGAAGATCAAGATGTTTGTTTGATTGGCTTGAATTTGTGAGTCTTCTCTTTTTATTGATTTATCTTTGGCTTCGATCATGTCCCTATGTTGCTCGATGATGTCACTGAGTGATTTAGAGTAACCGGGATGGCTCATGATCCTTTTCTTTTTTGATTATGATTGTCGTTTGTCTGTGATGTGTCTGTCTTTTGCAAATCGGGTTGCATTTCAGCTCTGGCCTTCAATGCCATGATGCTACGCATCCATTTTGCTAAATAAAAATAACGGTTCTCACCTACAAAGTGCATTACTGAAAGCAAATTTTCATCATCTCTAATTGTCCTCTATCTTATTTCTTCTTACTAACACTTCTTCTGTCCGGTCGGATAGTCAGTTCGGTCTAGTGCTCCGATATCCAAAATCATATTGCATCCTACATCCATCTGGTTAGTACATTTGCATTCCATCACATATTACATTAAGCATTTTATCCATTTCATTTCATAAATGCATCAAAAAATACATAAAAATGCATCCATACATGTTCATAAACCAGTACATAAGTCATCCATACATAGCAAAATCACTACATCAGTCATAACATATTGCATCCATCATATCGATGCATATCATATCACATATCATAATAATATCGGAGTACAAAATCGGACTGTCTGTCCTAAGTATGACCCGCAGGCTGACTACATAATGGCAAACTACATGATGTCCACTGTCTGTCATATGGAGCACGTGCCTCTGTCACTGGGTGCTCCCTCTGTCCTCCTCATCCCTGCCATGTCTCGCAGATGATGTACCTGGTCCTGGTCCTGGCTGCGGTGGTCTCATCGGTCCACTCACTCCTATGCTGCTCAATGTCCTCCGAGAGCGTGACCTGCTCTCTGTCCTCGATCGTGCCCGATATGAAGGTGCTCTCCGCTCCGGTGGAACTGCACCCTCATATAGTGTCCTCCAGTACAGTCTCTCCTCGCCAATCCCAGTCCAGCTAATGTGTCTCTCTCTGTGCTCCTGAGTCTATGTCGAAGCATGAAACAGTCTGGTCGATTCTCCCGTGCGATCAATGGATATTGTCGACTCTGTATCACAATCAGGGCATCATTTTGTCAGTTTTAGGGTTTGCTCTTACGGGTTGCATTTCCTCATTTTCATGTCCAAATCGGGGTGTTTTTCATCTACATTGGCCTATCCTACCCTTCCCCCCCCTGTCAGGTCATTTGCATGCCATTTCCAATCAAAAGTGAGTCATTTTTCAACTCTTGCGCTTGTGTAAGCTAAATTGCGCTTGTGTCAGGTGAATTGCGCTTGTGTATTCCTACACAAGCGCAGAACTTCTTACACAAGCGCAGGTTTAGATGACACAAGCGCAGATGTCCATTTTGGTGTCCTCTGTGGGTCCCGCAATGTCCCGTAAGCCATCAAAATTCATGAAATCAAACACATGGGTTTTCGCGATCCATACCGCTGCTCTTGCGTCCTCCAATCGTCTGAATGTGCGTACACGTTCTCCAAGGTGACCCGCCATTGGAATGTTCGCCATCTATCTGCAAGTGTTCTTGTCCAGAGCAACAAATCCTCCTCTTTAGCTAGTGCAAATGAGTCATTTTCACCCTCTTGGTCCCATTTATAGCTCTTTGTCATTGCATAGATGGACGTGCGTCCTCTCCATCTTATGTTGGTCGCGGTCTTGTGCACCTTACATTGCTTGTCTGTCATGCATCCGATCTCCGATTGTCAGTCCGTTCGATCCTGTCATTTTTATCGATCAATTGGCCTCTTTTCCGCATGTTTCCGGCCAATTCCTCGAGGGGGCATGCATATGTCATTATTATTGTCTAGGGCATTTTTATTATTGTTCTTTGAAACAACGCTCAGAATCGCATTGTCTCAAAGAGGGGCAAAATGTAGACACCCAAAAATGGTCAACGCTTGCAAGGTCATACTTTAACATTTGCGCATTGCCTCATTTTAGGTTTTTGCATCGCATTAACATTTCTCCTATGTCACGCACTTGGTCTTTATCATTTGCGAACATCGAGTCATTCTTCTATATTCTTCAATCATCTCATCCTTGAATTTGGTCTTGTCGACAACAATATTCAGTCATGATTTTGATCGATTTTACCCTGTCGCATCAATGTGCGTATTCATTTGTCATCATTTTGGACATCGTCAATCCTAATTAGGGTTTTGTCCTCCTATCAATCTTATCATTTTGGACATCGTCAATCCTAATTAGGGTTTTGTCCTGTTTTCAATCTTATCATTTGGCGATCGGTTTATCAATCTTGTCGATTTATCATCAATCCTTCAATCTTGTCATTTTGCGATCGATTTGTCATCGATAGTGGTCATTTTCAATCTTGTCATCTTGCAATCTATTTTGTCAATTTTGTCATTTTTCAACCGATTTGTCATCGATCGTTATTTGTCTCAATTGGCGCATCTATCAATCAAATCATTTTGTCGCATTGGTCATTTATCAAATCAAAACATGATCAAGTCAATTATAGACCTAATTATCATCCTCGCATTTCTAATTCGTCTTCTAGGGTTTCATGATTCAATCATTTAACCTAATTTGTCGTTTCTTCCTTTAGGATTAAATAAATTACTTATTTATCCTAAGTTTCCTTATTACAATTAAATCTTCATTTAATTGTCTAATTATTTCTCTTTGTGAATTGATTAATAAATGAAAAATTATTAATTAATTCACTAAATCCTAATTTCTAATTTCTTTCAATTTCTAATTTCCTATTTTCATTATTTTCTAATTTCCTAATTTCTTAATTCTTAAATTCAATTTTCTCCTATTTCTTTCCTAAATTTATGGCAATGACATAGAAATTTGTCATAAAATGTCATAAATTGTCATAAAATTCTTGACATAGAAATGTGTCATAGAATTTGTCATGAAAATGTCATAAAATGTCATAAATTCTTGACATAGAAATTTGTCATGAATTGTCATAAGCCTTGCATAGCAATTTGTCATGGATATGTCATAATTTTGCTATTATTGATTTGAATTTCTATTCAAATCTCTTTCATACTAATTTGCTCATTTATCCAATTCTTCTATAAATTGGATGTTTTCTTCAATCAAATCCTTCATGAATCTCGAATTTTTACCGAACCTTCGTTTCTAGTACTCTTGAGCCTTTTTGCTTTCAATTGTGTGGGCACTTGTAGGTGATATCCACAAAACTATTGAAGAGGAAAGAACAACAATGGAGCTGCATGGAAGGAGTATTCAATCTTGAATCTGGTTTGCATAATGTTTTCTTTTGAATGCTTCATTTTCATACCTCTATTGAATGTGCATTGTAATTAGGTTCATTTCAATGAGTATTCTCATGATATTGCTTTGATTGTCTTGTGTTTTGATTGATATACTTGTCTTGTGATGATTCCTAATTTCTATGCTACAGTTATAACAAAAAAATGTAGAAAATTGTGGAGAGTGCTAATGTGAAAGTGGATAAACAGTACATAAATCATTCTATATCATATGAAAAGGGAACCGATAGTGGAAATAATCATAACTAAACTGGTAATGCCTCAACTGGTACACGAAGATGAGACAGTTACACTAACACAATCAAAAAATTCAACTGTGACTGATGATCAGAGGAATGAACATGAAGTTCAAAAGACACCAAGGTGTGTAAGATTAAATCATTCTAAAGATCAAATTATTGGAGATAGAAACAAGGGAGTTATGACAAGAAGAAAACTGGTAAATGAAGAGGTATGTCTTATTTCCCAAGTTCAATCGACAACTATTATTGAAGCTTGTAAGGATAAACATTGGTTAAAGGCTATGGAAGATGAATTAGATCAAATAGAGAAGAATGAAAATTGGTCTTTAGTTCCCTGGCCTAAAAATAAGAATGTTATTGGAACTAAATGGGTTTTAAGAAATAAACTAAATGAGGATGGTCAAGTTATAAGGAACAAGGCTAGATTGGTTTGTAAAGGATATTCTCAAATGCAAGGAATTGATTATGGTGATAAATTTACAGTTGTAGCTAGAATTGAAGTTGTTAGACTATTTCTTGCCTATGTAGCTTATAAGAAAAATAAGGTTTATCAAATGGATGTTAAATGTGCATTTTTGAATGGTGAGCTTGAGGAAGAAGTTTACATTGAGAAGCCTGATGGATTTTCACTGACAAATGATAAAGATACTATTTGCAGATTGAAGAAAGCTTTATATGGTTTGAAACAGGCTCCTAGAGCTTGGTATGCAAGGTTGGATAAATATCTTTTGAAGCTTGGTTTTACTAAAGGCAGTGTTGATAGTAATATATATTATAAGATCACTGATAATGATATTTTTATTATTCAATTTTTTGTTGATGATATCATTTTTGGAGGAGAAGATAAACTGTGCATGGAATTTGCTAACAACATGAAGAATGAATTTGAAATGTTCATGATTGGTGAGATGAACTTTTTCTTAGGTTTGCAGATTACTCAAACTGACAAAGGAATTTTTATCTGTCAAACTACGTATCTGAGGGAATTGTTGAATAAGTTTGGTATGGAAAATTCCAAATTGACAAGTACTCTTATGGCTACAAGTGAGAAATTATCTATCAAGGATACTTTTACACCGTTAAATCCGACAAGGTATAAGTCTATGATTGGTGGTTTGTTATATCTAACTTAGACTAGACCTGATATTATGAATGCAATAAGTATTGTTTCAAGATATCAAAGTAATCCCAAAGAAAATCATGAATGTGTAGTAAAGAGGATATTCCATTATTTGCAAGGAACAATAGCATATGGTTTATGGTATTCCAGAAATGATGATTTCACTTTATGTGCATATACTGACTTAGATTGGGCAAGAGATACTGATGATAGGAAGACCACTTCTGGTGGAGCTTTCTTTCTTAGAAAGAAACTGGTTTCATGGATCAGCAAAAAATAGTCATGTATTTCTTTATCTACTACAGAAGCTAAGTGTGTTGAAGCAGCAACTAATTGCACTCAAATCTTGTGGATGAAACAAAAGTTGAAGGATATCAGGGTAAATTATAGTGAACTGGTAGTTATCTACTATGATAACTCTGTAGCTATTGACATGTCTAAGAATCCAGTATTTCACTCTAAGACTAAGCATATTTAAATAAAGTATAACTTTTTGAAGGACAAGGTTGAAGCAAAGGAAGTCAAATTGGTTTATGTGAACACTAAAGATCAGATTGCAGACATATTCACTAAACTGCCATCTAAAGAATCATTTGAGTATTTGAGAGATAGGTTAGGGGTTTCTGCCCCTCTGGTGGAGACTTGATTGATGAAGTTTTTCATCAGTCTAACATGAATTACCAGAGACATTATTCATTCTAGCACTGATGAGTGGTGCTACTACTCAGGGGGAGTAGTCAACTTTGAGATTCAAAGGTTTATATCATTGCTTTGATATTGTTGTCAGATTTTTGGCATTGATGTCAAAGGGGGAGTGATAGTAATTTGAAAAATCATTCAGAACCTTACAAAGATATCATTCATAGGGGAGAGCTATTGATTGTTGGTTGTCTTCCATAGGGGGAGACTTGTTTGGCATTTCTTCGTACTTAGATGTTTTTCACATCTAGTGTTGACATCAATGCCAAAGGGGGAGATTGTTAGCATTATAGATGAATTAATTAAGTGTTGCATTAATGTTTTGACATTAATGTCAACACTAGTTGTTATTGTTGGTTACCGACAGACAATTTTTGGTTACCAGTAGAAAATCTAGTGTTACCAGTAGAAGAGACTATCTACTGGACACTTTCGACATGTTTAGATCATTGAAGTATATTTGATTTCATGTGTTATATACCTTATGAGAATGTTTTGGTTAGTTGGTATTGGATTGGTAATCAGATTCTATCATACACTCTGGTAAACCATTACCAACACTGATTTAAGGCTTTACCGGTAGAGCTTTCATTGAGGAATCATGATAGGATGCATAGTTGGTGTTGGTACAACTTCTTCATGGATTTCAGGATGTTGAAGCTGTTCTTTGATCATGCTTCAACTATTTGAAGATATTTCTTTGCCGTGGTGGACCCAGAATAGGCCTGGTACTTATCGAGGTTATGGACGGTATCATGCTAACATGTACTCTACACATTACCAGGATGTTTCGAGATGATTTATGGATTTTTTATTATTGTTTTGGTCTTAAGATGAAAAGTTATATCATTGTAATATGGAATTATGTAATGATCTTATTGTAATATCTTTTAGGTGGCCAACCTAATTGGTTTAGGCCTTAGGGTTTGTATAAATAAGAGGTAGAAACTCTTTGTAAAGTATCATGGTTATCAGAAAGGTCATTGTCAAGGAATGTAATGTATGAATATTTTAATATCATTCAGGTAGAGGAGATGGTCAATCATTGGTGATCAAATTGGATTTATTTCTCCTGCATTGAGCTTAACCAAGATTGTAATTAGGCATGGTAGATGTTATTTCTAGCAGTTCACTGTATTGGATTGTTGTCCATTTATCTTGAGATGGTTGTAGCCTCTCTGTAGTCAATGAGACTCTTTTGTAATGAGCAGTATGCTCTAGGCAATGCACCTTCCTCCAATTGCAGGATCCTCATTGTAACACATACTTTCTACAAAAGTATCATCTGACTGTGGGTAGGCTTTCCACCGTGGTTTTTCTCTTTTTGGGTTTTCCACGTACAAATTATGGTGTTATGTGGTATGGTTTCTTTGCATTGATTATCTGGTTAATTGTTAAGTTGTATTATTTACCAGCATCTATATGTGCTTTACCGATACTTGATTTGTTTAAGATTGTATTGTGGATTAAAAGTTATAATCTACTAACAACTGATTCACCCCCCTCTCAGTTGTTCACCAGTTATACTAACAATTTTTGAGACACTGGTTATAATGTTTTATCAGAGGTTACAAGTACTAATAAGAAGTTGTTTGAGAGTGTTTTTTATCTGATTGATAAGGTTAATGAGTTGGTAAATGATCAAGTTTATATGATTGCTTTGGTGGTGAAAGTATTGATTTTTTTTTAAATGATTTGATTAATGTGTTAAGCAAATATGATAAAGAGGTTGTTAGTGTTAGAATAAATGACATTCCCAAAGACACTAAGAGGGGGGGTAAATCAGTGTCTAACCGGTTTACAAAATATTTAAACTTATTTAAAACTTTGCATTCCAAAACAGTGTACCAATAAATAAGAATTAATGCAGCAAATAAGAATAACAGAGACAACATAAAGAACACACCATAACACAAGATATTTAACAAAGAAACCTAGTGTGGGAAAAATATCGATGGGATTTGTGACCCACAATATTTACTCACTGGCCAATGAGTAAATACTAGTTACAATGAGGGGCCTGCACATGTAGGGAGGCCAACAACCTAGAGCACACTGCTCAATAAAGAGTCACAATGACTACAAAATGGATTATCAAAATCCAATACAATGTACTGCTCAAAACATCTCATATACCAGGTTCACTAATAGTTTAAGCTCAGATTATAACCAAAAACCTTCACTATCAACTATATCACCTTATACAAAGATGCCTTATACTTCTGATCTGTCTCCACAAAAATGACCTAAAAGATCTTATACATATATGAGTCTATTACAATGTATCATTTCGACCTTTACAAAATATAATTACATTACAAAACAATAAATAAAAGTTTATTCCATGTCGTCCTGAGTGTCGGTATGCATTATTGCCAATGTCGGTTAAGTGCATGTCGATGTATGTAGAAGTCTATTGCTGGTGCAGGTATCTGTCAGTGGCTTGCCAGATGATTCCTAGTTGGTTGCCATCAATGAAAACATCAACTATTCTCATACGAATGTAGGATGCCAACAATCTCCCCCTTTGGCATTGATGGTAACACTCATGAGAAAAATCCAAAAATTGAAGTCCAAAAAGATTCCAAAAAGACATGTTCCCCCTGAGCAAGTGATCTCCTCTATAAGCATTTTTCTCTCCACTACTCCCCCTTTGACATCAATGACAAAGGTTTCTCAAAAATAATCAAACAAGTGCAAAACTTTCACCTCAAAGTCTGTTACCAGTTGGTTACAATTTGAAAAATATCTGCCAAAACTAAATTCAGACTCCGCATAAACCTTCTACTATCATTCAAAGTTGCCTCAGTCTGTTGGATCGTACCCATGAGATAATGCATGTGTTCTTTCGGTCATTGCTCTCCTTGAACTAATGCCTTAGAGATTTAAGGTCTCTAAGAGATAAGATTGTCCAACTTAAGACAAAGTTTATTTTTAAGTTCCTGGGCATTTGACCTTATCCTTTCCTTCTCTTTCTCAAGTTTCTCTAATTTCTCCTCAAAACCTACCATTTCTTGCTCAAAAACTGATATATGTCTGGATGAACCAATTATATTATCAGCTATGTCATCAATTTCTTTTAGTGTTTTATTGATCTCCTTATCTATGTCCTCTATCAAAATGCGAGGTTTGCATGTTTCCATATATTGCTCCTTGTATTCCAAAATTGTAGAGTTAAGTACCAGTAATAATGTATTCAAGTGTTTTGTACACTTCTTTATAGTGTCTTCAAAGAATTTGTTTTTCTCTTTTTCAACTCTTTCCTTAATTGTGTCATCATTCACCTTGTCAATAGTTATTACATTATCAATAATAAATTTGGAAAATGTGTCCAATTTACCTAAAGAATCCTTAATATGATCTAAGTTACAATTTGGTGCAATCAACTTTAGAATAGGTAAAGTGTTGTCAATTGCCTTGTAGGCCAATGCATTGCAATCCATTATCTTTTTGATGTTGGCATATGTGCAGAGTTTGATGACATGATATGATTGTATGTTGTCATTGATGTCAATATGTTGAAGTATGAACCAGTATATTGAAGTAAGCAAACTAGCAAGAGATCCAGTATGATGGTATGAAGTGAACCGATATGATGATGTGAACTAGTATATGTGAAAAGGTGAATCGATATGTTGGAATGTGAATAGGTATATGCAAAGTTTGTATCGGGGTTTTATTTGATATGACTACCAGTTGGTAGTCTCAGCTTCAGGGTTTCTATTGATGCATTCCAAGTCTGTGTGATTCAACCGACGATATCCTATGATGAGTTAGCATTGAAATGAAGATTAGATCATGTTGCCACACCAGCCTTGTGCGCATGAAGGATTTCCTTGAGGATCTTGCATGAAGAAGATTGATTCTATCTACCTCAGGAATGTGCGAACTCTCGATAAATGATGGAGAGCACGTGATGGGTTATTAGCTTCTAGAAGCGGCAAAGAATGAACAATGCAGAATGTCTTGAGATTTGTTCAAGATTGTTTTACCTTATGTAATGTGTTTAAATGGTGAGGATTGGACCGATTGTATTGTTAACCTAGATGCTTAGGGTTTTAGGTTTTTGCCACCAACCTAATCATTGTTTATAAGGTCGATGATGATTCTCATTTGAAGTTGTTGGCAAATGAATGTGTGTGAAGTGATTCTTGCCAGACCATTGTAGTGAGTAGAGATTTGTAGAGTGTGATTGTAGATGTAAAGGAATTAAAGTGGATCTGCCTTGGCATTGGGTATTGTTATCAGATCAGTATATTACTTGTTGACTTCTAACCATTTCAGCAGTTGAAAAATCCCTTTACTGGGTAGCTTTAACAGGATTTTTGTAAATCCTTTAACAGGGTGACTCAAAATCATTGAGTTCTTTAAATCCTCTAAAAAGGTAACCTTTAACAGGGTTTTAACCTCAAACCAGGTATTTAGCCATCCCTTAACTAGGTGATCCCTAGCAGGATCGGTTCCTAGCAGAACCTGTTGTAAAGTTCTTAACTGAACTATGCTCCTAATAGAGCAGACTTCAGAAGAGTTCAAGAACAACTTGTGGGTATTCATCCCCATTGTTGTTTTTTTGAGTTGGGTTTCCACATGAAAAATTAGTGTCTTATGTGTGATGCTTTTTCATGTGATGTCTTAGTGTTTTCTATTAAGCGGTAAAGCATGCTGATCCAGTGGTCATTATATTTCTGATGTATTACTTGTTTATTCATATGGGTGAAGTGGAAATGAGATATTAGGTTTTGTGAAGATCTAAGTGTTACCAGTTTATGTCTTTCATAGTTATAC
The DNA here is from genome assembly GCF_030272615.1 of Cryptomeria japonica. Taxonomy (NCBI): domain Eukaryota; kingdom Viridiplantae; phylum Streptophyta; class Pinopsida; order Cupressales; family Cupressaceae; genus Cryptomeria; species Cryptomeria japonica. The sequence goes on along the minus strand of NC_081414.1, from coordinate 111,317,583 downwards.
TATGTTTTACCGATATTGCCCTGATTTAGATCAATGATGTTGTTTACCAGATAGTGCAGTCTTTGCGGTTTAAGTTGTTAAAGAAGCTTTTGTCTATACTGATTCACCCCCCCCTCTTAGTATCTATTGAGTATTTATTGTTCATTATTATTCATCAATTGGTATCAGAGCACCCTCCAGGTCCTATGTATTATAAGATTAACCGCTTGAGGAAAAGATCCTATTCTAATGATGAAGAGGGAAGGTCCTAAGTTCAACAGAGATAACTTTAAGATATGGAAGGATAGAATGAAGATATACATTAAAAGCATGGGTGCTCAACACTGGAACTATGCTGAGAATACTTATGTTGTCCCTACTGGTGCTCTCATCGATGGTCAAAGAAGAGAAATTTAGGAGAATAGGCAAGTTATGTAAGCTCTTATCAGCAATCTATCTGATGTTGAGTTTATAGATGTTCAGGATAAAGAAAATCCTAAAGATGTATGGGATGCTCTGGAGTCTATCTATGGTGGTGATGAGCATGTGAAGAAAGCTAAGGAAGAAATCCTTAAAGGAAAGTTTCAAGATGTGGATGGTTGAAGGAGAGACCATTCAACAATATGGGATAAGGATTAAAACTATTGTTGGAGACATCAAGAGTGCAGGAGGTACAATGGATGATTCCACCATTGTTAGCAAAGTTTTGAGATCCTTATTACTAGTCTATGCAATAAGGGTTGCTGCTATTCAGGAGTTGAGATCTATTGACAAGACAAAGGTATCCCTAGATTCCATCATTGCTAAGTTGACCGCATATAAGCTAAATAGTTATGATGGCAGTGTTCAAAAGACTGATTCATCCTTTAAAGCATTTGTTGCACTATCTAGAAAGGGTAAAGAAACTAGTACCAGTTGTGAACCTAGACAAAGTAGAGATATGGATGATGAGGAGATCCTAATGGAATTTGAAGCTCTTCTGGCCAAGAGAATTCCTAAGGGAACTAGAAAATATAGAGTTAAGCTCCCTTTGAAATGATTTTCTTGCAATAGGATAGGACACATTATTGTCAATTGTCCTAATAGTGATAATAAGGACAAATGAGAGAAGTTTAAAAAGTTCAAAGGAGGAAATAGGAGAAATTGTTTTGTTGTAGTTGATGAAGGTGTCACTAATGATGAATCAGAAGATGAAGAAAGCAAAGACATAGTGTTTGTAGCCATTAAAGAAGATGTGTCAGATAAGAAGGCTCTTGTCTCCTGCTTTGATAATTCTAATGAGTGGATTATTGATAGTGGTTGTTCTTACCACATAATGGTGACTGGAGAAAGTTTCTATATCTAGAAGAGTATGATGGAGGTGTAGTCTGATTTGGTAATGATGCACCATGTATGGTAAAAGTTAAAGGGTCCATCTCTCTAAATGGAAAAAGTAGTGCTGATAATGTGTATTGGGTAGAAGGTCTCAGGCATAACCTTTTGAGTGTTGCTCAGCTAAATGATAAAGGACTCACTCTAGAATTCAAAGATGGACTGTGAAAAATAAAAGGAAAGAGTGGTGAAGTGATGGCCACTGGTATGTAGACCAAAGGTAACTTATTTTAGTTAAATACAAATATCAGTCAATGTCTAATGGCTAAGTTTGATGATAGTTGGATATGGCATAGGAGACTCTGCCATGTAAATTTTGATAATATTGTGAAGGCTAGTAAGATCAAGGCAGTTAGAGGATTGCCTGTGCTGAACAAACCAGAGAATCCTTTGTGCAAAGAATGTCAACTAGAGAAAATGTCTTCCTCAACCTTCAAAGGTAAATCTTTCATAGTAGATAATTTAATTAATCTTGTACATACTAATTTGTGTGGTGCTATGAAAACTAGGAGTGTTCAAGGAGATAGGTACTTTATGATTCTTACTGATGATTGCTCAAGAATTATGTGGGTCACATTCTTGAAAGACAAGCTTGAAGATTTTGGAAAGTTCAAAGCCTTCAGAGCACTAGTTGAAAAGGAAAGTGGTAAGAGGATCAAATGCCTTAGAACCGAGCAAGGAGGTGGGTTCACCTCTAGAGAATTCAATAAGTACTATGAAGAGAATGGCATCAAGAGGCAACTGTCTAGCCCCCAGAATCCACAATAGAATGGCCTAGCAGAAAGGAACAACCAGACTATAGTTGAAGCAGCCAGAATGATGCTGATTCAAGGGAAGGTTTCTCAAACTTTTTGGAGAGAAGCGGTGAGCATTGCAGTCTACACTATGAACTAGGTACTCATCAAGAAAGGTAAGGATAAAACCCCTTAAGAGTATTGGACCAGTAAGACTCCTATAGTAAGCTACTTTAGAGTGTTTGGTAGAAAATGTTATATCAAGAGGAGTGAACACCAGAGCAAGTTTGATGCAAAATGTGATGAGGGAATATTCCTAGGGTATTCCACCAAGAGCAAAGCTCTCAAGTGTTTTAATAATAGGACTCAGAGAATTTTTGAAAGTATCAATGTTAGAGTTGATGGAACCTTTGAGAAACCTGAAGAAACTAGTAGTGAGCAAGCGGTTGATGAACCAGATGTAACATTCTGGGAACTGGTTGCAAAACAACCAAGTACCAGTAACAGTTCTCCTACACCAGTAGATACTGATGAAGATGAGGATGAAGAAGAAAAGCAAGAGGAATCAATTAAGATCATTCCTAGGTATGTAAAGCTACATCATGATCCAAAGCAGATCATAGGAGATAAGGATGCAACAATTCTTACAAGAAAAAAGGTCAGAGAAAATTCTTGCATGATTTCTGAATTTGAGCCCAAAACATTTAAAGAGGCACATAAAGATGAAGACTGGATTAAGGTTATGGAAGAGGAACTTGACCAAATAGAAAAGAATGGTACATGGTCTTTGGTACCTAGACTTGAGCACAAAAATGTTATTGGCACCAAATGGGTTTTTAGAAACAAGCTGAATGAAGATGGCATAGTGGTAAGAAACAAAGCAAGATTGGTATGTAAGGGATATGCTCAAGAAGAAGGAGAAGACTATGGAGAAACCTGTTCTCTAGTAGCTAGATTGGAAGGAGTTTGAATGCTTCTTGCATATGCAGCCTTCAAGGGATTCAAAGTGTATTAGATGGATGTGAAATCTGCATTCCTGAATGGAATACTTGAAGAGGAAGTGTTTATAGAGCAACCAGATGGGTTTGCCCTATCAGAAGACAGTGATATGGTATGTAGGCTACATAAAGCCTTGTATGGATTGAAGCAAGAACCTAGAGCATGGTATGAACATTTACACTCCCATCATGTGAAGATTGGATTTGAAAGAACAAGTGAAGATAGCAATATCTATCTAAAGTTGGAAGGAGATCAGATTCTAATTTGTGAAGTGTTTGTTGCTAACATAATTTTTGGTGGAGATGACAAGATGAGCCATGCATTTGTAGATGAGATGAAGAAGGAATTTGAGATGTCACTAATCAGAGAGATTAATTTCTTCATTGGATTACAAATTCAACAAATGAAAGATGGTATCTTTATCACTCAGTCCAAGTATGTCAAAGAGGTGTTGAAGACCTTTGGCATGGAAGACAGCAAACCAATTGGTACATTGATGATGACCAATTGTAAATTGTCAAAAGAAGATGACTCAGCATTGTTGAATGAGAAAGAATACTGATCAATGATTGGTAAATTACACTATGTAGTACATAGTAGACCAGACATTGCACATGCAGTGGGCATTGCTGCACATTTCTAGAAAAGTCCATGAGAATCGCACTTGGTTGAAGTCAAACGGATTCTTAGATATCTGAAGGGAACTATAGATTATGGATTGTGGTATCTATACAATAATGATTTCAATCTCAAAGTGTTTACAGATGCCAATTGGGCTGGTAATGTGGATGACCAGAAGAGCACAACTGGTGGTGCATTCTTTCTCGATGGTAGACTAGTCTCATGGATGAGTAAGAAGCAGAGTTGTATCTCTCAATCTACAATAGAAGCAGGATATGTAGTAGCATTTATAAACTATACTTAGACAATTTGGATGAAGCATGTATTAAGTGGTTTCAAAGTCCCTGTATCTGAACCAGTGAGTATATTTTGTGACAACACAAGTGCAATTAATATTTCCAAGAATCCGGTATTACATGCTAGAACCAAGCACTTCGAGCTCAAGTATCATTTCTTGAGGGAGAAAGTTCAGAACAAAGAGGTTGTATTGGAACATGTTTCCAGCAAGGAGCAGTTAGCAGATATATTCACCAAGCCTCTACCGAAGGCTACATTTACCTATTTAAGAGGTGAATTAGGGGTGTTGCCCCTTCAAGAGGTGAACTAAAGGTATGTGCTCCACATCAGTCAAGTATTGCATTATCAAATCTTTTCAAGATTGATGTGTTGAAGGATGCTACTCCTCAGGAGGAGCAACACAATGGAACATGGATTTTTGTGCCTCCACTTTGGCATTGTTGTCAAAGGGGGAGAATATGTGAAGCAGAGTAGATATCTATAGTATTGAAGACATATTATATGGAAGAAGATGTAGAGATATCTTTGTGTATTTCCATCAATGTTAATGGGGGAGATTGTTGGCATATGTGTAGAGTTTGATGACATGATATGATTGTATGTTGTCATTGATGTCAATATGCTGAAGTATGAACCGGTATATTGAAGTAAGCAAATTGGCAAGAGAACCGGTATGATGATGTGAATCGGTATATGTGAAAAGGTGAACCGGTATGTTGGAATGTGAACCAGTATATGAAAAGTTTGTACCGAGCTTTCATTTGATATGACTACTAGTTGGTAGTCTTAGCTTTAGGGTTTCCAGTTGATGCATTCGAAGTCTGTGTGATTCAACTGATGATATCCTATGATGAGTTAGCATTAAATTGAAGATCAGATCATGTTGCCACGTCAACCTTGTGCACATAAAGGATTTCCTTAACGATATTGCATGAAGAAGATTGATTCTATCTACCTCAGGAATGTGCAAAGTCTCAGTAAATGGTGGAGAGCATGTGATGGGTTATTAGCTTCCAAAAGCAGCAAAGAACGAACTATGCAGAATGTCTTGAGATTTGTTCAAGATTGTTTTACCCTATGTAATGTGTTTAAATGGTCAGGATTGGACCTACTATATTGTTAACCTAGATGCTTAGGATTTTAGGTTTTTGCCACTAACCTAATCATTATCTCTAAGGTTGATGATGATTCTCATTTGAAGTTGTTGGCAAATGAATGTGTGTGAAGTGATTCTTGCTAGACCGATGTAGTGAGTAGAGATCTGTAGAGTGTGATTGCAGATGTAAAGGAATTGAAGTGGATCTACCTTGGCATTGAGTGTTGTTATCAGATTAGTGTATTACCTATTGACTTCTAACCATTTTAGTAGTTGGAAAATCCCTTTACTGGGTAGCTTTAACAGGCTTTTTATAAATCCTTTAACAGGGTGACTCAAAATCATTGAGTTCTTAAATCTTCTGACAAGGTAACCTTTATTAGGGTTTTAACCTCTAACTGGGTATTTAGCCATCCCTTAACCGGGTGATCCCTAGCAGGGTTGGTTCCTAGCAGAACCTATTGTAAAGTCCTTAACCAGACTAGGCTCCTAATAGAGTGGACTTCAAAAGAGTTCAAGAACAACTTGTGGGTATTCATGCCCACCGTGGTTTTTCCCAATTGGATTTCCATGTGAAAAATTAGTGTGTTATGTGTGATGCTTTTTCATGTGATGTCTTAGTGTTTTCTATTAAGCGGTAAAGCATGCTGATCCAATGGTCATTATATTTCTGATGTATTACTTGTTTACGCATATGGGTGAAGTGGAAATGAGATATTAGGTTTTGTGAAGATCTAAGAGTTACCGGTTTATGTCTTTCACAGTTATACTGTGTTTTACTGATATTACCCTGATTTAGATCGGTGATGTTGTTTACAGGTTAGTGCAATCTTTGCAATTTAAGTTGTTAAAGAAGTTTTTGTCTATACTGATTCACTCCCTCCCTTTGAGTATCTGTTGAGTATTTACTATTCATCATTATTCATCACTTGATTGAAACCAAAAGTACCTCTGTAACATTTGTAGGTCTAAATTCACTTGTAGATGTGCCGGATGGCTAACCAATCATCTTTATTACCTTTTTGCTTCCATCAGACGTATCCATTTTGCTTGCATTTTCCTATGGTGGATCAGTCTGGGTTTGCATCTCAGCTTTTAAATATTTCTCAGACTATTTCAATGTCTTTGTGATTGCTAATTTCTCTATTTTTGTGTGTACATCTACCTCAGTTTGTTTCTTTGAAGGTTCAACAGTCAGTATCTCTATCTCCGGCGGCCTTGTGCAAGTACCTTTATCTTCAATAGGTTTTTCAGTCTTTGTCATTTTCTCTATTTGGGTTGGGATCTTAGCTTCCTGAAAGTCAACTGTTTCTATCGGTTCCTCTAAAATATTTTCATTATCAACAATGTCTGCTTTAACCTTTGAATTATCTTTATCCACAACAAATTTTACCTCTCAAGTATCCACATTTATTGTAAAAAGTATCTCTGATTTAGGATTATTATCATCATGTGTAATAACTTCAGTGTCAATAACTGATGGATCTTCTGAGTGTACCAGTGCAATATCCAAAGGTGATGGTGGAAGATTGTCAGTAATCTTAATGTTTGGAACTCCACCAATTTTTGCTTTACCTTTGTCCTTGTCTTTCTAATACACTTTGAATGTCTTTTTAGGTTTGTTCATTTCCTCTTGTTTTTCTTTCTCCATAAAGAATATGTCTAATTTATATGCACTCTCATCTACAATTTCCTTCACTCTTCCAACCATCAAGCTTAACCGTCGGTGTTCACTAGCAAATATTGATTGGTTAGCCTCAGAAATAAGTTCATCAATTTCTTCTTTGGATTTAACTGAGTGAACTACCAAGATTGCTTCAACCTTTAATTTCTTGTCTAATTCCATCATTGATAACCTTTTAGCTTCTAATCTCATGTAGAGATTGTTTGGTAGCTCCTCAACAACTTCAATCAAAACTTTCTTATAAATGTCTAAATGAAGAATAATGCTTTCTTCAATAGTGTTTTTGTCAGTATCATTTGAAGAAGTATACCATTTGTTAACATTAGAGAAATTACATTCCTCTATTATTTCATTTAGGAAATCATTTAATGAAGGGGTAACCGATGTCTATTTTCTCTTTGGAGTAAGTTTCTTCTTGGGTTCCCTAACCTCCTAGTGTATCTTCCTTAATGTCATTTACTCTAAGTGATCTATTGTCAGATGTTGCTCTGGTTAAGCTTGTCACCATTTTGTTGGGAATCTTCTTTGTCTTATCAAGTCTACTACCAGTTGAGGGTAAACCAGTAACTACCCTAATTGCTTGTTGGGTTATCTTACAAACATAATCCAACCATAAGAATTCTCCATGTGCTATGCTCAATACAATCCATACCACTTCCTCTGGAAATTGAGGGATATTCAGTATCTCCACAAAACCTAAAGTTTCCATAATCTTGTGTTTGGGTTTAACAATTCCATGTTCATCACAATTGACCTTATTAAACATTTTCATTAACTCCTCATATCCTAGATCTTCTATATTGCAATATATATAAATCCTAGGGTCTTTGCAAATGCTACTCCCTTAGGTATTTTTGAAAAAGATCCTACAGAGTTATCTTGCTTCGCAATCTCAAGAATTATCTTGAAAATGGGCCTAGGGTGTTTCACATTGTCCACAATGGTAGGGTTCAGAATAAATTCAGGAACAGAAGATGAAGCACCCATTATGAAAAATACCTCTTATCTAGATGCTTGTTGAATGCTTGAAAAACACTTCTTAGATTCACCTAGAATGCCTTTTCTTGATTCCACGCTCACGAAAAGTTTGAATTCTCAGTGAGTTTGAAATGAGGGTTTTCCCAGTGCTTTATAGCCAAAATGTTCTTCAAAACATCATTAAATGCTTGTCGGTTAAGTAAAAACTTAACACACCTATTGGTAAAGAAGAAATGTATCTTCTCACCATTAACCGAGGGTAGAATGCATATTTTTCAGTTCACTGCCATACCCCCAAGGGATTATTCCTCAGATAGATGAAGAATCTCCTGTTAGTGGAGGATTACTCTATTCTACTAGTGAAGATATAGTTTCATTAGTTCTCTGATTCTTTTCTTAATCCATTGTTTAGAAAATTCTTGCTTTACTTCTTCTACCTTCTCTTTTCCCTTCAAGCTAGATCTCATATTGTTTGCTGGTGCATTCTTGCTTCTACAGAATTTAGCAATATGTCCAATCTTGTTACAATCATAACAAGTTACATTATTCCTCTGAATAGCCTTTCCATATCCTTGACCGTTTTGTGATCTACATTGATTAGATATCCAAATCTTCCACAAACATAATATTTCACATTCATTCTGCAATTTTTTGAATTATGATCAACTTTGTTGCATTTAGAACATTGACCGGTGGGTGAGTTTGTGTTCTGATCATTTCTAAATCTACACTGATTTTCTCTATGACCATATTTGTTGCAATTGAAACCTTTTCCATTAAATTTATAAGCATTAGGTTGTCTTACCCTTTTGTTCTGATCTAGATTGTTTGTAGTATCGAAACTTTCTCCAACTTCAAATCCAAGTCCATTAGTATCTCCATTAGGATTTTGACTTTTCAGCATGTCATCAAGCTCCTTTGAAATTTTCTTGAATTTTTCTTTGTGTTTATTTGTAGTAGCCAACTCATTTTCTAGAATTCCAACTTGTCTCATAATCTTAGTTTTATCATGTTGCATGTGAATCAAATCTGTCTTCAGCATATCATTTTAATGACTAAGTCTCAGATTTTCATTTCTAGCATCATTAAGTCTCCTAGTCAAGTCTTCTTCATTCTTCTTCCTATCTTCAATATCTTTACATAACCTCATAGTCATATCTTGCATTTCATTCTTCATATTATTGTTTTCTTGTCTCAATTTGTTTGCACTATCTCTAAGAGTTTCTTTTTCATCATCATCTTTCTGCATCTTCTCATGAAGTTATTTTCTTTTATTTTGTGCTATAGAAAAGTTCTCCTAAAGTCAGTTAATGAATTCTTGTGCAATCCTTAGATCATCTTCAATTTTGATATTCTTCAATTTCTCTACATCAAAATTTTCAAGAGCTCCTTCCAACTATTTTCTTAAGTTCTCCATTAGTACCGGTGTCAGAATCTTCCTCAAGCTGTTAGGATTTTGAAAATAGAGGACCAGTCTATGATACCAATTATTAGAATCAATGATAATCCCAAATACATTAAGAGGGAGGGTAAATTAGTGTCTAACCGGTTTACAAAATATTTAAACATATTTAAAAACTTTGCATCCCAAAACAGTGTACTAGTAAATAAGAATTAATCCAACAAATAAGAATAACAGAGACAACATAGAGAACACACCATCACACAAGATATTTAATGAGGAAAATCGGTGTGGAAAAAAACTCGGTGGGATTTGTGACCCATAATATTTACTCACTGGCCAATAAATAAATACTACTTACAATGAGGGGCCTGCACATGTATGGAGGACAATAGCCTAGAGCACACTGCTCAATAAAGAGTCACGCTGACTACAAAATGGATTATCAAAATCCAATACAATGTACTACTCAAAACAACATCTCATATGCCAAGTTCAATACCGGTTTAAGCTCATATTATTACCAAAAACCTTTGTTGTCAACTATATCACGTTATACAAAATTTCCTTATATTTCTTATCTATCTCCACAAAAATGACCTAAAAGATCTCATACATATATGAGTCTATTACAATGTATCCTGACAACTTTTACAAAAGATAATTACATTACAAAACAATAAATAAAAGTTTATTCCATGTCAGCCTGAGTGCTGGTATGCATTATTGTCGATGTCAGTGAAGTACATGTTGGTGTATGTAGAAGTCTATTGTCGATGCAAGTATCTACCAGTGGGTTGCCAGATGATTGCTAGTTGGTTGCCATCAATGACAACATCAACTATTCTCATAAGAGTGTAGAATGCTAGCAGTTAGATCCGATTAAATAAGTTGATATATTTGTTAAAAGGTTTCAGATCTGATATAAGTTTGATTTTGGGTTTTAAGTTTCAATTGGTCTTAATACTTATTCACCCCCCCTCTCAGTGTTATCCTGATCTTCATAGGATTAACAATTGGTATCAGAGCTTTGGTCCTCTATGTGCAGAAAGCTTAACTGCTCGAGGAAAATATTCTGAGGAAGACAAGATGATGAAGAAAGAGAGTCCCAAGTTCAACAAGAATAACTACAAGATCTGGAAAGAGAGAATGAAGATCTACATGGAAGGTCTTGGTGCACAATATTGGAAGCAAGTTGAAACAACATATGTTGCCCCTACTACTACTCCCTTGACACCGAATGAACTCAAAGAGAAGCAAGATAACATGCAAGCACTAGAAGCTATTGTAAATACTTTATCTGATTCAAAATATATTGATGTTCAAGGATTGGAAACTGTAGGTGAGGTTTGGGAAAAGTTAGAGACAATCTATGGAGGAGATGAGCATGTTCAAAGATCCAAAGAGGAAAACTTGAGAGTAAAGTTCAATGACTTGAGAATGCTTGAAGGAGAGAATATTGCATCGTATGGTCAGATAATCATAGAAGTTATTGGTAGCATAAAGAGTGCAGGAGGTAAAATAGAAGATGATGCAATAGTAAGTAAAATTATTAGAACTCTTCAACCTTAGTATGCTATAAGAGTATTGGCATTCCAAGAACTTAGATCTATTTCAAATGATAAGGTAATTGTTGATTCATAGATTGGTAAGCTTACAACTTTTGAGTTAAATAGTTTTGACAATAGTGTGACAAAATCAATTGAATATGTCTTTAAAGCTTTTGTTACCAGTTCATTTGCTAGAAAAGGAAAGATATATGTCAAAATCATGAGTGCAGGACAAGTCATGGAAGTAACTGGGGAAATGAAGACAATGAAGATCAATTAATGGAACTTGAGGCACTATTAGCACAGAGATTTCCAAGAGGAACTTGTAAGTATAAAGGAAATCTAACTTTGAAGTGTTTCTCTTGTAGTAAAATTGGTCATATTCTTGCTAACTACCCTAACACCAATAAGAAAGAAAGTTTTAGAAGATTCAAAGGAAAGGGCAGGAAACATTGTTATGCTGTAGTCGATGAAGGTGTGACCGATGAGGAGTTAGAAGAAGAAGATGACAATGAAGAAATTGTGTTTGTAGCTATGAAGGAGGAACTGTCAGAAGAAAAGGCACTAGTATCTCATATGGAGAATAGTGTTGAATGGATTATAGACATTGGCTGCTCACACCACATGACTGAGGATAAAAGTAAGTTCATAACCCTAAATGAATTTGATGGACGTGTTCTTAGAATTGGAAATAACTCTCCTTGCATGCTGAAAGGTAAAGGTTCAATCTCTCTAAATGGGAAGAGTAATGTTGATGATGTATTTTGGGTCGATGGTCTTAAGCATAATCTTTTAAGTGTTGGTCAGCTCAATGATAAAGGTTATTTGCTTGAGTTTAAAAGTGGAGTCTGCAAAATTCTTGGAGGTAATGGTGAACTGATTGCTATAGAGAAGAAAACTATAGGTAGCTTATTCCATTTGAATAGTAATATTAATAATTTTCTGGTTGCAAGAATGGAAGACATTTAGTTGTGGCATAAAAGATGTTGTCATGTTAATTTTGATAATTTGGTTAAGATAAGAAAGTCAAGTATTGTAAGAGGATTACCCCAACTTGTCAAAATGGATAAAATGATATGCAAATATTGTCAAATCGGTAAGATGACCTCTATTTCTTTCAAGAGAAAGAATTGTATTTCTAAGAGTGTTTTAGATTTGGTACATATTGATCGCTATGGACCTATGAGAACAAAGAGTTATTATGGTGATAGGTATTTCATGATTTTCATCGATGACTATTCTAAAATGATGTGGGTGACATTTTTAAGAGAGAAATCAAAAGCATTTAATAAATTTAAATCATTCAAATCTCTGGTTGAGAAGGAAACCGATAAGAATTTGAAGTGTTTAAGATCATACCGGGGAGGTGAATTCACATCTAATGAATTTTTTAAGTATTGTGATGAATAGGGTATAAAGAGACAGATGTCTGCTCTAAGGAAACCACAATAGAAAGGCATAGCAGAAAGGATGAACATAACAATAGTTGAAGCTACAAGAACCATGTTATTGTAGGGTACTGTATCCAAAATGTTTTGGACATAAGAATTCAGTATTGTTGTATACACTCTAAACCGAGTATTGTTAAATAAAGGTAACAATAAGACACCCTATGAGTTATGGTATGGAAAAACCCTTTGTGTAAGTTATTTCAAAAATTTTGGGAGTCAAATTTTTATTAAGAGAGATAACTACACTGAGAAATTTGATGCAAAATCTGATGAGGGAATTTTTCTTGGTTACCATTCTAAGAGTAAAGAATATAAATGTTACAATAAGAGAACTAAGAAAATTATTGAAAGTGCTAATGTAAAAGTTGATGATCTATCTGATAAGTTTGAAGGTACAAGCAGCTCAGAACCTGAAAAGGATGATAATGAGGAAAGTTTATGATCATTGAACTAGAGAAAAATAATAATGAAGAACCAGCAAATGCAAAATTGGATGCTCAACCATAAGCAATGACAGTGAGGAAGAAGATGAAGAAGATGCAGAATCATCACAGGGAATACCTAGATATGTCAGCTTGAATCATTCACAAGAGCATATAATTAGTGATAAGAATGTAGGTGTGCAAACTAGGAGAAAGATTCGAGAGAACTCATGTTTGATATCTACAATTGAACCCAAGATATTTAAGGAAGCACTAAAGGATGATGATTGGGTGAATGCAATGAATGAAGAATTAGATCAAATTGAGAAGAATTAGACATGGTCACTTGTTTCTAGACCGAAGGTTAAGAATGAAATTGGAACAAAATTGGTGCAGGGGCACAAGCCTCAATTTCATAATTTATTGATTCAAAATTTCATTTTTTTGATAGCAAGGTGTTGGGAAGAATCAAACAATCCTTTGTTTATGTTTTATTTTATAATAAGGTCCTAATTGTCCATTTTATAAGGCCTAGTGGCCTAGGGTGCATTATAAACCCTATGGTCAACTATGGTCAAAGGGACTTAGGATGAGTAGAATTAGGGATTCAAGGTTTTTTTGGTCTATTTAGATCCATTTCAATGTGTTTAGGTCCCTAGGTTGATGATAAAATTAGTTTGAATGGCAAAATACAAAAATTGTCAAAAATTGACAAAAGTTGTCAATTTGTAAAGAAAAATTTCAAAAAGTTGTTGTAATTGGTTGCCCAACATTCATAACCATCTCCAATAGGTTTTAAAATTTTGGGAAAACTATAAAATGCTTCAACAAACTTGTGTCGGGGTTGTTGTGGGTGAAAATTGTAAAAATTGCTATTTGAAATTAATAAAATCTGCATGCTTGCTTGGTGTGGATCTATACGGCCTCCAATGTGAAAAATATTTTCTTGGATAGATAGGTGGTTGAGTTAACTTTCATTTGAGCCAAGGGGGAGGTTTTGAAGAGGAGTATTGAGGGAGAAAAGGCATTGCAAACCTTTGCAACCCGTGAAAGTGCCCTAGGCTAGCGTTTTTACTTCCTTTCCTCATTCCTACCATTTTGACCATGGGAAAAATCTGATTCTTGGTTATATGGAGGATTGGGGAGTGTATTTTAATATAAAAAAGTTTTCAGACTGAAAGGATGTAGTTTGGGGTGAGATTTTGTTAAATTTGGCCAAGCATCTCTATGTGACTAGTTTTGGGAATTGAATAAAGTTCATGAATAGTCCCCATAACTTTAGTTTTAATACAAACCAGAAGCTATAACTTGGTATTTGGAGATTATTTGGATACCCCAAGGTTCTCCAATAGTTTCTTTGGTGGATTTGTAGGTTTGGGGGGTAGTTCCTTTGTTAACTGCTTAGATTAGCCCTTTTAGCCATAGTTGAGGGTTCATTAGTAATGGTACTTGTAGGAGGTTCCATAACCTTTCCTTTGGTAGAAAGTGCTGTCCTAGGTTGGTGATAAAAAAAATCAAATAATATTATCCCATCCTTTGGATTTTTGGGTGGGAAGCCAAAACATGAGTTTTGAGGGCTATTAGGTCAAAAGAGCCAAATTGCACTTTACAACTTTTGAGACTTGAACAACCAAATAAAAGGGTTGTTTGGAATCATTTGAGTTTTTATGAACCTATTGAACCTATCTTGAGTCTTTGTAGGCCTCTCAAACCATTTGGAGGGGTTGTGAGCAATTTGAGTCATTTTGAGCACTTTTGCCTTTGGGGTTTGAAACCAAAATTTGATAACCTTTGCATATTTTCCCTTTGTGGGGTTATGGGGATGAAAATAGGTGATATGTGATGTTGAATTGATACTCTTAAAGGTGTAAGGCTTGGTTGGAGTGAATATTTAAAAGGAGGGTTTGTTGTTTGGTTGAGCAAGTGAGTAACTTGGAGCATTTTCAAGTTGTTTGAACCATACCTATACATCAATTGGTACTAGAGAAAATGTGATCCTTATTAGAAGGATTGTTTCAGTTTAGCCATGTCAGGGGAAGAAGATGAGTGTGAGTTGTCTTCAAAGATGACCAATGCACAAATAGTGATGTTTTTGAAGGATAAAAACTTGGTTCACAAGACTGATTCCTTGCAGAAGGGGGTTGATAGATTTAATGGGGAAATTCATAAGAAAAGTGGTGGAAAATATAATGTTTTTGAAGAGGGGAGTGATGAGGAACCCCTTGAGTAGGGTGATGAAGAAGAAGTTCTCGTTGATCAGAGGCTACTTGTGAAGACCCTGAAGGCCATGGAGAGAAGGACCATCGATGTTAAGTTGGACCTACCTTCCTATGATAGAAACTTGAATCTAGATGTTGTTGTGGATTGGATTGATGCCCTTACAAGCTTCTTTGAATGTGAAGACATACCTGAAAGTCAGAGAGTTAAGATTGCTAAGTCCAAGTTGAAGGGACCAACCCTTACGTGGTGGAATTTCACTCAAGATGATAGGGTGAAGGAGAAGAAGAATCCAGTGACCACTTGGAATAATATGGTTGCATTTATTAGGGATAAATATGTTCCTAATTATTATGAAGTCCAACTTCATAAGAGGAGAATTATTTTGAGACAAAAGGAGATGAGTGTCTCAAATTATACTCAAGAGTTCCATAAATTGGTGATTAAGTCCAATGTGGTGGAGCCTGAATGTGTGAAGCTTGCAAGATATTTGCAAGGGTTGAGGGTTACCATACAAGATGAAATTAGTCTAAGAAACCCACCCAGAGTCCAAAAATGCTTTCAACTTTCCTTGAAGGTTGAAAAGAAACTCAAGAGTAAGAGTGATCAAAGTGGAAGAGGGAGGGGACAAAAAGACTTTGAAAATAGGGGCAGAAGTATGCCTCAAGGAAGAGGACAAGATTCCAAAGACCTTGGTGAATCAGGTCAAGGAAGTAAATAAGGAGAAGGAAGTTCTAGAGGATCTTTCAGAGGAAAGAGAGGAAACTTTAGAGGAAGAGGTGGAGGAAGAGGCCTAGAAGGCATAAAGTGCTATAGATGCCATCAAATGGGACATGTTGCATCCAAATGTCTAGAGAAGGCAAACAAAGAAGGTGAAAGGAGAGAAAACTTGGTGAGAGATGAGGAAACATATAGTGTTCACTCTTATGGATCCTTTTTGCAGCCTGAACAAGGAGAGATCATGATGATGAGAAGGACATTGATCAAAGCATCTAGTCCACTAGAGCCACCCCAAAGGAAGGCACTTTTCAGAACTACTTGTAGAAGTGGTGACAAAGTATGTAGTGTGGTGATTGATTCAAGTTCTATTGATAATTTGATGTCCATTGAGGTAGTAGAGAAACTAAAATTGAAGAGGATTAAGCATCCAAGACCCTACAAGGTATCATGGCTTACAAAGGGGCAACAAATAGTCCTTGAAGAGCAAGAATGGGTGGAGTTTTCTATTGGCAAGTATAAGGATAGGGTACTTTGTGACATTGTACCCATGGATGCATGCCATTTTCTACTTGGAAGGCTATGGCAATATGACATGAAGTCAAAACATGATGGTGAGAAGAACACATACACCATCTGGTACAAAGGTGAGAAGGTAAAACTACTACCCCTACCTGATAATAGTGAAGAAGCAAAAGACTAAGTTTTTATTTGTAGGAGAGAAAGAGTTTTTAGAATTTTTGAAGAAGGAGGATACTCCTTGTTATGCCTTGGTGGTATTGCCAAAATAGGAAGAGAGAAAGGTGCACAAGAAAAAGGAAGAACCTAGGAGGGTAGGACCAAAAGAGGTGGCTGATTTGCTTGAGACCTATAAGGACATTGTAACCAAAGAATTTCCTAATACCCTACTCCCAATCAGAGACATTAGCTATAATATTGATCTAATCCCATTGGATACACTCCCAAATAAGGCTTCCTATAGGTTAACACCCCAAAAGAATGAAGAGATGGCTAGACAAATCCAAGAACTCTTAGATAAGGGTTTGATTTCCAAAAGTTTGAGTTCATGTGTTGTTCCAGCCCTATTAGCACCTAAGAAGGAGGGTACTTGGACATTATGTATGGACTCAAGGGCCATAAACATGATTACTATCAGGTATAGGTTCCCTATGCCTAGGATTGAAGACTTGTTGGATCATCTAGGGGGTGCAAGGTGGTATTCAAAGGTGGATTTGAAGAGTGGGTACCATCAGATAAGGATAAGGGTTGGAGATGAATTGAAGACAACCTTTAATACTAATGAAGGCCTTTATGAGTGGAGAGTGATGCCATTTGGCTTCTCCAATGCACCTAGTACACTCATGAGACTCATGAATGAAGTTCTAAAACCTTTCCTTGGTAAATTTGTTATTGTCTACTTGGATGATATTCTTATTTTCAGTAAGAATAGAGATGAACATATGAAGAATTTGAATTTGGTCCTTTAGAGATTGTAGGAAGAAAATCTCCTAATCAATGTGGATAAGTGTCTTTTTATGCAGGAAGAATTGGTGTATCTTGGTTTCATAGTTTCAGGTGGAAGCATCAAGATGGATCCTGAGAAGGTGGAGAGCATCTTGAATTAGCCTTCTCCAAGGTCAATGACTAAAGTTAGAAGCTTTTATGGCTTGGATTCCTTTTGTAGGAAGTTTATAAGAGGTTTTTATCCAAGTTTGTGCACCTATCCTAGAAACAATCAAAGGGGGGAAGAAGTGCAAGTTTGTATGGACCAAGGAGGCTGAGGAGGCTTTTCAAAGTCTCAAACAAAAGGTAGAAAAGCAACCTATACTTTCTTTTCCATATTTCCAAAAGGTTTTTACAATTGAGTGTGATGCATCTAATGTTGCAATAGGGGTTATTTTGAGCCAAGAGCGTAGGCCCTGTTGGTGCCCAAAACCACAGATTGGAAAACCTAAAGATTTGCCAAATCCTCAAGAAGTCCAATCAGCCTTGGCCAATGAATAGGGATAGTCAAATACTAAATCCCTCTGCAATTTACGCTCCACTAAACCTAGGTGGGTATACCTCCCCCTCTCAAGCACAACAAGCGTTATTTAAAGTGGACTTAAAATTTGCTAAGACAACTCTTTGCAAGAATGGCAATAGATTCTGCTACTGTTGAGTGCTTTTATTTGAATGCTTTTGAAATTGAAAATTTAATATAAAGATAATTGTGTATAAAGATTGTTGTATTTTGGAAATTAAATGCTTCTAGGACATACAAGAAATATGCAATAGATTAGTTCAAAAGGATTTAGAAGAATGTTTTTCTCTCAAGGACCTTATGCATATCAAATCAAAATCTCAGAGAATGGATAATAGACTAGTGCTTCTATCCAAGAATATATATGATACTTTGTGGAAAAATAACTTTATCAACTCAGGAGACAATGTTAATCATCAGTATAAAGGTTCAGTATGTGTCAAGTAAACAATAAGAACGCAATCTCACATTTAATGTAACAGCATGTGATTCACATTATAGAAAATCCTTAAATAGGTTTATCAAGAGGACAAAGAATATTTCATACACACAAAAGTATACACTATATTTGAAGTAGAAACAATGAACCTTGTATATTAATCTCCGAGAAATGACAACACACATAAGCTACACTTGGAGATACTTCATTACAATTTGCTTGCACAAAATGATACTTCTTATTCCTATAGACTTCTCTAATACATATAGCCTATAGCCCTTACAAGAAGTGATAGATTGTACCCTCTCATACAAAAAATGACTCCATATAAATATGTCAGCCAATAGACATAAATGAAAGGACACACCCTTTCATTTATAGAAGGAAGCTACATATAGTTGTTTTCCAAAGGACACACCCTTTGGTTTACATATATAATTTAAAAGGAAAACCCTAAAACACCATACTAAATAATTCTTTAATAATATATCCTTTATCCTCCACTTTGATAATATTTCTTGTCAAATATTCATCATCTCCTCAATATCTCCTACACAATAAGGTGAACCAATCAAATCCCTTTGATTTGACCATTAACTATATCTTACCTTTGATTAGGTAATAATCCTTTATGTAAAATACTTGTTTTAGGATAATTCACTTAAATCAAAATATTTTACACTTGTAAATATTAAAATAATTTTCCCTAATAATAGTTCTCATTAAATAACGTAAGCTAAAAGATTTTATATAGCAAATAAAAGAATATACTTCCCTGTGTAAAAATGATATTTGTGGAAAAACATCTATACCTTCTCACCTTTTAGGGCAATCTAAAATAGGTTGGAAATATTTTATCACATGGACATACCCTTGCAAAAATATGCATATGAAAGAATTTCATTATAACATTAGTCTTCATCTTTGATAAATGCAATTTCATCACTTTGTTTGTGGTAAAAGTACATTTTCCCAAAATAATAATAATTACACTTTGATGCTTAAAAGCATTATAATTATTTACCCTAATGGATCATTCTATTCATTGATCTATGGCAAGTATATTTATAAGAGAAAAGAAAATATCATTCATCAAATGTAATTCATTATTTTCACTATGTGTCAAAAGCATTTGTAAATAGAATATTCTCCTTTCAAAATAATTCAATATGGAAAATACATAATCTTTAAAATAATAATTTTCCCTTTTCAATAGTATTTACAATAAGGATATACTTCCTGTGCATGCAAACATATGAAATATTATTTGTTGTTACACTATCCTGCACAGAAATGATAAAATTAGTTTCACTAAAACATTAAGGCAAAACTCTTTCAATAATTTTTAAAAGAAGAAATCTAAAAAAATAGAATCATTATGATAAAAAAATTCAAAATAAGAATGTCGCTTTAATAACATTTTGAAAATATTTCATCCTTATTTTTAAACGCATAATGATTTACCATTGGCTAAAAATCAGAATGCAAAATATTAAATTGAAATACTTACAAATGGTGAAATAAAACAATATTACCTTATTGATCTCCATCGACGTAGTTTTATGTCGATCCCGATGACTTACTTATTTTTCTAGAATCATAAAACCATTAATAAAAATAATTTACCCTAAGAAATGTATTTTATCAAAACTCAACCTTTAGGGCAAATCTATTTTTATTGCAATAAAACCCTCACAAAATTCTCCTAATATTTAGGAGATTTTCAAGAATGTTCTATAAAATGGAAATCATCTAAAATAAATAAAGTTTCAAGATCAAGAAGTCCCTATAATAATGCCTTTGGAGAAAAAATTCATAATTACTATACCTTATGAGATGAAAAAACTTTTTACCTCCCTTAAAATACTTTAAATCTTTTATTTAAAAGATTCAAAGTATGATCTTCATAATGTGCCCTTAAATCATTTATTTAAATGATCTAAATATATATGGAAATTAGAGTATTTATATATTGCTTTTGATAATAAACTTTTTATTTCCTTCAACTGACTACATAGTGTTTGATCATTTTATTTGATCAAACACAAAATCTTTTATTTCCTACACATTACACGAGCTCAAAGTTTGTGTTAGTTTTTAAAACATCATATAGTTTCATAACACAAATAATTTAAATGTGATAATATTAATTGGAGGATAAAAGTTAATATTTTTAAACTTAAATACTCTCCAATTAATATAATTAAGGCTGATTGTAAAAAAAATAAAAAATTACTGTGATGGAATTTAATCAGTGTAATGTCTTGTAGGAGAAAACTGCTCAATGTCTAGATAACATGATTTTGAGAAAAATTTAACATTGCACATAGTAAATTGCATTTGGATTTATTTTACAAGATATATAAAATAATAATATAATACTAAAATTTGACATAATAATACTTGCATGTAAACAGAAATGCAAAGGCATCATACTTTCGAATGAAAGAATTAGGGTTTGAGAGGGCACACCTGGAGAGATCCGAATTTATGAAGCACATACATACCTCACATCATAGGTTCCCCAAAGAACTCCTAGCAACTCACCATCCACCTTAATAGTCTTATCGGGACTTGGCATAGCATAAAATTTCTTCTTCCGATGTCCCAATGAGTCCTCACTTAATGCTTACTTTATCAGTATAGTCTACATTGATATCTCCGTAGGCACTTCTATCTTCATTGGGAGTCGGAATAGCCCTTTTCTATTCCTCCCTAAGTCCCAATAAGTCTCTCGTGAACCTTTATTCTTTATACCTCCGAGTCTATTTTATTGGTATAGGTAATACTGATAGTTCCACCCTCCGATTCTTCAAGTCATCAGGGATCGGCCTAACCATTTTTGCCTTACTCTGATATGGTCTTTTTTTTCTGATGGGACCACCTTTAGTTCCCTTCAGTCATCGGGTATTGGGATAGACTTTTCTCATTACTTCCGATCTCCCGATACTATAAGTCCATGACCTGCTTTGCCTTATCATCACAAGTGACATCAATGGCTTCATAGGTTATTGGTATAACAATTTCTATGTTTTGCCGATAAGCCGATGTATGCCGATAGGAAAACAACTATCTTCTATTTCATTGGAACAAGCTATCCCGATGACATCACTTTCTCAAGAGCACACACCATGCTAAGTATTTTTTAAACACTCCAAAGCATCTGCATGCTATTTCATCGGTATAAGTTATGTCAATACTCCTTCTCTTGCTCACCAATGTTATTTCATCGGGACTACTTATGCCGATGATTGAAATTTTGTAATTTAGCATAGATGGACCATCACTGTTGAATATTAGTGATCCCTACTTTTCTCATAGGGTCTAATACATATTAGAGGACAATCTTGGATCATACCATAATGACTTCTCTGCTAACAAAATGCCTCCATAATGGATTCTTTGTGTAGTCAATACTTAGTGCATGCCCTTAGTGTACCCAAGTAATACCTTGATACTCCTAAAACAACTGATCTTTTTAGAGGACTTTACCCATGCTAAATAAAAATTTTGCACATGCAAACCAACAATAAATGCTCATATGATAAAAATGAAAAAAGAAAAAGGCCTCTATATAGCATAAAATATTTTGTAAAAATATGTGCTAACAAGCCCATTGCATTTTTTAGTGAGAAACTCAATGAGGCAAAGAGGAAGTATTCCTCATATGATTTGGAAATGTATGCCTTAGTTCAAGCCTTGAAAAAGTGGAGGCATTATCTCCTTCCAAAAGAATTTGTTGTTTTTACTGACAATCATGCACTTAGCTTCTTGAATACCCAGGAGAAGTTGAGTCACAAGCTTATGAAATGGGTAGAATCTATCCAAGCATATACCTTTACAATCAAGCACAAAAAGGGAGTTGCAAACAAGGTGGTAGATGCCTTGAGTAGAAGATCCTTGACAGTGCAAGAGGTGAAGTTGCAAAGTGTGGGGATTGACTCCTTGAAAGGTATGTATGAAGGTAATGAAGACTTTCATAAAATTTATAAAGTTTGTTCTAATTTTTCTGAAGCATACCATGTTGAATATGTTGATTACATTATCCAAGATGGTTTATTGTTCAAAGGAAATCAACTATGAAATCCTAGGTGTTCAATGAGGGAGGATATTGTGAAAGAAAAGCATTATGGAAGCATGAGTGGACATTTTGGGTTGGATAAAACCCTTGAGCAGGTAAGAAGACACTACTATTGGCCTAAAATGCAAAGTGATATGGGAATATTTGTTGAAACATGCACTATTTGTCAAAAGGCCAAAGGTACTTCCACCAATGCAGGTTTGTATCAACCATTACCCATACCTCCAAGGCCTTGGGAAAGTTGTAGTATGGATTTTGTAATGGGGCTGCCTAGGACTCAAAAAGGCTTTGATAGCATCTTTGTTGTTGTAGATAGGTTCAGTAAGATGGCACATTTCTTGCCATGTAAGAGTACTAGTGATGCAACCTATGTAGCAAATTTGTTTTTCAAAGAGATTGTGAGGATTCATGGACGTCCTCTAACAATTGTGTCTGACAGAGATGTGAAATTCATTGGCCACTTTTGGAGATCCTTATGGAAGAGGTTGGGAACAAACTTGAACTTTAGTTCAGCCTACCATGAACAAACAGATGGGCAAACTAAATTTGTGAATAGGTCCTTGGGAAACCTATTGAGATGCTTGACAAAATAATATGGAGAGAAGGGGAATGTTGTACTTCCACGAGTTGAATTTGCATTCAATGACTCTATGAATAGGAGTATAGGAAGGAGTCCATTTCAGATTGTGTATGGGTATAATCCAAGAGGCATCTTGGAGTTGAGAGACCTCCCACATGATGGGAAAACAAGTGCTCATGGAGAACAATTTGCTGATAGCATGAAAGAAGTGCATGATAAAGTAAGGATAGCCCTCCAAAGGAGTTCAGAAAAGTACATAGAACTTGCTGATAAGAAGAGGAGGGATGTACAATTTTAGATTGGTGATATGGTGTGGGTGTACCTAAGAAAAGAAAGATTGCCAAAGGGGAAGCATACAAAGTTACTCATGAAGAAAGTGGGTCCTTGCAAGGTTTTGAAGAAACATGGGTTGAATGCCTATGAGATATCCCTTCCCTCTAACCTTGGTATTTCTCCTATCTTTAATGTTTGTGATCTAACACCCTATAAAAGGCATGTCGCTATAGGTACAAACTTTCATGTTGAGGAGATTCAAGAGGATATTGCTGATATACCTCCTCATGCACTAAAGAGACCTGAAAAGGTCATTGATGAAAGGGTCATTAACAAGACCAGAAATAAAGAATATGAATAATACCTTGTGAAATGGTTAGGAAAACTTTTTGAAGAGGCAGTATGGATGGATGAGGCAGAAATTCTGAAGCATGCCACTTCATTGGACAACCTTATCTCATATGGAAATGAGATCAACCCACCCCGGGAGTATGGTCCAGGGGCACAAGCCTCAATTTCATAATTTATTGTTTGAAAAATTTATGTTTTTGATATCAAGGTGTTGGGAAGGATCAAATAATCCTTTGTTTATGTTTTGTTTTGTAATAAGGTCCTAATTGTCCATTTTGCAAGGCATAATGGCCTAGGGTGCATTATAAACCCTATGGTCAACTATGGTGAAAGGGACTTAGGATGAGTAGAATTAGGGATTCTAGGTTTTTTTGGTCTATTTATATCCATTTCAATGTGTTTAGGTCCCTAGGTTGATGATAAAATTAGTTTGAATGGTAAAATGCAAAAATTGTCAAAAATTGACAAAAGTTGTCAATTTGTAAAGCAACTTTTCAAAAAGTTGTTGTAATTGGTTGCCCAATGTTCATAACAATCTCCAATCAGTTTGAAAATATTGGGAAAACTATAAAATTCCTAAACAAATTCATGTGGGGGTTGTTGTGGTTGAAAATTATAAAAATTGCTATTTGAAATCAATAAAATCTGCATTTTTGCTGTAATTTTTCTACAAACTCACTTGGTGCAGATCTATATGGCCTCCAATGTGAAAAATATTTTCATGGAGAGATAGATGGTTGGGTTACCTTTCATTTTAGCCAAGTGGGAGGTTTTGAAGTGGAGTATTGAGGGAGAAAAGGTGCTACAAACCTCTACAACCAGTGAAAGTACCTGAGGCTAGGGTTTTTACTTCCTTTTCTCATTCCTACAATTTTACCCATGGGAAAAATATGATTCTTGGTTAGATGGAGGAATGGGGAGTTTATTTTAAGATTCAAAAGGTTTCAAACCAAAAGTATGCAGTTTGGGTGAGATTTTTTTAAATTTGGCCAGGCATCTCTATGTGATTGGTTGTGGGAATTGAATAAAATTCATGAACAATCCCCATAACTTTAGTTTTAATGCAAACCGGGAGCTATAACTTGGTATTTGGTGATTATTTGGATACCCAAATCTTATCCAATATTTGGTTTGGTGTATTTACAAGTTTAGGGGGTAGTTCCTTTGTTAAGTGCTTAAATTAGCTCTTCTAGCCATAGTTGAGGGTTCATTAGTAATGGTACTTGGAGGAGGTTCCAGAACCTGCCCTTTGGTAGAAAGTGTTCTCCTAGGCTAGTGATCAATAAAATCAAATAATATTGTCCTATCCTTTGGATTTTTGGGTGGGAAGCCAAAAAGTGAGTTTTGAGGGCTACTAGGTCTAAAGAGCCAAATTGCACTTTGTGACTTTTGGGACTTGAACAACCAAATCAGAGGGTTGTTTTTCATCATTTGAGTTTCTAGGAACCTATTGAACCTATCTTGAGCCTTTGTAGGCCTATCAAACCATTTGGAGGGGTTGTGAGCAATTTGAGTCATTTTGAGCACTTTTGGCTGTGGGATTTGAAACCAAACTTTGATAACCTTTGCATATTTTCCCTTTGTGAGGTTATGGGGATGAAAATAGGTGATATGGGATGTTGAATTGATACTCTTAAAGGTGTGAATCTTGGTTGGAGTGAATCCTTAAAAGGAGGGTTTGTTGTTTGGTTGAGCAAGTGAGTAACTTGGAGCATTTTCAAGTTGTTTGAACCATACCTCTACATCAAAATGGGTCGCTAGAAATAAATTGGATGAAGAAGGAAGAATTTTAAGAAATAAGATAGGGTTAGTCTCCAAAGGGTATTCTCATGAGGAAGGTGAGGATTGTGGTAAAATATTTGCACCTGTTGCTAGATTAGAAGTAAGGATATTGTTAGAATTTGTTGTATACAAGGGATTCAAAATTTACCAAATGGATGTCAAGTCAGCCTTTATAAATGGGATTCTAGAAGAAGTATACATTAAACAACCAAATGGATTTTCCTTCACTGATGATAAAGGCATGGTGTGTATGCACAAATCAATATAAGGTATAAAGTAGGCACCGAGGGCATGGTATGAGAGATTACATGCACATTTAATCAAAATTGGATTCCACCATACTAGTGAGGGCTTCAATATTTATTTGAAGGCTGATGGAGACAAGATGTTGATAGAAAAAGTGTTTGCCAATGAGATAGTTTCTGGTGGAAATGATGATATGTGTATGGACTTTGCTGATATAATGAAAAAGGAATTTGAAATGTCTCTAATCAGTGAAATTAAGTTCTTTATTGGCTTACAGGTCTAGCAACTGGATGGTGGTATCTTTATTTGTCAAACCAAGTATATCAAAGAGGTGTTGAATACTTTTGACATAGAAGACTATAAACTGGTAGGAACGTCAATGGTGATAGGCTGCAAGTTGTCAAAGGAAGATGATTCCTGTGTTGTTAGTGAAAAATAGTACAAACCTATGATTGGCAAGCTACACTATGTTGTCCATAGTAGATCAGACATTGCTCATCTTGTTTGATTAGTGGCTAGATTTCAAAAAGAGTTTAAAGAGAGTCACATGGTGGCTGTGAAGAGAATTTTTTGGTATCTCAAAGGAATAGTAGACTATGGTTTATGGTATCCCTATAAAGGAGATTTTACTTTGGATGTCTTTATTGATTCTAATTGGGCAAGTAATGTGGATGATCAGAAAAACATAATTGGTGGAGCTTTTCTACTTGGAGCAAGATTAGTGGCATGGATGAGTACGAAAAAAACTTGTGTTTCTCAATCTACAATTGAAAAAGATTATGTAGTTGCATCCATGAATTGCACACAGGACACATGGATGAGACATGCTAGAAGGATTCAAGATAGATATGTCAAAACTGGTGACTATCTATTGTGATAATACAAGTGTAATAAAAATTTCTAAGAATCCTATACTTCATTCTAGAACAAAGCACATTGAATTGGAGTATCACTTCCTAAGGGAAAGAGTTCAAGAAAAAGGGGTGAAGATGGAATATGTGAAGAGTAAAGATCAGTTCATTGATATCTTTACTAAGCCATTACTAGAGGCTACCTTTGAGTTTCTCTGAGGTAAACTAGGGGTTAGACCCCTACATCGGAAGAACAAGAATGTTGGAGATCCATCAATCCTATTGATTTCATGTTTATTTTTCACTAAGGATGGGTGATGATGCAAGCTACTCCTTTTGGAGAACAAGTCTGATGTAAAGTTCTGATTTAATGCTCTGTTATAATTTTTCTTATTTGATTAGTGAAGATGTTGGAAGAGGTAGCAACAAAATTGAGCATGAGTGATTCATTTATACCTTTTGGTATTGTTGTCAAAGTGGGAGAAGAATAGAACTCAGATATGGCAGAGATGGGATAAGTTTAAGATCAAAAGATCAGATTGAGAGAAGCATTGGTTAAGGGGGAGATGACAAAAGGAGGAGAACTAGCAGATGATGTGATATCAGTGAGCAAGATGTAGATGATATTGTATATCTTATTAGTGTTGCCATCAATTCCAAAGGGGGAGATTGTTGGAATTTGGCATATATGATATAGATACAGGTGATGCAGTTGAAGATGGATGACTACATCGGTAAAGGATAGAAGTCTATTTGTGATGAAGAGATTGAGCTTCCATGAGTAGGTGACATGATTAGTTATTTGTTTTGTCATTGATGTCAACTGATGTTCCTAATGTTGTGTTTTTTCATCTTAGTGATTTGGTTTACCAGAAGATAGGGTTTACCATCAGAGAACTAAAGTCTGTGACATAGGACATTAACTAGTAAAGAAGAGATGTTTGATTGGATCCGACGATCAAAAATGATTGGTGATTTGTGGTTTGGATTGAGAAATTGTATCATGGAAAGTTGTATATTACTGGAACCGGAACTTGTGAAGATTACCAAAAGGTGTGTTTCAAATTTCTAATGAAGTTTTGCTAAGGTTTTAGTAGGGTTTAAGACTGATGAAGAAATCATCAAACTGGTAATAATTTTTGTTATGACGGTGATTGACAGTGAGTCTACATGAAGTTGGTAACATGGCACAACCCACTTGAAAGATTTAATTATTATTTTGGCATGATTCAAGGAAACATTTCTTGGAAATCAACAAAATACTTAGTAGAGTGTTTTGAGGGTTTGACTTTGGTACAAATCATATTTTTGTGATGAGTTATGATCAACCAATGGTTGATATTGCATTGTGATTTGTTCTAATGATTTGTATAATGATCTGTGATGATCTCTTATGATTTGAATAGTAAATTCAAGAATTAATTAGGATTTTGTGACCAACCTAGTTGAGATGGCTATTTAGGATGACATAGTTGATGTTTATTGTGTCAGTGGTCTTAGAGAATGTGTAAATATGTCCAAGTGAAGTGTGAGATCTGTCTGAGAGTTTCAAAGTGTTGTGTATAACTAGATTTGATCAAGCAATCAGAGAAGTGCAAGTAACCGATCATTTTCTTAATGTTGTTTCCAAACAGTTGCAACAGGTTAAATCCCTTAACCGGGTAGGTCCTAACATGCCTTAAACATTTAATTCCCTTAACAAGGAAGCTCTCAAAAGAGTGTTAAATCCTCTCACAAGATTGATCCTAACAAATCATCAAGCTCCTAATCAAGTTGCTAGGAAAATCCCCTAACTGGGTGACTCATAATAGGGTTTTCTCCTAACTGGGCATATTGTAAGCTCCTAACAAGGTGTACTTGAAAAAAGAACAAATATTTATGGGTGCTAAAGTTCCCACCATGGTTTTTCCCTATTTGGGTTTCCATGTCAAAAACTTATGGTGTTCATGTGTGAAATGTTTTTCATTTGATGTTCTTGTTTATGTTTCATTTCATGCATTATTTTTGAGACATCAGTTATGATGTTTTATTAGAATTTTATCAGAGGTTACTAGTACTAATAAGAAGTTGTTTGAGAAAGATTTTGATCTGATTAATAAGGTTAATGAGTTGGTAAATGATCAATTTTATATGATTGCTTTGGTGGTGAAAGTATTGATAGTTGTGGTAAATGATTTGATTACTGTGTTAAGCAATTTTGATAAAGAGGTTGTTAGATTTGATTAAAGAAGTTGAGATATTTGTTAAAAGGTTTCTGATCAGATATAAGTTTGATTTTGTGTTTAAAGTTTTAATTGGTCGTAATACTGATTCATCCCCCCTCTCAGTATTAACTGGATCCTCATAGGATTAACAAGTTCTGGTGCCCACTCTTCTACACACCATCCATCCTATTACAAATAAAAAATTAATCGTAGGATAGAATATATGGCTGACGACACCAATTCTTGGTGATTCCCATGTAACGATGCTCATACTCCAAAAAACTATCCAAAGGGTAATTTGCAACAAAAGATTTCAGATCAATGGATTTAAGGTACTATCTCAGATGCAGTGGTTTATATTTCTCTTGACTATTAGGATTCCCAAAGATACTGAGAGGGGGGGGGGGGGGGGTGAATCAGTATCTAACCAGTTTATGAATTTACTTGTATTAAATCATGTAAAGCATATCAATACAGTGTACTAGAAATCAAAAGTAATGCAATAAACAAGAAAAACAATAACTACATGAAGAGCACACCATAACACAATAGTTTAATGAGGAAACCTGGTGTGGGAAAAACCTCGATGGGATTTGTGACCCACAATATTCACTTATTGGCCAATAAGAGAATATTACTACTACAAAAGGGGCCTGCACATGTAGGAAGGCCAAGTGCCTAGAGCTCACTACTCAATTACAAAAGGAAGTCACACTGACTTACAAAATTGGATTATAATAATCCAATGTCTTGTACTGCTTCAAAATAGCATCTGTTATGCCAGATCCAGTACCAGTTTTAGCTCTACTACATACATAAACCCTTAACCTAAAATTTGCATAGTAGGTCTGCATTATTTCGTCTATTCTTCATTACCAAATGTTCTATAATGATCTCATACATATATGAGTCATCTTACAACTCGCCATGTCGGCTTACCATGATTTTACAATTAATTACAAAATATATTACAAATAAAATTCTTGTCGGCCTGGGTGTCGGTATCCTTTCTTTCACTACCGGTGTTTTGTGTGCCGGTGTAGAGTTTATCATTGCCGGTGCCAGTATATTACCTTGCCAGTATCATATGATTGCAGGGTTGCCATCAATGACAAAACCTTCAATCACCTACAATTTCTCATTGGAGTGTGCATTTTCCAACAATCTCCCCCTTTGGCATTGATGGCAACACTCATGAGAAAAATCCAAAAAGTGTCATCCAAAAAGAATCTGCCAAAATTGTCTTACCAAAAACTATGTGCCAAATCATATGTGCTCCCCCCAAGCTGATGGTGTCTTCTGCTAATCATTTTTCTTTGCTAATCATTTTTCTCATTACCACTACTCCCCCTTTGGCATCAATGACAAAGGTTGTCAAAGTGTCAATTGAGTGTGGTTTCCAACTTCATCCCTATAACTAGTTTGTTACAATCTGAAAAAAGGTCTGCCAATACTAGATTCAGGCTCTTAGTGAACCATTCACTATCCTTTAATGTGGCCTCTATCCTCTGAATTGTACTGGTGAGGTGTTGCATTTGTTGTTCTGGTGTCTTTTGTCCTTGAACTAATGCCTCAGATATCTCTTTTCTCAAGGAGGTGAGGTAGTCCAATTTTGGACTAAGTCTCCATTTGAGATCTTTTGTCTTTCCTTTTATTCTTTCCTTCTCTCTTTCAAATTTCTAAAGTTCCTCCTCAAAATCTGTTATTTTTTGCTCAAAAACTGATAATGGTTCAGATGAATTAATGAAATTGTCAGCTAATTTATTTATTTCTTCCTATACCATACCAATCTAGTGTCAAAAAGTTTGTTTTACATGTATCTCTATACAACTTTTTAAATTCTTTTAGTGTTTTACATAGTGCTAATAAAAGAGTGTCAAATTGTCTCATGCACTTCTTTATTTCCTCTTCAAAGAATTTATGTTTCTCTTTCTCAATTTTCTCTTTGAATGCTTCCTCATTTATTTGTTCAACTTTCACATTGTTGTCAGTAATATACTTAGACAATGTGTCAAATTGATTTAAAGAATCTTTATTATCCACATTACACTTGTGTGCTATCATTTTCAAAATTGAGATTGTATCATCAATAGCTTTGTATGGTTGTGCACTGCACTTTGTTATTTTCTTGATTGAATCCAATAGAGCTTCTATCACATTTGTTGGTTTGAATTCTACCATAGAAGAACCTATTGGCATTATAACAAACAAGGAGAGATTGTTGGCATTTCAATAAGGATATTGAGAAGGTTGTTGATGATTATGGATATAATTGATTAAGGATGTTTACTATCTTAATATTATTATTTTGTCATTGATGTCAAGAAATTGATTTTCTAATTCAGTATGATGTTGCCATATCTTGAGAAGTATGATTTGATGACTAAAAAGATGTCAGTAAAAGACATAGAAAGAATATGATAAATAAGGGGAGAAATAAGTTATTCAATGGGCAACTATTACTGAGCTAGACAATGATGAGATCATGATGTTTAGATTGTTTTGGCATCATACATATGTTATTGATTGTAAGGTTAATACTATACTATGTTACCGAGCAAAGAACCTAGTCGGTAAAACCCTAAGGAACCTAGTTGGTAAACCCTAAGGTTATCGCTATCGGTTAATGAAGGCAGAATGTCTACCGAGTGAAGTTTAGTATTTATCAAGTTGCAACCAAGTAATAACAGAATGCATTGAATGAATAAAAGCATTATTTAATGAAGGAAGCTGATGAGCTGGCTATGATTAAATGATTGGTATGTCATGAATGAAGTTTGTTAAAGAATATATGGCAAAGGAAAATCGGCAGGAAGATCTACAGCTCAAATTGAACCGCAATACCCTAGCACAAGTTCCAAGAAATGTATGCAAGTTCCAAGGAAGGGTAAAACATTTTCAGTTCGAAGGATACATTGAACCTAGTCAAAGTTTGAAGATCTAATGGCTATGATTGGTCATGGGAAATGTGATCAAGGAGATTAAGCGGTTAGCGAATTGTTTATAAATAAGGAACTATTGATAAACAATGCATGCGAGCAAGTGTATGCATAGGGATGCTACATAGTGATTACTGAGCACAGAAGCTTGAAGACCTGTTTGAATAATAGAGTATAGAGCCTAGCAGATGGACAAGATAAGTCCTATATTGTATTGAGCAAATAAGAATCTTCTTTAGCATTTTAGATGTGAAGTTGCAGATAGATTTTTATTATTGTTATTTTGAAAAGTGACAAAAAATCTCTTAATTGAGTGGACTTAACAGTCTTATTTGTAAAACCCTCTAGCAAGGTGACATTCTAATTGAGTGTTTGAAATCCTTTAACAAGGTCACTTCTAACAAGGTGAAGATCCTAATAGATTTGGGGGAAATCCCTTAATCGGGTCACATCTAGCAATGTGTTTGTAAACTTTAATAGGATTTGCTTTTAACCAAGCATACTCTAGAAGAGTATATTTCTTAGTGGGTCCAAAATCCCATAGTGGTTTTTCCCTATTTGGGTTTCCATGTTAAATCTGGTGTTATGAGTGTTATGATGTTTATATGCTTTTGAGTTTGCATGTTTAGCAGTTTTGGTTATATTACTGAAGTATAGGTTACCAAGGTTGAATCTGTTGTTTTTATGGAAGATTAAGTTTGTATGATTCACCCCCCCCTCTCATCTTATTAGTTTGGCATCTGTACTTAACATTAAGTATCAGAACTATCAATTGGTATCAAAACTTTGGACTTCAGAAGAAAAAGTTTAAAGGTACTTGAGGCAAAGATCCAAATATGTATAAGAGGGATGCACCGAAGCTGAACAAGTCAAGTTTCTCTACATGGCAGAAAAGGATGAAGCTACACCTATCAGGAGTTGGAGAATATACTATATATTATCTAAAGAATGATTTCATCACACTGAGCACCT
Organism: Cryptomeria japonica; assembly: GCF_030272615.1. Lineage (NCBI taxonomy): Eukaryota > Viridiplantae > Streptophyta > Pinopsida > Cupressales > Cupressaceae > Cryptomeria > Cryptomeria japonica. Next base: position 111,285,324 of record NC_081414.1, on the reverse strand, counting down.
ATCCATTGACAATGGAAAAAATAAAGGCAAAGCAAGAACATATTCAAGCAATGATTGAAATAACATCTGCATTGACCAATTCAGAGTTTAATGATCTAGAAGGCTGCAATGATGCAAAGGCAATGTGGGACAAGCTCATATCTGTGTATGGTGGAGATGAACATATTCAAAGAGCAAAAGTGCATAGTCTAAGAGGACAACTTGAATCTATGAGGATGAATGAAGGTGAGAACATAACCCAGTACAGTACAAGACTAATAGAGATTGTCAATCAAATCAAAGGAGCAGGTGGAACTATTGAAGAAAAGAATATAAAAAGTAAGTTGTTAAGAACCCTTCTACCAACTTATGCAATCCAAGTCCCTGCAATCAATGAATTGAGGTCTGTACCCAATATGCCAGTTTCTTTAGATGCTACTATTGGTAATCTACATGCATTTGAGTTAAGTAACTTTGATAACAGTGGGTCATTAGTAAATAAAGTTGAATCTGCATTTAGTTCTTTTCATATTGGTGAATCTGATGATTACAATGGTAAAGTGAGTAAGTACACTAAAGGGGATCATAGTGGAGCAAGTGAAAGATTTTGCAAGAACATGGAGGAAGTACACAAACTGTATGAGGAAATCAGAGAGCAAGAAGAGTTTGAAGCACTTTTAGCCAGAAGGTTATCGAGAGGCAAAGGTAAGTATAAAGGAAAACTACCTTTGAAATGTCTCAATTTTGATAAGATAGGACATATGGCTTCTAACTATCCTGACAAAGATTGTACTAAGAAGAGAGATTACTAAGATGATAGATAGAAAGATAATCATTATAGAGGACACCAAGACTTTAGAAGAAGAGATAGACGATCATAATTAATAGCCAATGAGAAATCCAATGATGAGAAATCAGATGAAATTGATATAGAGGAAGTAGTTTATGTGGCTATCAAAGATGGATCAGATGAAGAAAGGTATGAAGAAAAAGCCCTAATATCTCACATAAATACTAATGATTCTTGGATCATAGATAGTGGATGCTCACATCACATGACAGGTGATAAACATAAGTTTGTTATGTTAGAAGACTATGATGGAGGCAATGTAAGATTTGGTAATGATGCACCATGTCCAGTAAAAGGTAAAGGATCCATAACACTTCTTGACAATGCAAGATGCAATGATGTTTATTGGTTTGAAGATTTGAAATACAATTTGTTGAGTGTAGCACAGCTAAACAATACAAGATACCGAATAGAATTTTAGAAAGGAATTGTCAAAGTTCATGACAAGCATGGAAAGTTAGCTACTATCGGGACATAAACAAAAGGTAACACATTTCACCTTGACTCAACTCAGAATAAATGTCTGTATGCAAAAATAGATGATACCTGGTTATGGCATAAAAGGTTTTGTCATGTAAATTTTGATAATATGATCAAAATAAGCAAGAAGCACCAAGTAAGAGGTCTACCAAGTCTTGAAAAACCTGAGAATGCTATATGCTGAGGATGCCAGATGGGTAAAATGACAAGGTCAAGCTTTACAAGTAAGTCTTACACTTTCAAGGGAATTTTAGATCTTGTGCACACTGATCTTTGTGGTCCTATGAAAGTTCAAAGTTATTATGGTGATAAATATTTCATATTATCTGTGGATGATTACTCAAGGATGATGTCAGTTATGTTTTTAAAAGAAAAATCAGAAGCTTTTCAAATGTTTACATGGTACAAGGCAAGAGTTGAAAATGAAACAGGAAGACAACTGAAATGTCTTAGATCAGATAGAGGAGGAGAGTTCACATCTGATGAGTTCAACTTATTCTACAATGATCATGGTATAAAAAGACAAGTCTTTGCACCGAGAACTCCACAACAAAATGGAATTGCTGAGAGAAGAAACAGATCTATTGTGGATTTTACTAGAACCCTAATGATTGAAAAGAAAGTGCCACAAACATTTTGGAGAGAAGCAATAAGCACAACAGTTTACACCCTGAACTGAGTACAACTAAAGAAAGGAACTTTGAAGACACCATATGAAATCTGGTATGACAAGAAACCTAATGTAAGTTATTTTAAAATCTTTGGAAGTAGATGCTATGTACACAAAGATGATAGAAAAGGCAAGTTTGATCAGAAAAGTGAAGAAGGAACATTTCTTGGTTATTCTTCTAGAAGCAAAGCATTTAAATGTCCGATCAAATCATCTAACAAAATAGTAGAAAGTGCAAATGTGAAAATTGATGAATTTGCAAAAAGGAATGATGAAGGAAATTCCAAGGAACCAAAAGATTATGATTAATTTGTCTATGTTCAACTGACAAGTCTTACCGAGAAAATTAGAGAAGGAAATGAAGAGAATATCCAGTTACCAAGTGATGAAGAAGATCATACAGAGCCTACCAAGCCTGTATTAGCCACATATGTCAGAAGACTTCATGCATCAAGTTAGATTATAGGAGATAAGGATGATCCAGTGATGACAACGAACAAACTGAGATAGAACACATGTTTGATATCTGAACTTGAACCGAGAATAGTGAAAGAGGCATTTAACAGTGAAGATTGGATAAATGCTATGATAGAAGAGATTGATCAAATCAAGAAGAATGACACATGGACATTGGTCCCAAGACCGAAGGACAAAAATGTAATTGGTACAAATTGGATTTTCAGAAATGAGCTGAATGAAAAAGGTGAGGTCATTTGAAATAAAGCAAGACTAGTTTGCAAAGGTTATGCCCAAGAAGAAGGAATTGATTATGGTGAGAATTTTGCACCTATGACAAGACTTGAAGGAGTAAGAACATTGTTGGCATATGTTGCTTTCAAAAATTTCATGGTTTATCAAATGGATGTCAAATCTGCATTTCTAAATGGTATATTAGAAGAAGAAGTTTTTATTGAACAACCTAAAGGATTTGTTGAAGACAAGAATAAAGATTAGGTATGTAAATTGAACAAAGCCTTATATGGTCTAAAACAAGCACCTAGAGCATGGTATGAAAGGTTGCACTCTTATCTAATCAAGATTGGTTTTATAAGGACACGTGAAAACAACAATATATACATGAAGAATGATGAAAATGGAATACTGATCTCAGCCATATTTGTTGATGATATTATCTGTTGTGGAAATGACTCTTTATGCAAGAACTTTGGAAATGAAATGAGCAAAGAATTTGAGATGTCATTAATCAGTGATATAAAGTATTTTATAGGTTTACAAATACTGCAAATTAAAGATGAGATTTTTATTACTCAATCCAAGTACATAAAGGAAATCTTGAAGAAATTTGGAATGGAGGATTCAAAACTAGTAAGTACTCCTATGACTACCAACTGTAAACTATCAAAGAATGATGAATCTGCATTTGTTGATGAGACACTTTACTGATCCATGATTGGAAAGTTGCAATATGTTGTTCACAACAGGCCAGACATAGCACATGCAGTAGGTATAGTTGCAAGATTCTTTGCAGATCCTAAGGAAACACACATGACAACAATCAAGAGAATTTTCAGATACTTGAAAGGCACTGAGGATTATGGCTTAGTATATTAGAAAGGAAATGACTTTGATTTAAAAGTTTATACTGATGTTGATTGGGCAGGCAACATTGATGATAGGAAAAGCACAAGTGGGAGAGCTTTCTTTTTAGGAGAAAGAATAGTGAGTTGGCTTAGCAAGAAACAAGGATGTGTTTCATAGTCAATAGTAGAAGTTGAATACATTGCTATAGCATTGAATTGTACCAACATAGCATGGATCAAACAACTGTTGGAAGGTATAAATGAGAAATTTACCAAGCCAGTAACTGTATTCTATGACAATACTAGTGCCATTAACATTTCAAAGAATCTAATAACTCAATGATGAACCACTAGTACCAAACCGGTACTGAGATGGGGGGAGTGAATCAGTACAAACACAAATATAGTCCAAAATCAGTTTGACAACAAATACTCAAAATGACAGGCAAATAGGGATACTGGTTAAAATAGAGTGCAACTCGTAACATCCAGTACAACTCAAACAGTCATAAATCGGTCACTCACTAAGCTTTCCTCTTAGCTCAATACTATAGTGCCATTACACTCTCATGCATGACCAAGTAAACTAACATCAGATCTTCATAACAGTGAGTTCAATATGTTTTATAGACAGGCATAAAACATAGAACCATCATATGCTCAATAGGTAAAAACAAAGCATCACAAGATAAAAGCATTACACATGACACATTTTTCACGTGGAAACCCAACTGGGAAAAGCCACAGTGGGGATGAATACCCACAAGTTGCTTTTGAACTCTTTTGAAGTCCGCTCTGTTAGGAGCCCTGTCCGATTAAAGACATTACAATAGGTTCTGCTAGGAACCGATCCTGTTAGGGTTCACCCAGTTAAGGGATGGCTATAATACCCAGTTAAGGGTTAAACCCGGTTAGGGTTACCTTGTTAGAGGATTTCAAGAACTCAATAGCTAAAGGATCTCCAGAGCTCTGTAGCTTCTTAGAACTCATTAACCTCAAGTTACCCTGTTAAGGGATTTGAATTAAGCTGGTTAAGACTACCCTATCAAGGGATTTTGCATCAAGCCCAGTTAAGGCTACCCTATGAAGGGATTTCACAACTATTGAAGTGGCTAAAGATCAACGGGAATTACAATGATCTGATAATAGCACTCAATGCTAATGCAGATCTATTTTGGCTTCTCTTCTCCTTCTGCACATTCACTTTGCAGGTATCTCTTCTCTCCTTTTAGTCTAGAAAGAATCACGTATCACTTCCCTTAGATACACATTCACAACTTTTTCCAACAACATTAGAAAGAAACACAACATCAAACTTATAGGAAACAGACAGGTCGATAGAAAAAACCCTAAACCCTAAACCTGTTAGGTTAAGCAATTCAAGTGATTCAATCCTGACCGTTGAATCATACTATATTAAATGCAACAATCTTGAATCAATCTCAAGACATTCTCCATCATCCATTTTCCACTGATTTCATGGCAGTTGATAACCCATCACACGTTATCATCATTTGATAGACTTTGCACATTCCTGAGGCAGATAGGAATAGTCTTCTTCATGCAAGATCCTTCACGCGCATAGAGCCTATGTGACAACATGATCTGTTCTCCATTATACTACTAACTCATCACACAAAGATCACTGATTGAGTCACTCAGGCTTGAGGTATTCCAACCAGAAATCTTAAAGTGGAAACTACCTACCAATTGGTAGTAACACAATGTTTCCATGTGCCAGTTCCCATAACTACATGCCAGTTCATCTTGAACAAATATGCCACTTCACTTTGGCCTTCCAGTACATGCTTCATCCAAATTGTCTAAGTCTAGTTCATGAAAGCTGCAACATACTCCGCTTCCGCTGTAGACTGAGAGATACAACTCTACTTTTTACTCATCCATTAGACCAGTCTACCACCGAGAAAGAATGCACCACCAATTGTGCTTTTCCGACCATCCACATTACCTACCCAATCAACATCTATGAACACTTTCAGATTGAAATCATTGATGTATGGGTACCACAATCCATAGTCAACTATTCCCTTTAGATACCTAAGAATCTACTTGACTACAATCAAGTGGGATTCTCTAGGACTCTTCGGGAACCTTGCAGTAATGCCAACTACATGTGCAATATCTGGTTTGCTATGCACTAAATAATGCAACTTACCAATCATTGATCGGTAGTCCTTCTCATCAACCAATGTGGAATCATCCTCTTTTGTCAATTTGCAATTGGTCACCATCAGTGTACCAACCGGTTTGCTATCTTCCATGCCAAAGGTCTTCAACACCTCTTTGACATATTTGGACTGAGTGATAAAGATTCCATCTTTCATCTGTTGGATCTGCAATTCAATGAAGAACTTAATCTCCCCTATGAGTGACATCTCAAACTCTTTCTTCATCTCATCAGCAAACTCATGACTCATCTTGTCATCTCCTCCAAAGATAATGTCATCAACAAAAACCTCATAGATCAGGATCTGATCTCTTTTAGACTTTAGGTAGATATTGGTATCTTCACTTGCTCTCTCAAATCCAATCTTCACAAGATGGTAATGTAGGCTCTCATACCATGCCCTAGGTGCTTGATTTAGACCATATAAGGCTTTATGTAGCCTGCACACCATATCACTATCTTCAAATAGGGAAAAACCATCTGGTTGCTCTATATATACCTCCTCTTCAAGTACACCATTTAGGAATGCAGATTTTACATCCATTTGATATACTTTGAACCTTTTAAAGGCTGTATATGCAAGAAGCATACGAACTCCTTCCAATCTGGCTAAAGGAGTGAAGGTTTCTCCATAGTCTTCTCCTTCTTCTTAAGCATATCCTTTGCACACCAAGCTGGCTTTATTCCTAATCACTGTGCCATCCTCATTCAACTTGTTTCTGAACACCCATTTGGTGCCAATGATATTTTTATGCTCTAGTCTAGGTACCAAGGACCATGTACCATTTTTCTCTATCTAGTCAAGTTCCTCTTCCATTGCCTTGATGCAGTCTTCATCTTTACAAGCCTCTTTGAATGATTTAGGCTCAAATTCAGAGATCATACATGAGTTTTCTCTGATATTTCTTCTTGTAAGGATTCCTGCATCCTTATCTCCTATGATCTACTTAGGGTCATGATTCAGCTTGACATACCAAGGCATGGTCTTAATTGGTTCTTCTTGTTTTTCCTCTTCATCCTCATCTTAATCAGTATCAGTATTCACTAGTTCAGGGTCACTGTTATTGGTACTTGGCTAACTAACAATTGGTTCCCAGAAGGTTACAATTGGTTCATTTATAGCTTGCTCACTCCTAGTTTCCTTAGTTTTCTCAGAGGATTCATAAACTCTTACATTGATACTTTCCATAATTCTCTGAGTCCTATTGTTGTAGCACTTGAAAGCTTTACTCTTGGTGGAATATCCTAGAAATATTCCCTCATCACATTTAGCTTCAAATTTTCCCTGAAGTTCACTCCTCTTGATGTAACATTTGCTACCAAATACCCTAAAGTAGCTAACCACAGGTGTCTTACCGGTCCAATACTCATAAGGAGTTTTGTCCTTACCTTTCTTGATGAGTACTTGGTTCATAGTGTAGACTGCAGTGCTCACTGCTTCTCTCCAGAATGTGTGAGCTACCTTTCCTGGAATCAACATGGTTCTAGCTACTTCAACCATAGTCCAGTTATTCTTCTCTGCTAGGTCATTCTGTTGTGGAGTTCGAGGGGTAGACAACTATCTCTTGATGCCAAATTCTTCACAATACTTGTTAAATTCACTGGAAGTGAATTCCCCTCGTTGATCAATTCTGAGACACTTGATCCTTTTACCACTTTTCTTCTCCACTAATGCTCTGAAAGCTTTGAATTTCCCAAAAGCTTCAGACTTTTCTTTCAAGAATGTGACCCACATCATTCTTGAGCAGTCATCAGTGAGGATCATGAGTACCTACCACCCTGCACACTTCTAGTTTTCATAGGACCACACAAATCGGTATGCACAAGATCAAGCAAGTTGTCAGCAGTGAAATATTTACCTTTAAAGGTTGAGGAAGACATTTTCCCCAATTGACACTCTCTACACAAGGTATAATCCGGTTTGTTTAGCACTAACAACCCTCTAACTGCCTTGATCTTACTAGCCTTCACAATGTTATCAAAGTTTACATGTCAGAGTCTCCTATGCCATATGCAACTATCATCAAGCTTAGCCATAAGATATGTACTTACATTTGCATTTAGATGAAATAGGTTACCTTTGGTCTACATGTTGGTGGCCACCAATTTATCATCTTTTCCTTTGATTCTACAAACTCCATTCTTGAGTTCCAGAGTGAGGCCACTATCATTTAGCTGGGCAACACTTAGAAGGTTGTGTCTGAGACCATCAACCTAGTACACATTGTTAGCACTACTCTTTCCATTCAAAGAGATGGACCCTCTGCCTTTGACCATGTAAGGTGCATCATTGCCAAAGCGAACCACACCACCATCATACTCCTCCAAGGATAGAAACTTGCTTTGATCACCAGTCATATGGTGAGAACAGACATTGTAAATGATCCGCTCATAGGAATTATCAAATCAGGAGACCAGAGCCTTCTTGTTTGCCATATCTTCCTTTATAGCAGCAAACACAATGTCTTCATTTTCTTCATCTTCCGATTCCTCATTTGTGACACCTTCATCAACTGCCAAAAAATAGTTTCTCAGGTTTCCTCCTTTGAATTTCCTGAACCTTTCTGGTTTGTCCTTGTTATTGCCATTAGGACAGTTTATAGCAATATGTCCTATCCGGTTACAAGAAAAACATTTCAAAGGTAGCTTACCTTTGTATTTATCGGTTCCTTTAGGAAGCTTCCTGGCAAGGAGAGATTCAAATGCCATTAGAATCTCCTCTTCATTCATTTTTCTGCTCTGACTAGGTTCCCCACTAGTGCTAGCCTCTTTTCCTTTTTTGGATGGTATAGCAGAGGCTTTAAATGTTGATTTAGTCTTTTGAACACTGCCATCAAAACTATTTAGCTCATAGGCTGTTAACTTGGCTATGATGGAGTCCAAGGATACTTTAGACTTGTCTATTGATCTCAACTCTTGAATAGTAGCAACCCTTATTGCATTGACCGGCAACATGGATCTTAGGACTTTATTTACCACAGTGGAATCTTCTATTTTGCCACCTGCACTCTTGATTTCTCCAGCAATCATTTTGATTCTTATTCCATACTACTGAATGGTCTCTCCTTCAACCATTTGCATGTCTTCAAACTTCCCTCTCAGTATTTCTTCCTTAGCCTGTTTTACATGCTCATCACCACCATAGATATTTTCAAGAGCATCCCATACCTCTTTAGGATTTGCCTTGTCTTGAACATCAATAAACTCAATGTCAGATAGACTACTGATGAGGGCTTCCATGACTTGCCCATTTTCTTGTATCTCTCTCTTTTGGTCATCGGTGAGAGTACTGGTAGGAACAACATATATATTTTCAACATAAATCTAGTGTTGAACACCCATGCTTCTGATAAATATCTTCATCCTGTCTTTCCATATACCAAAATTTTCCCTGTTAAACTTTGGACCTTCCCTCTTCATCATTTAACTAGGATCTTTTCCTTAAGTAGTTAAGCTTACAACACAAAGGACCTAGAGGCACTTTGATATCAATTGATAACTCAATGATGAACCACTAGTACCAAACCAGTACTAAGATGGGGGGGTTGAATCAGTACAAGCACAAATACAGTCCAAAATCGGTTTGATAGCAAATAATCCAAATGACTAGCAAACAAGGATACTGGTTAAAATAGAGTGCAACCGATAACATCTAGTATAACTCAAATAGTCATAAACCGGTCACTCACTAAGCTTTCCTCTTAGCTCAATACTATAGTGCCATTACGCTCTCATGCATGAAAAGGTAAACTAACATCAGATCTTCATAACAGTGAGTTCAATATGTTTTATAGACAGGCATAAAACATAGAACAATCATATGCTCAATAGGTAAAAACAAAGCATCACAAGATAAAAGCATTACACATGACACACATATTTTTGACATGGAAACCCAACTGGGAAAAACCATGGTGGGGATGAATACCCACAAGTTGCTTTTGAACTCTTTTGAAGTCTGCTTTGTTAGGAGCCTTGTCCGGTTAAAGAAATTACAATAGGTTCTGCTAGGAACCAATCCTATTAGGGATCACCCAGTTAAGGGTTAAACATGGTTAGGGTTACCTTGTTAGAGGATTTCAAGAACTCAATAGCTAAAGTATCTCTAGAGCTCTATAGCTTCTCAGAATTCATTAACCTTGAGTTACCCTGTTAAGGGATTTGCATCAAGCCGGTTAAGGCTACCCTGTTAAGGATTTTGCATCAAGCCCAGTTAAGGCTACCCTGTTAAGGGATTTCACAACTATTGAAGTGGTTAAAGATCAATAGAAATTACAATGTTCTGATAATAGCACTCAATGCTAATGTAGATCCATTTTGGCTCCTCTTCTCCTTCTGCACATTCACTTTGCAGGTATCTCTTCTCTCCTTCTGATCTGGCAATAATCACGTATCACTTCCCTTGGATACACACTCACAACATTTGCCAACAACCTTAGAAAGAAACACAACATCAACCTTATAGGAAATAGATAGGTTGATAGCAAAAAACCTAAAGTCTAAACCTGTTAGGTTAAGAAATTCAAGCAGTTCAGTCCTGACCATTGAATCATACTGTATTAAATGCAACAATCCTAAATCAATCTCAAGACATTCTCCATTGTCCATTTTCCACCGATTTCATGGCGGCTGATAACCCATCATGCATTATCACCATTTAATAGACTTCGCACATTCCCGAGATAGATAGGAATAGTCTTCTTCATGCAAGATCCTTCATGCACAGAGAGCTTACGTGGCAACATGATCTGTTCTCCATTATACTGGTAACTCATCACACAAAGATCATCGATTGAGTCACATAGGCTTGAGGTACTCCTACCAGAAATCATGAAGTGGAAACTACCTACCAACCGATAGTAACACAATGCTTCCATGTGCCAGTTCGCATAACTGCATGCTAGTTAATCTTGAACAAATATGCCGCTTCACTTTGGCATATAAACCGGTTCATACATATGTTGGTTCCTCTCTCTTTTCACCTATCACATGTGCTGGTTCACATCATGTCACATATTGACATCAATGTCAACATAGAATATCATTATGTCTTCATGCCAGTTCACATAATGCCAAAAAAATTCTGTTATGCACTCTAAGACAATGCACATCTCTATCAAATATCATTATCTTAGAGAAGAAGCTCAAGAGAAGAAATTGGTGTTGGAGTATGTTTGCACAAAGGAACAAATAGCAGATATCTTCACCAAGCCACTGCCAAGGGACACTTTTGAGTATCTTAGAAGTAAGCTAGGGGTCCTACCCCTATCTTCTACTCACTGGCTGAGTTCGGTGAAAACTTCAATTTGATGACTCTATAGAATATCTTTTAGGAGTTGATGTTGATTTACACACTTTAGGAGGTTTTATAAAGGTGTATAGGAAACAATAATAGGGAATAGGAATTGAAAACAAAATGCTCTGACTAAGACTGAGTAGATACATATTAGTAAGGAATTCACTTCTCAATGGAAGAAATCATGTTTTAGTTCTTTACTTTTTGGCATTGTTGTCAAAGGGGGAGAAGACTGAAGAAGAGGAGAAGACTAATGTACGGGGGAGAATTCTAATGACAAGAGGAGAGCATTTCAGCATTTTAGAATCTCACAGCAATCCAAATTAATTAGGTCAAATCAATTGGTTTTGCCATCAATGCCAAAGGGGGAGATTGTTGGCATCATAACAGACAAAGAGAGATTGTTGGCATTTCAATAAGGATATTGAGAAGGTTTTTGATGATTATGGATATAACTGATTAAGGATGTTTACTATCTTATTATTATTATTTTGTCATTGATGTCAAGAAATTAATTTTCTAATTCTGTATGATGTTGCCATATCTTGTGAAGTATGATTTGATGAGTATAAAGATGTCGATAATAGACACAGAAAGAATATGATGAATAAGGGGAGAAATAAGTTATTCAATGGGCAACTATTACCGAGTTAGACAATGATGAGATCATGATGTTTAGATTGTTTTGACATCATAAATATGTTATTGATTGTAAGGTTAATACTATACTATGTTACCAAGCAAAGAACCTAGTCCATAAAACCCTAAGGAACCTAGTCAGTAAACCCTAAGGTTATTGCTATTGGTTAATGAAGGTAGAATGTCTACCAAGTGAAGTTTAGTATTTACCGAGTTGCAACCAAGTAATAACAGAATGCATTGAATGAATTAAAGCATTATTTAATGAAGGAAGCTAATGAGCTAGCTATGATTAAATGATTGGTATGTCGTGAATGAAGTTTGTTAAAGAATCTATGGCAAAGGAAAATTGGTAGGAAGATCTACAACTCAGATTGAACCGCAATACCCTAGCACAAATTCCAAGAAATGTATGCAAGTCCCAAGGCAGGGTAAAACATTTTCAGATCAAAGGATACATTGAACCTGGTCAAAGTTTGAAGATCTGATGGCTATTATTGATCATGGAAAATGTGATCAAGGAGATTAAGTAGCTAGCGAATTGTTTATAAATAAGGAACTATTGATAAACAATGCATGTGGGCAAGTGTATGCACAAGGATGCTACATAGTGATTACCAAGAACAGAAGCTTGAAGACCTATTTGAATAAAAGAGTATAGAGCCCAATAGATGGACATGATAAGTCCTATTTTGTATTGAGCAAATAAGAATCTACTTTAGCATTTTAGATGTGAAGTTGCAAATAGATTTTTATTACTGTTATTTTGAAAAGTGATAGAAAATCTCTTAACCAAGTGGACTTAACAGTCTTATTTGTAAAACCCTCTAGCAAGGTGACATTTTGATTGAGTGTTTGAAATCCTTTAACAATGTCACTTCTAACAAGGTGAAGATCCTAACAAATCTGAGGGAAATCCCTTAACCGGGTCACATCTAGCAATGTGTTTGTAATCTTTAACAGGATTTTCTTTTAACCAAGCATACTCTAGAAGAGTATATTTCTTAGTGGGTCCGAAATCCCACAGTGGTTTTTCCCTATTTGGGTTTCCATGTTAAATCTAGTGTTATGAGTGTTATGATGTTTATATGCTTTTGAGTTTGCATGTTTAGCAGTTTTGGTTATATTACTGAAGTATAGGTTACTGAGGTTGAATCTATTGTTTTCATGGAAGATTAAGTTTGTATGATTCACCCCCCCCCCCTCTCATGTTATTAGTTTGGCATCTGTACTTAACATTAGGTACCAGAACTATCAGAATCAACAATCTATATTCCGCTGGTGTGAGTAACTTCTTTTCTTGTAGTGACCTCTGGTAGGTCAGTTTGTGTTTGTATTTCTCTAAGCAAAGGTTTGGGTTTCTCAGCTGTTGCTAGTGGCACTATCTCTACATGAACTTGTTCCTGTGAGGGAGCCTGTTGCTCTGCCTGTTTCTTAGTGTTGTCCATTGCCAATTTTTCTTTTATGCTGCCTATTGTTGGTGGCTCAATAGATGAATTATTATGTACATCTGTGGTCTTTGCCTTTCCAGTGTCTGAGGTCACTATAGTGTTTTCTGTCAATGGCTCTATTGCCACATCTGATTTCCCAGTTGATTCTTTATCCACCACAATATTGACTTTCTAAGTGTCAATGTTCATTGTATATAACACCTCAGAATCAGGATTTTTATCCTCATGTTGTGTGTCCATACTCTCAGTAGTCGGTTGATTGTCAGTAGTAACTACTAGTGGAGTATCTAGAGGTGGTGGGGATAAGTTGTCTGTTATTTTTATACTAGGTGGTCCACCAACCTTACCTTTTCCCTTATCCTTTTGATATACCTTGATGGGTTTAGGGCTTTGATACTCTTCCTATTTCTCCTTCTCTACAAAGAATATATCCTATGGATCAGTTGTTTCTTCTATTACCTCATTCACTCTACCTACCATCATTGCTACATGTCAGTGAGCAATTGAAAATACTATCCGGTTAGCCTCACAGATCAATTGATCTATCTCTTCAGGTGAGTTGACGGGATGTATAGCAAGTAGTTTTTCAATCTTTATTTTCTTATCAAGCTCAACAATAGCTAGCCTTCTAGCTTCTAGTCTATTATACAGATCTATCGGTATTTCATCAACAACTTGCATAAAAAATTTCTTGTAAATATATAAGTGTAAGATTACACTGTTCTTTACTTTCTCCTTGTCATCAGCCGATAGTGTGTCATATAATTTGTTAATGTTTTTCAGCTTTCCATACTCTATTATTTCATTGAGAAGTTTATCAATGGGACCAATTTTTTGTTGAGTCTTCTTCTTAGGGGTCATCATCTTTATCTTTGGAGTCAGTTTCTTTACTGGGGGCCTCACTGCTTGTTGCCTCTATTTTTTTTTTCTAGGAGAAGGTGAGGGTACCAATGAAGTTTTTCTCTTTCTTTCAAATCTTTTGAATTTAGTCAATATGTCACTCTCAGAGGAAGTTGCAATCGGTGATAGATGAACTTCTAGTTGAAGTTCTTCTAGTTCACTCTCCTTAATACCAGTTTTTCTTAATACATCTTCCTTGATATCTTTTGCCTTTCGAGTTCCTTTTCTAACAGTTGCCTCCACCTTCTTAACCCTTTTTCTTGATTGAATTTGTTTTTTGAATGTTTCAGCACTGCCAAAAACTTTTTCTTCAGGTTCCTTTGGAGCTTCTAGGAGGGCTTTTGCATAAGTTTCTATTATGTTGTCATCAGTTTCATACCCCATTTCAGTTACGTAGATGGTTCTAGGAATAACTGCCTCCATCCAAATTTCATCCTTCTTTATTACAAAACAAATTTCATGCTTATATTTGTCCATAATTTCTTGTGACAATCTAACTCTAGTTTTCATTCGGGCCTTCAATGCCTGAAAATACTCATTTATGTTCTTTTCCCCATTTTCTCCCATGTTATTCAGTAAATCTAACAATTTTTTTCCTACTAGTATATCAAAACCAAAATTTCTAATACCAATACTAGGTACTTGTTTGGTTATGTACAACACTAGACAAACAAGTAGGTTTCCAAATTTGAATGTTCCTTTTTTGTCTTTCTTTATCTTTCCCAAATTATCAATCAGTTCATCTTTAAGCCATTCACATATGTCTATCCTTGCATTATCATTTACCATATCATAGGCACTTTTAATGCATAGGCTAAAGACTGAGTTTAACCTGTTTGCATGTGTAGTTTTGTAGCCTAAGATCATACTGATAAATTTGACATTGATATCTGTTACATCATTTACCCCAAGTGATCTCTTCTCAATTGTTGCACCAATTAGGTCTATCACTGTGTCATTTGAGACTCTCTTGGTTTTGTTAGGTCTATTACTGGTGGAAGGTAACCCTATTACTACTTTGACAACTTCCTTAGTAATCTTGTGAATAGAGTACAGCCAAAAGAATTCACCATGAATCCTGCTTAACACAATTCTTATGATATCCCTAGGGAAATCTGGGATACGAAGAATTTCTGTAAAACCTAGGGTTTCTATTATCTTTTGTTCAATTTTGAGATTTCTAGATTCATCACAAATTATAGATTTATACATTTTTTGATTTCATCACACCCAATTCCTCTATATGACAATGTATATACATTCTAGGGTCTTCAGCATAAACTACTCCTTTAGGGATTTGGGAGAATGCACCTATGCTATCATCTTAGCAATTTTGGGAACTAGCTGAAAAATGGGTCTAGGGCGCTTAACTACCTCAACAATAGTAGGGTTTGCAAAGAATTCAGGAGTAGATGAAGAAGCCATGGTTATAAATAACTTTATTTTCCTTAAGGAATGATTTCTTGATGAATTGCTTCGCTAAGGGTGCCTTCACTCAAAAATTTTTGCACTCTTGAAAGTTTGAATGCTTGTTGAATGAAAATGGAGCCAAAACACTTGCTTTATAATGTCATTATCTCTAACTACCACATTTAATTCTTGTCGGTTAAGTAATGACTTAACTTATCTGCTAGTATAGAAGTAATTTCAACTTCTTACCATCAACTGAGGGAATAATAGCATGTTTCTCATTTAGTTGCTAAACCCTCAAAGGATTTTTCTTTAGTTAGATGAAGAGTCTCCTGCCGGTGGAGTGTTACTCTGTTCTACTAGTGGAGGAGTATTCACATCAACATTTTGATCTAACTTTCTAATCCATTGTTTT
The DNA here is from genome assembly GCF_030272615.1 of Cryptomeria japonica. Classification (NCBI taxonomy): domain Eukaryota; kingdom Viridiplantae; phylum Streptophyta; class Pinopsida; order Cupressales; family Cupressaceae; genus Cryptomeria; species Cryptomeria japonica. Next base: position 111,269,505 of record NC_081414.1, on the reverse strand, counting down.
GAAAATTCTTGCTTTACCTCTTCAACCTTTTCTTTACCTTTCAAACTAGGACCTTTGTTATTTGTCGGTGAGGTCTTGCTTCTACAAAATTTAGCAATGTGTCCAATCTTGTTATAGGCATAACAAGTCACATTGTTTTTTATGAATATCTTTCCCATATCCTATGCTAGTATGTGTTTTGCATTGATTAGATAAATGTCCAAATCTTCCACAAACATAACATCTTACATTCATTATGCAATTTTCTGAATTATGACCAACTTTGTTGCATTTTGAACATTGACTGATGGGTGTATTGGTGATCTAATAATTTCTAGATCTACACTAATTTTCTCTATGACCATACTTTTTATAGTTAAAGCATTTTCCATTAAATTTGTAAGCAATAGGTTGTATTACCAGTTTGCTATGATCATGATTTTTTGCAATACCAGAGCTTTCACCAACTTCAAAGCCAAGCCCATTTGTATCACCATTAGGTTTCTGATTCTTCAGCATGTCACCAAGTTCTTATGAACTTTTCTTGAATTTTTCTTTGTGATTATTTGCAACAGTTAGTTCACTTTCTAAGATTCCTTTCTATCTTATGAGTTCAGTTCTGTCATTTTGTGTGTGCATTAAACTTGTCTTCAACATATCATTTTCATGACTAAGTCTTGTGTTCTCATTTCCAACATCATTTAGTCTTTTGGCCAAGTCTTCTTCATTCTTCTTCCTATCTTCAATTTTTTTATAAAATCTCAGTCATGTCCTACATCTCATTATGTGTTGTACTGATCTCTTGTCTTAGCTTGTTTACCAGATCATTAAGAGTTTCCTTTTCATCATTCTCATTCTGCATCTTTTAACAAAGTTCTCTTCTCTTATTTCTTTCAATGGTAATATTTTATTGAAGCACTTGAATGATATCCTGAGTAGCCTTTAGATCATCTTCAAGTTTGATATTCTTCACCTTTTTTGCATCATAGTCTAAAAGAGCTATTTTCAATTGTTCTCTCAAGTTTTCCATTTCTACTGGTGTTAAGATCTTCCTCAAGCTATTAGACTTCTGAAAATAGAGGACCAGGCTCTGATACCAATTGTTAGGACTCCCAAAGATACTGAGAGGGGGGGTGAATCAGTATCTAACCAGTTTATGAATTTACTTCTATTAAAACATGTAAAGGATATCAATACAGTGTATTGGTAAATCAAAAGTAATGCAGTAAATAAGAAAAACAATAACTACATGAAGAGCACACCATAACATAGTATTTTAATGAGGAAACCCAGTGTGGGAAAAACCTTGGTGGGATTTGTGACCCACAATATTCACTTACTGGCCAATAAGGGAATATTACTACTACAATAGGGGCCTGCACATGCAGGAAGGCCAAGTGCCTAGAGCTCATTGCTCAAATACAAAAGGAAGTCACACTCACTTACAAAATTGGATTATAATAATCCAATGTCTTGTACTGCTTCAAAATAGCATCTTCTATGCCAGATCTAGTATCGGTTTTAGCTCTGCTGCATACATAAATCCTTACCCTTAAATTCACATATTAGATCTGCATTATTTCGCCTATTCTTCATTACCAAATGTTCTCTAATGATCTCATACATATATGAGTCATCTTACAACTTGCCATGTCAGCTTACAGTGATTTTACAATTAATTATAAAATATATTACAAATAAAATTCTTGTCACCCTGGGTGCCGGTATCGTTTCTTTCACTATCGGTGTTTTGTGTGTCAGTGTAGAGTTTGTTGTTCTCAGTTGATAAGTTGATACTTGGACATGTTTTTTAATCAAAACTCTTAGGTTATTGGCATCTTTTGGGTTGCATTGTGTTAGTAAAGGATTGTGAATTGACTATATGTAATCCATGTGTTAAACTTGAACTTATGAAATCATGTTTGAACTTTGTCGATTAATTCCTACAGCCATACCAATTTATTCCTGTAGCCAAGTGGTTTGTCCCTATTGATATGCAGATTATTTAGGATAATGTCATATGTGAGTTAATGAATGTATTAATTGAGTAAGATATGTATGCATGCCCTTGTATGTTGTTCTTGTTTAGTGCAGATAATAAATGATGCTGCAGTGGATGATTTCCTTTCGTGCCCAAAGACTAAAGAATCATGTACAGATAACTGGAGATCAAACTGAAGTGGATTTGAGCAAGTGCAACGTATGGCATAATTGAAGCAGTCATACTTCACTATGGGAGTTTAACTCTAGTGCATATTGAATTTGAAAAAATCGCTATGGCATGCAAAGATGGTGGTTCAGTTTAGATCCACTGACTGTTCATGTAGCCAAGCACTAGTTATCTCCTTCATCTGACAATCATTTGCCTCTTCTTCTGGGTGTGATTTGAGTTGTCCATTGTAGTTTATCTTTTCTTTATAATAAGCTCTTCCTTTTTCTGGGAGGTTAGACAAGATAGAAAGGAATTGAGCAAAGAGTTTTTAGAAGCATTCTAGAATTTTCTTTTTAGAACATGTAATCAATTTCAGAATGAAATAAAGCAAAGATATGTTGATTTGATCTGTTAAAAAGTATTTTGCTGTAAGTTTGATATCACTCATCCAAGGGGGGGCACTTGGTGAATGATCCTATGTTTATGTTCAATGAAGTTAGTTTTTACCTAGTTGCAGTAGAAGTTCATGACTGGATTGTTCTTCGAGCCACTGGAAATAGATCCACTGTCTGTAACTACAGCCAAGACAAAATGATGTGATTTATGTTATTTACATTAGATCATTCCAACATTGTTTTATAAAGCTTTCATGTAGCCTTTTATGATTTTCATTCTTTCCTTTCCTTTCTGTGTAATGTTAGTTATTGCAGCAATGTAGAATAATCATTTAAGGAGCTTAGTGCATATATATTGCAAACCCATTTCAAGTTTTACATTCCTAGATTGATAACTAAATGAACACCAACCATGAAAATAGTAAAGTCTACCAAATGAATGTCCAAACTTTGGATTGAGATTTCAATTAGAGTAATTATTATCATTATAGTTGGGGTGGACATTTTTGGTGCCATTGTCAAGGATGGTGTCAAACTAAGAACTTTTTATGGTTATTTCAGTTTCTAGTTAATTGTTTGAAATTTCATGAATCTGCATGCATAGCAAAAGAAGAGATGCTAGAGGTAGATTTCTACCCACTCATCCTAATCATGCAGAAGATAATTTCCCAGATATAAACCCCTTTGTAGAACTTTATCAAGCCCCACAAAATTTGAATCACCCTCAATCTGAATTTTTAGAAGGTAGTCTTCAGTTCCTTTTTGGTCCACAAGAAGAAGAATTTCCTATAGTAACAACCCCCACAAGTCCAATGCAAGGGAACATTCCTCCTATTGGGAATAATCCACCACCACCAGGTCCAACATTTGAGTTTCCCATCTCTGACTAGCATGATAATGCTAACCTCAAGAACATTCCAACATCTTCACTTCCTAAATTCTATGGGTTGGTGACAGAGGATCCAGATATATTTCTGTTTGAGTTTGATGTTCTCTGTAGGAGTTTTGACTATACTACAGATGCCCATAGACTAAAATTTTTTCTTGCCACTCTGAAGGAGTCATCTTTAAGATGGTTTATGAGCTTGGGTAGTAGCACAATCAATACATGGGATGAGATGAAACAGTTGTTTCTTGCAAAATACAAAGACTATTGTAGAGGCACTGATCGTCATGGGGATGATATCTTTAAAATGACACAAATTGAAGATGAGAGTCTTGAGGATTATCTGAAAAAGTTTTTGTTTAGTGTCAAGAAGTCCAAGCATAGTACTCTGAATGAAGATTCCCTCAAATTGATATTTTTGAGGGGTGTCAGTGATGAATGCACTGATTCCTTAGATCTCATGGGAGGAGGTGACATTACACAATCTACTTGGGCTGAAATAGGGCAAATTTGCAAAAAGTATTCCAGATCTACATCTAAGAAGAACAGAAGATTTAAGCCAGGGGCACCATTATCAGCATCTAGAACTGGAGTTTCTAAATTGGAACTTAGTCATCTATTAAAAGATTTCAAGGAGGACATAATAAACAATATGGCTACCCAGTTGGATACATTGGCAACTAAGAAGAAGCATGAGGAAGTTGATGCATTCCTTGCAGAATTTTGTCCTCATTGTAAACAATGGAAGAAAGATTGCAAATGTAAGATGGTTGCAAATGTGGAAGTACCTGACTTCAAACTAGTTCAAGGTGAGGATGAGCAAGTCTTCTATGTTGCTCAAAGAAGACCAAATTTTCAAAGACAAGGTATGCCACCTGATCCACTTTCTTTTTCTAGCTATAGTGGTAATTCTTATGCACCAAACAACTAATGGCAACCACAGTATTCTCAAAATTTTGGTAACTATCCATAGTATGTAGCAATTTGTTAATCAGATTCCATAGTGGTAGTAGCCACAGGGGAACTGGTATCCATCTCAGAGTCAAGAGAACCAGTTTCAAGGGAATTGGCAACCTACCTCTCAATGGAGGGGAAACCAATCATGGCCAGCCCAATCCTCTGGATATCAGCCACCTATTCAGTAGCCACAACCTCCTACTTTAATGCCTCCTCCTGCAGCTACAGCTGCATCGCCTAAGCTAATGCAATTACCTAATCCAAATATCAAATCTTAGCAACAACAACAAGCTTATTCAGCTGATGCTAATCAATACCCAGCCTATTCTTTATCACTAGATGATATTCACCTCCGATCTTGGACAACTCTACCTAATCCCTCTCATCCAGTTATTACTAAGGTACAGGAAGACCAACCAATCTCTGATCCAAAAGATACAATACCTCATAATCAAATATTACCACCATTTCCCCATAGACTGCAAGACAAAGAAGTTCCCACTGAACAACAACAAAGCTTTGATATTCTTGATCAATTGAAGCACATTTGTGTTCAAATTCCATTGTTGCAAGCAATAAAGGATGTCCCTCTATATGGTAAGGCATTAAGAGAAGCATGCCTAAAGAAACCTGGCAGAAAGAAAAAGGATCCACAAACAGTTCATGTTATGGGTCAATTGGTTGATATCATGTTAGGTAAAATTGCAATTCCAAAGTATTCTGATCCAAGTAGTCCTGTTGTGAGTATAGTCATTAATGGTAGTTAAATAATTAATGTTTGATTGATTTAGGAGCAACTATTAATATAATGACAAGGGAAGTAATGAAACTTCTAGAGATCAATAGTTTAAGGACTACACCCATAGTTCTACAACTTACTAATGGCTCTACAGTGAGATCTGATGGTATCATAGAGGATGTCATAGTTATTCTAGATTCCTAGAAATATCCTGCATATTTTATGATTCTATCTCCAAAAGCAACATTGGGAGGATATTCAGTCATTTTGGGTAGACCCTGGCTTCCCACGGCTAATGCATATATAGGGTGTAGATCAGGAGATATGACTATTTCAGATGAAAGTTCTACAAAAACATTAGCGTTATGTTCTCTAGCACAACCACAGCCTAAGCAACAACAAGTTGTTTGGCATATCTTGGGAGAGGAATTTGATGAAATTGACTCTATTAATCACCTTATGATGATTAATCGAGGACCACTCAAGTAGTTATATGATGAGGGAACAATTCTTTATAAAATACTAATAAATGAATTTATAGAAGATCAAAAATTGCAAGAATTGGTTCCGAATATTACAAGTCTGGACTTTCCTCCAACCACTGATATTTTGCATACTCTGTTGCCATATGAATTATCTTTTTCTCATTTTTTTGATATAAACTAGATTGATCTTGCTATTAAGATAGAGGTGGAATTGAATAAATATTTGAATATCAATAGAGATCTATCAAATACTCAAAAGGAGGGCCTTGTAGACTTGTTGAAACTCCATAAAAATGCTTTTGCATGGGATTACAAGGATATGAGTGGGATTGATCTAGTAGTTTGTACTCACTATATTTACATAAAGGTTGATTGTTGCCCACTTAGACAACCTCAAAGAAGAGTCAATCCTACTTTGAAAGAGATAGTTAAAGAAGAATTACAGAAATTGTTAAAAGTTGGGTTTATCTATCATGTCTCTTATAGTCAATGGGTATCACCTCTAGTGATAGTGCCTAAAAAAGGAGGCAAATGGAGAGTATGTGTTGATTATAGAACTCTAAATTTGGCAACAAGAAAAGACCATTTCCCATTGTCATTTGTGGAACAATTATTAGATTCTCTTGCTGGTAAGAGATATTTTTCATTCCTTGATGGATTTAGTGGTTACAATGAGATACAGATAGCCCCAAAAGATCAAGAGAAGACAACCTTTACCTGCCCATGGGGCACGTATGCATATTCTATTCTTCCTTTTGGGTTGTGTAATGTTCTAGCCACTTTTCAAAGAGAAGTGATTAGTATTTTTTCTGATATTTCTCAAGATATTATAGAAATTTACATGGATGACTTCACAACTTATGGTTCTGAATTTGATCAAGCATTGGGTAATTTGAAGAAAGTGTTGCAGCGATGTGAAGACTACAATTTGTCTTTGAATAGTGAGAAGTGTTTTATTATGATGGAAGAAGGAATAGTCCTTGGCCATCATATATGTGTACAAGGCATAGAAGTGGATCCAGCAAAGATTGAGGTCATTCAGCATATTAATGACCCTGTAAAACAAAAAGATGTGAGAATTTTTCTTGGTCATGCTGGATACTACAAAAGGTTTATCAAAGATTTCAGCAAAATTGCAAGTCCCTTGTATTCACTGCTTACCAAAGATGCAGAATTTAAATGGACCCCAGCATGCACTGAAGCTTTCTCAAAGCTTAAGCATGCTTTGACTCAAGCACTAGTTCTTAAGGGGCCAAATTGGTCTATACCATTCCAAATCCATATAGATGCATCTGATTATGCAATAGGAGCGGTGTTAGGCCAAAAAGTTGACAAGTTGGAAAATGCAATATATTATATTAGCAAGAATTTGCAGGGACCTGAATTGAATCATACAGTGACTGAAAAGGAAATGCTAGCTATCATATATGCCCTTACCAAATTTAGACACTATATTATAGGGTATCCCATATTTGTGCATATAGATCATACTGCAATTAGATATCTCATGAATAAGCCATCAATCACCAGTAGATTAGCTTGCTGGTTATTGTTGATGCAGGAATTTGATATCACAGTTGTTGATAAGCTAGGGAAGTCTAATGTGGTTGCAGATTATCTTTCATGTCTTCAATTGCAAGAAGATTCTACAATGATAGATGACACTTTTCCAGATGAACATTTGTTTCTCATACAGGCTCACACTCCTTGGTATGTTGATATTGCCAACTATTTAGCAGTAGCTAAGATGCCAATTTCTTTTTCTCCTAAGGAAAAAATGTTGCTGGTTGAGAAAAGTTTTAACTTTTCATGGATTGCTGATTGCCTATTTTATGCTAGACCTGACCAAGTCATGCAAAGATGTGTCAGAGAAGATGAAACATATGACATCCTGCATGCATGTTATGATGAACCATGTGGAGGTCATTTTGCTGCCAAAAGGATAGCACTGAAAATACTCAATACTGGATACTATTGGCTCACATTACAAAAGGATGTAGCTCAGTACACAAGGAAATGTGACAGATGTCAGTGAATGGGCAAACCTACAAAATCTAATCATAGGAAAGATTGGTCTCATCGGCTTTCAAAAGAAATTTGGACATATAGAACAACTTGGAAAACACTAATTGGTTTCACACCTTTTGAGATGGTTTATGGAAAAACAACAATGATGCCTATTGAATTTGAACATAAAACCTTGAGAACAACTTTACAACTAAATATGACATTGTCTGAAGCACAGAAAGAATGCATTCAGCAGTTAAATACTCTTGATGAATGGAGGAAGATAGTTGTTCAATAGACAGAATTGATTCAAAATCAAAGAGCAAAATGGCATGATAAATATATCAGAGAAAAGAAATTCAAAGTTGGTGATTGGGCACTCCTATATGATTCCAGATATAAAGATGCTATGGGAAAACTTCAAACAAGGTGGTTAGGTCCTTATGAGATAGAAGAAGTTTTTCAGAATGGAGCAGTCCATTTGTCTACAATAGATCCTATTTGATTTAAACTCTTAGTGAATGGACACCACCTACGACTATATCACAAGCCAGCTACTAGAGAAGAGTTCCTATAGTGGTTTGTTCCACAAAGTGACATAAAGGTTCCTGCAGCCACTAAAAAGGTTCCTGTAGCCACTGAAAAGGTTCCTGCAGCAACTGAAATGGATTCTGCAGCAACTCATGAGCTTGCTATTGCAATTAAGTAGGCTAATAAAGGTAATGTTCCTACACCCTCTGTAGTGGACATAATTACCAGTTCATAATAAAATATTTCCATTTTATATGGGAATATTCTTCTTTGTGAATAAAATCCCATCCACGTCATTCCATCCCACATTCTTACCTATCACTTCATTTCATTTCGCCTTCATTTTTGTGCAATTGCAGGTACGTGTATATTGTATTTTATTTTAATTATGCATTTATTAGTTCATTATTATTGTATCCTATTTAAATCCACTCTGCTACCCAAAATCTTGTCAGCTTGTGTGGACACATGCTAGGTTAAGCTGGGGGGGTAATTTATGATTCATTTTCCAATATGATTAATTATCAGTCCTTTTTTGTGATCCCAAATTGATATGCTTCCCATCATTGCTGATTATGTTATTATTTCACGCAAGTGAATAATAAAGTCTGCTACTAGAACTAAGATATGTAAAGAGATTTCATTTTTAGCAATACTGTCAAATATTCTAGTTCAGCTATAGAGAGAAAAATATCAGAGTAAAAGATGGGTGGTGATCTAATTCACCATGAGCTAATGGTCCATGAAGGGTTGCTGCAGGATGGTCTTTGTGAGCAGTATTTCTAAAACCACGGCTGGTTGAATTACTTCTTAAAAGTTAGGGATTACAATGAAGAAATTGCTGCAAAATTCATGCATTCCTTTCATGAAGGGGAAGCTATGGTTAAAGGTTTGAGGGTAATTTCTATAGAACAATGAATAGAAGAAGTAACAGGGTTGCTGCAGGAAGGAGAACTCTTTCCAGAATCAAAAGATGCAAGGAGTGCCAAGGCAGAGTTCACAACTCCCACTGACAGACCCTTAATGGTGGATAGACAAGGAACTAGAAGGGTTTCTTTACCATAACATTGGCCTCAAGTAGCTTTGTATATTATGAAGTATATTACATGTGAAGGGTAGTATTCAAACCTACATTCACCTCATTCTAAGTTACTTAGCCATCTGCGTCATGGCCGGCGAGTTAATGTACCTAATTTTTTATATCATCTCATCTCTACAAGTGCTAGGGAGATGCGAAAAAATGGAAATCGCTCCATTAGCCATCATGGACTGGTTAAGCTACTTGTACAACGATCCTTGAGAGATGTCTCACAAATGGAATGGGGTGTATTTGAGGATATACTACAATTTTGGATTGAGGATGCCCCTGTTGTAGATAACCCACTAGTTGAAGAAGAGATTGTTGTTGAGGATCCTTCTGATGAAGATGAGGGTTTGCTTGTTGCTGAAGGAGCCATAGTTATGATAGAAGAAAATATTGAAGCAGATTCAATTGAAGAACAACCCTCTACTTCTCTTCAAAGAGATTCACCTGTTCTACAAAGTAAAGAAAAGGAGTTAGAAAAGGATGAATCAAATGAAGAACTTGTTATCCGACTATAGGTAACTCGGATTCCTCTTGCAGCCAAGAGGCATAGGACAAAAACAAAAACTCCTGCAACCATTCCAAAAGTGTATGTAAGGAGAACAAGAAGGAGGACACATAAGGCTCAACCTGTGAGTATTCCAGTAGAGGTTATTGCAGTAGAAAATTTAGAAGAAGAAAATGTTGTCGAGGAAGAAATTCAAGAACACCCTGTGGAAGAAGAAATTCAAGAACACCATGTGGAAGAAGAAATTCAAGAAAACCCTATAGAAGAAGAAATTTAAGAAGAGGTTGTTACTGATAAACTAGCAAATCTTACTTCTGTGGCATTGCAATGTGAAGAAATTGTTGAGGATGTTCTACTGCAACCTAAAGAAAATATGGGAGATATGCTAGCCCAGAATGAGGAGTTTATTGAAGAAATCCCACAATCCAAGGTAGGACCTATTAGACCTTCTTCATCATTAAGTAGTTTATCTATTGCTTTAACATTTTATAGGCAATGGGAAATAGAGAAGGATAGGTTGCAGGGGATAATTAATAAGCAGCAAAAAGAGATTGAAAAGAGAGATAATAGAATTGAGGAATTAGAAGCTAAGGTAGAAGTGATTTATGGTATGGTTCCTGAGTTGATGCAGTGTAGGGCACCCCCAAGAGTTTATACAATACATTTGAAAGAGCGGTATATGAACCTCAGACTAAACTGCATTGTTAGGGACCTTAATCCATCCTTGGAAACACCTGAGGAATTCTATTATGCTTATCAAACCTATCCACCTACTGTGAAGAATTTGTTATGTGAATTATACTTACATAACTATGTTGTATCCCAAGATAGGGAATGGAATCCTTTATTATATATTGGGGATATCCATATCAAAGCTTTAATGTCATGGATCTAGAATGAGGTTATCATAGGGCCACAAGCCAGGGAGTATGAAAAATTAGAGCTTGATTGTCCATTACCATTGAGAAGGGAATCATAAGCACCAAGGGTTCTCTATTATGATTGGCAAAAGTTACTGATAAGAGATGATGTTAGTAAGATAGTACTTCCAATGAGAGAGGAATTCTATCAAGGGTATGAGCATTCAGTTCAAATTGACAGGACAACCGCAATGAAAGGGTTAGCTCAATGATGGAATATGATAACTCAATGATGAACCACTGGTATCAAACTAGTACTGAGAGGGGGGGCAATCAGTACAAACACAAATACTATCCAAAACTGGTTTGATAGCAAATACTCCAAATGACTGGCAAACAGGGATACTGGTTAAAATAGAGCGCAACCGATAACATCCAGTATAGCTCAAACAGTCATAAATCGGTCACTCACTAAGCTTTCCTCTTAGCTCAATATTATAGTACTATTACGCTCTCATGCATGAAAAGGTAAACTAACATCAGATCTTCATAACAGTGAGTTCAATATGTTTTATAGATAGGCATAAAACATAGAACCATCATATGCTCAACAGGTAAAAACAAAGCATCACAAGATAAAAGCATTACACATGACACACATATTTTTCACGTGGAAACCCAACTGGGAAAAACCACGGTGGGGATGAATACCCACAAGTTGCTTTTGAACTCTTTTGAAGTCTTCTTTGTTAGGAGCCTTGTCCGGTTAAAGACATTACAATAGGTTCTGCTAGGAACCAATCCTATTAGGGATCACCTGGTTAAGGGTTAAACATGGTTAGGGTTACCTTGTTAGAGGATTTCAAGAACTCAATAGCTAAAGGATCTCTAGAGCTCTATAGCTTCTCAGAACTCATTAACCTTGAGTTACCCTGTTAAGGGATTTGAATCAAGTCGGTTAAGACTACCCTGTTAAGGGATTTTGCATCAAGCCTAGTTAAGGCTACCTTGTTAAGGGTTTTCACAACTATTGAAGTGGTTAAAGATCAACAGGAATTACAATGATCTGATAATAGTACTCAATGCTAATGCAGATCCATTTTGGCTCCTCTTCTTCTTCTACACATTCACTTTACAGGTATCTTTTCTCTCCTTTGGTCTAGTAAGAATCATATATCACTTCCCTTGGATACACACTCACAACTTTTGCCAACAACTTTAGAAAGAAACACAACATCAACCTTATAGGAAATAGACAACTCGATAGAAAAAACCCTAAACCCTAAACCTATTAGGTTAAGCAATTCAAGCAATTCAATCCTGGCTATTGAATCATACTGCATTAAATGCAATAATCTTTAATCAATCTCAAGACATTCTCCATCATCCATTTTCCACCGATTACATGGTGGTTGATAACCCATCATGTGTTATCACCATTTGATAGACTTCACACATTCCCAAGGTAGATAGGAATATTCTTCTTCATGCAAGATCCTTTACGCACATAGAGCTTACATGGCAACATGGTCTGTTCTCCATTATACTGCTAACTCATCATATAAAGATCACTGATTGAGTCACACAGGCTTGAGGTACTCCAACCAAAAATCCTAAAGTGGAAACTGCCTACCAACCGGTAGTAACACAATGCTTCCACGTGCCAGTTCCCATAACTGCATGCCGGTTCATCTTGAACAAATATGCCGCTTCACTTTGGCATATAAACTGGTTCCTCTCTCTTTTCACCTATCACATGTGCCAGTTCACATCATGTCACATATTGACATCAATGACAACATATAATATCATTATGTCTTCTTGTCGGTTCACATAATGCCAACAATCTCCCCCTTTGGCATTGATGGCAATATACAAAGATATCTTCTTCATTTCACATCTTCTCCCCCATTTGCTGCAAATATCTTTTTGCTTCACTCCTTCTCCCCCTTTGACAAGAATGCCAAAGTGGAGGCACAAGCATCTCTATTCCATTATGTTGCTCCCCCTTAGGAGTAGCATCTTTCAACACATCAATCAACAAAAATTTGACTTTGCAATACCTGACTGATGTGGAACAATTACTTTTAGTTTACCTCTTGAACAGGCAATACCTCTAATTCACCTCTTAAGTGCACAAATGTAGTCTTTGGGAGAGGCTTGGTGAATATGTCTGCTAACTACTCCTTACTGGAAACATGTTCCAGTGCAATCTCCTTATTCTGAATCTTTTCCCTCAAGAAATGATACTTAAGCTCAAAATGCTTGGTTCTAGAATGTAAAACCGGATTCTTTGATATATTGATAGCACTTGTGTTATTACAGAATATATTTACCAGTTCAGATATAGGGATCTTGAAGCCTTCCAGTACATGATTCATCCAAATTATCTGAGTGTAGTTCATGAAAGCTACAACATACTCCGCTTCCCTTGTAGATTGAGAGATACAACTCTAATTTTTACTCATCCATGAGACTAGTCTACCACTGAGAAAGAATGCACCACCGGTTGTGCTTTTTTGATCATCCACATTACCTGCCCAATCAACATCTATGAACACTTTCAAAATTAAATCATTGTTGTATGGGTACCACAATCCATAGTCAATTGTTCCCTTCAGATACCTAAGAATCTGCTTGACTGCAATCAAGTGGGATTCTCTGGGACTCTTCTGGAACCTTGCAGTAATGCCAACTGCATGTGCAATATCCGGTTTTCTATGCACTACATAATGCAACTTACCAATCATTGATCCGCATTCCTTCTCATCAACTAGTGCAGAATCATCCTCTTTTGTCAATTTGCAACTAGTCACCATCGGTGTACCAACCGGTTTGCTATCTTCCATGGCAAAGGTCTTCAACACCTCTTTGACATATTTGGACTGAGTGATAAAGATTCCATCTTTCATCTACTAGATCTATATTCCAATGAAGAACTTTATCTCCCCTATGAGTGACATCTCAAACTCTTTCTTCATCTCATCAGCAAACTCATGACTCATCTTGTCATCTCCTCCAAAGATAATGTCATCAACAAAAACCTCACATATTAGGATCTGATCTCCTTCAGACTTCAGGTAGATATTTCTATCTTCACTTGTTCTCTCAAATCCAATCATCATAAGATCAGAATGTAGGCACTCATACCATGCCCAAGGTGCTTGCTTTAGACCATATAAGGCTTTATGTAGCCTGCACACCATGTCACTGTCTTCAGATAGGGAAAACCCATCTGGCTACTCTATATATACCTCCTCTTCAAGTACACCATTTAGGAATGTAGATTTTACATCCATTTGATATAATTTGAACCTTTTAAAAGTTGCATATGCAAGATGCATACAAACTCCTTCCAATCTGGCTATAGGAGCAAAGGTTTTTCCATAGTTTTCTCCTTCTTCTTGAGCATATCCTTTGCAAACCAATTTGGCTTTATTCCTAATCACTATGCCATCCTCATTCAACTCATTTCTAAACACCCATTTGGTGCCAATGACATTTTTATGCTTTGGTCTGGGTACCAAGGACCATGTACCATTTTTCTCTATCTAGTCAAGTTCCTCTTCCATTGCCTTGATCCAGTCTTCATCTTTAGGAGCCTCTTTGAATGATTTAGGCTCAAATTATGAGATCATACATGAGTTTTCTCTGATCTTTCTTCTTGTAAGGATTCATGTATCCTTATCACCTATGATCTACTTAGGATCATGATTCAACTTGACATACTGAGGAATGGTCTTAACTGGTTCTTCTTGCTTTTCCTCTTTATCCTCATCTTCATCAGTATCAACATTCACTAGTTTAGGGACACTATTACTGGTACTTGGTTGACTAACAATTGGTTCCTAGAAGGTTGCAACTAGTTCATTTACAACTTCCTCACTATCAGTTTCCTCAGTTTTCTCAGAGGATTAATCAACTCTTACATTGATACTTTCCATAATTCTCTAAGTTCTATTGTTGTAGCACTTCAAAGCTTTACTCTTGGTGGAATATCCTAGAAATATTCCCTCATCACATTTAGCTTCAAATTTGCCTTGATGTTCACTCCTCTTGATGTAACATTTGCTACCAAATACCCTAAAGTGGCTAACCACAGGTGTCTTACCGGTCCAATATTCATAAGGAGTTTTGTCCTTACCTTTCTTAATGAGTACCCAATTCATAGTGTAGACTGCAGTGCTCACCGCTTCTCTCCAAAAGGTGTGAGCAACCTTTCCTTGAATTAACATGGTTCAAGCTACTTCAACCATAGTCCCATTATTCCTCTCTGGTAGGCCATTTTGCTATGGAGTCTAGGTGGTAGACAGCTGTCTCTTGATGCCAAATTCTTCACAATACTTGTTGAATTCACCGGAAGTGAATTCCCCTCCTTGATCAGTTCTGAGACACTTGATCCTTTTACCACTTTCCTTCTCTGCTAATGCTCTAAATGCTTTGAATTTCCCAAAAGCTTCAGACTTGTCTTTCAAGAATGTGACCCACATCATTCTTGAGCAGTCATCAATGAGGATCATGAAGTACCTATCACCCTGCACACTTCTAGTTTTCATAGGACCATACAAATCAGTATGCACAAGATCAAGAAAGTTGTTAGCAATGAAAGATTTACCTTTAAAGGTTGAGGAAGACATTTTCCCTAATTTACACTCTTTACACAAGGTATTATCCAGTTTTTTTAGCACTAGCAACCCTCTAACTGCCTTGATCTTACTAGCCTTCACAATGTTATCAAAGTTTACATGGCAGAGTCTCCTATGCCATATCCAACTATCATCAAGCTTAGCCATAGGACATGTACTTACATTTGCATTCAGATGAAATAGGTTACCTTTGGTCTGCATGCCGGTGGCCACCAATTTACTATCTTTTCCTTTGATTCTGCAAACTCCATTCTTGAATTCCAGAGTGAGGCCACTATCATTTAGCTGGGCAACACTAAGAAGGTTGCGTCTGAGACCATCAACCTAGTAGACATTTTCAACACTACTCTTTCCATTCAGAGAGATGGACCCTCTGCATGGTGCATCATTGCTAACGTGAACCACACCACCATCACACTCCTCCAAGGCTAGAAACTTGTTCCGGTCACTAGTCATATGGTGAGAACAGCCACTGTCAATGATCCACTCATTGGAATTATCAAACTGGGAGACAAGAGCCTTCTTGTCTGCCACATCTTCCTTTATAGCAACAAACACAATGCCTTCAGTTTCTTCATCTTTTGATTCCTCATCTGTGACACCTTCATCAACTACCACAAAATAGTTTCTTCAGTTTCCTCCTTTGAATTTCCTGAACCTTTCGGGTTTGTCCTTGTTATTGCCAGTAGGACAATTTATAGCAATATGTCCTATCCAGTTACAAGAAAAACATTTCAAAGGTAGCTTACCTTTGTATTTACCAGTTCCTTTAGGAAGCTTCCTAGCAAGGAGAGCTTCAAATGCCATCAGAATCTTCTATTTTTCCACCTGCACTCTTGATTTCTCCAACAACCATTTTGATTCTTATTCCATACTACTGAATGGTCTCTCCTTCAACCAGCCGCATGTCTTCAAACTTCCCTCTTACGTTTTCTTCCTTAGCCTATTTTACATGCTCATCACTAGTACCAAACCGGTACTGAGAGGGGGGGTGAATCAGTACAAACACAAATACTATCCAAAACCGGTTTGACAACAAATACTCCAAATGACTGGCAAATAGGGATATTGGTTAAAACAAAGTGCAACCGATAACATCCAGTACAACTCAAACAACCATAAACCGGTCACTCACCAAGCTTTCCTCTTAGCTCAATACTATAGTACTATTATGCTCTCATGCATGAATAGGTAAACTAACATCAGATCTTCATAATAGTGAGTTCAATATGTTTTATAGATAGGCATAAAACATAGAACCATCGTATGCTCAACAAGTAAAAACAGAGCATCACAAGATAAAAGCATTACACATGACACACATATTTTTCATGTGGAAACCCAACTGGGAAAAACCATAGTGGGGATGAATACCCACAAGTTGCTTTTGAACTCTTTTGAAGTCCTCTTTGTTAGGAGCCTTGTCTGGTTAAAGACATTACAATAGGTTCTGCTAGGAACTGATCCTGTTAGGGATCACTCGGTTAAGGGATGGTTATAATACCTGGTTAAGGGTTAAACCTGGTTAGGGTTACCTTGTTAGAGGATTTCAAGAACTCAATAGCTAAAGGATCTCCAGAGCTCTGTAGCTTCGCAGAACTCATTAACCTTTAGTTACCCTATTAAGGGATTTGAATCAAGCCAGTTAGGAGTACCCTGTTAAAGGATTTTGCATCAAGCCTAGTTAAGGCTACCTTGTTAAGAGATTTCACAACTATTGAAGTGGTTAAAGATCAACAAGAATTATAATGATCTGATAACAACACTCAATGCTAATGTAGATCCATTTTGGCTCCTCTTCTTCTTCTGCACATTCACTTTGTAGGTATGTCTTCTCTCTTTTGGTCTAGCAAGAATCACGTATCACTTCCCTTGGATACACACTCACAATTTCTACTAACAACCTTAGAAAGAAACACAACATCAACCTTATAGGAAACAGACAGGTCGATAGCAAAAACCCTAAACTCTAAACCTGTTAGGTTAAGAAATTCAAGCAGTTCAATCTTGACCGTTGAATCATACTATATTAAATGCAACAATCTTGAATCAATCTCAAGACATTCTCCATCATCCATTTTCCACTGATTTCATGGCGGCTGATAACCCATCACATGTTATATCCATTTGATAGACTTCACACATTGCCGAGGTAGATAGGAAGAGTCTTCTTCATGCAAGATCCTTCACACGCATAGAGTCTATGTGGCAACACAATCTATTCTCCATTATACTGCTAACTCATCACACAAAGATCATTGATTGAGTCACACAGGCTTGAGGTACTCCAACCAGAAATCCTGAAGTGGAAACTACCTACCAACCAGTAGTAACACAATGCTTCCATGTGTCGGTTCCCATAATTGCATGTCGGTTCATCTTGAACAAATATGCCGCTTCACTTTGGCATATAAACTGATTCCTCTCTCTTTTCACCTATCACATGTGCTAGTTCACATCATGTCACATATTGACATCAATGACAACATACAAGGTCATTGTGTCTTCATGCCAATTCACATAATGCCAACAGAATAATCTACCAAAACATTTAAAATAGGGAGAACCTTACTCACTTCAGAATTTTCATGAAGCCATACAAAGACCCCCAAATACATATAGTTAGGTAGGGAGAATGCCAACAACTGGCTTCCATTGATCTTTCAACCTTCGATCCTTATGTGGCCACTTTTGGCATGCCAACCAACATAACAGAATTATGATGTAGTTGTAGAGGAAACAACTAGATGGTCCAGGTTGGAAAACTGAAAGGATTTTATTGGAATTTGGCTTCCCGGGAACAGGACAGAACACAACTGGTGATTTAAGAGTTTTAGTGAAAATTAGAAATTTTCCTTTTGCTGGATGAGCAACAAACCCTTAAAGTTGGGGGGCATGATAAGTTGATACTTTGACATATTTTTTTTATCAAAACTCTTAGGTTATTGGCATGTTTTGGGTTGCATTGTGTTAGTAAAGGATTGTGAATTGACTATATGTAATCCATGTGTTAAACTTGAACTTATGAAATCATGTTTGAACTTTGTTGGTTAATTCTTCCAACCATACCAATTTATTCCTGCAACCAAGTGGTTTGTCCTTGTTGATATGCGGATTATTTAGGATAATGTCATATGTGAGTTAATGAATGTATTAATTGAGTAAGATACATATGCATGCCCTTGTATGTTGTTCTTGTTTAGTGCAGATAATAAATGATGATGCGGTGGATGATTTCCTTTCATGCCCAAAGACTAAAGAATCACGTACAAATAACTAGAGATCAAACTGAAGGGGATTCGAGCAAGTGCAATGTATGGCATAATCAAAGCAATCATACTGCACTATGGGAGTTTAACTCTAGTGCGTATTGAATTCAAAAAATATCACTATGGCGTGCAAAGACTGTGGTTTGGTTTAGATCCACTAACTGTTCCTGTAGCCAAGTGCTAGTTATCTCCTTCATCTGACAATCATCCAGCTCTTCTTCTAGGCGTGATTTGGGTTGTCCATTGTAGTTTATCTTTTCTTTATAATAAGCTCTTCCTTTTTCTAGGAGGTTAGACAAGATAGAAAGGAATTCAACAAAGAGTTTTTAGAAGCATTCTAGAGTTTTCTTTTTAGAACATGTAATCAATTTCAGAATGAAATAAAGTAAAGATATGTTGTTTTGATCTATTAAAAAGTATTTTGCTAGAAGTTTGATATCACTCATCTAAGGGGGGCCAATTGGTGAGTGATCCTATGTTTATGTTCATTGAAGTTAGTTTTTACCTAGTTGCAGTAGAAGTTCATGACTGGATTGTTCCTGCAGCCACTAGAAATAGATCCACTGACTGTTCCTACAACCAAGAGAGAATGGTGTGATTTATGTTATTTACATTAGATCATTCCAACATTGCTTTATAAATCTTTCATGTAGCCTTTTATGATTTCCATTCTTGCGTTTCCTTTCTATGTAATGCTAGTTACTACAACAATGCAGAATAAACATTTAAGGAGCTTAGTGCACATATATTGCAGACCCATTTCAAGTTTTACATTCCTAGATTGATAACTAAATGAACACTAGCCATGAAAATAGTAAACTCTACCAGATGAATGTCCAAACTTCGGATTGAGATTTCAATTAGAGTAATTATTATCATTATAGTTGGGGTGGACACCGATGCTCATATTATTGTCTTACTGGTATCATATGATTGCAAGGTTGCCATCAATGACAAAACCTTCAATCACCTACAATTTCTCATTGGAGTGTGCATTTTCAAACACTGACATGGACAATATGGTCCTCATCACTCAAATGGAAGGCATGTTGATGGAGCAAGAAAAAGAGATAGACCCAGAGCATTCTTTATTTTCTTGGATGGAAGATGAAGATGTTGTACTCACAAATGATGCAATTGCATTGAGTTTGAGAGCTCCCCAAGTATACTCAAACTACAACCTTTGGTTGAAAAGATGGTTCACAGGAAAGCCTATAAATGTACAAGGGAAGTTCAATTCAGAAAAGGATCTTGAATAACCCATGGTTGCTACCACATATCAGAGGAAAGATTTTATCTCCTATAAGCTAAGAGAACTAAAAGCACCTGTGCCATCAGTATTGGATGTGGTGGAATAGCTAAATAAAGCCCCAACTAATATCTCTTTATGGGATATCCTTAGCATCCCAGAGTAAAAGAGCTAGTTAAAAAAAGCTTTGGTAGAGATGGAGAGACATGTCACCAAGAATGTCACAAATTCCTCGTGAGTTATCAAGGAAAGATCTATGGCTCCCCTGACTCAATCACACCTATCAGTTGTACTAATGAATAAGTTCGAGCCACCCAAGTCCCAACTGGAGGGTAAGCCTAAACCAAATCCATTCTATTTGAATCTCATTATAGCAGACAAGTTGTTGCATAATTCCATGATAGACTCTGGCTCTAGCACAACCATCATGCCAAAGTAGATTGTTGAGGTTTTGAAAATCAAATATGAACCTCTAAGTAGGGGTGTTATGCAATTAGATGGAAACAAATTTTAGACCATGGGTCTTATTATAAGTCTCCCACTGACAATGTTTTCTTTTCCTAGCATCACTGTATCTCAGAAGGTAGTAGTCATCGATATTCCCTCTAATTTTGGCCTTTTCCTTTTGTGTGACTTTAGTGCTAAGATATGATGCTACCTATCCATAGATTGGTCCCACCTCATCCTCCAGACCTAACATGGTACCAAACTCAAACTCCTTTCAGAACCCCTACATATCGAGCATATAGTTGATCAAGCTCTAATCAACTTTGAACCAACCCATACCTCCATCTCTAATGAGGAAAGGAAAAATGTAGAGCTTCTAGAGGATGAAGAGGTAACTGAGGACATTATACTAGAACAGGAGGTCTTCCTTAATGAGTTCATAAATTTTGACCCATATGCCAATTACCATGCTATAGGTCTTGGGACTTGTATTTTTAATGCAGATCAACAAGTTGTCTTCTACTCCCTAGGCCTTTCTCTTTGATGGTGCCAGATGCAAAGTAGGTTCAAGATCTGGAATCTACCATACGTCCCCCAAAGGCAAACAAGTCCTAAGATCTTTTCACCTACAATTTTATTGCTCAAACAATGAAGCAGAGTGTGAGGGACTAATTGAAGGGCTAAGCTTAGTAGAGCGAATGGGGATTAAATAGTTGAAGGTCTTAGGAGACTCCAAACTAATAGTGCACCAAGTCCAAGGGATATCAAGTGTCAAACATGTCTACATGTGGTCATATCACCACAAAAATGGGATTGAATTGAAACCTTTGAATCTTTTAATATTTAGAGGATTCCCTGTAAGAAAAATACAACCACTAATAGGATGGCCACTATTGGGTCACAATTCAACCCTACTACATAATTGCTTACAAACCCTCAGGAGACTCCGAACTAATAGTACACCAAGTCCAAGGGATCTCAAGTGTCAAACATGTCCGCATGTGGTCATATCGCCATAAAATATGGGATTTAATTGAAACCTTTGAATCTTTTAATATTCAAAGGATTCCCTATAAGGAAAATACAACCGCTAATCGAATGGCCACTATTGGGTCACAATCGACCCTCCTACAGAATTGCTTACCAACCCTCAGGCAGTCTGTGTGATCATTTGACTAGTTATTCTAGACAACAACACCCATTGGCAAGTATTTGAAAGTGATGAACAAATTTCCATGTTCATCTGACACTCTAGTGAATTTGTAGATCAAATGCAACCTAAGGTAAAAGAGGCATATGAAGATCAAATCATTTAGTTGAAATCCAATAAACTCTTGAATGGACTGATCACTCTTGAGAATATATTTGATCATGATGATGCCAAAAATGACAAAATAAAATTCACAGCTAACAAGGGTGACTACATTGAAATGCTAGTGGGGAATGGGAGAAAGATCAAGGTTGGAAAGGAGGTTTCTCCAAAGGACAAAAAATGGTTGACTCACTTTTATGATGAATACCTGGGTGTGATCTCATGGTCATACATAGACTTGAAAGGTTATAATCCCAACATCATCTAGTATACAATTGAACTTGCTAATGGTGCCAAACCACTCCAACAAAAGAAAAGGTCTATTAATACAAAGATTGAGACTCTTATGGTGCAGGAATTGAAAAAGTTAATAGAGTCCAAAATTATTTATCCCATTAAGCATAGTACATGGGTATCAAATTTGGTACCAGTCAGGAAGAATAATGGAGATATCCGACTCTATGTAGATTTTTGTGACCTAAATCAAGCCTCCTTGAAAGATCACTACCCCTTACCACCAATGGAGAAGTTGTTACACACTGTGGTTGGGTCTAAAATGTTCTTAATGATAGATGAATTCTTAGGCTATAATGAAGTGTTAGTCAAGCCAGAAGATCAACACAAGACCACGTTCACCACCAAGTGGGGAATGTTTTCTTACCAGAAGATGTTGTTTGGATTGTCGAATGTTGGTGTAACCTTTTAGAGGGCCATGGATTTGGATTTTAAGGAATTGATAAACAAAATCATCCTTATCTACTTAGATGATTTTACTGTGTTCTCAAAACACAAAGAAGTTCATTTTGATCATCTCAAGCTAGTCTTCTAAAAGTGCTTAGAATTTGGTATCTCCTTGAACCCAAAGAAATGTATCTTAGTAGTCCCACAAGGTAAATTTATTGGGTAGGTAGTCTCCAAAGAAGGAGTCATAATTGATCCCTCTCATGTGAAAGAAATAAAAGAGCTCCCTCTTCCTGTCAACACGAAAGGTGTTCAATCATTCTTGGGAAAGGTTAGTTTTGTTAGTTGTTTCATCTCTGACTTCACCGAGATGGTAAGGCCAATCACAATTATGCTCAAGAAAGACATGCATTTTAAGCGGACCCCTGAAGCAAAGGAGGAATTCCAAAAGATCAAAGATGCCATTTCATCAGCCTGAATTCTTTCCAATCCCAACATTTCTAAGGATTTCATAATGTATGCCTTTTCCAGCAACTACAACATGGCCATAGTTTTAACCTAGAAGGATGCAAATCAAAAGGGGGAACATTCGATAGCCTTCCACTCAAAAATTCTAAAAGAATATAAGGCCAAGTACAACTTCGTTGAGAAGCAATCCCTGACCATTGTCAAAGGCCTTAAAAAGTTTTGACATTTCATTGCTTGTAACAAAACTACTGTATATGTTGCCCATCTTTCAGTTTGAGAATATATAATGGAAGGTGACATTATAGAAAAAAGAGAAAACTAGATTACTAAAATTCTAAAGTATGACATTGATGTCAAACCTA
Source organism: Cryptomeria japonica (assembly GCF_030272615.1). Lineage (NCBI taxonomy): Eukaryota > Viridiplantae > Streptophyta > Pinopsida > Cupressales > Cupressaceae > Cryptomeria > Cryptomeria japonica. The sequence continues at coordinate 111,246,488 of NC_081414.1, read as the reverse complement.
CTAAGGTAATTCATGGAGAAGGCCTTTATGATTATATAGCCCAAGAGTCAAACCCCCAAGAAGATGAAACCACTTTGGAGGAAGTCGTGATGGTCACTTCTGAGCTAATGGAACCATGTTGGATCATGAACCAAAAGTATTTCATGCTGATTGGGATTTTCCTAGCTTGTAAACCTCCTTAAAAGTGGAGGTTCTATAGAATACAAAATAGTGGATACCACTTGGTGGAGGAGGTGTTTTTCAAAAGAATTTTCTATGGAGTCTTACTCTGCAATGTGGACAAAGATCAAGCCAATAAGATCCTTCATTAATTCCATGACGGATTCACAGGGGTTCATTATTCAGCACCAACCACTATCATTAAAATCACCTGTGCTAGATATTTCTGGCCCTCAATGTTTAAACATGCACATGCCCTAGTAAGGAAATGTAAGGAATGTCAGTTTTACAGTGGCGGATGTAGGAATGTAGCAATGCCACTTAGACCAATAGTGATCAAAGAGCCCTTCACCCAATGGGGTTTGCAATTCATAGAAATGGTTAATCAACCAAGCTCAGTCGAACATAAATGGATAAGAAATGCTAGAAAAATAGAAATCCTAGCATTTTGGGAAGAGCTACTATATCAGTATGGCCCACCAGAAACCATAATATCAAATAACGTGTGAGCATTTAAAGGTTCCTGAATGACCCAATTCACTCTTAGTCAAGGTATCTACCTAAAAACTTCTTCAAATTATTACTCGAAGGGGAATGGATTAGCTAAGTCCACTAATAAAAACTAGATAAGACTGATCAAAAGGATTGGGTTAGAATTCATGGAACTATAAGAGGAAAGAGAAGTAGATTTTAAATCACTTCAAAACTGCCAACAAATCATAAAGAGGTGGTTTAACAGTAAGAAAAGTTCTAACCTAGGATTCAAGGAGGGGGACCTCATCCTGAAATACTATGAGAGGGCTGCGAGGCGAGGTCAACATGCAAAGTTTGATAGCTTATGAGAGGGATCTTTTCATATAACTAATTGCAAGAGTTCAATGTATTTGACCTCAAAGACATGCATGGAGAGTCCCTTGAAATCCTAGTTAATAGATTTTACCTCAAACATTTCCATTAAGCATTTCCTTCTCCATGTAAATAGTGTAAATTTTGTATGCTTATATTTATTTAATTATGATCTTCCATGCATTGTAAAGAGAAAAAAGTGAACCATAAGATACATTATAAACAAACAAAAGATATATTATATTATTTACATTATAAACAAATAAAAGAGATATTAAATTATTTTGAGGTATATGTTTTGTACAATGCATAAAAGGCTCATGGACTATAAGTTAGTGAAGTAGGGTGGCAAGTTGTTGAAGCAAGGTGTGCAGTCATTTTATTAGTTGTATTCTTCATCCTCCTCCTCTTCCATGGGGAAATTAGAGTCATCATCTTCATCATCCTCTTCATCCATCCATTCATAGCTAGAGTCGCTATTCGATTCCTAAAATATAGAAACATGCACCAAATGTGGAGTTCTATGTCACATCAGAATCCTCAAGAAGATATAGTCCCAGAAATCAGTGTACCAAGCCATTCCAATCAGAGTGGAAACTATCATATGAGCTCGAAGGAGGAATTCAACAACACGTTCTCCTCAAAATTAGTGAGGAGACAATGTCATTATCCCCAAACAACTAATTAACAAATTCCATTCCACATCTTCTCTAGAGTCTATGAAACATTGCACGTGTGAGGCCAAAGGTAGACCCTGGAAAGGAACAACATGCTACACTACTTCTTCAAGACCACCTAGATACTCTGGTGGGAAGAGTATCTAAGTCAACTCAACTACTAGAAAATCATTCATCCTAGCATCCAAGAATGAGGAAACAAAGCAAGAGAAAATGTTTGTGTTGACACGGTACTGATCCACATCATCGATAAAGTCCTCTCAAAGCACTCATTTGATAGAAGCAATAATCAAAGGGCTTCTTCACTACATCATACTCTACAATTGCTGGTCTAAAATGTTTCATAGGAAAGCAACCTGCGCATTGCTACTGGTGAGACTAGCAAGAGTATCCATGACTCTAGAAACTCCACCGTTAAGCCATCTACTATGTAAAAAATGTATGAAAAATATATATTTATAGATGATTTCCAGCCTTGAATAATAAATAAAAATTAAGAGTCAGCGCCCTTAATCTTTGACATGGTTGTCCTTTCTCATAGATTGTGCAAGTGAATGGAGTTAAGCTTAAGGATTACATGTGTCTTTCTCAAAGCCTTGAGAAGAGAAGCAATGTACTCAAACACCATGCATATCCTCAAGTACATTTTACCTAAACCTAGTAAACTAGAGGATCATTTTGGTTTGTGTTAGCCTTGTTGGCTGCAAATGTTTTCCTTAATGAGGAGATCTATCCTGACAAGCGGATCATCTCAAGTGGCTTAAAATAACGGGGTAGTAGGTGAATATCTTTACAAAAATGCAATGGTGACACTTCTTCACATTTCATCATTAATGTCATATGGAAGATGAGATGGCATACATTGTTAGGAAAACCGATGAACAACTAAGAGGGGGGGGGTGAATCAGTTGTTAACAGATTATATCAATCAAACCACTTAATAAAATTTAACTAGAGCACATAAACATTGAATACTGAAATACCATTCATAGATATCGATAAGCAATAATACTTAAGAATGTAATAGAGAATTAACATAATGAAACCATACCACATAACACCATGATTTGTACATAGAAAACCCAGTAAAGAGAAAATCAATGGTGGGAAACCTACCCATAGTCAAATGATACTTCTGTAGAAAGTATGTGGTACAATAAGGGGCCTGCACATGCACGAAGGCACACTTCCTAGAGCATACTGCTCGTTAAAAAAGAGTCTCACTGACTACATAGATGTTATAACCACCTCAAAATAATTGAACAACAATCTAGAATAATGAACTACCATAGATAACATCTACCATTTTTTATTACAGTCCAAGTTAAGATCAATATTGGAGGCCTTTGACCTCTTCCTTAAACCCAATTCGATCACCTATGATTGACCAAATATCCTTCACATATGATATTGCATTCCATGACCATGACACACTTTTTCATTCCCATAACATACCCTTACATGATCTACAATGAGATCATACATCAATTTATACAAACCCTAAGGCCTAAACCAATTAGGTCAACCACCTAAAAGATATTACAATAAGATCATTACATACATTCATATTACAATGATACTTCATGTTGTCTTTAGACCAAAACAACAATAACCAATCCATAAATCATATCGGTTACATGTAGAGAACACATTAACATGATGCCGGTCCATAACCTAGATAGGCACCAGACCTAATCTGGGTCCACCACACTAAAATAATGTCCTCAAAGAGTTGAAGTACAATTAGGGATCACCTTTTGCATCCTAAATTCCATCAAGAAGCCGCACCAACACCACTTATGCATTCTGTCAAGGTTTCTCAGTGAAAGCTCTACTAGTTAAACCTTAAACCCATGTTAGTAAGAGTTTACAAGAGTGTATGATAGCATCCAATCACCAAGTCAATACCAACTGACCAAAAAATGCTCCAGAAGAATGTAACACATAAAACCAAACATACTCCATTCATTCAAACATGTCGGAAGTGTCCAACAGATAGTCCCTTCTGTCGGTAACACTGGATCTTCTATCGATAACCAAAACCTATCTGTCAGTAACCAACCATAATAGCTAGTGTTGATATCAATGTAACACATAATCAATTCATCCATATTTCCAACATATGTGTGGACCAATACTTATAATAAACACACATTTTTTGCATGCAAATCTAGGCATGCAATGCATTTAAAGAAGGGAGCCTCAAAAGTGCATTGAAGATATTCATTCTACATTTCGAGCACCAAAGTCCTCAAGAAGTGTCAGGAAACTTGTCTATAGAGAAATGGAGATTGTACCAGGAGCCTCTAACCCATCCCAAGGTGAGATGTGGTTCAATGTGTATGGAGAGATCTCATATGTGTCTCATGTTATGCCTTTGAAGCTAGGCTACCCCAAAACTAAGACCACGTGAAAGACGAACACCAGCAACCCTATGATGATAATTGACACATTTGAGGATGTCATTGTGCCTAACTTGCACAAATAGCCAAAAGGGCCTAAGGGAATGAGCTGTAGTCAACGATGTTTAAATTTTGGAACAATGGCATCCCCCAATTCTTTATGCCCATGGATCCACATTGCTTGGAGTTTGTTGCAGCGTTCATGATCAAATTTGTGTCTGATCCTCCTTCGATATAGGGATCTTCTTTGTGGGTTATCATAACCCTAGATTCTATTAGGGACATGTTGTGTTACCCCATAATCAACATCACAAAGATTTTTGACAAGGATGCTATGGAGGATTATTGGTGCACTAGGCGAGACATCGTCCCCTTTTGTCAAGTTGTGTTGAATCAAAGCTCATTGGTTGAACCTTGTAAGCTCCTAATGCCCTAGAGTAATCTAAAGCAAGATGACATTAAGGATATCTCCTCAACAATTGCATTCTTGTGCGGTCATGAAAGTGACTGGGAGATCTCATATCCCATGATGGGGTTTCTTTTTAAATGCCAGAAATAGAAATAGCCATTTCATTTTGACCTCTTTGTGTTGAGCATCAAAGAGATCACAAGGTAGTTGGCCAAATTTGAGCTGTCACAATGGTTCAGGTTCACTTCTTTCCTTGTTCACCTATTCGTACACCAAAATTTCCCTTTCTTTAGTCAATACATGTGATTGGCTACCCATGATGAGAAAGGAAATGGGATGTCGATGTCCACCTAAACACCCGTCTTGTCAACCACCTATGACGCATATCAATTTTTAGATTATTTCTTGGCCCCCATCTTTCAAGATTTTGGTGTTATTCCTCAAGATTCTCTTGCCTAATTTCCTAGATTCAAGTTAATTGGATGAGTAACGAATGCCCCTGTTGTGATTGGTTCTCGGGGAGAGATTTTCCTTTCATCCATGTACATGGTATTTTTGAGGAACCATTCTTCCTACCTATGTGTGTCATTGAAAGGACCTTGGCTCTTAAAATATTTAGGCAACTGGTGGAAGTTGAGAGGGCTATAGGGTCAAGGAAACATGATACATACATAATTAAAGACCATAAGGAAATTGGCCCCATCATCCTTGAATGAAAGAGTATCACTGAGAAGGTCTTGACCTCAAAACTAGTGCAACTTGGCTTGGTAGTAATTGATGATGTATGGAGTTATGACCCAGATGGGTGCCTATCCAACAAACATAAAACAAATGCTATCAAGCATGTGCCATGGAACTCATGGGAAGGTTGCACCAATCCTCCAGTGAGTGACCTGAGCCTCTATCTTGATCCTTGTGATTTTCCTGTAGTTGAGCGCCCCCATGGTTGAGTTTCTACGCTCCCCTGCAAAAGTACAACTTGGCTAATCCTTTTCCCCAAAATATTCTATGGACCATGAAAGAATATTTTTGGCCTAGAAAGAAGAGAGAGCATTTCAAGATCTACCATCAAGAAACTCAACAACCTAGGGCTAATGTGGGTACCGCTCCCTTGGACAAGTATTATGAAGAAGCATGGAAAAGGCATGGTAATGATCAAGAAGAGAATAGTGATGACTCCCCATGTGAAGACTCATCCCCCAAGGAGGGTCAACAACAAGAGGTGGAGGTTTATAAGTGTAGAAGAGCAAGGTGTTGAGGCTGAAATTTTAGTTCCTTTCACCAACCCAACTTAGAAACCATGCTCCCAATCTTCAAAAAGACTAGGTGAGAAGCAGATCTCTAACTCCCCATCTAGAAAGAAACAATCAATGGGTTATGCAAAGAAGGATTTGTCTTCTCGAGTTCCTACAGTTCCTTTAGCCTCTCAGCAGGCAGTGACTTCTATGGTTCAAGTACATCTTCCTCCTCCCCTTCTCTCCTCTCAGTCTCTATTTTCATTGGCATCCCATGTTGCACCCATTTGTACATAGGTCCCTACTACTCTTACATTAACCCCTACCAGATTGCTAGTTGAACCTTAGATTGCATACTTGACCACCCCTTCGCAATAGGCGTTATCACTGTTGGCCGCTTCCTCATTCCCTACCCCTAATGTCATTTTCCCTGCAATGTTCTTCCTGTAGACTTCCACTACAACCCCTATAGTGTGTATTCTTGATTTCAAAGATTCCTCTCCTCCCCCAATGTTGGTTCAGCCTCCGCTGACCCAACTTTTTGAGGAGCATCTCCCTTTGTACAGTTTTTCTCCCCAACAATGCTTGCACAACTCATTCAAATAAATTTTGGTGGTTCCATTTCCTCTTTTCCCTATGCTATCCCTCCTAGTCTAGCATTTGTGGGTCAAGCTATTTCCAACTTGGATACTTATTATCAACAGGTCACCTACTCCAAGACCATGTGTCTTAATAGGGCCAACAAGAGGAAGGAGAAGGATGGACAAAAGCTATCTTGAGTGCATGTGCAGATCCATTTCAGTGAGGAGAATCAAAGTCTCTTCTTTGCAACCATGTTTCCAAAGGTCAATGAGCTAGAGGCCCAAATGAAATCAGATGATTACTCCCTGCATGTTGTCAGGATTGATCTCATGAATGCCACTACAATGGATAAGGTGGAAATTATGGAAGAGACTTCAAAGATCGTGTCTTTGGATTTCATCAAAAAGAGTCATCATCTGGATAAGATGCAAGAAGAGCTCATTCACCTCAGAGAATCTTTGGACTATAAAAGGAAGGAAGAGAAAGGTAGAAGTGCTAAAATCAACCATTTCTAAGGCTTGTTTCCTCAAGAAAATTTTGAAAAGGAAAAGTTGCAAGCTGCCCTGAACAACATGAGTTCTTAGTTGAAGGGGAAAGAGGTGATGAGGAATGTAGCACTAAAAAAATTGCAAGAGAGAGAACAAGAAATATAGCAGCTGAAAGCTGCTTCCAAAGATGCTACCCATATTCAAGCTCAGTTGGGGGAAGAGGCTCACTTGAAGGAAGAATACACTCAATATTTGAGTGACGTGCATGTCACTCTATCTAAGGAAAGAGGGAAGTTTGAAATTACCATGCATGGAATGAAGAGTACCTAGAGAAAATTGAGAAGGAACTCCAGAGTGTAATGGAATTATTGTAGCAAGAGTAAGATTGCATAGTGTGACTTCATGAATCTTTTTAGGATAGAGGCACCAAGATCCTCACTTTGGAGCATCAAGCCACTCATGAACATGATAGAAATAAGGATCTACAAAATGAGATAAGAGCAAATGATAATGAAATTGAGCACTTATCTCAACTTCCCCCCCCTCTAGAAGTTCCTCAAGATCTCTCCCTAGTTGTGGAAGAATTGTATGTTTCTCATTGGGAAAAGGTTAAGCAATATTTCCCTTCGTTGCATCATGTGTTGAGGTTCCTTGGTGAAGCACAATCTTGTTGTGCTAGAGGAGTTGTTCTCATTGACAACATTACACTCTTGATTGGTCCTAACTTCCCCATATCCCAGAGGTTGATTCAGTGGCTATATGCCACTTTTGATGAGGATTTGGTAGCAAAGGGAGTTGAAAATCATAAGCAATTGATCAGGAGGGCCAATCTTTTCATCAATCATCACAAGGCAACCATGCATGCATCCATAACACTTAATTCATTGAGGATTTTGATTGCACATATCAAGTAGCGTGTAGAGAAATTTGTGTACCTTGGCCTGCCTTTGCCTTTTCCTACAAATGGCTCTATTTTAGGGGTTGAGCAAGTTAGGACCCAAATTGAGTAGCTGCAGCAAGATCAGGCTTTCCTATAGTGCCTTAGTAGTCCCATTTCAGTGGAGGAAGTCAAGCAACTTTTGTACCCCCTGGCTCAATTCTATGCACTTCTGAAGATGGTCCATGAAGAACTAGCAATCTTTCCATTTGATGAAGTTATCTATTTGGAACAAAGTTTCCAGATCCTGAAAGCTTAGGTGTTGCCTTCTTAGGATGATTGGATTCTGTTGCATCAAGTCTTTGATTTTCTTTTCCCAATTCAAGCTTAAAGTCTGGTCTCTAAACCAGCAATTTTGGGTCCTAGTGTTCCATAGGTAGAATTCCCCATTGAGTCACTAGAAATATTAACATTCTTCCAAAGTTGTTCATGGGGTGGCATTTTTGTTAAGTGTTTGCCATCCTCCTTTCTCTTTTCAGCCTACTCTTCCTTTTGTTTGTGCATGCCACATGGTGTCACGATGCTACTCTAAGTGGCTTGCCTTTCTTGCCTTGTGTTGAAAAAGTGTGGAGCTGCTGTATGGTGTAGGTCTTCCCTTTGGCATGAGTGTCCTCGACCCCACCATTCTTCATGCACTAGCAATGGCACTTAGTACCTTCGCACTTCATTTCCTAGTCCTCCTTTTTCACTCGGATTTTAGTCTCCTCTGAGTTTCCACGTGTCCCTTCATCAATTTGTGAGATGGAATGTTGTTGGTATTGCAAGTTTCTTGTTTTGGTAGGTATAGTGCTTGCCATGATGCAGCTAGCATAATGATACCAAAAGGCTATTTGCACTTTTTGATTGCATGTGTCTCTATGGATGCCACACAAGGATAGTCTTGACAAGGAGCAAGTGCAGGGTTTTTTCTCATTCTTTCTTATTGGTAGTTGTGAGGTGCCTGGGGGCTATTTATTGGCCTTCCTTCAGTTGTTTTAGGGTTCAGACTTTGAGAAAAGATTATTAGGCTTCGCCTCTATGAATTAGGCCTTTATGTTAATTATGTTTTGTGGATGATAAATATATCAAATTGTGCCTATGGCCTTTATGGTTATATTGTTTGAAGCTTAATTGGTTAACTTTTGTGCTATTTTCGAATTCAGTAACTTCTATGATATGTTTTGTGAGACTCTATGGATTAAACTATGTTACAAAACTTTTTATCTGTTAGATAAATGGTGTATGTCATATTATGTTGAATGAGCCTTGTTTGATTATCTTCTCTAACTGTATTGGGCATGTAGATTGTTGAATGGGCCTTAAAATTGCAAATACTTGGGTTTTATGTGCTTCAAATGTTCCAAAACTATTCTAGTGTATCACCTAATTAGTGTAGCTTTTGAGTATTATTTCTCCCTTTTCTTTGGCTCATTGTATGAAGAGTCAACTTCTCAAAATTGGAGGTTATTTAGTAAACTTTGTGCAAAGGTCCCCCATCACTGAATTTCCCATTAGGCTATTAGCATATAATGCAAAATTAGTAGTCAACAAAACACTCAAACAAAAACAGCTGGAACTAGAAAGATAACTTGTGGAGCACCAAATCATGAACCATCTAAATTGAAGATACACATGATCATCCCAAACACTTTTGGCATTCTACACTCACATGAGAATGGTTGATGTTGTCATTGATGGCAACCAACTAGTAACAAGATCATATAGGTTCACCAGCAATGCAGACATCATCTACTGGCATCGACAGGCACAACAAGTTTATTCATCGATATTTAGTTTACATAGACAATGAAGCATGCCAACATCCAGGCTGACATGAGAAATTTTTTATTTATGTGAATTGTAATGTAATATAATTAATTATTTATAAGCCGACATGATGTATTGTAAAGACTCATATATGCATGAGATCTTATAGGTCATTTTTGAGATAGCATCGAGAGGAAATTATGTAATGGTATTATGTAGGAGGTAGCGAAAAGATTTTGTAATAAGATAGATAGGTTATGTGAATAAATATCATTCACCGGTAGGTTTTTGGTTAAGGTTTCTGATAGATCTTAAACACGTACTGAATCAAGCATTGTAGATGCTATTATGAGTAGTACATTGTCTTGGATTTAATTATCCATTTTGTAGTCAGTGAGACTCTTTCATTGAATAGTCAACTCTAGGCTGTTGAACTTTGTGCATATGTAGGCCCCTATTGTAAGTAATATTTATTCATATTGGCCAATGAGTAAATATTGTGAGTCACAAATCCCATTGAGGTTTTTCCCTTACTGGGTTTCCTTACAAAAATATCTTGTGTTATGGTGTGCATTTATTTTGTCTATGTTATTTCTCTTTATTGCATTATTACTTGTTTACTCTGTTGGCATATGGACACTCCAATGAGACATTGTGTGTGATTGAAGGTTTTTTAATTGATGGCAACCTTGCAATCCTATGACACCAGCAAGACATTATACCGGCAAAGCATTACTCAAACAAGACAGTGCACCGGCATCAGCAAGATCAATCTACACTGGCACCAGCACAGAAGATGTACACCGGCATAGAAAAGAACATGTATACTGGCACTGAGGCCGACAGGTTTATTATTATAAGACAACCTGGCAAATTGTAAAATGACTCTTGTATATAAAAGAGATCATTGTAGACATTTGTAATATATGGATAGGAAGCAAAAAATAAATTATAAGGCGGACCTAATGTGCGAATTGTAGGTCAAGGGTATATGTAAAGAATGGAGTAAGAACCGGTACTAAATCTGGCATTGAAGATGTTATTGTAAAGTAGTACAGAATATTGGATTTGTGTAAAGCCTCATTGTAAGTTAGTGTGATTTCTTATTGAGAAGTGAGCTCTAGGTAGTTGGCCTTCCTGCATGTGCAGGCCCCTATTGTAAGCAATATTCTCTTATTGGCCAGTAAGTGAATATTGTGGGTCACAAATCCCACTGAGGTTTTTCCCGCACCGGGTTTCCTTGTTAAACATCTTGTGTTATGGTGTTCTTTTCATGTGGATGTTTTTGATTCGGTTATTTGCATTAATTCTTGCATATAGGTATACTGTTACTTTATGTTCTGCATATTCAATTTTAAGAAAATCTCATTACCGGTTAGATAGTGATTCACCCCCCCTCTCAGTATATATGGGAACCCTAACAATTGGTATCAGAGCCTGGTCCTCTATTTTTAGAAGCCTAATAGCTTGAGGAAGATCTTGACACCGGTAAAGATGGAAAATCTGATGAAGCAACTGAAGGAGTTCTTTTTGACTATGATGCAAAGAAGTTGAAAAATATCAAATTAGAGGATGATTTAAAAGCAGCTCAGGACATTATTCAGGCACTTCAAGAAAATCTTACTGTCACAAGAAACAAGAGAAGAGAACTTTGTGAAAAATTGCAAAATGAGAATGATGAAAAGGAATCACTAAATGATATGATAAGAAAATTAAAACAAGAGATCATGACAACAAAAAATGAAATGTAGGATATGACTATGAGATTTTGCAAAGAGATTGAGGATAGAAAGAAGAATGAAGAAGAATTGACCAGAAGACTAAGTGATGCAGCAAATGGGAACACAAGACTTAGCTATGAAAATGACATGTTGAAGACAGATCTGATGCATACTCAAAATGACTCGAATGAACTAATGAGACAAAAAGAAATCTTGGAAAGGGAATTGGAAATTGCAAATCAACACAAAGAAAAATTCAAGAAAAGCTCAGAAGAACTTGGTACCTTATTGAAGAATCAAAAACCCAAAGGTGACACTTCTGGAATTGGATTTGAAGTTGGAGAAAGCTCTAGTACTGCAAATACCTAGGATCATAGCAAACCGGTAAGACCTTCTAATACTTACAAATTCAATGGAAAATGCTTTAACTATAATAAATATAGTCATAGGGTGAATGAATGTAGATCTAGGAAATATCAAAACATCAATCCTTCCACTGATCAATGCACCAAATGCAGCAAAATTGGTCACAACTCTGAAAATTGTAGAATGAATGTAAGATGTTATGTTTGTGGAAGATTTGGTCATTTATCAAATAAATGTAGAACACAAACCGGCATAGGTTATGGGAAAGCTATTCAGAAAAATAATGTAACTTGTTATGCATGTAACAAGATTGGTCATATTGCTAAATTTTGTAGAAGTAAAGGTACACCGGTAGATAACAGAAGTACTAGCTTGAAAGGTAAAGAAAAGGTTGAAGAGGTTAAGCAAGAATTTTCAAAGCAATGGATTAGAAAAGGTGATCTAAATATTGGGGTTACTCCTCCATCGGTAGAACCAACAAATGCTTCACCAGTAGGACAATATGATGCTCCATCGATAGGATAGAGCAATGCTCCACTGACAGGATGTTCTTCATCAAATTGAAGAAAATTATCTTGAGGGTTTGGCAATCAAATGACACGTGCTATTATTCCCTCGGTTAGAGAAAAGAGGTTGAAAATATTTCATTACTGGCAAATAAAGTTAAGCTAATACATTGCCGGCAAGCAATTAATGTGGTAGGTAGCAGAAAAGACTTTATAAAATAAGGTTTTTGGCTCCATTTCATTTCACCGTGAATTCAAACTTTTAGAGAGCGCAAAGATTTCCAACCTAAGGCATTCCAAGCAAAGAGGTAAAGCACTTCAGCAATCAATACATCCAAAAGCAAAAAAAGGTATTTATCATCATGGCATCCTCCTCTGCACCTGAATTCATAGCAAACCCTACAGTAGTCAAGGTTATAACATGACCTAGGCCCATGTTTCAGCTAGTTCCCAAGGTAGCTAAGAAAGATGACAACACAGGTGCTTTTTCAAAAATTCCAAAAGGTGTTGTTTATGTAGAAGACCCTAGAATGTATATTCATTGAAACATAGAGGAATTAGGTGATGAAGAAATCAAAAACATGTATAAGTCTGTTATATGTGACAACTCTAGGAATGTGAAACCTGAACATAAAATTGTTGAAACCCTAGGATTCAATGAAATCCTCTGCATTCCTAAATTTCCCAAGGAAGTGGTTAGGATAGTTTTAAGTAGGGTACATGGTTCATTCTTTTGGCTTGACTTAGTGCATAAAATTACAAAGGTAGCTGTGAAAGTAGTAACAGGGTTACCTTCCACCGGTAACAGACCTGACAAAATCAAGAAGGTCTCCAATGACTTGGTAACAAACTTAACTAGTGCAACATCTGACAAGAGATCATTGAGGGTTAATGATGTGACCGATACAAATGTTAGATTTGTTAGCATGATTCTAGGTTACAAAACAACTCATGCTAATAGGCTTAACTCAGTTTCCAGTTTATGCATAAAGAGTGCTTATGACATGGTTAAGGACAATGTAAAAATTGATATCTGTGAATGGTTAAAGGATGAGTTAATTGACAATTTAGCAAAAATCAAGAAGGATAAGAAAGGAACTTTAGATTTGGAAATTTTCTTGTATGCTTAATTCTACATATAACCAAATAGGCTCCCAGTATAGGCTACAAGGATTTTGGATTCGACATACCAGTAGGAAAACAATTGTCTAACTTATTCAACAACATGGGTGAAAACAGAGAAAAGAATATAAATGAGTATTTTCAAGCACTAAAAGTCAGAATGGATAAAAGAATCAGACTATCACAGGAAATTGTCAACAAATACAAGGATGATATATGTTTTGTAATAAAAAAGGATGAGACCTAGATGGAAGTAGTCATCCCAAGAACAATTTGGGTTACAGAGATGGGGTATGAAATAGATGACCACATAGTGGAAACTTATGCCAAAGCACTTCTAGAAGCCCCCAATGAACCAAAGGAAGAAGTATTTGGTAGTGCTAAGACCATCGAAAGTCAAATTCAATCTAAAAAGAGAGTGAAAAAGGTTGAGGCATTTGTGAGAAAAGGAACCAGATAAGCAAAAGCCATAAAGGAAGATGTACTAAAGAAAACCGGCATAACAGAAGAAGAGTTGGTAGTCCAACAACCTGAAACTCATCTATCACTGGTAGATACTTCCTCAGAAGGAGATATGCCAACAACTTTCAAAATAGTTGTTAGGAAAAGAGACCCCTCACTGGTATCCACTCCTTCACCTAGAAGGACAAGACAGAAGCAACAAGTTGGGAGGTCTCCGGTCAAGAAAGCCACACCTAAGAAAAAGTTGACCCCCAAAAAGAAGAAGAAGACAAACACTAACTTGGCCCCTTTTGACATATTACTGAATGAGATCATAGAGGAAGGTAAATTGAAAAACATAGGGAAAATCTATGACACCCTATTAGATGATGAGAAAGGACAAGTCAAGGAGAGTGTTATATTACACATGGACATGTATAAAAAGTTTTGGATGCAAGTCCTAAATGAAATTCTTGATGAATTATATAAAAGACTTGAGGCTAGAAGGCAAGGAATAGTTGAGTTGGATAAGAAAATTAAAATAGAAAAATTACTTGCAGTATACCTGGTCAACTCACCTAAGGAAATTGATGATCTGATAGCTCAAGCCAACCAGACAATTTTTTCCACTGCACACCGGCAAATATCACTAATGGCAGGTAGAGTTACTAAAGTTTCAAAGGAAATAGAAGATGGTTGGGATACATTCTTGGTTGAAAAAGGAAAACAAGAAGAATATAGGAATCCCAAGCCCATTCTAGTATATCAAAAGGACAAAGGGAAAGGTAAAGTTGGTGGACCAGCAAGTATCAAGATTAGAGACAACTTACCTCCACCTCATTCAAATACTCCACCGGTAAAAACAACAACTGCAGAAGATCAACCGGTAGCTGAGAGTATGGACACACAGGATAATAATCTTAATCCTGAAGTCCTATATATTGTGAATGTTGATACTCAGAAAATCAACATAGTGGTAGATAAGGATACAATAGATAAATCAAAAAACAAAGAGTAATCAGCAGCAGATTTAGAGAAAAAGATGGAATTTGGAACACAAACAGAGAAACCAATAGAGCTAAAGGCTCCAGAACAGATGCCACTAGTAAGAAATGATGCAGGAAAACCAGTGCTTAAAGAGATGGAGACACAAATAGACCTACCAAAGGTCAATACTAGCATGGTCACTTCCACCGGCACTCAGTTTGTTGGGTCACCATCAAATGTAACAAAGGTATTGCTTGAATCTATCAAGAAAATAATTGATTATAGCTCACAAGCTTATCAAGTGATAGATGATTCAATTCCAATTTTGAAATCAATAGCTCCTAATTGTAATATAGACAATAAAGATTCTCTAGGCCAGTTGGATACACTGTGTAAATATATTTCTAGAAATTTTGAGCAAACAAAGGTAAAAACTATAAAGGAAAATGTAGAAAAAGAGAAACAAAAATTCTTTGAGGAAGGAATAAAGAAGTGTAACCAGGAATTTGACACACTTCTACCAAAACTGTGCAATTTATTGAAAGAGTACAAAACTCTGTACAAAGACACCTGTAAGATAAACTTTTTGACCATAGATGTAGACAAAAAGATGAGCAAGGTATAGGAAGAAATCAATAAACTTGTAGATAATTTTGTTAACTCACCCGATACATTATCAGTTTTTGAGGAAAAGATAACAAATTTTGAGGAAGAATTGCTCAAATTAGAAAGAGAGAAAGAGAAAATAATAAACAAGGCAAAATTCTTGAGATCTAAACTAAGTCCAAGATTGGACTATTTAGCATCTCTGCAGAAGGAAATCTTAGAGGCACTAACTCAGGGAAGCAAAACACTGGCAGAGCACTTGCAGCATCTCACCAGTATAGTATACAGAACTAAGATAGCAATAAAGGAGAGCAAGAAGTTTATGGATGGCATAAACTTAATTTTGGGAGATATTCTTCAGATAATAACCACCCAACTACAAGGTTGAGGTTGTGAATTGGTACAACTACAAAATCTACTAACCTTTGTCATTGATGCCAAAGGGGCAGTAGTAGGATGAGAAAATTCAAAGTACAGGGATCACATGCTCAAGGGGAGCTCTCACATTTTTGGTAACATTTTTGGTCTACACATTTTTGGATATCTTTTTGAAATTTCTCATGAGTGTTGCCATCAATGCCAAAGGGGGAGATTGTTGGCATATGGACACTCCAATGAGACATTGTGTGTGATTGAAGGTTTTGTCATTGATGGAAACCTTGCAATCCTATGGCACTGACAAGACATTATACCGACAAAGCATTAATCAAACAAGACAGTGCACTAGCACTGGCATAGAAGATGTACACCGGCATAGAAAAGAACATGTATACTGGCACTGAGGCCGACAGGATTTTTGATATGTAATATTTTGTTTATTATTATAAGCCGACTTGGAAAATTGTAAAATGACTCTTGTATATAGAAGAGATCATTGTAGACATTTGTAATATAGGGATAGGAAGCAAAAAATAAATTATAAGGCAGACCTAATGTGCAAATCATAGGTCAAGGGTATATGTAAAGAATAGAGCAAGAACCGATACTGAATCTGGCATTGAAGATGCTATTGTAAAGCAGTACAGATTATTGGATTTGTGTAAATCCTCATTGTAAGTCAGTGTGATTTCTTATTGAGCAGTGAGCTCTAGGCAGTTGGCCTTCTTGCATGTGCAGGCCCCTAATGTAAGTAATATTCTCTTATTGGCCAGTAAGTGAATATTGTGGGTCACAAATCCCACCAAGGTTTTTCCCACACCGGGTTTCCTCATTAAACATCTTGTGTTGTGGTGTTATTTTCATGTGGACATTTTTTATTCTATTATTTGCATTAATTCTTGCATACCGATATACTGTTACTTTATGTTCTGCATATTCAGTTTTAAGAAAATCTCATTACCGGTCAGATACTGATTCACCCCCCCCTCTCAGTATCTATGGGAATCCTAACATACCGGTATATTAATTTATGTTGCAAACTTATAAATAAGTTCAAATATTCCATTAAGTGGTTAGAAATTGATTCACCCCCCCCCCAGTGTCTTTGGGACTGTCATTGCATCTAACAAACACTCTCCCAAATTTATAAATCAATATATAATCATTCTAGAGAATAACAAAGTAAATACCAAAACATTGGAACATTGAACACTAAAAAACCAATCCTCATAACAAAATCCATAACCTAACCAAATGCCACATAGCATCACTAAACAAAGTATCTCTAGTTGATTCAACATGTCAAATAGATAAACCAACCTGATCAAATCTCAAAAATCACCAAAACATAGGAATATGTTGACATGAATTACAACAACATATCCTAGAAGCAACAATACCTAATAAAGGGATTACTACCAAAATTACATACAAAAAAGAACTGTTAAAGTTGCATCTCAAACATGCATGAAGTACAATTCCAATTAAGTTTAGTACACAAATTCTATAAACTTTATCTTTTCTACTATGATATATCAGCACATAACACTGTTATAGCTTCTTCCTTATTAAATTTCACCAAAACACCAAGCATACATATATATCAATCCATATTTGATCTATGTCAGTTTCATATCCTTCATACAATTACACTTTAGATGCTATTTGATTTTGTTAGCAACAACCAAGAAGAAAAACTGAGAGAGAGGGTGGATCATTTTTCATTGGATTCAAACAATATAAGCACAATCTCAGATCTAAACAATATTAGCATGAATAAAGATAAGAACAATGAAACCACATCACATAACACTAATATTTTGACATGGAAAACCTGGTAAAAGGAAAAACCATGGTGGGGACCTACCCACAATAAGATGATACTTTGCAGTAGTATGTGTAAATATTACAATGGGGAATGCACATGCATTCAGGCACACTGCCTAGAGCTCATTGATCAAAATAAGATGACCTAGAAGGCTACAACCCTCAGGGAAGGATCACTACCTTACAATAATATTCAGACAACAATCTAGAAAGAATGAACTGCAATGATAGGATCTGCTAATGTCTGATGACAGTTTCGGTTAAGCACATTTGTCTTCCCTGCAAAAATCTCTTCTCAATACACCACACCAAAGGATAAATTCAGTTAATCACCATATACACCACTCTTTGATAATGCAAACATAACACCCATACCCAAATTACATGACTATACCACCTATTTGTACAAATCATCAACCTTGACTACAAGGTCGGCTAAACCCTCAACTCTGAATTACAAAATCACATATCACGATACATAAATAAACCACTAGACCAATATGACATATATGACATGGCATGGACCTAAATCAAATCTCCAAACACTCATCACCACCAAAAATCTTGCAAAGATCATCTGCAACGTGTTACACCACCAAGAATACCACATAACATGAAGAATATCACCAGATCAATAAAATCACCAAGAAAACACACAAGTATCAATGTGGACCATCAAGAAAAATAGGACACAATAAGGAAACACAAACAAGAACATTAGAACCATCCACAATAGCTGCACCGACACCACTTATGCAAATCTTAATCAATCAACAGGCTAGCTCACAAGAATACTCAACAACATCAATTTGGACTAGAAGGATAACTTGTGGAGCACCAAATCAGGAACTATCTGAATTAAAGATACACATGAACATCCAAAACATTCTCCAAAATCCAAAACCAAAGATATAATCATACTGGAGCTCACCAGATCAAATACCAAACTCTACCAACTATTGCACGGAAAGACTGAACTACAAACCAGATCAAATAATATGATCAAGTGAACTTTCAGATCACTAAAATAAACAAGCAATAAGATATTCCAACATCCTGAATAGATAAAGCATCCATATCAACTGAATGCAATCACCTAAACACCAAATACCTCATCTTCAACACCAGAATATGTTGACATCAATGACAATAACAACATATCCTAGTAGTAACATTTCAAATTCCTTTTGCATATTGTTAGTCCCCCCCCCCTTTTTTGAGTTTCAATTCAAAGGTCGATCTTTAATTATTATTTTTCTTTTCGATTGTGTGTTTCCTTCCTTTGAACTTAAGTGATTGAACCTTGTCTTAGTTCAAATTTCAAGTTTAATGCCTAGTTCAAAGTTAGTTGTCTTCGAGGCTTTGTTTCATGGTGAAAGGAGAGCACTATTCTTGAAAGTTCACATTGAAATTGAACCTTTGAACCTTTTGGTTCAAGGTTCAAGGTTCAGAGTTAGTTGTGTGTCAATATTATCTTTGCTTGTTCGTTGTCTTGTTTTTATATCATGAAGACTGTTTTGTGTTGTGTTCTATGTTTCTTCTCAAAGTTGAACTTGAACCCTTGAACCTCTTGGTTCTTCATTCAAGGTTCAATGTTCAAAATTTATGATCTGAGGCCTCATTCAAAAGTGTTGTGTGTATCATGGAGGGAAAATTATGGTGGGAAAGAGAATATTCTGGGAAGTTTAGGATTTTAGTTTCTAATTATGACAAGTAATTATGGTAATTCGTGTGACATGTAATGAAGTGATTCAAAATTAAATGCATGTCAGATATCCATCAAATTAGGTGTCAATTCACGTGAACTTAATTAATTGGTGTAGCTAGCAGGGATTTGAGTGAGATTTTATTTATTTTTGTTGTAAAAAGTAGTAATCTCTCAAGTATTTTCTCAGTAGTGGTGAAAGCGAAGGAGGCTGGAGGTAAAGGTTTCAGGAATTTTCTGTCACGATCAGGTTAGTTTCAATTATTTCTTCTCCTGCTGTAATTTCTTACTCAGAAGCTAGTTGTTGTCTGTTTCTTTTGTTGTAATACTGGAATTCATTTTATTCCCAAAGTTGTTTGATAAGTATGAGAGGGGCCATCATGAGGCCAACTCTGCTGAAATTGGGTTGTACTTCTTATATGATTAGCTCACTACTGGGGATGGGTGACACTTCATTGGCACAATCAGACCTCATTGACTTCTAGAAAGAGCTAATAATCCAGCTCAGAATTCCATGATGGAAAAAATTATAATAAGTGGTCTGATTGAAGCCGCTGCATTTGTTGTTGTGGCACCATGCCCAAAGCTGGTTTTAGAATGCTTGAACTAGTATGATGCAAAACAAAGGTTTATTAGGGCTATTAATGGAGAGGTGTTTTTGAAAATTGATAGGGAGACTATAATGGCAGCCATGGGAACTCCCCATAAGGAGCCATAAAAAGAATGGACCATTGGTACCTCATACTATTTCTTATCTGAGAAGAAGAGTACCTACAAAAGCATAATTGCTAGAAACTGGTTGCTAAAAATCCAAGAAGGAGGTTCTAGGTTGCCAAGGCCACTCACCAAAGAAAATTTTGTAACAAAAGTGTAGAATATTATTATTTTGTTGAACAGATTGAAGGGAAATTCTCATTACTTCTATTGTGAAGATTGGATCTATTTATACATTCAAGTTATGTTGAATGGAAGCTCTTATCTAGATTGGGGGCAAATTATTGCAGAGAGATTACATGAGGGCTTAAACAAATTTGCAGGGATGTGCAGTTTTTATATGTCCTCGTACCTTTTTTATATGCTTGTCTACACTCAAGACTAGAATGGTTTATACCATGAACCCTGGGTTGATGGTGTAATGGTTTATGAATACTACCCTCACCTGCAACAACAAAAATATGCTGAAAACTTCATGAGGTGGAACAATATTTTTGCAGGTAGACTGGTTCATGAGGTACAAGGTAATATAAACAAAAGATTATCAATATAAGAGATGGAATTTTTAGGTATCTATGGTAGTTTCTTCATTCAGTTTGCTCAGTTCACTTATGTTAGAGTTGGTGGCTTTTAGGGTGAACCTTTTAGGTTACCTAGGTATGTTCTGGATAGTTATATTTTGATTAAGGTCAGTCGACAACTCACCTACATTTATAAAATAAATGAAGGGAAGTCTAGAGTTATTTTTCCAGTAGAGTTGGGTTATTATAGCTAAAAATCCATTTTAGATGCTTTAAATCTTGAACTTAAATTCAAGAAGTTCAATTTCCAGTCATATGTTGCTAGAGGCAAATTTGATAGCCAAAGGTATGCCATAGAAAACTTGAATGTTGGTATTGATTTTCATCATGAACCTCAACTAGAAGACTATTGGGAGAACTATAATGATGAGTTTGAAGTCAAAAAGAGACTATGGTCTAGGTTCATAGTTAAACAAATTCTGACAATGGGTATATCTATAAATGTCTCTGATGTACAAGAGGATGAGGGCAAATAATTTTTTGATCCCAAGTTCAATGAGAAGGTATAGGGGCAACCTATTCCGTAAGTTGATTTGGATAGAAAAGGAGATGACAACTTTCAAGCTAGAACCTTCAATGTTATTAGACAGACTAAAAGATGGCTAAAGGACCTCCATTTTGGATAGTAGTCCATTTTTGCACCAAAGAGTAGAAAAGTTGGCCGAACTTGTGCAGCTTCACAAGTATCTTTTCCCTCTTCTAACATTGCTATTGATGTTGCAGGTAATTCAAATTTCCCACAAATCCACTTGTGGTAGATTTGGACTCTGAAGAAGAAATTCAAGGGAGGATGGATGCCGAGGTATTGGACAAGCTTACCACTAATGCTACTAACAAGGGAAAAGAGATTCAGGAAGTAGGGGACTCTATAAATGCCATGGCTATTGCTATCACTAGCCATCAAACATCTCCACCTAAGGAAATGTCTATTGTCACTAAATGGTTAAGCACTTCACTTAGCAAGAAATGAAATGTAATTCCAATCTCTATTCCAATGGAAGATATGGATAGTAAATGTTTGGGGAGAATGTCAAAGTCCAAGAAACTCAAAACTGAAGCAATGATAGATGTAGATGATAAAAGAGGGAATTGGGTTGCAGAGGTAGCTTGACCTTCACCAGATAAAGATGTTGAGACCATCACTAAAAAAGAATTTGTTTTTGAGAAAGTTGATTTAGGGGTGGCCTCTTGAGCTGCATACGCCAAACACCTAGAGACCTCCACCAAGAGAATTCTGACCAGGACTTGGAATGATGAAAAAGATAGGAATGAAATGAAACAAATTATAATGCAGATGGCTCAGTACATCAATTCTATACAAGATCCCAATCCACAACCGCTTTCCTAGGTACCTTTGTCATTTGATCCAAAGTCACCAATGAACCATAAATTGCTTGATCAGGTTCAGAGAAGTCCGATGGTAGCAGACATTTTTAGTGAGCGGCTAGAATCAATTTCTCAGCAAGGCACAAGCTACATCTCTGATCTAATTAAGGTATGTAGAAGTGTAGAGTCTATGGGCAAGGAATTAGAAACATAAATAATCACCTATGAGAAGGAGAAAATAAAATGGGTAGTTGTGCTGAAACAAATGAGAGATACCCAAAGGTATGGAGTCATGAACTTCCTTGTAGAAAAACCAGTGCATGGTCTAGATGACAATATGATTTTTGTATGTAAAGAAAATATCAAATGAAGGAACTCAATTATTGAATAGGGGCATGAAGAAGCAATCAAAATTTTGAAAGAGTTAAAAAATTGATTAATATTATGCAAAAAGATATGAAGTGCACAGATATTCAACTCCTAAAAGATGATAGGCAGACACTTGAAGATTCAAATAATATGATTCAAGCCTCCATGGATCAAGCTCAACAAATCCAGGAAGCAAAATCCTTAACAATAGAAGACTTCTAAAAAATTGCACAAATTGAATCCATGCTGGTTGTTTTCTTTGATCATCTCAAGACACATAAGAGCAAAGTTGTATAGGTGACCAAGAAGAAGGAGGTCTAGAAGTAGCATATACTTCATATTGGTCTTCTGCATTACCATCTCATCCTCAACTTCTCTACACCTCATTTGGAATGGTGCAATATTTGTAGCACTCCTTCACCTTAGGAGAAACAAGTGGATGCCACGTTGACTATTGGAGCTTGATCACATAGTTGCCACCAATGGCTTATGCCACTTTTTCAGTTTGGGTAGTTTCTTTTACTTATAGGGATAAACTTTCTTGACTCTCAGGGAGAGTTAGATATTTTACTCTAGTTTTAATTAGAACAAACTATCATGGCTTGGTGGCTATATACTCTGTTATCACCCTTGTAAAAAGCCCAAAAAAAATTCGTTGAGATATGACATAAGCTTTATATTTTTACAGTGCTATGTATTATGAAGGAAAGACAATTTGATCTATGAATGAAATTGCAGCATATTCCATCTTTTAAATCTACGTATTTATGAATTGAAGTGTGAATCTATTAGCATTGCACACTCCAATGAGAAATTGTAGGTGACTGAAGGTATTTTCATTGATGGCAACCTTACAATCCAATGGCATCGACAAGCACCGACACCAACAGGCACCGACAACGACAAATAGTTCACTGGTAGTGACAAAGATGATTACTGACACCGTGGCCGACAGGATTTTGTTTATTGTATATTTTATTTATTTGTAATATCTTTTTGTAAGCTGACATGGCATATTGTAATAAGACTCATATATAAGTATGAGATCTTGTTGATCATTTTGTAATAGGACATACATGATAGATAGATATAATGAGCAAATATTAAGGCAGATTTTGGAGTAAGGTTTATGGTTGTTGTACGAACTTAAACCAGTACTAAACCTAGCATAGCAGATGCTTTTTGTAGCAGTACATCACATTGGATTTCCATAATCCATTTTGTAAGTCAGTGAGACTTCCTTTTGTAATTGAGAAGTGAGCTCTAGGCAGTTGCCCTTCCTGCATGTGCAGGCACCACCTTTTGTAAGTAATATCCATTCATTGGCCAATGAGTGAATATTGTGGGTCACAAATCCCACCGAGGTTTTTCCCACATTGGGTTTCCTTGCCAAAAATCTTGTGTTATGGTGTGCTTTCTATGTTGTGTTTATTGTTCATATTTACTGCATTATTTCTTGTTTACCAGTACATTGTTTTGGAATGCAATTTATTTAATAAGGTTAGAAAATCTGTTAACCGGCAAGATACTGATTCACCTCCTCCTCTCAGTAACTTTGGGAATCCTAACAACTGGTATCAAAGCCTGGTCCTCTATTTTAAAAAGCCTAACAACTTGAGGGAGATTCTGACACTAGTATAGATGGAAAACTTGAGGAAGCAATTGGAAACAACTCTTTTAGATTATGATGCAGAAAAGTTGAAGAATATGAAACTTGAAGATGATCTGAAGACTGCACAGGAATTCATTCAAGGACTTCAAGAAAATCTCACTATTGCTAGGAACAAAAGAAGAGAAATTTCTGAGAAGATACAAAGTGATGATGGAGAAAAAGAAACTCTTAATGACCTTGTGAACAAGTTAAGACAAGAAAACAGTGCTATGAGAAATGAGATGCAAGATATGACTATGAGGTTTTGTAAAGACATTGAAGACAGAAAGAAGAATGAAGATGACTTTATTAGAAGACTAAATGCTGCTGGAAATGAAAACACTAGACTTAGTCATGAAAATGATATGTTGAAGATAAATTTGATGCACACACAAAATGATAGAACTGAACTTATGAGACAGAAGGGAATTTTGGAAAATGAGTTGGCAACTACAAATCAACATAAAGAAAAATTCAAGAAAAGTTCAGAGGAACTTGATAACATGTTGAAAAATCAAAAACCTGATGGAGATACTAATGGGCTTGGCTTTGAAGTTGGTGAAAGCTCTGGTACTACAAATAATCATGATCACAGTAAACTGGTAAGACAACCTAATGCTTACAAATTTAATGGGAAATGCTTTAACTGTAAGAAGTATGGTCATAGAGAAAATTAGTGTAGATCTAGAAACTATCAGGACACCAATGCACCCACTGGTCAATGTTCTAAATGCAACAAAATTGGTCATAATTTTGAAAATTGCAGAATGAATGTAAGATGTTATATTTGTGGAAGATTTGGACACTTATCTAATCAATGCAGAACACATACCGGCATAGGATATGGAAAATCTATTCAGAAAAATAATGTAACTTATTATGCTTGTAACGAGATTGGACATATTGCATAATTTTGTAGAAGTAAGGCATCACCGGCAAATGACAAAGGACCGAGTTTGAAAGGTAAAAAAAAAGGTTGAAGAGGTAAAGAAAGAATTTTAAAAACAATGGATTAGAAAGTCAGATCAGAATGTTAATGAAGCTATTCCTTCACCGGTAGAACATAGTATCACTCCACCCGTAGAAGATTCTTCATCTAACTAAAAAGAATACTTTTGGGGGTATGGCAACCAATTAAAAATCAAGCTAGTTTACCCTGGGTTGATGGTAAGAAGATGAATTGCCTTTGTATCGACAGATGAGTTAAGTTTTCACTTAACCGATAGGCATTTATTATGGTAGTTGAAGGAAATGACATTATAAAGGAAGTGTTTTTCACTCTTTTTCACTCACCGAGCATTCAAATTTCCTAAGAGCATGAAAAACCCAAGCGAAGGCATCCAGAACGAGAAGTGAAGCAAAATATTTCAAGCATCCAAACTTAAAGGCAGATTAAAGTATTTATCAAATGGCTTCCTCCTCTGCACCTAAATTCATTGCAAACCCTACTATAATTGAATTGGTTAAATGCCCTAGACCCGTATTTAAGATCATACCTAAAGTAGCGAAGCAAGATGATACCCTAGGTGCAATCTCTAAAATACCCAAAGGAGTTGCATATGTAGAAGACCCTAGGATATACATACATTGTCATATTGAGGAACTTGGTGCTGATGAAATAATGAACATGTATAGGATTGTTATTTGTGATGAGAATCATATTGTGAAACCAGAACACAAGATAATGGCGTTGTTCATCAAAATTGATTAACCCAAGTTCACCTACAATCCTTCCATGAAACGACCAATTTTAGTCTATGAAACACATCAGGGCATGGACAACATAACATAGGACCCTAAGTGATCCTCCTACACTTCAAGTTCTGCTAGACCTAGGGGGGACACCCTTTTGATGCACTGAATCAAACTTATTTACTCACCATGATAGCATCAATGAAGCAGATAAACCATTCCACAAGCTCAACAAATTAGATAACACATACAGATTGGCTAGATCTTGTACAAATAATGGGTGAGACAGAGCTTGGGAAGGATACAACACAAACCCCTACACATAAAGGGAAATAGATTTGTCTTTAATTTGTAAATCTAAAACTATCCCCAAATCTGCAAGACTAGTGCCTTGTTCATTGGGCAATAGAGTCACACACAGAACTACAAATGTGCATCCATAGGTGCAAGTTTGTCTTCCTTACAAGATATCCCTACATTGATACCTTATACTAATGCATTACTCAATTTATTCACAAAATTATCAGATCTGGGACACATTCCATTGTTTATGACTGATTGTAGAATTTAAACTCTTCACTGAAGAATGCCTACAAACAATCATACAATCTCCTTGAGATGACAAATTATAGCCTCCTTGAGGATTCAATTCACAATAATGAAATATATGCATAGACACAATATTATGGGAAATTTACTCATGCCTGACACAAGTAAGACCTGCAACTAAAAAACAACATCTACAACACTACACTATAACCTCTATACCTTGAAAAGATTCATAGAATTGCACACATTTGGGTCAAGCAATTCAGAACTGGAAGCCATGAAAATTGGAGCCACTCTCACAAAATTTTGAAACCCTTCAATTTAGAAGAAAATCAGAGTAAGAAGGAGAGGAAAAAGGATTAGGTCTACAACTGAAATTGCCAAGTGTCTCTTTTTCCAACTGAATTTCAATTCCTTCCTCCTTCCCATGGAAACTGCTCTCGAAATATGCCATATTTGTTAAAACAAACTTCATAACTGCATTCCTCATCCTGAGAGGTTTCTAGTGATATATAATACCTGATCTTTTGGGCAAAAATGAGCCTCTGGGTGAAGTAATCCTCAATATGTGCACATCATTTAAATTTTTTAATTTTCTATATAGTTGAAACTATATATTAAACTTGATTTTAACTTTGATTTTTCTCTCATTTTTGGCTTGACGCCCTACCATGTGGTAGCCTCCGATTTACTAATGGGGTCCAACGGGCACCACCTTGGATGGCACCTCATCAATCCACCACGTGTCTGCCACATGTATGCCACTTGTTTGCTTGCTTGTCGGCCACATCATTGCCACCTCAGCAACACCTCAGTGGGACCTGCGAGTTGGACCTCCACCTGAACCTACCACCTATCTTTTTCCATTTCGTAATGGCTAACGAACATGCACCTTCGAGCTTTGAAATCACGCACGTCATCGGATCATCTTGAATCTATATGCTCTTTAACCCTTCACCGTTTCACGAAGCTTAACTGGCGAGCATCTCCCTTTCGCATAATCACGTCAACCATTGGATCTCCTAAATTTGTAGTGTCTTTAACACTTCACCATTTTGCCTGAGCTTTTCGCCATTTCGTAGGGTTTAATCGACATGCATCTCTGGCTTGCAAATCAACATTGACCATCGATCTTCATGGAACCTACTCACTTGTTAAGTCATCCATTCTCTACAAAACTTGCCTACCTCGAGATTCATGCCTACTTGGGGTCCACTTGGTCAACAACTAACCTCCTTTGTCACTTCAGGAGGTGCGCCCATGTGCGTGAGGTCCACCTGGGCCACTCAACACCATCCGTCAAAAGCCTCAAGCTTTCGACACTATACTTGTGTGGAGTTTTACTTATAAATACAAGAATGGTCCATTCCCCAATAAATGTGGGATATACATCCTATGCCTGGGAATCCATTTTTTTCTAAGTTTTAATGGCACCTTGCCTAGGGGTTTCAATGCTACAACCACACAGAGGGAAAACACCAAGGTCATGGCATTAAGCAATACACCTGTTGATTGTAGTTATTGAAATTCTTTTAAAACTTTACCCACACCCATACCACACAAGGAGGAGGCCAACAAGTGTCATGTTTGAGCATTGGCAATACACCTCAGAGATCCACATAAGGAAAGGGATTTGCATTTGAATGAAAATTTATTTTAGCCCTTCCCACTCTCCACACATGGCCAAAGGAAGAAGCACGCGAAGGAGGCTACTGATCACCATTTTGCATTTGGTTGAAAGTTTAAAATGCCTCCAACAACACCTTTGACCATGTAGGCTAACACCACTCCATACACCATGTAGGAGGCAAGGACCATATAGAGAGGAATATTAACAGCTATTTGCTTAATGCTGAAGGATTTCAATGCCTTTTTCCTTTTGTTATGCACATCAAGGAGGGTTTACCAAAGGCATGGAGATTATTGCTGCAAGAGGGAAACCAACCTTACCACCTATTGACGTGCATTTTGACACAGCCACCAATAGTCAGGTAGTTTATGCAAACACTTACCACCTCTCCTGAAAAGTAATGGGTTTGGAAGAACTCACTACCCCAAGGTCTCTGTAGTCGGGTCTCGATGGTGATGGATAACTCAATGGTTGATGTGGTTATACCTATAAAGGGGCCTGCTGGTTAGAACTAAATCTCACCAGTTTACGAACAATTGCACTTCCTCTTTTTTGTTTTTGTATTTTATGATTTAAGACTCTCCAGGGAAATAAAATGTGAAGCGTAATATACTATTCAATTAGTTCCCTGCAATTTAAGCAATTATCAGATATTATCCAAGTTAGCATTCAACAACGGACTTCCATAAAACCTGCAAAATCATCAATTTCACAAATCTGTGGACATAGAATCATCAACAATATGGCCTATCACAGTAATTCCCATACACCATTGATGTGCACAATATGGTTCATATCATAATAGACGAAAAGATTACAACATTGCTAACTCAAAATAATAGATGTTATCGATTACACAGAACAATTTGGTAGAATATAGATGTAAATTAGGCAATCTACAAGCTGCTTTTCATATTAATCTCCATGAATGTATAGCAAAAGTAACTCAAACTTCTTAACAATCTGCAAAAATCTCTAAAAAAATCTCTAAGTGGGCCACAAATCATCAATTTGGGGACCCTTACAAATGAATTCAACTTCTCAATTTATAGAAGTTTTTCACCCTATTATTTAGGAAATAACTCTACCCTAAATTAAGAACTAAAATCAGGAATCATAGTTAACTTGTCAGTTTCTGCATGGACACTCCACTTAACAACTACAAAACGGACGCTGCATGAGCACTACGAAGACCATGCTGGGTGAGCCACATTTTTGTAACCATGTCAAATGCCTTGAAATCTTCAATCAAATCCAACACTGTATTTTGATATGCCACTAACCTCTTGTCATTGCATGTGTATTGGCTTTGTACTTGTTTAACCACCAACTCTCAATATCCTTGCACCTTTAAACACTTTGCTCCTTTCTTATGAGTAAAAATTAATCCTCTAATTAAAGCTTTGTACTCCGTTACGTTATTAGTACAAGGGAATTGAAGTCGGTAAGAAGCTAAAAGAGTTTTCCCTCTTGGGTTGGTTAACTCTACGCCTGCTGTGCTACCTTGTTTGGATCTTGAACCATCAAACTTTAAAAACCATATTTCATCTTTTGGTTTCTTCGTATTTTTCACCTTTGGGTCAATGCTGAGGTTATATCTCAGAGAGAATTGTTGCTTCTCAAGCTCAAGACTTTGTGACAATTGAGTTTGTTCAATCCTTGGTTGTATAAGCACTTCAATTGTATTCAAAACAATCTCCTATTCAAATTGAGGTTGAAATTTAAATTGTGTTTCTTCCTTCTTAAGCTCTAGGGGAACATCTCCCTCTTCATTTTTAACAACCTTAACCACAAGAACTTCATGGTTGTATTCTTTAGGTAAGGTAATCTTGTCTACGGGCTCGATTGTCTGGGACTCTAATTCGACACCTTGAACTTCCCCCATATTGTTGGTATGATCATCTTCTTTGAACAAAACCGGATTCATCAACTTTGTGATCTCATTCTGACATGGGATACATGAAACTTTTGAGTGTTCCTCATGGTGTATCTGACACCACTTCGGTAGCAACAACTCTTGTAACTTCATAGTATTTCCTAATAAGCACATTCCTTGTTGTACTGCTGTAACGAACTCTTTCACCCACCCTCTATATGTGGTCTTGTCAGTTTGAGATGGTTGAAGTGGGGTTGGTGTAGAGAAAGTAGGAATCTCATTTGACTCTGTAAACCCCTGGGCTTACCTCAAAAAAATGCCACTTCATTAAGAGCACCATAATGTGTGACCAATTTCTTCAATTTAGGCTCACTATCAATTCGGATCTGGTTGCTGACCCCTTTCCAAGGAAGCCATAAATACATAAAACAAGTTGAGAAATATCCTCCCAATGTCTTGGACCAATCTCTACTAAGAAGCATCCCATATACTTCTGGAATATCCACCATTTGAATGTCAATATAGTGAGATATTCGAGGATCAGTGCCTAACTAGATATATACATCTTTCAATTCTCCAATGACATTAACCTTTGTTTTGTCTAATTGTACTACCTTACTATTCACACGTACTGATCAAAGTCCAAGTTGTTGGCATATAGAGTAAGGCATTACATTTCCTGAAGCTTCTGAGTCCACCAAATAATCATGTAAATTCTTCCCACATATCTTTAAACTTAATAAAAATGGTGGATTTTCTATTGCATCTTTACTAACGTTAGCATTAACTTCATTAAAATCTGGCATCTTAACCTCATTACTCTATGATTCTAACATTTCCAACTTCCTAAGGAGAGCCTTCTTCTGTTCGGGGCAATATCTCAATACTTCCATTAAGGACATTGTAGTGGCAGTCCTTTCTATCTCTTTAGTAACATCAAATGATCCTTTCAGAACACAATCTTGCCCCTGAGCTTGTCTAGGGTATGTTCCTTGGAAATATTGAGGTGGATGAGGATTGTTGCTCGCATTAGCATCCATAGGTACAAACCCACTTGTCGGGGGAGGTGGCTATGTTCCTGGTCTGAAAGGCCTGAGCGTCGTATACGCATGGTTCACCATCAGCTTCAACCTAAAACTCTTTACACAAGAAAGTATCAACCAGCATGGCAGTATTAACCTTATCGGGTTCATCATTGGAACAATCTTTGGGCTAAGAGTCATCTTGAACAATTCTTATTATTTTCTCAAACTGTGCACAATTAACCTCAGAATGGGAAGCCATGTCATGCAACTTGCACCAATTTGTTAGTAGAAGGTTAACACTTTGTGTGTGGTTTGGGTTATCCCATGCATCTGGGTGGTCATGGTTCACCTCACCGTTATTCAGACTCATATTCCATTGCCTATTATAAAGTTTATTATTGTACCTTTGATTTTGGTTCTGATTATTGTAGTTTCACTAATTATCATATGATTGAGATTGATTATACCCTCCTGGTGGATTCATCTTTAGCTGGCTCAAGTCTGAAGTAACCTAGAAGATCATTTTCTTCAAGGCCTCTACTTCAGCAGATATATGGGATCCTTGATTCTCAGGTGCTGTAGTTGGAAGTTGGTTTGTTGAATTCATATTGTCAAATTGTTGATTTCCAGCTTGCGACTGACCAACATATTGTGTTTGAGTGGGAATGTTATTAGTACCATTTTGCCAAGTCGATGCTTGGGCTGCGAACTGTTGAATTGCCTGTGGTTGGGGTGCATAAATTGGCACGGGGTTCATTGTTGGGGCATTGATAGGTAGAGACGAGGGTATACCTGGGAGTTGATTGTATCTGATCCCTCCCTCCTGGGGGTAAATTATATCCGATCCCTCCTGGGGTTTGATTCAACTCCTAGTTCATGCTAATTGCTAATGTGAAGACTTTTGCTAAGGTATCCCTTTGATCTTAAGGAACACTCTTTTTAATGAACATAGTAGTCCAAGAGTCAATAGCTCTTAGATATGAGTCGATGGCTACGTTAGGTGCTACCTGGTAAGGGGCTTGTAGGCTCTTGAATGCCCTTTGGAAGTTAGTATTAAAATTCGTTAATGGCTCATTTGACAATTTCTTAAGAGAAGAAAATTGATGGTATAATGACCCAGGGTCTACGTACACTCATAATTGATCAATGAAGGCCTTCTCCAAAAGATCCCAACCTGTGATGGAGTTTGTAGGTAGGGTTAAGTACCAATTGTATTCATTCTCCCCAAGTGAATATGGGAAGAGTCTACATACTACATCTTGGTGTTCAATACGATTACAAACCACATCTTTGAATGCTTCAATATGTTCATCAGTCGTTTATCCACCTAGATAGTAAAATTTGCTGCAAAATTTGTCAAGGTTTCTAGGTAGGTCATGTATACCCCTTGGTATGGTTCCTAGCGGTATGGTGTCTTGGTTGAATTAAGCCATCGAAGGTAATAATAGTGAACGTTGAGTTATGAAAGTGCAACGATAGGCTGAGGACTGGGGATTAGTTGATCTCTTATGTTGGGTATGGATGACTGTACTGGTGAAGATGCTGAGGGTTGTTTCTTAGCTTTGTTCTTCTTCCTCCTAGTGGTAGGTCTTAATTCAACTAAGTCAGACGGTGAAGAATCACTCCTCAAGACTCGGTGGAATCTCTTAGGAGAAAAAGATGATATATGATCCAGCTTAGTATTTCAATTATCTGGTTGAGGAGGTGGTTGTAGATTTTCTCGTATTGTCCCAAGCAAAGTCGTATAGTTGAGTAAGAATGTCATCTTGCTAGTTGTTGAGGTCAAGTTGGGTAAAGGGCATCAATCCATCTCCTGGAAATACCAAAATGCGGTTCACCTACGAGGGGTTTAGTCTATGGCCCTCCTTCTAGCGCCAATTTCTATTGATGTGTGTTTTGACACAGCCACCAATAGTCAGGTAGTTTATGCAAACACTTACCACCTCTCCTAAAAAGTAATAGGTTCAGAAGAACTCACTACCCCAAGGTCTCTATAGTTGGTTCTCAACAGTGATGGATAACTCAATGGTTGATGTGGTTATACCTGTAAAGGGGCCTATTGGTTAGAACTAAATCTCATTGGTTTATGAACAATTGCACTTCCTCTTTTTTTTTTGTATTTTATGATTTAAGACTCTCAAGGGAAATAAAATGTGAAGTGTAAGGGAAACAAGAAAATAACAATAAAGATCAATACAATGACAACTTAATAAACTATTCAATTAGTTCCCTGCAATTTGAGCAATTATAAGATATTATCCAAGTTAGTATTCAACAACGGACTTCCATAAAACCTGCAAAATCATCAATTTCACAAATTTGTGGATATAGAATCATCAACAATATAGCCTATCATAGTAATTCTCATACACCACTAACATGTGCAATATGGTTCATATCATAATAGACAAAAAGATTACCACGTTGCTAACTCAAAATAATAGATGTTACTGATTACATAGAACAATTTGGTAGAGTATAGATGTAAATCAGGCAATCTACAAGCTTCTTTTCATATTAATCTCCATGAATGTATAGCAAAAATAACCCAAACTTCTTAACAATCTGCAAAAATCTCTAAAAAGCTCTCTAAGTGGGCCACAAATCATCAATTTGGGGACCCTTACAAATGAATTCAACTTCTCAATTTATAGAAGTTTTTTACCCTATTATTTAGGAAATAACCCTACCCTAAATTAAGAACTAAAATTAGGATTCACATTTAACTTGTAAGTTTCTGCTTGGACACTCCACTTAACAACTATGAAATGGACGTTGCATGAGCACTACGAAGACCATGCTGGGTGAGCCACATTTTCGTAACCATGTAGGATTTTTTTTTTTCAAAATTGGGACTTGAGTAAGAGGAGCAATTTTAAAATCAAGAAAAAGCTTTGCTACCTTTAGCAATTGTCTGCCTAGCTTTTTTTTATTTCTTGACAAATGCCATATAATTTTCAATTATACATGTAACTGCTTGAACTGGCGGATTGGCTACATGCTTAATTCTAAATATATACTTCTTCAAAGCCTCCTCTACATGTACTCCTTCATCGTATCCACCACCTCTTGACATTGAGTGATCAGTTGTGTGTATCTATCCATAAGGGCAGTATCAAACTAGGCAACAGGTCCTAAGTTTTGTGCCTCATATGCATCCCATTGATTCAAAACTTGCTACTGGTCCATTATTCTAGTATCAACTATTCTGAGGCCAAAAGGCCCTAGTATATTCATTACAAAATTCTCATATGACAAAATCTCTTTGAGAAGAGGGTCCCAAATATTAGTCATCTCCTTGACATACTGCTAATACATCTCTACTTTCAGCTCCAAAATGTATATTTAGGACTGTAAATTCTCACAACTGTCTCCTCCTAAGAGGTCTTCTTTTATTATCAGCTCTTCTCCTAACCGTAGTATCCTTTTCAAAATTTGGAGTTGTTTATTAAAGGTGTTCTCCTTCCGCTCCCATTGTGTGGAATGGGTTGCCAAAGCTCCACTTGCCTGTACCGCTTTACGACATATTTCCATCATGTCCTGTAGAAACAACCTAATTCTGGCTGCATTCATTTGAGTCCAAGACTTAGTAGCTGCAGCTACTCCTCTCACCTCCAATAGTGCCTTTACATCTCCTTTTGGCAAGGATGACATTGAAGGTAGGTCATCTATCCTCCAGGAGTCCAAAGGTTTACACATTTCTACCAAGAGGTGTTTATATTGCCCAAGTTGTGCTTTAAGTTCTACTTTTGAGCTATGCTCCTTTTCCATGCGCCCTCTGACAATGCTTGTGGCTAGTTCCAAGGTATCTAACTCTCCCCACTTGGTCTGCTTACCTAGGTTTATCTATGATACTTGGTATTTGGGAGAAGCTTGTCCCTCGACCTACGATGGAACCGCCACATTCGCAATCACTTCACCGGAACTAGTTTTCGACAGGTGGTGAACCATCTTGAACTTCTTAATCTTTGGTGGTTCCTTGGTGATTGCTTGTTGTAGAGTAACCTTGGGAAGCTCTACTTTTCTCTTTCTTTTTCCAAAGGTAAACTCTAACCATTTTGCTATATCTTTAGCTTTATCACCTTGATGTGATACAATCTTAGCAATTATAACATGCACCTCTGCTTGCTCCTCTACCTGCTCCTCTGCTTCAACTCCCGTTTGGCCAGGAACCTGGAATGATGAAATTTGGTGGGCTAATTTAGCTTGGAGAGCTTGTTGTTTATGTAACTCTCCTAGCTTACCACTAACTTGCTCATTGAATGCCATTTTTTCATCACCTAGCTCCATCTCTGCTTGCCAGACTTCTATATCCTTAAGCAAGTCTTCTTGGTCTTGAGGAGTTAGAATCAACCTGTTGGGACTCATTAAAATTTGAGTCAAGTTTAGAGGCCCATTTCAAAATTTTGCTCTGCATGTCAGAAAAGTACCTAAATGAGTCAGTTTGAATGGCCTAGTTTACGAGAGGGCAAAATGGAGCCGGTTGATTTTCAGAGGGTAAGGCTCGAAAGACATGTCCTACACCTTTCATTTGGCCTATTCTATGATGTGCAACTTTCAGAATTTAGTTTGAAGAAGTTTACTAGGTACCCATTTTGAGGGGTGAGCTGAAAGTGCATTTTAGGCACAAATATAGATTTTATGGAGTAGCCTACTTTGAATGATTATATCTTTTCCCCTATTGATCATCATGGAAAAATTCAAAGCGGATTCAATTCTATGCATAAATGTGAGTCATTCTACAAAATTTCAGGTCTTGATGAATCCATTTTCTTATTTTTCATAGCCAAATCCATTTGCAATTTGTGTGTTTTGGCAAGTCCCTGTTTCGACAGCTAGTCGGAGCCATGTTTTGCATAAGTATAAAAGTTGCCTCAGTAAGCATCATGTCAGAATGTTTGTTTCGGGCTGATGTCAGTATAAATGATAAGCTACATTTCAAATTTCAAGCCTTTATCAATCCGTTTGATTGGTTTTCAAAAGGATTCATTTAGCTATCATTTTCAGTTATCCGCACTTCCATTGTTATATCAGTTAATGTAGCCGTTTTTGTGAGCACGTCATTTGCATCCTGTTAGTCTTGTGATCAAACTGATATTTCAAAGTTTTAATATGTACTTAAAGGTACCTATGTTTCAAATTTGAGGGCCTACAGAGGTCGTTTAGTATTTTTGAGAAAGGTATCATGTGTTGCTAGAACATTGACTTCATCAGGTCCACAGTGTCGACAGAGCCAGTTGGCCATTTTTGCCGATTAATATCTTTTCGCTCGGGACTTGTCTTGAGAAACCATTTATTAGAAGTCATCCCTGTATATCAGAGTACATGCTTGTCAGATGGTGAGATCCAAAAAGGTGTTTTGATAGGTTTGAAAATTACATCTTTGCGATTAAATGTGAAAGTGCGACATAATTGCCTGAAGGTTGCAAAATTCAGTCTGATGATCCGAAAACGATGTCGATCATTTCCAAAGGTATGTTCAAGGTCTGTGAGTCATTTCAAAGGTCAGTTGAATGGAAACGAAATTTTTTTTAGTCAGACCCACTTTGGGGCCTGACCTAACTTGTAGTTTCCTGAGGTTTTTGAATCAAATTTAAATTGATATCTTGAACTATATGTTTATATGTTTTAAATATAAAGTAAAACCAGGAGGGAGGAAAGTATTGTGACAAAATGTCAAGCATGCTAACTATTTCCTTTACAATTGGGGACAAATTTGGCCTCACACTAGAGCACTACATTCTTAAAATTGGTGAATGGTCTGCAGCCAATGCATCACTGTGTTTGATTTTGGAAGCAATAAAGTTGGGATTGCTGAAGTAGTTTGAAGGAATGATGTGGCACCATCACTCAAGCTTTTTTTTTTCTTTAAATCTGATATGTATTGTTCTGGGAGTGGGCACAACTTGAAAATGGGTCAAGTGTCCACCCCGACAAAGGTGTAATGGTCACAATGCTGCAAAGCTCAACCTTCATGGCTGGCCATTTTCAGTCTCATGCTATACATTATAGCACTTCATTACTCTGCATGGTGTGAGTTAGAAGGGTAGTGTGGAGCATGTTAAAAGAGACTTTCAAGCAAATGTAAATTTGCCAGACTGCGTGGTTGAAGAAGAGATTGCAGAAAAAGCAAGTGCAAACAAATTTCTAGTAGCCTCCTCCCTTACGTACCTTACCATCTCCCTCCCCTGCTACGTGGGATGTGAAAAGGGCTACAGAAGCTTTCAGAGTGAATGTAAATAGTCAAACCCCCCACAGCCTAAGCAAACAACAGTCTTTCCATAGGCATAGAATCAAGGTGGGCAGCAGAGAGATTTCCCCCTAGTGTGTGGTGTGGTTTTTGAAGGAGGCTTCAGACTTTAAAAAAAAAAAAAACAAGTGAATGTTGCATCCTCCACAACATGGTCAATGCACTCTATGTGGAAGTTTGCTACATGGAAGTGACAACATTGGTTTTAAACCTTTGCAAATGGCTTTTGGCAGGTGTATGCCCAAGCACCATGATACTGCAGTAGCTCCCTCCTCCCCATGTGTGGCCTTTGGCATCAGTAAAAGGACTCAGCAAATGTAATGTGATTGCAGTAGTAGCATTGATTTTCAAATGCAATGGTAATACCATCATCTTATCCTCCTCCCACATTGAAAACTCTCAGCTAACCAAACATCTGCTAGCATTCTTTCCCTCTGCGTGGCTGTTTGGAGGCTAGTGTTGATTGATTAACAGCAAATGACAACTGCAATGGTTTTTTATTGGCAAGTAGAGGGTGTTATAACCTCCAGCAAACACAAGCAGCAACCCCTGTGTTGGATGAAAAAGGTATTGGAAGTTTCAAGCAAGTGCAACAGCAGGTATAGATCCAAGTTCCCTTTGTGGCGTAGTGTAGGAGGCAACAAAAATTAAGTTTCAGCACATGCATTTAGTGCCATTAAAACCTAGGAAGAAATTGCTTCAAAATGCAGGTACAGGCAAAACCACAATATCCCACATTCACTATGGAAGGGACTCTTTTAATGTTTATAACCAAATCCACACACATCTTATATGTCAAAGCCTCTGGGCTTTTGATGGACGGTGCCTATGGGCACCCAAGGTGGGCCCATATATGGGCACAAATCCTGAGGTGATGGAGGAGGTGACTGAGGGGCAACCAAGTGGACCCCATGCAGGCATGCTTCCTAAGGCAAATAGGTAAATTTTGCAGAGAAGGGTCAGCTTAACCAGTGAGTGGGTTGTAGAGGATCCCACGAAGTGCGTGATTTCGTGGGCCGAAGATGCACACGAGTTACACCCTACAAAATGTCGAAAAGAGGGAAAGATCATGCATGTTTTAGGAGATCAGACGATCCGCGCTGTTTCATGAAGGAAAGTTGCTCGTTGGTTAAGGTCTGTGAAAAAGTGAAATGCGAAATGGCGAAAATGCAAGGTTAAAGAACATGCAGGTTTGATGAAGATCGAGGGCTCGCGCGATTTCATGGAGTGGAGATGCATGCCAGATAAAGACTGTGAAATGGTGAAAGCCAGGTGGTGCACAAGTGGTAGGTCTAGTCAGCGGTCTAGCAAGTAGTTCCCGATGAGGTGGCGATGACATGGCACAGAGGTGGCACCTAGGTGGACAACAAGCAAGCGGACACGTGGCGGAGTGATGAGGTGTCATCTCAGGTGGCGCCCAGTGGACCCCATCGACCAATCAGGTCCCACCACATGGCAAAGCGTCAGGACCAAATAGGAGCAAAAATTTAAATTAAAATCATATTTATTATATAGTGCAGACTATATTAAAATTCAAAAATTTTAAATGATGTGCACATGTTGAGGGTTAATTCTCCCAAGGTCTCATTTTTGGCCAAAATATGAAGTGTTATATATCGCCAGAAAGCTCTCAGAATGAGGAATCCAGTCAGGCAGTTAATTTTGAAAAATGTGGGATATTTTGAAAGTAGTTTCCATGAGAGTTAAATTTAGTTAGAGAGAAGATATTTGGCAATTTCAGTTGCAGATTTGATTTTCTTCCCTCTCCTTCTTATTCCCAATTCTTCTCATTTGTAAGGGTTCCAGTTTTGGAGAGATTTTCTCCAAGGGAGAAATCCAAAATTGTAGGTTCCAGTGATGACATCTTTTTATCAATGCAAATGACAGCGTGTTCTTCTATGTTTTTGGTGTTGTCTTTACTGTAGGTTTAGTTTTAGTTTGCAGGTTCACACATATGCAAGGCATGTGTGAGTTTCCATGAAATTGTCTCCAAAATGTACTCAAATTCATATAATTTCATATTATCAAGGATAATTTGAGTTGTCTCTTTTAGATTCCTCTAAGAGTATAATGTTTGTCTTTTTGGTATTCTTCAAGGAAGGATTTAAATCCTAAAACCCAGCATTAATGATTTTGAATGCATATTAGATATATATATATACATATATATATACATATATATGTATATACATATACATATATGAAATGCCCTGCCAGGAAACCCCAAAGGGTTTAAGTTAAAAACACTCAAATAGAGTGTAAATATTTTTTTGTTTAAAATAATTAAGAGCTTTAATGAAAAGTTACAACATTACGATAGTTTGAAGTTATCTCAAAGTTATCTCTAACTAGATAACACGGCGGAAGGCTAAAACGATCCTAAGGAGTTTCCTAACATGATTACATAACCTTACACCTAACTCAACTTGCGTCATTAGATCCATTAAACTGGATATCTTAATTACGAGATAATGCATAGATCTTGATTATATATGTGTTCAATGGTTTGACATCTTATAACTTTAGGAAGCGTTCATTTACTTTGGGTGGTCAGGAGGCCATTGAGAAGTTATTTATTCATTGCACTTTAATTCATAATTACATTAAGAGGCCTACAAATAGGCTCCAAGCGTTTAATATAATGAAGTTCATTCATTGGGTTTAGGGTATCCATTCACAATTGATATCATCCTTTAATATTAAAAGTATGGTTAATCAGACGAGATTCATTCATTAAGGATTAACTACAATTAATAGAGTGAGGTCCCTTCATTTGATTTCATGCATAGCCAACTAATGAGTTGCAGTTCTTATATGAAAGATAAAATGTGAGTAGCTATAGATTTCATTTGAAGTTTTGATAATGCGAATAAATGGACTAATTTCATTAAGGTGGATATGCGTTAGGACTCATGAGAGCATCCTTTAAATTAAAATATCGTTAGCTAGATGGCATTCATCATTTCAAGATTTGAATAATTAAGATCATAGTGACATTCTTCTATTAGGATTAAGATACAATTGTCTTATTGCATATCACTTTTTTTTTTGTTAAATGAACTTAATATGAGAGAGATACTTTTACTAAGATCTAATGTATAAACAACTAATCAATTATTTCCCATTTTAGTTCAATTTTAGCAACCATAAGGGATTCCTTTTTTATAAGGGTTATAATATGGATATCTAGTTGAGTCCACACAATTATCAAATTAATCTGGTGAGGGTTATTGATTGTAATTACAACATAAATAACTAAATATATTCATCCATTATAGTGGAAGATAATTGACATGGCGTTGCTCATTTAAGAAGATAAAAGTAATTACCTATGTGTTGATCATCCTTTAGAATCCAAGTTAGAAATTATAACGTTAATTCTATCTTTGTTTTCCCATACTCATTTGTTCAATTTACATGCTCAATAACAAGTTAATCCGATGATGTAACCTAGCAAGATTCTTTCCACTATTACTACATTTGATTAACCTTATCAAAATACTTTTTCCACAACTTTAATTACAATGTTTTAAATACTATGCCATCATCATAATTTACAATGTTTTATGAACCTAAATAACTACATTTATCCAGATGAATAATGTTATGCACTTAGATTTGAATTCATTAAATTTCCACCATACACTTATGCAAGAATACAACCATCCATGATAATTTAAAGCATAAAACAAAGTAAGCTAAAAAAAAAACATCGCATAACACAGATATGATCTCGGAGTTCACCCCTAAAGGGCTACATCTCTGGGTCTGCTCAACTGCAAGACCCCTTTGGTATTATATCGTTAGGAATACATAATTTATAAGTCTTTACATCTTTGCCTCTTAGGCGAACTCAACCAATAAACAATAGACACCTCATTCAGAGTTTACATAATGATCCCTTCTAGAGTGGCTCCAACTGAAACACTTCAAAGAAAAAACAACAAGGATTTCTTAACTGGTGGTACCCTAAATGAAGACTTGACCAACGTGGGTCAGACAAAGCAATCAGATGACGAGGACCCACCCTACCTATCAAGGCCGTGCTATTATAACAGACGCATCAAATTACCAAACTAATAAGCCATGCTCAAGCGTTAATGGTTAAATACTACATTTTCTGAAGTTGACTCAAAAATTTGTACAGATTATTCAATCCTTAGTCACACACAGATGACAAGTTGGTTTTACAAAAACAATCTAGCCCCTTCTCTGACTACACAAAAAAAATTACCTTTTTACTATATAGGAACAAAATAAATTAAGAGTAAATAAAGAAATGAGAAAACCATTTCCGAGCTAAATGAAGCTTCTACTACATACATAAAAACAAATTAAGGACTACACCACCATCCGATTTACTAATTAGCACCTTAACGAGAGTCCCAACCTCTCCTTACATAAAAGAATTTAAGCCTAAATGTACATTTCAACATTTGTAGAGATAATGAAAATCATTTCCATATTATATTTCAAAAAGAAAAGTCCATATAGGTCATCAAAGTATATATACTAATTAGATGTTACCTATATTAACATATATTTTAACATATCTATTTATTCCTTTTTTTTTTTTAACATTTAAAATAGAAAATCATTACGTATTAGAATGTACATCTCAACTCAAATTTTAATATAAAATATTGCTTATAATATATTTATATTAATAAGCATCTTTTTTTTTGATTGTATAAAATAAAACAAACTAACACCAATTTTTAACTTACCTAAAAAACCTAATTAATAATTAATAAACAACAACAAAAACAAAAAACAAATTTAAAAATTGGTGGGCGGCCAAACCCTAGTCGTGCCCTAACCGATAGGAACTGTGGCCACCATGACGGGCGCAGCCCGGGGGTTACTGCGTCCGCCATGGGGGACGCAGTCCCTACGGCTCCCCCACACAGTGGTGCCGGAAGGGGCTGCGGCCTCCAATGGAGACGCAGTCCCCTTCGGCCCCCACTATGTGTGGGCGCCGATAGTGAACTACGAGCGGCGCGCAGGGAGGGGCGGGTTGAGCTTCGGCTCCCCCCCCCGAAACCCCTAAATTTATATTATTTTTTTTGTTTAATTAATTTTTTTTTTTTTTTAAATTCGTTTGCATAGTCCGAGATAATCCCCTTTTTTTTTTGCATAAAAATTTAACCAGAATGAAATCCTTCATTGTTGCATCATTCATTTTTTTTTTGTGTTTCACAGGTCTATTCGTTTCCAGATTTACCCAAAAATTCCATTATGGAACAAACATCTCCACATCAGGTTTTAAGCCACCAAATCTATTAAGAACAAGAATTTGTTTCAAGAACAACCAAACTTGTAAAGAAAAAAAAAAACTGAATCTATCCTTCAAACCAAACATCCATGGAGAATATCTCTTTTGTTTTTTAAACCCAACAAGAAATAAAAAGGTAGATTCGAATCCTACCTCATAATGCATTCCGGGCAAGAATCTTGAGGAAGAGCTCCCCCAATCTGCTGCTCTAAGACTCCATTTTTTTCCAATCGATCCCCCCAAAAGAGAGAACCCCCAAAATGTTTCAAAAGCTAGGTTAAAATGAGAAACCATAATTTTGCCCTAATTTTCAATTTCGAATTTAGGCATTTATTTTTAAAATAAAATAAATGAAAATCAAAATGGAAACCACTATTCAATCCTTCTTATTCATTTTTCTTTTAAATTTAAAAAGCTTCCATTTCTTATTTAACTCTAATTTAAATTTCTTCATATCACTTTAGCCAACACTTTACATTTTGATTAATTTAATTTTCTAAAAACCAAACTTTTATACTATATCCACTTTACAAGTAAAAAGGAAATAATTTCTTTTAAATAATAATAATTTACCCCTTTTTCTTCCAAAATGCGAAAATGAGTAATTTATTTCTATTTCTCAATTGACTTTTAAATTTTTCCTTTCCAAAACGCATAACTCATTAAATTCATTATTTTCGAATTTAACTATTAAATTGACTTGCTATAACATAGTAAAGCGACCTTTTTTTTAAAATAAATGACTAATCTAATGCAAGAGTCTTATTTATTCTAATTTCTCAACTACAAATGTGTAAATGTTACAAATGCGTAAATGAGCACACTAACCCCAGTTAAATACCTTAAGCTTGCTACAATAATAATTTAAAGCAATCTCTTAAATTAATGATTAATCATATAAAGGAAGCTACCCATTTAAATTTCTAAATTACTAATGTGCACGTCTACTCATAAATTTGAATTTAATACTTAGAACAACAAACTCCACTTACCTCGTGCAAGGCACGCAAAAACGAGGAAGTCCACCAAATCTCATGACATGAAATCCAATGAAAAGTGAGAGCCACACAAACCACACATGCGATGCTCACCTGACCATGGCTAAGGCAATACGAGAGTTATATGACCACCAAATCCGAATTCTAAAGATGAAGGAGGCATACTCAACCTTGCAAATCCCAAAGGAGATGAACCTTGCCTTAGGCGGTGTCGTACCTGCAATCTCCTGCACTCATGAATCACGCAAGCATGCATATACATATACATATTCAATGAAGGCATTAGCTCGAGATTTATCACAAGAGTTAGGAAACAATTACATTTACGCAAGAATCGATGCAAAAGCACAATAATAAGTATGCACAATTTATTTATATTATCTAAACTACACATTGCATCACGGTTAACCTACCATTCGAGAATGCCACATAGGAAGTCAATCAAGGTCAAACGGGTTTTAAAAGCCTGACTAGGGTAGGGGCATTACAATATATATATATATATATATATATATATATATATATATATATATATATATATATATATATATATATATATATATATATAAGTATGGTTTTGTGACAGAGAAGAGGATTGTATTAATGTAAGGCATTGATACATAAAAATTTAATGTTGAAAAGAACTTGCATCTGAGATTTCTCTTTCAGTTTTATGCATGACTCTGTGGCCTAGATAAGGCACTGGTCTTTTGTAACATTGAAGGGTTCTCAGAACATCATTTAAAAATCCAAAATCAGAATATCTTTTTATATTTTATGTTCTGTTGAAGTGTCCCTCCATCTCATGATTCAAAAAATGTTGAGTTGCAAGTGTGGATCTAGCCCATCTGCAGTTACCTCTTAGTTTTTGAACCTTTTGAGATCCATCTGCTTTTGATTGATGTAGTCTTGTGTGTAATAGGTCTGATTAAATGCATCAAAGGTATACTCGCCTAGGTTTTGCAGAGCCTGAAGAGTAGAAGGATTCATATCCTTGTCAT
The DNA here is from genome assembly GCF_030272615.1 of Cryptomeria japonica. Lineage (NCBI taxonomy): Eukaryota > Viridiplantae > Streptophyta > Pinopsida > Cupressales > Cupressaceae > Cryptomeria > Cryptomeria japonica. The sequence goes on along the minus strand of NC_081414.1, from coordinate 111,202,411 downwards.
GTTGTCCAAGCCCTGAGGTTCTTCATAGATTGAATTGGCTACTTCATAGATCAATTGTAGGTGTTCTTGGGTTATCACTTTTGGTGAACAACAAAAATGGTGACTTTGCTAGGGAATCAAATGGATATAAATGCTTGATTGATATGGTTAGAGGTTGAATGTGTTCCTAGTCTTATCAATTTCATATCTAGCCAGTCTGTCCATTGTGTATGCATAAAGTGTGAAAGTGAATTTATGAATTAGAAAATGCTCCTTGTTCTAGATTTGCAGAATGATATGTGTTCATATCATATTTTATGGAGTAATAGTGAATTTATATTGTTGAGAGTTGTAAGTAGTTCTTGCAGCTGTGTGTGAATTTTTCCCCAATTCCTTATTGGGTGGCGACTCTGTAGTTCATACAAGTATTAAATAGCCTGGAAGAGTGTTTATTGCAGTGAGATTGAAGGAGTAAAGAGAATTAAATTTGTGATTGAATGGTTCTGCTATTCAAAATATCCTTTGTGCAAGAGGTGGCGACTCTAATGTAAAAGACCGTGCTAAAAGTGAAGTAAATTTCCAAATCTACAAGAGTTTACAACTACAAATCTCCAAGTATTTTTAGAGGTTTCAAATGCAAAGATGTTTGTTCTGAAAATTAGAATGTGTAATGTCATTTTCCCATTTAGTGAAAAACACTAGTCTAGAGGGAAAGAGAGAATCTCAAAATAAATTTGCATAGCTATTCTGCCGAAATATCCAGTGTTTATGATCTTCCGTAGTATCAAAATTTAGGAAAAGATTTGTGTCAAGTAGTGTTATGAATACATCAGTATGAGGATATGTGCTTGAAGAGTTTCAGTTTTTTATACAAGATTGTATAATCATTTGTGGAAGTAGGAAGAAATGTGTAGTGAATTTTTTCAGCCCCAATTATTTCCACATATGACCATGTCCAGTGAAACAGAACAACCATGTAATAGGAAGAGTTTCATTATGAAGTATTATGCTTCTCTAAACTTTGAAGGTATTCCAGGTTACCCCAATCCCATACCCACAGAAATCAAAAAGTATTTGCATATATTCAATGGGAAGAAATCAGAATTAGCATGTCAACATGTTAAAAGATTTTCAGATTTGATAGGAGAATTTGAAATTTGTCAGGAAGATGTATGCATGAAATTGTTTGTTCAGTCATTGAAAGAAGATGCAAGAGATTGGTTTTCTTTTTTGCTAGTGAATTCTATTACCTTATTCAAAGAATTGATTTCAGATTTCATGGATCAATTCGATGAGAAGGTGAGTGATTATGACTTGTTGAAAGAATTCACTTATATACAAATCAGGGAAGATGAATTGGTACCAACATTTAACATCAGATTTTCACAAGCATTGACTAAAATTTCCATAAAGTATAGGTTTGATGATACGGTATGTCTGGATATTTATATGAGTGTTTTTGGTAAGAAGGTGGGTTTCCTATTGAGAAACAAAGAACCTAAGACTTTGTATGAAGCTTTTAACACAACTAGGGACATTGAAAATAATTTGAAATTTGGGATAGACAAGAAATTTGTGTCTGTTGTAGTTTCTTATCAAAATGCCTTCAATGGTGAAATACCATGTGAAGCTCAACCAATCATTCCTTGTCTAGGTGCATAAAGCTCTGTAGTTTCGAATGGTTTTGTTGATGCATGTGTTTCAGATTTGAATGAGAGTCAAGAACCTCTACTATTAATGTCGGTCTCCTCTCACAGTGATGATGGAATGATTAGTGTGCAATGTTGTGATAATGTTGATACAGAGATTGATATATACAAGGGATATGTACCATTTGATTTGTATGCTGGTTATGCTGACTATGTGACTGCAAATTACCAAGTTAATCATGCATCTCCTAAGGTTAACAATAATGAAAATTATGGTAATAATGACTATCAATCTTTAAATGTTGCTGATGTATTTGATGTTCAAATACCAAATATTGAAGGATCGCCAAATGTTGTTGATTATGTAAGTGAAGTTGTGCAATATGATGAAAATCAGATTTTGGTTAAGTCTGATAAATCTGAAAATGAAATTGTGAATGATGTTGATAATGTGTTCAGTGCAAGTATACCCAGTGATAAATGTGTTTCATAATGGAGTGGTGTTGCTGATTATGAGGACAATGAGTTCTATTCCCAGCACCTTGAAGGTATGCAAATGAACAATGAAGATCAATTTCAGAATGAGAATGATCTTGGCACAAGTGTTTCACTTTCTTTTGATCAGCAAATGAATGCCAGTTATGCAGCTGATAATGGTTATGAGAATTCTTATTATTCATCTTGTGAAGATGATATAATAGAAGACCAAGTTATGTACCTTAGTTATGAATCTGAAAATGAAAGTGTTTTTGAAGATAAGAATGTATGTGATAGTGCTGACAATGTTCTATTTTTAGATTTTAATGAACCCACATTTGAATGCTTTCAGAATTTCAAGTACCATGATGAGGATGTGAATGTTGATAATAAGCTTGAACCGAATTTGGAGTCCTTTTCTTTTGATACAAATATCCATGGTGCTGATTTCATTGATGAAAAAGATGAAGTTTCCCCTTGTGCAGAACAAATTTGTAATGCTGATGTAGTTCTGAACAGCAGTAGCATGGGTTGTAAGAATTTACTTCATGATGAAGACAAGAGGCATGGGTTATCTGATGAATTTTTCAGACCACAAATGGAAGTGTTTTAGGTAGATGTAAGCCTGAATGAGAAAGATTTAGCTGAGGATTTGCTTCAGCCAGAGGTATGCATTCTTTTCCATGAATGGGATATTGAGGATGCAGATGTATTCAGTTTGATAAACAAGGAGAGTATAAAGTGTGATCAACATAGTGAAGTGTCACATCCAGATTGTAACATGTATGTTCCTTGTTTCCATCAGTTGATTAGTAATGCCCCTCATTCTATAAATTTAAATGGTAATAAGGCATGTGCTGATGAGGATTACAATGTTGAGAATGAATGTTTTATTTTTGAGATTCAACTTGATGATGCTCTTGCAAATGGTGGAAGTGATTGGGATAGTGAAGTGTATTGTAGCTTATGGGAAGGCCTCTATGGTGAATTGTCTCATGTTTTTACTTGTGTTGAAGTAGTGTGTGATTACAAAGTTCAGAATCAAACAAGAGGTAAGCACACTAGTTGTTACAGTGATGAGACAAAAGAGGTTGATTATAAGAATTATGCTCAACTGTTATTGAAAAATGCCTTTGTTTGGATCATGGTATCAAGTGATGAGAATCAAATTTTTGACAGAGGTAAATGTTTGTAAGTGGAGCAATTATAATCAATTGTGAGTTTGTTTGTATCTATTATATAGTTGCTTTGCTTCAGTTGTGTGGTTTTCAATAAAGTGCCCTATTGTTTGGGTAGAATAAGGAAGCCCTATTTTTGAAATGAGATGAGAAGAGAAGAATTGAGAGAAGAATGATCCATTTTTTGGGTGGTCTACTTAACCAAAGATTCTATGTTCTTGTGTTGATCTTGCAATCAACCATCCCTAGTCAGAGCCACTATTGGGATTCATTAAAATTTGAGTTAAGTTTAGAGGCCCATTTCAAAAAATTTCTCTGCATGTCAGAAAAGTACCTAAATGAGTCAGTTTGAATGGCCTAGTTTGCAAGAGGGCAAAATGGAGCCGATTGATTTTCGGAGGGTAAGGCTTGAAAGACATGTCCTAAACCTTTCATTTGGCCTATGCTCTAATGTGCAACTTTTAGAATTCAATTTGAAGAAGTTTACCAGGTACCCATTTTGAGGGGTGAGCTGAAAGTGCATTTTAGGCACAAATGCAGATTTTATGGAGTAGCCTACTTTGAGAGATTATATCTTTTGCCCTGTTGATCGTCATGGAGAAATTCAAAGTGGATTAGATTCTATGCATAAATGTGAGTTAGTCTACAAAATTTCAAGTCTTGACGAATCTATTTGCTCAGTTTTCATAGCCAAATCCATTTGCAGTTTGTGTGTTTTGGCAAGTCCCTGTTTCGATAGCTAGTCGAAGCCCTGTTTCACATAAGTATAAAAGTTGCCTTAGTAAGCATCATGTCAGAATGTTTGTTCTAAGATAATGTTAGTATAAATGATGAGCTACATTTCAAATTTCAAGCCTTTATCAATCCGTTTGATCGGTTTTCAAAAGGATTCATTTAGCTATCATTTTCAGTTATCCGCACTTCCATTGTTATATCAGTTAATGTAGCCATTTTTGTGAGTGCACCATTTGCATCCTGTCAGTCTTTTGATTGAACTAAGATTTCCAAGTTTTAATATGTACTTAAAGGTACTTGTGTTTCAAATTTGAGAGCCTACGAAGGTCGTTTGGTATTTTTGAGAAAGGTATCATGTGTTGCCAGAACATTGACTTCATTAGGTCCGCAGTGTCAACAAAGCCAGTTGGCTATTTTCGCCGATTAATATCTTTTCGCTCAGGACTCATCTTGAGAAACTATTTGGTAGAAGTCATCCTTGTATATCAGAGTACACGCCTGTCAGAGGGTGAGATCCAAAAAGGTGTTTTGACAGGTTTGAAAATTACATCTTCGCGATTAAATGTGAAAGTGCAGCGTAATTGCCTGAAGGTTGCAAAATTCAGTCTGATGATCCGAAAATGATGTCAATCATTTCCAAAGGTATGTTTGAGGTCCATGAGTCATTTCAAAGGTCAGTTGAATGGAAACGAAATTTTTTTTAGTCGAACCCACTTTGGGGCCTGACCTCACTTGTAGTTTCCTGAGGTTTTTGAATCAAATTTAAATTGATATCTTGAACTATATGTTTATATGTTTTAAATATAAAGTAAAACTAGGAGGGAGGAAAGTATTGTGACAAAATTTTGAGCATGCTAACTATTTCCTTTACAATTGGGGACAAATTTGGCCTCACACCAGAGCACTACATTCTTAAAATTGGTGAATGATCTACAGCCAATGCATCACTGTGTTTGATTTTGGAAGCAATAAAGTTGGGATTGCTGAAGTAGTATGAAGGAATGATGTGGCACCATCACTCAAGCTTTTTTTTCTCTAAATCTGATATGTATTATTCTGGGAGTGGGCACAACTTGAAAATGGGTCATCTGTCCGCCTCGACAAAGGTGCAATGGTCACAATGCTGCAAAGCTCAACCTTCATGGCTGGCCATTTTCAGTCTCATGCTATACATTATAGCCCTTCATTGCTCTGCGTGGCCTGAGTTAGGAGGGCAGTGTGGAGTGTGTTAAAAGAGACTTTCAAGCAAATGCAAATTTGCCAGACTGCATGGTTGAAGAAGAGACGGCAGAAAAAGCAACTGCAAACAAATTTCTAGCGGCCTCCTCCCTTACGTACCTTCCCATCTCCCTCCCCTGCTACATGGCATGTGAAAAGGGCTACAAAAGATTTCAGAGTGAATGTAATAGTCAAACCCCCCATAGCCTAAGTAAACAATAGTCTTTCCATAGGCGTAGAATTAAGGTGGGCAGCAGAGAGATTTCCCCTTGGTGTGTGGCATGGTTTTTGAAGGAGGCTTCAGACATATTTTTAAAAAAAAACAAGTGAATGTTGCATCCTCCACAACATGGTCAATGCACTATGAGTGGAATTTTGCTGCATGGAAGTGACAACATTGGTTTTAAACCTTTGCAAATGGCTTTTGGTAGGTGTATGCCCAAGCACCACGATACTGTAGTAGCTCCCTCCTCCCCACGTGTGGCCTTTGGCATCAGTAAGAGGACTCAACAAATGTAATGTGATTACAGCAGTAGCATTGATTTTCAAATGCAATAGTAATGCCAACATCTTATCCTCCTCCCATGTTGAAAACTCTCAGCTAACCAAACATCTGCTAGCATTCTTTCCCTTTGCGTGGCTGTTTGGAGGCTAGTGTTGATTGATTAACAGCAAATGACAAATGCAATGGTTTTTTATTGGCAAGTAGAGGGTGTTATAACCTCCAGCGAATGCAAGCAGCAACCCCTGTGTTGGGTGAAAAAGGTATTGGAAATTTCAAGCAAGTGCAACATCAGGTATAGATCCAAGTTCCCTCTATGGCATAGTGTAGGAGGCAACAAAAATTAAGTTTCAGCACATGCATTTAGTGCCATTAAAACCCAGGAAGAAACTGCTTCAAAATGCAACTATAGGCAAAACCACAATACCCCACATTCACTATGGAAGGGACTCTTTTAATGTTTATAACCAAATCCACACACATCTTATATGTCAAAGCCTCTAGGCTTTTGATGGATGCTGCTTATGGGCACCCAAGGTGGGCCCACACATGGGTGCAGATCTCGACATGACGGAGGAGGTGACTGAGTGGCGCTTAGGTGGACCCCACGTAGGCATGCTTCCCAAGGCAAATAGGCAAATTTTGCAGAAAAGGGTTGGCTTAACCAGTGAGCAGGTTGTAGAGGATCTAACAAAGCGTGTGATTTTGTGGGCTGATGATGCACATGAGTTACACCCTACGAAATGGCGAAAAGAGGTAAAGATCGTGCATATTTCGAGAGATCAAACCATCCACTCTATTTCATTAAGGAAAGTTGCTCGCCGGTTAATGTCCGCGAAATAGCAAAACGTGAAATGGTGAAAATGTAAGGTTAAAGAATGTGCAGGTTTGATGAAGATCGAGGGCTCGCACGATTTCATGTAGTGGAGATGCATGTTGGATAAAGGCCATGAAATGATAAAAGCTAGGTGGCGCACAAGTGGCCGGTCTAGTCAGCGGTCCAGCAGGCGGGTCCCGGTGAGGTGGCGATGATGTGGCATAGGGGTGGTGTCTAGGTGGACGACAAGCAAGAAAACACATGGTGGAGTGACGAGGTGTCATCCCAGGTGGTGCCTAGTGGACCCCATCGACCAATCAAGTCCCACCACGTGGCAAAGTGTCAGGACCAAATGGGAGCAAAAATTAAAATTAAAATCATATTTATTATATAGTGCAGACTATATTAAAATTCAAAAAATTTAAATGATGTGCACATGTTGAGGATTAATTCGCCTAGGGTCTCATTTTTGGCCAGAATATGAAGTGTTATATATTGTCGGAAAGTTCTCAGAATGACAAATCCGGTTAGGTAGTTAATTTTGACAAATGTGGGATATTTCAAGAGCAGTTTCCACGGGAATGAAATTTAGTTAGAGAGGAGATATTTGGCAATTTCAGTTGCAGATTTGATTTTCTTCCCTCTCCTTCTTATTCCCAATTCTTCTCATTTGTAAGGGTTCCAGTTTTGGAGAGATTTTCTCCAAGGGAGAAATCCGAAATTGTAGGTTCCAGTGATGGCATCTTTTTATCAATGCAAATGACAGTGTGTTCTTCTATGTTTACAGTGTTGTCTTTACTGTAGGTTTAGTTTCAGTTTGCAGGTTCACATATATGCAAGGCATGTGTGAGTTTCCATGAAATTGTCTCCAAAATGTACTCAAATTCATATAATTGCATATTATCAAGGATAATTTGAGTTGTCTCTTTTAGATTCCTCTAAGAGTGTAATGTTTGTCTTTTGGATATTCTTCAAGGAAGGATTTAAATCCTAAAACCTAGCATTAATGATTTTGAATGCATATATATATATATATAAAAGTATGGTTTTGTGACAATGCAGAGGATTGCATTAATGTAAGGCATTGATACATAAAAAATTAATGTTGAAAAGAACTTGCATCTAAGATTTCTCTTCTAGTTTTATGCATGACTCTGTAGCCTGGATAAGGCACTGGTCTTTTGTAACATTGAAAGGTTGTCAGAACATCATTTAAAAATCCAAAATCAGAATATCTTTTTATATTTTATGTTATGTGGAAGTGTCCCTCCATCTCATGATTCAAAAAATGTTGAGTTGCAAGTGTGGATCTAGCCCATCTGCAGTTACCTCTTAGTTTTTTAACCTTTTGAGATCCATCTGATTTTGATTGATGCAGTCTTGTGTGTAATAGGTCTGATTAAATGCATTAAAGGTATACCCACCTAGGTTTTGCAGAGCCTGAAGAGTAGTAGGTGTTTATGGTGAAAATGGATAACAATAATAACAAAATTGAAAGGCTAAATGAATTCAACCACCAAACCCTAGCCTAACAACAACAAAGATCCACCATAACATATGAAGATTACCTAAGACAATGCAAATCAAATGAAATCACAAAGATTATACCATCACATGTCCAATAGGGTTTTGATCTCCATTCTTCCTATCTCCATTGATCTTGCTTGATATATTTGCTCTCAGATTTTATGTGCACAAGAGCTCAACAAAGAACGGAATGTGGTTGCAAGTAGGATCATAGTGTAATCAATTGATCAAGTTGCTAGGGTTTGATAATGAAGAAAGCATCTTCTTAAATAGAAGACACTATATGAAATGGAGGGATAAGATTGAGAGGTGTAAAAAGGAGGTCGGCTAAGATTAGAGGGTAGGTAGAAGAAATAATAAAATGATGAAAGAGGTAGGTAGTGTAGGAATTAAGAGATGAATGACATGTGTCATGGGTGGAAAAAGGCTAATGAATTAATTAAATAAATAAAGATTCATTTAATTAATAGAAAAAATGGGTAATTAAATAAATAAAATATTTATTTAATTTAGGAAAAGGATAATTTAAATAAATAAATGTATTTATTTAAATGAGAAATAAGGCTAGAAGAGGATAAATGAATTAATTAAATAAATAAAGATTTATTTAATTAATAGAAGAATTAGGCTTAGATAAATAAAAAATATATTTATTTAATTAGACATGACAATTTTAGGTGTCTACAGTAGGATTCATATCCTTGTCATGTTATCCAAGCCCTGAGGTTCTCCATAGATTGAATTGGCTACTTCATAGATCAATTGCAGGTGTTCTTGGGTTATCACTTTTTGTGAACAACACAACCTTTCATTCAGGATGTCCTCTGCTTCACCTCCTTCTTGCTCACTACCTAGAGGTTGTTAATGGTCAAGATGTTCTTCCTCATGGTAAGAGTCAGACTCGATGTTTCTAATTTTCACTTTCTTAGTAGTGAATGTAAAAACTTGCACTCCAGGCTGCCCTGTGGATACATTAACTAATAGTGGTGTGGGAGCAGTGGTGCCCAAAGCACTTGTTGTACCTGTGGAAGGTGGCTGAACAGGTACCTCCTTGGTGGCTTCTAGGTTCTCTTCTTGTTCTTGAGTATCCTCTCCTTCAGTGTGGCCTATAGCAGTCCTTGGTGGGAGAACTCTAGCAAGTGGGATGGTGCCTAGCCCATTGGTCACCCCTAGATCTTCAGCCTTCTTCAGTAGTTCAGACTCCTTCATCTTTTCTTGGAGTTTCTTCATCGAGTCCTTAGTGCTTTCTTGAGGCTTGTCTTCCTCACTTGGGTTAGTGGAGGTATTTTGTCTTGAATCTGACCTTGTTTTTTGGGCATACTCTTTATGGCCTCTTTATTGCGGTACCCCTGAGGTGGATTCCTTTTGCTTTGTTTTTGATGCACTGGGTCTGACCATCTAGCTTAACCATTATTTACTCCTATTGATGACTACATGGGAGACCTTCTCCATATCTGTATCTTTGCTTGTAGACCATTTTACTAGGGAGAGGGGCCTCTTGTCTATCCCTGATTCTTTATAAATTGGACCTAGTAACTCTCCATCATCCCTCAGGTCTTTAGGGAGGTTAGTTTTGATACCAAAGTCTCTAACTTGCGGCATGGACAACCTGTTATAATTCATCTCCCTAACTTCAAAACTATCTTGCAAGTTGGCCCAAAAGTCTTCCAAGTTGGGCCTATGCCCCTCATATGCCTTAGGCATAGCTTGCTTAAGTTTCCCGTAGGGATCATAAAATTCCCTAGTATGATTATATTCTTTTAGGTTCAAATCCTGAAGCTCTTGCTCGGCCAACTTTGCCACTTGTATTTTAGAACAGGCAAAGTACCCAATGGACACCAAGAAGTCAATACTTGTTTTGTGTTTAGAAGATAGCAGTGACTGGAGACCAAGAAGTTGTCTCACATACTCCAGCAGGATTACCCTATCGTTGCAATAATGAGGCAGCAGCATTGGATTCCCTGTGAATCCACTAACTTTGATGTAAGTGGAATGTGGGTTTTGGATGAACCAACATGCCCACTCCCAGATAATAGCCATGGCTTCTAGGCTTATCCAATATGATGCATCTATAGTCAACTTAATGATTATAGGGAAGATGAAGGCATCATTAACCCTCTTGAAGTGTGTCTTTGCATTTGTTAGAGTGAGCTAGGAATAATATTCCCATATCTTCTTTTGTCCCTCCTTCTCTCCTAACTACCCTTGTACCTGTAGGCCTGTAAACTTTCCGGCTTTGGCAGCTACCCAAATGACATAGGACATGAAAAAGAACTTCTGGGTATGCTGCACCTCCTTCATCTACTTACAAATGTTATCAAAAAGGATTTGTGGCCAATCAAAGTATTGCTTTCCTACCAATATGGTACTCATAAATTGGAACATCCAAGGGTGGAAATGCTTGCAGTCAGGCTTGTTGAAGGCCCTACTGAGCATAATAATCAAGTCCCTTTGAGGCTCTTTGAAGTCTTCCCTCAGGACCTCTGTAGCTTTGAGTCCCATTTTCCTCTCCTCTTCCAACCAGTTAGTATTCATGTATCTTTTGCTGGCTGACAACTTCTCATTCCATGTTTTCAAGGCCTCTTCTTTCGTGAGTAAGAATGCCTCTTCCCTAGTTGGGATTCTGAAGACGAACCCTAGCATATCCGGTGACAAGTCAATAATAGTCTTTCCATGTGCATCCATGCACTTTCTAGTCCCTGGACTGTTGAATGGAGTGATGGTCATTATAAACTTTGGTGCTTGAAGCAACTGTGGGAATACAATAGCATCCATAAGACCCAACCTCTTGATCCTTTGGTGGAGAGCATCTTGATTAGGTTTATCCAATTGGGTTCCAATATCCCCAATCTCTATGTGTCCTACTTCAGTATCCGTGACCCATTTAATTTGATCGTCCAGCTTTGAAACATGGACCTGTCCCTGATATTGGTACTTCATGGTGGTTGGAAGTCTATCAATTTCTTTACCTCTCTTGTTGGTGGATGAGTCCATCTAACCACTGTAACCTACAGGCAAAACACAAATTTTAGTCCTCAATACTAAACATAAAACTTGATCCATTTTGGGACTTCGGGGTCCTGGGGTAAGCACAAAGGAAAAAGGCTCAGAACTCCAGAGATCTGGGGTTCTGGGGTGGAAGGCTAGGTGAAACCCAGAACTCCAGAGATCTAGGGTTCTGGGATGGAATGGAAAATGAAACCCAGAACTTCGGGGATCAGGGGTTCCAAGGTGGAAGGCTAAATGAAACTCATAACTCCAGGGATTTGGGGTTCTGAGGTGGAAGGCTAGGGCATGCCCGCAAACAACAAACACAAAAGAACAAAAAAGAAACAAAAACATGAAAGGAAATCTAATCTAGAAAAACACAAGGATAGAAAACTGATTCACCAACCTGGTGAATCGAAAATCGAACGGACGCCAAGAGAGAGAGCTTGGGAGTCCAGAGGTTTGTGACTTGGGGTTATAGAGGAGAAGTTCTAAATGCACAAATGAACTAAAAAATTTCATCACCTCTTATATATAGGCTCCCAAAACCCTTCCGTATGAAAGCCATAAACATGACCCTGGGACTCCAGGGTTATAGGGTTCTAGGGTCAATAGAGAGGAAAACCAGAACCACCTCGAGACTCCAGGACTCTGGAGTTCTGAGATCAAAAGACCCAAGACCTCAGGACTCCAGGACTCTAGAGTTCCATGGTCGAAACAACAAGGAACCTTAAGACTCTGGGACTTCAGAGTTCCAAGGTAAAACCAAAAAGAACCTCAGGACTCTGGGATTTTGGAGTTTTGAGGCAAAACCAGAAAGGGACCTCAGGACTCAAGGATTCTGGAGTTCTGAGGCGAAACCAAAAAAGGGACCTCGAGACTCTGGGACTCTGGAGTTCCGAGGTCGACACCAAAAAGGGAATAAAGAAAGAAAAAGGGGGGTTCCATATTTTGACTCAAGGAAACCAAATGGGGAAACAAATATGCTAGGCATAACACCACCATGTCACATAGGAGAGGGAAGCTGCTATGGAAGGGAGCTCCACCATTTCTTCAGCTCACCCACCACTCACGCTTTATGCTTGCCAATACACTTGTTGCAGTTTGGAAACACCCACACTACCAATTTCCATTTGCTGAAAGGTTTTTTGTTATTTATATTTTGCTTTAAAGGTTTCCACGCTGCCCTTGTCACCATGGTGACTACATGTATTGTCTTAGTAATGTGAAAATTGGGTATTTTGCAGCACTATCTTGTGAGAGGGTTGCAAACAATGAACTTGCCATAAGTTGACTCAAAACAAATTAAACCTCCTACAGATGCTAGTAGCTTCGACACATTTTACTAAGCACACGTGGAACTTTAATGTGGTGCCACTTATATAGTTCTGTGTCATACACCATCCCTTGCTCGAACTTTGAATCTACCATGTAGAACCATGGAGCTTGGGATGGAACCTCTAAAAAAGCATGTAGAAAACTTGGAGAATCTAATATTGAATTCCATCTTTTGCACACTAAATGAAAATTGAACAACTTAGATATAGGCAACCTTGCGAGCACCTTCTCCAATAAGTCTTCATGAAATTCTCCCCATGACAACTTATCCATGCTCATATAATTCTTATGAATAGATGGAAAACTTGTCCTCCTCTTCTTTGCCCACTCTATCATTTACAATGATGTTTTCACTTATCTTTTTCTCATCCATGCCGAAGGAGGGGGTTTTACACTTCTACACTTTATAATCACATTCGCCAATGCTACTGTAGATTGTATAAAGTATAAGATTTGTTGCATTGATATGATAAAACCTATCACATTCTTTTGAAATGGAAGCAACAAAGATGCACTGCATCTATACCCAACTTGGTTTTGGAAGATACATGCTTTTCTTTAAGACTATTTCACCATAAAATTGATGCACAGGTTGTAGGTCCCAGAGACAATTGAGAGGGGGAGGGTGAATCAGTTGTCTAATAAATTTGAACCAAAAACTTATTAACCAATAATGCTTAATACTAGTAAATCAGTTAAGTTCGCCAGTAGAAAGTGTTAACAGTAAATTGCTATACCGGTACGAATTAATGCATGAAACATAAGCACAAAGTCATCCACAACACATGACACCAATATTTGTACATGGAAACCCTGTAAGGGGAAAAACCATGGTGGGAAACCTTACCCACAATCAGATGATACTGCTATAGATAGTAAGTGTACAAGAGGGGTCTGCACATGCAGAAAGGCCAATAGCCTAGAGCTCACTACTCAATCACAAATGGGAGTCACACTGACTACAGTTGGATGATTAAATCCAATAAGAATGTACTGCACAAAATAGCATCTTCATATGCTGGATTCAGTACCGGTGTAATGCTGATATGCTTCTACAAAAACCTAACTTCACCTTCAAATGATGTCTTCATGTATGCCTCTGCTTTATCTCGCATATACCTTTACTTAAATCTTTTTCGCATTCCACACTTGATCTTACAAATAAGATCTTACATTTATATCATACCCTAAGACCAATTTTAGTAGGTCGTCTCTACAAGATATTACAATAAAAATATTTTACAAACAATACAATATCCGATGCAATAATCGATTGAACATGTCGGCTTAATGCATTTACAACTATAATAAATTATCTCCATAGCGTGCCATGGTGATCTGGAAAAGATAAACCTGTCGGTGTAACCCTAGATAACCTGGACCTATTTGCCAGTAAAAGCAAATATGCAAATAAGAATATACCAATGATTATTATTTCAAAATAAAGTGTCCACATGATGTCTTCGACATTACCAAGTGTCTTCCATGTCATTCCAAGTACTAGTGAATATTATATCCTGCCGGTTAATCATATACCGGTAACTATTGCATAGTTTACTATTTGTCGGTGAATGTTACTAGATCTCCAAAGTAGGTGTTGACATCAATGACAAAACCATACCAAAATACCAACAATCTCCCCCTTTGGCATTGATGGCAACACAAGATAGAAAAACCATCAAAGTGCCAAAACAATAATGCCAAGTGTAAAACCAACAATCTCCTCAAAGTGACAATCTCTCCCCATGGAAGCAACATGAGTTATTTTATGTTATCATGTACCAATTTTCACCATGGATATCTCTCCTCAATTGATAATGTGTTTTTCCATATATCTATCCCCCTTTGACATCAAATACCAAAGCTATAAATTTTAAGTCCATACAAAAATGCTGACTACTCCCCCTGAGAAGTAGCTTCCTCATCAAATATCGGAATAAAAGATTTGTCCATTTAATTCTGTCGGTTGATGACAATCATCAACTATCTAAGTCTCTACCGATGGAGGTATGACTCTGAGCTGATCTCTGAGATACTCAAAAATTTCCTTAAGCAAAGGTTTTGTGAAAATATCTGCAAGTTGTTCTTTAGTATTCACATAAACTAGTTTTATCTCCTTTTCTTCAACTTTTTCCCTTGGAAAATTCATTTTGATAGAAACATGTTTTGGTTTAGAATGTAATACTAGATTCTTAGATATATCAATTGCTGCAGTGTTATCACAATATATGGTAATAGGTTCCTTGCATTTTACCTTTATGTCTTTCAACATTTGCTTAAGCCAAAGTACCTATGTATAGTTTGTTGTTGCTGCAACATATTTTGATTCTGCTGTTGATCAAAATGTACAACTCTATTTCTTACTTAACCAAGAAACTAATCTCTTTCCAAGAAAGAATGCTCCTCCAGTGGTGCTTTTTCTATCATCCACATCTCCTGCCCAATTTGCATCTGTGTATGCATATAGATCAAAATTTTCATCTTTAGGATACCATAATCCAAGATTTGTTGTGCCTTGTAAGTACCGGAAAATCCTTTTTACTGCTCATTCATGATTTTCCCTAGGATTACTCTGAAATCTAGAAACTATACACACTGCATTCATAATATTAGGTCTGCTTTGTGTCAAATACAGTAAACCTCCTATCATAGATTTGTATCTAGTTGGATTAATAGGTGTAGATTCATCCCTTTGAGATAATTTGTCATTTGTAGTCATAGGTGTGCTTACCGGTTTAGAGTTCTCCATCCCAAATTTCTTAAGTAGTTCTTTCAAGTACTTAGATTGACTCAAAAATATGCCTTTATCAGTCTGTAAAATCTGCAATCCTAAAAAGAATTTTATTTCTCTGATCATAGACATTTCAAGAGAAAACTCTTTGCACAATTCATCTTCTCCTCCAAAGATTATATCATCAACAAATACTTACATAATCAAGATGTCATCATTAGTTACTTTGTAATATAAATTGCTATCTACATTTCCTTTAGTAAAACCAATCTTTAAAAGATACTTATCCAATCTTGCATACCAAGCTCTTGGAGCTTGTTTTAATCCATATAGAGCTTTTCTTAATCTACAAACCATATCATTGTCATCTGTCAAGGAAAATCCATCAGGTTATTCAATATAGACTTCCTCCTCAAGATCTCCATTCAAAAATGCACATTTATATCCATTTGATAAACTTTGTAATCCTTGTGAGCTTCATAAGCCAAGAATAATCTAACTGCCTCAATTCTGGCTACCAGTGCAAAGGTTTCATTGTAATCAACTCCTTCTTTCTGAGAATATCCCTTACACACTAGTCTTGCTTTATTTCTAACAACCTTACCATCTTCATTGAGTTTGTTTCTAAACACCCATTTGGTTCCAATTATATTTTTATTTTTAGGCCGGGAAACTAATGTCCAAGTATTATTTTTCTCAATTTGTCCTAATTCTTCTTCCATAGCTTTAATCCAAAATTTATCTTCACATGCCTCATTGATAGATAATGGTTCAATTTGAGAAATAAGACATACCTCTTCATTTGCCAATCTTCTTCTTGTCATGACTCCTTTAAATTTGCTTCCAATTATCTGATCTTCAGAATTATTCAGTCTTACATACCAAGGTGTCTTAGTATGTTGTTGTTCTTCAATTTCTGTGGAATCCTCTGATGATACCAGAGTAACTGGATCATCATTTTGTACTGGTGGATTTATATTTGTCATAATTTCTATTTTCGGTTAAGAGTCTATATACCTTGAAGTTCCTTTGAATTATTCATCAACCTTTACATTTGTACTCTCAACATTTTTCTATAATCTTTGATTAAAACATCTATATGCTTTACTCTTAGATGAATAACCACGAAATATTCCTTCATCACTTCTAGGATCAAACTTGCCAATATACTTATCTCTTCTAATATAACATTTACTTCCAAAAATTCTGAAATACTTAAGAGTAGGAGTATTACCAAACCATAGTTCATGAGGGGTCTTACTAGTTTCACCTTTGATGTGAACTTTGTTGAATTTATAGATAGCAGTGCTTACTTTCTCTCTCCAGTATGCATGTGGTAGATTTTCTTCTGATAACATACTTCTTGTTGCATCCAAAATAGTTCTATTTTTTCTATCAACAACTCCATTCTGTTGTGGTGTCCGAGGTGCTGATAACTATCTTTTGATTCCATTTACTTCACAGAATGTATTAAAGTCTTTAGATGTGAATTCTCCTCCTTGATCTGATCTTAAACATTTAATTTTCTTACCGGTTTCATTTTCAACCATTGCTTTGAATAGTTTGAACTTCCCAAGTGCTTCTAATTTTTCTCTGAGAAAAGTAAACCAACACATTCTAGAATAATCATCAATAATTAGCATGAAATATCTATCACCTTGTAAGCTTTTAGTTCTAGCTGGACCACATAAATCAGTGTGAATTAAATCAAGGGCATTAGTGGATTTTTCTAGAATACTTTTGAAACTAGCTCTAACTTGTTTTCCAAATTGACATTCCTTGCAAATTGTATTCTAAGGTTTCACAATTTTAGGTAGATCTCTAACTCCTTAGAAGTACTGATTTTTACCATGCAATCAAAATTTATATGACATAGTCTTTTATTCCATAGCCAACTTTCATCTATATGTGCAATTAAGCATGCCTTTTCACTGTTATTCAAATGAAAGTTATTACCTCTAGTCTAATTACCGGTTGCAATTTCCAAACCAGTTCTATTCATGATTTTGCATTTTCCGTTTTTAAATTGTAACTGAAAACCTTTCTCAACTAATTGACCAACACTTAAAAGATTATGTTTTAATCCTTTAACATAGTAGACATTGTCAATGTTATGTTTACCATCAAGAGATATTGAACCCTTACCTTTGATTGAACAGGCTTTGTCATCTCTGAATCTTACTAAACCTCCATTGTATTCTTGAAAGTTCAAGAATTTACCTTTGTCTCCAGTCATGTGATGTGAGCATCCTGAGTCAATAATCCATTCATCCTTTGATTCAACTTTAGCTACTAGGGCTTGTTCTACCGGTTGAGCAATAGGTACCAATTGATCTTCTATTATAGCAACAAAGACCCATCCATTGTCTACTGGATCCTCATCAGAATCATTAGTCACCCCTTCATCAGCAATGTAACAAGATTTATCTTTGTTTTTCTTAAATCTGTATCTCTGATATTCAAGATTAGGTTTGTATGTTCTTCTAGCTTCTTCTCTTAGTCTAGCATGTTTATCAGGGCATCTTGAAGCCATATGACCAATCTTATTGTAGTTAAAACATTTAAACGGTGCTTTACCTTCATACTTACTTCCAATTGGGCCTTTTGGCATTTTTCTTGCAAATAGTGCTTCAAGTTCTTCAAGCTCTTCATTCTCCTTCCTGGTTTCTTCAAGTTCTCTTGCATAAAGGCCTCTCCAAACTGATTTGTCAAAGGATGGAGTAGATGATGTTGATGCTTTGAAAGCCAAATCAGTTTTTATAGTAGTAACAAGACCAAATTCCTCAATTTCAAAAGCTGAAAGTTTTCCAATCAATGTATCCCTAGTTACTAATGTATTAGGCATTGTTCTCAACTCATTTATAGCAGTAACCTTCATTTTATATGTCGGTGGAAAACCTCTCAAGATTTTTGAAATAATCTCATCTTCACTCAAGGTTCCTCCACAACATTTGATACCTAAAACAATTTCATTTACTCTTTCCATAAAAGCAGAAATCCTTTCATCTTCTTCCATTTTCAGATGTTCATACCTGACTCGGAAGCTTTCAAGTTTTGCAATTTTGACTGTGGAGTACCCTTCATTCAGTGTTTCCAAATGATCCCAAATAGCTTTTGCAGTGGACCTCTCTGATAATCCCATGATTTGTTGATCTGATAATGCGCTCAAGAGTGCTTCTCTTGCTTTGCAATCATTTTCTTTATCTTTAGCTAAAGTAGTGGGAGCAATCTGACCAGCTACAACAGCAGTATAACCATTCTTAGTAACTTCCTAGATGTCTTTACCAATGCAATTTAGATGTGTCTCCATTTTGATTTTCCATATCCCATAGTTGGTTCCATCAAGTTTAGGACTATCCTTTCTGAAATAATTAGTAGACATTGGATCTCCTCAAGTTGTTAAACTTTTGCAAAAAGAGGATTTGGCTCTGATACCAATTGTAGGTCCCAGAGACAACTGAGAGGGGGGGCTGAATCAATTGTCTAATAAATTCAAACCAAAAACTTATTAACCAACTTAATGCTTAATACCGGTAAATCAGTTAAGTTTGTCGGTAGACAGTGTTAACAGTAAATTGCTATACTGGTATGAATCAATGCATGAAACATAAGCACAAAGTCATCCACAACACATGACACCAATATTTGTATGTGGAAACCCTATAAGGGGAAAAACCATGGTGGGAAACCTTACCCACAATTAGATGATACTACTATAGATAGTAAGTGTACAAGAAGGGTCTGCACATGCAGAAAGGCCAATAGCCTAGAGGTCACTGCTCAATCACAAATGGCAGTCACACTGACTACAATTGGATGATTAAATCCAATAAGAATGTACTGCACAAAATAGCATCTTCATATGCTGGATTGAGTACCGGTGTAATGCTGATATGCTTCTACAAAAAACTAACTTCACCTTCAAATGATGTCTTCGTGTATCCCTCTGTTTTATCTCGCATATACCTTTACTTAAATCTTTTTCGCATTCCACACTTGATCTTACAAATAAGATCTTACATTTATATCATACCCTAAGACCAATTTTAGTAGGTCGAATCTACAAGATATTACAATAAAAATATTTTACAAACAATACAATATTCGATGCAATAACCGATTGAATATGTCGGCTTAATGCATTTACAACAATAATAAATCATCTCCATAGTGTGCCATGCTGATCTGGAAAAGATAAACCTACCAGTGTAACCCTAGATAACCTAGACCTATTTGTCGGTAAAAGAAAATATGCAAATAAGAATATACCAATGATTATTATTTCAAAATAAGGTGTCCACATGATGTCTTCGACATTACCAAGTGTCTTCCATGTCAATCCAGGTACCAGTGAATATTATATCCTATTGGTTAATCATATACCGATAACTGTTGCACAATTGGTTGTTTGCCAGTGAATGTTACTGGATCTCCAAAGTAGGTGTATTTAGTAGGTGTTGACATCAATGACAAAACCATACCAAAATACCAACACAGGCATGAGCCAGGTTAGGCCCCAAAGTGGGTCCAACTAAAAAAAATTTCATTTTCATGCAACTGACATCTGAAACGCCTCACAAACTTTAAACATACCTCTAGAATTGATCGACACCATTTTTTGGATCATCCAACTGTATTTTGCAACTTTCAGGCACTTGTGCCACATTTTCGCATTTAATTGCGAAGACTAATTTTCAAACTGGTTAAAACACCTTTCTAAACATCACCATCTGACGGGCATGTACTCTGATATAAAAGCATGAACTCTACCAAATGGTTTCTCTAGATGAATCACGAGTGAAGAGATATTAATTATCAAAAATGACCAACTAGCTTTGTCGGCACCGTAGACTTGATGAAGTCAATGCGCAAGCAACTCATGATGCCTTTCTTAAAAATATCAAATGACCTCCGTAGACCCTAAAATCTAAGACATAGGTACCTTGAAGTACATATCAAATCTTATAATACTTAGTTTGACCAAAAGGATGACTGGGTGCAAATGGTGCGCTCATGAAAATAGCTACATTAACTAATATAGCAATGAAAGTACGGATCACTGAAATAGATGGCTTAAGAAACCCTTTTGAAAACTGATCAAATGGATTGGCAAGAGCTTGAAATTGGAAACATAGCTTGTCATTCATACCAATAATATCCCAGAACAAAAATTCTGACATGACATTCACCGGGGCAACTTTTACACTTACGCAAAATAGGGCTCCGACTAGCAGCTGAAACAGGGACTTGTCAAACCACACCAACTGCAAATGGATTGAGCTTTGAAAACTGAGCAAATGGATTTTAAAAGACTTGAAAATTTGCATGCTGACTCACATTTATGCATAGAATTTAAACGATTTTGAATTTAACCATGACTATCAACAGGGCAAAATATATAAACACTCAAAGTAGGCTACTTGGTAAAATTTGCATTTGCACATAAAATGCACTTTCAGCTCACCCCTTGAAATGGGTACCTGATAAATTGATCTATACTGAAATCTGAAAGTTGCACATCACTGCATTAGTCAAATGAAAGGTGTAGGACACGCTTCCCAAGCCTTACCCTTTGAAAATCAACTCGCTTCATTTTACCCTCTCTCTAACTAGGCCACTTGAATGAGATTAGGTGCCTTTCTAAAAATGGAATATCAAAATTTCAAAAATGGGGCTCAAAACTTGACTAAAATTTAATGAGTCCCAACAATGGCTCTGACTGGGGATGGTTGATTGCAAGATCAACACAAGAATCTATAATCTATGGCAGAGTAGACCACTCAAAAATGGATCATTCTCTTCTATTCTCAAAAATAGGGCTTCTTTATTCTACCCAAGCAGTAGGGCACTTTATTGAAAATGACACAACTGAAGAAAAGCAACTATACAATATATACAAACATACTGACAATTGAATATAAACTACTCCAAACATTCTCAACATTTACCTCTATCAAAAATCTAATTCTCGTCACTTGACATCATGATCCAAACAAAGGAACCTTTCAACAACAACTGAGCATAATCCTCATAATCAACCTCTTTGTCTCATTACTGTAATAGTTGGTGTGCATACCTTTTGCCTGATTTTAAACTTTGTAATCACACACTATTTCAAAGGTAAAATCATGAGACAAATCATTATAGAGGCTTTCCCAAAAGCTGTCATACATTTCACTATCCCAATCAATTCTATCATTTGCAAAGGCATCATCATGCTAAACTACAAAAATAAAGCATTCATTCTCAACATTGTAATTCTCATCAACACTCACCTTGCTATCATTTACATTCATAGAATGAGGGGCATTACTAATAGAATGATACAAACAAGGAACATAAATATTATGATCTAGATGTGATGCTTCACTATGTTGATCACACTCCATACTATCCTTGTTTATCAAACTCAAAACCTCTACATTCTCAATATCCCATTCATGGAAAAGAATGCATACCTCTGGCTGAAGCAAATCCTTAGCTAAGTCTTCTTCATTCAGACTTATATCCACTTGAAAAACTTCCATTTGTGGTCTGAACACACTAGCAAGCAACCCATTACAAAAATCTCCATCCTGACACATGTCACTGCTACATGGAATGGTATCAGCATCATGAATCGGTTCATCATTTACAACATCTGGCTGATCAATTACTTCTTCATACAAAGGGTTGGAAATCAAATGAAGAATCCCCTTATGAACATTATGACAATGAAGTGGTTGGTCCATATCTATATCAACATTGAATAAAACATTAGAAAAATTGCTGAAGATACCATCCACCCTATCATCATAATCATCTTCATCAAACAAAGAAGAAATTGAAACTAGGCTGGAACTATCCTCAGTGTTCCATGTTTCACAACCACAAAATTTCATCCTATGACCATCATTCTGAAAATTAGGATACTCATACTTATCTTGCCACAACTAATCTTTTTTACCAATAGAACACTCGTCATCAACCAAAGAATGAAGATGAATATCACTGCCATTTACTTCCTCTGATGAGTTTTTAGCATGTTCACTTAAATTTTCTATCATAAAACTATTTGTTAGATCAACATGTTGTTCATCAAGTGGACAAGCATTCAATTCACAATCATTTTCTGAAGAATCCTCTTCACCATATTGCAGAAGGTCTTCATTGATAACTCTAGGGTTGTCCAACATTTGAACTTTCTTGTCCACAACTTCAAGAGCTTGCCTAAGTTCTGCAATCTTCTGGAACTACATTGCACTTTGTTGTTCAATGTGACATTCTTTAACAGAAATTTCATCAATGTGGGTTATATTTTCATCTTCAACACAATTGACATTATCAATATCTAAGTGAGGATCAACCATTGTTTGCACCAAACAACTCTGATTTTCATCGTATTGCATATTTTCACTTGCATAATTAGCAACACTTGGTGATCCCTTAGTATTTGGTATTTCAACGTCAAATACATCAGCAGTATGTAAAGACCGATGGTCATCACCATCATTATTTTCATTATCATTATCCTAGAGAGATGCATGATTCACTTGATAATTGGCAACCACATAATCAACATAACCGGCATAGAAATCAAATGGTACATATCCTTTATATATATCTATCTTTGTATCAGCATTATCACAACATTTCCCACTGATCATTCCATCATTACTATGAGAGATAGCCGACATTGATAGCAAAGATTCTTGACTCTCATTTAACTTTGAATCAAATATATCAGCAAAACTACTAGGAACAACAGGGCTTGACATACTTTGATAAGGAATGATTTGATCAGCTTAAAATGGTATCTCACCATCGAAGGTGCTTTGGCAAGAAACAACAGCAGACACAAATCTCTTGGCTATCCCAAATTTCAAATTATTTTCAATGTCCCTAGCTGTGTTAAAGGCTTCATACAAAGTTTTGGGTTCTTTGTTTCTCAATAAGAAACCTATCTTTTTGTCAAAAGAACTCATATAAATATCCAAACAGACTTTATCATCAAACTTATACTTTCTGGAAATTTTAGACAATGTTTGTGAAAACTTGATATTAAATGTGGATACCAATTCATCTTGCCTGATTTGTATGTATGTGAATTCTTTCAGCAAATTATAATCACTCACCTTTTCAGCAAATTGGTCTATGAAATCTGAAATTAATTCTTCCCATGAGGAAACACAATATACTGGCAAAAAAGAGAACTAATCCCTTGCATCCTCTTTCAATGACTAGACAAATAACTTCATGTACACATCTTCTTGACAACTTTCAAACTTGGCCATCAAATCTGAAAATCTCTTCACATGTTGACATGTTGATTTTGATTTCTTCCCACTGAATATTGGCAAATACTTTCTAATTTCTATGGGTATGGGATTTGGGTAACCCGAAACATCTTTGAAATTTAGAGCAGCATAATACTTCATACTAAAAGCTTTCCTATTACATGGTTGTGACATTTCACTGGACATGGTCATATGTGGCAATACACAAGGCTGAAAAACTTCACTACTCATTTCTTCTTGCTTTCTACAAATAATTGCACAACCTCGAGTTGAATAATGAAACACTTCAAGCACATATCCTCATTCAAATCTATTCATAACATTGTTTGACACAAATCTTTCTTCAAATTTGCATACTACGGAAGAACATATATACTGGATATTCAGCAAAAATAGATATGCAAATAAGTTTGTAAATCATCTCTTTCCCTCTTACTAGTGTTGTTCACTTAATGGGAAAACTATTTTACACATTTAAATTTTCAGAACAAATGTCTTGCATTGAAA
Organism: Cryptomeria japonica; assembly: GCF_030272615.1. Taxonomy (NCBI): domain Eukaryota; kingdom Viridiplantae; phylum Streptophyta; class Pinopsida; order Cupressales; family Cupressaceae; genus Cryptomeria; species Cryptomeria japonica. Next base: position 111,178,489 of record NC_081414.1, on the reverse strand, counting down.
CTTCTAAAAATACCTGGGTGTTTGCAGCTATAAACTCATGTAGATTTGAAGATTAACTTCCACTTTCAGCACAGTCTTTTACCTTGGAGTCACCACCTCTTGCATAGAGGACATTTTAAACAGCAGAATGTCATTCAACACATATTTAAATTCTTTATTGTCTTCTTCAATCTCGCTGCAATAAACACTCTTCTAGGCCACAAACATATAGAACTAGTAAAAACAACACCAAATCTATGTGTATCTTGCTACTGCACTTTTTTTTATAAAACTCTTATGATGAAGAATTTATCTATAAATCTACATTAGCAGTGATAACCCATATCTCTGCACTATACATCGAACCATAAAAACCTTATGCAATACTAATTGCAAGGACATTCAACAATGGTATGAACCATAGAGTCACCACCCAAATAAGGAATTGGGGAAAAGTTTGCATACAGCTACAAGGACTTGCTCACAACTCAACAACATGAATTTACTGTTACTCTTTTATAAAATATGACATGAAAAACATATCATTCTACAGATCTAGAATAAGGAACATTTTATCCACCATAAAATCACTTTCAACTCTGTGCATATACAATGGATAGACTGGTTGGATATGAAATTGACAGGATGAGGAATACATTCAACTTCTAACCTTATTAATCAAACATTTATATCCATTTACTCCCCAGCAGAGTCGCCACTTTGGTTGTTCATCAAAATTGATTAACCCAAGTTCACCTGCAATCCTTCTATGAAACGACCAATTTTAGTCTATGAAACACATCAGGGCTTGGATAACATAACATAGGACCCTAAATGATCCTCCTACACTTTAGGTTCTACTAGACATAGGGGGGGGGACACCCTTTTGATGCACTAAATCAAACTCATTTACTCACCATGACAGCATCAATGAAGTAGATAAACCATTCCATAAGCTCAACAAATTAGATAACACATACAGATTGGCTAGATCTTGTACAAATAATGGGTGAGACAGAGCTTGGTAAGGATACAACACAAACCCCTAAACATAAAGGGAAATATATTTGTCTTTAATTTGTAAATCTAAAACTATCCCCAAATCTACAAGACCAGTGCCATGTTCATTAGGCAACAGAGTCACACATAGAATGGCAAATGTGCATCCATAGCTACAAGTTTGTCTTCCTTACAAGATATGGGCATTAATACCTTATACTAATGCATTACTCAATTTATTCACAAAATTATCAGATCTGGGACACATTCCATTGTTTATGACTGATTATAGAATTTAAACTCTTCATTGAAGAATACCTACAAACAATCATACAATCTCCTTGAGATGACAAATTATAACCTCCTTGAGGATTCAATTCATAACAATGAAATACATGCACAAAGACAATATTATGGGAAATTTACTCATGCCTAACACAAGTAAGACCTACAACTAAAAAACCACATCTACAATACTGCACTGTAACCTCTATACCCTCAAAAGATCCATAGAATTGCACACATTTGGGTCAAGAAATTCAAAACTGGAAGCCATGAAAACTGGAGCCACTCTCATAGAATTCTGGAACCCTTCAATTGAGAAGAAAATCAGAATAAGAAGGAGAGGGAAAAGGATTACGTCTACAACCAAAATTTCCAAGTGTCTCTTTTTCCAACTGAATTTCAATTCCTTCCTCCTTCCCATGGAAAATACACTTGAAATATCCTATAGTTGTTAAAAAAAACTTCATAACTGCATTCCTCATTCTGAGAGCTTTTCGGTGATATATAATACTTGATCTTTTGGGCAAAAATGAGCCTCTGGGCGAATTATTCCTCAATATGTGCACATCATTTAAATTTTTGGATTTTCTACATAGTTGAAACTATATATTTAACTTGATTTTAACTTTGATTTTTCTTTCATTTTTGGCCTGACACCCTGCCACGTGGCACCCTCCAATTGGCTGATGGGATCCACTGGGTGCCACCTCGAATGACACCTGATCAATCCACCACGTGTCTGCCACTATACGCCACTTGTTTGCTTGCTTGTCAGCCACATCATCACCACCTCAGTGACACCTCAGCAGGACCCATGAGCTAGACCTCCACCTGGACCTGCCACCTATCTTTCACCATTTTGCAATGGCTAACAGATGTGCACCTTTGGGCTCCAAAATCATGCGCGCGGTTGGATCATCTTGAATTTGCATGCTCTTTAACCCTTCACCATTTTGCGAAGGTTAATCGGTGAGCATCTCCCTTTCATGAAATCACATTGGCCGTTGGATTTCCTAAACTTGCAGGGTCTTTAACACTTCACCATTTCGCTTGAGCTTTTTGCCATTTCACAGGGTTTAACCGACGTGCATCTCTGTCTTGTGAATCAATGCTGACTGTCGATCTTCATGGAACCTGCTCACTGGTTAAGTCATTCATTCTTTGCCAAACTCCCCTACCTTGAGATCCGTGCCTACATGGGGTCCACCTAGTCAACACTCAGCCTCCTTGGTCACCTCAGGAGGTGCGCCTGCATGCATGGGGTCCACCTGGGCCACTCAACACCATCCGTCAAAAGCCTCAAGCTTTCGACACTATACTTGTGTGGGGTTTTACTTATAAATACAAGAATGGTCCATTCCCTAGTAAATGTGGGATATATATCCTATTCTTGGGAATGCATTTTTTTCTAAGTTTTAATGGCGCCTTGCTTAGGGGTTTCAATGCTACAACCATGCAAAGGGAAAACACCAAGGTTGTGGCACTAAGCAATACACCTGCTGATTGTAGTTGCTAAAATTGTTTTAAAACTTTACCCACACCCATACTACATAAGGAGGAGGCCAGCAAGTGTCATGTTTGAGCATTGGCAATACACCTCAGAGACCCACATAAGGAAAGGGATTTGCATTTGAATGAAAATATGTGTTAACACTCCCCACTCTCCATGCATGGGCTGAGGAAGAAGCACGCGAAGGAGGCTGCTGATCACCATTTTGCATTTGGTTGAAAATTTAAAATACCTCCAACAACACCTTTGACTACGCAGGCTAACACAATTCCATACACCACGTAGGAGGCAAGGATCATACAAAGAGGAATATTAACTGCTATTTGCTTAATGCTGAAGGGTTTCAACATCTTTTTCCTTTTGTTACCCACAATAGGAAGGGTTTAGCAAAGGCGTGGAGATTCTTGCTGGAAGAGGGAAACCAACCTTACCACCATGTCACGTAGGAGAGGGAAGATGTTGTGGAAGGGAGCTCCACCATTTCTTTAGCTCACCCACCACTCACGCTTTATGCTTTCCAATACACTTGATGCAATTTGAAAACCCCCATGCTGCCAATTTCCATTTGTTGAAAGGTTTTCTGTTATTTATATTTTTCTTTAAAGGTTTCCATGCTGCCCTTGTCACCATGGTGACTACATGTATTGTCTCAGTAATGTGTAAATTGGGTATTTTGTAGCACTGTCTTATGAGAGGGTTACAAACAATGAACTTGCCATAAGCTGACTCAAAACAAATTAAACCTCCTGCAGATGCTACTGGCTTCGACACATTTTACTAAGCACATGTGGAACTTTAATGTGGTGCCACTTATACACATCTATGTCATACACCATCCCTTGTTCAAACTTTGAATCTACCATGTAGAACCATGGAGCTTGAGATGGAACCTCTAAAAAAGCATGTAGAAAACTTGGAGAATCTAGTATTGAATTCCATCTTTTGCACACTAAATGAAAATTGAACAACTTAGATACCGGCAACCTTGTGAGCACCTCCAATAAGTCTTCATGAAATTCTCCCCATGACAACTTACCCATGTTCATATAATTCTTATGAAGAGATGGAAAACTTGTCTTCCTCTTCTTTGCCCACTCTATCATTTACAATGACCTTTCCACTTATGTTTTTCTCATCCATGCTAAAGGAGGGGGTTTTACACTTCTGCACTTTATAATCACATTCGCCAATGCTACTGCAGATTGCATAAAGTATGAGATTTTTTGCATTGATATGATAAAACCTATCACATTCTTTCAAAATTAAAGTGACAAAGATGCACTGCATCTATACCCAACTTGGTTATGGAAGATACATGCTTTTCTTTAAGACTATTTCACCATAAAATTGATGCACAAGCATGAGCCAAGTCGGGCCCCAAAGTGGGTCTGACTAAAAATAAAATTTGTTTTCATGCAACTGACCTCTGAAATGCCTCACGAACCTTAAAAATACCTATCGAATCGATCGGCACCATTTTTGGATCATCCAACTAAATTTTGCAACTTTCAGGCACTTGCACCAGATTTTTGCATTTAATCGCGAAGACGTAATTTTCAAACTGGGCAAAACAACTTTCTGAACCTCACCATCTGACAAGCCTGTACTCTGATATACAAGCATGAACTATACCAAACATTTTCTCCAAATGAATCCTGAGTGAAGAGATATTAATTATCAAAAATGACCAACTAGCTTTGTCGGCACTGTGGACCTGATGAAGTCAATGCGCAGGCAACTCATGATGCCTTTCTTAAAAATATCAAACGACCTTTGTAGACCCTCAAATCTGATACATAGGTACCTTGAAGCACATATCAAATCTTATAATACTTAGTTCAACCAAAAGGATGACTGGGTGCAAATGGTGCGCTCATGAAAATAGCTACATTAACTGATATATCAATGAAAGTGTGAATCACTGAAATAGATGGCTTAAGAAACCCTTTTGAAAACTGATCAAACGGATTGGCAGGAGCTTGAAACTGGAAACATAGCTTTTCATTCATACCAATAATAGCCTAGAACAAACATTCTAGCATGATATTCATTGGGGCAACTTTTACACTTATGCAAAATAGGGCTCCGACTAGCAGCTGAAATAGGGTCTTGTCAAACCACACCAACTGCAAACGGATTGAGCTTTCAAAATTGAGCAAATGGATTTTTAAAGACTTGAAAATTTACATGTTGACTCAAATTTATGCATAGAATTGAAACCATTTTGAATTTAACCATGACTATCAATAGGGCAAAAGATATAAACACTCAAAGTAGGCTACTTGGTAAAATCTGCATTTGCACCTAAAATACACTTTCAGCTCACCCCTTTAAATGGGTACATGATAAATTGATCCAAACTGAAATCTAAAAGTTGCACATCTTTGCATTATTCAAATGAAAGGTGTAGGACACACTTCCCAAGCCTTACCCTTCAAAAATCAACTGGCTCCATTTTACCCTCTCTCTAACTATGCCATCTGAATGAGATTAGGTGCCTTTCTGAAAATGCAATATCAAAATTTTGAAAATGGGGCTCAAATCTTGACTCAAATTTAATGAGTCCCAACACATAGAAACCCTAGGTTTTGTGGAAATACTTAGTATTCCTGATTTTCCTAAGGAAGTTGTGAGGATTGTACTTAGTAGAGTTCATGGGGAATTCTTTTGGCTTGACTTCATCCACAAGATTACAAGAGAAGCAGGTAGGGTAGTGACTGGCTTACCTTCCACTGGTAGTAGGCCTAACAAAACTAAGAAAGTTCCAAACAACACTATAATGACCCTAACCCATGCAACCTATGATAGCAGATCCTTAAGAGTCAATGTTGTGAAAGATATAAATGTCAGATTCATTAGCATGATTCTAGGATACAAGACTACACATGCTAACAGATTGAACTTTGTTTCTAGTTTATGTATCAAGAGTGCTTATGATATGGTGAACAATAATGCTAAGATTGACATATGTGAATGGCTAAAGGATGAATTGATTGACAATCTGAAGAAAATTAAAGGTGATAAGAAAGGTACTTTCAGATTTGGTAATCTACTTGTGTGCCTAATGCTATACATTACTAAGGAAGTTCCTGGTATAAGTAGGAAAGAATTTGGTTTTGACACGCCGATAGGCAAACAACTTTTGGATATCCTTACTAGCATGGGAGATGATAGGGAAAACAACATAATTGAATACTTCCAAGCATTTAAGGCTAGAATGAAAACAAGGGAAAGCTTATCTCATAGCATAGTTGACAAATATTAGAAAGAAATATGTTTTGTCATAAAGAAAGATGAAATCTAGATGGAAGCAGTGGTTCCAAGAACTATTTGGGTAACAAAACTAAGTTATGAGGCAAATGAAAACATAATTGAGACATATGCTAAAGCCCTACTTGAAGCCCCTAGAGAACCTAAAGAGGAAATATTCAGAAATGCTGAAACCATTGAAAGCACAATACAAACACTTAAACAAAGGAAGAAAAGAGAACACACTATTAGAAAAGCAACTAAATAGGCCAAAGAGATCAAGGAAAACATATTGAATATCACTAGTATTAAGGAAAGTGACTTGGAAGGGATACAACCAGAAGCTCATCTTTCACTGAGTGGAACTTCATTTGATAGTAAAATACCAGTAGAATTTAAGAGAGTGGAAAGGAAAAGAAAACCTTCACCGGCACCCTCTCCTGCACCAAAGAAAGCTAGAAAGAAACAATAGGGAGTAAGGCCTCTAGCAAAGAAAATGACACCAAGCAAGAAGAAGGAAAAACAAGTTATCCCTCCTTTAGACAATATTCTGAATGAAATAACATATGAAGGAAACTTGTCTAATGTCAGTAAATTGTATGGTACTTTTACTAATGAAGAAAAGGAAAGCATAGAAAATAATATCATTCTACACTTAGACATATATAATAAATTTTTGATAGAAGTTGTAGATGATTTACCGAGTGACTTGTATAGGAGACTTGATGCAAAGAGACTAGCTATTATGGAATTGGATAAGAAGATAAAGATAGAAAAATTGCTTGCAGTTTACCCTGTGAAATCAGTAGATGAAATTGATAATTTTAGTAAGTGAGGCAAACAAGATAGTATTTTCTAGTGGTCACCAACATGTAGGTTTAATGGCTGGAAGAGTGAATGAAATCTCTGAAGAGACATTAGATAAATGGGATATCTTCTTTATGGAGAAAGAAAAGCAAGAAGAACTCAAAAGGCCCAAAAATTTTAGAGTTTACCAAAAGGATAAGGACAAAGGTAAAGGCAAGGTAGGTGGACCTCCAAGCATAAAAGTGACAGACAACTTGCCCCCACCTCCTTCTGATACTCCACCAATTGAGACTATTGATACACCACCAATAATTGATAATGTTGAGTTGCAATCAACACATGAGGACACCAATCTTGATTCAGAAGTTTTATACACAATGAATATTGATACACAAGAGGTAAATATTGTGGTTGATAAGGAAACCACTAGTGAGAAGAAAGATGTGGCAACTGAGCCACTGGCTAAGAATATTGTAGTTGAAACACATGAATAGAAAACAATTGAAAATATTGAAATTATGGTTGAGACACAAACTAAACAATCAGTTGATGCCTTGGCTTCTGGAATGGTGACTGATACCATTAGTGCACACATTGAAAAACCCACTGAGTTAGAAAAACCAGCTAACGATAACACAATTAAACCAGTTAAGATACCAATAGAGGATAGTTCATAGGTGCATACTAAGCAACTAGTAGTGAATATTGAGACAACAATAGAGAAACCGATAGTAGAAAGCACAAAGAAAAAAACTGAGGTACACACTAAGAAACAGGAAGAGAAAAAGGTTGAGGTACAAGTTCAAACTAGGACAATACCACCGGCAATTGTTGAGAAACCCAAGCCTTTGCTAGTTGAGATGCAGACGCAAAATGACCTAGTAGAGGTCAATACAAGCAAAGAGGTTACTCACACCGGTGGAATGCAGATTGTTAAGGTAGTTGGACAATCATCTGGTTCTTCCTTAATAGAATTCAGACCGACCAACGTGACAAAGGTACTTTTGGATTCCATCAAGAAAATAACAAATTGTAAAGAACTTGCATACAAGGCTATTGATGATACAATTCCTTTATTAAAATTGATTGCACCCAAGTGTAATGTGGACAATAAAAATTCTTTAAGCCAATTAGACACATTGTCTAAGTATATCACCAGCAACCTATTAACAGTTGATCAAATTAATGAGGAAACATTCAGTGAGAAAATGAATAAGGAAAAAGAAAAATTCTTTGATGAGACAATAAAGAAGTGCATGGGACACATTGATACCCTATTGCTGGCACTTAGCAAAACAATAATGGAATTTAAAGAGTTATACAGGGACACATGTAAAACTAATATTTTGATAGTTGATATAGACAAGGAGATCAGCTAGAACCAGAAAGAAAGAAATGATATAGTTGATAATCTCATCAGTTCATCAGAACCCATATCGATTATAGAGCAGGAAATAGAAGGTTTTGAGGAGAAAATTGAAAAATTTGAAAAAGAGAAGGAAAGAATAAAGTTCAAGGAAAAAGAGCTTAAATGTTGACTTGGTCCTAAACTTGACAACCTCATCTCTTTGAGAAAAGAGATCTCAAAGGCACTTGTTCTAGGACTAAAGACACCGGAAGAGAAAATGCACATCCTCACCAGTACAATTCAAAGAACTGAAGCAACATTGAAGGATAGTGAAAGGTTCACTCAAAGCCTAAATTTTGCATTGGCAGATCTATTTCAAATTTTAACCAACCGGTTACAAGGTTCTAGCTGAGAACTACACTCAGTTGACATTTTTGACAACCTTTGTCATTGATGTCAAAGGGGGAGTAGTAGAGATGAGAAAAATGATGGACATAAGAGATCATCTTCTTAGGGGGAGCACATAGTTTTGGCACAATTTTTCATAAGATTTTTGGTCTTCAAATTTTGGATACATTTTTAAATTTTTCTCATGGGTGTTGCCATCAATGCCAAAGGGGGAGATTGTTGGCATTCCACACTCCAATGAGAAATTGTAGGTGATTGAAGGTATTGTCATTGATGCCAACCTTGCAATCCTATAACACTGGTAGGCACTGATATCGACAGACTCTACACCGACAGATAGTTTACTGGCAGCGACAAAGATGATTACCGACACTTTGGCTGACAGGATTTTGTTTATTATATATTGTATTTATTTGCAATATCTTTTTGTAAGCCGACATGGCATATTGTAATAAGACTCATATATAAGTATGATATCTTGTTGATCATTTTGTAATAGGACATACATGATAGATGGATATAATGAGCGAATATTAAGGCAGATTTTGGAGTATGGTTTATGGTTGTTATATGAACTTAAACCGGTACTGAACCTGGCATAGTAGATGCTTTTTGTAGCAGTACATCACATTGGATTTTCATAATCCATTTTGTAAGTTAGTGAGAATTCCTTTTGTAATTGAGAAGTGAGCTCTAGGCAGTTGGCCTTCCTGCATGTGCAGGCACCACCTTTTGTAAGTAATATCCATTCATTGGCCAGTGAGTGAATATTGTGGGTCACAATTCCCACCGATTTTTTTCCCACATCAGGTTTCCTCGCCAAAAATCTTGTGTTATTGTGTTCTTTCTATGTTGTGTTTATTGTTCATATTTACTGCATTAATTCTGGTTTACTGGTACACTGTTTTGGAATGCAATTTATTTAATAAGGTCAAAAAATCTGTTAACCGGCAAGATACCGATTCACACCCCCCCTCCCCCTCTCAGTATCTTTGGGAATCCTAACAGAATCTCTGTGAAGGTTTGATTCAATTACAAAATTTGTCATCTTTCTGATGCAGTGTATGTGAATGTGCAAAAAGAAAAAATTCTCAAATATCTATCTTGTCGATTAAAGGAATGAAAGTTAGTGAGTTTTTTTAAAAACAATTTGTGCTTTAAAATATTTGTGGTATTCATTTTGTGTTGTAATATGAATACTTAAATACCTTTAATACTTTTTGGTAAAAAGTGTGCATAGAAATTGTTGTAACCTAAGCTTATTGCAAATCATTCTTGGGGAGTTGTACTTGTATACAAAAGTTAACTATTTAAGCAGTTATCCAAATCTTGGTGTGTTTTGTCTTTTGTTTATGGGTATGCAAAAATTAAAGAATTAAATTGTGTAAAAGACAAATCTATTAACCAACATATATCATTAGCAAACTACATAGTCAAATCATCATCGCCGCCGAAATTTTTATCATCAACAATGACTTCAACAATTAAAAAATATTATCTTTCTCAACTTTGAAATATAAATTACTGTCAGTAGTACCTTTATAGAATCCCAATTTCAATAAATACTTATCCAGGCTTGCATACGAGGCTCTAGGGGCTTTGTTGAGCCAATATAGAGCTTTCTTCAATTTGCATACCATATCACCTTAATCTAATATTGAAAATCCACTTGGTTGCTCAATGTAGACTTCCTCCTCAAGATCACCATTCAAAAAGGCTGACTTGACATCCATCTAATATACCTTACATACCGGATTAGAAGGCTTCACAATCTTAGGTAAATCTCTAATATCTTGAGTAGAAATTATCTTTACCATGTAATCAAAATTAACATGACACATTCTTCTATGCTATAACCAACTTTCATCAATCTGAGAAATCAAACAACTTTTCTCACTAGCATTCAAGTGAAAAATATTACCTTTAGTCTTAGTACCTGATGCAATCTCTATATCAGAGGCATTTAGGATCTTACATTTGGGAAAGTGCAAGGTAATGAGTCACAAATTCATGGAAGTCCATGCATTGGAGAATGTGCTCTTATAAACGGGGGCCCATTTTCAAAAAATGGGGGCCCGTTTATGCTTCGGGCTCCCGAGCCAAAAGGTAATGGGTGCCCAAAGAAAAAATAAACGGGCCCTCATTTTGTTCTAAAATGGGGACCTGCTTTTAAACAAAATGGGGGCCCATTTTTTAGAAACGGGGGCCCATTTTTAAAAACGGGCCCCCGTTTCTAAATTGCATCTTTCATTTTTTTTCTACAAGCCGCCCTTGTTTGAAAACGAGGCCCCGTTTTGTGGAAGTTGATTCCACAACCTGCTACTTGGCTCAGGATTAGGCTCGGGATAGGCCTGGGATGGCCACACCTGAGACATGGACCTACAAATTCAAATCTCCATGAATGAAAGCACACATATGAACTTCTAAAATAGTTTACGTGCCTCTAATCAGAGAATTTTTATATGAAATTAAAACCCATTTCAGATTATACTGTTTAGATTCTAAATATGTAAATTTATTTTAAAATTGATTATTTTAACTATTTTTCATTTAATTTATACTAAATCGAGTCCATAAATTTGAAATATTAACTAATTTTGTTAATTTAATAACTTTTTTATTTTAAAGAATTTTGGAAAAAACATTATGTCATCAATCTACACAAAATTCTTTTGTATTTCAAAAATAAAAATAAAAAAATGTTAAAGTTTACATCAAATTATGTGGGTCGTACATGTCAAATTTAAAAAAATACAGAAAAATATGCTCATCAATCTTCAGTGTGTTACAAACCGTTTCCCAAAACAGTTTGAGAAAATAATTTTAATTGTGTCAAAAAGTGTGGGTCATACACATGCATGGTATGGTCCTGAAACAGACATATTTAAAACATAGTTTTCAGAACTCCATTCAAAAAGTTAATTTTTGTTATGTGGGTATTAAAATAAATTACATATTTGGAAAGTACACTCAGAGGGCTATCTTTTATATTACTAACTTTTTCCAAGATTCAATCTCTAAGTGTTTCAAAATTTAAGCTCAAATGAGACAAAATCTGAAAATTAGGGAAAACACTTCCACTTTTGGCCAAAAATTGGACTCATCTTCTTGCACTGACCCATTTACCATTTTGGAATTGCGAATCATATCCCTTGTCAACCATTTGTTGAACACTCAAAAGATTATGCTTCAAACCATCAACATACAAGACATCTTTAGTATTATGCTTGTACCATTGAAAGATATAGAACCTCTACCATGAATCACACAAGCTTTGTCATCTCCAAATGTCACTATTCCGCCATCATACCTTTCCATACTCATAAATTTTTTATTATCACCTATCATATGATGTGAACAACCACTGTCAATGACCCATTCATCTTTCTCTTCATTTTTAGCACCCAAAGGTTTCTCCTCAACAATACAACTTGTAGGATTCACTAATACCAAATCATATTCCTTGATAGCAATGAATACAAATTCGTCTTCTGAATTCCCATTCTTTGATTCCTCATCTGTTACACCTTCATCAGCATCTTAGTAGCATCTCTTATGACTTATTTACTTTTGATAGGGCTTATAGGGTGTATCATACTCATCATGCTTCTGATATCTATCATTATTATCAAATCTATCATGCTTTTCAAATTTAACATGCTTATCATACCTAGACATCCTCTTAGGGAACCTAGAAGCAAAATGTCCTATCTTATTGCAAGAGAAACATTTCAAAGGTAACTTTCCATCATACTTATCGACTCCTTTAGGCAATCTCTGAGTAATAAGGGCTTCAATATCATTAAATTCTCTTTCTTGTTCTTCCATATCTCTATTTTCTCCTTCAAATTTGGATACCGTGCATGAACTTTCTTCTGGACTATACTTTGTTAGGTCCCGGAGACAATTGAGAGGGGGGGGGGGTGAATCAGTTGTCTGATAAATTCAAACCAAAACTAACTTAGCCAATCTTAATGCTTAATACCGGTAAACCAAACTTTATGTCAATAGACAGTTTTATCATTTAATTGCAATGTCGGTAAAGTTTAATGCATGAAAAAGAAAGCCAATAACATCCACAATACATAACATAGATATTTGTACATGGAAACCTTGTAAGAGAAAAAACCACGGTGGGAAACCTTACCCACAATCAGATGATACTATTGCATATAGTATGTGTGTATAATATGGAGTTTGTACATGCAAAAAGGCCAACTTCTTGGAGCTCACTGCTCAATCACAAAATGGGAGTCACACTGACTACAATTGGATGGTTAAATCCAATGATAATGTACTGCTCAAAATAGCATCTTCATATGCTGGATTTAGTATCGGTTAAACTCTAATTTTCCTTCTTCAAACCTTCCTTCAATCTTGAATGATGTCTGCATGTATAGCTCTTCTTATATTTGCATATACCTTATTACAATCTTTTTCCTATCGTATGTCAATCTCACAAATGAGATCTTACATATATACCATAACCTAAGTCCAAATGAGTAGGTCAGCCCAATAAGAGATATTACAATGAAATCAATTATAAATGAATCAATATGCGATGCATCATGTTAGCTCAATGTATTTACAATAATAACAAATCATCTTTATGACATGTCGTGCTAATTTGGAATAGATATGCTTGCCGATGCATAGCATGGAACTATTTTCTGGTAACAACAAACATACAAACCCGATTAGACCAATGAAAAAATCACCAAAACCAAGTGTCCAAACAATGTCTTCAACATAACCAAGTAATCTCTAAGTCATTCCAAGTGTCGGTGAACAATATAATCTTCCAGTGAACCAGATATCGGTGACTGTGCATAAGTCATTGAAATCATGCCGGTGAACATAACCAAAAGATCTCCAAGTGCTGACAAGTGTTGACAAGTGTTGACATCAATGAAACAACTATATCAGCATATCCAAAATACCAACAATCTCCCCCTTTGGAATTGAATGAAACACAAGATGGAAAAACCATCAAAGTGCCAAAACAGAAATGCCAAAAACCAAAAGCCAACAATCTCCAAAAGAGATCATTAACGAGAAAACAAAATACAGAGAGTAATAATCTCTCCCCCAATACAATTATCTCTCCCTCAATAATCTCTCCAAAAGATAATGTGTTTTTCCATAGATATCTCTCCCCCTTTGACATCAAATGACAAAGCAATACAAAAACCAGTTTCAAAACATATTACAAAATACCAGCTTGTTACAAAATACCAACTACTCCCCTTGAGAAGTAGCTCTCCTCATCAGAGCCAAAAAAAAGATTTCTCTATTAATTTTGTCGGTTGATGGCAAAAATCAACTGTCTAAGTCTCTGCTGGTGGGGGTATAACCTAAAGCTGCTCTCTGAGATATTCAAAAGTTTCCTTAGGCAAAGGCTTAGTAAAAATATCTGCAATCTGCTCTTTATTATTCACATAAACCAATTTCACTTCTTTTGCTTCAACATTTTCTTTCAAAAAATTGAATTTGATAGAAACATGTTTAGTTTTTGAGTGAAATACCGGATTCTTAAATATATCAATTCCTGCCATATTATCATAGTAGATAGTTATAGGTTCCTTGCATTTTACCTTTATATCCTTCAACATTTGCTTGATCCATAATACCTGTGTACAATTAGTTGCTGCTGCAACATATTCTGATTCTGTTGTAGATAAAGATGTCCAACTTTATTTCTTTCTCAACCAAGAAATTAATCTACTACCAAGAAAAAATGCTCCACCAATGGTACTTTTTCTATCATCTACATCTCTTGCCCAATTTGCATCTGTGTATGCACATAAATCAAAGTTTTCATCTCTAGGATACCATAAGCCAAGATTTGAAGTGCCTTATAGATACCAAAAAATCCTTTTTACTACTGATTCATGATTTTATTCAGGATTACTTTGAAATCTTCAAACAATACATACTACATTCATAATATCAGGTCTTGTTTCTGTCAAATATAGTAAACCTCCTTTCATAGACTTGTACGTAGTCAAATTAATAGGTGTTGATTCATCCTTCAATGATAATTTATTAGTTGTAGTCATAGGTGTGCTTACTGGTTTAGAATTTTCCATGCCAAATTTCTTTAGTAATTCCTTCAAGTAGTCTGATTGATTATAAATATCCCTTTATCAGTCTGTGAAATCTACAATCCTAAAAATAATTTTATCTCCCCAATCATAGACATTTCAAATTCTTCCTACATCTTTTTAGAAAAGTCTTTACATAATCCATCTTCTCCTCCAAAGATTATATCATCAACAAAAACTTCTATAACCAAGATGTCATCATTAGTCACTTTGTAATATAAGTTGTTGTCAACATTACCTTTAGTGAAACCAATCCTCAAAAGATATTTGTCCAATCTAGCATACCAAGATCTCAGAGCTTTCTTTAGTCCATACAAAGCTTTCCTTAACCTAGAAATCATATCTTTGTTCTTTGTTAATGAAAATCCATTAGGTTGTTCAATGTAAACCTCTTCTTCAAGATCACCATTCAGAAATGCACATTTAACATCCATTTTATATACTTTATAGTTCTTGTGTGCTGCAAAAGAGAAGAATAATCTGACTACCTCAATTCTAGCTACCGATGCAAAGGTTTCATTATAATCAACTCCTTCTTTATGAGAATATCCCTTACACACTAATCTTGCTTTATTTCTGATTACCTTACCATCTTCATTAATTTTATTTCTGAATACCCATTTAGTTCCAATTACATTTTTGTCTTTAGGCCAGGGAACTAATGTCCATGTGTTATTCTTTTCAATTTGTTCCAATTCATCTTCCATAGCTTTAATCCAGTGTTTATCTTCACATGCCTCATTAACTGATGCTGGTTCAATTTGAGAAATAAGACATACCTCTTCATTTTCCAGTCTTCCTCTAGTCATACCACCTTGATACTTGTTCCCAATTATCTGACTTTCAGAGTGGTTCAATCTTACATACCGGGGTGTTTTTACTTTCTGTTGTTCCTTAGTCACTATGAAATTTTCAGATGATGCTGGTGTGACTGGATCATCATTTTGTACCAGTGTACTCATTGTAGGTTCACTTGATATTATCTCTATTGCTAGTTTAGAGTCCATGTAGCTTGAATTTCCTCTTAACTATTCATCAATCTTCACATTTGAACTCTCAACAATTTTCTGCAATCTCTTATTAAAACATCTATATGCCTTGCTTTTAGATGAATGACCAAGAAATATTCCTTCATCACTTCTAAGATCAAATTTTCCAATATACTCATCTCTTCTAATATAGCATTTACTTCCAAATATTCTGAAATATTTAAGAGTAGGGGTATTACCATACCATAGTTCATGAGGGGTCTTACTAGTTTCACCTTTAATGTGAACTTTGTTAAATGTATAAATTATTGTATTCACTGCTTCTCTCCAATATACATGAGGTAGATTTTCTTCTGATATCATGTTTCTAGCTGCATCCAAAATAGTTTTGTTCTTTCTTTCCACAACTCCATTCTGCTAGGGTGTCTGAGGTGCTGATAATTGTCTTCTGATTCCATTCACTTCACAAAATATATTAAATTCCTTAGATGTGAATTCCCCTCCTTGATCTAATCTCAAACATTTGATTTTCTTACCAGGTTCATTCTCTACCATCACTTTGAATAGTTTTAATTTCCCAAGTGCTTCTAATTTCTCCCTGAGAAAAGTAACCCAACACATTCTAGAATAGTCATCAATGATTAGCATAAAATATCTATCTCCTTGTAGACTTCTAGTTCTTGCTGGACCACATAAATCAGTGTGAATTAAGTCAAGAACATTATTGGGTTTTTCTAGAATACTCTTAAAAGATGCTCTGACTTGCTTTCCAAATTGACATTCCTTACATGCCAGATTGTGAGGTTTAACAATCTTAGGTAAATCTCTTACTGCCTTAGTTGTATTGATTTTCACAATGCAATCAAAATTTACATGACAAAGTCTCTTATGCCATAACCAACTTTCATCAATATGTGGAATCAAGTATGCCTTCTCATAGTTATTCAAATGAAAGATATTACCTCTAGTCTGATTACCGGTTGCAATTTCCAAACCAGTTTTATTCATGATTATGCATTTGCCATTCTTGAATTGTAACTGAAATCATTTTTCAACTAATTGACCAACACTCATAATATTATGCTTCAAACCTTCAACATAGTAAACATTATCAGTATTGTGCTTACCGTCAAAGGATATAGTGCCTTTTCCTTTGATAAAATAAGCTTTATCATCTCCAAATCTTACTAGACCTCCATTGTATTCCTGAAAGGTTAAGAATTTACTTTTATCACCAGTCATGTGATGTGAACATCCAAAATCAATGATCCACTCATCCTTATCTTCAATTTTAGCTACCAAGGCCTACTCTACCAGTTGAATAGTAGATGTTGGTTGATCTTCTATTATAGCAACAAAAACCCATCCATTGTCTATCGTTTCCTCATCGAAATCATCAATAACTCCATCAGCAAGGTAACAAGATTTGTCTCTATTCTTTTTAAATCTATATCTCTGATATTTAGGGTTAGCCTTATATGTTCTTTTAGCTTCTTCTTTCAATCTTGCATGTCTATCAGGACACCTAGATGCCATATGACCAATTTTATTGCAGTTAAAACATTTAAAGGGTGCTTTACCTTCATACTTACTTCCAACTGGACCTTTAGGCATTTTCCTTGCAAATAGTGCTTTAATTTTTCCAGTTCTTTATTCCCCTTCCTAATTTCTTCAAGTTCTCTTGCATAATAGGATTTCCAATCAGATTTATCATATGATGATGATGATATTGCATATGTTGATGATGCCTTGAAAGCTAAATTTGTCTTAATAGTAGCAATAGGACCAAATTCCTCAAGTTCAAAAGCTGAAAGTTTTCCAACCAAAGTGTCTCTAGCTACTAATGTATTAGGCATTGTCCTTAATTCATTTATAGTAGTTACTTTCATCTTATATACCTATGGAAAATCTATTAAAACTTTAGAAACAATTTCATCTTCACTTATGGTTCCTCCACAACATTGTATACCCAAAATAATTTCATTTACTCTTTCCATAAAAGCAGAAATCCTTAAATATTCTGCCATTTTCAGATTTTCATACCTAACCCAAAAGCATTCAAGTTTTGCAATTTTGATGGTGGGATCACCTTCATTCAATTTTTCCAATTTGTCCCAAATAGCTTTAGCAATAGATCTATCTAATAATCCCATTATTTGTTGATCTGACAATGCGCTCAAAAGTGCTTCTCTTGCTTTGCAATCATTTTCCTCATCTTTAGCCAAGGTTGGTGGATTACGTTGACCTTGAGTAGGAGAAACATATCCATTCTTTGTAACATCCCATATATCCTTTCCAATGCAATTTAAATGTTTCTCCATCCTGATCTTCCATATGCCATAGTTTGTTCCATCAAGTTTAGGATTGTCCTTCCTGAAATAGTTAGAAGACATTGGATCTCCTCATGTTGTTAAAATTTTGCAAAAGAGGACTAGGCTCTAATACCAATTGTTAGGTCCTAAAGACAACTAAGAAGGGGGGATCGAATCAGTTGTCCAATAAATTTAAACCAAAACTAACTTAACCAATCTTAACGCTTAATAGCAGTAAACCAAACTTTATGTCGGTAGACAGTTTTATCAGTTAATTGCAATGTCAGTAAAGTTTAATGCATGAAATAGAAAGACAATAACATCCACAACACATAACATAGATATTTGTACGTGGAAACCTTGTAAGGGAAAAACCACGATGGGAAACCTTACCCACAATCAGATGATACTACTGCAGATAGTATGTGTGTACAATATAGAGTTTGCACATGCAGAAAGGCCAACTGCCTAGAGCTCACTGCTCAATCACAAAATGGGAGTCACATTGAATACAATTGGATGGTTAAATCCAATGATAATGTACTACTCAAAATAGCATCTTCATATGTTGGATTCAGTACCAGTTAAGCTCTAATTTTCCTTCTTCAGACCTTCCTTCAAACTTTAATGTTGTCTGTGTGTATATCTCTGCTTATATTTGCATATACCTTATTACAATCATTTTCCTATCCTATGTCAATCCCACAAATGAGATCTTACATATATACCATAACCTAAGTCCAAATGAGTAGGTTGGCTCACTAAGAGATATTACAATGAAATCAATTATAAATGAATCAATATGCAATGCATCATGTTGGCTCAATGCATTTACAATAATAACAAATCATCTTTATGACATGTCGTGCTAATCTGGAATAGATATGCTTGTCAGTGCATAACCTAGATCTATTTGCTAGTAACAACAAATATGCAAACCTGATTAGACCAATGAACAAATCACCAAAACCAAGTGTCCAAAAAATATCTTTGACATAACCAAGTAATCTCCAAGTCATTCCAAGTACTGGTGAACAATATAATCTATCGGTGAACCAGATACTAGTGACTATGCGTAAGTCATTGAAATCATGTCGGTGAACATAACCAAAAGATCTCCAAGTGCTGACAAGTGTTGGCATCAATGACAAAACCATATCAACATATCCAAAATACCAATAGACTTCTTCTTCCCGGATATAGAGGCTTTGAATGTAGGCTTTAAATTTGCTCAACTCAAATGCAGTAAGCTTTCCAACCAAAATATCTCTAGTCACTATAGTCACACTTCAAATCTCATCAATTGTAGCTACATTATGCTTGTAAGAAGAAGAAAAGATCTTAGTACCTTAGCAAAAATCTCATCTTCTTCAAGGGTTCCACCAGCACATCTAATATTTATGACAAGATCATTCACCTTAGCCATAAAGGTTAATATATTTTTATCTTTTTCCATCTTCAGTGCTTCATATTTTCCTTTCAAGCTCTACAACTTAGCAACTTTAACTTGCACATCTCCTTCTTAAAAAGTCTCCATCTTTTTCCAGATCTCATGTGTAGTTTGCAAACCCATCACATTAGTCATCTCCAAATCGGGAAAAGCACTCAACAATGCTTCCTTAGTTCTTATGTTATGTTCAACATGCTTGATCTCAGCAGCAATAACCATTCCATTCTGAGGAAAACTATAAACACTTTGTAATCTTCCAATACTCTTTTCCAAGACATTTCAAGTGAACTTCCATCTAGTCCTTCCAAACAATATAATTGCTTCCATCAAATCTAGGACTCTCCTTCTTGAACACATAAGTCATCATTCTAGATGTCCTCAAGTGGTCAAGCATCTTCCAGAGGATATATCTTTGATACCAATTGTTAGCAACAACCAAGAAGGAAAACTAAGACGAGAGGGTAAATCTATTTTCACCGAATTAAAATAATTTAAACACATACTCAGATCTAGTTAAGCATATTTGTCTTCCCTAAAATAATGTCTTCTCAATACACCACACTGAAGGATAAATTCACTTAATCACAACATACACCACTCTGTAAAAATTCATACATAACACCCATACCCAAATTACTTGACTATACCACCTATTTATACAAATTATCAACCATGACTACAAGGTCAGCTAAACCCTCAACTTTGAATTACAAAATCACATCTTACGATACATAAATAAACCACTAGACCAATATGATGACATATATGACATAGCATGGACCTAAATCAAATCCCCAAACACTCATCACCACCAAAAATCTCATGAAGATCAGTAACATGTTACACCACCAAGAATACCGGATAACACAAAGAATATCACCGGATCAATAAAATCACCAAGTTTGTCCAAACATGAGGCCTTACAAGTGTCAGAAATGAAAAGTAATAAAGTTTGTCCAAATAAATTTGAAGGTCCAAAAGTTATTGGAAAAAAAAAAAGAACAAGTTTGGATCACCTAAGTTAACCTTAACTATCTATTTCAGAGTGTTGGAACTGAGTCCCCCACTTCCTCTCAAAGAGTTGGAGAACCGTGGAATAATAAGCAATCTACTGATAAAGATGAAGATGATGAAGAGATAATAGGGGTGGGAAAAAAGTAAAAAAAGAAGACAGGCTGCTCTAATGGGGTTAAAACCAGAACCAAATCTAAGGCAGATATTGGTCTTTCCAAATCCCTGCAAGGACGTAAATGTTAGGTCCTAGAGACAACTAAGAGGAGGGGGGGGTGAATCAGTTGTCTAATGAGTTTAAACCAAAAACCAATTAACCTACTTAATGCTTAATACCGTTAAACTAGTTAAGTGTTCTGGTAGACAATGTTAACAGTAAATTGCTATACCGGTAGAGATTAATGCATGAAACATAAACATAGAGTCAACCACAACACATAACACCAATATTTGTACGTGGAAACCCTTTAAGGGGAAAAACCATGGTGGGAAACCTTACCCACAATCAAATGATACTACTGTAGATAGTAAGTGTACATAAATGGGGTCTGCACATGTAGAAAGGCCAACAACCTAGAGCTCACTGCTCAATCACAAAATGGGAGTCACACTAACTATAGTTGGATGGTTAAATCCAATAAGAATGTACTACACAAAATAACATCTTCATATGCTAGATTCAATACCGGTGTAATGTTGATATTCTTCTACAAAAACCTAGCTTCACCTTCAAATGATGTCTTCATGTATACCTCTTCTTAATCCCACATATACCTTCACACAATTCTTTTTCGCATTCCACATTTGATCTTACAAATAAGATCTTACATTTATACGATAACCTAAGACCAATTTTAGTAGGTCGGCTCTACAAGATATTACAATGAAAACATTTTACATACAATATAATATTCGATGCAATAACTGATTAAACATGTCGACTTAATGCATTTACAACAATAATAAATCATCTCCATAGCGTGCCATGTTGATCTGGAAAAGATAAACCTGCCGGTGTAACCCTAGATAACCCTGGACCTATTTGCTGGTAAAAGCAAATATGCTAATATGAATATACCAATGATCAATTCTTCAAAACAAAGTGTCCATACGATGTCTTTGACATTATCAAGTGTCTTCCATATCATTCTAGGTACTGGTGAACATTATATTCTATCGGTGAACCATATACCAGTAACTGTGCAATAGTTACTTGCTTGTCGGTGAATGTTGTTGGATCTCCAAAGTGCTAGTGTTTTATTAGGTGTTGACATCAATGACAAAACCATATCAAAATACCAACAATATCCCCCTTTGGCATTGATGGCAACACAAGATGGAAAAACCATCAAAGTGCCAAAATAGAAATGCCAAATACCAAAAACCAACAATCTCCTTTAAACAACAATTTCTCCCCCTAGGTGCAACATGAGTTTATCCAAAGATTAATCTATAATACCAATCTCTCCTCAAAAGATAATGTTTTTTTCCATAGATATCTCTCCCCCTTTGACATCAAATGCCAAAGTTACAAAAATCAAGTTCATACAAAATACCAACTACTCCCCCTGAGAAGTAGCTTCCTCATCAAAGACCGGAGTAAAAGATTTGTCTTTCTATTCTATTGGTTGATGACAATCATTAATTGTCTAAGTCTCTACCGGTGGTGGTATGACTCCAAGTTGATCTCTAAGATATTCAAAGGTCTCCTTAGGCAAAGGTTTTGTAAAAATATCTGCAAGTTGTTCTTTAGTATTCACATAAACTAGTTTTATCTCCTTTTCTTCAACTTTTTCCCTTAGAATATTTAGTTTGATAGAAACATGTTTTGTTTTAGAATGTAATACCTGATTCTTAGATATATCAATTGTTGCAGTGTTATCACAATATATAGTAATGGGTTCCTTGCATTTTACCTTTATGTCTTTCAACATTTTCTTAAGCCATAGTACTTGTGTATAGTTAGTTATTGCTGCAACATATTCTGATTCTATTGTTGATAAAGATGTACAACTCTGTTTCTTACTCAACCAAGAAACTAATCTTTTTCCAAGAAAGAATGCTCCTCTAGTGGTTCTTTTTCTATCATCCATATCTTCTGCCCAATTTGCATCTGTGTATGCACATAGGTCAAAGTTTTCATCTCTAGGATACCATAATCCAAGATTTGTTGTGCCTTGTAAGTACCAGAAAATCCTTTTTACTGTTGATTCATGATTTTTCTTAGGATTACTTTGAAATCTAGAAACAATACATACTGCATTCATAATATCAGGCCTGGTTTGTGTTAAATATAGTAAACCTCCTATCATAGATTTGTATCTAGTTGGATTAACAGGTGTAGATTCATCCCTTTGAGATAATTTGTCATTTGTAGTCATAGGTGTACTTACTGGTTTAGAGTTCTCCATCCCAAATTTCTTTAGTAATTCTTTCAAGTACTTGGATTGACTCAAAAATATACGTTTATCAGTCTGTGAAATTTGCAATCCTAAAAAGAATTTTATTTCTCCAATCATAGACAGTTCAAATTCTTGCTACATTTTAATAGAAAATTCCTTACATAATCCATCTTCTTCTCCAAAGATTATATCATCAACAAATACTTCAATAATCAAGATGTCATCATTAGTTATTTTGTAATATAAATTGCTATCTACATTTCCTTTAGTAAAACCAATCTTTAAAAGATACTTATCCAACCTTGCATACCAAGCTCTTAGGGTTTATTTTAATCCATACAGAGCTTTTCTTAACTTGAAAACCATATCATTGTCATCTATCAAAGAAAATCCATCAAGTTGTTCAATATATACTTCCTCTTCAAGATCTCCATTCAAAAATGCACATTTAATATCCATTTGATAAACATTGTAGTCCTTGTGAGCTGCAAAAGCCAAGAATAATCTGACTGCCTCAATTCTGGCTACTGGTGCAAAGGTTTCATTGTAATCAACTCCTTCTTTCTAAGAATATTCCTTACACACTAGTCTTGCTTTATTTCTGACAACCTTACCATCTTCATTAAGTTTGTTTCTAAATACCCATTTGGTTCCAATTACATTTTTATCTTTAGGCCGAGGAACTAATGTCCAAGTATTATTTTTCTCAATTTGTCCTAATTCTTCTTCCATAGCTTTAATCCAAAATTTATCTTCACATGCCTCATTGATAGATGATGGTTCAATTTGAGAAATAAGACATACCTCTTCATTTGCCAATCTTCCTCTTGTCATAATTCCTTTAAATTTGTTTCCAATTATCTGATCTTCAGAATGATTCAATCTTACATATCAGGGTGTCTTAGTTTGTTGTTGTTCTTCAATTACTGTGGAATCCTCTGATGATACCGAGGTAACTGGATCTTCATGCTATACTGGTGGATTTGGTGTAGGTTCATTTGTCACAATTTTTGTTGCCGGATCAAAGTCTATATACCTTGAAGTTTCTCTAAATTGTTCATCAATCTTTACATTTGTACTCTCAACAATTTTTTGCAATCTCTTATTAAAACATCTATATGCCTTGCTCTTAAATGAATAACCAAGAAATATTCCTTCATCACTTCTAGGATCAAATTTGTCAATATACTCATCTCTTCTAATATAACATTTACTTCCAAAAATTTTGAAATACTTAAGGGTTGGAGTATTACCAAACCATAGTTCATGAGGGGTCTTAGTGGTTTCACCTTTGATGTGAACTTTGTTGAATGTATAGAAAGCAGTGCTTACTGCTTCTCTCCAATACACATGGTAGATTTGCTTCAGATAACATACTTCTTGTTGCATCCAAGATAATTATATTTTTCCTTTCAACAACTCCATTCTGTTGTGGTCTCCGAGGTGCTGATAATTGTTTTCTAATTCCATTCACTTCACAGAATGTATTAAAGTCTTTAGATGTGAATTCTCCTCCTTGATCCGATCTTAAACATTTGATTTTCTTACCGGTTTCATTCTCAACCATTGCTTTGAACAGTTTGAACTTTCCAAGTGCTTCTGATTTTTCTCTGAGAAAAGTAACCCAACACATTCTAGAATAATCATCAATAATTAGCATGAAATATCTATCACCTTGTAAGCTTTTAGTTCTAGCTGGACCACATAAGTTAGTGTGAATCAAATCAAGAACATTATTGGATTTTTCTAGAATACTTTTGAAACTAGCTCTAACTTGTTTTCCAAATTGACATTCCTTACAAATTGTATTTTGAGGTTTCACAATTTTAGGTAGATCTCTAACTGCCTTAGAAGTACTGATCTTTACCATGCAATCAAAGTTTACATGACATAGTCTCTTATGCCATAACCAACTTTCATCTATATGTGAAATTAAGCATGCCTTTTCACTGTTATTCAAATGAAAGATATTTCCTCTAGTCTGATTACCAATTGCATTTTCCATTTTTGAATTGTAACTGAAATCCTTTCTCAACTAATTGACCAACACTTAAAAGATTATGCTTTAATCCTTCAACATAGTAGATATTGTTAGTGTTATGCTTACCATCAAGAGATATTGAACCCTTACCTTTGATTGAATGGGCTTTGTCATCTCCAAATCTTACTAAACCTCTGTTGTATTCTTGAAAGTTCAAGAATTTACCTTTGTCTCTTGTCATGTGATGTGAGCATCCTGAGTCAATGATCCATCAATCCTTTGCTTCAACTTTGGCTGCTAGGGCTTGTTCTACCGGTTGAGTAGTAGGTGTCGGTTGATCTTCTGTTATAGAAACAAAAACCCATCTATTGTCTGCTGGATCCTCATCAGAATCATCAGTCACACCTTCATCAACAATGTAATAGGATTTGTCTTTGTTCTTCTTAAATTTGTATCTCTGATATTCAGGATTAGGCTTGTATGTTCTTCTAGCTTCTTCTCTTAGTCTAACATGTCTATCAGGGCATCTCGAAGCCATATGACCAATCTTATTGTAGTTAAAACATTTAAAGGGTGCTTTACCTTCATACTTACTTCCAACTGGACCTTTTGGCATTTTTCTTGCAAATAGTGCTTCAAGTTCTTCAACCTCTTCACTCTCCTTCCTAGTTTCTTCAAGTTCTCTTGCATAAAAGGCTTTCCAGTCTAATTTGGAAAATGATGGAGTAGATGATGTTGATGCTTTAAAGGCCAAATTAGTTTTTATAGTAACAACAGGACGAAATTCCTCAATTTCAAAGGCTGAAAGTTTTCCAATCAATGTATCCCTAGTTACTGATGTATTAGGCATTATTCTCAACTCATTTATAGTAGTAACCTTCATTTTATATGCTGGTGGCAATCCTCTTAAGATTTTTGAAACAATTTCATCCTCACTCAAGGTTCCTCCACAACATTTAATACCCAAAACAATTTCATTTACTCTTTCCATAAAAGCAGAAATCCTTTCATCTTCTTCCATTTTCAGATGTTCATACCTGACTCGAAAGCTTTCAAGTTTTTCAATCTTGACTATGGAATCTCCTTCATTTAGTGTTTCCAAATGATCCCAAATAGCTTTAGTAGTAGACCTATCTGATAATCCCATAATTTGTTGATCTGATAATGCGCTCAAAAGTGCTTCTCTTGCTTTGCAATCTTTCTCTTCATCTTTAGCTAAGGTAGTTGGAGCAGTCTGACCAGCTACAATAGTAGTATAACCATTCTTTGTAACTTCATAAATGTCTTTATTGATGCAATTCAGATGTGTCTCCATCCTAATCTTCCATATCCCATAGTTGGTTCCATCAAGTTTAGGACTGTCCTTCCTAAAAAAATTAGTAGATATTAGATCTCCTCAAGTTGTTAAACTTCTACAAAAGAGGACTAAGCTCTGATACCAATTGTTAGGTCCTGGAGACAACTGAGAGGGGGGAGGGGGGTGAATCAGTTGTCTAACAAGTTTAAGCCAAAAACCAATTAACCTACTTAATGCTTAATATTGGTAAACCAATTAAGTGTGCCGGTAGATAGTGTTAACAATAAATTGCTATACCGGTAGAGATTAATGCATGAAACATAAACATAGAGTCAACCACAACACATAACACCAATATTTGTACATAGAAACCCTATAAGGAGAAAAACCATGGTGGGAAACCTTACCCACAATTAGATGATACTACTATAGATAGTAAGTGTACATAAATGGGGTCTGCACATGCAGAAAGGCCAACAACTTAGAGCTCATTGCTCAATCACAAAATGGGAGTCACACTGACTATAGTTGGATGGTTAAATGCAATAAGAATGTACTGCACAAAATAACATCTTCACATGCTAGATTCAGTACTGGTGTAATGCTGATATGCTTCTACAAAAACCTAGCTTCACCTTCAAATGATGTTTTCATGTATACCTCTGCTTAATCTCTCATATACCTTCACACAATTCTTTTTCGCATTCCACATTTGATCTTACAAATAAGATCTTACATTTATACCATAACCTAAGACCAATTTTAGTAGGTCGGCTCTACAAGATATTAAAATAAAAACATTTTACATACAATATAATATCTGATGCAATAATCAATCAAACATGTTGGCTTAATGCATTTACAACAATAATAAATCATCTCCATAGCGTGCCATGCTGATCTGGAAAAGATAAACCTGCCAGTGTAACCCTAGATAACCCTGGACCTATTTGTTAGTAAAAGCAAATATGCAATATGAATATACCGATGATCAATTCTTCAAAACAAAGTGTCCATATGATGTCTTCAACATTATCAAGTGTCTTCCATATCATTCCAAGTACCGGTGAAGATTATATCCTGCCGTAGAACCATATACCAGTAACTTTGCAATAGTTACTTGCTTGCCGGTGAATGTTGTTGGATCTCCAAAGTGCTAGTGTTTCAGTAGGTGTTGACATCAATGACAAAACCATACCAAAATACCAATAGTAAACCCATAAAGTGGCATAGGGACTAGGAGAGAAAACAAAACATAGCTGATGGAAGGCAGGGAACCATTCAAGAATCTTGCTCCTAGGTTTCCAAATGAAGGTTATATCTTGGAACATTTGAGGCCTAAGTGGTCTCCATAAATAGGATGTTTTATGAAATCTTATTAGATATCATAAGCCGGATATCATCCTGGTTCAGGAAACCAAAATGAGTAAGGAAAAAGTTGAAATTTTAAAATTCTTCAAACAGGGAGGAGTTTGTGGTAGTAGCTCGAATGGGGTGTCAGATGGGGTGGCTGTATTTTGGAACAAGAAAACTATTGATGGAGATCTAATTGATGAAGATGGTAATATTATCTCTATGAAAGTTAAAAGTATTTCTGAAAGAAAGGAATGGGTGGTTACCAACATTTATGCCCCAAATTCTGAAGCTGCTAGGAGTAAATTTTGGGACAAAATCTAGCAGAAAGGAGGGTTTTTCTCTTAGGATAGCTGGCTGTTGATGGGAGATTTCAATATCCAGTTGCAAGGAATTGACAAATTTGGAGGAACTCAAGCTCAACTAGATAGCAGAATTGACCTAATAGACTTCATCAATGCCAATGCCTTGATTGATGTTGATCTTACTAGAGCTTCCTACACTTCATCTAATCGAAGGGATGGAGGAGACCTCATTCAAGTAAGGCTTGATAGATCCCTTATCACTCATGACTAGATCCTTAAGCATAGATGTTCTTTGTCTATTTTTAACAGAATTGGTTCAGATCATTATCCCATTTCTTTTGTTACTGATTCTGTTAAGAGCAATCGTTGCTTTCCTTTTCGGTTTGAGAAAATGTGGATTTCACACCCCTCTTTGGAAAATTCCATTGCCAATTGGTGGAATATTAATGTGGATGGATCTTCCATGTACAAAGTTGCTAAAAAACTAATAAATATCAAAGATAACATCAAGATCTGGAATAAGAAGGTTGTTGGAGATATTTTTGAATTAAAAAAAAAGCTGAAGGAGGAATTAGATCAGATTCAAAACTCTATTCTGAAAGATGGTTATAATAAGTTTCCCAAGGCTCAGGAAGATGAGATTATAGCCAAACTTCACAACACTATATCTAGGGAAGAAATCTACTGGAGACAAAGATCTAGGGCTATTTGATTGGAAGCTAGGGATAGAAACACTAAATTCTTTCACATGACTTCTATGAAACATAAAGTTGCTAACAAAATATCTAGATTAATTGCTGATGAGAAAATCCTTCTTAAAGATGATGACATTGGGGATGAAGTTGTTAGGTTCTTCTCTAACCTCCTCACTAGTAGTAAGGATATTGACATTGCTAAGCAACAAGACCTGGTTGATAACATTCCAAAGATTATTGAACCTCACCAGAGTAAGACATTATCTGCTATCCCTACTGCTAATGAAATTTAAAAAGCTATTTTTTTCTTTTCAAGGGGATAAGGCTCCGAACCCAGATGGTTTTCCCATATTTTTCTTTCAAGAATATTGGCATATTGTTGGGAAAGATACGATCAATTTTGTCAAAGAATTCTTTGGGTCTAGAAGAATCCTTAAGGAAATCAATTCTACTTTTATTTCTCTAATTCCTAAGGTGGTTGGGGCTGACTCTATGGGAAAGTTTAGGCCAATAAGTCTTTGTAATTCCTTTTACAAGATAATTTCAAAAGTCATGACTTCCAGACTTTTGGCTATTCTCCCCTTTGTCATCTATGAGGAGCAAAATGGATTTGTCCCTAGTACGCAAATTTTGTATTCTATTATTCTTGTGCATGAGAATATCCATTCTCTTAATGCTGCTAACAAAGAAGGGTTCTTGATCAAATTGGATCTGTCAAAAGCCTATGATAGAGTGGAATGATAGGTTCTTTTCAGGGTTATGGAGGCCTTTGGATTTGATGAGAAGGTAATTAAAGTTACAAGAGAATTGATATCTACCCCAATTTTTCCTATTCTTATTAATGGGTGTCTATCTAGATTTTTTAAATCTTCTAGGGGACTCAGGCAAGGAGACCCTATTTCTCCTATTCTTTTTACAATCTTGGTGGAGAGTATGAGTAGATTGATTCAAAGGTTGAAAGTGAATAAAACCATCAAAGGATTACAACCCTCCTCTGCTAATGTGTCATGTACTCCCCAACAATTTGTTGATCACACAATTTTAATGGGATATTCTTCTATTGGTGAGGCTGCTTCTTTCAAAGGTACTCTCAACTCTTATTCTTTGGCTACTAGTCAGCAAGTTAATTGGGAGAAGTTTGCTATTTATTTCATAAATACCCCTGTTATAAGGCAGCAGAGAATTGCTAAAATTATTGGTTCTAAGGTGGAGATGCCCCCCTCTACTTATTTGGGTCTCCCTATGGGTTTGGTTCCCCCAAACTCCTTCTGGAACTTGTTAATTGACAAACTCAACAAGAAATTGGTAGGTTGGAAAGGATCTATGCTATCTCAAGCTGGTAAGCTTCAAATTCTTCAAGCTACTCTTCAGAATCTTCCTGTCTATGCTCTTATCTTGTTTAGTATACCAGCTAAATTTGCTGAAGCTTTAGAGGATTCAGAAAAGATTTCTTTGGTCAGGGGTAGAAGACAAGAAAAGGATAGCCTTAGTTGCCTGGGACAAAGTTTGTAATCCTAAGTGCAAGGGGAATTTAGGTATTAAAGTTCTTAAAACTTTTAACAAAGCCTTGCTTGCTAGACAGATATGGAGGGCTTATGGCATTAATAAAGATTGGAGTTAGGTGTGGTTTGATAAATATATTCATAACCAACCACTTCATTCTCTTCTCTAATCTGAAGATATCCCTGTTGGGTCTTTCATATGGAATAGTATAATCAAGTTGATAAAAGTTGCTAAAGCTGGAGCTAGATGGGTCCTTGGAAAAGGTGACAAAATCAAGTTCTGAGAGGATGTTTGGATTAAAGATGAACCTCTCTTTAATCAAGATTGCATCCAATTCATTGATGATTGCAAAAGAAAGTATGGGTCTATTGTTTGTTATTAATAGAGGGAGAATAAATGGGTGAGGCTTGATGCTATTTATGTTGTTTTTCGCTGCTCCAGTAGGATCTGCTATCCTTTTCTATTAGTAAAGACTCTGATGATGTGTTTCTTTGGAAGAGCAATCCCAGGGGTAACTTCACTATTGCCTCTGCTTATAAAAAAACTATTACTCAGGTCAGCAACCCAATATGGACTAAAATCTAGAATAGATTCTTCATTCCTAAATTTAACATGTTTTTTTGGCTTGCAGCTCAGAACAAGATTCTCACCATTGATAACTTGGCTCGTAGAGGTTTCATGTTTCCTAACAGGTGTGAGTTATGTCAGAAAGAGGTACAATCTATAGATCATTTGTTTATCCATTTCTCTTTTACCTAGGAAATGTGGAGTAAATTTTGGTTGCAATGGAAAGTTGAATGGGTTATGCATAACAGTCTCAAGGAAGTCATTTGGCAATGGATCTTCCCCACCAAATTCCCTCTCATCAAGACCCTTTAGTCCTTTGTCCTTCCTATGACTTGCTGGTACATTAGGAAGGAGAGAAATGATAAAAAATTTAGGGAGGCTAAGTATACGTCTCAGGTGGTTTTTGAAAAGATCTGTAGGGCAATTAAAGAAAACATAAACACTCTTCATAGAAACAACAAGCAGTGGAGTTATATTAATATGAATGATAATGAGAAAAGTATCCTCACCGAATGGAATTTGATTCACAAGATTTTCAAAACTGACATTAAGAGTAGGAGAGAAAATGTTGTTTGGAGATTTCCCTTCTATGATTGGGTTAAGGTGAATTTTGATGGTGCAGCCAAAGGCAATCCTAGGAAGTCAGGAGGGGGAGGAGTCATCTGAAATACTCATGGTGTTTGTATTGCTGCAATTGCCTCTCCCTTTGGAGTTCAAAACAATCATGTTGCTAAAGCTCAGGCTATGTTAAAATGCCTCCAGCTTGCTCAGAGTTTTGACTTTAAAAAAATATGGATGGAAGGGGACTCTCTCAATATTATTCAGGCTATCAAAGGCACTAGTTCCCCCTCTTGGAACATTTACAATATCATTTAGAGTGCTAAAAAATTATTAGATGCCTACGATAGTGTTATAATTTCCCATACTCTAAAGGAAGGTAACAAGGCTGCTAACTTATTAGCTAATGAGGGGGTTTATTTATAGGAGGACACTAAATATATCAGAGAAATCTCTTGTAAGAAGGATGTCTAAGTGCAATTATTACTTGATTGAGTCCATGGTACAAGTTAAGTTTATCATTACTTTTCAGGGTCCTGATATCAAAGATAGATACTGGAGTTATGTGAAGTGTCAGCTGATGATCATTTTTAGGCATTGTGATTATGACAACTGGTGTGACGAGGCTAATCATATTAAGTGTTGGCTCATTATGAATGTTATAAAAGACCTTTTCAAAAACAAGGAAATTACCCTATTTTACGAGCCCAACATTTTGTTCCAGAGTCTGAGCTTAAGTACCGGTATTCAATATTCAAGTATCTCATACTCTGTTGAAGGCTTTGACCTAAATTACAACATGGGAGACAATCTTAATCATAATGAGCCCTCTGGCTATGATAATTGGAAAAGTGAATAGAAATTTTGGTGGAGGCTGCATAGACTATATGGAAAAATTGCATGGTAGTAAAAAGTCGGTGTCTCATGGTTTCACCAAGGGATAGATCAATAACAAAGTCACTCTCTTTGGGTAGACTTGGAAGCTGGATGAAGACTTGGTGGCGGAGCTTACATGTTTATAGAAGGAAGGCACCAAATTTAATAGAGACCTTAAGTTCTCGATGGAGGTCTTCAAGAACTTTCCTAAAAGTGATGAAGAGAGGGTTTGGCTCGCTAAGAAGTACAATGTATCTTACTATCTCCCTCATCATGTAAAATCCTTCTGGTCGAAGATGTTAAGGGTTTTAATGGAATACTTAACAGTTGATGGTAGGTTTACGAAGGTTTATAATTATCATTTTGGTATTCTAAACCATTTCTGCCATGGTTATAAGATCTCTTTGCCTTTTTATTTAGTGTCTTCCCTGAATGAAAGCTTGGTCGACCATGCCATAAACCCAAATCATATCCCATACCTCACCAAGGTCTCATTCTGCTCATTTATGAGCATTTGAAGAATAAATCTAGGGTTAATATGGAAGATCCTTTGGTGGCAAATGCCCACATTTCAGATGGACATGATGATTATGAGTCTAACAAATATTTATCTAACATTCTACTTCATAAGAAAGGGAGGGTTGGTGATGGAGATAAAGATGACATGGATGCGAATGCTGGTTTAGAGGAGAAATAGGGGAAGGCAATTGATGATGAAGTGGAGAGTGAGAAGAAAGAGGTTGTGGGAGAGGAGGAGAAGGTGCGGAGAAAAGAGTATGCTGAAGAGCTAGATTCAAACCCTATTGTCTTAGATAGCAGGAATGAAGCTCATCACACTATGGAGGAAGTTAACCCTAGGTTTATGAGCTTTGCTTAGGGTATGGAAATAGCAGATTCCATTTTGAACACTGCCAAAAACAACACTCTGAAATTTTTCAGTTTCTAGAAATGGGTAATTGAAAATATCTCCAGTATTTAGAATAAATAGAGGGATTTGGATTATAAGATTCATAATTTGATTAAGAATACCAATACAGGTAAAGAGGATGTGGAGGTGGACACCAGTGAGGCAGATGATGAAATTGAAATGCAGGATTGGTTGGAAAAAGAAATGATTAATGGAGACTTGAAGCATCTTGAAGATGTTATCAGAACCATCAAAGATAAGGGAGAGGTTGATAATGAAATTATTATCAACCAGATTACTAAAATTGAGAAGGCCCTAAAGAAATTTATGAAACATAGCCTTGAGGTTTTGAAGGTCTTGTCTCAAAATATGAATGCCCTGGTTGATTGTCTGGAGAAGAACCAGTAGAACAAAGAGATGGTGATCATTGACAATGTGTTAACCACTAGCTCTGCTCCTCAACCTTCCAGACAAAGAACAAGGCAGACTACTAGCGATCTGGAGATGAAGACTAAAGACACCCATCAGAAGCAGGATAACAAAGACCTAAGAGAAGCTGCTAAGGCTATGATGATGCTGGTTAAGGATGCAAAAGAGTCTATAAAGTTTTTATCTGATATGTAATATTGGTATTTGGTTGCTAGTCTCTCACTAGATTTTTGTTGTACTTTTCCTTAGCTATTGTTTTCTCTGGTGGTTTTTGGTAGCTTTCCTTTCTATGTCATGTTCTCTCTAGTTTCTTTCATGCTTTTCTTCTCATTATGTAAGCGGGTTTTGGGTTCCTTACAACCTGATTTTCCTTAATCAAAAACAAAATCACCAATAACATGCACAAGGATAAATGTAGACCATCAAGACAAATAGGACACAATAAAGAAATAACAACAAGCATAATTAGAACCATCCACAATAGCTGCACCAACACCACTTATGCAAATCTTCATCAATCAACAACCTAGCTCACATGAATACTCAATAGCAACAATTTGGACTAGAAAGATAACTTGTGGAGCACCAAATTAGGAACCATTTGAATTAAAGATACACATGAACATCCAAAAAATTCTCCCAAATCCAAAACCAAAGATATAATCATACTAGAGCTCGCAAGATCAAATATCGAACTTTGCCAACTACTGCACAGAAAGACCAAACTACAAACCATATCAAATAATATGATCAAGTAAACTTCCAGATCACTGAAACAAATAAGGAATAAGATATTCCAATATCCCAAGTAGATAAACTATCCATATCAGATCAATACAATCACCTAAACACCAAATAGCTCATCTGCAACATCAAAATATGTTGACATCAAAAGCAACAACATATCCTAGCAGCAACAATCCTAAAAATAATTTTGTCTCATCTATCATAGAAATTTCAAATGCAAACTTCATACTCAAATCATCATCATCACCAAAAATGATATCATCAATAATGACTTCAACAATCAAAATGTTATCTTTCTCAACTTTGAAATATAAATTGTTGTCAGCAGTACCTTTATAGAATCCCAATTTCAATAAATACTTATCCAATTTTGCACACCGGGCTTTAGGGGCTTTCTTAAGCCAATATAGAGATTTCTTAAATTTCCATACCATATCACCTTCATCTAATAAAGAAAATCCATCTGGTTGCTCAATGTAGACTTCCTCCTTAAGATCACCATTCAAAACATCCGACTTGACATCCATCTAATATACCTTACATACCGGATTAGTAGGCTTCACAATCTTTGGCAAATCTCTAATAACTTGAGTAGAACTTATCTTTACCATGTAGTCAGAATTAATAGGACACATTCTTCTATGCCATAACCAACTTTCATTAATCTGAGCAATCAAACAACTTTTCTCACTAGCATTCAAGTGAAAAATATTACCTTTAGTCTTTGTACCTAATGCAATCTCTATACCGGAGGCATTTAGGATCTTACATTTACCATTGTTGAGTTGAAAATCATATCCCTTGTCAACCATATATCCAAAACTCAAAATATTATGCTTTAAGCCTTCAACATACAAGACATCTATAGTATTATGATTAGTATTGAAAGATATAGAACCTCTACCATGAATCACACAAGATTTGTTATCTCCAAATCTCACTATTCCACCATCATACCTTTCCATACTCAAATTTTCCTCATCTATTACACCTTCAACAACAACTTAGTAGCATCTCTTTTGACTTATGTACTTGTGGCAGGGCTCATAGGGTGTATCATACTCATCATGCTTCTCATATCTTTCATTATTATCAGATCTATCATACTTTTCAAATTTATCACACTTATCATACCTAGACATCCTCTGAGGGCACCTAGAATAAAAATGTCCTATCTTATTATAAGAGAAATATTGCAAAAGTAACTTTTCATCATACTTACTGACTCCTTTAGGTAATCTATGAGTAATAAGGGCTTTAATCTCATCCAATTCTCTCTCTTTTTCTTCCATCTCTCTCTTTTTCTTCCATCTCTCTCTTTTCTCTTTCAAATTTGGATACCCAACATGAACTTTCTCCCAGATTATACTTATGCTTGCCGGATACAGAGGCTCTAAATGCAGTCTCAAATTTCTCATGTGATTCTCTAAATTTTCTCAACTCAAATGCAGTAAGCTTTCCAACCAACATGTCTCTAGTCACTATAGTCACACTTCGGATCTCATCAATAGTAGCTACTTTATGTTTGTAAGCAGAGGCAAAGAACTTAGTACCTTAGCAACAATCTCATCTTCTTCAAGGGTTCCACTAGCACATCTAATATTCATGACAAGATCATTCACCTTATCCATAAAGGTTGATATATTTTCATCTTTTCCCATGTTCAATGCTTCATATTTCCCTTTCAAGCTCTGCAACTTAGCAAATTTAACTTGCACATCTCCTTCTTACAAAGACTCCAACTTTTTCCAAAGTCTGCAAACCCATCACATTAGTACTCATCTCCGAATTGGTCAAGGCACTCAGCAATGCTTCCTTACTTCTTATGTTATGGTCAACATCCTTGATCTCAACAATAGTAACCTGTCCATTCTGAGGAACATTATAAACATTCTTTTTAATCTTCCAATACTCTTCTCCAAGACATTTTGAGTGAACTTCCATCCAATCCTTCCAAACAGTGTAATTGCTTCCATCAAATCTAGGACTCTCCTTCTTGAACATATAATTCATCATCTCGGATCTCCTCTAGTAGTCAAGCTTCCTCCGGAGGATCTAGCTTTAATACTAATTGTTAGCAGCAACCAAGAAGGAAAACTAAGAGGGGAGGGTGAATCAGTTTTCACCAGATTAAAATAATTTAAATACAAACTTTGATCTAAACAATAGCAACAATACTAAAGATAAGAAAAATGAAACCACAACACATAACACCAAGATTTTGATGTGTAAAACCCGGTTAAGGGAAAAACCATGGTGGGAACCTACCCACAATAATATAAATATGTGTCAATATTACAATAGGGAATGCACATGCATTTAGGCACACTACCTAGAGCTCATTGTTCAAAATAAGATGACCTAGAAGGCTCCAACCCTCAGGTAAGGCTCACTACCTTACAATAACATTCAGACTACAATCCAGAAAGAATGAACTAGAAAGATAGCATTTGCTAATGTCTGTTGACAGTTTCGATTAAGCACATTTGTCTTCCCTAAAATAATTTCTTCTCAATACACCACACCGAAGGATAAATTATTTTAATCACCACATACAACACTCTTTGATAATGTATACATAACACCCATACCTAAATTACATGACTATATCACCTATTTATATAAATCATCAACCTTGACTACAAGGTTAGCCAAATCCTCAACTCTCAATTACAAAATCACATCTTATGATACATAAATAAACTACTGGACCAATATGATGATATATATGATATATCATGGACCTAAATCAAATCTCCAAACATGTATCACCACAAAATTTTTTTACCAAGATCAACCACAACATGTTACACCACCAAGAATACTACATAACACGAAGAATATCACCAGATCAACAAAATCACCTAGAACACATACAAGGATCAATGCAGACCATCAAGACAAATAGGACGTGATTAGAAAACACCAATAAGAACATTAGAACCATATGCAATAGTTGCACCAACACCACTTATGCAAATCTTCATTAATCAATGTGCTATCTCACATGAATACTCAATAGCAACAATTCAGACTAGAAAGATAACTTGCAAAGAACCAAATCATGAAACATGTGAAATAAAGATACACATGAACATCCAAATTTTTTTTCCAAATATGCAACCAAAGATATAATCATACCAGAGCTCACCAGATCAAATACCAAACTCTACCAACTACTGCACAAAAAGATTGAACTACAAACCTTATCAAATAATATGATCAAGTAAGCTTCTGGATCACTAAAATAATTAGGAATAACATATTCTAGCATCCCAAATAGATAAACCATCCATATCATCTCAATGCAATCACCAAAACATGAAACAACTCATCCGCAACATCAAAATATTTTGACATCAATGACAACAATATATCCTAGTAGCAACAATATCCAACAGATTCATCTACATAAGCCAGCCAAAACCATGATACAAGAGTGTGTTTGCTGAATTTTATACATTATGACCAATCCTTAGTCTTGTCTCAAAATTGCAAAAGAAAATTTTTATCACTTATCAAAATATGGATCTTTTGAGCTAAATATCATATTCCAAAGAAAGAAGGGAATTATTGTGCATAGCTTCTAGACCAATATCTTTCTGACCACTTCTTGCTAACATGATAAAACTTGAATATAGGTTCTTCAAGAATCCTTAATCTGACTAACAAAAATACATTCCAAAACACTTAACTGTAGAGGAGTGCGAGCCAAATAGACTTATACAAATGTAGTTCGGCTTGTCGGAATTACTCAAAACCACTTAAGAGAATTAAGTTCATGTTGCCCAAAAATATCAATTACAACATTCCAACATTCCCTCCTTTGTCATTGATGGCAACATACAAAAAAAGTGTTACCAAATATTAATTCCAAAGACTACAAACTCTATCTACTTATATCTCCCCAAAAATACAAAAACCTATCTCCTTATGTCTCCCCCTTTGACATCAAGGACAAAGGGTGTTTACACCAAGAAAAAAAATTGCATAACGTGCTCCCCTTAACAAAAATACAAAAAGGAATTATGCATAGACAAAAAATTACATACTTTTGTAGTCAAGAATATTTTTAACTAGATGCGGAGCCTTTGATTTTCTGTAGATAGGATTTCCAAGAATCCTTGTTTCCATCCCAATTTTGGATAGCATCATCAACTATTGTGAATATCCAAAAAATTTAGTATGTTTTCTCCTTCTTCAATAGAATTAGGAGCTGGATTAAAGTGATCAATTTGTTGTTTCTTCATAAGGGCACGAGAGTCTAGAGACATATCTTCATTAATCAGATCTCTAAAGTGTTTAAGGGGAATTATGACATTTTTCCTTTGTTGTTGTAGCTCAAGGAACCTCTTATGCATCTCCTCTATCATGGGTCTAGTGTAACCAAACAGATCTTTCTCTGGATCAAAATATGATAGGCCACATTTATTTGAGACTCAATAGAGTATATTTCCTATTGCATGTTCTTAGTGGCCTTCGGCCATGGAAGAATATAATGATACAGAGCTTTGGCCTCTTTAAGGAAATCTTTTCCCTTAGACATAAGTTCTAGAAACCTTTTGTGTCTAGATACACACTTTGCTTTAAGCTTAGTTAGCTTCTATTGGTGTAATTTATGTCTCATCTAAGTCTCTATGTGTCCATGAGTGCCAACAATTGATCATTCCATGCCAAACAACAAATGAATCTCTACATTCCCATGAAGTTCTTAGACATATGACCAACACTCACCAACACAAAGAGAACTCACTAGACCATTGTCAAGGCTCCAATCTGTAGAATCAGAAACTCATCATAACACCATGATCTTACCATCTCCTCTTAGGAGAACTCATGCCCCAACTTAACATACCATGGTCTCAAGAGAAATGTACCATGCTAGAATCAAAACTAGTATCAAGAATGTACCATGACATAACACCATCATAATCAAAACCAACACCTTAATCAAGGAATCCTTGAGCCCTCATGATGTCGACCAAACAAGAAGATCACCATCTTTTACAAGTATACCCACACAAGTGAAAGTCCCTATTGGGACTTAAAAAAATTTGTCTAATTTTGAAGCCCTAGGTTCAAAATTTTGACTTTTGGCACTCAGAATCCAATTTTGCAGGATAACATAGTAGGATAGTCATTATGCAGCTATGAGGAATATTGGTCATGGTTGTGCATAACACATCATGTTTTCTCCAAAAGTATCACAGGCTACAAAATGTTGACAATCCACATGGATGGCAGTTTTTCAGTGGAACCAAATCCCCCTCTTATTGACCCCTTTGTATTATCGGGCCATCACACTTAAATGAAAGTGTTGTCTCTTCCTTTTTTTGTTCTCAAAAGCCTTGTTCATGTCGATCCTTTGACCTTTGATAGTCAAAACTACTTCATACATATGACTATAGGTATCCGTATGGCAGCAGTGATCTGGTGTACTCAAGAAATGACATGTCAAGTGGGCTCGCACTCATCCTTCATGCTTCATGGTGCTTACATGGCATGGATTGGCTCTCTTTTTGTATGGACCACATAGTGGTGGGCCAATAGAAATTCCTTTTAGCATGACTTGCCCTTTCAGCAAGATTCATTTCTTCTTTCATTGCCTCATGTGTTTGTTGGCATTGTATAAAGATTGCATTGATGAAGTATAGTATTGTCATTGATGTCAATAGTAACCCATAATAAATATGTATTGTAATTGGTAATTATTGATTAAAGCAACTAGTAGTAAAGCAATGAAGGCAACCAATATTATTATTGAAGCATAGAGATCAACCAGTAACCCTAACTAGTTGATAAGAAGAACCCTAACTGATGGAGCTTGGAGAATTGGTTGTGATGATCTATGACCGAATGGTGATCATGTTGGCCATTTGGTGGAACTAATTATGTGTTGCATTGATGTTTTATCATTGATGCTAACACTAGCTGTTTGGATGCTTTACCGACACCCTTCTAGTTTTGGTAGGTTGAGTGATTTTTGGTTGATTTGGATCTGGTATAATCTGGTAGGCTCCAGTATAGTTTTGTGATGGAATTGGTTTTTTCATGATACTCATGCTCATATTCATTTAGTTGGTTTTGGTCTGGTGATCAGATGCTATCCCGATTGCTTTGAAGCTTGGTTTCTAGTTCCGGTGAGGTTTTCACTAGCAGATCTTTTGATGAAGATATTTGATGATATGCATAAGTGGTGTTGGTGAAACTTCTAGTATAGATTTAGGATACTGTTGGTGATCATGTTCGAGACTTGGTGGATGGAGATCATTGTTGTAGCGTGTGGACCTATACCGTGTCTC
This sequence comes from Cryptomeria japonica, assembly GCF_030272615.1. Classification (NCBI taxonomy): domain Eukaryota; kingdom Viridiplantae; phylum Streptophyta; class Pinopsida; order Cupressales; family Cupressaceae; genus Cryptomeria; species Cryptomeria japonica. Next base: position 111,138,116 of record NC_081414.1, on the reverse strand, counting down.
AGTTGATCTAGGTTATGGACCAACTTTAATGTAATGTGTGGATTGGACCTCTTGATGTATTTCTGAGATATCCTATGTGTTGAATATTATTTGTTTAGTCTAAGTCTGACATGGTTTGTAATTATCTAATTGGTTTATTATATGGTGGCTGACCTAATTGTTTATGGTCGAGGGTTTGTATTTATAAATGTAAGGTGTCATTGTAGATCATCATGGTTATGGTTAGAAGTCATGGTCAAGGAATGTAATGTGTGAATAATATAATATCATTCATGTAAAGGATTTGGTTGATCATTAAAGATCAAATTTAGTGTATGTAAGAGGATTTATTCCTCCAGTAATGAGCTTAACTGGAACTATAATCAGGCATAGGAGATGCTCTCTTTTGTAATTCAACACTTCTCTATAATGCAGGGGCACCCCTTAAACATTATCACTTAGGATCAGAGGAGGAATGATGAGACCTTAAATGTGTCTTAGGATGTTTTCTTTACATTTTCAATTATGCATTTTGTGTTTGTAATAAAAGACCCCATCTTGTGAGCTAAACTCCTATTTTGGCATCTTGATAAGCCAATTAGGACTTTTGGACAAAAGGGGGCTAAGTATGATTAGGATAGGTTTTTCCTAGTGATTTTAGTTGTTTTATGTTCTTCTAGGGTGTTTAGAGGTTTTAGTCTTGACCCAAGTCATTCAGGTGCAATAAATGACATTTTTGACAACTTTGTCAAAAGTTGTCATCAGCGACTTTTTGTGCAATTTTTGAATTCTTGTTGGTCTAACTCCTCCAATGGCTCTAACCTCTTGTTTTTGGTTGGGAGAATTTTTAGAGGGGTATAAACACCTTGTGGACATAATTACCAAGGGGAGACTATATGGACAAAGTTTTATGATTGCAAGCAATAAAGAAATTCTGAGTTTTTCCTACAAACTGTGAGGTTTTGGCACAAAGTACATAGTTGTATGGATTGGGATCAATCCCCAATGTTGTTATTTTTTTATTGAAGTGAGTTAAAAATGAATTGGTCTTGATTTGAGGTCTTTATCATTTGTTTTACTCCAGATATCTAAGTTTTGTTGTAGATACCCAGAAAATCAAGGTTTTGCCTTGGGTTTTGCCTTCACATGGTCATAACTTGCAACCTGTTCATCTAGAACTCATGGAAATGGATGAGATGAAAGTGTACCCTATGTATTTTTTGATTCAAAAGGTATTTTGAAAGAGGATCAAGGGAGATGTGCATTTGATCAGTCCCTAGGTAGACATCTATATGTGGCTCCCTAGCCCTTAGACTGCAATAATTACCCTAGAAGACAATTGGTGATAATTCTAGGAGTGTAACCCTATAATATATAATGGTTTATGGCTCCCCATTTTCCCATGGGGTTGTGGTTGTAAGGTGTTTCCATTCTAATATAGCTTCTTCACAAGTGGATGCCTAATTAGCCCTTTAGGACAGTTGGTCATCACCAGGTTCAAACCTTTCATTCTCAGATCTTGACCTCTCCTTTTGGATGATTATGTAAAACCATAAAGGGTATCTAAATATATGATTTATTTTCTAGAGTGTTTGGAAAATTTTGGACTCAAGGTCCCATTACCTATCTCCAAGGGCTACAAGCAAATAGGCCTAATTATGAAAGTGTCATAGGGAATTGGGTAGGATCCTTGAAACTAGTGTTTGGTCTAGTCCATGTGAATTTTGTATGATCTAGAATAGGTGTTGTGAAGGTGAAGAACTTCAAGAGGCTTCATGATGCACTTTGGAGCATGTTACCCAATTTGAGTAGGATGAACTTTGGAGTGAAATGAGAAGTTGGAACTAAGATTGTAGAGTTGTGCTTTGTAGGATCCTATTGGTGTGTTGAGGGGTCAGTTTCATACATCTTGGAGTATTTGAAAAGATACAAGGAGGGCTTTGCATCAAGTGGTATACAAGCTAGTAATGGCTTTGGTAAAGAGATAGTGATTTTGAGAAAATGGCAGAGGGAGAGGAAGAAGTCCCTAGGGGAACAATCACCAACATGGAATTGGGAAAGATTGTGAGAGGGTAGGCCAATGCTTACAAGGCCATGTAGAAGGAAATAGAGAGGTTGAGGGGTAGATTATATGTAAAGGAAGATGGAGGCGCTGGTTTTCTATAAACAAATAGAATATTTTTAAATGCCACTCTACTGATTCATTATGTTCACAATAAAATTTTGGTATAACTTGTGCAAAATTAAAAAATATATCATCACTCTAACATGAAAATATTATAAGGTCCAATGGCCTATTGTCCACTAGAAATAATAGTTCACTCAACCAATTTTGAGATATTTTGTAATAGATTTCCTATTACCATCAAAAGGAAGAATTCTCATTTCCCTTAGTAGAGTCACCAACTAAAAAAACTATTAATATAGAGTCGCCACCTCCTAAGAGTAAAATATTACCAACTTAACTGATCATTTGGGATCCTCCCTCCAATAGAGTCTGAAACAAACTTACCAAAGATTCTAAAAACTTCGTATGACAACTCCCTAGCAGAGTCACCAATCTGTTGTGTGACTCAGATGGGGAAATCAAAAATTATGAAATCTTTAATGAAGAAACACCAAAGCTTCTAGGTGAATGTCAAACTATGTATGACAACTCCCCAGTAGAGTCATCAATTTGTTGGTTGTGGGACTCAGATGGGGAACTCACAACTGGTTACTAATTCAAAAATCTATCACTGGAGATTCTAGATTATATTTTACCAATATCTTCAGTTTAACTCCCTAGTAGAATCTTAATAATTCCTCCCCAACAGAGTCACCAATCTGTTGCTACCCAAAACCACAGACTGGAAAACCTAAAGACTTGCCAAATCCTCAAGCAGTCCAATCAGCCTTGGCCAACGAATAGGGATAGTCAAAGACTAAATCCCTCTGCACTTTATCCTCCACTGAACCTAGGTGGGTATACCTCCCCCTCTCAAGCATAACAAGAGTTATTTAAAGTGGATTTAAACTTTGCTAAGATAGCTCTTTGCAAGAGTGACAATAATTTCCTGCTATTGCTGAGTGCTTTTATTTGAATGCTTTTGAAATTGAAAACTGAATGTAAAGATAATTGTGTATAAATATTGTTGTATTTTGGAAATAAAATGCTTTCGGGACATACAAGAAATATGCAATAGATTAGTGCAAAAGGCTTTAGAAGAATGTTTCTATCTCAAGGACCTTATGCATATCATATCAGAATCTTGGAGAATGAATAACAGACCAGTGCCTCTATCCAAGAATATATATGATACTTTGTGGACAAATAACTTTATCAACTCAGGAGACAATGTTAATCATCACTATAAAGGTTCAGTATGTGTCACATAAACAATAAGAACCTAATCTCACATTTAATGTAATAGCATGTGATTCACATTATAGCAAATCCTTAAATAGATTTATCAAGAGGACAAAGAGTATTTCATCAATGTAGAAGTATACACTATATTTGAATTAGAAACATCAAACCTTGTATATTAGTCTCTGAGAAATGGCATCACACAAAAGCTACACTCGAAGATACTTCATTACAATTTGCTTGCAAAAAATGATACTTCTTCTTCCTATAAACTTCCCAAATACAAATAATTTTCAATCCTTATAGCAGCATGATGTTCTATGAAAATATCCCTCTGATTGTAATAAAATTGACTCCCTATAAGTATATGAATCAAAAGACACATATGAAAGGACACACCCTTTCATACACAGAAGAGAGTTACAGATAGTTGCATTCCAAAGGACACCCTTTGGCTTTAGAAATAATTACAAATGAAACCTAAAATACATACTAGATAAAAGCTTTAAAAAAAAGTGCCTTCTAATCTTTCATTTTGATAAAATTCCATTTCCGTTTATGCATTCTTTGATATTCCTCGTCATCAAGCTTTGATGTAATATCCTACACATAAATTAAACCAATCAATTTCATTGATAAATCATATATTACTCTTGATTAGGTGTTTCTTTTGAAGTATTAATAATCTTTATTCCCTCATAAAACTCAAAGCACTTTACACTTATAAATATTTATTCATAATAAAATAAAAATTTACCCTAATATACACATTTGATTTTATGACATAGGGCAATTAATAAGAATATGCAATATAAGTCCATTTTAATACACAATTGTTTTCATTATTTAGGGTAAAAAGGAACTCTTCAAAATAAAATACATTTTCTCCTTTTGATCCAAATATAATATTTTGATCTTTAAATGCATCATACATATAATAAAACATAATACTTTCCCCAATATGTATTCAATTTAATGATTTATGGATAAAAATATTAATGTAGAAATAATGATAAATAATATATCAAAATAATATTAATTATGTAATACAATTTCCCTTTTGGCAAAACATATATACCTTTATAATTCCTCAAAGGAAAATAAAATATTATCATAATTATGTCAAATGCTAAATATGATATTTACTTTTCATAATGTTATTGCAAGTAAATAAAGATTGTTAGTGAGAAATATTCCCTCCTCAGCATGTGCTTTTAGGAATAAATGTAAACTTTCATATGTGAACATCCTACACACTAAATATTGTAATCAATTTATTGATTTATCAAAGACTCATATTGCTAAGGATATTTAATAATTTGCTCCTAAAAATAAAATTCTAGGGCAAATGTTTACGTAAATAACAATCCCTAATATTCACATGATTTTCAAATATAATTTTCAAAAGTAACTTTAACCACATAAATTTCCCTTTGGAAATAATCACTTTGGATAAATATTCCATCTTTCAATAATATATTTCACTTTTCAATTTGATTAGGAAAACATATCATCATAAAAGTGGATCAAAGTCTTTGTAATTTACCCTAATGTATATATTTTAATTTTAATGAATTAGGGTAAAAAAGATCATTCAAATGAAAGTAATATAAGATGACATGCTAAATATTTAAAGGTCACTAAGTCAAGTATGTCAAATGCATTTTTGTTTTTTGACAAAATGAACACCTTAGTACTATCTAAAAAGTAATAAATAATATTAAAGTATTATTTACATCAAAATATAATAAATAGAGTTACTTTCCAAAATGCCTTTACAAATGATAAAGTTATATCCCAAATCATAATATCAGAACATTAAATTAAATTTAGGTAAGAAATACTTCCTATTGTCGTGTTGTCATAATTTCCTTCATGGCAGAATATATTTTTTTATACTCTTTATAAGACCATAACATTGAAACATTATCATGACTATATTATATGTTATAAATAAATTTTCCTCAAAATACTTTTGCAAATAATAAACATTATATCCAAAATAGAAATTCAAAACATTATGATTGGATAAGGAATACTCCCTCGGAAAATCTATTTACTTTCGAGTGTAACATCTTGCACTTGATTTCCATCGGTGTAGCTTTCCACTATCGGGATAGCATGTTTTTAGTTATATCGATGCCCAATGATATAGGTCTTCCTCATCGGCTCATCAAGGTAAGTATTTTATTGCTCTACCGATCACCCGACATATTTTTATTTCATAACTATATCGGTATAATTCACATTGATATCCCTGCAGACGTTTTTATCTTCATCGGGGGTCGGAATAGCCTTTTTCTATTCCTCCCAAAGTTTGGATGTTACTCCGACAGATTCATGTGGGTCTCCTGCACTCTCATTACCTTTTTCTAGAACTTGTTGTCTAGCCACAACAAGGGATATAATGCCATGAACCTTGCTTGAATCAATTGTAGCAAAAGAAGCATCCTCTCATGAAATCAGCATTGTATGGACATTGGAATTTGACTCAGGCGACGACAAAGCAACCATTGAAGAAGAAGATGAATCAATCCATAAACCATAATTTTCCATAAAACCCATGGGAGAATTTGACAAACTGCTTGCCCTTGATTTATCCTAGCCTTTCTCAATAGGACAAGTTGAAATTGACCCTTCTCTTTCATCCAAATTTCAACCCCAAAGATTAGCAAGTTGTGTTGCTGATGGGCACCCTATATAACAATTAAGAGGCCTTTTGTTATGTTGTGGCTCCGAGATGAAATGGGTATTTTTATTGCAATTTTGACAAAGGAATAACTTATGGTTTATGCACTAAATTATTGCAGGCTAGAAGTTGCATCCATCACAAAGAAGGGAACAAGCATGGCATTTTAAGAGAGCATTTGTAGAATGAACATTACGATCACATGATAAACAAAGACTAGCAGAATCTGCTCTACAGTACACTGTGGATCTGATTTTGAGGCAAAACTTGTAGATTGGCTCCATTCTTTTCATGGCAATAAAACCTCCAAATTCATCAACTTATATCTGCATAAACATAAGATTGGTTGATTTGACAGACTGCATCACAAATCTGAACGAACATTACCTAATTTTATCTAAATAACTGTAACTTTCATATGTAACATTTTGTTTTTCTATTCCAAAGCATGGAACACTTCCCTTTTTGCAAATATGAAAATAAGTGCTATCGTAGACCATATTACCAATCTTTAACCACAATGGAGACAAAATAAGCCAATTTGATCCATAAAAAATGCAAGTTTCCATGCGACTGGTCACTGTTACCATGTTGCTGCATAACCAATATTCATATAAGATCAGTTGCTATGGTAGTTTACACCTTATCAGGAGAACAAGAGGCTTTGAAAATGCTTACACCAATACCCGATGGGTGAAAATCCATCATGCCCCACTTCACACTTTTCCTTCAACACATTTTTATAATTATTTATTTAAAATGATTTAAAAGATTAATGCCTTTTGCTATAAGACTTTTCTTATTTTTCTTTATAATGTTTAAAATCTTTTATTCAAAAGATGTAAATAATTTCTCCAAAAGATGCTCTCTAATGCATATTTTAAATCATTTATAAAATTTTGAAAGCCAATAGCATATAATTGAAACTTCTCTTACTCTTGCAATAACCACACTCAAAAATATATTAAGTTTGAAAAATATCACTTAACCTTTTATAACACAAAATATTTAATGAATATATTATAATATTATGATATCAACCTAAAGGGAATTAACATATAAATCAAGACGTTAAACTTAATATATTGAGGCAGGAAAAATTGGGATAAGACATAAATAAAAAGGCTTTTATGAATGCATATGGCTTCAATATTTTGTACTAGGTTAGATATAAACATTTCATAACATGATCTACTCATTGAAATATTCCTGCATGAATAGAATATCTGACATGTCTTTAAAATATCATATATTGCATTTGGATTTATTCAAAAGACATAGTGAATATTAAAATTGAAATACTTGAATATGAACAAATTTAAAAGGCATTCTACTTTTAGACAAAAGAATTAGGGCTTGAGAGCATGCACCTCGAGATTCAAATTTGTGCAATACATACTTACCTCAAGTTTTGATTGCATAATAGGTTCCTAAGGGCTAATCATAGGCGATACACACAATCACATGGAAAAATTTGCTTTCTGATTGAATATGGAACTCTTAAAATTTGAAATTTTTAGGGTTCCAATAGTGGCTCTTTCTGGGGATGTATGCTCCCTGTGAGAATAGCGAGACTCTAGTTATCTCTGGGAGAGCAGACTGTAGCATCCATCCCCTTCTATAAATCATCATCTGAATCTCAGGTAGCCCTAGGCCTGTACAAATTAACATTTTCTCTTCCCTCTATCAAATACCTGATTCTGATTATGCAACAATATGAACCTTCTGAAAACACTATAATTCTCGCTTGCCCAAATATCTATATATTTCATTCTATTCATTTTCTCCACTTTACTATAATAGGCACAAATACACTCCACCAACATTACTTGATCACTTTATCCTTGATTATATTTGGCTTCTGGTTTTGTAATTTGAAAAATATTTATCCAATGTTTATTTGAAAACCCTAATTTTTCATCATATGCCTCTTCTTTGGAAAAATTTAAATCAAATTTACTATATATGATTCTCACATGAGTGTAATTTTCCCACAAAACTTCCATATCATAAATTTGAATATTTCTCTCATGATGTAATGCATTTTTCAACTATGCAATATTCCTTGGGTAAAAAATATTTGGTAAATATTTCTTATAACATTTTGAAATATTTATGTCCATAATATATGAATTTGGATCCCCCAATTTTTTATAATTATCCTTTGTGTCATGTTGTATCTTCTTTATTGACATTGTGTCCCAAAACACCCTATTTCTTTCACATAACGATTTAACATGAAAGTGATTTTCAAAAATATTTTTGTGAGTTAAGTCATCATATATTATTATTTTACTTTCATCATATAGTTGATTTGAAAAATTTAGGTCATCTCCAAATGCATTTTCTCCTTCCCTTTTCTCATATGATGCTTCTAGACAAACATTATTTTTGGAAGCATTCTATGAGAATATACTATTCCTTTTGGTCATCTCACCATTTATTATTACCATATTTTTCTCTATGGTTTCCATTTCTTAAAAAAAAATGATCAAACTTGCTTCCCTCTAACTGCAACAAATGAAAACATATAGGCTTGCCTTGATGTGAGCCTTCATATAATTCATTGTTTAAAGGATTATTATGATACGTACTTTCATGAGAGGTATTATGTGCTTTATCTTCAGGAATAATATCCTCATTTATGCTATGTACTGCAACATCCTCCTATGTATGAACCGTATGCAAACATGTGTCACAAAATAGAGAAAAAGATGTTTTAAGCTTTAGAGACTTCTCTTCATCTTCCTCTAATATTTCATCATGTGTGTATAATGAATGTAAATCCATTTTGTCTCCACATCTTGGATGGTGAATATTTATTTCACAAGAGGGACTAAAAAATGATTCACATGTAGAGACTATTTCCTTACATTCCTATGGAGTTCCATGATATTGAACACTTAAAAAAATTTCAAAAATATTTTTAGGTATACATCCTCTATTACACTCATCACTGTGTCTGTATTTCTCATTATTCTAAGAATCATCATTTGTTTTGTCCACAAGAAAACTATCTTCACTGATTTTCTCCTCTGATATATTATCTCCCTATGAATCATATTTTACTTCATCAAACACACCCTGAATGTGCCTTAATCCATTAGTTTGCTTTATTTGAAAAAAAATTGGAACATTTTTCCGAACATACCTTTCATATTCCTTTTCTTACAGATAAGAAATTTCTTCTGTACTAAGAAATGTTTCTTCTTTATTATTTATATTTGCTTCTACGCATATGGATTCTTCAATATTTAAATCCATAGTTGCTTCTCTATTTGCAAATGGATCATCACTATATTCTTCCTCTAACATGCTTTCATATATAAGTTCAAGTAGAAGCCTTACCTGGGGATCATGATAAATCCCCAACTCCTGCATTTTTTCTGACAATGAGGGCTTGATGTTTGAAGGTATTTTTGCATATATACTAAACATCCTCACATATAATTGTGTTGTAGATTTATCTTGATGTTTCTCTATGTCAAGAAATATATCTAGATGAGAAATGCAAGATTCTTCCTCCATAGTGTAAATCTAGTTTCCATCAAGCTCATAGCAGATGTCATCCTCGTCCTCACCTACATCATCAAACATATGAAAAAACCATTGCTCAAAAACCCTCCATGATCAAAGGCACTGTGTGGGTAATGAATCGTACTCCTCTCTTGCCCTATCTTTCAATGTTTTGGCAAATAGCATCATTACCTGTCCTTCATCATCAATGTCATGGTTTTCTATAAACAAATAAAATATTTTTAAATGCCACTCTACTAATTCATTATGTTCACAATAAAATTTTGTTATGACTTGCACAAAATGTAAAAATATATCATCAATCTCACATGAAAATATTCTAAGGTCCAATGGCCTATTTTCCACTAGAAATAATAGTTTACTCAACCAATTTTGAGACATTTTGTAATAGATTTCCTATTACTATCAAAGGGAAGAATTCTCATTTCCCTCTGGGTTTCCTCCCTTAGTAGAGTCACCAACTGAAAAAACTATTAATATAGAGTCGCCACCTCCTAAGAGGAAAATATTACCAACTTAACTAATTGTTTGGGATCCTCCCTCCAGTAGAGTCTGAAACAAACTTACCAAAGACTCTAAAAGCTTTATATGACAACTCCCTAGTAGAGTCGCCAATCTGTTGTGTGACTTAGATGGGGAAAGCAAAACTTATGAAATATTTAATGAAAAAACACCAAAGCTTCTAGGTGAATGTCAAACTATGTATGACAACTCCCCAACAAAGTCACCAATCTATTGGTTGTGGGACTCAAATGGGGAACTCACAACTGGTTACTAATTCAAAAATCTATCACCAGAGATTCTAGATTATATTTTATTAATATCTTCAATTTAACTCCCCAACATAATCTTAATAATTCCTCCCCAATAGAGTCATCAATCTGTTGGTGCTTAAAACCACAGATTGGAAAACCTAAACACTTTCCAAATTCTCAAGCAGTCCAATCAGCCTTGGCCAACAAATAGGGATAATCAAAGAGCCCTCTGCACTTTAGGCTCTACTGAACCTAGGTGGGTATACCTCCCTCTCTCAAGCACAATAAGAGTTATTTAAAGTGGATTTAAACTTTCCTAAGACAACTCTTTGCAAGAATGACAATAATTTCCTACTACTGCTGAGTGCTTTTATTTGAATGCTTTTGAAATTGAAAACTGAATGTAAAGATAATTGTGTATAAAGATTGTTGTATTTTGGAAATAAAATGCTTTCAAGACATAAAAGAAATATGCAATAGATTAGTTCAAAAGGATTTAGAAGAATGTTTCTCCCTCAAGGACCTTATGTGTATCAAATCAGAATCTCAGAGAATGAATAACAGACTACTGCCTCTATCCAAGAATATATATGATACTTTGTGGACAAATAACTTTATCAACTCAGGAGACAATGTTAATCATCACTATAAAGGTTCAGTATGTGTCACATAAATAATAAGAACCCAATCTCACATTTAATGTAACAACATGTGATTCACATTATAGCAAATCCTTAAACAGATTTATCAAGAGGACAAAGAGTATTTCATCAATAGAGAAGTATAGACTATATTTGAAGTAGAAACATCGAACCTTGTATATTAATCTCTAAGAAATGACATCACACAAAAGCTACACTTGGAGATACTTCATTACAATTTGCTTGCACAAAATGATACTTCTTCCTATAGGCTTCCCTAATACAAATGGCTTTCAATCCTTATAGTAGCATGATGTTCTATTAAAATCTCCCTCCGATTGTAATAAAATTGACTCCCTATAAGTATGTGAATCAAAAGACACATATGAAAGGACACACCATTTCATACACAAAAGGGAGTTATAGATAGTTGCATTCCAAAGGACACACTCTTTGGATTTAGAAATAATTACAAATGAAACCTAAAATACGTACTAAATAAAAGCTTTAATAATGTGCCATCTAATCTTTCATTTTGATAAAATTCCATTTCCGTTTATGCATTCTTTGATATTCCTCATCATCAAGATTTGATGCAATATCCTACACATAAATTAAACCAATCAATTTCATTGATAAATCATATATTACTCTTGATTAGGTTTTTCTTTTGAATTATTAATAATCTTTATTCCCTCATAAAACTCAAAGCACTTTACACTTGTAAATATTTATTCATAATAAATAATAATTTACCCTAATATAGACATTTGATTTTATGACCTAGGGCACATAATAAGCATATGCAATATAAGTCCATTTTAATACACAATTGTTTTCATCATTTAAGGTAAAAAAAAAACTCTTCAAAATAAAATACATTTTCTCCTTTTGATCCAAATATAATATTTTGATCTTTAAATGCATCATCCATATAATAAAACATAATACTTTCCCCAATATGTATTCAATTTAATGATTTATGGGTAAAAATATTAATGTAGAAAAATGATAAATAATATATCAAAATAATATTAATTATGTAATACAATTTCCCTTTTGGCAAAACATATATACCTTTATAATTCCTCAAAGGAAAATAAAATATTATCATAATTATGTGAAATGCTATAAATGATATTTACTTTCCATAATGTTATTGCAAGTAAATAAAGATTGTTAGTGAGAAATACTCCCTCCTCAATATGTGCTTTTAGGAATAAATGTAAACTTGCATATGTGAATATTTGCACACTAAATAATGTAATCAATTTATTGATTTATCAAAGACTCATATTGCTAGGGATATTTAATACTTTACTCCTAAAAATAAAATTCTAGGGCAAATGTTTAGGTAAATAATAATCCCTAATATTCACATGATTTTCAAATATACTTTTCAAAAGTAACTTTAACCACATAAATTTCCCTTTGGAAATAATCACTTTGGATAAATATTCCGTCTTTGCAATAATATATTTTCACTTTTCAATTTGATTAGGAAAACATATCATCATAAAAGTGGATCAAACTCTTTATAATTTTCCCTCATGTATATATTTTTATTTTTATGAATTAGGGTAAAAAAGATCATTCAAATGAAAGTAATATAAGATGACATGCTAAATATTTAAAGGTCACTCAAGTCAAGTATGTCAAATGCATTTTTCTTTTTGACAAAATGAACACCTTAGTACTATCTGAAAAGTAATAAATAATATTAAAATATTTATTTTTTTGTTGATAAAAGTGGACAGGCCACTAAACTTATATTAATCATAAATATGTTTACATCGGGTTCAAAAAAAGCATACCGACAGTAAAGAACCCGCAAGAAGACCTCTGGTTGTAGCCTTTGAAAAATAAAAAAATAAACACTACCCTTACATCATTTGTTACTATCCAGTAAGATCACCCAACCCCCTACCTCCAAAATTATACAAGGGTCTCATAGGACTTTTACAAAAAAATCCAGTGTGATGCCAAATAAAGGGCTGAACAAAATTCCATCAAAATATCATGAAGGACCACCAAGGAGATAATAGTGATGTAGTAACTCCTGCCAATTCCACATTGAAACCAAAAAAAGCCTCCTCAAATAAATGATACTACCAGAAACACTCCAGCATAATAGCAGCCAACAACCTCTGAATCTGCGTCCAAAAAAACCATACCACCAACTCCAAAAAATAGTCAGATCTACAAAAACCAAGAACTAGTGCTCTCCTTTAGAGGATCATGGGCTGAATTTGGAGGAGGAATAACCCTCAGTGGAAGTGTCAAATGAGCAGGAGCAAAGAACAAAAAACCCAAAGTGATCAACGAGTGCAAGGCCTCAAAAATGACCCAAGCTTTATCCACATACTGATTAGGAACCAGATACAACATAAAATCTAGAGAAGCCCATGTATCTTCCATGGTGTCACATATCAACGCCATTCTTAATTCATACAATAATTGACCAAACCAACCATTAAGCATGAGCTCATGGTGAGGAAGAAACCCACCATAATAAAAGGACCCCACATCAAAACAATAATCAGCCAATGTAGAAGAAACCAAGTCCCAATTACATACTAATGAAAAAATGAATGTGGAAACCAAGAGGCAGACCAAATCATCATCAAGTAAAACATCATAATAGATTGTAACAAACCAAGACAAAAGCTTAGCATAAGAAATATGAGGATAAATTTCCAGCCATCGACACCCCAGTAGTTTGTAGAATTCAAAAGCCACCGCAGGAGAAAACAAATTAAAGACGTTACCAAGCTTGTCACAATTATCCACATTCTCATCCTCCAATATCTTAGCTTCTAGAACCACTCTGTATATCCCAGAGGCCAGAGAAGACGACATTTGCAGGAAGAAGAAAACTCTAGAAAAACCACAAAAGCATAAAATGTAAAATGTTGCTTATCTCATAATAAAACAAGATAACACATGAAAATATTAATAAAAAAACTGCCATCAACTTACCATAATGACGCGAACAGATATGCAAAATATCCATTGCAAAATTCCATGATTTAAACATTTCACATGGGTTAACAACCCTGGAAACTGACAAACATAAATGAAAATCAAGAAGGAGAGGACACCACCACCAAACAATGATCATCACATAATACCAAATCTGCCATGGCTGAAAACTCACACTAGGTGAACAACAATGCAGTACCAATCTTTAATAAATAATAATAGCCCAAGATCATACCACACATTTAAAATGTTACACACATGCCACAAGCCTATGGAGGACTGAAAACAAAAGACATTAAAACACACATGTTGCCACCCTTGAATATATCATGATCAACCATGTCCTCAACCTATAAATGACATTATATATGACTTGATACATAGATATAAGGCACATACAAAGTCATCCATAAAGTGAAAAAAAAGATGAACCTGACCAATCAAGGAAGGCGGATAACCAATTAGTCAAAAAACAAAGAGCTTTGAACACCTTCCCAAACTATCGAAGGAATTTCAGATGAATCACCCAATCGTAAATGAGCTTTACTTTCAATGGCAATATTGCCAAGAAATCAGCATTTCAGTCCTTACTCCCAAAACCAAACACATAAAAACAACATGCTCCCCAATGAATACCATCATACCAAGACATAAGACATAAATACACCTCAATCATACGCACATGCCTTGCCAATCTCATCTCAAAAAATATGCACATGCCCTGCCAACCTTACCTCCTCAATAGATAATGCAAGCAGGAACAAAGAATAATAAACACCTTAAAAACCTTCAAATTAATCAGAGATAAGACATCCCATTTCCTTCCATGAAACCATGAGGAATATCCCTTACCTCAACATTTTTAAATTGAACACTAGAATAATTTGCAACATTAGGCAAAAATCTGCATTTTCCTACTGATCTTACCTCATGGGATATGTACACCATCATCTAGTCCAAAAGAAAATGCTAAGAACACGCCATATGTAAACAAAAATATAATAGAGCCTATCATCCTCCCATCTACACATGTTGTGCAAATAAAATCTGTTCAGAGTAAAGGATAACATGAATACCTCAAGAGATAATGGAAGCAGATAACAAAGACAAAAACAAATACCTTAATACCCTTAGATTAGATCAAATACCCTTGAAGAATATCTTGAGGAATGTCACTTACCTCCACATTCTTAAATTGAGTACCAGAGTCAATTGCAACATTAGCCAAAAAATCTACAAGATTATTAAGTTCTCTATAACAATGTGATATCGAGAATGTAGCAAAGAATGACAACTTCTCCAAAATATGATCCAATATGTACTTCAAATTCCAACAATTGCTCTTATTGTTCAAAACACTCTGAATAATGGCCATTGAATCCCCCTGAATTAATAGGTTTTTAATCCCTAGAGACATAGCCAAATCAATCCCTAGAGACAAAGCTTAGCACTCAGCAAAATTGTTTGACTGGGAACCAAGGGCATGATAGTGGGTTACTATCAAATTTGCCTTATGATAAAAAATAGCCATACCAGCCCTAGCCAACCCTGGACTACCCCTTGAAGCTCCATCAAAATGAAGCTTGAAATGTCCCAAAGGAGGAGGATCCCATCTAGCAGCAAGTGTTTTATTAACAGTGATAAGACCTTTTGCAACAGACCCATGAGAAGGAATGGTAGAGAGAGATTTCTAGGTCCTTGTAATCCTACCATCCCAATGAGAAAAGGATGTCAAATTCTCTAAGTTTTTATGTATGTATGACAAAGCCACTTCTGCAATAGAAGAATCAATCTTAGTTAAAATGTCAGAGAGCAAAGATGATTCCTTTCTAAAAATCCTATTATTTCTCTGTAACCATATGTTCCAAATGATAATCGAAGGAGAGATGAGCTAGAGACAAGCATAAAAGGATGAAGAAAACAAGATAGGTCAAACTCTAAAATGAGAGAGAAGATCATATCCAATAACAAAGTACAAGCCTAGTTTCTCAAACAACCATTGCCAACACCCAAAAGCAAAATCACAATGAAGGAACAGGTGAGAGGAAGATTCCAAATTCTTATTGCACAAAACACAAGGGAAAACAACAGTCAACCCCATTCTATCCAATCTCATTCCTGTAAGAACCCTATCTTGTACAACAAGCCAAGCAAATGCACCTACCTTAGGAAGGCAAGCCGAATGCCAGAATAATTTATAGGGCCAGGAAGACAAATCCTTAGCAGGCATAAGGGAATTATACCCATCTTTCATAGAGTATTTGCCTGAAACACTCTTAGTCCAAATAAGCTCATCTTCACTCTCAGAAAAGATGGCAACTTTGTTCTTAAGGATATTAAAAAATTCTTCTTTCAAACTTAAGTCAACATTCAGATAATCAATTGATTTCCATTTAGCCAACTTCACATGACCACATTGTTCAATATCAAAATAGTCAGTCAGAAAAAAAACTCCCCACGTGATAGAATGAATTGACTTTAATGGGGACCAATCCGTAATGGAGTCCAAAGGACAATGACCATTCCAAGAATCATCCCAAAAACTAACTTTTCTACCATTATGCACAACCCAAGAAAGGTGAGGTAACAAGACACTTCTACATTTAACAAAAAAGTTCCAAATAGCCGACCAATGGGGCAAACTCGAGGCATGAAAAACACTCTCTCTTGCCCCATTGTTTAAATACTTAGAAAACATAATCTTAACCCAGAGGAAATATGGCTTATCATACAAATTCCAAACTAACTTAGCCCCCAAGGCCAGATTTTGATTCTCCAAGCTCCTAATCCTTGACCCACCAAGCTCTTTTGGAAGACAAACTTTATCCCAGGCTAGTAAGGGAATCCTACTTTTCCCATCCTTACTATTATTCCAAAGAAAGGATCTCAGAGCATCCTTCAAACTAACAAGAACATACTTCGGAGCTTTGAGAATTGACATTAAGTGAATTGGCATTGCATTCAACATAGACTTAATCAGAACAATTTTCCCTACCATAGTAAGCCATTTGTGGTTCTAGGATAGAATTTTCTTTGATATCCCTGAAATTACTTTATCCCAGAAACCCACCTTATCCTGTTTAACAAAAAAGGGGACCCCAAGGTAGCTACAAGGGAGATCCCCAAGTTGGAAACCCCAAAAATTTTGAACCCTACCCTGAATCAAAGGATGAGTATTTAAGAAGAAAATCTTTGACTTATCCTTATTGACCTTCTGACCAGAAAATGAAGCATAATTCTTGATCACTTTATTAATAATTTTAGCCTCATTCAAAGATGCATTACCAAACAATAGGGTGTCATCGGCAAAAAGGCAATGAGAAATCCTCTGATCAAAATTATGAATTTTAATCCCCCTCCATAAACCACTCAATCTAACTGCTCTAATTGCCCAACTCAAGGTTTCAGCAAGTAATATAAACAAAAAAGGGGATAGGAGATCCCCTTGCCTCAAACCCCTAGAAGAATGAAAAAACCCATAAGGAGACCCATTAACAAGAATCGAGAATCTAGCTGAGGAGATGCATGACATGATCCATTTTATCCAAGCCATCAAGAAACCCAGCCTAGACAACACAACATTTAATGCATTCTATTCAACCCTTTCATATGCCTTCATCATATTTAACTTTAGAATCATGGCATGACATTTTTGAACTGAAATTGAATGAAGAACCTCATGTGCAACTATTGTCCCCTCTGTTGTTTCCCTTTTTGGGATAAAAACCCCTTGCTCTAGAGAAATAACTTTCGGTAAAATTTTAGCCAATCTCATAGAAATCACTTTCATGAAGATTTTGTAGAGGGTATTACATAAATTTATAGGACGAAAATATGCAAAAGTTTTAGGGTCCTCCTTCTTATGTATAATGACTATCAAGATAGTATTCATTTCCTTAAGAACCGACCTATTTCGTCTTGCTTCCTTAAGGGCCAAAAGAACATCTGGTTCCACAAACTCCCAAAATTTCAGGAAGAATAATGGAGTGAACCCATTAGCCCTAGGTGCTTTGTCCGGATTCATAGCAAAAACAGCCCCCTGAACCTCCTCTAATGAAAAAGGAGACATTAACATTTTGTTGTCATCTAAAGAGATTAAGGAGGGAATATGAGATGCAATATTATTAGTAACATCATTATTTTCTGGGGAAAGTAAATTCTTAAAGAACTTAACTGCCACTAGCAATATCATCTGAATTAGAAAGAATATTCCCATGACAGTCCTGAATACAAGTAATCCTACTCCTAGCCCTTTTCAATTTAGTGGAAGAATGGAAAAACTTTGTATTTTTATCCCCATTAGATAACTATAACTCCCTAGATTTTTGTCTATAATATACCTCCTCTCTTGCCAAAATTTCTTCTAACTCACCCTTAAGAGACTTAATTTCATCAAACACCCTAGGACCCATTCCATGCTGGATCACATGACTATTCAAGACTTCAATCATATCCAAACTCCTTTTCTTTTCCTCAAAGATATTCTTAAAACTCACAAAATTCCACTCCCTCATTTTTTTCTTTAAAAATGTGAGCTTCTTAACAATCTGAATCATTTTAGAACCCCTTAAGAATGGTGCCTCATCCCACCACTTCTGAAGCAAGGGTAGGAAAGAAGGGTCCCTAAACCACATGGGTTCAAACTTAAAAGGTAACTTATGAGAAGATCTATCTTCTATAATAGAGAGGGAAACGGGAAAGTGATCTGGCCCCGAGATTGGAAGGATAGAAGAAAAAACTCAATATCTGAATCAAACCAATTGTTAGAAAGTAAAAAAATTGTCCAATCTCTCTGCAATTTGAGAGAAATCCTTCCTGATATTTGTCCAAGTAAAAAGACCATTATTTGGCTTATAGTCAAAAAGAGTCATATCAGAGATAAAAGCATTAAAGTCATCCATAGACTTCTTATTAGGGAAAATACCCCCTATCTTTTCTCCCAAATCCAAAATTGCATTAAACTCCCCCGCAAAAATAATAAAAGAATGATCCCTTAGGGGGGATGACACCCTTATAAGTTTTTTCCATAAACAGCATTTAGCCAAAACATCGGAGGGGGCATAAATATTGAAAAGCTAGAATTTGAACATGGAAGTTTTATTAGACACTAATGATAGCATCCAATTAGGAGTAGAAGCAATTATCTCTACATCTACCACAAAATCATTCCATAACAAGGCCAAACCCCCCGAAGCCCAAGAAGCCAGATAGGAAAAAAATTTCCACTTCTTCCAAGATGAAAAAAAAATCAGAATTCTCCAAAGAGAGCTTAGTCTCTTGAAGCATACCTATATCCCACTCAACAAAGTCCAATTGAGACCTTATCAAGCATCTCTTTTTAGGGGCATTTAAGCCCCTAACATTCCAGGAAATAATCCTCATTTTCCTTGAGGGGAGGTCGACACTCCCCTCTTTCCATCATTAGGGGAAGAAGTATTCTCCCCAAAACTTTTATGTAAACTCCTCTTAACAGCCATAGATCTAGCAACTGGAGGACTATTTACGCATTTCTTTTTCTTCTTAATGTAACTCGAAAGATGCCCAATGTTTTTCCCCTTATCCAAAGACAAGGTTTTACCCTTCTTAACCCTAGGAGAAGTAGACAACACTTGCTGAATAGCTTCATCAATTTCTAATTGAGTTTTATAGTTTTTAGGAGGTCTACCCCTACTCGGTGAAACAATTGGGATAGGGAATTTCATCTTTTCTTGAGGAATAGGGGGACCTATAGAAGAGGATGGCATTTTTCCTGAAGTAAACAGAGGAGAAGACACAATTCGCTGAGGTTCCACCTTATTTAAAACATCCTGAGAAACATCATTATTGAGAACCTCAAAAGGGTTAAAGGAAGGAGAAATAGGCAAGCTCTTATTAATTAAATTCAAATCATTCTCAATATAAAACACAACCCTATTCATAACCTCCTCATCTAACTGATCCTTATTACTATTGAGCAAATTCTCAACTTGTTGAACAATATGTTCATCTGGAGAAATAAATTGAATCTCCTGAGATGTGCCATTACCCAGATTAGGCTTACTATTTGCTAATTCTTTAACCTTCTGAAATAAGAGAGCACCATCATGACTTAAATAAATAGGCTTAATAGGTAAAATATCCCCTTCAACCCCATTTTGCTCTCTAATGTTCACCTGAGCGTCCAACACCTCTAAAGAAACATAAACCTTTTCAAGAACCTTACCATCTAGCCCACCCCCTTGTATAAAATTAAAAGTAATAAGGAATTGGGTGGAGGAAGGATTAACACCCTATCCCTGACTAATAGGATTAGAAATATTAGCCCCCTTAGAACCTGCCTAATTTAAATTGTTTAAAACAACATCCACCTTATCAGAGGAAGCATTATGGATAAACTGACCTGCATTGTTCCCATTAGGACCACCCTTGGCTAATAATCAGAGTTAAAAGAGACATGGAGAGAAGAAGATTTAGTAGAAACAAGATTCAAAGGAACATAAATACAACCCTTATCTTTAGTACCAATCTTGGAATCAATACGAAAATCCAAAAACAAAGGGGCATCCACAACAATCGCATTATGAAGAAGGTCATTATCTAACTTGTCAATAGATTGTCTCCAAATACCCTCATTTGACTTAATATTACAGGAATTTGGGCACATAGAAGTAGGCTTAACCAACACACATATTTTTACCAAAAACTTCCCTTCCACAAAATCAGATTTAGATGTCAAAAATGTCCCAAAATTATCTCCTATCGATTTCAAAACTTCTGGATCCATGAATTCAAAGGGAAATTTAGGCAACCCAAACCAAACCAGAATATTTTTAGATTAGGACCATTCTGGGACAAAAAAGAGCTTCCAAGTAGATATCATAAGTAAATTATTGCCAAACCAATGAAACGAATTTGTAAGAACTTCATCCCTAAAATGTGGGGAGTTGAAAACAATTACAAAGGTATTTGCAGATAATAACTGAAAATAAACCAATACAGACCAATGTTTCCTCAATTTAGAATGCAACATAGAAAAATTAGTTTGAGGACCCTAGATCTCACCCAAGAGTGCAACAAAATGTAACCTAGAATCTTTCTCAGCCACAAAAGATCCACTAAAATCAAAATGTGGAATAGGAACCCATACCTCTTTCTCTGGGGCTCCATCAACCCCCTTACCTTTTGCCAAACCTGAAACATAGTGAGTCAAATTACCATCATTCATCTTGACCTTGCCAAAGCTAGAAGCCTTTGAGTTTAGAATCTCCAATGTGCCCTTTGGGTTCAAAGAAACAAAAGCCCTAGTTGTTTTCATGCTTCCAGGGCCCACTACTTGAGCAAACGATCTCTTATCACCTCTATAATTAGCCCACTGATTCTTGGATTTCAAATGATGATTATATTTTCCCAAACCATTACCACCCTGATCTCACAAATTAAACCTCCCAATGTGATGATGTCGCCTATAATGATTTCTAAAAAACCCTTGCAAGTAGCTCAAAATCAGGCGAAAAAACCCCTTTTGCCTGCCTTGTTTCGCCTGCGCTACCATGTCCTCCCATATTCCCTTTGAGAAAACCCATTGGGGCACATGTGGAGGATCCTCCCATGCCACATCTGCCCAAGCACCAAGCTACCTTCTGTCACCCATTACAGGTGTGAAAATAGAATATAGTGCTAAAATTGGTATGGTTTCATGTTATTTTCATAAATAATATTAAAATATTATTTACATCAAAATATAATAAATAGAGTTACTTTCCAAAATGCTTTTAAAAATGATAAAGTTATATCCCAAATCATAATATCAGAACATTATATTAAATTTAGGTAAGAAATACTTCCTATTGTGGTGTTGTCATAATTTCCTTCTTGGCATAATACATTTCTTTATACTCTTTGTAAGGCCATAACATTGAAACATTATCATGACTATATTATATGTTATAAATAAATTTTCCTCAAAATACTTTTGCAAATAATAAACATTATATCCAAAATAGAAATTCAAAACATTATGATTGGATAAGGAATACTCCCTTAGAAAATCTATTTACTTTCACGTGAAACATCTTCCACTTGATTTCCATCGGTGTAGCTTTCCACTGTCAGGATAGCATGTTTTTAGTTATACTGATGCCCAAATATATAGGTCTTCTTCATCGGCTCATCAGGGTAAGTATTTTATTTCTCTACCGATCACCCAATGTATTTTTCTTTCATTACTATATCAGTATAATTCACACCGATATCCCTGCAAGTTCTTTTATCTTCATTAGGGGTCAAAATAGCCTTTTTCTATTCCTCTCGATGTTACTCTGACAAATTCACATGGGTCTCCTGCACTCTCATTACCCTTTTTTGGAACTTATTGTCTAGCCACACCAAGGGATCTCATTCCGTGATCTGTAAACTTGTCCATGACCCCATGCACCTTACTTGAATCAACTATACCAAAAGAAGCATCCTCTCATGAAATTAGCATTGTATGGACATTAGAATTTGACTTAGACAATGACAAAGAAACCATTGAAGAAGAAGACGAATCAATCCATGAACCATAATTTTCCACAAAACCCATGGGAGAATTTGACAAACTGTCTACCCTTGATTTATCCCATCCTTTCTCAATAGGAAAAGCTGAAATTGACCCTTCTCTTTCATCCAAACTGCAACCCCAAAGATTAGCAAGTTGTGTTGCTGATGAGCACAATGTATAACAATTAAGAGGCCTTTTGTTATGTTGTGGCTCCAAGATGAAATGGGTATTTTTATCGCAATTTTGACAAAGGAATAACTTATGGTTTATGCTCTGAATTGTTGTAGGCTGGACGTTGCATCCATCACAAATAAACACACGAGCATGGTATTTTGAGAGAGCATTTGCAGAATGAACATTACGGTCACATGATAAATAGAGACTAGTAGAATCTGCTCTATAGTACACTGTGGATCATATTTTGAGGCAAAATGCGTAGATTGGCTCCATTCTTTTCATGGCAATAAAACCTCCAAATTCATCAACTTATATCTGCATAAACATAAGACTGGTTGATCTGGCATACTACATCACCAATCTAAATGAACATTAGTTGATTTTATCTAAATAACTATAACATTCATATGTAACAGTTCGTTTTTCTATTCTAAAGAATGGAACATTTCCCTTTTGCAAATATGAAAATAAGTGCTATCATAGACCATATCACCAATCCTTAACCACAATGGAGATAAAAGAAGCCAATTTGATCCACAAAAAATGCAAGTTTCAATACGACTGGTCACTATTACCATGTTGTTGCATAACCAATATTCATATAAGATCAGTTGCTATGGTGGGTTACACCTTATCAGGGGATCTGGAGGCTTTGAAAATGCCTACACCGATACCCGATGGGTGAAAACCCATCGGAACCCACTTCACACTTTTGCTTCAACACATTTTTATAATCATTTATTTAAAATGATTTAAAAGATTAATGCCTTTTGCTATAAGACTTCTCTTATTTCGCTTTATAATGTTTAAAATCTTTTATTCAAAAGATTTAAATAATTTCTCCAAAAGATTCTCTCTAATGCATATTTTAAATCATTTATTAAATTTTGAAAGCCAATAGCATATAATTGAAACTTCTCTTACCCCTGCAATAACCACACTCAAAAATGTATTGATTTTGAAAAAAATTATTTAAACTTTTATAACACAAAATATTTAATGAATATATTATAGTATTATGATATCATCCTAAAGGGAATTAACATATAAATCAAGATGTTAAACTTAATATATTGAGGTAGGAAAAATTGGGATAAGATATAAATAAAAAGGCTTTTATGAATGCATATGGCTTCAACATTTTGTACTAGGTTAGATATAAACATTTCGTAACACGATTTTCTCATTGAAATATTTCTGCATGAATGGAATGTCCAACATGTCTTTAAAATATCGTATATTGCATTTGGATTTATTCAAAAGACATAGTGAATATTAAAATTGAAATACTTGAATATAAACAAATTTAAAAGGCATCCTAGTTTTAGACAAAAGAATTAGGGCTTGAGAGCGTGTACCTCGAGATTCAAATTTATGCAATACATACTTACCTCAAGTTTTGATTGCATAATAGGTTCCTGAGGGCTAATCATAGGCGATACACCCAATCACATGGAAAAATTTGCCTTCTGACTGTATATGGAACTCTTAAAATTTGAAAATTTTACGGTTCGAACACATCCTATGACCTAGAGATGTATGCTCTAGTGGAATCCTTGAAAAAGTGGAGACACTACTTGCTACCAAAGTTATTCATAGTTTTCACAGACAATCAGGCTCTTAGTTTCATAAATAGCCAAGAAAAATTGAGCCATACGCATATGAAGTGGGTAGAGACCCTACAAGCTTTCACTTTCACTCTTAAGCATAAGAAAGGGGTCAATAATAAGGTGATAGATGCTTTGAGTAGAAGAGTATTTACCACAAATCAGATCCAGTTGGAGAGTGTTGGAATGGACTCCTTGAAGGCCATGTATGAGGATGATGAAGACTTTGGAGAGATTTACAAGGTATGTGCATCTTTTGGTGAGCGGTTTCATGTTGATTTCTTTGAATTTCTGATACAAGATGGACTATTTTTTAAGGGTTCATAGTTGTGCATACCTAAATGCTCTATGAGACTAAAAATAATTAGGGAGAAGCACTGTGGAGCAATGGCATGTTGGCATATGATGAACCAACATTTTGATATGATGATAATGTATGTTTTCATTGATGTCAATAAGTGCAAGTGAACTAGTATGCAAATTTGAAGAAGATGGTGAACCAGTATGAAGAGATGTAGTGAACCGGTGATGGGGTTTCACTGAGTGTGACTACCGGTTGGTAGTTTCAGCTCTAGGGTTTCTAGTTTGGCAATCTCGCTTGTGCAATGAAACTGATGACATTCTATGATGAGTTAGCTAAGAGATGAAGATGAGATCAAGATGCCATGTTATCTTTGTGCACATGAATTATTTCCTTGAGGATCTTGCATGTCAAGATCGACTGCCTTAAATGTCTACCTCAGGAATGAACACTCTTCTTAGCGATATGAGAAGAGAGCGTGATGGGTTACTGATTCCCATGAGTGGTGAAGAATGGATGATGCACATTGTCTTGTGATCTATTTGAAATTGTATTGCTCTATGCAAAGTGTTTGGATAGTCAAGATTATAACACTTGTATTGTAAACCTAAATGTTTAGGGTTTACGGTTTATGCTACTGACCTAATTATTGTCTATAAAGTTGATGATGTTTGTTATTGTAAGTTGTTGGCAAAATTTGTGTGTGTGTATCCAAGTGATGAGATACTTGCCAAACTAGTGAGAGAAAACTGCAGAGTGTGATTGTAGAGTAGAGGAACTGAAAAGGATCTGCCTTAGCATATAGTGATGTTATCAGATCAAAGTTTTACATGTTATCTTCTAACCATTTCAACAGAAGGAAAATCTCTTTGCCAAGCAGCTTTAACAAGCTTATTGTAAATCCTCTAACTAGGTGACTCAAGTTCATTGAGTTCTTTAAATCCTCTAGCAAGGTAACCTTCAAGAGGGTTTCAACCTTTAATAGGGTATATAGCCATCCCTTAACCAGGTGATCTTTAACAAGATCGGTTCCTAGCAGAACCTTATTGTAAAGTCTTTAACCAGACTAGGCTCCTAACAGAGTGAGCTTCAAAAGAGTTAAAAACAAGCTTGTGGGTATTCATCTTGACCGTAGTTTTTCCCATTTGGGTTTCCATGTGAAAACTTTTTGTGTCATGAGTTGTGCATTTTTCATGTGATGATTAAGTATTCTTTGTTTAAGTGATTATGCATGCTGAGCTAATGGTTATGGTATTGTTGATACACCACATGCATATGTTTATGGGTGAAGTAGTTATCAAGTATTCAATGTATCTGAAGGGTTTAGTTTTACTGGTTTATGTTGTCTGAAGTCTTACTTTGTTTAACCGATATTGCCATGGTTAAGTTCAATAATGAAGACAACTAATTAGCATTGTTTTAACTTGATAAGTTGTGGAGAAATTTTTGTATGTACTAATTCACCCCCCCCTCTTAGTACCAATTAGGGTATCTGATATTCATCATTATTCATCAATTGGTATCAAAGCACCTCTAGGTCCTCTGTGATATAAGCTTAACCACTTGAGGTAAAAGATCATGCCTTAATAATGAACAGGGAAGGTCCTAAGTTCAATAGAGATAACTTCAAAATATGGAAGGACATAATGAAGATATATATCAAGAGTTTGGGTGCTCAATGCTGGAGCTATGTTGAGAATGTCTATGTAACTCCCACTGGCACTTTAACCAATGATTAGAAAAGAGAGATTCAAGAAAATGGGCAAGTCATGGAAGCCCTTATCAATAGTTTTTTTGATATTGAGTTCATTGATGTACAAGATAAGGACAATCCTCAAGATGTATGGGACACATTGGAAACTATTTATGGTGGTGATGAGCATGTAAATAAAGCTAAGGAAGAGAGCCTTAGAGGAAAATTTGAAGACATGAGGATGGTTGAAGGTGAGACCATTCAGCAATATCGCATAAGGATCAAGACTGTTGTTGGAGATATCAAGAGCACCGGTGGAACAATTGATGATGCTACCATTGTCAATAAAGTCTTGAGACTATTATTACCAGTCTATGCAATCAGAGTTGTTGCTATTCAGGAACTAAGGTCTATTGATAAAACCAAGGTATCCTTAGACTCTATCATTGCAAAGTTAACTGCATATGAGTTGAATAGCTATGATGGCAACGTTCAAAAGATTGAGTCAACCTTTAGAGCATTTGTTGCACCAACTAGAAAAGGAAAAGAAGTAAGTACCAGTTATGAATCCATGCAAAGAAGAGGTATGGATGATGAAGAGATTTTGATGGAGTTTGAAGCTCTTCTTGCCAAGAGATTTCCAAAAGGTACTAGAAAATATAGAGGTAAGCTTCCTTTAAAATGTTTTTCCTACAATAAGATAGGACATATAGCTGTTAATTGTCCTAACAATGAGAATAAGGATAAACCAGAGAGGTTTAGAAGGTATAAAGGAGGAAATAGAAGAAATTGTCTTGTTGCAGTGGATGAAGGTGTTACTGATGAAGAATCTAAGGATGAAGAGAATGAGGACATAGTGTTTGTAGCTTTAAAGGAAGAAGTGTCTGACAAGAAAGCACTTGTCTCTCACATTGACAACTCTAATGAGTGTATAATTGATAGTGGGTGTTCTCACAACATGACTGGTGATAGTAGAAAGTTTTTGTCTCTAGAAGAATATGATGGAGGTGTTGTCACATTTGGCAATGATGCACCATGCTTGGTAAAAGGAAAAGGATCCATCTCACTGAATGGAAGGAGAAGTGCGGATGATGTCTACTACGTAGAAGGTCTTAAGAATAACATGTTGAGGGTTCCTTAGCTAAATGATAAAGGACTTGTTCTAGAGTTCAAAGGTGGAGTCTGCAATGTAATTGGAAAAAGTGGTGAACTTATTGCCACTGGTAAGAAGACTAGAGGTAACTTGTTTCCATTGAATAACAAGATAAGTCAGTGTCTGATGGAGAAGTTTGATGATAGTTGGATATGGGATAGGAGACTTTTTCATATGAACTTTGATAATATTGTAAAGGCTAGTAAGATTAAGGCAGTAAGAGGATTGCCTTTGCTGAATAAACCAGAGAATTCTTTGTGCAGAGAATGTCAACTTGGGAAGATGTGTTCCTCAACTTTCAAAGGTAAGTCTTTTTCAGCAGAAAACTTGATCTTGTGCATACTGATTTGTGTGGTCCTATGAAAACTAGAAGTATTCAAGGAGATAAGTATTTCATGATTCTTACTGATGACTTCTCAAGAATGATGTGGGTCACATTATTGAAAGACAAGTTTGAGGCATTTGGTAATTTCAAAGCCTTGAGAGCATTAGTAGAGAAGGAAAGTGGTCAAAAGATAAAATGCCTAAGAACTGATCTAGGAGGTGAATTCACTTCTGATGAATTCAACAACTACTATGAAGATAGCGATATCAAGAGGCAGTTGTTCACCCCAAGGACACCATAGCAGAATGGCATAGTAGAAAAAAATAACAGGACTATAGTTGAAGTAGCTAGAACAATGTTGATCCAAGGAAAGGTTGCTCACACCTTTTGGAGAGAAGTGGTAAACATTGCAGTTTATACTATGAACCGGGTACTCATCAAGAAAGGTAGAGTTAAAACCCCTTATGAGTATTGGACCGAGAAAACTCCCACTGTGATTTATTTTAAAGTGTTTGGCAGTAAGTGTTACATCAAGAGAGGTGAGCATCTAAGAAAGTTTGATGCTAAATCTGATGAAGGAATATTTCTGGGATATTCCACTAAGAGAAAAGCTCTCAAGTGCTACAACAATGGAACAGAAAAAATTGTTGAGAGTATCAATGTTAGGGTTGATGAATCCCCTAAGGAACCTAAGGAAACCTGCAGTGAGGAAGTGGAAGATGAACCGAGTATAGCCTTCTGGGAACTGGTTAAGAAAGAAACAAGTAAAGATCTTAGTGTTCCTGTACCGGTAGAAGCTGCAGTAGGTGAAGAAGAAGAAGTAAGTGAAGAAGAAAAGGAAAAGCTAGTAGAACCAACTAGATTCATTCCTAGGTATGTGAAACTACATCATTATCCGAAGCAAATCATAGGAGATAAAGATGCAGGGATACTCACAAGAAGAAAGGTGAAAGAAAACTCTTGCATGATTTCTAAATTAGAGCTCAAGACTTCCAGAGAAGCAATTATAGATGAAGAATGGATTAAGGCAATGGAAGAGGAGCTAGACTAGATAGAAAAGAAGGCAACATGGTCCTTGGTACCCAGACCAAAACACAAAAATGTCATAGGTACCAAATGGGTTTTCAGGTTGAAGCTAAATGAAGAAGGCATGGTTGTGAGGAACAAGGCAAGACTTGTATGCAAAGGATATGCTCAGGAAGAGGGAGAAGACTATGGAGAAACCTTTTCTCCTATGGCTAGACTAGAAGGTGTCCAAATGCTACTTGCATTTGCAGAATTCAAGGGATTTAAGCTTTATCAGATGGATGTGAATTTTGCATTCTTGAATGGAATCCTCAAAAAGGAAGTTTTTATTGAGCAACCAGATGGGTTTTCCTTATTAGAAGATAGTAACATGGTGTGTAGATTACACAAATCCCTATATGGATTGAAACAAGCACCTAGGGCATGGTATAAATGGTTACACTCTCATCTTGTGAAGATAGGATTTCAAGAGAATAAGTGAGGATAGCAACATCTACCTAAAATCTGAAGGTGATCAGATTTTGATATGTGAAGTATTTGTAGATAACATAATCTTTGGAGGAGATGATAAAATGAGTCATGCTTTTGTAGATGAAATGAAGAAAGAGTTTGAGATGTCTCTGATTGGAGAGATAAAGTTCTTCATTGGTTTACAGGATCTAGCAAATGAAAGAAGGTATCTTTATTACCCAATCCAAGTATGTCAAAGAGGTATTGAAGACCTTTGGCATGGAGGAGAGCAAACCGGTTGGTACACTGATGGTGATCGGCTATAAACTAACTAAGGAAGATGATTCAACATTGGTGAATGAAAAGGAGTATCATTCAATGATCGATAAGTTGCACTATATGGTGCACAATAGACCAGATATTGCTCATGTAGTGGGCATAGTAGATCATTTTTAGAAAAGTCCAAGAGAATCCCACTTGGTAGCTATCAAGCAGATTCTTAGATATCTGAAAGGAATAGTTGACTATGGATTGTGGTATCCATATAATAGTGACTTTAACCTAAAAGTATATACCAATGCCAATTGGGCAGGTAATATGGACGACCAAAAGAGCACAACCGGTGGAGCGTTCCTTCTTGGTGGAAGACTAGTCTCATAGATGAGTAAGAAGAAAAGCTATATTTCCCAGTCTACAACTGAAGCAAAATAGGTGGCAGCATTTATGAACTGCACTCAAGCAATCTAGATGAAACATGTATTGGAAGCTTTCAAAGTACCTGTATCTAAACCAGTGAGTATATTTTGTGACAATACTAGTGCAATCAATATTTCTAAGAATTTGGTATTGCATGCTAGAACTAAGCACATTGAGCTCAAGTATCATTTCTTGAGAGAGAAGGTTCAAAATAGAGAGGCTGTATTACAACATGTTTCTAGTAAGGAGTAGCTAGTAGACATATTCACTAAGCCCTTACCGAAAACTACATTTACCTATTTAAGAGGTGAATTAGGGGTTCTACCCCTTCATGAAGTCAACTAAAGTTGTGTGCTCCACATCAGTTAGGTTCTACAGTGTCAAATCTTTCAAGATTGATGTGTTGAAGGATGCTACTCCATAGGGGGAGTAGGATAGTGGAGAATGGAAGCTTGTGCCTCCACTTTGGCATTGTTGTCAAAGGGGGAGAAGATATTTGATGTACGTAGAGAAGATATCTGATGTATGGGGAGAAGATATCTGATGATGCAGATACACTGGTCTATGATGTTTACAGTTGCAATGCTACACTGTGTATTACCATTATGTATTGCCATCAATGCCAAAGGGGGAGATTGTTGGCATATGATGAACCGACATATTGATAAGATGATAATGTATGTTGTCATTGATGTCAATAAGTGCAAGTGAATCGATATGCAGATTGGAAGAAGTTGGTGAACCAGTATGAAGAGATGTAGTGAACCGGTGTCGGGTTTTCACTGTGTGACTATCGGTTGGTAGTTTCAACTCTAGGGTTTCCAGTTTGTCAATCTCCCTTGTGTGATGCAACCAATGACATTTTGTGATGAGTTAGCTAAGAGATGAATATGAGATCAAGATGTCACGTTAGCTTTGTGCACATGAAGGATTTCCTTGAGGATCTTGCATGTCAAGATCGACTGCATTAAATGTATACCTCGAGAATGAACACTCTTCTTAGCGATATGAGAAGAGAGAGTGATGGGTTACTGATTCCCATGAGCGATGAAGAATAGACAATGCAAATTGTCTTGTGATCTGTTTGAAATTGTATTGCTCTATGCAAAGTGTTTGGATGATCAAGATTAGACCACTTGTATTGTAAACCTAAATTCTTAGGGTTTAGGGTTTATGCTACCAACCTAATTGTTGTCTATAAGGTTGATGATGTTTGTTATTGTAAGTTGTTGGCAAAAGTTGTGTGTGTGTATCCGAGTGATGAGATACTTGCCAGACTAGTGAGAGAAAATTGCAGAGTGTGATTGTAGAGTAGAGGAACTAAAAAGGATCTACCTTAGCATATAGTATTGTTAACAGATCAAAATTTTACCTGTTGTCTTCTAACCATTTCAACAGAAGGAAATTCCCTTTGCTGGGTAGCTTTAACAGGCTTATTGTAAATCCTCTAACCAGCTGACTCAAGTTTATTGAGTTCTTTAAATCCTCTAGCAAGGTAACCTTTAACAAGGTTTCAACCTTTAACAGGGTATATAGCCATCCCTTAATCAGGTGATCTTTAACAGGATCCGTTCCTAGCAGAGCCTTATTGTAAAGTCTATAACCAGACTAGGCTCCTAATATAGCAAGCTTAAAAAGAGTTCAAAACAAGCTTGTGGGTATTCATCCCCACTATGGTTTTTCCCATTTGGGTTTCCATGTGAAAAATTTGTGTGTCATGAGTTGTGCATTTTCCATGTGATGATTAAGTATTCTTTGCTTAAGTGATTATGCATGTAGAGGTAATGGTTATGGTATTGTTGATACACTACATGCATATGTTTATGGGTGAAGTAGTTATCAAGTATTGAATGTATCTGAAGGGTTCAGTTTTACCAGTTTGTGTTGTCTGAAGTCTTACTATGTTTAACTGGTATTGCCATGGTTAAGTTCAATAATGAAGACAACTGGTTAGCATTTTTTTAACTTGATAAGTTGTGGAGAAGTTTTTTTATGTACTAATTCACCCCCCCCCCCCCCCCCCCCCCCCGCACTCCAACTTAGTACTATTTGGGGTATCTATTGTTCATCATTATTCATCATGGCAGACCATTTTGGTCTTGACAAGACACTAGACCTAGTGAAGAGGCACTACTTTTGGCCCAAATTGCAGACAAATGTCAGGATATTTGTGGAGACATGTGTGATATGCCAAAAAGAAAAGGGGAACTCCACCAATGCATCCTTATACCAGCCTTTACCCATTCCTTCAAGACCATGGGAAAGTATAAGTATGGATTTTGTTTTAGGATTGCCTAGGACAAGAAAAGGTTATGATAGTGTTTTTGTAGTGGTGGATAGGTTTAGTAAAATGACACATTTCTTTCCATCTAAAACTAGTTGTGATGCTTCTTATGTTGTGGACTTATTTTTCAAAGAAATTATCTAGATACATAGTTTTCCTTTTACCATAGTCTCTGATAGAGATGTGAAATTCATTGGACACTTCTAGAGGACTCCTTGGAATAATCTTGGCACAAATATATCCTTCTCCTCACCCTACCATCCCCAAATAGATGGCCAAACTAAATTTGTAAATAGATCATTGGGAAATCTACTAAGATGTTTAACTAGGCAATATGGAGAGAAGTGGGATAGCATACTGTCTTAGGCAGAATTCTCCTATAATGATACAGTAAATAGAAGCCCTGGTAAGTCACCCTTCCAAGTAGTGTATGGTGTCCAATTAAGGAGTGTGTTGGAGTTAAGGGAACTACCTCAAGGAGAAGCCATTACTGCAGATGGAGAAACCTTTGCCACCACCATAAAGGAAATACATGACCAAGTTAAATCTCACCTTCAACAATCTACAGAAAGATATCAGGCTCATGTTGATAAGAAGAAGAGGGATGTCTAGTTTGATGTGGGAGACTTGGTGTGGGTTCACTTGAAGAAGGAAAGACTTCCAAAAGGCAAATACACAAAGCTTATGCAGAGGAAGATTGGACCCTGTCAAATCTTGAAAAAATGTGGACAAAATGCTTATGAACTTCAACTCCCACCTGATCTTGGTTTGTCACCCATTTTTAATTTATGTGACTTAACTCTTTACAAATGTAGTGTTGATGCAGGAGAAGAAACCATTCAGGTTGTAGCAGATGATGACATTCCCAAACATGAACCACCAAAATTGATTAAAGTTTTGGACACCAAGGTTGAAAAGAGGAAAAGGAACAAAGTATATATGAAGTATTTGGTAGCTTGGTAGGGACAACTAGATTCTAAAGCAGCTTGGATGATAGAAAAGAAAATTAAAAACCATGGTGCAGACCTGCAAACTCTCATCTCAAGTGGCCTTGAGATTTCTTTTTCTAGGGAGTATGGTGTAGGGGCATCCCTTCAACATGATCATTCAGGCTTAGAGGAGGAAGGATGAGACCTTAAACATGTCTTAGGATTTTTTCCTTGTGTTTTTAATTATGCATTTTGTGTTTGTAATAAAAGACCCCATCTTGTGAGCCAAACTCCTATTTTGGCATCTTGATAAGCCAATTAGGACTTTTGGACAAAAGGAGGCTAAGTAATCTTAGGATAGGTTTTTCCTAGTTATTTTAGTTGTTTTATGTGCTTCTATGGTGTTTAGAGGTTTTAGTCTTGACCCAAGTCATTCAGGTGCAAGAAATGACATTTTTGACAACTTTGTCAAAAGTTATCATGAGCAACTTTTTGTGCAATTTTTGAATTCTTGTTGGTCTAACTCCTCCAATGGCTCTAAACTCTTATTTTTGGTTGGGATAATTTTTAGAGGGATATAAACACCTTGTGGACACAATTCCCAAGGGGAGACTATACGGAGAAATTTTTATGATTGCAAGCAATAAAGAAATTCTGATTTTTTCCTACAAACTGCGAGGTTTTGGCAAGAAGTATAGAGTTGTACGGATTGAGACCAACCCCCAATGTTGTGATTTTGTTATTGCAGCAAGTTACCAATGATTTTATCTTGATTTGAGTTCTTGATCATTTTTTTTACTCCAGATATCTAAGTTTTGTTGTAGATACCCGAAAAACCAGGGTTATGCCTAGGGTTTTTCCTTCACATGGCCATAACTTGCAACCTGTTCATCTAGAACTCATGGAAGTAGATGGGATGCAAGTGTGGCCTATGTATTATATTATTATGAAGGAATTTTGTGGGAGGAGCAAGGGAGATGTGCCTTTGATAAGTGCCTAGGTAGACATCTCTATATGGCTACCTAGCCCTTAGACTGCAATAATTACCCTAGAAGACAATTGGTGATGATTCCAGGTGTGTAACCCTAGAATCTATAATGGTTTATGGCTCCCCACATGCCCATGGGGTTGTTTTTGTAAGGCGTGTCCATTCTGATGTAGCTTCTTCACAAATGGAGGCCTAATTAGCCCTTAAGGATAGTTGGTCGTCATCGGGTTCAAACTTTTCTTTGTCAGATCTTGACCAGATTGTGTAAAACCATAAAGGGTGTCTAAATCTATGATTTATTTTCTAGAGTGTGTGGAAAATTTTGAACTTAAGGTCCCATTACCCATCTCCAAGGGCTATAAGCAAATAGGCCTAATTGTGAAGGTGTCATAGGGACTTGGGTAGGATCCTTGAAAGCAGTGTTTGGTATAGTCCATGTGAATTTTGTATGATCTAGATTAGGTGTTGTGAAGGTCAAGAACCTTGGGAGGCTTCATGATGCACTTTGGAGCAAGTTACCCAATTTGAGTAGTATGAACCTTAAAGGTGAAATGAGAAGTTGGAACTAAGATTGTAGAGTCTTTCGTTGTAGGATCCTATTGGTGTGTTTTACAAGATACAAGGAGGGCTCTACATAACTCTGCATTGTAGTTTGGATTTCTATGTAGTCAATGAGGCTCATTTTGTGATGATCAGTGCACTCTAGGTTGTTGGCCTTCCTACAAGTGCAGGCCCCTCAATTATAATTCACATACTTATTGCAAAAGTATTATCTGACTGTGGGTAGGCTTCCCACTGTGGTTTTTCCCTTTACTGGGTTTTCTACATATAAATCTTGGTGTCATGTGGAAGGTTCTTATTCTATGATTATTGTTTATGCTTAATTGGTTTAACTTCTATTTCGGTATTAATATTTTGGGTTTCGGTATTAAAGTTTTAAATTTCTAATAGTTCTTGTAATCTGTGACAACTGGTTCACCCTCCCCTCTCAATTGTCTTCTAGTTATTTGAACTATCTAACAATTGGTATCAGAGCTTGGGTCCTCTCTATAGAAAGATTAACCACTTGAGGAAGATCCTATGGCAACTAAAAGTTCAAGTTCATCCAGTTCTTCTAGAGCTATCTTTTGGAGGGATATTCTGAGGCTTTATGGAACAAATTACATAGTATGGAAGATTTGGATGGAGACTCATCTGAGATGTCTTGGCAAGAAGATTTGGGAGATCACATAGAATGGTGTCACAGATTATAATACAAGATCTGGAAATCCTCCTCTAGAAAAGCTAGATATGGATCTTGAGAATGATTTTAGAGAAAGAGAAGCCCTCTTGTGTGCTCTTTCTGATCAGAAAATAATGGGATTAACCGACAAATCATCTGGAAAGGCTATATGGGATAAGTTGGAGACTCTTAATGAAGGTGACCCTACAATGAAGATTGCTAAACTTGATGGTTATCAGGTGAGATATGAAAACCAGAAGATGGAAGAAGATGAAAGGATTACTGCATTCATGGAAAGGGTAAATGAGATTGTAATGGGAATTCAATATTGTGGTGTAACTCTGAGTAAAGATGAAATCATTTCTAGAGTCCTGAGAGCCCTACCATAGGCTTACAAAATCAAGGCTACTACTGTTAATGAGTTGATAACAATAGCTAATACATCTTTCAATAGAGATACTTTGGTTGGGAAACCATCGACTTTTGAGCTTGAGGAATTTGGACCTTCTGGAGCTCTAAAGTCTGAACCTGCTTTTCATGTATCTACATCTACAACTGGTAAGCAAGATGGGAAAGATTTGTATGCAAAGTAATTAGAAGATATGAAGAGAGAAGATGATGACTTTGAGCAATTTGAATCACTATTTGCTAGAAGAGTACCTAAAGGACCGATAGGAAGTAAGTATGAAGGAAAATAACCTTTTAAATGTTTTGCATGTAATAAGATTGGTCATTTTGCATCTAGATGTCTTGAAAGGAATTCAAGATTTTAAGAAAGAGTTAGAAGATCATTTAAGCCTAACCCTAGATATCAGAACAAGTATAAGTAAAAGAAAAATAGAGACAAATCATGTTACATAGCAGATGAGGAAGGCATTACTCATTCTGATGATGAACCGACAAAAGACTCTGCTAGTGGTTCTGGCAATGGGAAGGAATGGGTGTTCCTAGCTATTAAAGAAGATGATCCAAAACTGGAAGAGAATATAACTGAAGAGAAGGCACTTGCTTCTGAAATTGAAGACAAGGATGAATGGGTAATCGACAGTGGTTGTTCACATTATATGACTAGAGATAAAGGGGAATTGCTGTCTTTGCAATAATTTGATGGTAGTCTAGTTAGATTTGGAGATGACAAAGCATGTATGATCAAAGGAAAAGGAACTATATCATTGGATGGTAAGAACAATACTGACAATGCTTATTATGTTGAAAGTTTAAGGCATAATATTTTGAGTGTAGGACAATTAGTAGATAAGGGATTTGAATTACAGTTCAAGGATGGAAAATACAATATCATTAACAGAACTGGTTTGGAGATTGCTACCAGTACAAATAAAAAAGGTAATATATTTCATCAAAACTCCGGTGAGAAGACATGTTTGATTACACAAATTGATGAGAGTTGGCTATGGAATAAAAGGTTGTGTCATGTAAATTTTGATTGTATTGTAAAGATCAATTCAACTAAGGTAGTTAGGGATATACCTAAGATTATGAAGCCCTATAATCTCGTATGTGAAGAATGTCAAATGGGTAAACAAGCCAGAACCTCTTGTAGGAGTATACAAGATAAATCAAATGATGCTCTTGATCTTATTCATACTGATTTGTGTGGCCCTACTAGAGTTAAAAGTTTTCAAGGTGATAGATATTTCATGCTAATCATTGATGATTATTCTAGAATGATGTGGGTTACTTTTCTTAAGGAGAAATCTGAAGCATTTGAAAAGTTAAAAATATTTAAGGCTAAAGTGGAAACTAAGACATGATTGAAGGTTAAATTTTTGAGGTCAGATCATGGTGGAGAATTCACATCTAGTGAGTTCAATAACTTTTGTGAGAAGCATGGTATAAGAAGACAATTTTCTGCTCCTCGGACACCTTAGCAAAATGGATTTGTGGAAAGGAAGAACATAACTATCTTTGATGCTTCTAGAACAATGATGATGGAAGATAGTCTACCTCATATCTATTGGAGAGAAGCAATGAGAACAACGGTTTATACATTCAACAAAGTACATATCAAAGGAGAAACTGGTAAGACACCTTATGAATTATGGTTTGACAATACACATGCTGTTAAGTATTTTAGAATTTTTGGTAGTAAATGTTATATCAAGAGAGATGATATCAATGGAAAAATTAATCCTAGCTATGATGAAGGCATATTTCTTGGTTATTGTAATGAAAGAAAAGCATATAGATGTTATAACAAGAGATTGCAGAGAATCATAGAGAGTGCTAATGTCAAAGTAGATGAGCTGAACAAAAGTCAAATCAGAGTTAATGAGAAGGAACCGATAGTGGAAATGATTATATCTAAACCGGTAGCACCTTTACCATAATAGAGTGTTGAACCAATTACTCCAATAGTATCAGAGAATTCTACAGTAAATGAAGAACGGGGAAGAGGAACAGAAAGTCAGAAGACTCCTAGATATATGTGACTAAATCATTCAGAAGATCAGATCATTGAGGATAAGAGCAATGGAGTGATGACAAGAAGAATACTAGCAACTAATGAGGTATTTTTAATTTCACAAGTTGAACCGGTATCAGTAATTGAGACATGTAAAGATGAATATTAGTTGAAAGCTACGAAAGAAAAATTAGATCGGATTGAGAAAAATAACACATGGACCTTGGTTCCCCGGCCTGAAAATAAAAATGTTATTGGAACTAAATGGGTTTTTAGGAATAAATTGAATGAGGATGGTCAAGTTATAAGGAATAACGATAGATTTGTTTGTAAATAATATTCTTAGAAGAAAGGAATTTATTATGGAGAGAATTTTGCACCTGCGGCTAGGATTGAAGCTATAAGATTATTTCTAGCCTATGCTACTTATAAAAACTACAAGGTTTATCAGATGGATGTTAAATGTGTATTTTTGAATGGGGATCTTGATGAGGAAATTTATATTGAGCAACCTAATGGTTTTTCACTATCAGAAGATATAAATATGGTTTGCAGGTTAAGGAAAGCTTTATATGGATTGAAACAAGCACCTAGAGCTTGGTATGCAAGATTGGATAAATATCTTTTGAAGCTTGGTTTTACTAAGAGTAGTGTTGATAGTACTTTATATTATAAAATCATTGTTTATGATATACTGATTATTGAAGTATTTGATGATGACATTATTTTTGGAGGTGAAGATAAGTTATGCATAGAATTTTCTAGGAATATGAAGAAAGAATTTGAGATGTCTATGATTGGTGAGATAAAAAAAAATTTAGGTTTATAGATTACTCACACTAAAAAAGGTATTTTTATTTGTCAAATTAAATATGATAAGAAATTGTTGAAGAAATTTGGTATAGGAGATTCTAAACTGGTAAGTACTCTTATGGCTGCAAGTGAGAAATTGACTAGAAAAGATGTTTCTACAGCGTTAAATCCTACAAGATACAAATCTATGATTGGAGGTCTCCTTTATTTGACTCAGACTAGGCCTGACATTATGAATGTTGTTTTTATTGTTTCAATATTTTAGAGTGATCC
Source organism: Cryptomeria japonica (assembly GCF_030272615.1). Taxonomy (NCBI): domain Eukaryota; kingdom Viridiplantae; phylum Streptophyta; class Pinopsida; order Cupressales; family Cupressaceae; genus Cryptomeria; species Cryptomeria japonica. The sequence continues at coordinate 111,099,307 of NC_081414.1, read as the reverse complement.
TAGAGAAAATCATGAGATTGTGGTGAAAAGGATTTTTAGATACTTGCAACGTACATTAGAATATGTCTTGTGGTGCCATAAGGATGATAAATTTACTTTATGTGCATATATAGATGTTGATTGGGTTGGAGATGTTGAAGACCAGAAAAGCAATTCTGCTTGAGATTTCTTTCTTGGAAAGAATTTTGCTTCATGGATCAGCAAGAAACAATCATGTACTTCTTTATCTACTGCTGAAGCTTGGTATGTTGTTGTTGCTGCTAACTATACACAAGTTTTATGGATGAAGCAAATGTTGAATGATATAAAGGTGAATTGTGATGCACCAGTAGTTATTCACTATGATAACTCTGCTACTATTGATATATCAAAGAATCCGATATTTCATTTTGTAGTCACATAAAACTATCCACTTAATTAAATGAATATTTACTATTTATTTGATTAATAAATCCACTAGCCAGCAATTAATTAAATTGATAATTAATTAATTCATTAAACCAAATTTACAATCAATTAAATGAATAAATCCTATTTATTTAATTTAATCCCCTTTCCTCTTTTTATAAATAAATAAAACATTTATTTAAATCATTAAACAAACCGCCCACTCCCATTCTCCTACAAATGTAAGTTGCACCTATTTGTTGAAATACTTTTATTTTAATAAAAATCTCGTTTTCCTTCACCCACCAAACCCACTTGCAATCCTAAATCCCCTTCTAGACTCTTCTAAACACTTTCTAGACTCTTCTAATCCCAATCAATTAAGCCTAAACCCCTTTAACCATCCCCTTTCCCCAAATTTGAAAGAAAGTTTTCCCCAAAAAAGCAAGAAAGGCTTTATCCATTCAACAAGCTAACTTGTTGAGTTTCCCCAAATTTGGAAGGACTCTTACAAAGTTGTCCCCAAAGTCTTACAAACCATTAATGGTTAACTTACCCTTTTGGGCAAGGTTGAAGACTTTTTTGCCTAACTCAACCTTCATCTTTACCCTTGGTTATTAATTAACCCTTGCACAAGAGTTTACCCCTTGGATAAAAGCTTTATCCAATGGATAACTCTAACCCAACCTTAACCTTACCCCCTAGAGTAACCCTTAGGTCATGTCAAGCATTTAATGCTTCTTCCCTCTCCCCTCAGCCCATCTCATGTTGACATTTGTCATTCTGGGATTGGGTTGAAAGCCTTCACATAGATCTTAAGTCCTTCAATCCTGACCCTTGTTGAGATTACTCAATATCAACCATCCATTGCTCCATTTTTCCTATAAATAGAGTCCATTTCTTCATACTCCAGATCCTAAAAACTTGTATGCATCTAGCTTATAGTGAATTTTAGAGAGTATTTAGCACAATCATCTCACATTGTTATTTTGGGCTAAAATTAATCTTAGTTAATTACCTAATATATCATTTTAGCTTGTTCACATTTGTATTTTCATGATCATTTAGTTTATATTTGAATCTCCATAAGACATCCAAAAAATAGTGCCAAAAGCTACTGAGAGCTACACTCATTTGGGAACTTGGAGAGGAAAGGAACAAGGGAGGAGCAACTATGAGCATTTTAGTTAGCATTTGGAGGAGCGTAGTTTATCTATTCTATGTTTGTATGCTTTTTATTTCATGCTCAATATCTCTCTTGATATGCTTGTTTAGAATAATCTTTGATTACTAACATTAACATTTGCTTCTTGTGTTCTTGTGTGTGTTGCCATCAAGCCATATTTTCTAATCCATTTTGCAGAGCATCATTTGGTGAACCCGACGTGAATTCTCACATGATAGTGAATCTGTTATGGTGGCATTTATTTTATAAAGATTTATGTTGGATGTTTGTTGACATTTTGATATTACTCCTCCTGGGATATCTCTTTTTAGTTTGAATATTACTAATCAATGCTCCTTCACTAGGGATGTGTTCTTTAAAATACCAACATATATAGGCATGTATGGTGCATGGGTTGTATAGTTTTGTATGTGTTGCAGAAGATTGCCAAGTAAAAGAACATTCATTATTGACGGCTAGTGTAGTAATTATATGGTTTATCGCTTACAATGGCCTTCAATAAGTTTAATCATGTGACAGTTATATGACTTGCTTCTAATAGTTTAGAAGGCATTAGCAGGTTGTAGTTTCAGAGTTTAATAGTTGACTCCTTTCCACGCTAGTCTTCTTTCAAATATGGGTGTGTGCCCGCAAAAAGATAAGATGTAAACCACCACAGGCTTCCTCTCTCTGGTAAATGTTTCTCCCAAGGAAAATCATGGTTTGTGGAGCATGTTTCACATGTATTAAGCTTTGTTGTAACTACTCCCCACTTCGTTGATTGTTGTCACAATACTGTGAGAAGTGGTAATCATGGTACTTTTGGCCTATGATAGTTATCACGAATCATTTTCTCTTCACAAGACACTGATTTCTTTGACCTTAGCTACTTCATTACTTTATGGATTGATCAAGGCTCAATTTTGCATGAGATTAGATCTCTTTAGTGATGTCCATACCTAGTTTTAGAGCTCCCATTTTGCACATGGGGTGGATATATGTTGTCATAGCAGGTATTTGACAAGGCGATCTCTTGATCATTATATGTAAAGCCTCGAGTGTGCACAAACAAGGGAGGTCGGTGCTAGAAGGCTTCTACGACTGTCTCATCAAACCTATTTTATTTGTATTATGGAATCTCTTCATAACACGATCTAACATCTCTTTTTGACATTTTGTCAAACAATGTCAACCAATTGTATTTTCTTAATGTTTTGATACTATTGTAAGTAATTTCTTTATTCTATGCCTCGATTTCCTTCCCAATGTTGAACCTTTATTTAGGAAGTGATGTTAAAGGTGGGGCTCACTTTAGTTATTTTGAGGCATTCGACTACACATTGTGTATAAAGTGCCAAATCACAAAGGGGGATAAAAGAGCATAATCTACTCAAAGAGGCTCTTCATTGTGTCATGTCTTTGAGCACTTCATTTTTCTTCTTATTATCATGATGAAAGATATGATGATTTCACATTCAAACATAAAGAGAGAGGCAACAAGTGGACAAAGTAAGCAAAATTGACAACCACGACACATGCATTTATTTAAGTGTTTAAATCATTTCTTTGAGTCAGGTTCAAGTTTTATTTGATTTTTGCTAACAAATTACCTAACCTAGGTGCAACTACAAGATAAAGAGAGTTTTCTAACAAATGGTTTTGCAGATTTTGAAGACTTAAAATTTGGCAATATTTCTTTAAACAAATCATTTCATTAGGAAAATATCATTTAAAATAAACAATCACACATTGCTATCTTGGATTAAAACAAACTATCAATCTTGCAATCTTGGCTAAAATGAACATTCACATCTTGCAATATGGGCTAAAAAGAATGATCAACTTGTTATTTTTTGAGTTTAAAAAGAACAACCATTTTGCAATCTTGGATAAAATGAACACTTCATTTTGCTATCTTGGCTAAAAATAACACCATGGTTGTTGGAGAAATATCTACAGGTAACAAATAGATCACATTGTGATGATGGGTTAAAAAGAACAAATGTCTTTTGTGTTTGGAATGCTTGTGCGAAATCTATAGAGTGGTCCTACTTCTAACACACACTATCCTCTCCCTTGGCTTTCATGGTCCTAGGTGCAAGAGAAAAGTGTTAGTAACACTCAAAATTTTCTTTTTAAGAGAGGTCTGCCAAGAGACACATCACTCTTGGGAATGACCTCGCATGGTAAATCTTTTGAGCCACTATAGAAATTGGGTGAGAGCAAAAGTTGTAGCCTTGGGTATAGTTGTTCCTATAGTGTAACTTGCCAAAAGGACATATGGGCCCCACCACAAGTTACAAGTCTCTTAAGTGAGTCACTGTAGAATGAACTTATGTCCAAAAACATCGAACACTACTAGAAACCTTTTTATATAGAAGCCCACCCATTCTATTGATTGAGGGTATTTGTGAGAAGCTCAATGCAAGAGCATAGATGGTTTTGCTCCCAAGATACTCACCATACATATTTCTTTGAGTAGAAACATATCTTTTTGAAAGGCTACTTGTAGCTTGATAAAAGTGGTGACTCCCCCATCCTAGGGATTATCTATTTGTTATGCACATGCAAGGCTTAGTATATCACATCCTTACCTGCCACAGTGGGATTCATAAGGTATGTAGTACCAAAGTTGAAGAAATATCAAGATGTGGGTTGAAATTATCACAACTGGCCATTTGACCTTAGGGGTAAAGTGTGTTTGAAGTGTCTTTGTTTTGTGTCAAGACCAGTGATAAACTAAGCCGCCTTCGGGATTTTTTGGAAAAACATACTCAAAAACATTTGGAAAAAGGGTCATAAAGTCCAAAGATTGGGTTGATTTAGACCCACACTTATTTGTGCCTTTTGAGGCAACATTCTTGTGTTTGTGTGCTTGCTTTGTTTTCTTGTCAAAGAAAAAATTAAAAACCAATTCCAAAACAAGTATTCATCCAACACAAAATTTTCAACACCAACATTTGGCAAAAAAATCAAAAATGAAGTGCAAAAACAAAGTATCAAACTATATGACCATCCTTCACATTTTAAGAAAGAGAAATCTTCATGAACATATCAATTTAAAGAAAATACCATTGAGCTCAAAGGATTTCATCAAAAGAAGGAAATTTTTCTATCTCAATAGAAAAATCTTTGTCTCACAGAGAACCTTCTTACGTCACATGTGTCTATATCTTCAAGGAAAATCCAATGAGTTTGATCAAGAGTCTTTAAACCACAGAGCTTTTACTTAATATAGAGCTTTGAGTTATCATAAAAACAAGGGAGGCAAAATCAATCATGCCTTCTTTCTAGACATTTGCATCACATATAATGTAACTTGAGAAGAACCACCAACCCCTAAAAGAGAAGAGGAAGAATTTGTCCCATTTGTAACACAGAGTTTTTATTGAAGTTAACATTTCATCCATTCACACATCATCAATCCATTCCAACTCTCAAAACATAAAGAGGTCTTGTCCTAAGTTCTTTCTTAATATTGCTTGAATCTAACACAACACATCACTTTTTTGAGTGTCTCTACATCTAGGATAAACTCATCCTAAGAGGCATTTCTAGGCAGGTTAAAACTAGTCTATGAGTGCATCCTCTCATTACTATGTAGTCGGGTCTGTAACACATCTCAGACCTCTCTAAACCTTATCATATCAAACATTGTCAACCAAACATAAGAAGCAATTCACATAAGGACTTTGGTAACATCTACCTTTAGTGTTAGAGATCCATATGCAAAACACTTCACCAAACATTTATCTCTCATTTCATCACCAACTCATAATCATTTTCACCAAACTTCAACAACAACTTATAAACAAAATGGCTCAAACTAGATCAAGGTCTAGACAATTAGAGATAGAAGAGGACAAGGAGGAAAATCTCAATGAATTTCAAGAAGCCCTTGGAGGAAACACAAATGATAAAAATACAAGTACTCCTACTCATGCAACAATAGAAAGGGCACAACACAACCCCCTCTTCAATCGACTTTTTGATGAAATCCTCAAGAAAAATGCTAATGCTCACTTTTTAAGACTTGCCCAAGAGGGAGCCAAACTACCCTCTAATTTTGATACTACAAAACTAAGGCAAGCATTAGAACACCATAGTCGTAATGAGGGTGGAAGAGGTTGAGATAACTTCAGATATGACCTTCATCAAGGAAATCACCCACCTCCTCCTCTGCCTAATGACATTGACATGTTGAAGCAACAAGTCAAGAATTTAGCCCAACAATTCCACAATGGTGTGAAAACTACCCAGTTTTCACTTAATGATATTTATCCCCATCCCTTTGATAGGAATCTACATATGCCACCTTTTCCACAAGGTATTGAAACACCCAAGTTTGAAAAGTATCAGGGAAAAGGAGACCCTTGAGATCATGTTAGAGAATTTCATTCAGCTTGCCTAGAAGTGGCATGAAGACACATACCTAATGCGACTCTTTCCTCAAATTTTGGGAGGGACAACCACATCATGGTTTTATCAATTTGTAGGCAGCATTAGGACATTCGAAGAACTGATCCAAAAATTCATTGCACATTATTCACATAACATAGAGTGCGATGTCACCATGGCATATTTGTGTAACACCAAGCAAAAACCAGGGGAGCTATTTTCAGCTTTCTTGCAATGGTGGTGATAAATGTCTAGCAGACATTCTCTTCAGTTACCTGAACGAGAGCTAGTGGAAATATTTATTTCCAACTTGAATAAAGAAATGGAATTCTATCTAGACATGAAAGGCAAAAATTCTTTCAATGACATGATCACTCAGGGATTAAAATGTGAACGAGCCCTCATCAAAAAAGGGTTTATCAAGATATACAATGAACCAAAAGATGGCCCTTATTGATGCTTTAATAGTGATAAACCAAACTTCTAGAATAAAAACAAAAACATCATTAATGATGGGGTTGTAGATGCAAGGACTATAAAGAGTGCACAACATGTGGTCCTATTTGTGGGGAAAAACCCCCCTCCTAAGAATAACACGGTTGTTCCCCCGCCAAATGAAGGATGCAATGTACCGTAAGAGGAACCAAGACAAGGCCAACAAAATTATAAACCAAAATGTTCATACAGTCCCTTAGGGGAAGCTATTGAAACTATATTACATTAGATGGTCTCTTCAAATTTGGTGACCTTACTAAAAACATCTAATTACGAACCTCGCGTCAAACCTTCATGGTGGAGGGATAATGAACATTGTGAATTCCATCAAGAGAAAGGGCATAAAACAAGTAACTGTCATAGATTGAAAGATCTTGTCGAGGATCTTATTGACCAAGGAGAGATTTAAATTGAGGGAAACCACCAAAAAACTACAAATAATGATCATCTTATGTTTAAAAATCCACTTCCATCACAAGATCAAAGGGGTCCTTCCACATCAGGTCGAAACATAGATACCGTTGATTATACATGAGCTACCTATAACTACATTGTGAATCACCTATATGATGCCAATGAACAAAGTGTAACCATTACCATCAAAGATCCAAGCCCTACCTATAATGTTGTTATGCATAGTATCAAGATCACCATTAAAGTAGCTCCACAAGGCACCACCTCCATCCCAAAGCAGTATAACCTTGTGGAACAATTAGATAAGATGCCCGCACTTATATCCATCTTAGAGATTTTGTGCCTATCCCCATATCATAAAACAATCTTGGATCAAGCTCTCCAAGAAGCATCAATCCCTGCCAATCTAAATATAGATCAATTTCAAGCTATGGTTGGTAGTCTAAGGTCATCACCATGTCTCACTTTCTCTAAAAGTGACAATACATCCTTCCAACAACCTTACAATGCCTCACTCCATATTGAAGGATTTATCAACCAACATAGGATCAAGCGAGTCTTGATCGATAATGGAGCAAGCCTAAATATTTGTACATTACATTGGTCACAACATTGGGATATGCAGTTGAATTAGTGGATCCCCGCAAAAAGATAACTATAAAATCCTATGATGATGCAAAACATTCTTCAAAAGGAGTAGTTATGTTACCAATCCGAGTGGGCCTAGTGGTGAAGCACATCATATGTCAAGTTTGGGACCTTCCTCTATCATATAATTTGTTGTTAGGAAGACCTTGGATATGAGCCATGCAAGTTGTTCCATCCACCTATCACTAGTGTATCAAGTTCCCTCACAATGGTGTAGAAATTACAATCCTGGGTAATGCAAATCCATTTGCATATTGTAACAATATCAACCATTAGCCAGAGATTGTCATTCCCAATAACAGAGAAGCTATCCCATCCACATGATATGTAAGTCCAACCTCTCTTTCTAGTTCAAACACCACTATACCCAAGCAAGAGAAGATAAAGATGAAAATGGCAGAGGGAGGTCCTGGGGAGTACAATCTAAGCCAACTCGTTTGTGTTGGGCAACTACCAACTTCCCCTAGAACTCATGGTAAGCCTCAAAGGTTACTTCAAGCACCACTGGTCAAGCCACCATGCACTTTGGCACCTTTTATCCTTGGAAAGAATCAAGAAGAGAAGACCAGAGATGAGGACTTAGCAGAATGGATCTATAAAGATCCTATCACCATGGAAATCCCACAAGCTAAGCTTCCCACAGATCAATATGGCAAAGGCCTTCTCATTATGCAAAAAATGGGCTATGATGGTCAAAGTGCTTTAGGACCTTGCAAGTAAGGATGACACGAGTCGTTGCAACCTGAATTAAAGACTAAAGATAACACTAGATTAGGCTTTCAAAAGGAGACTCTTCCTAAGCTCAGATTCAAAGGGAAACCCAGCAAACCTCTATATCAACCTAAAACTCTAAAGAGGTGACCTTTGATTATATCAGCAGCACCAAAAACTATACCAACTGCCCCAATGAGGCTAAAAGTCCTAGCAATACCATCTACAATACCAATCATCCCACCAATAAAACCAACCACTCCATCAACAGCAGTGACTACATCAATAACACCATTAGTAGTATCGAAACTCCCTGAAGTATCGACAAAACTAAAAATTCCATCAGAAGCAGTAGACTCAACAATGTCGATACTCCCAGTATCAGATTCACTAATACCAATAATCCTTCCTGCAGCACCAACCATTCCATCTCTGAAGGTACATCAATCGATCACACCTGCAATGTTTAACTCAAAGGATATCCCAGTTTTATATAGTAATCGGATATTAGAAAGAAACTCAGAGACTGACTCACATGAGTGGGAATTTGATTATGTCCATCTCAATACTTCAGATGAGGAAGACACATCACTACCTCCATGTCGCAAAGAAATCCCTATTTACGGAGAAGCACATATAAAAATCTCTTGGGTTCTTGAACTAGAAAAACCTTCCATAGACCCTATGTCACATCCTACACCTAAGTCTAACAGGGAGAGTACCATCAATGACCTTCACCACAACTTCTTAACCCTCATTGACACATCTTATGAACTTAACCCGATTGATGAGGTAATGCCCATTATCCATCCTGAACTCATCGAATGGAACCAACCAATCCTCCATGCCTTGACCAATTCCAAAATGATGAGGTGATCATTGAATTTTTGGAACTACAGGATAACATACCAAGTGGGGATCACAAAGTTGGATTTGCCATTGAACTTAATAGCATAACATACTTTGGGGAGGATGCCAAACCTTTGAGCTACAAAATATAACAATAAAACATGGATCTTCGAGTGAAAGCCACACTATGCCACTGTTTGATCCCAAAAAAGTAAAAAGAAAGAGCGTATCCAATGGTGAAAACCTCTCTAAGGTGCCTATAGATGAAAGGTTTGACATTCTACCCTCTGATACAAATTAGGAATGATCAATAATCCTTATTGAGGAAACAAAAGAATTCAACGTGGAGATCCCTGAGACTCCTCACCACATACATCTGGCATCTCTTTTAACTCCAGAGGAACAACCTAAGTTTTTAGAATTCTTCCAAAAGCATCAGATCAATTTTGCATGGTCATATGTCGACATGCCTAGTCTCGATCCTAATTTGGTCATGCATCACCTCAGCATAGTAGAAGGAGCTAAGCCTGTCAAATAGAAGCTTCACAAGATGCACCCCCAGATTGTGGTACTCGTCAAAGTAGAACTTAAGAAACTCCTGGATGTTGGTTTTATTAGACGAATTGATTATGTAGATTGGATCTCCAACATTGTACTTGTCGGCAAGCCAATTGGGGGCATCCGTATCTGTACTGACTTCAGAGATCTAAACAAAGCATGTCTTAAGATGACTTCCCCTACCAAACATTGACGTGATCATAGACCTAATAGTAGGACATGCCATGCTTTCTCTCATGGATGGTTTTTCAGGGTACAACTAGATAAAGATCGCACCAGAGGATAAACATAAGATGACCTTCACATGTCCATGGGGAACATACTGTTGGAATGTAATGCCTTTTGGTCTAATGAATGCAAGAGTGAACTATCAAAGAGAAATGACCACCATTTTTTATGATATGATGCATACTGATGACCTGCTAAATGGACAAGGTTAGTCAATGATAAATAACACACAAGACAAGAAACCATTAGTGTTAGTTAATCAAAAACTAATCTAAATAGGCATATCAAGAGAGACACTAAAATCATGCTAATATATCTAACTAATGAAACAAAGATAATGAGGCATCTCCAAATGCCTCTTATCATGTTCTTAGCTCCTTCTCCCTTTGTTCATCTCCTCTCCAAGTTCCAAAATAGTGTAGCTCTCAGCAACTTTTTGCACTATGGATGCTTATGGAAGATTGAGATTGAAATATTGCTCTAAACGTAAATAAAGAAGCTAATATTAATCTATTGATACTAAAATGATTTATTTTAACCAAAATGACAATACATGAGTTTGCTATGCTAAATGCTCTCTTAAAATGCCTATAGGTTAAATGCATACAAGTTTTCAGGATCTGGATTATGAAGAAATGGGCTCTATTTATAGGAAAAATGGAGCAATGGATGGTTGAGATTGATTAATATCAACAAGGGTCAGGGTTGAATGATTTCAAATCCATGTGAGGGCTTTCAACCTAATCCCAGGATGACAAGTGTCAATGTGGGATAGGTTGAGAGGAGAGGGAATAAGCATTACATGCTTGATATGACCTTGGGAGTTAAAGTCAAGGTTGGTTGAATGAATAAACTCTTTATTCAAAGAATAAAGCTTTTATCCAATGGATAAACTCTTGTGCAAATGTGAAAAGGATAAATGGGGTCAAAACAATAAATGTTTAGAGAGACAAGTTTGAAATAACCATAAATGGTTATGTAAGAGCCATAAATGGTCATGTAAGAGCTATTAGTGGTCTTGGAAGACTTTGGGGGTTACTTTGTTGAACACACAAAGCATTAAATGTTTTTCAAAGACTTTGGAGTCTTTGAGAAGTGACTTCATTTTTCTTAGAAATGTGACAATAATTAGGGGATGGATTAGGCTAATTAGGAAGGGGTTAGAAGAATCTAGAAGGGGATTAGATTTTGCAAGTGGATTTGGTGGGTGAGGGAAAATAGGATTTTATTAAAATAAAAAAATTTATTTATTTCAATAAATGTGTGCAAGTTGCATTTGTAGGAAAATGCAAGTGGGGGGGGGATAATGATTTAAATAAATATTTTATTTAATTTATTTAAAAGAGGAAAAAGGGGATTTAATTAAATATAAATTGAATAATTTATTTAATTAATAGGAGAATGTTTGGAGATGAATTAATTAAATATTAATTTAATTAACTGATGGCTAGTGGATTTTTAATCAAATAAATAGCGAATATTTATTTAATTAAGCTGTACAGATTTGTGTGACTACATTTGCCCCTCTTTGAGACGGTGCGGTTTATTGCGTCGTTTCAAAAAAAGAAAAATTGGTGTGAAGAAATGCCCCATAAAATATAAATTTAATGGGTGGTATGCCCCCTTGAGAGATGGGCCGAAAAAGTTCGAACAATCGGGCGATCTCTCGAAAAGGAATGAAAATTGGCAGGGTGCTAGAAGAGAAGAAGTTAGCCATACGGGTGAAAAATAGAAGAAATCGGAGGAAAAATGGAGAAATGGGGGGCTCGGGAAGTTCACGGGGACCACGGCGGTGAGCGGGGGGAAGTTACAGTGATGGTGAAGGGTATAAATGGGGTGAAAGGGATGAAAACAAGATCATTTGTGACCGCGACTAGTGTGAAACCAGAGCTCTGATAGTGACCTTTTGGAGGAGCGAGTAGTAGTCAGGATGTCGATACCGATTACAGAGCACAGATTTGAGTGAGTCCAACGGTTCTAGTGCCCAGACGACTACAGACCAGCGGTATGCAAATTTGAAATTTTAATTTTTATGCATTTTTGATACGTTTTTAGCTGAGTCCAAGTCGAGTCAGAGAAAGAGCGCTGGAACTATGGTTTTGGCACTTTTGCTCCATGAACTAGAGCTACTGTGCCGCAATGGTGCTATTGCCCATTTGTTTGAGCGTTGTTGAAATATTTTAGCACTTTTGCATGCAAGGTTAGGTGCTATTTTTTAATAAGCACTATTGAAGGCTTGATTGAGTACTAGTGATCTTAATTAGCGCTACGGTGTAGTGGTTTTAGTGCATTTGTAGTTTGAGCACTGTTGGATAGCTAATTGAGCGCGTTTGTTAGGGTTGTAACGCTATTGTTGAGAAACTAGTGCTTTTATTGGTAAAATAGTGCTTTTGTTGTAGGATAAAGAGATGCCCTAGTTTGGATGAAGAAAATCTTCCGATGCCAATGATGGATGGATGGCGATGTGAAGTGGGAGTTGTTTTGAACCATAGCAACTTGATGAGATTTAGGTCATTTGTTAGGATAAGATAAATGCCCGTTGAAGTCTAGGTGGCCATGATTACTTACCTGTTGAGACCCAAAGATACTTGATCAAAGTATCTATTGATAATCTAGGTTTAAACTTTTAAGAAATTTTGAAAATAAAAAAACTGATGATGATTGATGAATGTCCATGTGCAAGAGGAGCTAGGTGTGTTGCAGTTACACGAGTGACAACCTGGAAAAACAGGGGTTGCAGGATCAATTGATAGAGACAGAGAGAGATTGTATTGCCTCTACTGGATTGTATGAGGTGATGCACATGCCCGTGATTCGTATGAATCACGGATTGATCACAGCATTAGTAGAGCAGTGGCATAGCGAAAAGTGCACCTTCCATCTGGCACAGGGGGAGATGACAGTGACCCTAGAGGATGTGTCACGCATCTTGCAGATTCTGATTCAGGGGGAGCTGGTCACATACAACAAATCATGGGGGACTCTTGTAGTTTAGAGGATTTTTGATGAGGACATGTTTATTGATGATGGTTCCATTGCCTAGGAGGAGATAGCGGCATTATATGAGCCTCTGTCAGCAGTTTTATCAAGTATCATGGGAGGACTTCTTTGTCTAGACAAGCAATCACATGGTTTGGCCGTGGGGTGGGGGCAGGTGATCAAGATGATGATGACCGAGGGGACCCAATTTGTGTGGGGGCCATGCGTGCTAGCACACCTGTACCAGGAGCTCCATGAGGTGGTTTACCGGGAGAGGGGTTCCTTAGCAGTGGGCATGAAGCTACTGCATATTTGGGCCTAGGAGCACCTACCAGTGACTCAACCAGTGAGTCTGAGATTCCATGCAGTAGACCAGCTGTATATGTTCATGTATAGCGGCATGATGAGTTAGCCCCACCTGGGGAAGTTAGAGTGGTGGTGGCGAGCATTAGACGATCTGGATGCAGTTATATGGCGACCATACCTGGAGTGTGAGCCATGGGATGATGATGTAGAGGCACTGCCATATGTTTTTATGACTCGATTCCTCATTGGGAGGACCTCATACCATGTGGAGAGATAGGTGCCCAGGAGAGTGATGAGGCAGTTTGGACAGCAGCAGGGACTGCCCAATGGATCAGGAGAATATGCTAAAGTTATTCAAGAGAGGTACACATGGGGGTCAGTGCTACCATATGATCAGGCACTGGCAGAGTTCCAGACACTACAAGTGAGACCGTGGGACATACGATCGAGGGTCATGGATGTAGGAGTGTCATATGAGTACACGTAGCACCGGGCAGCACACCCGATCCTATGGATATTAGATCCAGCAGAGTCAATCACGAATTATGAGGATGAGAGGGGATAGAGACAGAGGAGGGTAGGAGGTGGAGGATCGAGGGTAGGTGAAGGAGATGGAGGAGGAGGAGGAGGAGGAGGTGGAGGAGGTGGTGGGTTGGGGATGTGGAGTCAGCAGAGAGGGAGAGGTGGACTGCCTCTACGGATAGCACAGGGACCAATGATACAAGGAGGAGTTTGGCTCAGTGGGAGGGGGATGGAGAGGGAGATCCCGATGGATAAAGGGAAGGGAGCTACTAGAGAGGGTGGTACAGGTGAGGTGGCTATGGATACCAGGGAGGGAGCCACTGGAGATCTTTGAGATCATATGATAGTACATTTGTAGACCCAGATAGAGGATTTGGAGGTGGAGGTGGCGGCTAGGGATGTGCAGCTATTTGCATGAGAGTCGGAGCTGACAGTGGTTTTGCAGGAGAGGGATAGTGCAGTGGAGAGATTGGCAGAGCTGCAGGAGAGAGTCCAGATGGGAGTAGGAGCACAAGGGCCTATAAGGGAGGTGATGAGGGAGATGCAGCAAGCATAGGCAGAGATAGACTACTAGCGGGGTTTATATGAGTAGGTGGTGCCAGTTAGTTAGTGAGCTCTTAGCTATTCTCAGATGTGGCAGGCCAGATCAGAGCGATCGTAGAGGGTGCAGAGCAGTGGGGGTGTGATGGGTCCTCTACAGAGGGAGAGATTAGGGGATGCAGGAGTGAGTGGGGGTTCGATGAGGCCTCCACAGAGAGATGGATCAGGTGGTGCGGGCACCAGTGGTGGAGTAGGTGGCGATGGTGGTGGTGGTATAGCATCTAGCCAAAGTGGCATTTGAGAGAGCATTTTTGCATATATGTATTGTATCATTGTTTATTTTTTTGGACTGTATCTTGGATGGCTCTTGGTAGCCAATTTCGTAGACTTCATTGTACTCTAATATATGAGATGATATATATGAGGAGATCCCATATTTTGATGATATGCAGTTGATATGTATGGATGTTTATGTAGGCTGATGAGTTATTTGTTTAGATGGATATGTGTACATGTATGCATTTTTTACGAGATGTTTCTTTTATGCATGTTTTTATGATGATTTATGACGTTGGATACTGACATATGAATGGAAGATTATATGTATGATTTGTTTGATTTTTGGATGTAATGCTTGATGTATGTAATGCCATGATGCGGATGTATGCTTATGATGATTTATGAACAGGATTTTGGTGTTTCCTATTACAATATAATGATGAGATGATTTATGCGATGATGAATGATTTTATGTATGCATATGCATCTAGATGTTTTTAGATGAATGTAATATGGATAAACAAAATGTAAAGTACAAATGTTTATATGATAATGCCTTAATGAATGCATATGTATAATGGATATATATAATGGTATGAACCAATGTCTGGAAACAAATGGATTTATGATTCTAAATGCTTAAATATGATTTAAGTAAAAATGATAATATGATGATATTACAAATGATAAATGTAATTAAAAAGAGGATAATGAATGCAAAGTGAATGAATCCTAAAATGAGCATAATAAGATACTTTAATAAATGGATGAATGTATGCACTTTTTCACTAATGAATGGATGCAATGATAAATGATAAAGAAATGATGAAATGATGATGGATAATTGTCACTAAATGAATGCCTAGCAAATGATTTTAAAAATAATCAAAGACAATTTGATCCTATGAATGAATCTGATTATTTATAATGGATGCAATGATGCAAATGATAAATGAAAACTAATGTAAAAAATGAACTATATGCAATATTAAGTTAAAAATGACATGAAGGTACTTAATGCAAGATGCAACTAAATGTGATGATGATATGATCATGAGGAATGCAAGGTTTTTAAGACTTTGCATGTTGCATTGATGATGTATCAGAGTACTCGGTCGTGATTGTATCCAAGACCAACTTTTATGGTCACTTTTGCATATAAAAGCCTACATATGAATGAATGAATGGATGGGTGATACGCAACGGAATGCAATATATAAATAGATGAGGTGAAATGATGATCCATAGTGCTCTATTTTCATCATTGAGCTTTAAAATGTTGGAAGAGAATACAAGCATCTTGACATAATGATTCAAGATGACCTGAGTATTCCTCACATGGATTTTATATAGCAAGTTAATACAAACGACTTGATATAAGGGTCAAGTTGACTAGAGTATTTCTTGCAGAATAGACAAGGATTATCTCCATTCATGCATGACTTGGATCATCCTCCTTGATCTTACGCTGATCATATCCCGAGACAAGTGCATACCGTACTAAGAGAAAAAACCTTTATCCAATTTGGATGAGGAGGAGGAACCAAAGAAAGAGCATTGTTCTTGCAAACAAATAGTATATACATAAAGAATAAAGAATAAGGATCCTTGGTAATGGTTCATGCTCATATGGTCAAGGTATACACTGTAGTCAGCAAACCGTAATGATCTATGACTGCATTTTGCATAAGATCATGTAGCTCGGTGAACTTCCCATGTAGACACCATTAGTACATGCCCCAGAACTTCATCGGAAATAATGCGTAAATGATACAAAACAATGTTGAAAGATCCTGATACAGATAAATGAATGATTGTACTCACAAATCAACCAAGTATTTGATAGCTTAACAGAATTTTCTTGTCAAAGAAAATGTCATCTTGTCTTTGGTTTGGTAAGGAAGGATGCATCCTTGTTGAAGACAGTTTTGATTTGTTGATGTTGTTTGTATGATTTGATTGATAAGTGGTCATTTTGTGGAGTATATCACAATGTTTGTTTTGTATCTGTGTGGATGAGTATGTACAAGGTGTTGCCATGTTTTTGTTGGATTTTTTATGGTTTTTCATTGTTTTTGGACTTTTGTGAGACGTTTTTGAATTTTTTTGGATTTTGTGACACATTTTTTGAATGCTTTTGGATTTTGTGAGACATTTTTGAATGTTTTTGGATTGAATCACCAGTAATGTAGAATCCACTTCCATCATCTAGATTTTAAGGGTATTGCCCCCAAGTGTAGACATGACTATGAAAAAGTGGGATGCAAGACGCATGAAGTACTATCTTTTTATTGCAGATCAAATAACAAGCCATGGTTGGGATGGATGTGTGGATGCATGAATGTGATCGCAATGAACTTGAAAGAGACTGGAGCCATTGTCTTTACGAGTGGCACCTGTTTGCTAGGTTTTCACCATCGCACTTACCCAAGGTGCCACCAGAGTGGTTGTTCACTGTTTGGATGCATGATTTTTTTCTTTACTTTTTGATTGTTTTTGTATTTCTTCAGGACATTTTTCTAGATGTTTTTGGTATTTTCTGGTATGCAGGGGAGCCTGATGCTCTGTGCATCTTAGGTATAAAACCATTTGAGGTGCATGTTGTTGATTGGATCTGCAAGTGGTTCTCCTTCTGATGTAGCCAATTAATATGCCCCGGACCCAAATAGAGCAGTGACAAAATATGGGCCCAGCTAGTTTGATTCAAACTTGCCCTGATGTTCTTTGTTTGGTTGGTTGCGAGGATTCTCTCATAGAACAAGATCACCTACCTCAAATGTACAAGATCTAACTTGGTGATTGTAGTTTCTGCTCATGCACTGCTGATAGGCTTTGAGGTGATTGTATGCAGCTTGTCGTTTCTCATCAAGTAACTCTAAGTCCTGAAGGTGTGAGACTCTATATGCTTCATCATCGATGAGATTGTGCAAGGAAACCCATAGGGATGGTATCTCGACCTCAATAGGCAAGATAGCTTCTGCACCATAGACCAATGAATAAGGGGTTGCACCTGTAGGGGTTCGAATGCTAGTTCGATATGCCCATAGTGCTGGATTTAGTTGAACATGTCAATCACGGCTGGCATCATTGAATTTCTTCTTGAGGATTCTCAATATGTTTTTATTAGATGCTTCAGCCTAACCATTGCCTTGTGGGTAATAGGGAGTGGAAAAGCGGTGTTGGATATGAAATTTCTCACAAAGTTCACGGACATCCTGATTTTTGAAAGGAAGACCGTTATCTATGATGATGGACATGGGCACACCATACCGGAAAATGATGTAGTTGAGGATGAATGAGGCGATCTGCTTGTCGGTGACTTGGGTAAGTGGAACGGCTTTGATCCACTTTGTGAAATATTCGGTCGTGGTAATAATGAATTTATGGCCATTGGATGAAGATGGATGAATCTTACCCATAAGGTCAAGGCCCCATTGACAAAAAGGCCATGGTGTTGTGATTGGTTGTAGTTCCTAGGCTGGTGCATGTATCAGGGCGCCATGAACTTGACATTTCTTGCATTTTTTGACAAAGTAGTAGGAATGTTTTTCCATAGATGGCCAATAGCATCCATTGCATAGGAGTTTTTTGGCTAGTGATGGACCACTTGAGTGAGTCCCGCAAATTCCTTCATGTACCTCTTCCAAAGCCTTTGTTATCTCACCTTGTTATAGACATCAAAGGAGAGTACCATCAAGACCATGTCGGTATAGGGTTTTGGCAATAATGGTATATCAAGTAGTTTGGCAAATGAAGGTTTTACGTTGGTTATTTGATTGGTTGGGAGGAAGGGTGTGATCACGGAGATAGGTGTAGAACTCACCATACCATGGGGATTCAGAACTGACAAGGTGACATATCATTTTGGATTTGGGGATATCATAAGTGGGAATCCAAAGCTATTCTACCAAGAACTCATAGCGTGTTGAATTTTGTGGAAGATCTAGGAGAGATGCTATGGTAGCCATAGCGTCAACAGCTTGATTCTAATCTCTTCGTATTTGCTCAAAAGTGATAGCAGTAAATGATGTCTTTAGATTGTCCACCATTTGCTTATATGGCATGAGTTTATCATCCTTGGTCTGATATTCATCTGTTGCTTGTCGAATGACCAGTTGGGAGTCGCCATATACTTGCAGTTCTTGTAATTTTCATTGTATGGCTAGCCTGAGTCTTGTGATCAAGGCCTCATACTCTGTGATGTTGTTTATGCATGGAAATGTGAGCTTGTAAGACTTTGAGATGCTATCACCCTGAGGTGTGATAAATAGAATGCTTGCCCATGAGCCATGCCTAGTGTAGGAACCATCAAAGTATAATTTCCATGGTTGTGTTGTTGTGATCATGAATATCTCTTCATCTGGAAAATTAGAAATGAGGGGATGATCGCATATGAGGGGTGCATCGACCAATTGATCTGCAATGACTTGTCCTTTGATAGCTTTACGGTCTACATACTCGATGTCAAATTCACTTAGAATCATCACCCATTTGGCCAAGCGGTCTGTCAGTGCTGCTTTGTTGAGTAAATACTTGAGTGGATCAATTTTTGCAATGAGTTGTACTTTATGTGTTAACAAATAGTTCCTCAGTTTAGTGGCTGTTAAGATTACTGCTAGGCAAGCTTGCTCAATAGGTGTGTAATTGAGTTCATAGCCCACCAGTGTGTGAGAGATGTAATAAACAACACACTCTTTTCCTTTTGCATTATGTTGTGCCAGTAGTACACCCAATGTTGTACTTGTTACTGAGTTATAGAGTAACAACAATCTACTTGGATCTGGTGGTATCAACAATGGTGGATTCATGAGATAGTCTTTAAGTGTTTGAAATGCTTGTTGGCATCGGGCATCTCACTGAAAGTGGATGTTCTTGTGTAGCAGGTGTGTGAATGGGTGACACTTATTAGCCAATTGTGCAATGAATCTATGGATGGATTGAAGTCGCCCTTGTAATGTCCTTAGCTGACTGATATTCTTTGGTGGTGGCATATCCATGATTGCCTTAACCTTTGCTAGATCGACCTCAATGCCTTTGCTTGAGACAATGTATCCTAGAAGTTTCCCAGAGTTTACTCCAAAGACACATTTCTTTGGGCTGAGTTGAACATGGTATTGTTCCAGTCTATCAAATATTTTATCTAAGATGTGGAGATGCCCTTCTCTGGTGAGTGATTTTGCTAGTAAGTCATCAACATAATCTTCCATCACAGTATGCATCATATCATGGAAGATGTTGGTCATTGCCTGTTGATAGGTGGCTCCTGTATTCTTTAGACCAAAAGACATGACATTCCAGTAATATGTACCCCATGGACATGTGAAGGCTATCTTATGTTGATCTTCTGGTGCGATCTTTATATGATTGTATCCTAAAAAGCCATCCATGAGTGAAAGCATGGCATGTCTTGCTGTCAGATCCACTATGATGTTGATATTTGGAAGGGGGAAGTCATCCTTAGGACATGCCTTGTTTAGATCTTGGAAGTTAGTACAAATGCGGATGCCCCCTTTTGGCTTGCCGACAGGCACAATGTTGGAGATCCATTCTACATAATCAATTGGTCTAATGAAACCAACATCTAGGAGTTTCTTGAGTTCTGTTTTGACTAGTATTGCAATTTGAGGATGCATCTTGTGAAGTTTCTGCTTGACAGGTTTGGCTCCTTCTGCTACGGCGAGGTGATGCATGACTAAATCAAGATCAAGCCCAGACATGTCTGCATATGACCATGCAAAGTTGATCTAACACTTCTGGAAGAACTCTATAAATTTAGGCTGTTCCTCTGGAGTGAGAAGAGATGCTAGATGTATGAGATGAGGATTTTCAGGAGTGCCCACATTGTATTCTTTGGTTTCCTCGATGAGAATCATTGATCATTCCTGTTGTACATTAGGAGGGAGAATGTCAAACCCTTCATCCTCAGGTGCCTCAGAGAGGTTTTCACCATTGGATACGCTCTTTCTTTTTACTTTTGTTGAATCAAACAGTGCCACGGTGTGGTTTTCACTGGAAGATCCATGTTTTATTGTTATATTTTTGCAGCTAAAAGGTTTGGCATCTGCCCCAAAGTATGTTGTGCTGTTAAGTTCAATGGCGAATCTAGCTTTGTGATCCCCGCTTTGTAGGTTATCCCTTAATTCCAAAAAGTCAATGATGGCCTCATCATTTTGGAAGAAGTCAAGACATGGGGGATTTGGTTGGTTCCATTTGATGAGTTCAGGGTGGATAATGGGCATTACTTCATCGATTAGGTTAAGTGTGTTAGATGTATCAGTGAGGGTTAAGACGTTATGGTGAAGGTCATTAATGGTACTCTCCCTGTCAGAATCAAGCGTAGGATGAGACGTAGGGTCTGTGGAAGATGTTTCCAGTTCAGGAACCCAAGTGGTCTTTATCTGTGCTTCTCCGTAAATAGGGATGTCTTTGTGTGGCGGAGGTGGTGATGTGTCTTCCTCATCTAAAGTATTAAGTTGTACAGAATCAAATTCCCACTCATGTGAGTCAGTCTTTGAGTCACTTTCTAGCATCTGATTATTATACCATACTGGGATGTCTTTTGAGTTAAATATTGCAGGTGTGATTGGTTGATGTACCCTTGTAGTGATTGGCACTACAGGAAGGTTGATGGGGATAAAAGGATCTGGTACAAGGAGTATCGGTAGTGTTGACTCAGTGGCTTCTACTGGAACTACTGGTGCCATAGATGCTATTGTGGGTTCTGATATAGTTGCTGCTACTAATGGTGATGCTGATGTGATAGCTACTGCGGATGGGATTACGTGTTTAATTGGTATTGTAGGCGGTGGTCTGGGGATTTTGAGCCTCGATGGGGTAGTTGTGATGGTGCTTGATGTTGCTTTAATAATGAAAGGTGTCCTTTTTGTAGTAGGCTGACATAATGGTTTGCTAGGTTTTCCTTTGAATCTGAGTTTAGGAAATATCTCTTTTTCAAAGCCTAGACCTGTATTACCTTTGGGCTTTAATTTCAGTAGCAGAGGTTCATGTCGTCCTTGTTTGCAATATCCTAAAGCACTCTGACTATCATACCCCATTCTTTGTATAATGAGGAGACCTTTTCCATACTGATCTATAGGAAGTTTAACTGGCAGGATATCAGTGGTGATGGATCTTTATAGATCTAGTCCGCTAAGTCCTCATCTTGGGTTTCTTCTTCTTGAATCCTTCCAAGGATGAAAGGCATCAAAGCACATGCTGGCGTGATCAGTGGTTGCTGGAGTAACTATTGTGGTTTACCATATGTTCTAGGAGAAGTGGTCATTTGTCCCACACAAAAAAGTTGACTCAAGTTGTATTCCCTAGGACCTTCCTCTGCTATTTTCATTTTAAGCTTTTCTTGCTTTGGTATAGTGGTGTTCGAACTGGTAAGAGAGGCGGGACTTATATATGATGTGGAGGAAATGGCTGCTCTATTATTAGGAATAGTAATCTCTGGTTGATGGCTAATATTATGGCAAAACGCAAAGGGATTTGCATTGCCCAGGATTGTGATCTCTACACCGTTATGTGGGAACTTGATACATTGATGGTAGGTAGATGGAACAGCTTGCATGGCATGTATCCAAGGTCTTCCTAACAATAGATTGTATGGAAAAGGAAGGTCCAGAACCTAACAGATGATGTGCTTTACCATGGGGCCCACTCAGATTGGTAGTACCACAGCTCCTTTGGATGAACGCTCCGCATCATCATAGGCTTTGATTGTGATCTTCTTATGAGGATCCACTGATTCTACTGCATATCCCAATGCTATGACCAACTGTAGTGTACAAATGTTCAAGCCTACTCCATTATTGATCAAGACTCGCTTGATCCTATGTTGGTTGATAAAGCCTTCAATGTGTAGTGAAGCTTTATGAGGTTGCTGGAAGGAAGAGTTGTCACTTTCAAAAAAAGTGAGACAGGGTGATGACTTTAGATTTCCAACCATTGCTTGAAATTGGTTTTTATTCAGATTTGCAAGGACTGACGCATCTTGGAGTGCTTGATCCAAGATAGTTTAATGGGATGGCGATAGGCGCAAAAGCTCTAAAATGGATATAAGCGCAGGCATTTTGTCTAATTGTTCCACAAGATTGTACTACTTTGGGATGGAGGTGGTGCCTTGTGGAGCTGCCTTTATGGTAACCTTGCCACAACGCGTAACAACATTGCAATTTGAGTTGGCATTATTGAAGGTTATAGTTGCAACTTGTTCATTGGCATCATACAAATGATTTACAGTGTAATTATACGTAGCCTGTGTATAATCTGTGGTATCAGTGCCTCACCTGGAAGTGGAAGGACCCCTTTAATCTTGTGATGGAAGTGGATTTTTGAACATTAGATGATCATTATTTGTTTTTTTTGGGTCATGTCCTTCAATTTCAATTTCTCCTCGGTCAATAAGATCCTGGATAAGATCTTTTAATTGGTGACAATTACTTGTCTTGTGTCCCCTCCCTTGATGGAATTCATAGTGTTTAGTATCTCTCCACCATGCTAGTTTGACTTGAGGCTCATAGTTTGATAGTTTGGGTAAAGTGACCAAATTTTGAGAAATGAGTTGTCACAATACTATTTCAATGGGTTCTCCTAAGGGAGTGTATGTTCATTTTTGTTTTTGCTAACAAGGTCTTGGTTCATCATGAGATGTGATGTGACCTTGATTGGAAGGAACATTTGTGTTATTCTGAGGTGGAGGATTTTATCCTACAAACCGAACCACAGGTTGTGTGTTTTGGATAGTCTGGGCATCCACAACCCCATCGTTGATGATATTCTTGTTTTTGTTCCAGAAGCTTGGTTTATCACTATTGAAGCGTGGGCGAGGACCATCTTTTGGTTCATTAAAGATTTTGATGAATCCTTTCTTGATGAGTGCCCATTCACATTTCAAACCCTTGGTGATCATATCATTAAAAGAGTTTGTGTCTTTGACATCCAGGTGAAATTCCATTTCTTCGTTTAAGTTGGAAATGAATATTTCCACTAGTTCTCGTTCAAGTAACTGAAGAGAACATCTGCTAGACATTTGACGCCATCATTGCAGGAATACTAAGAATAGTTCACCTAGTTTTTGTTTGGTGTTACATAGATCAGCCATGGTGATGTCGCGTTCAATGTTATGGGAGTAATGAGTGAGGAATTTTTGGATGAGTTCCTCAAATGTTCTAATGCCACCTAGTAGTTGGGAAAACCATGATGTGGTTGTTCCTCCCAAGCTTTGGGGAAAAAGGCGCATTAGGTATGTGTCTTCATATGCTACTTCGAGACAAGCGGAATGAAATTCTCTGACATGATCATGGGGATCCCCCTTTCCTCTATATTTTTCAATTTGGGTGTTTCGAATCCTCATGGAAAGGGTGGCATATAAAGAGTCCTATCAAAAGGATAGGGACAGATGTCATTGAGTGAGAATTGGTTAGTCTTGACACCACTATGAAGTTGTTGGGTGAGATTCTCAACTTGTTGCCGCAACATCTCCATCTCATTTGGAGGAGGAGGTGGTGGGTTACCTCGAGGAATGTTATATCTGATGGGATCTCTACCTCTTTCCTCTTCATGGCAACTTTGTCTTTCTGATGCTTGTCTTAATTGGGCAAGATCAAAGTCAGAGCGGAGTTTTGCTCCTTCTTGAGCGAGTTTTAAGAAGTGAGCATCCGCATTGCTCCTGAGTATTTCGTCAAACAGTCTGTTAAAGAGAGGGTTATGCTGAGCCCTTTCTATTGTTGCAGGAGTAGGAGTACTTGGGTTTTCGTCAATTGCATTTCCTCCAAGTGCTTCTTGAAATTCATTGAGATTTTCCTCTTCTTCTTTGTCCATTTCTATTTCTCATTGCCTTGACCGTGATCGGGTCGGGTTTGGGCCATTTTCTTTATGACTCTTTGTTGAAGTTGAGTGAAAATGATGATGAGTTTTTGATGAAATGAAAGATTGATGGTTGGTGAATTGTGTTGCATGTGGATCTCTAGCACTTTTAAGGTAGATGTAACCGAAATTCCTTCTTTGAATTGCTTGCTTGTTTGATAAGTTTTGATGTGATAAGGTGTAGAGAAATCTTAGATGTGTTATAGATATAACTACCTAGTAATGAGAGGATTCACTCATGAACTAGTTTTAACTTGCGTAGATGTGTCTCTTAGGATGAGCTTATCCTAGATGTAGAAACAATCTAAAAAGTGATGTGATGTGTTTGATTCAAGCAATATCTAAAAGAGAACTCGGGACAAGAACCTCTGAATGTTTTGAGAGTTGGAACGAATTGATGATGAAGTGATGATGGATGAAAATGTTTTCAATTTCAATAAAAACTTTGTGTCACAAATGGGACAAACTCTATCTCTTCCCTTTCGGGTGTTGGTGGTATTTCTCGAGCTGTTTTGTATGTGATACAGATGTTTGGGAAAAAGTTGGGATTAATCTTACCTCCTTGGTTTTTGTGATAACTCAAAGCTCTATATTGCGTAAAAGCTCTGCGGTTCAATGATTCTGAATCAAATTTGTTTGTTTTACCTTGAAGGTAGAGACACATGTGACGCAGAAAAACTCTATGGGAGACAAAGATTTGTCTATTTAGATAAAATAATTTCCTCCTTTTGATCAAAGCCTTTGAGCTTAATGGTCTTCTTTTCAAGTTGATATTTTGATGACGCTTCTTCTTTCGCAAGATGTGAAGAATGGTCATAAAATTTTGATACTTTTGTTGTTTGCACTTTGTTTTTGATGTGTTTGGTTGTTTTGAGAAATGTTTGGTTGGATGAATACTTTGTTTTTGGAAGTGATTTTTCTGATCAACCCAATCCTTGGACTTGTATATGACCCTTCCTTTAAATGTATTTTAAGGTGTATTTCCAAAGCCTAAAGTCGGCTCAATTTGTACTTGGTCTTGACTAAAATGAACACACTTCAGACATTTTTTATCCCTAAGGTCAAATGGCCAGTTGTGATAAATTTAGCCCACATCTTGATATTTCTTTGACTTTGGTACTACATACCTTATGAATCCTACCTTGGCAGGTAAGGATGTGATATGCTAAGTCTTGCACAAGCATAACAAATAGATGATCCCTATGATGGGGGAGTCACCACTTTTATCAAGCCACAAGTGACTTTTCAAAAAGCTATGTTTCTACTCAAGGAAATATGTATGGTGAGTATCTTGGGAGCAAAACCATCTATGCTCTTGCACTAAATTATATCGCAAATATCCTCAACCAATAGAACGGATGGGCTACTACTTAAAGGTGTTTAGTCATGTTCGATGTTTTTGGACATAAGTTCATTCTGCAGTGACTCACTTAAGAGCCTTGTAACTAGTGGTGGGGCCCATTTGTCCTTTCGGCAAGTTACACAGTAGGAATAACTATACCCAAGGCTATACCTTTCGCTCTCACCTGATTTCTATAGTGGCTCGAAGGATTTACCGCGTGAGGTCATTCCCAAGAGTGATGTGTCTCTTGGTAGGCCTCTCTTAAAAAGATAAATTTTTGAGTGTTACTAACACTTTTCTCTTGCACCTAGGACCACAAAAGCCAAGGGAGAGGATAGTGTGTGTTAGAAGTGGGACCACTCTACCGGATTTTTGCACAAGTGTGCCAAGCACGAAAAACACTTGTTCTTTTTAATCCACCATTGCAATGTGATCTAACTATTTGGAGATGTTGCTCTAGCAGTCATGGTGTTCGTTTTAACTTTCAATGGAAAAATGTGTAAGTAACTAGGAAAAATGAAATCTTGGTCAACTTAATGAAAAACACATTTGCTTGAAGTAAATCGCTTGCAAGAATTGAAACAAGTGGATTGTAAGTTTTAATTGCACCAAAATTTGAAGTGTGGATTGTAAATTTCTTTAAGTTGATGCAAGAAAATAAATTGTTGATTTTAAGCCCCAAAAGAAGATGAGTCCTAACTTGAAATGAAAGCAAATGTTTGTTTTTGTTCAATTTTAATGCACCAAAAGATGAGTGACCCTAACTAGAAAGCAATAAAATTTTGTTTGTTCAAGTTTTAAAAGCACCACAAGACAAGTTTGTGATTTTTAATGGTGAGTTTTAAACTTGCACAAACAACAACTGGTTAGTAAAATCCATGTTTAAGTGGGGGCTTCCATAAGCCTAAAAATTTCACTTTTCGGTTACAAGGTCCTTTTTTACAATGTTTTGTTACAATAGCGCTAGTCTGTGTTTGAACAGAGCCACTATTTAACACAAACACGCTAAAAGAAAGGGAAAGACAGAGAGGCAAAAAGCGTTGAAATAGGGTTAATAGTGCCAAAACAATATCAAACGTGCCAAAACAGTTCCAAAAGCATTGAACTTTATTCAATAGCGCTATTGTAATAACAATAGCGCTAAAACCATAAGTATCGATAGCGCTAGAACGAGTTCAATAGTGCCAAAGCGCAACCTATGTGACATTTTTCAAACATGTTAATGGGTAAAAAAAAATGATATTTTTGGTGTTTGGATTCACGTCAGGTTCACCAAACGATGCCTTGCTAAATGGACAAGGTTAGTCAATGATAAATAACACACAAGACAAGAAACCGTTAGTGTTAGTTAATCAAAAACTGATCTAAAAAGTCATATCAAGAGAGACACTAAAATCATGCTAATATATCTAACTAATGAAACAAAGATAATGAGGCATCTCCAAATGCCTCTTAGCATGTTCTTAGCTCCTTCTCCCTTGTTCCTCTCCTCTCCAAGTTCCAAAATAGTGTAGTTCTCAGCAGCTTTTTGCACTATCGATGCTTATGGAGGATTGAAATTGAAATATTGCTCTAAATGTAAATAAAGAAGCTAATATTAAGCTATTGATACTAAAATGATTTATTTTAACCAAAATGACAATACATGAGTTTGCTATGCTAAATGCTCTCTTAAAATGCCTATAGGTTAAATGCATACAAGTTTTCAGGATCTGGATTATGAAGAAATGGGCTCTATTTATAGGAAAAATGGAGCAATGGATGGTTGATATTGAGCAATCTCAACAAGGGTCAGGATTGAATGATTTCAAATCCATGTGAGGGCTTTCAACCTAATCCCAGGATGACAAGTGTCAATGTGAGATAGGTTGAGAGGAGAGGGAATAAGCATTAAATGCTTGATATGACCTTAGGAGTTAAAGTCAAGGTTGGTTGAATGAATAAACTCTTTATTCAAAGAATAAAGCTTTTATCCAATGGATAAACTCTTGTGCAAATGTGAAAAGGATAAATGGGGTCAAAACAATAAATGTTTGGGGAGACAAGTTTGAAATAACCATAAATGGTTATGTAAGAGCCATAAATGGTCATGTAAGAGCCATTAGTGGTCTTGGAAGACTTCAGGGGTTACTTTGTTGAACACACAAAGCATTAAATGCTTTTCAAAGACTTTGGAGTCTTTGAGAAGTGACTTCATTTTGCTTAGGAATGTGACAATAATTAGGGGATGGATTAGGCTAATTAGGAAGGGGTTAGAAGAATCTAGAAGGGGATTAGATTTTGCAAGTGGATTTGGTGGGTGAGGGAAAATAGGATTTTATTAAAATAAAAAAATTTATTTATTTCAATAAATGTGTGCAAGTTGCATTGGTAGGAAAATGCAAGTGGGGGGGGAATAATGATTTAAATAAATGTTTTATTTAATTTATTTAAAAGAGAAAAAAGGGGATTTAATTAAATAAATAGATTTTATTTATTTAATTGATTGGAATTTGATTTAATGAATTAATTAAAATAAATTGAATAATTTATTTAATTAATAGGAGAATGTTTGGAGATGAATTAATTAAATATTAATTTAATTAACTAATGGCTAGTGGATTTTTAATCAAATAAATAGTGAATATTTATTTAATTAAGCTGGATAGATTTGTGTGACTACACATACCATAATGGAAGATTATGTTGAAGACTTATTGGCAAAATCATTAACAAGAAAAGGTCATCTAGACATATTAGAGAAAATCTTTGACAGACTGGAACAATATCATGTTTGACTCAACCCAAAGAAATGTGTCTTTGGAGTAACCTCGGGGAAGCTTCTAGGATATATTGTCTCAAGAAAAGGCATTGAGGTTGACCCAACAAAGGTCAAAGCAATCATGGACATGCCGCCTCCAAAGAATATCAGTCAGCTAAGGACACTACAAGGGTGGCTACAATCCATCCGAAGATTCATTGCACAATTGGCAGATAAGTGTCACCCCTTTACACACCTATTACACAAAAACATCCACTTTCAAAGGGATGCTAGATGCCAGCAAGCATTCGAGATGCTTAAGGACTATCTCATGAATACACTGTTGTTGATCCCACCAGATCCAAGTAGACCTCTATTGCTATGTATTTCAGCAACAAATATTGCATTGGGCATTCTACTGGCACAACATAATGCAAAAGGGAAAGAGTATTCTTTTTACTACATCTCTCACATACTGGTTGGCTATGAACTCAATTATACACCTATTGAGCAAGCTTGCCTAGCAATAATCTCGGTAACCACTAAACTGAGGCACTACCTGTTAACACATAAAGTACAACTCATTGAAAAGATTGATCCACTAAAATACCTACTCAGCAAAGCATCATTGACAGGTCGCTTGACCAAATGGGTGATGATTTTGAGTGAGTTTTACATCGAGTATGTGGACTAATGCACCCCTCATAGACGATCATCCTCTTATTTCCAATTTTCTAGATGAAGAGATATTCATGATCACAACAACGCAACCATAGAAACTATACTTTGATGGTTCATATACTAGGCATGGCTCGAGGGTAGGCATTTTCTTTATCACACCTCAATGTGACAGCATCCTGAAGTCTTACAAGCTAACTTTTCCATGTACAAACAACATAGTAGAATATGAGGCCTTGATCATAGGACTCAGACTACCCATAAAATGGAAATTGAAAGAGTTACAGATATATGGTGACTCCCAACTAGTCATCAGATAAGTCATAGATGAATAGAAAACCAAGGATGATAAACTCATGCCATACAAACAAATGGTGGATAGTTTAAAGGCATCATTTATGACTATCACCTTTGAGAAGATACCCAAAGATCAGAATCAAGCTGCTGACACCATGGCTACAATTGCATCTCTCCTAGATCTTCCACAGAATTCAACACTCTATGAGTTCTTGGTAGAATAGCTTTAGATTCTCACTTATGATATCCCCAAATCTAAGATGATATGTCGCCTTGTTGATTCTAAATCCCTATGGTACAGTGAGTTCTACACCTATCTCCATGATCACACACTCCTTCCTAACCAATCGAATAACCAACACAAAACCTTCATTCGCCAAACCACTCGATCTACCATCATTGTTGAAATGCTATACCGA
This sequence comes from Cryptomeria japonica, assembly GCF_030272615.1. Taxonomy (NCBI): domain Eukaryota; kingdom Viridiplantae; phylum Streptophyta; class Pinopsida; order Cupressales; family Cupressaceae; genus Cryptomeria; species Cryptomeria japonica. Next base: position 111,069,482 of record NC_081414.1, on the reverse strand, counting down.
CATAGTCTTGATGGTACTCTCCTTTGATGTTTGGAACAGGATGAGACAACAAAGGCCTTGGAAGAGGTACATGAAGGAATTTGTGGAACTCACTCAAGTGGTCCTTCCTTAGCAAAGAAGATCATGCATGTTGGATACTATTGGTCGTCCATGGAAAAAGACTCATACTATTTTGTCAGAAAATGCAAGAAGTCCCAAGTTCACAAAGACCTGATACATGCACCAACACAAGAATTGCAACCAATCACAACACCATGGCCCTTTTTTCAATGGGGCCTTGACCTTGTAGGTAAGATCCATCTATCTTTATCCAACGACCATAAGTTCATCATTACCGCTATTGAATATTTTACAAAGTAGATCAAAGTTGTTCCACTTACCCAAGTCACCGACAAGCAGATCACCTCATTCATCCTTAATTACATCATCTGTTGGTATGGTGTACCCATGTCCATCATCATAGATAATAGACTTCCTTTCAAAAATCAGGATGTTTGTGAAATCTGTGAGAAGTTTCACATCCAACATTGCTTTTCCACTCCCTATTACCCACAAGGAAATGGTTAGGTCGAAGCATCAAACAAAAAAATATTAAGAATTATCAAGAAGATAGTCAACGGTCCTAGCCGTGATTGGCACGTTCAATTAAATCCAGCACTATGGGCATACCAAACTAGCATTCGAACCCCTATAGGCAAAACTCCCTACTCACTGGTATCCTTATGGAGCAGAAGCTATCTTACCTATTGAGGTTGAGATACCATTGTTACAGGTTTCCTTGCATAATCTCATAGATGATGAAGCATATATAGTATCACATCTCCAAGATTTAGAGCTACTTGATGAAAGGCGACAAGCTACATATAACCACCACAAAGCCTATCAACAGTGCATGAGAAGAAGCTATAATCATTGAGTTAGACCTCATACATTTGAGGTAGGTGATCTTGTTCTTCAAGAAAATCCTCATAACCAACCAAACAAAGAACATCAGGGAAAGTTTGAATCAAACTGGTTGGGTCCATATGTTATCACTACTATATTTGGATTCGGGGCATATCAGTTGGCTACTTCAAAAGGAGAACTGCTAGCAGATCCGATCAATAGCATGTGCCTCAAATGATTTCATACATAAGTTGTATAGAGCATCAGGCTCCCATACATATCATAAAAACACCAAAAACATTTAGATAAATATCCTGAAGAAAATACAAAAAAATCAAAATAGTAAAGAAAAATCATGCATCCAAATGGTGAACAACCACTCTGGTGGCACCTTGGGTAAGTGCAATGGTGAAAGCTTGGAAAACAAGTGCCACTCGTAAAGGCTAGGGCTTCATTATCTTTTAGACTTGTGGCAATCACATTTACTACATCCACTCATTCGTCGTTCAATCCATGACTTGTTATTGATCTGAAATCAGGGTTAGTACTTCATGCATTTTGCATCCCGCTTTTTCATAGTCATGTCTAAACTGGGGGCAAGACTCTTAACCTATTGATGGAAGTAGATTCTACATTACATGTGATTCATTAAGTTTTTCATTCAAAACTATCTCACAAAATCCAAAAACATTCGAAAACACATCAAAACTCCAAAAACATTTAAAAACACTCACAAAATCCAAAAATCATAGAACATCAAAACCTGATAAAAAACATGACAACACATAAAACCCTTTGTACATACACATCGCAAACAAACATTTTGAGTTACTCAAATGATGACCACTTATCAAATCAACCAAACAATCAATGTCGACACACAACTGCCTTAACACAGATGCATCCTTCCTTACCAAAACAAAGGCAAGATGACATTTTTTCTTTGAAAAGAAAATTTTGTTTAAGCTATCAAATACTTGGTCAGTTTGATAAAGTTATTTATTCATTTATATAAGGTTCCTACACTACTCTAAGATATCCATAAGTGATTACAATAGCCAGGATGGTTCCTAAGCATTATTTGTGTATCTTCTGCGAATTATTCCAATGAAGTTCTAGGGCATGTACTAATGGTATCTATGTGGGAAGTTCACTAAGCTACGTGATCTTATGCAAAATACAGTCATGGATCACTATGGCTTGCTGACTAAAGCATATACCTCAACCATATGAGCATGAACCATTATGGAGGGTCCATATTCTTTATTTATGTTGCTTGTTTGCAAGTACATATGCTCCAACCTTGGTTCCTATAGCCTCATCCAAGATTAATAATACCTTTCTCAATGATGAAAATAAAAGCACTATGGATCTTCATTCCATCTCATCTATATATATATTGCATTCCATCCATCCATACATTCATAATAGTTGCATATCATTCATAAATAGTAATGACAATGGATGCAAACTCTATTTTTTCGATCGTCTTCCATAGGAATGAACCCTAGGTCCTCCATACCTCTATCTAACATTGAATCCCCCCTCACCCTCCCCATCTTAGTCATCATCATAAATCATAAATCCCTTCATTGTTTCCCATCAATACTATACACAAGCTAGTTACTCTGTCTACACAGGCACATTGACTCACACACACCTAGACTATCAACAAATACTCTGATCGAGTATCTTCGGGTCTTAATAGGTAATCGATCATGGCAAACCTAGACTACAATATGTATTTATCACAATGACCTAGTCTCAACAGGGCTATAATGATTCACCACAATGATTCATCACAATGCAAACACTATCAATTGATCAACCAATCAAAACACAATCCAAACGAACAATTTCATCAATTGTCTAAGTCTCAATGAGTATTTTGCTTCATATACCTTGACTTCATCGGACAATTACATCAATTGTCTAAGTCTCATTAGTTTACTTTGATTCACTTACTTAGAGTTTATCCTATCCAAGTGAACAACTGACATCAACTGTCATGCTTTGACTCAACTAGGGCAATTTAACCGATTGCACCAGATTGTCTAACCAATTTTTATCAATTGCATAGCATCAATAAAAAACACACACTACCTTTGCACTGTATCTCTTGCATGACTTAAGAGTACTCGTTGGCTTGCCCTTTTCTCCATATTCACTCTCAATTTCTTCTATTCTTTCACCGTTATTGCTAAATTCTTCTATTCTACTTCTCCACCAATTCTCGTTCTTTTTCGAGAGATCGCCCGATTTCTAAAAAAAATTTGGCCCATCTCTCAAGGGGGCATACTACCCATTAAATTAATGTTATGGGGCATATTTCTTCACACCTATTTTGTTTTCTTTGAAATGATACGATAAACCACACCGTCTCAAAGAGGGGCAAATGTAGTCACATAAAACTGTCCACTTAATTAAATGAATATTTATTATTTATTTGATTAATAAATCCACTAGCCAACAGTTAATTAAATTAACATTTAATTAATTCATCCTCAAACCTTCTTCTATTAATTAAATAAATTATCCAATTTATTTAAATCAATTCATTACACCAAATTCACAATCAATTAAATGAATAAATCCTATTTATTTAATTTAATCCCCTTTCCTCTTTTAAATAAATAAATAAAACATTTATTTAAATCATTAAACAAACCCCCCACTTGCATTCTCCTGCAAATTCAAGTTGCACCTATTTGTTGAAATAAATGACTTTTATTTTAATAAAAATCTATTTTCCTCACCCACCAAAACCACTCGCAATCCTAAATCCCGCTCTAGACTCTTCTAAACACTTTCTAGACTCTTCTAATCCCAATCAGTTAAGCCTAAAACCCTTTAACCATCCCCTTTCCCCAAATTTGAAAGAAAGTCTTCCAAAAAAAAGCAATAAAGGCTGTATTCATTCAACAAGCTAACTTGTTGAGTTTCCCCAAATTTGGAAGGACTCTTACAAAGTTGTCCCCAAAGTCTTACAAACCATTAATGGTTAACTTACCCTTTTGGGCAAGGTTGAAGACTTTTTTGCCTAACTCAACCTTCATCTTTACCCTTGGTTATTAATTAACCCTTGCACAAGAGTTTACCCCTTGGATAAAAGCTTTATCCAATGGATGACTCTAACCCAACCTTAACCTTATCCCCTAGAGTAACCCTCAGGTCATGTCAAGCATTTAATGCTTCTTCCCTCTCCCCTCAACCCATCTCATGATGACATTTGCCATCTTGGGATTGGGTTGAAAGCCCTCACATGGATCTTAAGCCCTTCAATCCTGACCCTTGTTGAGATTACTCAATCTCAACCATCCGTTGCTCCATTTTTCCTATAAATAGAGCCCATTTCTTCATAATCTAGATCCTGAAAACTTGTATGCATCTAGCTTATAGTGAATTTTAGAGAGTATTTAGCACAATCATCTCACATTGTTATTTTGGGATAAAATTAATCTTAGTTAATTACCTAATATATCATTTTAGCTTGTTCACATTTGCATTTTCATGATGATTTAGTTTATACTCTTAAATCTCCATAAGATATTCAAAAAATAGTGCAAAAAGCTACTGAGAACTACACTCATTTGGGAACTTGGAGAGGAGAGGAACAAGGGAGGAGCAACTATGAGCATCTTAGTTATCATTTGGAGGAGCATAGTTTATGTATTCTATGTTTGGTTTTTATTTCATGCTCAATATCTCTCTTGATATGCCTGTTCAGAATAATCTTTGGTTGCCAACACTAACATTTGCTTCTTGTGTTCTTGTGTGTGTTGCCATCAAGCCAGATTTTCTAATCCTTTTTGTAGAGAATCACATTGTAAAATAAAGCACATATCTATCAAGTATAACTTTTTGAAGGAAAAGGTGGAAGAAAATGAAGTTAGACTAATATATGTGAACACTAAAGAGCAACTACAGATATTTTCACTAAACCTTTTCCCAAGGAATCATTTGAGTACTTGAGAGCCAGATTCGGAGTTTCTGGCCCTCCAGTAGAGACTTGGTTGATGTGGATTAGCATCAGTCTGGCATGCATTATTAGAGATAATATTCATTCCGACACTGATGTGGGATGCTACTGCTCAGGGGGAGTAGTCAGCTTTGTGATTCAATGGTTATGTTTTTTCTTTGATATTTTTGTCAAATTTCTGGCATTGATGTCAAAGGGGGAGATATATTGATGTTAAAAAAAAACAAAGAAATAAAAATAAAAAGCCATTGGTGGATTGATATGAATAATAAAAGTAGGGGGAGAGATATTGACATTCAAAATTTGTATGTGGGAGATTGTTGGTTGTCTTCCATTGGGGGAAACTTGTTTGGCATTTCTTGATACTTAGATGTTTTTCACATCTAGTGTTGCCATCAATGCCAAAGGGGGAGATTGTTCGCCATTTGGTGGAACTGATTATGTGTTGCATTGATTTTTTGTCATTGATGCCAACACTAGCTATTTGGATGCTTTACTGACACCCTACTGGTCCCGGTAGGTTGAGTGGTTTCTGGTTGATTTGGATCCGAAATGATCTGGTAGGCTCTGGTATAGTTTGGTGATGAAATTGGCTTGTTCATGATACTCATGCTCATATTTAGTCAGTTGGTTTTGGTCTGGTGATCAGATGCTATCCTACTTTCTTAGAAGCTTGGTTTCGGGTTCCGGCAAGGGTTTCACTGGTAGAGTGTTTAATGAAGATCTTTGATGATATTCATAAGTGGTGTTGTGCAGCTTTTGGTATAGATTCAGGATGTTGTTGGTGATCATGTTTGAGACTTGGCGGATGGAGATCATTGTTGTAGTGAGTGGACCTATGCTAGGTCCCGGTTGATCTAGGTTATGGATCGACTTTAATGTAACGTGTGAATTGGACCTCTCGATGTATTTTTGGGATGTCTTATTTGTTGGATATTATTTGTTTGTTCTAAGGCTGACATGGTTTGTAATTATGTAATTAGTTTACTATTTGGTGGGTAGCCTAATTGTTTATGGTCGAGGGTTTGTATATATAGATGTAAGATCTCATTGTAGATCATCATGGTTATGGTTAGAAGTCATGATCAAGGGATTTAATGTGTGAATAATATAATATCATTCAAGCAGAGGATTTGGTTGATCATTGGAGATCAAATTGGGTTTATGTAAGAGGATTTAGTCCTCTGGTATTGAGCTTAACTAGAACTATACTCAGGCATAGAAGATGCTACCTTTTGTAGTTCAACATTTCTCTAGATTGTAGTCTAGATTTCTATGTAGTCAATGAGGCTCCTTTTGTGATGAGCAGTACGGTCTAGGCTGGTGGCCTTCCTGCAAGTGTAGGCCCCTCAATTGTAATTCACATACTTACTGTAGAAGTATTATCTAACTATGGGTAGGCTTCCCACCATGGTTTTTCCCTTTGTCGGGTTTTTCACGTACAAATATTGGTTTCATGTGGATGGTTCTTATTTTGTGATTATTGTTTATGCTTAATTGGTTTAATTAATATTCTGGTATTAATATTTTGGGTTTCAGTATTAAATTTTTAAATTGCTAATAGTTCTGGTAATCTGTGACAATTGATTCACACCCCCCCCCCCACCCCCGCTCTTAATTCTCTTCTAGTTATTTGAACTATCTAATAGATCAAAGATGAAGATGCCATGTATGCATGTTGCAGATGATGAGTTTGAAATTGGATTTGGCATGTAGAGATAATCGTTTATCTTGGGAATGATCAAATGGATAGCATGAAGTGAAAAATGTGTGATGATCTATAGGATCCAATGTATGGTGATCCAGGAGTGGATGATGTTGTCTCAAACAATGCGTAGTTGATTTCTATCTAATCTAACAGTCAAGATTGAACTGATATGTTTGTAATCTTTATAAAATTTGTAGGTTTTATGCTATGTTACCAACCTATTGTATTTTCTTATAAGGTCGATGATTTGTTTCAATGTTGTGTTGGCAAATTTGGTTAAGTGTGGAAGACTGATTGTTTCCAAACCAAAAGGTGTGTCTACATAATGTTGTGAAGGAAGACAGGGGCAGAAAAGGATCTGATTAAGCAAGGAAGTGCTATTTCCAGATCAACAAAGAACTTATTGTTCTCTAACCATTACCATAGTTACATCCCTTAACCAGGTAAGCTTTAATAGGCTTCTTGTTGAAATCCTCTAACAAGGTGATCCATTATCTTGGATTTGAAATCATCCACTGAGGTTACCTTTTAATAGGGTATTACCTTTAATAGGGTATTGTAGTCAATCCCTTAACCCAGTGGTCCTTAACCATAGTTGTTCTTAACATGACATTATTGTATAAGCTTCTAACAAGGATTGGTTCCTAACAGGGCTAACTTCAGTAGAGTTCAGAATAATTGTGGGTATTCATCCCCATCGTAGTTTTTCCCATTTGGGTTTCCATGTGCAAAATCATTGTGTCAAGTGGTGAATGATTTTGTGGATGTGATTTTGATATGGTTGATATGAATGACTGATAAATCCACTTAGATATAATTTGATGATAATAAATGATCTAAAATGATCTATTACTGATATTAGTGAAGTCGTTTAATGTTTTGGTTAAATGGTATTTGAATTTTAGATCTGTTGCATTGTATCATTGATGTTTTGGTCAACCGGTAAAGTTTGATAGTGCAGTTGCAGTTTTTGATATAGTGACTAAACCAATTAGTTTAGTGATTGGATTCTAAGTTGAAAGTTTTTTTGGTGAAAATTTATTTTATTTTGTATCTACTGATTCATCCCTCCCTTTTAGTAGTTGACCAGATCCTTATAGTTTCATAAAATTATCAATTGGTATCATAGCATTTCAGGTTCTCTTGTGTTTAAGCCTAATAGCTTGAGGAAAATATATAGGAGAACATGATGAAGAAAGAAGGTCTGAAGTTCAATAGGGAAAACTACAAAATCTGGAGTGATAGGATGAAGATCTATATCAAGAGCTAATGAAGTCAATATTGGGAACATGTTGTTACTAAATGTAACTTGTCTAGATGGATTCTGATAGATGATCAAAAGAAGGAGCAACACAAGAAGAATCAAGCATTGGAGGCCATCATTAGTTCCTTGTCCGATTCAGAATATGTTAATGTTCATGGATTGGTGACTGCATATGAAGTATGAAAGAAACTAGAAGATATCTATAGCGGTGATGAGCATGTTAAGATTGCCAAAGAAAAGAGTCTTAGAGGGAAATTTGATGATATGTGGATTGTTGAAGGAGAAAACATTCAACAGTATGGTCAGAGGATCAAGGAGATAGTCAGAGAAATCAAAAGTATTGGAGGTATAGTGGAGGATACCACTGTCGTTAGCAAGGTGTTGAGAACCCTTCTACCAGTCTATGCTATCTGAGTTGAAGCCATTCAGGAGCTTAAATATATTAATAAGACAAAGGTAACTCTTCACTCTATCATTGGTAAATTAAATGCATTTGAATTAAATGGTTTCGATGGAAGTGTTCAGAGATCAAAATTTGTATTTAGAGCCTCAGTCTCAACCCCACTGCTAAGGAAAAGCAGATAAGTGAGCTACAGTCATGAGTCTAGATCTAACAGAGAGGTAGATGATGAAGATAATCTGATTGATCTTGAAGAATTGTTGGCCAAGCAGTTATCCAGAGGTACCAGTAAGTACAGAGGTAAATTGCCACTAAAATATTTTGCATGTAACTGGATTGGACATATTGCTGCTAACTATCCAAATGGAGATAATTAGAACAAATGTGAAAAGTATAGGAAGTATAAAGGAAAAGGTTAAAGAGATTATCTCATTGCATTGGATGGAGGTATTAGAGATGAAGAATCTGAGGAAGATTCAAATGAGGACATTGTCTTTGTTGCTATTAAAGAAGAGATATCAAATCGGAAGGCATTGGTTTCTCACATGGATATTTCAAATGACTAGATTATAGATAGTGGTTGTTCACACCACATGATTAGTGACCAAAGTAAGTTTCTTACTTTGAAAGAGTTTGATGGAGGTAGTGTGAGATTTGGGAATGACTCTCCCTGCATGGTGAAAGGAAAGGGATCCATCTCTCTGAATGGTAAAAGTAGTGCATATGATGTCTACTGTGTTGAAGGATTGAAACAAAATCTTTTGAGTGTTGCTCAACTCAATGACAAAGGTTACCCACTAGAATTCAAGAATAGAGTCTAGAAGATTTATGGAAGCAAAGGTGAACTGGTTGCAACTGACAAACAAACTAGAGGTATCTTGTTTGATTTAAATTCCAAAGTCAACAGCTGTTTAATTGAAAAAGTAGAAGATAGTTGGCTTTGGAATTGGAGATTTTTTCATGTAAAATTTGATAAGATTGTAAGAGTCAGTAAGTTTAAATTAGTAAGAGGTTTTCCATAGTTCGACAAGCTGGTGAATTCTTTGTGCAAGGAATGTCAATTAGGTGACACAACTTTAACAATATCAAGAGAGAGTGGGCTTGCAACATCAAAGGTAGGCACACTAAACTTGCATTGACTCATAGAAGCAATTAGTTTTTGTAAGGAAGACACGGTTTGAGAAAGATTGTTAATGGTTTCTTTGGTAGAAGTATTGATGTTAGAAATGGTTGATTGAGAAGGTGGTGTGATGTTATTGAAGGAAGGTATAGAATGAGAATAAGGTGGTGGGACATTATGATAAGTAGGCATAGGTGATGATTATGTAGGAAATGAGACACTCAAAGGAGGAATAAAACTATTGAATGAATTGCCCCCTTGTGTCACATTGATTGGTTGAGGGATGATAGGAATACTTATGGAATACATAGGTAAAGATGTAGGATTAAATGAAGAAGAGGGATTACCCCCATGACCAATGGTTGTAGGAATGACATTTTGAGTTGATGTAGTCATGATGTTCGAAGTGAAAGTAGGAATACTAGCCATTGAAGTGGTCAAAGAAATAGAAGAATTGATTTGATTTGAAGATTGTGAATAACCTAAGTTCTCAGCACAACTCATGATATGCATGACATTAGAATCAACAATATGAGAAATGCCACACAATATATCTATTCCATTTTTATTACTTTGAATCATGCATTTAAGGCCTTCAATTAATGGAAGAGATTCACTATTAGGGTATTCTTGGGACATCCATTGTTAAAAATTATCAAATTGATTATCCAATTTTGAAAGTTGATCTATGGAAACTCTAGTCAAAGATTCTTCTTCATCATGGGTTTCATCAATTGGATAGATATGGACCTAATTAGGATGGAAAGAATTAGCATTATCCTCATTAAAGAAGTCACCCAGATTATGTTCCATCTCCTTGGTAATTAAACCTTGGGAGGCCTTAATTCTAATGCTTCATCTAACGAGGATAGTGTAGGTAGGACTAATAGTGGTGAAACTCATGCACTAGAGGGAAAATTGAAATGTTGAATTTTGAACAAAGCTTACAAAATTGAGTAACGCAAAATTTAAGAAAATACTAATTAAACAATTTGAACTTTTTTGGAAGAAGAGGGTGACACAATTTCCAAAAATGAAAGGAAATTGGAATTTTAAAATTAGGGCCAAGGGAATACAACTTAATTTTAAAACCAACATTTTTAAAATTAGGGCAGATTAGAACTAACCTCTTAATTTTAAAAATGTTCTTTGAAATTAAAAATGTTGAATTTTGGAGGTATTTTCAATGTTAGAGGGATCACAAATCGACAAAATCAGCCAAACTTCTAGATTTAGGCTATTAAATACACTTAGTCATAACTGTCTCCCGAAGTTTTGGGAAAAAAGTCGAGGACCATGGCAAGAATGCACACGGTCTAACCAAATTGTTTCAAAATTTTTAGGGATGAATATTACGATGATTTTAAAGCTAACCCCAAAAAATTGGCGAATTTTATGATTTTGAGATAGGCAAAATGAAGGTTCAAATGTGAAAATAGGACCCTATTAGGGTTTTGAAGAAAAAGAGGATTTCGATTAAAAATTGGAAAAGAGTCAAGCCTAATGGATAGGGACACCTTGGAGAATGTTTTAGAAATTTGAATTTGAAGGAAATGGATTGAAATTTGCACAAAATCTAATGAAATTTGAAAAGTTAGGGTTTTAGATCCTAACCACTTAACTTTTGAAATTTTGAATTTTGAAAAAGGAGGGAAATTGAAAATTTGAATTGTAGGACAGAAGATAAGTCTGAAAATAGTCACAAATCTAAAAATTAAATGGAAATTCAATTTTTGCACAATTTAAAAATGACTTTTAAAAATTAAGGTTTTGACAATTAACCTCTTAATTTTGTGAATTTGATTTGCAAATTGAACAAGGAAATGAAGAAATTGAATTTGATAAAAAAACCAATTTTCAGATCTAAGACAATAACAAGCGATTTTTGCAAAACACAAGCTCATTTCAATTTTAAAAACTAGGGTTTTTGATGAATTAACCACTAAGTTTGTAGAAAAATTAAACTTGCAAATGAAAAATTTCAGAATAAAGCATGTAAGATGTCGGGTTCACCAAAATGTGATGTTGGAAAAAGGTGAATGATGGAGATATCAAGAGGAAAAAATTTCTTCCCTTCAAGGAGAGATGAAAGTTTCAGTTTGGATTTCTCTTCAAACACATTTTCCACATTACATTGGAAGAGGGAGGAAAATACACTAGATTCAACCTCTAGAGAAAGAGATTGAATTATGAGTGATGGTAAGTGAATCCCCTCTTCTGAGATTGAGATTTGAATTGATTGAATTGTGTATTTATGATTAAGTGTACAAGTGACAAAGATCTAATTATAACTCAAGATAGAAGGATAGGATGAAGTTGTGCACCTAGATCTAGCAATAATTTGTTGAGACGAAGCCACCTTGCAAATTTTAGGAAATGTTGCCTGGACCATGGTGGGAATGTACACGGTCCTCTAAAAAATCCACAAAATGAAAAAGGTTTTTTCCTCCTATGCAAATGGAGCCCTAATTCAAAAGTAACAACTATGCACCTACAACATACACATAGAAAAGAAAGGGAAAGGTGTTGGGATTAGGGGTTTGCCTTCAGGTCAAACCCTAGTTTTGGAATTAACCAAATGATAAAGAAAATACTTGCAAGTGAATGCAAATGAAAGACTGAAATGTAAATCACCTCAAGGGAGGTTGTAGATACATTTTCTCATGTGGAATTAAATGTTGGAATGAATCTCCTCTTCAATGGTTGAATCCTTGACTTGAATGCAACACCTAGCCTTGAAGTGAGACTTAAGAATGCTCAATGTTGGAAAAGAATGCTTGAATGATTGAATTATCTTGAATGCTTGAATGTGTGATCTCATGTATCTACCTTATGGTTCTTCCACTTGTGCCAAATAGGAGGGGAAATGCAACTTAAATACTTGTCAATTAGGGCTAATTGACTGATTTTCTATCGCAAGCCGACACTGGGGGAGTCTTCTGGTTTAATGTGCAACCTCCAAAGCACATTGGAAAAGGGTCCTACCCCAAAATGGGGTAGGGGAAAGGAGTTCCATGCCCCTATCTTGCCCTTTTTTGCAAGACAAGATGCAATCTAGGCAACATGGAGGGAAAGAAAGATGCAGTTCTCAAGCGTTGAGCAAGTCTCTAGTCTCTGATCTGGCTTAGGGATTCGAATCATGTGCATGGGGACCCTAATGTAATCGACAATTGCAAGGGTCACAATTTCATGAAACTACAATCACAAAGGAGCCTCACTGACTACAAAACAAATCCAAACTACAATCCGAAAATAAGAATGAACTACAAGAATAGCATCTCCTATGCTTGACTACAGTTCTAGTTAATCTCAATGCTAGAAGTCTAAAACCTCTTATATAAACCCAATTCAATCACCCATGATTGACCAATGCATATTATTACAACTTTACTCGCACACAGATAATCCATAACCTTGACTGACAATCTACAAAGAGATCTTACATCATATTTATACCAACTTGACACCTAAACAATTAGGTCAGCCACCTAAAAGATAATACAATAAATTCATTACATAAACTCACAAACCAATGATAAACCAAGCCGGCCTGAGACCGAAACAATATTAACAAAATAATAAATCCAAGTGGTAACGCATAGGGAGCATCCGCCAACACGCTACATAAACCAGTCCATAACCTAGCAAAATAAGATCGGACCTAAAATAGATCGCCATAAGCCAAATAAAATACCACCAATCAACTAGAACACAAACATGATAACCATCAGTATCCTAAAAACCTTCTAGAAGCCGCACCAACACCACTTATCGAATTCATCAAAAGATCTTCATCAAATCTCTACTGGTAGAACCCTTACCAGTAACCAAAAGGCTTACTATAACATATGCTAGCTTTCAGATAACCATATCCTGATCCAATTGAATGTGAAAAGCATATGAACCACATGAATCACCGAACCAAACCAATTCCATTAATCAAAATATACCAGAGACAAATATCCTGGTCATCATCAAAGTCCAACCACTCTACTAGAATCTGGTAGACAACCAAAGAAGATAGTGTTGACATTAATGACAAACATCAATGCAACACATAATCAATTCCTCCAAATTGTCAACAACCTCAACATCAAAATCACCAAGCTTGTAAGAGGTAAGGGCTTGTGTGAGCAGTATGTTTCATCTTTTGAAAAGGACCCAAAGGTCATCCTTGTGCTACAAGAAGAAGAACGATTGGCCAACAATGAATATGGACAAACTAGTTGGTTTGAAGACATGACTGCCTTCTTAAGGGATGGTAATTACACTCCTAATTCTAACATAACTAAGAGAAGACACTTCAAGCTTTAGTCTATCCCTCATGTATTAATGGATGGTATTTTGTTCAAGAGGGATCTTAATGGGGTTTTATTGAGATGCATCAAAGGGGATCAAGTCAATAGACTATTAGAAGAATTCCATGATGGTCCCTTAGGTGGTCATTTCTCTATAAGGACTACTACCATGAAAATAGTCAGGGAAGGCTACTATTGGCCTTCCTATTCATGGATTCACATAAGTGGGTGAGGAATTGTAAGGAGTTTGCTTTCCAAGAATTGCATGAGCATAGGCTATTCTCCCCTAGAATGGTAAAGTTTTGATCTTTTGTAGGTTACAATAAAGAGGGTTTTTTTCATGATTGTAGTCTTCTTTGTGCCCAATGGATCTCCTAGCCTACTGATTATGTGCCAAACAGGCTTGCCACCCCCCCTGAGTCACCAGAAATATTGACATTTTTGTGTCAACTCTAGCCATGCAAATAAACAATCCGAGATGATTTAATGGCTAAAGTGTTGTGTGTTTTCCACAAGGCCTAAAAACCCTAAACCCTTAGGGCTTCTTGCCTTAACCTTTTCTCGGCCTTGATCTTTTCATTTTTCTGACTAGCATAGACAATCAATTCACTTAAGACTCATTAGCTAGAGGGGGGCTTATTCATTCTTCTACAAACCCTTTTTACTCAATATCGATAGGTTAAAGGCTTATAGAAATATAATTGCCTTATCACAATATCATGGTGGTGAGAGCTAGCAATTGAGCCACCCCTATGATATTATGATAGTCACTAGTTATTTATCACAGTATCATGACAATCAAGAAAGGATGTTGGGTCCCCTTTGCGGTATTGTGGTGCCCAGTGGTGAGGTTTTCGAGAAAGGTTATCGTGGGGTCGCAACACTTATGGCTAATTATTGCTTGACTCCTATGATATTGTGATAGGTCACTAGTAGTGTGGAAGATTGTTTACCGTGGTATTGTAGCGGTTAGGGGGAGCATTTTTTCCACCCTGCGATATTGCAATAGACTTGGCCATGGCCAAGTATTGGTTACCGTGATATCATAGGGATCAAGGAATATGTTCTATCCTTGGTTGGAGTACTCTGATAAGTTTGTTTCACTAATGAGGCCAACATATTCTTTGGGCATCATATTAACCATCCATCTACGTGTGAGGGTATGTGTTTGGGTGGCTCATTTTTAAACATGGAATGAACATTAAAATTCAAACTAGTCCTTAGGGTGGTTGCTGACTTAATTGGTCAAAAGTCAGTTTCTGACCTCGTTAGTGACCCATACCAGATTTGATCTCACTCCAACCACTCCCAGAGGCTGAGGGATGATTTTCATTACTCCGCCACGATTTTTTTATATATTTCTCTTAGCCACCCATACTCATTTATTGCATGCAGAAGACTTTTGGGTCAGACAAAGGACATTAGATGCCATCCCAATGCATGGCTTCCCTAATTTCAGGGATTGTTTCCATTTCCCAATTATGTGAGATATTTATAGGCACGCAACATCAAATTAGTCAAGTCTAATCTAATTTTTTCTTCCCTTGTAACCTAACCCTAGTTAGTTAGGGTTTATGAACCCAATGTTTCATCTAAATTATGCTTAGTCTATAAAGGAAAATTTGTAACATATTCAAAGGGTTCTTCTCCCTTTTCTTTAATAGAATTCTATGATTTCTGCAATAGTAAATAGCATTTCCTTCATTCTAATAAGTTATATGTTATACCTTATCTATGTT
Source organism: Cryptomeria japonica (assembly GCF_030272615.1). Taxonomy (NCBI): domain Eukaryota; kingdom Viridiplantae; phylum Streptophyta; class Pinopsida; order Cupressales; family Cupressaceae; genus Cryptomeria; species Cryptomeria japonica. The sequence continues at coordinate 111,054,089 of NC_081414.1, read as the reverse complement.
GTCAACTACACTTTGTGTTATTCAACTTTTATTAGCAATCTTCCTTCTCCTATCTCCAAATTTCAGGTTGTGTTAAATGTGCTCACTTGTGTTGTTTGAGGATATCTCTCAATCCTTCTCAACATCAAGTTAGGTTCTAACCTTTTTGTGTTTTTTGGAGATAGTTGATAGATTGAAATTTGTGTATATTTTTTGGTATCTTATTGATGTCTTGTGCATTCATGGGTGGGGAAAGAAACATATTTTCAATCTAGGTGCATCACCCTTCATATCCCTTTCAACATTTCCTCCCCCTTTTCCCCTCTAGATTAGTAGAATAGGCTTTATAAGGGTTTGGTTGGTCCAACACTGCACCCTGATTGTAAAGGAATTCGACCTTCTCCAGAGATTCAACTTCACATGTGCAAGGTCCCACACTTGGAGGTTGTTGAGCATTAGTGTTCAACAAGAGTGCAAACTTTTGTGACAATGGGTATTTGTGTAACACGTACTATTTATTGATTTGATTTTCCTGAAAAAATAATAATTGGTATTCAAACAAGAAACTACCTCACAAAACACTATTTAGGATTTGGTTCATATGGAAATTTAATGTTGAGAGTGAAAAATGACATTGAATGATTTAAGTATCTATTTGATACTTGGGATATTATTTCTATACTATAAAGAAGCAGGTTAATTCACAATTATGAAAGAAGTAACTTACTACAATTGTTCTTCATTGTTGGTTTCATCTTAATGATATCGATGTATTGGAGAAATTGATAGGTTTAATATCTTATCTCTCTCTCTCTCTCTCTCTCTCTCTCTCTCTCTCTCTCTCTCTCTCTCTCTCTCTCTCTCTCTCATAATTGAAGATCATTGAATACATTATCATGAATAATCTATTTGTAATACCATGCATACTTGAAAGGATGTAAATTTTATTACTTGATTTACATCAACACTTATATACTTGAAAATTCTTTTGTACTGAATTCTAAACATGGGATAAGATTATTAAAAAGAATATGTTTAACTGAGTTCATAATGATGCGCACTTGTTAATGTGTAAATTATTTTTAATTATTTTTAACATATCTTTATTCATATCAGCTTATTAAAAGTTGGACAAATTTAATAGAATTGTCATTAAATGAATAGTGGCTCATTAAAAAATGAAGGGAACAACTATAGATATAAATATAATTACAATAGTTGAACTAAGTTAACTAGTAGTAAACCAAATGAATAATGCAAGAAAATAATTCAACACAAATAATTATTAAATAGAATAAATAAACACATAACATAGTGTTTACAAAGAAGAATTTTCAAGGAAAAACTCCACCATAAAGAGAGGACCAAGTCTATATGATCTTAACAAATATTGATTACACATAGTCCTTTATTTGTACCATATAGTCTTCTATTATTTATCACTTGCATGCAAAAAAATTTCTACAAACTAGTACCTCCCTTAGCACCTAATTTATAGTGTTTTCACCCCCTAAATAGAGTATCCAAGTTGATTATATCATATCCCAATGCCTTGCTTAGAAGAATTCAAGCATTAATTATATTTCCCAATGTATACAACTCACTTATTAAAATTGACACAGATTGTCCTTATGAAAAACCTCTTTTGTCCACATCTCAAAATAGTTTTTTTCTTCTTTCCAAAGGTGTTTTAATTGTCAAAAAAAAATTACAAGTATTCAAAACAAACTTGTGAGAAGTTGAGTGTCCAAAATGATCATAACCTGCAAGATCCCTTCTTGGATAAAAGTTACTATATTAGTAAAATCTTAATGGTAAAAAAAAATAACCATTGATGGTATCCTTCATCTTTTACAAATGATCCAAAAATATTTATTAGAAGTAATTAAATATTTAGAATTGACAAGATTGATGGCACCTTAATCTTAACAAATTCTTGATAATCAAGATAAGACATATAATTCATCCGACTAATAAACAAATTATCCAATTACCAACAAAAGAACCTACAGATAAATTCACATGACACAAAAGTGATGTAGAATCATGAAATCAACCCACAACAATAGACTGTTCTAATCAAATGATCAAGTACAAACAAACCAAAAAAAACTAATTTCACACTAACATTAGAATAATTTCTTCAACATTATTCTTCAAACCAAAAACCCTAACCGTCTAGTATACGCAACATGCTGTTACAATAAAAATCAATTTATCATCTTCATACGCATGCATGTTATCGTACTACATTAAAGAAAGGTTATTTTTTCTTACATACAAAAAAAATCAAAAAAAATCGACAGGTTTGGACGTGTGTAAAATAGTCTTGGATACATTAAATTCGTCGAATGCAGAGAGGCTGTAAGCCGCCATATTTGACCATTGCAAATTTGTCCGGACATGACTTTGACTTTGTGAGTGCTTTGTCGGTAGAGTCAAGTCGTTATGGGCTATGGAAAATTAAGTTAGACATTTTTGTCGATACTCGGCGAAAAAAGTAATATTTTTGCAGAAACCCAGTTTGTCGATTTGGGGAAAAGGCTGCGTATGTTGACCGAATTAGGAAAAGAGGATACAATGAATACAACTCTTTTTATCCGAGTGCGCCGCACTTGGTACAAAAAAAACACGGTTTATGGTGGGCCCATTCGGCGATGAGATTGACATTTTGGTGCATCCTGACACCAACATGAGGAAAAAAGTATTTTTCAAGTTTCACCATTGAATAAGACGGATCTTTAGTCTGTATAAGGGTAAAACAAAATTATTGAAAATGTAGAAAAAGTTGAATATAAAGACAAGACACTCAAGAGACAAAGTGTGACTCATCAACTTACCTAATAAATAAAAATTGTAAAAATTAGTTGGAGGAGTTTTAATGTTTTATAGTAGAGTGAGGATTAGAGAGTTTTTTATAAGTTTTATTATTTTTATTGAATCAAGCAAATGAATAAGATACAAAGAAAGAAGGCAATCATTTAGTTGTCGGAATAAACTACCAATGTTAATAGACAAAATTGTTTCAAATAAAAAAATAGTAACAACTCTTAGTGAGCAACAAAATTATAAGGACAACTAAGCAATGATGTAACTTGCATACAAATACACTGTCATGATTGTATCAACTTGTGAAAACATAAACAATTGAACAAAAATAAGCCTACAATAGGTCAAGATCTTGACAAAAACTTTGGATGTGAAATTTAAGCATTTGTTGGAGCTAGTTTGAATATAAAGTGTCAAATCTGTAAAGCTATAGCAACTGAATTTTATTCTATCCAAGTGATTGTTGATCTTCAACTATTCTTGTTAGAATCAATGAACACTGAGGGGGGGGGTGAATCAGTGTTTTGCAATTTACAAATTTATTAAGTTGATTCTTTAACCATCGGATGTAAATAACTCAAAGCAAAGTGCAGAAACATAAACCAATTAAACATGCAACCATAAAAACAAAATTTTTAAGTGGAAACTCAAAAGGGAAAAACCACAATGGGATTTGAACCCAAAATATTATTATACTACGGCTAGTACTAGAACAATATTACAAAAGGGGAATGCACTTGGATTTAGGCACTGTACCTAGAGCTCACTGCTCAAATACATAATAGGGTTGCAACCCCGGAGGATTCACTATCTTACAACTGAATCACAGAAGTAATTACAATATTTAAATTGGAGTACTACATCTATAAATCCCAGGAATCATTTTCGGTTAGGCTAAAAAATGATCTATTGTCACTGCTCTAAAAAAAGGCCCTATTCCGCTCTCCTACCAAATACCAGATCATCAAAACTCAAGATGCACACATGAAATTGATCTCATTCACTTCCAACACAATCTCGCATTCACACACTTCCTCAAAATCATCATTCAAGTCGATCTTATATATCCACATCACCAAAATAGATCTCCATCAAGTCGAATTCTCAAAACAACAAATTATGAAACGTGTAGTGATGTGACGACTCAATCCTTCTACAAAAAATTATTCCAGACCTAAAACATATGATCACAAGCTTCCCATAAGTCGACTAAATCACCTCAAACTCATCAACATCCACTGGAATCACCTCAGGGAATCCAGACCACATGGTACACCATCAAACATGAAGATAACCTTGTTCTTCCTTCAATACCAAATATCGGACCAAGAAACATGCACTAGAATCAACACCAGAGGCTAGAATTGCATGATAAGTTTCCTCACACATCCAATCAACTATTCCAATCACCACAAGAAGAACTTAGTCACTGGAAATGAATAATTATTACTAGATCTATACACTGTGTTCAACCGACCAGACTTATGCTTCATGAATAACCAAACTTACTTAAGACTTTCAGTAATTCCAATCTCCACATACCGGATAGGATTACTAGGTTGAATTGCCATCAATAATAACCCCTAAGTAATCCCATGCATCGAACATCATCAATTTTGACCGGAATATCACAAAAATAGTGTCTCATGCTAACAATCTCCCCCTTTGGCATTGATGGCAACACTGCGAAAAATGACAAGTGTCCAACACTCCAAAACTGCAATCAACCAAAAAATTTGAAAGTCTGTACACTCAACTAGCTCTTCCTAAGAATGTGCATCATTTTTAACTACTCTCCCCCCCTTTGACATCAATGGCACGAGAAAGGATCTGCCAAGACTTATGTACAAAAGAATGTATGCACTAATTTATAGGAATTTAAAAATATCTGCATAAGTTACCTTCAAGGACTTCAAATATTCATTCCATCCTCTTAGGAAACACTCCAAAACATTGATTAAGGAACTAAACATGTATGCATGAATTCCAATGCCTTTGAGATCTGATGGTAGTGGTTTACCCAGAGCATTAACTACATCCTGCTCGGCTCCAAGCAAAGTGTCCAAATAGGGAGTGATTGATGAATAATGATGAACTACTAAGGTCCTAAATGGTACTAAGAGGGGGGGTGAATCAATACACAAAAAAAAATGCTTCAACACTTTATCATATTAAAACGTAGCTAATTGGTTGTCTTCACCACTGTACTTAACCAAAGCTATACCAGTTTAAACAAAAATACTTTAGACATCATTCAACAGATCTCAAACCTTGATAACTACTTCACTGATCCAATCATGCATGAGTTGTACCAATAATATCACAACCATTTAACCATGCATGCATATCTAACTTAATCAAAACCACACAATCATCACATGAAAATCTCACAACCCATAACACACAGATTTTTCACGTGGAAACCCAAATGAGAAAAACCATGGTGGGAATGAATACCCACAAGTTGTTTGTGAACTCTTTTGAAGTCGCCTCTGTTAGGAGCCTAGTCCAATTAAAGACTTTACAATAAAGGTTCTGTTAGGAACCGATCCTGTTAGGGATCACCTAGTTAAGGGATGGCTATATACCCTGTTAAGAGTTACCTCGCTAGAGGATTTAAATAGTTCAATAACCTTGAGCCACCTAGTTAGAGGATTTACAACAAAGCCAGTTAAAGCTACTCAGTCAAGGGATTTACCTTCTATTGAAATGGTTAGAAGATAACAGGTAAGACACTCTGATCTGATAACAACACTTCTTGCAAGGCAGATCCTTTTCAGTTCCTCTCTTCTACAATCACACTCTGTAGATTCCTCACTCTGGTTCGGCAAGTATCAAATCTCCTACACGTGGACACAAATACAACTTGTGCCAACCACTACAATAACAAAACTCATCGACCTTATAGAAAACAACTAGGTCGGTAGCATAAACCCTAAACCCTAAATATTTCAAGTTTACACTTACAAGCAGTCCAATCCTGATTGTCCAAACACATTACATAAAATGAAATGATCTAAAACAGATCTCAAGACATTCTGTACCACCCAATCTTCACCGCATCTGGAAATCAAAAACCCATCATGCGCTCTTCACACACAGCTAAGAAAAATGCTCATTCCCAAGGTAGGCATTCAATGCATTCAATCTTCACGTACAAGAACCACAAAGAAATCCTTCACGCACACATAGCTGACATGGAATCTTGATCCTAATCCTTATTCCTTAACTAACTGGTCGCAAAACATCATCAGTTGCACCTCACAAGACAAATCACCAAATCGGTAACCCTAGAGCTGAGACTACCAACTGGTAGTCACACTTAGTGAACCCCGACACTGGTCCACTCCATTCCAGTTGACTATAACCACTTTCGATCTTCATACTGGTTCACCTGCTTTAGCACTTATTGACATCAATGATAATATACATTATCACCACTTCATCATATGACAACAATCTCCCCCTTTGGCATTGATGGCAATACTCAGTATATCATTGCTTAGTATGTGCACCATGCTCAATAACATATACCAGTTGACATACCGATTCAACTTAAAAAGATCACCACCACCACCTGGACTAGTCAATGTGCATTTTGCACAATCACTTCTCACACTTGCATATTGTCCTTCAAACATCTATCTTCTCCCCCATATATCTTCATCATCAGATATCTTCTCCCCCTTTGACAACAATACCAAAGTGGAGGCACAAGCTTTTGGTCTCCACTATGTTGCTCTCCCTATGGAGTAGCATCCTTCAACACATCAATCCTGTAAGATCTAACATTGTAGTACCTGACTAATGTGGATCACACAAATTTAATTTACTTCATGAAGGTGCAGAACCCCTAATTCACCTCTCAAATAGGTAAATGTAGTCTTCGGTAAGGGCTTAGTGAATATGTCTGCTAGCTGCTCCTTACTGGAAACATGTTCTAATACAACCTCTTTATTCTGAACCTTTTCTCTCAAGAAATGATACTTAAGCTCAATATGCTTGGTACTAGCATGCAATGCCGAATTTTTGAAAATATTTATTACATTGGTATTATCACAAAAAATACTCATTGGTTCAGATATAGTCACTTTGAAGCCACTCAGTACATGCTTCATCCAAATTTCCTGAGTGCAGTTCATAAATGTTGCCACATACTTTGCTTTAGATGTAGACTGGGAAATACAACTCTGCTTCTTGCTCGTTCACAAGACTAGTCTTCCACCAAGGAAGAATGCTCCACCAGTTGTGCTCTTCCGGTCGTCCACATTACCTGCCTAATTTGCATCAGTAAACACTTTGAGATCAAAGTCACCATTGTATGGATACCACAATCCATAATCAACTATCCCTTTTAGGTATCTAAGAATCCTTTTTACCACAACCAAGTGGGATTCTCTTGGACTATTCTCAAAATGGGCTACTATGCCCACTACATGAGCAATATCTGGTCTGTTGTGCACCATGTAGTGCATCTTACCGATCATTGACCGGTACTCCTTCTCATCCACCAATGTTGTATCATCCTCCTTTGTTAGTTTCCAGCCAATCACCATCGTCGTTCCAACTGGTTTGCTCTCCTCCATGCCAAAGGTCTTCAATACCTCTTTAATATACTTGGACTGGGTAATGAGATACCCTCTTTCATCTGCTAAATTTTTTAGACCAATGAAAAAAATTCTCTCCAATCAGAGACATCTCAAACTCCTTTTTCATCTCACCTTCAAATGCATGACTCATATCATCATCTCCACTGAAGATTATATCATCTACAAATACTTCACATATCAAAATCTGACCACCTTCAGATTTTAGGTAGGTGTTGTTGTCCTCACTTGTTCTCTGGAATCCTATCTTCACAAGATGAGAGTGTAACCATTCGTACCATGCCCTTGGTGCCTGTTTCAATCCATACATGGCCTTGTGTAATCTGCACACCATGTCACTATCTTTTGACAAAGCAAACCCATCTGGTTGCTCAATATACACTTCTTCCTGCATGATTCCATTCAAGAATGCAGACTTCACATCCATCTGGTATACCTTAAATCCCTTAAATGCTGCAAATGCAAGTAGCATTCAGACACCTTCCAATCTAGCCACTAGAGAAAGGTTTCTCCATAGTCTTCTCCTTCTTCCTGAGCATATCTCTTGCATACAAGTCTTGCCTTGTTCCTTACCATTGTGCCTTCTTCATTCAACTTATTCCTAAAGACCCATTTGGTACCTATTGCATTCTTGTATCCTGGTCTTGGTACCAAGGACCATGTTGCATTCTTCTCTATCTAGTCCAACTCCTCTTCCATTGCCTTTATCCAGTCTTCATTGGTAAGTGCCTCTCTAGCGGTCTTAGGCTCAAATTTTAAAATCATGCAAGAATCTTATTTCACCTTTCTCCTCGTAATTATTCATGCATATTTGTCTCCTATGTTTTGCTTCAGATCATGATGCAGTCTTACATACCTAGGAATGACCATAGCAAGTTCCACTTGCTTTTCCTCTTCTTTTTCCACTTCATCTTCTTCTTCACCCACTAACGCTTCTATCGGTATAGAAACACCGAGGTCTTTGCAGTGTTTGTCACTTATTTCTTTCTTAACCGGTTCTCAGAAGGCTAAACTCGGTTCATCTTCCATTTTCTCGCTGCCGGTTTCCTCAGGCTTCTCAGGGGATTCATCAACCCTAACATTGATACTCTTAACAATCTTCTGAGTCCTTCTATTGCAGCACTTGAGAGCTTTGCTTTTAGTGGAATATCCCAAGAATATTCCTTCATCACACTTAGCATCAAACTTACTTAGGTGCTCACCTCTCCTGATATAGCATATACTCCCAAACACTTTGAAATAACTCACATTGGGAGTTCTCTAGTTCCAGTACTCATAGGGGTTTTTGTCTTTACCTTTCTTAATAATTGTTTGGTTCATGGTATAGACTACAATGCTCATAGCTTCTCCCCAAAATTGTGTGAGTGACATTTCTTTGGATCAACATAGTTCTAGCTACTTCAACTACAGTCCTGTTGTTTCTTTCTGCTATGTCGTTCTGTTGTGGTGTCCTTGGGGCAGACAATTGCCTCTTAATCATGTTCTCCTCATAGTACTTATTGAATTCATTAGAAGTGAGTTCACCTCCCTGATTAGTCCTTAGGCATTTTATCCTTCTATCCCTCTCCTTCTCCACTAATGCCCTTAAGTCTTTGAACTTTCCAAATGCCTCAGATTTGTCTTTCAAGAATGTGACCCACATCATTCTTGAGAAATCATCAGTAAGAATCATGAAGTATCGATCTTCCTGAATGCTTCTAGTTTTCATCGGACCACACAGATTGATGTGCACTAGATCAAGTAAGTTCTCCACAGAAAAAGACTTACCTTTGAATGTTGAGGAAGACATCTTCCCAAGTCGGCATTCTCTGCACAAGGCATTCTCTGATTTGTTCAACAAAGGCAATCTCTTACTACCTTGATCTTACTAGCCTTTACAATATTGTCAAAATTTATATGACAAAGTCTCCTATGCCATATCCAACTCTCATTAAATTTTTCCATCAGGCATTGACTAATCTTGGCATTCAGCTGAAACAAGTTTCCTCTGGTCTTCTTAATGGTGGCAATAAGTTCACCACTCTTTCCAATTATTCTACAGACTCCACCTTTGAATTCCAGTATGAGTCCTTTGTCGCTCAGTTGCGCAACACTCAAAAGATTATGCTTAAGGCCTTCCACTCAATAGACATCATCTGCAGTGCTCTTTCCTTTTAGTGAGATGGATCTTTTTCATTTCACCATGCAAGGTGCATCATTACCAAACCGGACAACACCACCATCATATTATTCAAGAGACATAAACTTTCTCCAGTCACCGGTCATGTGGTGAGAACACCCGCTATTAATGATCCACTAATTAGAGTTGTCAATATGTGAGACAAGGGCTTTCTTGTCAGACAACTCTTCCTTGACAACCACAAAGACTATGTCCTCATTCTCTTCATCCTCAGATTCCTTACCAGTAACACCTCCATCCACTGCAGCAAGACAATTTCTCCTACCTACTCCATTATACTTCCTAAACCTCTCTGGTTTATCTTTATTATCATTATTAGGACAATTAATAGCTATATGTCCTATCTTATTGTAGGAAAAACACTTCAGAGGAAGTGTACCTCTGTATTTTTTGGTGCTTTTTGGAAGTCTCTTGGCAAGAAGAGCTTCAAACTCCATCAGAATCTCCTCATTGTCCATATCTTTGCTTGGCTTGGATTCATAACTGGTACTAACCTCTTTTCCTTTCTTGGTCGATGTGGAGGAAGTAGACACTCTAAAGGCTGACTCAATCTTCTAAACACTACCATCATAGCCATTCAACTCATATGCAGTTAACTTTGCAATAATATAGTCTAAAGATACCTTGCTTTTTTAGATAGACCTTAGCTCTTGAATAGCGGCAACCCTAGTTGCATAGACTGGTAAAAGTGATCTCAGAACTTTACTGACAATAGTGGCATCATCAATTGTTCCACCAGTGCTCTTGATCTCTCCAACCACTGTCTTGATTCTTATGCCATATTGCTGAATGGTCTCTCCTCAACCATCCTCATATCTTCAAACTTTCCTCTAAGGCTTTCTTCCTTATCCTTCTTGACATGTTCATCACCATCATAAATGGATTCTATTTTGTCCCATACTTCTTTTAGATTGTCCTTATCTTATACATCAATGAACTCTACATCGGACAAGCTGCTAATAAGGGCTCCCATGACTTGCCCATTTTCTTGTATCTCTCTTTTTTGATCATTGGTTAGAATGCCAGAGGGGATTACATAGGCATTCTCAACATATTTCTAGTGTTGTCCACCCAAACTCTTGATATATATCTTCATCTTGTCCTTCCATATTTTAAAGTTGTCCCTATTGAATTTAGGACCTTCCCTCTTCATCATTAAAGCAGGATCTTTTGCCTCAAACGGTTAAGCTTATATCAACGAGGACCTAGATGTGCTATGATACCAATTGATGAGTAATGATGAACTACAAAGGTCCTAACCGGTACTGAGAGGGGGGGGTGATTCAGTACACAAAAAAAACTGCTTCAACACTTTATCATATTAAAACACAGCTAACCGATTGTCTTCACCACTGTACTTAACCAAAGCTATACCAGTTTAAACAAAAATACTTCAGACAATATTCAACAGATCTCAAACCTTGGTAACTAGTTCATTGATCTAATCATGCATGAGTTGTTCCATTAACATCACAACCATTTAATCATGCATGTTTATCTAACTTAATCAAAACCACACAATCATCACATGAAAATCTCACAACCCATAACACATAGATTTTTCACGTGGAAACCCAAATGGGAAAAACCACGGTGAGAATGAATACCCACAAGCTATTTGTGAAATATTTTAAAGTCCACTTTGTTAGGAGCCTAGTCTTGTTAAAGACTTTACAATAAAGGTCCTGTTAAGAATCGATCCTGTTAGGGATCACACGGTTAAGGGATGGCTATGTACCCTGTTAAAGGTTGAAACCCTATTAAGAATTACCTCGCTAGAGGATTTAAATAACTCAATAACCTTGAGCCACCTAGTTAGAGGATTTACAACAAAGCTTGTTAAAGTTACCCGGTCAAGGGATTTACCTTCTGTTGAAATGGTTAGAAGACAATAGGTAAGACACTCCGATCTGATAACAACACTTCTTGCTAAGGAAAATCCTTTTTAGTTCCTCTCTTCTACAATCACACTCTGCAGATTCCTCACTCTGGTTCGATAAGTATCAAATCTCCAACATGCGGACACAAATACAACTTTTGCCAACCATTGTAATAACAAAACTCATCAACCTTATAGAAAAAAACTAGGTCGGTAGCATAAACCCTAAACCCTAATTATTTCAAGTTTACGCTTACAAGCGGTCCAATCCTAACCATCCAAACACATTACAAAGAATGAAACAATCTAAAACATATCTCAAGACATTTTGCATTGTCCAATCTTCAACGCATCTGAAAATCAATAACCCATCATGCGCTCTTCACACACCACTAAGGAAAATGCTCATTCCCGAGGTAGGCATTCAATGCATTCAATCTTCACATGCAAGAACAACACAGAAATCCTTCACTTGCACACAAATGATGTGGAATCTTGATCCTTATCCTTATTCCTTAACTAAATGGTCACAAAACATCATTGGTTGGACCGCACAAGCAAAATCACCAAATTGATAACCCTAGAGCTAAGACTACCAACTGGTAGTCACACTTAGTGAATCCCGACACTAGTCTAGTCCATTCCACTTGACCATAACTACTGCCGATCTTCATACCGGTTCACCTGCTTGAGCACTTATTGACATCAGTGATAACATACAGTATCATTGCTTCATCGTATGCCAATAGTGATTAGACTCCTCAATTCTCTCAATCTGCTTATCATGTATTCATTTTCCATATTCAGGCCCTTTATTTTATTAAAGAGATCCATTATCTGGGCTTCAAGGGTACTTGGAAAGATTGAATGTAGGACAAATGATTGTGATGAATACTAAGAGCAGGGGTGAATTAGTATGCCAAAAATCACTGTATTTAAAAACTTTACTAAACTACCAGTAAACCAGTAAACTAGTTTAGCAGACAAACTGGTTAGCACACATGCAAACCAAATAGCAAATAATGCAATCACCCATAGAAGCACAAACACCAAAACACAAGAGATTTTGATGTGGAAACCCAAATGGGAAAAACCATGGTGAGATGGAACTCACAAGTAACTATCTGTAGAATAGGAACTAGACTGGTTAAGGTCAGACCGGCTAAGGTCATACAATGTTCTTTACCAGAACAGATCCTGTTAGGAATCTCAATCTCTGTTAGGAGATAAGTCTGGTTAAGGACTACCTTGCTAGAGAATTTTAGATTCACAGATGTGAACCACCTTGTTAGAGGATTTACAAAAGGCTTTTGGGCCTAGCCGGTTAAGGGCTTCAGACTTGTCGAAGATGTGAGTAATCAACAAGTGAGTGATATACCAAATAGCACAGATTGCTTGGTTAGATCCTTGATAGCTCATTCCTAATGCATTTCAGCATTACTTCAGTCTTCCACACATTCACTCTCTCTTCCTCTTCTCGCAGACCTAAACTTCTCTTCTGTATTTTTCCTTACAAAAACTCTTCAACCACCTTAAACCCTAGCAACAACATAAAACCTTAGACATGATGTCCTTATAAAGGAATCTCATTTTATGTCGGTCCAATAGGATTGCATTACAATTTCCTAGGTTCAATGCATCTAGACATATTCTGTAACACGACACAAAAAGAATCGTTAAAGTGTCGGCACCGCCAAACAATCGGTGGTTGGTAACTCATCACAAAATGTCGATTGGTAACTCATCATAGAGTATTACTGGTTCATACAAAATACCGGTTCATACAAAATACTGGTTGCCAGTTTGACAAAATGAAGACTGGGAAATATGAGTTGTGCCGCTTCATTTCTTCATACCACTTGAGATCCTCAAACTACTTGGGGTCTTCATACCACTTCAGATCGGTAAACACTTTTTGCAAAACACTGATAGTCTAAAGAGTATAATACATCATACTGGTTGGAACAAATACTAGCTGAGCTTCAACTTATACATACAAAAAGTGATTTCAAATCAAGTATGTGTCCATCAATGACAATCACAACATCAATCATAAAAAATGCCAACAATCTCCCCCTTTGGCATTGATGGCAACACTTAGGAAAATTCTGACATCTAAGTGTTTTACAACAAAAATATGCCATAATCAAAATTACTCCCCCTAAGCATATACACTATCCCTTTTGTAGAAAATACAATGTATACTAGTTCTTAATAGAAATAAGATGAAAGTATACATCAAAACATTCAAAATTTATACTTCTCCCCCTTTGCCAACAATGACAACAAAAATAATATTGCAGACCAAGCCTTGTTTCATGAGTATTAAAAGAATAAGTGTTTATGAGTGTAAAGAGTAAAACTTGTCAAAAACTAATTCGAAGTCCTATAAAAATTGTTTCATGGATAAGGACCATGAGTCAAGTAGGGATGTAGCCACCTCTTTCTCTGTCTGCATCTGGGAGACTTGTTCTTCCATGGCATCTATCGTGCTCATCTCTTGAGTGACCGTTAGGGCATCAAGATTTAGGTAGCACTTCTGGAGAATTTGCAGTCTTGGTAGTAGGACCAGTCGAAGTTCCTGCAAATTTTGTGTCCGGTTGCTTATCTCTACCTCTAGTCTTTCAGACTGTAGTTGAAGTTGGTGAACAGTTTGACCATATGTGGAAAAGCAATCATATGGCATCTTGAAGGTGCTAATATATGACTGCATATCAGATTGTAGTTTGTTCTTCTGAATGAGCACATCATCATAGAATAACTAAGGTTGGCAAATCTTGCTGAGTAGAAGATTGTCCTCATTCATTGCATCTCTAATGGGATTTTGTGCCTTCTGGAGATCAGATCGGAGCTCTATTAGCTTTTTCACTAGGGTAGTGTCCAGAGCCTTTTGATGTGCCTTCTTGGCATTTGCTTCTATGACCTCTTCTTGGCTTTGTACTGGGTCTTCTACAACTAAGCATAGGAGCTTCAATTGTGCAAGTGAGGAATCGATATTGGGAAGGTTCATATCGGGTATCAAACTAGCAAGTTTTTCCACTGCAATTTGGATAACATCTTCCTCCTTTTTCCTCCTTAGAGCACCCAATTGCTCTTGAGCAAGCTTAATGCTCTGCAACAGCTCTGATTCATTTGCGGACTAGAGATCAATAGGACTGGTAATTGTAGCCAGTTTGGCCTAACTACTGGTTGCCATTGGAGTCTCCACCTATGTGCTCTTTTTTGTTGCTTCCTTGTCCTTGGCTTTTTGTTGCTCTTCTTGAGCCTTCCTCTACTCCTCTTCTTCTTTCTTTCTTTTCTCTTCTTCTTGTCTCTTCTCTTCATCTTTTCGCTTCTTCTTGTCTTCCTTCTTCCTCTTTTCCTCTTCCTCTTTCTACTTCTCCTCTTCTTTCTTTTCCTCTTCCTTCTTCGTCCTCTCTTCGTCTTGTTTCTTGTTTTCCTCTTCTTTTCTCTTCTTCTCCTCTTCTTTTCTTTTATCCTCTTCCTCTTTCTTCTTTTTCTCCTCTTCTTTTCTTTTATCCTCTTCCTCTTTCTTCTTTTTCTCCTCTTTTCTCTTATCTGCTTCCTCTTTCCTCTTTCCTCTTCTTTTCTCTTATCCTCTTCATTTGCCTATTTCTTCTTTTCAGCAACCTATTGTTTCTTTTCTTCTTCTACCTTCTATTCCTGTCTTGTTCCTTCTGATGGTGCATCTTGAGTAATATTTTCACCATCTAAGGCGTCTACATCAATGGGGTCCATTTGTCCTATGACCAGTTCTTCTGTCCTATGACCGGTTCTTCTTCACTATCATACACTACATCCGGTTTGCCAATTTTCAGTTCTCGCTCAGCTTTTCTATTGGCCTCAACCACTTGATGCATCTTAAGAGCTTCTTGAGCAAGATTATGTGTATCCTTGATCACTTCTTGACCCTTTCCTTCCAGTAACAATAGTCTTCTTCTTCTCATGAAGAAGAGGCCTTTGTATTTATTCATAACTTTGAAAAGTTCTGAATTTGATACATTAGGAAAATGTTGAGCAAATATTTTCTCCTTCATTTCCTATTCCTTTTCTATGGCAATGCGCCATTTATTGTCTAAAGAATTATACAAAGAATCCAGTGTCTCAGATCTAATTTCTGAAGGTGACCGGTCATTAACACATAAATACTTAATGATTTCCTTTTCAATTGCTTCCTTTTCATCATCATTGAAATCATCAAAACAATCAATTAAATCATTTAGCACTTTTCTCCTAATATTCTTTATAGTTATTTGGCAATGTGTCAAAGGTTTGTAAGAAGAAATGTCAATATTTACTGGTGCAGATGATGTCTGTTCATTCTTTGTCTTTTTCTTTGTTTGCCTAGTCTTCTTCTTAGGTGGTTCTTCTGACACATTTTCTTCTGAGTCAGTTGTATTGCTTTTTTTCTTCCACTTCCTCTCAAAGACTTTTGCAGGTGTCGCTTCTGATTTCTTCTTAACTGGTGACTACTTGGTCACTTTGGGACTAGCTACACTAACTAATGCCGATGCTGAAGGTACTACCTTTCCTTTCTTTTCAGAGGGTTCTACAACTGGTGCAACCCTTTCCAAATAGGTGTCGGTTCTCTTTGCCTTAGGATCAAGGGGTGAGGAGATTAGGGCAGAAGCATACCCATCCATCATATCATTCATTACTTCATAGCCCATAGGCTCTACTTCTTCTTGCCTAGGCTTAACAACCTCCATTAAGCATTCATCCACTTTGATGGTGAAGCAGATGTCTTCCTCATACTTTTTGACTAAATCACCAGATATTTTTATGCTTTGGCTCATCTTGCGTCTGAACTCATCAAAGTATTTGTTCAGTGTTTTCGGATAGCCGGTTCCAACTACTTGTAGGCTCTCCTTGATTTTTTTTGTCATTGGTTGGTCGACGGACCACTAAATGTCACCTACTCCTGGAAAGTAGCCTTGAAAGTAAAAGAACAACCCAACTAGTAGTTGTCCAAACTTGAATCTCAGTGCATTGTCCTGTTTGATTGACTTCAGATTCAACATAAGTTGTCTTTGCATACAGGTGCACAGATCAAACGATGCATCCTCCTTGATCATCCTGTAAGCGGCATTTACCACTACAGCAAAGACAAAATTAATTCTACTAGCAGAGAATGTCTGGTAACCTATCACCATGTAGGCATACTTGACCAGATCATCCTTGATTGAGTTGATGGTCATGCCATGTGAGTCGCTCACTAAATCGGTGAGCTTGGACATTTGAGTCTTGTTGACCTTCCTTAGGGATGGCACTTCCCCTGTATTGCAGAAACTAACGACGACATGAATCGCTCCCAGTGTGATATCATGCATCCACTCTAGGTACATCTTGTCACCATGTACCTTGCTTAGAATAATACGAATGTGATCATCTGAAAATTCTTCAAGAAAGTAAACTGCATTTTGGAGTTTCTTCTTTTCCAGAATGCTGAATTCTGATTTAATCTTCTTATCCTTTCTGCAGAATAAGCTCAGCTGGGAATGGATCACAAGAGACCCTAGGTCTTCGATTTTGTAGTCTATGTAATCACAAATCCCTTCTTCTACTATAACACCAACCAGTACTTGAGACAAGGCATTATAATTTGACTTTCATTGTATGAAGTCCATAGAATCAACAGTTGCACTAGAACTATCATGAGATGTGGAAGCAATGATAAATGAAGAATTATGAGAAATACCTTTGCAAATTGAAATTTAGGGCTTCGCAATTTGAACTTTTCTTGACACTCCTTCGGTTACTGAAATACCACTTTCCATTCTTCACTCCTTCAACAGATGATAGCTTTAGATCCTTCTTGAGATTTTTGATAAACTCTTTGAATCGTGGTGTAATTCACTTTCCTTCGCTCTGCACTTGAAAAAATTCTTCGCTCGAAAAATGATAAGTGAGAAATGATTTCAAAATTCCTTTTAAACAGGTTCTCCACCTACCATAATAAATGCTCCAATATTAGGGCGTAAACCCTAATTTGCCTTTACCATTTCTGGTCTTCTGCAGCCTGACAGGTATCTCATACCGATTAAGGTCTTTACCGGTGTAAACTAGGGGTTTGAAGTATTTCATCATTTTCTCCCCCTAAGATTTTTTGATGCTTTGTTTCTCAGTTCTGTGATTTCCACACTAGGTGCAGAAACTGGTTCTTCTTGCAACACTGCTGGTTTCTTTTTCCAGGTTTTGTTTATATTTGCTTGAACAGTTTCAATATCAGTCTTTCCTTGTGGAGTGACCAATATGTCATCCAATATGTTCTTTCTTGTTCTACAGAATCTGCCAATGTGACCCAGTTTGGTCCATTATTCATGTTACCATTCTTCCTCCTGCATGTTGTAGCAGTGTGACTATGACAATGATAGATCAAATAGTTTTCTTTCCATCCAGTTGCTGCTTGATAGCCACCGTTTCCTGAAACTGATGATTAAAGGCATTAAACCAGTTGTGATTCTGGTTCACAAAAGGTTCTGGACCAACTCCTTGAGTCCTTTGAGGATATCTTCTAGTGTTGTTCATAAAAGACCTACATTCAGATGCTCTATGCCCAAACTTGTTGCATGCATAACAATTACCATTAAACTTATTGGATCTAGGTATATTGTTTATAAAGTAAGGAAAATTATTGTAGGCTTTGCTCCTACACACATTGGCTATATGTCCTTCTTTAAGACAGTTAAAGGAAATAGGTTTAAAATTTTGCTTACCTTTCTCCTTTGATGTTGGTTATTTTTTTGATGCTCCAGCATTTGTACTAGAGGTCTCACCTTCCTCATGACCGAAATAACCAAGTTCATCAGTATTCTTGATAGGTTTGGTAGATTCAAGCTTTTTCTCTAGCTTAACAGTACTCTTGTTGAACTTAGCAAGTATTTCCTTTGACTCAGAGAGTTCTTTGGAAATAGCAGCATTTGTTTCCATCAAGTTTGCATTCTCGAAGATGGTCATGTTCAGTTCTCCTTGCATGTCTTCCTTTTCCACTTTGCTCGCATGGAGTTGAGCAGTTAGGGCACTGATCTCTTGCTTCAACTTGGAGATTTCATGATCTTTGTCTTTTACCAAATCTTCAGCTTTCCTCCGGTTCTCAAGCTCTTGGCACATTCTAATAGTTAGTCCTTCCAACTCTTTTCTCAGGTTGGAATTGGATTCATTTAGCTTTTCTACTTCTTGAATAAGGGCTTCCATGTCTGCTTCATCAGAAGAACTATTTTCAGATAGCTCCATCAATTTTTCAGCATGTTCTCTCCTTTTTGCTTGAGAGGCCTTATATTTGACCATAAGATCATAATAGGCTTTCTAAGACTGAGTGAGCCGATGAGTAAGTTCCCTCATAGTGTATTCCCCCATATCTCTTTCCAAGTGGTTAGACTTATAGAAAGGTTGGCTCTGATACCAATTGATGAATACTAAGAGGGGGGGTGAATTAGTATGCCAAAAATCACTATACTTAAACACTTTACTAAATTACTAGTAAACCGATAAAACAGTTTAGCAAACAAACTGGTTAGCACACATGCAAACCAAATAGAAAATAAGGCAATCACCCACAGAAGCATAAACACCATAACATAAGAGATTTTGACATGGAAACCCAAATGGGAAAAACCATGATGAGATGGAACTCACAAGTAACTATCTGCAGAATAAGAACCAAACCGGTTAAGGTCATACAATGTTCTTTACCAGAACAGATCCTATTAGGAATCTCAATCTTTGTTAGGAGATAAGTCCGATTAAGGACTACCTTGCTAGAGGATTTTAGATCCACAGATGTGAACCACCTTTTTAGAGGATTTACAAAAGGCTTTTGGGCCTACTTGGTTAAGGGCTTTAGACTTGTCGAAGATGTGAGTAATCAACAAGTGAGTGATCTAGCAAATAGCACAGATTGCTTAGTTAGATCCTTGGTAGCTTGTTCCTAATGCATTTCAGCATTACTTCAGTCTTCCACACATTCACTCTCTCTGCCTCTTCTCGTAGACCTAAACTTATCTCCTGTATTTTTCCTTACAAAAACTCTTAAACCACCTTAAACCCTAGCAACAACATAAAACCCTAGACATGATTTCATGTCGATCCAATAGGATTACATTACAATTTCCTAGGTTCAATGCATCTAGACATTTTCTATAACACGACACAAAAAGCACCATTACAGTGTCGGCACCACCAAACAACCGGTGGATGGTAACTCATCACAAAATTTTGGTTGGTAACTCTATTGGCAATATTGCATTATAACAGACAATGAAAGATTGTTGGCATTTCATAAGGATATTGAGAAGGTTGTTGATGATTATGGATATAACTGATTAAAGATGTTTTATTGTCTTGATATTATTATTTTGTCATTGATGTCAAGAAATTGATTTTCTAATTCAGTATGATGTTGCCATTTCTTAAGAAGTATGATATGAAGATTATAAAGATATCGGTAAAAGACACAGGAAAGAATATGATGAATAAGAGGATGAATAAGGTATTCAATGGGTAACTACTATGGAGTCAGAAAATGACGAGATCATGATGTTTTAGATTGTTTTAACATCATACATATGTTGTAAATTGTAAAGATTAATACTATACTATGGTATCAAGAAAAGAACCTAGTTGGTAAACCCTAAGGAACCTAGTCGGTAAAACCCTAAGGTTATTGCTATCGGTTAATGAAGGCAGAATGTCTACCGAGTTGTAACCGAGCTATAATTGAATGCATTAAATGTTTACATACGGTATTTAATGAAGGAAGTTGATGAGCTGGAGTGAATTAAATGATTGATAAGCCGTGAATGAAGTTTGTTAATGAATCTAAGGCAATGAAAAGTCAGCATGAAGATGTACAACTCAGATTGAAACTGCAATACCTTGGCACAAGTTTCAAGACTATTATGCAAGTTCCAAGGCGGGATAAAATATTTTCAGACTGAAAGATGCATTGAACCTAGACAAGATTGAAGATCTGATGGCTATGATTGATCATGGGAAATGTGATCAAGGAGATTAAGTGGTTACCTAATTGTTTATAAATAGGAAACTGTTGATAAACAATGTATGCGAGCAAGTGTATGCACAGGGATGTTACATAGTGATTACCGAGCATAGAAGCTTGAAGACCTATTAGAATAACAGAGTATAGAAGCCCAACAGATAGACAAGATTAGTTCTATGTCTAGATTGTATTGAACAAATAAGAATCTGCTTTAGCATTTTAGATGTGAAGTTGCAGATAGATTTTATTACTATTATTTTGTGAAAGTGACAGAAAATCTCTTAACTGAGTGGACTTCACAGTCTTATATGTAAACCCTCTAGCAAGGTGACATTCTGATTGAGTGTTTGAAACCATTTAACAAGGTCACTTCTAACAAAGTGAATATCCTAATAGATCTGAGGGAAATCCCTTAATCAGGTCACATCTAGCAATGTGTTTGTAATCTTTAACATGATTTACTTTTAACTGAGCATACTCTAGAAGAGTATATTTCTTAGTGGGTCCAAAATCCCACAGTGGTTTTTCCCTATTTAGGTTTCCATGTTAAATCTGGTGTTATGAGGTTTATGATGTTCATATGCTTTTGAGTTTGCATGTTTAACAATTTTGGTCATATTACTGAAATATATGTTACCGAGGTTGAATCTGATATTTTTATGGATGATTAAGTTTGTATGATTCACCCCCCCCCTCTCATCTTGTTGGCTATTGGATCTGTACTTATATTAAGTATCAAAACTATCAATTGGTATTAGAGCTTTGGACTCCAAAAGGAAAGTTTAAAGGCACTTGAGTTAAAGATCCAAAGATGTATAAGAGGGATGCACCGAAGCTGAACAAGTCAAGTTTCTCTACATGGTAGAAAAGGATGAAGCTACATCTATCAGGAGTTGGAGAATATGCTATATACTATCCAGAGAATGATTTTATTGTATCAAGCACCTATCCATTGACTATGGAAGAGATAAAGGCAAAGCAAGAACATATTCAAGCAATGATTGAAATAACATCTGCATTGACCGATGCAGAGTTTAATGATCTAGAAGGCTGCAATGATGCAAAGGCAATGTGGGATAAGCTCATATCAGTATATGGAGGAGATGAACATGTTCAAAGAGAAAAAGTAGATAGTCTGAGAGGACAACTTGAATCTGTGAGGATGAATGAAGGTGAGAACATAACTCAATACAGTACAAGACTAAAGGAGATTGTCAATCAAATCAAAGGAGCAGGTGGAACTATTGATGAAAAGGATATAACAAGTTGTTGAGAACCCTTCTACCAGCTTATGCAATCCGAGTCTTTGCAATCAATGAATTGAGGTCTGTACCTAATATGCCAGTCTCTTTAGATGATACTGTTGGTAAGCTACATGCATTTGAGTTAAGTAATTTTGATAACAGTGGATCTTCGGTAAATAAAGTTGAATCTGCATTTAGTTCTTTTCATCTTGATGAATCTAATGATTACAATGAAAGAAAGTATAAGTACTCTAAAGGAGATCACAGTGGAGCAAGTAAAAGATTTTGAAAGAACATGGAAGAAGTACACAAACTATATGAAGAAATTAGAAAGCAAGAAGAGTTTGAAGCACTATTAGCCAAAAGGTTACCGAGAGGCAAAGGTAAGTATAAAGGAAAACTACTTTTGAAATGTTTCAATTGTGATAAGATAGGACATATGGCTTCTAACTGTCCTGACAAAGATTTTACTGAAAAGAGAGATTACTGAGATAACAGACAGAAAGATAATCATTACAGAGCACACCACGACTTCAGAAGAAGAGATAGAAAGACATGCTTAATAGCTGATGAGGAATCTAACGATGATAAGTCAGATGAGACTGATATAGAGGAAGTAGTTTATGTGGCTATCAAGGATGGCTCAGATGAAGAATGGTATGAAGAAAAATCCCTAATATCTCACATAAACACTAATGATTCTTGGATTATAGATAGTGGATGCTCACATCATATGACAGGAGATAAACACAAGTTTGTTATATTAGAAGATTATGATGGAGGCTATGTTAGATTTGGTAATGATGCACCATGTCCAATGAGAGGTAAAGGATCCATAACACTTCTTGATAATGCAAGATGCAATGATGTTTATTGGGTTGAAGGTCTGAAATACAATTTGTTGAGTGTAGCATAGCTAAACAACATAGGTTACTGAATAGAATTTCAGAAGGGAAATGTCAAAGTTCATGACAAGAATGGAAAGTTAGCTACTACTGAGACACAAACAAAAGGTAACACATTTCACCTTGACTCAACTAGGAATAAGTGTTTGCATGCAAAGTTAGATGATACCTGGTTATGGCATAAAAGGTTTTGTCATGTGAATTTTGATAATCTGATCAAAATAAGTAAGAAGCACAGAGTAAGAGGTCTACCAAGTCTTGAAAAACCTGAGAATGCTATGTGCTGAGGATGCCAGATGGGTAAGATGACAAGATCAAGCTTTACAAGTAAGTCCTACACTTCTAAGGGAATTTTAGATCTAGTGCACAGTGATCTTTGTGGTCCTATGAAAGTTCAAAGTTATTATGGTGATAAATATTTTATATTATTTGTGGATGACTATTCAAGGATGATGTCAGTAATGTTTTTAAAGGAAAAATTAGAAGCTTTTCAAATGTTTAAATGGTACAAGGCAAGAGTTGAAAATGAAACAGGAAGACAACTCAAATGTCTTAGATTAGATAGAGGAGGAGAGTTCACATCTAATGAGTTCAACTTATTTTATAATGATCATGGTATTAAAACACAAGTCTCTGCACCAAGAACTCCACAATAGAATGGAATAGCTGAAAGAAGAAACATATCTATTATGGATTGTGCTAGAACACTGATGATTGAAAAGAAGGTGCCACAAACATTTTGGAGAGAAGTAATAAGCACAACAGTTCACACGTTGAACTGAGTTCAATTGAAGAAAGGTACTTTGAAGACACCATATGAAATCTGGTATGATAAGAAACCTAATGTTAGTTATTTTAAAATCTTTGGAAGTAGATGCTATGTTCATAAAGATGATAGAAATGGCAAGTTTGATTAGAAAAGTGAAGAAGGAATGTTTCTAGGATATTCTTCTAGAAGCAAAGCATTTAAATGTCTGATCAAATCATCTAACAAAATAGTAGAAAGTGCAAATGTGAAAATTGATGAATTTGTAGAAATAAATGATGAAAGAAATTCCAAGGAACTAGAAGACTATGATGAATTTGTCTACGTTCAACCAAGAAGTCCTACCGAGAAGACTGTTGAAGAAAATGAAGACAATATCCAGTTACCGAGTGATGAAGAAGATCATACAGAGCCTACCAAGCCTGTATTAGCCAAGTATGTCAAAAGACATCATGCACCAAGTCAGATTATAGGAGATAAGGATGATCCAGTGATGACAAGGAACAAACTAAGATAGAACACATGCTTGATATCTGAATTTGAACCGAGAATAGTGAAAGAGGCATTTAACAGTGAAGATTGGGTAAATGCTATGACAGAAGAGACTGATCAAATCAAGAAGAATGACACATGGACACTAATCCCAAGACCGAAGGACAAAAATGTAATTGGTACAAAGTGGATTTTCAGAAACAAGCTAAATGAAAAAGGTGAAGTCATTCGAAACAAAGAAAGACTAGTTTGCAAAGGTTATGCTCAAGAAGAAGGAATTGATTATGGTGAAACTTTTGCACTTGTTGCTAGACATGAAGGAGTTAGAACATTGTTGGCCTATGTTGCTTTCAAAAATTTCAAGATATATCAAATGGATGTCAAATCTGCATTTCTGAATGGAATATTAGAAGAAGAAGTTTTCATTGAACAACCTGAAGGATTTGTTGAAGACAATAATAAAGATCAGCTATGTAAATTGAACAAAGCTTTATATGGTTTGAAACAAGCACCAAGAGCATGGTATGAAAGATTGCACTCTTATTTGATTAAGATTGGTTTTATAAGGACAAGTGAGAACATCAACATGTACATGAAGACTGATGAAAATAGAATACTGATCTCAGCCATATTTGTTGATGATATTATATTTTGTGGAAATGACTCTTTATGCAAGAACTTTGGAAATGAAATGAGCAAAGAATTTGAGATGTCATTAATCGGTGAGATAAATTATTTTATAGGTTTATAGATACTGCAAATGAAAAATGAGATTTTCATTACTCAATCCAAGTACATAAAAGAAATCTTGAAGAAATTTGGAATGGATGATTCAAAACCAGTAAGTATTCCTATGACTACCAACTGCAAATTACCAAAGAATGATGAATCTGCATTTGTTGATAAGACACTCTACCGATCCATGATAGGAAAACTACAATATGTTGTTCATAGCAGACCAGACATAGCACATGCAGTAGGTATAGTTGCAAGATTCTCTGCAGATCCTAAGGAAACACACATGACAACAATCAAAAGAATTTTTAGATACTTGAAAGGCATAGAGGATTATGGCCTAGTATATCAAAAAGGAAATGATTTTGATTTAAAAGTTTATACTGATGCTGATTGGGTAGGCAACATTGATGACAGGAAAAGCACAAGTGGAGGAGCTTTCTTTTTAGGAGAAAGACTAGTGAGTTGGCTTAGCAAGAAACAAGGATGTGTTTCACAGTCAATAGTAGAAGTTGGGTGATGGGTTAGAGGTATGGGAGGAGAGGGAGGAGCAGGAGGAGTGGGAGCTCAAATTTCAAATTTCCATCAAGGTGGGAACACTGGTTCCAATGGTGAGAGTGGCAAGATAAATGGTGCTGGTCCTATGGATGATAAGGACAAGCCCCCGGACCTCCTAGTTCCAGTTGCTGACTCATAGTTCGGTGGTACTCTATTTGCCATGATAGTGGATTCTTCAGGGCATCTGGGGGTAGGGTCCAATGGGGGGCCTATGCCACTTTTAGACTCCGTGGATAACAGGAGGGAGGAAAAAAAATGGTCTTCCCTTTTTGGATCTAGACCAACTAGTAAATCCTCCCTTCCTCCTATTAAGAACATTTCTGACCCTTCTGGTGGTAGGTTTTCTATCTCTATCCCTGACTAGGTTCTGGACCATAATATCAACAGTATGTCGAACTCCTTGATAGGGAAGTTTATGGGTCCACGCCCAAATATTGAAGTTGTTAGGGCTTTTATTAATTGAAAATGGGCACTAAAAGGAAATATAGAGGTCTCGACTCTTCCCAAAGGTCTTTTGTCTTTCTCTTTTTCATGTGAAGAAGATAAGGTTAAGATCTTGTGTGGGAGTCCCTGGATGGTGGGAAAGACAGCCCTGGTTCTAAGAAAATGGCATCCGAAATTAAATATGAATGATTCTATTCTGGAGCAGGTTCTAGTGTGGATAAAACTCCCAGGATTGCCTCTCGAGTATTGGGCAGAAAGCATCTTCTCTGGAATAGCAAGTTCATTTGGTGAGCTGCTCTGTATTGACCTAGTCACTGCTTCAAAAAGAAGATTAACCCATGCAAGGTTCTGTGTTGGAGTAGCCCCTGAGGCAGATATGCCAGAACAGATTGATCTAGTTTCAAAACTGGGAACCTGGAAGCAACATATAGAATATGAAACTATTCCTTTTGCTTGTTTCTATTGTAAGAAGGTAGGTCATTGGGCAAAATCTTGTCCAGAAAAGAAAAAGGCGGAGCCTAATCAGCTAAAACCTCAGATTGAAAGCCAGAATAAGCCAGAGAAAAGGGTGTGGCAAGTTAAGAACATAGAAAATAAAGAAATAAATCCAAATCACTTTTCTCCTTTGGGGGAACAAAAGGAAGCCTCAAACTCTATCCTTAGTCACACTACTCAAGAGGCAGTTGTTGAGGAGGCAGATAAGAATGAAACAACCAAAGCTAGTCCCATAAAGATTATGCAGAAAATGGATTTGAATGATCATAATGATCCTTCAAAAGCAAAATATGAAGTGGTGGATGACACATATGAAAATCAGGCAGTAGAAGCTAGAGACTATTAATCGGAGGAAGGTGAGATCCCAGATCCACAAGTTGAAAGGATAGACTCTTCTGTAGCCATACCTAGTTTTGAAATACAAGAAGCCCAAAAGTGTGCAATTTTGGGATTGAGTCTTTTGGATTCGGATCAGCACTCAAGAACAGCAAACATTATTTCAACTGAGTCTAGAACTCCTAAGTGGGGTAATGAAGATGAAATTTCCAAAATCCTTACCATTCCAGAAGTGGCTCCTATGTCAGAAATGGAATGGAAGCAACCTAAACATAGGACTAAGAAAGAAGAAACACCCTCAATTTCCTTGACTAGGAAATCCAATAGAATAGCTCAAGTTGATGTGGGATACGTCTCCTCTTCCCCATGGTGACCATCTAATCACAAGGTTAGAGACATGGAGGCTAGCAAGAACATAGCGGATGGAACTCAGAAAACTCTCAAGGAGCTGGGAATTGGTAAGTAACTATGAAGATAATCTCTTGGAATTTAAGGGGTCTTAACAATCCCCATAAACATGATATTATTAGGAATATGATTAGAGATAGAAATCCTGACATTTTTCTCATTCAAGAAACCAAAATGAGTAGAGAAAAAGTTGAATCTTTGAAGTTTTTCAAAAATGGTAAAATTAGTGGGGGAAGTTCTGAGGGTGCTTCTGGAGGTATTGCAACCATCTGGAATCTTAACACTGTTAAAGGCTAGGTCATTATTCAGGAAGGTAATTTTTCTTGTATTAAATTTGAGCACCTTAAAGATGGTTTTTCATGGGTTCTCACAAACATTTATGCTCCTAATACCTTAAAGGCTAGAAACTCTTTTTGGAAAAGGATAAAACAAGCTAGGGAAAGTTTCAAAAATCTAAGTTGGATGGTTATGGGGGATTTCAATACGCCTTTAAAAGAGGAGGAAAAATTTGGAGGGAGCCCACCTTAGTTGGAAAGTAGAATGGCTCTCATGGATTTTATTAATTCTCTAGCTCTTAATGATTTGGAGATACAGGGTTGTAATTTCACATGGACAAATAGAAGAAATGGTAGTGACCTTATTCAATTGTGCCTCCACCGAACTCTTATTTCTGATGATTGGTACAATCAGTATTTCTATTCTTTATCTGCACATATCTGGGTTGGTTCTGATCATTTTCCAATTAGTCTTAATGCTGATTTGATCAACAGAAGAAAAAATTATCCCTTTAGATTTGAAAAAATGTGGACTCTTCACCTTGATATTAAAAAGTATATTAAAAAATGGTGGAGTATCCAAGTTGAGGGAACAACAATGTTCAAAGTGGTTAAGAGGCTCAAAAGTGTGAAGGACAACATCCGAATCTGGAATAAGAATAGCTTTGGGAATATATTTGAGGCTAAGAGTATAATTTAGGAAAACCTAAAAGAGATACAGAACTAGATCCAGAAGGATGGTCTTAGCACTGTCTCTATTGCTGAGGAGAATGAGATTCTTAAGAAATACCATGATATTATTACTAAAGAGGAAATGTTCTAGAAGCAAAGATCGAGATGCAAATGGCTCAAGGAAGGAGACAGGAACACAAGATTCTTCCATATGTCAACTATCAAACATAAAGCTGCCAACAGGATGAACAAGTTAGTTGTGGACAGTGGGGAGTTGGTCAAGGAAGATGAAATAAGGAATGAATCTAAGAGGTATTTCTCAGACCTCCTTTCGAGGGATCAAAGTCTGGATGCTAAAGCTCAGTCCTCTTTTCTTTAGAAAATTCCTCATCTCATTGATGCCCAAAATAATGTTTTTCTCTCTTCCATTCCTTCCACCTTAGAAATTAAAAATGTTGTCTTCTGCTTTGATGGAAACAAAGCTCCTGGTCCTGATGGCTTCCCAATGCTATTTTTTCGAGAGTTCTAGGACATTATCGGGACTGATGTTGCCAATGGGGTTAAGGAATTCTTTAGGGCTAGAAAACTCTTGAAGGAACTAAATGGTACTTTTATTGATCTTATCCCCAAGATTCAAGGTGTTGATTCTTTGGACAAGTTCAAACCTATTAGCCTCTGCAATTCCTTTTACAAGATCATTTCTAAGGTCCTGACCTCTAGACTCTTGTCAATTCTTCTGGCTTTTATTAAACACCAGCAGAATGGGTTTGTTCCTTGAAGACAAATTCTTGATTCCATTATTACTATTCATGAGAATATTCACTCTCTTGTTAAAGAGAAGAAGCAGGGTTTCATCCTTAAGCTAGATCTCTCCAAAGCCTATGATAGGGTGGACTGGTCTCTTCTACAGAAAGTCCTCACTACTTTTGGCTTTGGCCCAAGAGTTATGGATCTTTTATCCCAACTTACCACTTCTGGATCCTTTGTTGTTCTTGTCAATGGCTCTCCTTCAACTTTTTTCCAAGCTTCGAGAGGTCTTAGGCAAGGAGATCCTATCTCCCCCATCCTATTTATTATAATGGCAGAATACTTTGGAAGGACCATGGAAAATTTGGTGTAGATAGGATCCTTTAAGGGTCTCCAACCTTCTTCTGTCAACCTTATTTGTTCACACCAGCAGTTTGTTGATGATACAATTATTATAGGGGATTCAAGCATCTCAGAAGCTAAAGTTCTAAAGATTACATTGTGTAAATATGCTTCTGCAATAGGGCAACTTATTAACTGAGCCAAAAGTGATGTCTTTTTCATTAATACTCTAGAGAGAAGACAACAAAGGATTAGCAGAATTCTGGAGTGTAAGATTACTGACCTTCCTGCTACCTACCTTGGTCTCCCCATGGGGATTGCTCCTCCTAACGCCTACTAGAGTTTGGTAGTTGATAAATTTCACAAAAAACTTGCAGGTTGGAAAGGGGCTCTCTTAAGCCAAGCTGGTAAGCTCCTTCTTCTTAAGGCTACTCTTCAAAGTATCCCCATTTATGCTCTTAGCTTATTCAGAATTCTAGTCAAGTATGCTGAAGCTATTGAGAAAATTCAAAAAAGATTCCTATGGTCTGGGGTGGAGGAAAAGCAAATAATGTCCTTGGTGGCATGGGATCAGGTCTGCAAGCCAAAAAGAAAAGGTGATTTGGGGCTTAGAAGGATTCGCACTTTAAATGAAGCTCTCTTGTCAAAACAAGTTTGGAGATGGTTTAACTCTGATTTTGAATGGTGCAAAATTTGGAGAAGTAAGTATTCTCTTCTATCCTCTTCTCTATCTTCTTTTCTTAATTCGGATCTTAGTATAAATGGATCTCATATCTGGAACCATGTTTCTAAATGTAAAGAGGTGATTGCTAAAGGTGTGACATGGACACTTGGAAATGGTAGAAAACTGAGATTCTGGGAGGATCCCTGGATTTTTGACAAACCCCTAATGGATTTCTTTGAGTGGGCTTCCCATGCCCCCTCTTGTATTGGCTCTTTTGGTACCTTAGTGGCAGATTACTGGGATGGGAACAACTAGCAGAACATTGATAGTATTCATCCTAGTCTCTCCAAGCTCAAAACCCAACTGTCTGCTATCTGGCTGAACAAGGAAGAGGATTCCCTGATCTAGAGATATAACCCCAAAGGTACCTTTACTATATCTTTGATGTATGGTATCCTCTCCCACTCCCCTCCTATGAATCCTTTCTGGTCTAAAGCTTGGTTAAAAGGGCTAACTCCTAAAATCAATATGTTCTTCTGGACTATTCTCCAGAATAAGATCCTTACTGTTGACAACCTTAAATGCAGAGGTTTTTCCCTTCCTAATAGGTGTGTGTTGTGCTATCAAGAGGAAGAGTCAGTGGACCATCTTGCCCTCCACTGTTCTTTCTCAACCTCTATTTGGGAAGGCTTCCTCAAAAGCTTTAATCTTGCTTGGGTGTTTCCTAGTAACATTAGAGATTTGTTCTCTTCCTGGCAAATTCATTGGACCAACTCTTTTCTGAGGTGTATGTGGTAGCTCTCTCTGCCTCACATTCTGTGGGGTCTCTGGAAGGAAAGAAACAACTGAATTTTCAGGGATGTGTCCTTAAATCAAGACAATGTTTTTCAGAAAATTCAAAGGGCTACTCAGGAAAATATGGGAACTATGGAGGTCTCTTGTTACTCAAACAACTCTTTGGAGTCAAATATCTTAAGAGCCTAGAATATTAAGATCTGATGATCAAAATACCAACCACAATAAAAGGCTTGAAGTTAAATGGAAAACCCCTCCCCATGGTTGGCTTAAAATCAATTTTGATGGAGCAGCCAAAGGAAATCTAGGTCCTTTAGGCTGTAGAGCTATTCTCAGAGATGACAGAGGCATTTGCAAAGGTATGGTTGCTGTCCCTATTGGCATTCAAACCAATCATAAGGTGGAAGCTATGGCAGCCCTTCAAGGCATTATTCTAGCCGAAAAATAGAATTGTACCCATCTCTAGATCGAAGGGGATTCCAACAATATTATTAAGTGTCTCAATGGGATCTCTTAGCCCTCATGGTCGATCCACAATATAATTTTTTCTGCCATTGATATTATCAGAACCTTCAAAAAATGCCACATATCCCATAT
Source organism: Cryptomeria japonica (assembly GCF_030272615.1). Taxonomy (NCBI): domain Eukaryota; kingdom Viridiplantae; phylum Streptophyta; class Pinopsida; order Cupressales; family Cupressaceae; genus Cryptomeria; species Cryptomeria japonica. Next base: position 111,023,143 of record NC_081414.1, on the reverse strand, counting down.
ATATTGGGAGGCCAACTGTTCTGCTGATTGGGCTGCAAACGTGGTAGTGAAGAGTGATGCAATAACCATGTGGACAAGTGAGAGCAGTCTTCCCGAAGATGTAAGACAAATCATAATTAATGAAAGATATCGAAGTACCCCAAAGAATCTTGATTGAAAAGGCAATTATGATAAGTACCGAAGCTAGCACTTCGAGTTACTTCGATAATGAGGGAACTACTCATTATAGCATCAAAGTTAGAATATCGTGCATTATTACTTGTCTAATCACTAATGCTATGCACACTTTCTAAGCTTTTTCTTTAGCTTCAAAAAGCTTTCTATTTCACCAGCTCTGTAACCTGAACTTGATTGTGAGAAACAACACCATGGGCGGAAATAGGAGAAGATATGAGCTAGGAAGTTGTAAGGAGTGGAAACAGAATGAAGAGGTGTGGGAGATTTTGCAGAAGGGTGGTCTTTTGAGCTTCCTTGAGAGACTCCATGGCCATGATGGAAAGATAACCAGCTTCTTCTGCAAAAATTGGAAGAAGGGCAAGCTTAAAATGGGCGACCAACTAGTGGAAATTGACGAAGAGTTAATAGCTAAAGCTACGGGACTCAAAAGGGAGGGCTACAATTTTTACAGAGATAGGAAGGTCAGTAGGGAAGCCATTGAAAGGTACCCGATTAGAGAGAAAGAGAAGAAAAAACTGGTAAAGTTGAGCAAAACCTATTTCCCGCCTAGGGCTTTTGCAAAGCCCTGGCGAGAAATTCTCTTTGTTTTAATGAGATATATAACTCTAGATGGCAGGTTTATGAAAGTATATGGATATCACTTTGTCCTCTTAAATCATTTTAGGCATAATGATAAGGTGAATTTCCCTTATTTCTTGCTTTGTTCTATGAATGCATCCCTAAAAGCATATAAAGAAAATCCTTGGGGTGACACTGCAATGCACCAGGGACTTATGGTCCTCATTTATGATCATCTAAAGGCCAGTAAAATCAATCGAATGCATCTCTCTGTGGATTCGGAGGAAGAAATGTCTGATTCTAATTTCTCAGAGGAGGAGGATTCAGATTATGATTCCTCAACTAAAAATGAGGAAAGCTCTGACGACTCAGAGTAAGAGAGGAGCAAGAAGAGGAAATCAAAACCCTCTTCTTCTAAGGGAAAAAAACCCCAAAGCAAACCCTTGATTAGTATTTATTTGGAAGAAGAGGACTCTGATTTCCTTGAGGAGAAGAAGAACCCTAAGGGAATGCAGAAGGGAAAAAGTAAAATCCAAGCCCAACCTAGGAAGAAGCAAAAGAAAACAGAGGAGACTAGCAAAGATCCTGAGGACACATGAAAGGAACTGGAAGAGGACAAGCAAACAAGAACCCTAGAAGCTAAACAAATCCTGGGGATGGAGACTATGGAGGAGACCCTCAGGGCCGCTGATACTATTTCTGCCCTCCATATTGCTAAAGATGAATAGATAACCCCTGGTAAAGTTCCTCCTTCTCCTGGTCCTCACCCCAAGGCCTTGAAGGGTTTTATGAAAACCATTGAATGGCTTATTGATGGGAATAAGAATACTGTGAATGATTACAAAAAACTCTGCAACAGAGTCATGATCTTGGAGACCATTAACATTGGAGAGGGGAACACTATGGCCAATTATATTGAAGATTTGAAGAATACAATTGCCAAAGCGGAAGACATCAGAGATGCCTTTAATCCCTGGTTTGAGAAAATTGAAAAGGAGATACAGGATAGAAAAACCCTGGAGGAAACTAACAAAAAAATGCTCTTGGATACAGCTGCCAAAGTGGACAAGATAGAGGAGTGCCTCAAGAACATTGTGGAGCAGAGTCTCAGCATTCTGAAAATCTTAGCCAACAACACCCATACCCTCATCAGCAAGCTCAATGATGAAAAGGAAACCTAGGAAATTGACCTGGATGTAGAAGGAACCGGGGAAGCCCAAGGCCTAAGAACTCGCACCCATGGAAAGAAGAAGGAAAAGAAAGTGAATAAGGACCTGGAGGAGCTAAAAGTAGTTGGGGCAACCTATGATGAGCTGGTGACCAAGGCAGAGGAGCTGCTGAAGAAAATTACTATGTAGTGTCTCCTTGGGTTCTTTGTTGTTTTTTGTTGTTTTGCTATTTTTACTATTTGCTGGTTTTTTGGACCAGTCGCTTTGTATGTGGACTCTTTTTTCTCTACTTTTTCTTATAACTATGGTGTAAAGGTTTTGGGTCCTTAAAACCTATTTTTCAATCAATCGAAACAATAGAAGCTAAATATGTTGCTGCAACACTGAATTGTACCAACATTGCATGGATCAAACAACTGTTGGAAGGTATAAATGAGAAAGTTACCGAGCCAGTAACTATATTCTGTGACAATACTAGTGCCATTAATATTTCAAAGAATCCTATTATGCACTCTAAGACAAAGCACATATCTATCAAATATCATTATCTTAGAGAAGAAGCTCAAGAGAAGAATACGGTATTGGAGTATGTTAGCACAAAGAAACAAATAGCAAATATCTTCACCAAACCACTACCAAAGGACACTTTTAAATATCTCAGAAGTAAGTTAGGGGTCCTACCCCTATATTCTACTCACTGACCGAGTTTGGTGAAAGCATCAATCTGATGACTCTAATGAATATCTTTTGGGAGTTGATGCTGAGTTATACACTTTAGGATGTTTTCTAAAAGTGTACTGGAAATAATACAGGAAATATTATAGGGAACAAGAATTGAAGACAAATGCTCTGACTGAGACTCAGTTGATACACAACAGTAGGAAATCACTTCTTATAGAAACAAGTTATGTTTTAGTTCTTTAATTTTTGGCATTGTTGTCAAAGGGGGAGAAGACATACAAAGGGGGAGAAGACTACTATAAAGGAGAGACGACTAAGAGAAGACCTATCAGGGGAGAAGACTAAGAGAAAACTGAGTAGACTATAGATTGGGAAGTAGACTGAAGAAATGAGGAGAAGTCTAATGTATGGCGGAGAGAATTTCAGCATTTTAGAATCACAGCAATCCGAATCTTTTAAGGTCAAATCAATTGGTTTTGCCATCAATGCCAAAGGGGGAGATTGTTGGCAATATTGCATTATAACAGACAATGAAAGATTGTTGGCATTTCATAAGGATATTGAGAAGGTTGTTGATGATTATGGATATAACTGATTAAAGATGTTTTACTATCTTGATATTATTATTTTGTCATTGATGTCAAGAAATTGATTTTCTAATTTAGTATGATGTTGCCATATCTTGAGAAGTATGATATGAAGATTATAAAGATATCGGTAAAAGACACAAGAAAGAATATGATGAATAAGGGGATGAATAAGGTATTCAATGGGCAACTACTACCGAGTCAGACAATGATGAGATCATGATGTTTTAGATTGTTTTAACTACATACATATGTTGTAAATTATAAAGGTTAATACTATACTATGTTATCAAGCAAAGAACCTAGTCGGTAAACCCTAAGGAACCTAGTTGGTAAAACCCTAAGGTTATTGCTATCGGTTAATGAAGGCGGAATGTCTATCGAGTGACGTTTAGTATTCACTAAGTTGTTACGGAGTTCTAACTGAGCTATAACTGAATGCATTAAATGTTTACATATGGTATTTAATGAAGGAAGCTGATGAGCTGGAGTGAATTAAATGATTGGTAAACTGTGAATGAAGTTTGTTAATGAATCTAAGGCAATGAAAAGTTGGCATGAAGATCTACAGCTCAAATTGAAACCGCAATACCCTAGCACAAGTTCCAAGGTAGGGTAAAAGGTTTTCAGATCGAAAGATGCATTGAACCTGGACAAGATTGAAGGTCTGATGCCTAGGATTGATCATGTGAAATGTGATCAAGAAGATTAAGCGGTTACCTAATTGTTTATAAATAGGAAACTATTGATAAATAATGTATGCAGGCAAGTGTATGCGTAGGGATGCTACATAGTGATTACCAAGCACAGAAGCTTGAAGACCTATTAGAATAACAGAGTATAGAAGCCCAACAGATAGACAAGATTAGTTCTATGTCTATATTATATTGAACAAATAAGAATCTACTTTAGCATTTTAGATGTGAAGTTGCAGGTAGATTTTATTACTGTCATTTTGTGAAAGTGATAGAAAATCTCTTAACCAAGTGGACTTAATAGTCTTATATAACAAAGTGAAGATCCTAACAGATCTGAGGGAAATCCCTTAACTGGGTCACATCTAGCAATGTGTTTGTAATCTTTAACAGGATTTTCTTTTAACCAAGCATACTCTAGAAGAGTATATTTCTTAGTGGGTCTGAAATCCCACAATGGTTTTTCCCTATTTGGGTTTCCACATTAAATCTGGTGTTATGAGGTTTATGATGTTCATATGCTTTTGAGTTTGCATGTTTAACAGTTTTGGTTATATTACTGAAATATATGTTACCGAGGTTGAATCTAATGTTTTTATGGATGATTAAGTTTGTATTATTCACCCCCCCCTCTCATCTTGTTGGCTATTGGATCTGTACTTACATTAAGTATCAAAACTATCAAACTCATCACAGAGTATTACCGGTTCATACAAAATACTAGTTAAAGAAAAATACTGATTGCTGGTTTGACAAAATGAAGACTGGGAAATATGAGTTGTGTCGCTTCGTTTCTTCGTACTGCTTGAGATCCTCAAATAGCTTGGGGTCTTCATCTGCTTCAAATCACTAAACACTTTCTGCAAAACACCAATAGTCTAAAGAGTATAATACATCATACCGGTTGGAACAAATACCGGTTGAGCTTTAACTTATACATAGAAAAAGTGATCTCAAATCAAGTGTGTGTCCATCAATGACAATCACAACATCAATCATCAAAAATGCCAACAGATTGTGCTATACCAGCTAATTTCCCTTCAAGATCTCTTATTTTCTTTTTCATGTATGCAAAAAACTTAGGTAAAAAGAGACATGACTTGAATATCTTGTCGCCTTCATCTAATGCATCTTCTACACTCTTTACTATAGTCTTTAAACTAACTCTATCTCCCTCAAGCGGTTTCAAAATTGACTGGTATCTCATCTCATTAAATATTTTCCTAACCAATTCATCCACAACCTTTTCTAAAGATTCAAAATGGGATTCAACAACATTTAGGATATCCTTAAGCTTATCGGAGGGTGAGTCAACTGAATCCTACTTGAAACTTGGCAAAATTTTCTCTAACACATTGGTTGATAGAAATATCACCTCTTTTTCTTCAAATTGAGACTTTAATAAGTCCTCACTTTCCTTGATTTGCACAAGGGTGGCTAATTTTAGTGCTTGAAGGGGGGATAGGGTAGTCAAATATACTGGACCATGAGAAAAGTCATCCTCATCATCTACAATTTGCTTTCCTTTATCAGGAATAGTGGCTTTTTCCATGGTCATCGGAGCCTTATCAGTCTACTCTTCTCCCTTCTCCTTGAAAACTTCTTCTGTATTTACATCCTTTTCTTCTTTCCTGCATCACCTATCTCCTCAACTATCATCTCTACAATGATTTCTATCTTTGGAGGATCCTGTATAGCTTCACCAAAGTTGTCAATTGCTTGATTTGCAATGAATTCATTTGGAGCTTCCTATCCAATTGGATCAATCTGCACAGATGGTTAATCCTTCTTCTCACTGGAAACATCTACTGGTACTTCCAAATGGAAGTGTCTTCAAGTAATTTCTCTTCCAGATGAGTGGGCTAATTGACTTCATACTATTTTTCCTTCAAAAAGTAGTCAAAATTTCTCTGGTTTCATTACTTCATCAGTTTTGTTGAGCATAATTTTATTTACTCTCCTTTTACTCCTAAATCTATCCTATGCAACTAAAAGAAGTCTTTTGGCTTCATCCTAAAAATAACTGAACATATATTCACCAATTCATATTCTTTTATTCTCTCATCTTCTAATGTAGTGGTATGCCTCCTTGCATCCAAAACATCATACAAGATTTTGGGAATCAATGATGATAGTTCTAATAAGACTTTACTATAGATATTCATGTACTGTACAACTACGTCATCTAAAATCCTTTGCTCATTATCATCATAGTTCTCATAATATATATATAGATTTTTCAAATTACCCTCCTTCACAATTTCATTTACAACCTCATCTAATTATTTTGAGGGTACAATAGTGTAAGATCCTTCAAGCTTACTAGATTTAAGAGCTTCACCTATCTCAAATTTCTTCTTCTTTCTCGCTTTTGTTCTACCAGGTTTCTCTCCTTGTGTTTTTGGCTTCTTAGTAGATGGAGCATCACTGGATAGAGGTTTTCTGACTACTCTAGAAAATGTAGTAGTTTTCTTCACCTCTTTGACCTCTTCATCTAATTCAGTTTCCTCCTCTGCTGCTACATACTTCCATGTAGATTTTTCTTTCTTTCTCTTTTCTACTCCACCGATTGATGTTGATTTGTGGCTTAGGTGGATGGACTATCTTTTGCACACCAGAGGTAGGTGCAGACTTTCTTTGCTTGGCCTTGGACTGCTTGGGAGGAGAAGATACCGGTTTAGATTGTGGCTTCACCATATCTTCCTCCTTCAGTATATTTTTCTCTTTGGCCCTCTACATTGCTTCTCGGGTTATGCCCATTTGTTCAACAAGTTATTCAACTTTCTTTCTTACTTTTCTTTTTCTTCTAGGCCCAATGAATTTCTTGTATAGGTCCAGATCCTTGTCCTTGAAAAGTGACAATATCTCCTCTTTCTTGTTCACCAGTTGACTCAACAAGTTTTGAGCATATGCATTAAGCGTGACTACATCCACCTCATACCCCATGGACATGATCCAAAAAGTTCTTGGTTCAACTGCCTCCATCTAACACCGATCCTTGTCAATCATGAAACATATAGTTTTCTCATATTTTTTCACTATGTCTTTAAGAATTCTCTCTGCATTTCATAGTGGCTTGAAAAGTTTCAATATAGCCCCATAAAGCTGATTTTTGCATTACATTGTCACCCAAACCCATCAATCCTTCCTTGATTTTCATAGCTATCGACTTATCATAAGCCCACTGGACATTTCCAATTCTAGGAATATCATTCATGAAGTAAAGTGCTAAACAAATAATTAGGGATCCAAACTTGAAGAAACGTTTCTATCTTTCTTTATCTTCTTCAAGTTCCTCATTAACTCATTAAGGAGTATTTCACAAAGATCATACCTTTTGTCTTTCTTTAGCATTTTGTATGCAGTGAATATGGTAGTACCAGAGATAGTGTTTTGTCTACTAGACTGGTATACCTTGTATCCTTACACCATTGAAGCAAATCTGAAATCATGTTCTACAATGTCATTGATTATCATTGACTGGTTGTCATACTGGAAACTAATAATGGTTGTCACAGTAGTTTTCTGAACTTTCCTCAAATTTGGGATCTCACTAGTTGCATTCAAATATGTAACTAATTGAATGGCTTGCTTGGTTATCTTGTGAGTTTGGTCCAACCATATGAATTCATCATGAACTCTTCTTAGAATATATCAGACCTATTATGCTTCATCGAGCACCAGAAAATGAATAAATTGCACAAAACCGTTATCCTGAAGTGCCTTGAATTTGGGATTCAAATTTCCCAAAGTATCCGACATATGCTTCCCAAACTATTCGACATATGATTGTTGTAGACTGATAGCATATCCGCATTACCCAAATATTTGATTATGCAATGGATATAAGCCCTAATATACTTGTTGTGAAGCACATTATACTAGACTGAAGAAAATGCACCTTATGGATCATCTTCAATGGATTTAAATGGATGCCTCTTGAATATAGGCCCTTCTTTCTCATAAATTTCCACCACCAAAGGAGTCACAACACCAAATGTAGATGCCATGTCAAATTTAGTGTATGAAAAGATTGCTCACAAATGAAAAAATACCTCTTTTGATTTTAACTAGATGCTAGAAATCTCTGAATGGTCACCTCTAGCTTGATTATCATAGCTCAAACTCATTTTCCTTGCTCTTCTAATCTTACTCTTCATTTGCAATATGAAAAATGAATGACTGAAATGCCCTTTTTGACCTAATTTTTAGTTGTAATAAATGTTCAACCTTAAAGGATTCTGGTTTCCATGAAATTGCCTTCTGGAATCTAAAATCTCCATGAAGTCTTCTGGATATCATCTACATACCTAATCTAGATCTTCTCCAACCTTCTCAAACTGGTTACAAATCTCTGAAGGGGGTTCAATGGATTTGTATGATAATCTGCCCCTAAGGCTAGAATGCCTTAGTTATCAGATGAAGTTCCAACACTAGATTCAGGTGTGGAGCCATTCTACACATTTGATTTTTCCTTATTGACCCACATCTTCTTATGTTGATCTCTGATTTCATCTACCTTTGCCTTGCCTTTCTCATCTTGATTGTTCTTATTCACCGAACCATTGTTCCTGGTTCTACAATATTTCGCAATATGACCTAGTTTGTTGCATGCATGGTAGACAACATTTCTTTGCATAGGCCTAAAGTTCATTTGGTTTTGTCTCATCTTGTTTTAGAGATATATCCAAACATTCCACATGAAAAACATCTCTTATTCTGAAAATTGTTCATCATTCTACACATATTTGACTTATGTCCAAAATTGTTGCATTTGAAGCACTGACCGATAAAGGTAGGACCATTGTTCATCACCGTATTTCTACATTGACTTGCTATATGACCGAATCTATTGCAAATAAAACATCTACCATTGAATTTATAGGCATTAGACTATCTTACCAAAGGTTTCTCATTCTTCTGATAATTAAATCTTGCATTACTTTATCCAGAACTGGAGGATTCCCCCTTTTCAAATCCAATTCCTCACATGTCTTTTCCATTTCTCTAATTTCCCATCATCTCATCAAGCCTTGCTGAGCTAGCCTTGAATTTTTCTTTGTATTCATTAGCAGTAGCAAGTTCATCTCTCAGAATTATGACTTGTCACTCAAGTTCTTGTCCATCATTCTTAGATTGTACTATTTGAAGCCTCAATTGATCAATCTCATAGTTCAGTCTGCAACATTCATCTAATCTATCTTTCAATGATTAAGTCAAGATTTATTCATTCTTCTTTCGATCTTCAATCTCCTTTGTTAGCTTCATCACAATGGACTACATCTCATTCTTCAATATTGCATTCTCTCTAGCAAGTTTTACACATTCATCTATCTTATCTTGACTTTCAATGATTCTCTCTTCTTTCTCCTTAATTTTGTCCACCAACTCTTTCCTCTTATCTCTAGAAGTTCTCACTTATTCTTTCAATGTCTCAATGAAATATTCAACTGCATTCAGGTTTCTCTTCAAGGAGCTTACTTCATTTATTGCTACATCAAGATCTTCAAGTGCCACACTAAGTTGTCTCTACAAACTGGGGTCCATTGATTCAATCTTTCGGATCTTCCTCAAGCTGTTAGGATTCTTTTGAGGCAAAGGTTTTGATACCAATTGTTGGAATCAATTAACACTGAGAGGGGGGGTGAATCAGTGTTCTACAATCAACAAATTTATTAAGCTAATTATTTAACCACCAGATGCAAATAACTGAAAGAAAAGTGAAGAAACATAAACCAATTAAACATGCAACCATAACACTAGAATTTTTATGTGGAAACCCAAAAGAGAAAAACCACGGTGGGATTTGAACCCAAAATATTATTATACTATGACCAGTAGTAGAACAATATTACAAAAGAGGAATGCACTTGCATTCAAGCACACTTCCTAGAGCTCAGTGCTCAAATACATAACATGATTGCAACCCCAGACGATTCACTATTCCACAACTGAATAACAGAAGTAATTACAATGTTTGAACTGGAGTACAAAATCTATAAATGCTAAGATTTAGTTTCGGTTAGGCTAAAAAATGATCCGCTGTCACTGCTCTGCTACAAATTACCGGATCATCAAAACTCAAGATATGCACATTAAACTATGCTCAATTGCTTCCAACACAATATCACATTCACACAGTTCCTCAAAATCATCATTCAAGTCAATCTTATATATGTAGACATCTAAATATGGTCAATGCTTGTAGAATCATACTTTAACATTTGCGCATTGCCTTATTTTAGGGTTTTTGTGTCGCATTAACATTTCTCCTATATCACACACTTGGTTTTTTATCATTTGCGAGCATCGAGTCCTTCTTCTGCATTCTTTATTTATCTCACTCTCGAATTTGGTCTTGTTGATAGCAATATTTGTCATGATTTTGGTCGATCCTTGTCCTCTTGTCAATCTGTCAATCATCTTTAGCTTGTTAGTAATCATTTGTGATTATCAACTTGTCAATCTTGTCATTTTGCAATTGATTCATCATCGATCCTTGTCCTCTTTAATCATGTCAATTGGCGCTTATCAATTTGATCTCCTTGTCAATCTTGCTCAATTTGTCATTGATTTTTGTCAACCAATTTTAATCATTTATCAACACTGGTCCTTTGTCAGTCAGAATCATGATTAAATCGAATCAACATTAATTATCTTTTGTCAAGACCTAATTGTCGTCCTTGCATTTCTAATTCATCTTCTAGGATTTTATGATTTATTCATTTAATCTTGTTTGTCATTTTCCCTCTAGGTTAAATAATTTATTTATATATCCTAAGTCTTCTTGTCACAATTAAATGTTTATTTAATTGGCTAATTAATTCCTCCTATTTTTGTAAATTAATTAATAAATGAAAAATTATTAATTAATTTACCTAATTTTCATCAATTTCCTAATTTCCAAGTCATCATTTCTAACCTAATTTTCTAATTTCTCCTAAATTCCTAAATGTCTATTTCTATTTCAAATTCTTGTCATAAATCCTTGCATAGCAATTTGTCATAAATTGTCATAAATCCTTGCATAGCAATTTGTCATACACTTGTCATAATTTTGCTATTCCTGATTTGAATTTCCATTCGAATCACTTTCATGCTAATCTAATATTTTCTCCAGTTTATCTATAAATTGGATGAATTTCTTCGATCAAAAGGTTGAATCAATCATGCTTCTAGTACCCTTATGTTGTCGTCTCGTCTTGACAATCTTGCTTTTACATTATGCTTATGCACTTGTAGGTGAGATCCACAAACAAAGCAATTTGAAGGAGAAAGAAGGACAATGGAGAATTATGAAGGAGACATTTGCCTTTGGTTTGCTTTAATTTCATTTTGAATATCTTGTCTTCATGTTTTCTATTAGATGTTTTTAGGATTGTTGTCATTGCATTTTAGTTTTCGTGATTGAACTAGGCAAATGTTTATATTGCTTTGATGATTTCCAATTTCCTAGCTACATTTAATTGGTGAACCCAACATGAACTAACCCCCTAATCATTCTTTTGAGTGCTTTTGAGTTGATTTGCAGGTGAAAAACCCAAGAAACAGGGTAATTCAGGGCTTTCTGGGCACTTTTGCGCCTGTGTCACTGCATTCTGCGCCTGTGTCAATTTATCTGCACCTGTGTCAAGTACTTCTGTGCCTATATCAAAGGGATCTACACCTGTGTTACTTCATTCTGCGCTTGTGTTATTGCATTCTGCGCCTGTGTAGGACATTTTGCACCTGTGTAAGGCTAGAAACATAGGTAAAAAGTAGTGTTTTTACTTGCAAATTGCTTTGTTTTGCATTCTATTTTTTTATTTTGGTTTTTCTTTGATACTGATTCTTTGTGTAGCACCTTGGCATTATGCATGGAAAAGACAAAATGAAACTACTAACAAATGTTATGCAGGTTCGCTAGTCAAAGACCAAACAAATCAAACTTCTAACTTGGTGATTTTGCAGGTTGCCTTGTATTTCAACCAAACTTTTGTGTTTGTAATTCATAATTAGGCACCTAGTATGATTTCTAAGTAGGATGGAATGACTGTGTGTTTGCTTTGATTGTTGAGCTTGACATTGGAGTAGGAGAGTATGCTCTCATCCTTCTTAGGGTGATCAGAAATCCAGATCTTCGATACCATTCTCAGGGCTCAGATTATTTGTTACCGTTAGAGGGCCTGCCTTCCTGACCATTTGCTTTCTTTTGCAAGCAAGTGATAATCGTGAGAAGGGAATGATCCAAAGTGAGTATAGCTAGAATACCTTGGCATTCTAACTCACTATAAATAAATACCTTATGGGTGAAAGCTTTGAAGGAAGGGTTACGTGGGAATTGTAGTTACTTGGGAAGTGATGACCCTTGAACTCTTTCTCATATCAACATCTAAGTAGGGCCTCATGGTATAAATCATGCTTGCATGACTACATTTGTTTGGTATCTTGGTGGGCTTAATGTCTCAATCATGCTTCCGTGACACTAAGGAGTAATGCTTAACAGAAATCCTTACTAAACACCTTGTACTTAGAGGCCAAAAATCCTTCTAGTTGCTTGAAAAGGACAAGTTTGGATACTTGGAAGAGATACTAAGTTCACCATGGGGAGATTTCCATGGCGACTGATGCTTGGCTTCCCTGAGAAGTGAGTGTCGTGGAGGGGAGCCCGTGGGGTCAAGCATCTATGTATTCTCCTTGAATCTCATAATGAGTCTACCTCTCAAGTACCTACTATCCAAAGCCTACCATAAGAAATATGTGAATGAGCATGATTGTTTTGAGTCTAAGTTAAAATATCTTGTCTTCTTTGCTTGTCAAAAGTTGAGTTGTGTCTCATTTCAAAAACAAGATAAATTGATTCAAAACAAGGTTAAACACAAGAGTATTTCATTCAACAAAGTTCAAAACACCTTCCAACATGGTTGTCAAACATTTTTCAAAATCTTGTCTCAACATTCATGTCACTTAGATTTAGGTTCATCCTAGGTTTGCATTTTGCAAATTCATTGTCAACTACCAAGGTTAAGTTTCACCTAGGTCATACTCCTTTGCATATCAATAAAGGTCATCCATTTGCATGTGTCCTCTTGCATTAGAGTAATACCATTTCATAATTCCACCTTAGGTTTTGCCTTAGGTTGACATTGTCATACATTTTCATTTGCATACCCTAGGTCTCTTCATTAAGCTTAGGTCATTATCATGTCATATTAGGGTCACTTGCATAGTAATTGTCCCTTTGCATATAGTGTCAAAACTAGGTTTTGTCATACTTGAGTAATGCAAATCTTTGATAAACCCTAAGTTATTGTTAGGAAGTCTAGACCTTATCAGACCTTTGTCTTTTTGTCATCAATGTCATTTGGTCAAACCTAGCTTAGTATCCAAGCATATGGGTGAGACATTGTCAATTTGTCCTATTGTCACTTGGTCCTTTTGTCCTTTGAGGTCTAGACATCATTTCAATTTCCTAAGGGTCTCATTTTTAGAATTGCATTCATGAGTTTGTCAAAATCTTGAAAAACAACAAAAACATTAAGTTGCATTGTCATCCTTTAGGTTGCATTTGTCAATCCCATTAGTTGCATTGCATAGTGACATGTTTGTTGAAATTAGGTCTCAACCTTCTTACAAAGCCATGTCATCACAATTGAGAAATTAATCATATCAATCCAATCTCTACATGTCTCAGAACTTGGATCAAACTTATCATGATGATGTAAATGTCCAAATACAAAAACTAGAGGAGAAGCTAGCTCAAGAAAATGAGATTTTGGAACAAAGAGTGAAAAAAATTGAGAATAATAGATCACAAATGTCCAAAATGTTTCAAAAATTTCCAGGTCGAAATCCAAAGATTGAGCCAATTGATGTAAGATCTCTTCTTGAACGATCAGACATACCAGCTCTCCTCTCCCAAATAGAGATGATGAAACAATTTCAAGAAAAGAGACAACATCAATTTCAACATTATGTGCCTCCACAACAAGAATAAGGTGTTTACTATCAATCAGATTTTCAACCAATACAACCAATGGTTCACCCAATTGTTCAACATATACAACCAATACAACCAATGGTCCAATTTCAACAATATGTCCAACCAACTATACAATGTCAACAAATGGTTCAACCAATGGTGGAATATCAATGTCAACAACTACAACCAAACATTCAAAAACAAAGGTTGCAGCACACACCAACCCAAGTTTCAAACATGTCAGAACAATTGAACCAAGTCCAATATCAAAACATGACATCAAACCAAAAACAAGTTCAAATTCTAGATACAACCATGTCAAAACCTCGAAAGAAAGGTGGCTTTATTGCAAGGCTCTTAAGGAATCTACCAAGTGAGTTCTTTGAAGAAGATCAAGATAATACACTTATGTCTAGCAATGCCTCATCCCCCCACAAACAAATTGACTCTCCAGTGGCATCTATCCCTACACCTTTAGAAGTTTCACAAGAACCTTCCATATTGTCCTTATCAAAAAATACACCCAAGGATGCAATTATCCAAGAGCTATCCATAATTGATTGCCAAGATAATCCAATTCATGATGCACATCCTTGTCATGTTTCAGAAATACAAGACCCAATGCCACCATGAACTTTATTGCCATTACCTATTTTAGAGGATCCCATTCAAAGTCCCTCTTCCTCATGTTCAAGCATTGATTCCCTGCCAGAATCCATCACAAATGTTCAAATTGCATTTCCTTCATGCCAAAACATTGATCCCCTGCCAAAATCCCCCATGCATATCCAAAGTCCAACCCCATGTCAAGAGGATAATTTAGAGCATGAAGAAATGTGTCTTGAAGTAGATCAAGATCAAGATCCTGAAACCTTATCATCCCATCCAATTGTTGACCAAGACCCCATCTTCCCAGACACTCGTGATGATTCCCCTATTCTTGTCCATCCTATCCAAAGCCCTATTGACACTCCATTCCCCGAGCAAGATCAAGATATCCCAGTCCATCCAATCCCAAACGATCCCCTTCCATTTCATGAAAAAAATGTCCTTTCAAATCCCATTGACATTCCAGATATCCCTTCCATCCTTTCCGATGATCCCATTAAAAGTCAAGAGCAAAGCACCTTTAAAGAGGATTCCAATGATGTTCCTCCTTGTCAAGATCAAATCATTCCTTTAGATCTTCCACAAGATCCACTTGTTCCTCCATCTCCTTGTCTTAATCCTCCATACACACTCCAAGATCCCATTTCTTGTGATGATCCCATTATTTATCCCATTCTATCTCTTGAAGAGCCCATCATTGATCCATGTCCACCACACAATCCTAGATCCCCTCATGATCCTGATTCCCCTAGTGATCCTAATCCCCATCATGATTCTAACATGTTAGTGCAAGATGTTCATGAACCCTCGACATGCATAATGGGTTCTTCCACTTTGGTGCAATCCGATCCACTTCAAGATCTCATTATTTCTCTCATATCATATCCACCTAATAATGGACTTGCCTCTTCCTCTAAAAGAAAAGAGTATCCTACAAGTCAAGATATTCATAAAGGCAAAGGAGTAGATCTCCATAAGCAAGAATCCCTTCATGTGAAAGAAAATGTTAAGGGTCATGTCTACACAACTCACTCTCAAGACATTGGTATCCCTCCATCAAAATCAAAACATATCCCTTCCCCATCATACTTTCCATGCATCTTAGGTCCTTATATCCCTTTGTCCTTTATGCAAGGTCGGAAAAGGCACACATCCTTAAGTAAATTTCATCAATCCAAAAGAAGTCCATTTCATTCATATCCATCCATGCATTCATTTCCCCCTCCAAGAAATTTTGATGCCAAGTGTAAATGTCATAAGTCTAGCAATCCACATGTATTCAAGGATCAACATGTCCAATATAATCGACATGTCAAAACAAAGAACAATATGGTCTATAAAGAAAAATAAATATCCAAAAGGCCACAAAGGCCCACTGAGAAAAATAAAGCAAAGTCAAAATATATATGGGTTTCTAAATCCCTTGTGCAAGCAATGCACTCCAAGGAATCACAAAAGCATGAAAAATCAAAAACCATGTGGATCCCTAAGCGGCTCCTTGAAGCACAAAAGCCTAAAGAAACATCCAACTTGGCATCCAAAGTTGGTATTCCTCCATCCAACCCTCTCAAATTTGTTCCTCCATCACCTTCTTCATCCATTTTGGGTCCTTATGTCCACAAATCCTTAGCTATTCCTTCATCAAAATCTCCATATCCAAAACCCACTTTTCCTCCATCAGTCTGTCACCCCTCAAGGTGTGTGCCAATGTTGATCTTGCCAACATTTCTATCCACTCAAGCACAGTTCTTCCAATACCCTATCCATTATTCAATGCATATTTTCCATCCTTCGATCCCTTTGATCCAATCCTTTACATAAATCCTTGCCTTAGTTTCATCTCATTTTCCATGTCCTTATCCTACCAACGTCTTTGAGCATACTTTTAAAAGTCATGGTCCATTTTTTTTCAAGGCTACTATCCAAACAAAAAAGACACTTGAGTCCTTCTTCCATCCCCTATCATGTGTCCATCTTCTATTGAAAAAGTCAAAATCAAAAGAAAAAAAAAAGAAGACAAAAAAAGGGAAAAAGAAAAAAGTAAAGCAAAAATAATTCGTCCACTGGTGAAAACCTGGCAAACAGGCACCTTGGGCAAGTACCGTGATGAAAACTTGGCAAACAGGCATCATGCGTAATTTATGAACTTCTTGCACACCACACTTGGGGATAGGTTTTATCCTATCATATCCTTTTGTCCTTCATTCTTCCATTATCCTATTGAACCCCTGTCATTACCCTCCATTATCCTATTGTCCCTCATGTCTAGTTTCCCTTTCCACCTTTGATCTTGACAAGGCTAAGGATCATCATGAGCATCATGCATCTTGTTTGTAGCTTTTAGTCCATCATAGCTTTTGGTCTTTATCCATTTGCTTATTATAACTTTTCATCCATATTCCCTAGCTTATTGCAATTTTCTGCCACTATCCCTTAGCCTACCTTGACCTTCAGTCTATGTCCCTTATCCATTCTTGGTCTTGCTTATCCTATCCATATCTTATCACTATCCATACACTTTTTTTGTCCCTTGATCTTGATCTGACATACGGACGCAAAATTTAAACATGGTTTCAAAAACCTCTTGACATGTCCCTCATGCCATGTTCCTGCTTTACATTGTTATATCCAGTCTCTTGTCCCGTCATGCAATAGCCCTTGAAAATTGCATTCGTATTATCTCCATGATAAAAGGCCTTTGTCTTCCCTCTATCCACCATCATTTTAGAAAGCCTATTTATTCACCTATCACATTCCTTGCCTTGCTAGACACTAGGGGCAAAATCCCTAAAAATTGAAAAATGTCCTGAAATAATCCAAAAACATAAAAAAAATCATGTGTTCATTTTCAACTAAAATGTCCTGAAAAAATCCCTAAAAATCAAAAAATGTCCTGAAAAAAATCCCTAAAAATCAAATAATGTTTTGAAAAAATCTCTAAAAATCAAATAATGTCCTAAAAAAACTCCCTAAAAAGTCAAATAAAGTCTTGAAAAAACGAACAAATTTTTTTTTCAAAACATCAAAATCCAAAAACAATTCCTTTGGCATTTTGCATTTTATCAATAAATGGTACCCTCTGTGCATAGACAGATCGCTGAGCATACCTCCAACGACAATCAATCAAACATTGTGCTTTAATAAAATCACACATTAACAGATGAATTGTTCGACCAAGCAAGCATTCAACCTAATCACAGTTGTCACATCAATCCAAATAGCATCAACATTACCATTTGTCCTTGTCACTATTATCATGGGTCTTATATAGGGTGTGGTATACTCGAAACCAGACTGTGTCTTGTCTTAGACGGGGTACCGCATTCCCTGGAACTAGACAACATGATCATTCTTGTTTTCCACTTTTGACAATGATGATCAGACTATTTGTTTGACTTGGTTGAATTTGTGAGTCTTATCTTTTTACTAATTTATCTTTGGCTTCGATCATGTTCCTATGTTGCTCGATGATGTCATTGAGTGATTTAGAGTGACCAGGATGGTTCATGGTCCCTTTTGTTTTTTTGTTGTGTTTGCTGTTTGTGGAATGTTTGTCACAAACTGGGGCAACTATATCATTGGGTGTTTGTGATAAGTACATTTGCTTTGTGAACACCGCACATACCTCGACCCTTGATGTATGCACCCTAGGATGCTTCACTCATTCCTTGTGTGCGATGTGTCTGTCTTTTGTAAAAGGGGTTGCATTTTAGCTCTGGCCTTCCATGCCATGATGCTCTGCATCCGCTTTGCTACATTAAATAAAGGTTCTCACCTACTTCTGTGCATTGGTGAAAGCAAGTTTTTCTTCATCTCTAACTGTCCTCTGTCTAATTTCTTCTTACTAACATTTCTTCCATCAGTCTTGGCAGTCCATTCGAACCTGTCATTTTCTATCATTCTTATCAATCAATTGGCCTCTTTTCTAGATGTTTTTGGCCAATTCCTTGAGGGGGCATGCATATGTCATTGTCAGTATCTGGGGCATTTTCATTATTGTTCTTTGAAACAACGCTTAAAATCGCATTGTCTCAAAGAGGGGCAAAATGTAGATGTCTAAAAATGGTCAATGCTTGCAGAATCATACCTTAACATTTGCGCATTGCCTTATTTTAGGGTTTTTGCGTCGCATTCACATTTCTCCTATGTCACGCACTTGGTTTTTTATCATTTGTGAGCTTCGAGACCTTCTTCTACATTCTTTATTTATCTCGCTCTCGAATTTGGTCTTGTCGATAGCAATATTTGTCATGATTTTGGTCGATCCTTGTCCTCTTGTTAATCTGTCAATCATCTTTAGCTTGTTAGTAATCATTTGCGATTATCAACTTGTCAATCTTGTCATTTTGCAATCGATTCATCATCGATCCTTGTCCTCTTTAATCATGTCAATTGGCGCTTATCAATTTGATCTCCTTGTCAATCTTGTTCAATTTGTCATTGATTTTTGTCAACCAATTTTAATCATTTATCAACACTAGTCCTTTGTCAGTCAGAATCATGATTAAATCGAATCGACATTAATTATCTTTTGTCAAGACCTAATTGTCGTCCTTGCATTTCTAATTTATCTTCTAGGATTTTATGATTTATTCATTTAATCTTGTTTGTCATTTTCCCTCTAGGTTAAATAATTTATTTATTTATCCTAAGTCTTCTTGTCACAATTAAATGTTTATTTAATTGGCTAATTAATTCCTCTTATTTATGTAAATTAATTAATGAATGAAAAATTATTAATTAATTTACCTAATTTTCATCAATTTCCTAATTTCCAAGTCATTATTTCTAACCTAATTTTCTAATTTCTCCTAAATTCCTAAATGTTTATTTCTATTTCAAATTCTTGTCATAAATCCTTGCATAGCAATTTGTCATAAATTGTCATAAATTGTCATAAATCCTTGCATAGCAATTTGTCATACACTTGTCATAATTTTTCTATTCCTGATTTGAATTTCCATTTGAATCACTTTCATGCTAATCTAATCTTTTCTCCAATTTATCTATAAATTGGATGAATTTCTTCAATCAAAAGGTCGAATCAATCACGCTTCTAGTACCCTTATGCTGTCGTCTCGTCTTGACAATCTTGCTTTTACATTATGCTTATGCACTTGTAGGTGAGATCCACAAATAAAGCAATTTGAAGGAGAAAGAAGGACAATGGAGAATTATGAAGGAGATATCTACCTCTGGTTTGCTTTAATTTCATTTTGAATATCTTGTCTTCAAGTTTTCTATTGGATGTTTATAGGATTGTTGTCATTGCATTTTAGTTTTCGTGATTGAACTAGACAAATGTTTATATTGCTTTGATGATTTCCAATTTCCTAACTACAATATATATGCACTGCCAAAATAGATCTCCATCAATTCGGCTTCTCAAAATAGAAAATTATGAAATGTGTAGTGATGTGACAACTCAATCCTTCTACAAATCCTTATTCTAAACCTAAAACATATGATCACAAGCTTCCCATAAGTTGGCCCAATCACCTCTAACTCATCAACATCCACCTGAATCACCTCAAGGAATCTAGACCACACACTACACCATCAAACATGAAGATAACCCTGTACTTCCTTCAATATTGGATATCGGACCAAGAAACTTGCACTAGAATCAACACCGAAGGCTAGAATTGCATGATAAGCTACCTCACACATCCAATCAACTATTCCAACCACTCCAACAAGAAATTAGTCACAAAAATGAATATTGCTTACTGTATCTATACACTGTGTTCCACCTACAAGACTTATGCTCCATGAATAACCAAACTTACTCAAGACTTCTGGTAATTCCAATCTCCATATACTGGATAGGATTACTAGGATGAGTTGCCATCAATTACAACTCCTAAGTAATCTTGTGCATCAAACATCAACATGTTGGAATTGCACACTCCAGTGAAAATTGAAGGTGATTGAAGGTGTTTTCATTGATGGCAACTTACCGGCAACTTTGTGGATATCTTCAGGCATCGACATAGGCACTGGCACTGGTAGACTCTACACCGATAGTGACAATAATGTTTACTGACATCTTAGCCAATAGGATTTTGATTATTGTATTTTGTATTTAATTGTAATATCTTTTTGTAAGCCAACATGACATATTGTAATAAGACTCATATATAAGTATGAGATCTTGTAGATCATTTGGAGTGATACATGATAGAGGATAGATATGATGGATATATAGAGTGAATATTAAGGTAGATCATGTATAAGGGTTTATGGTTATTGTATGAGCTTAAACTGGTACTGAACCTGGCATAGAAGATGTTGTTTTGTAGCAGTACATTATATTGGATTCTCATAATCCATTTTGTAAGTCAGTGAGACTTCCTTTTGTAATTGAGGAATGAGCTCTAGGTAGTTGGCCTTCCTACATGTGCAAGCCCCTCTTGTAAGTAATATCCATTCATTGGCCAGTGAGTGAATATTGTGGGTAAAAAATCCCACTGAGGTTTTTCCCACATCGGGTTTCCTTGTTAAACATCATGTGTTATGGTGTGCTTTCTATGTTGTTTTTACTGTTCATATTTACTACATTAATTCTTGTTTACCGGTACATTGTTTTGGAATGCAAAATATTTAATAAGGTCAAATATTCTATTAACCGGTTAGATACTGATTCACCCCCCCGCCCCCCCTCTTAGTATCTTTTGGACTATCATCAATCCTAACACAACAATCTTCACTGGAGGATCAGTGGAATAGTGTCTCATGCCAACAGTTCTTTATGTCTTTTCTAAAACTAACAACACCAAAACATGGTCTGAAATATGATATTAGAGTAGAACATTAGCATTTCACCTTCATAATGAATCTCATGGTTTGAAAAGATAGCCATAAATTTACTTTTCTAAATGTTAAGTAATAATATGCCTCATAGAATCAACAACAATGTTCTTCTGAATATGTAAGCCCCGTTAGGATAACCAGGGAACAACTGAGAGGGGGGGTGAATCAGTTGTTAATAGATTATAACTTTTAATCCACAATAAAACCTTAAACAAATCAAGTACTGGTAAAGCACAAACAAATTCCGATAGACAATAAAACTTAACAATTAACCAGATAATCAATGCAAAGCAACCGTACCATATAACACCATGATTTGTATATGGAAAACTCAGAAAGGGAAAAACTATTGTGGGAAGCCTACCCACAGTCAGATGATACTTTTGTAGAAAGCATGTGTTACAATGAGGGGCTTGCACTTGCAGGAAGGCACACTGCTCAGAGCGTATTGCTCATTACAAATAGAGTCTCATTGACTATAGAGAGGGTACAACCTTCTCAAGCTAAATGGACAAAAATCCAATAGAGTGAACTACTGGAAATAACATCTACTATGCCTGATTACAGTCTCGGTTAAGCTCAATACTAGAGGACTAAATCCTCTTCTGAATCCAATTCGATCACCAATGATCAACCAACTACTTAGCCAGAGTGATTACAATATTCTCATATTATATTCCTTGACCATGACCTTTCCTATAACCATGATACTTTACAAAGAGTTTCTACCTCTTATTTATACAAATCCTAAGGCCTAAACCAATTAGGTTGGGTACATAAGGATATTACAATAATATCATTATCTAATTCCTTATTACAATGATATGCCATGTCATCTTGAGATCAAAACAATAATAACAAATCCATAAAACATCTCGAATCATCCAGGTAACGTGTAGAGTACACACTAGCATGATACCGGTCCATAACCTAGATAGGTACCAGACCTATTTTGGGTCCACCATGCCAAAGTAATATCTTCAAGAAATTGAAGCACAATCAACGAACATCTTCAGCATCCTGAAATTCTCGAAGAAGATGCACCAACACCAATTGTGCATCCTGCCATGATTCTTCAATGAAAGCTTTGTTGGTAAAGCCTTAAACCAGTGTCTGTAAGGATTTACCAATGTATGATAACATCCAATTACCAAGCCAATAACAATTGACCAATACATGCTTATGGGGCATATAACACATGAAATCCAATATACTTTACTGATCCAAACATGTCGGAAGTACCAACTAGATAATCTCTTCTACTGGCAACACTAGATCTTATATCGGTAACCTATCTATCGGTAACCATCCATATTAGCCAGTGTAAATCTATTTGTTGGTAACAACTAGTGTTGACATCAGTGACAAAACATCAATGCCACACATAATCAATTCATCCATAATGCCTACAATCTCCCCCTTTGGCATTGATGGCAACACTAGATGTGAAAAACATCTAAGTACAATAAAATGACAAACAAGTCTCCCCCTATGGAAGACAACCAACAATCAATAACTCTCCCCCTATGAATGATATCTTTGTAAGGTTTAGAATGATTTTTCACATTACCATCACTCCCCCTTTGACATCAATGCCAAAAACCTGACAAAAATATCAAAGCATTGATATAAACCTCTGAATCTCAAAGCTGACTACTTCCTCTGAGTAGTAGCACCACTCATCAGCACCGAAATGAATAATGTTTCTGATAATACATGACAGACTGATGACAAAATTCATCAATCAAGTCTTTGTCGGAGGGGCAGAAACTGCCAACCTGTCTCTCAAGTATTCAAATGATTCCTTAGATAGCGGTTTAGTGAATATGTCTACAATCTATTCTTTAGTGTTAACATAAACCAATTTGACTTGCTTTGCTTCTGCCTTGTCCTTCAGAAAGTTATACTTTATTGAAATATGCTTAGTCTTAGAGTGAAATACCGGATTCTTGGACATGTCAATAGATACAGAGTTATCATAGTAGATAACTACAAGTTCACTATAATTTACCCTGATATCCTTCAACATTTGCTTCATCCACAAAACTTGAGTGCAATTAGTTGCTACTGCAACATACTCAGCTTCTACAGTAGATAAAGAAACATAACATACTCAGCTTCTTCCTGTCATCAGTACCACCTACCCAATTTGAGTCAGTATATGCATATAAAGTGAAATCACCATTTTTGGAATACCATAAGCCATATCCTATTGTTCCTTGCAAATACTGGAATATCCTCTTTACAACACACTCATTATTTTCTTTAGGATTACTTTGATATCTTGAAACAATACTTACTACATTCATAATATAAAGTTTAGTCTGAGTTAGATATAACATACCACCAATCATATATTTATACCTTGTCAGATTTACCGATGAAGAAGTATCCTTGATAGATAATTTCTCACTTGTAGCCATAGGAGTACTTTCTGGTTTGGAATTCTCCATACCAAAAGGCTTCAACAATTCCCTCAGATACTTAGTTTGACAGATAAAAATGCCTTTTTCAGTTTGTGTAATCTGCAAACCTAAGAAAAATTTCATCTCACCAATCGTGGACATTTCAAATTTATTTTTCATGTTGTTAGCAAATTCCATGCACAATTTATCTTCTCCTCCAAAAAGGATATCATCAACAAAAAATTCAATAATTAGAATATCATTATTAGTGATCTTATAATATAGATTACTATTGTATGTGGGAAAAGTGGGTTGTTAGAATTTAAAATGTGAAAAATACGTAAAATACCAATCCACACACACACACAGGACTTCTTGATGCAAGCTATGGAGTAACGATGCGTTACTCAGCTTCCCAAGGAGGGTCCCATGGTTCTCTATCTCACAATGTCCCTCAAACCAATGTTTTACTCTCAGATCACTGAGCAAAATGGTTTAGGGATGGCAAATATGAGAACGAGAGAGATTTTTAACTGATCTTAGTATGAGATGTATGTTAATCTATATGTGATACTAAAATGCAATAAACTAAATGATAAGATGACAATATTAGTATGAATACTATCCTAGCATACTATATTTAGTCTATGATTGAACTAAAATGATAAAGAACTTATTCTAAACATGCATATTAGTCTAAAAGAGGCTAAATGAAGAGCATAAAGATGATGAAAAAGCTTGAAAGTATTTGAGCATAAGTATAATGCTTCAAATTTGAAAGATGATTGTTTAAAATGGAGGAATGAGAGCTCTATTTATAGCACAAACAGGGCAATGGATGGTCAAGATTGAATGGTTTAATCAAGGGCCAAGTTTGAAAGTTGGGGATCTATGTGCACAATTGGCACCAATGAAATGGTGACAAATGTCCACACCAGATTGGGTTGAAAGAAGAGGTTGGAGGAATTAAAGGCCTGAGGAGACCTCATGGTTATCTAAAGGCTAAGGGTCAAGTCTAAGTTAGGTTTACCCACTGAATTAGAAGTTAATCCAAGGATAAACCTTTGTGCAAATGATTAAGAGATAATCATGGTCAAAGCATTAATGACCTGATGAGACCCTTGGGTTGAGTAGAGGTTGAGTCAAAACAAATGTTTTAACCATGTGGGAGGGTTTGAAATAACCATTAATGGTTATTGGAGACTTTGGGGATTAAGTGGTTGAAGGTTGGAAGCCTTCAATGGTTTTCAAAGACTTTAAGGGTTTTGGTGGTTGAAGGTTGAAAACCTTCAATGGTTATCCAAGACTTTGGGCCATTTTGAGAAGTGACCTCCCTTTGCTTAGGGATATGACAAAGTTTAGAGGAGGGTTAGGTTAATTATAATTGGTTAGAATATTCTAGAAGGGGTTAGGAAGGGGTTTGGGATTTTGCAAGTGGATGGGGGATAATAGGATTTAATTGAATTATTTGATTTTCATTCAATTTGGTTGGAATTTGGGGAATTTAAATAAATTAGATTTATTCAATTTAGGATAACTATTTAATTAAATTTGAATTTAATTAAAAGTGGCTAGGGGGATTTAATTGAATAAAATGATTTATTCATTAAATAGTATAGTGAATTTAATCAAGTGATTTACTTAATTAAATAGAAGAATGTGGATAATTTAATTAAATTGGATTTAATTAAATAGGGAAATGAACATAAAATATTCATTTTAGGAATATGGTCATTTTTATACGTCTACAACTATCAACACTTCCTTTAGTAAAACCAAGCTTCAAAATATATTTATTCAACCTTGCATACCAAGGTCTAGGAGCCTGTTTCAAACCATATAAAGCTTTCTTCAATCTAAAAACAATGTCTTTGTCATCTATTAGTGAAAATCCATCAGGTTGCTCAATTTAAACTTCTTCCTCAAGCTCACCATTCAAAAATGCACATTTGACATCCATTTAATAAACCTTATAGTTCTTATAAGCTATGTAGGCAAGAAATAGTCTAACAACTTAAATTCTAGCTACAAGTGCAAATGTCTCACCATTATCAATTCCATCCATTTGAGAATATTCTTTACAAACCAATCTAGCCTTGTTCCTTATAAATTAACCATCCTCATTTAGTTTATTCCTAAAAGCCCATTTAGTTCCAATAACATTCTTATTTTTAGGCCAATAAACTAAAGATCAAGTTTCATTCTTTTCTATCTAATCTAATTCATCTTCCATAGCCTTTAACCAATGTTTATCCTTACAAGCTTCAATAATAGTTGTCGGTTCAACTTGAGAAATAAGACATACCTCTTCATTTGCTAGTTTTATTCTTGCCATTACTCCTTTGTTCCTATCTCCAATAATTTGATCTTTAGAATGATTTAATCTTACATACCTAGGTGTCTTTTGAACTTCAGGTTCACCGCTCTAATCATCAGTCACAATTGAATTTTCTTATAGTGTTAGTGTAACTATTTCAGCTTCCTGTACTAGTTGAGGAATTGTCGGTCTAGTTATGATCATTTCCACTATCGGTTCCCTGTCATATGATATAGAATGATTTTGTATTGTTCATCCACTTTCACATTAGCACTTTCCACAATTTTCTGCAATCTTTTGTTATAACATCTATATGCTTTTCTCTGAGTTGAATAACCAAGAAATATCCCTTCATTACATCTAGGATCAAACTTTCCAATTGAATCATCTCTTTTGATATAGCATTTACTTCCAAAAATTCTGAAATAATTAACAGTAGGTGTATGTCCAAACCATAGTTCATAAGGGGTCTTACTAGTTTCACTTTTGATGTGAACTCTGTTGAATGTATAGACTGTTGTACTCACTGCTTCTCCCCAGTAGATATGAGGCAATTTGGCTTCCATCATCATAGATCTAGGTGCATCCAAAATGGTTTTGTTATTTCTTTCAACTACTCCATTTTGCTGAGGAGTCTTACGTGCAGATAGTCATCTCCTGATTCCATTTGTCTCACAATAACTGTTAAATTCATGAGAAGTGAACTCACCACTATGATCTGATCTTACACATTTTATTTTCAATCCAGTTTCTGTTTCAACCTTCGCTTTAAAGATCTTGAATTTCTCAAAAGCTTCAGAATTCTCCATTAGAAAAGTCACCCACATCATTCTAGACTAGTCATCAATAATCAGCATGAAATACCTATCACCTTGAAAGCTTCTAGTCCTTGTTGAACCACATAAATCAGTGTGAATCAAATCAAGAACATCATTAGATTTATCATGTATGCTTTTAAAATAACTTCTGACTCACTTACCCAATTGACATTCCTTACATACCGGATTATGAGGCTTCATAATATTAGGTATATCTCTGACTCCCTTAGTTGAATTGATCTTAACAATACAATCAAAATTAACATTACACAACATTTTATGTCATAGCCAACTCTCATCAATATGAGCAATCAAACATGTCTTATTACCAGTGTTCAAGTGAAAGATGTTACTTCCTATCTAAATACCGGTTGCAATCTCCAAACTAATATTGTTAATGATTTTGCATTTTCTATCCTTAAATTGAAGCTCAAAACCCTTATCAACTAATTGACCAACACTCATAAAATTATGCCTTAAACCTTCTACATAATAGACATTATCAGTGTTATACTTGCCATCCAAAAAAATATACCTCTACCTTTGATCATACATGGCTTGTCATCTCCAAATATGATTTGACCGCCATTGTATTCTTGCAAGGACATAAATTTCCTTTTATCAATAGTCATATGATGTGAGCATCCACTATCAATTACCCATTCATCCTTATCTTCAACTTTTGCTGCCAGGGCCTTCTCTTCATTTTTGATAGCCGGTTCTGGTTCATCTTCCTTCAAAGCATAGAACACCCATTCCTTTCCATTTCCAGATCCACTAGTTGAGTCTTCTACTGGTTCATCTCCAGAATCATCAGTTACTCCTTCCTTATTCACTATGTAGCAATGCTTGCTTTTCTAGAATCTATATCTGTTCAGGTTAGGATTAAGAGTTTTCTTAACTCTTTCTTCAAACCTTGCATTTGTTTCAGGACATCTAGATACAAAATGACCAATGTTATTACATGCAAAACATTTAAAAGGTGCTTTTCCTTCATACTTACTTCCAGTTGGACCTTTAGGTACTCTTCTAGCAAATAAGGCTTGAAGTTGCTCAAGCTCTTCATCTTCTTTCCTCATATCTTCCAATTCTTTTGCATATAGGGCTCTCTAATCACTTTTTTTGGTAGATGTTGATGATGATGCATGAAAAGAAAGTGTAGATTTCACAACTCTAGAAGATCCAAATTCTCCAAGCTCAAAAGCCGATAATTTCCCAGTCAGAATGTCTCTGTTGACTGAAGTGTTTGCCATTGTTCTTAACTCATTAATTATATTTGCTTTCATCTTGTAAGTCGGTGGAAGCGCTCTCAAGACTTTGGAAACTATTTTATCTTCACTTAGAAATCCTCCACAACATTGAATTCCCATAAAAATCTGATTTACTCTTTCCATAAACACAACAATTGTTTCATTTTCTTCCATTTTCAAGTTTTCATACCTTACCCGGTAACCATCAAGTTTAGCAATTTTGATAGTAGGGTCACCTTCATTTAGATTTTGCATTTTTTCCCATATAACCTTAGCTGATGATTTGTCAGTCAATCCCATAATCTTTTGATCAGTAAGTGCACACAAGAGGGCTTCTCTAGCTCTACAATCATTCTCAATATTCTTATCCAAGTCTATAGGAGCAAGATTGTCAGATGTCAGATCATAAGGTGTGTATCCTTTCTTAGTGATCTCCCAAATATCCTTTCCAAGACATCTAAGATGAGTCTCCATTCAAATTTTCAATATCCCATAATCTGTTCCATCAAGATTAGGGATATCTCTCTTGAAAATAGTTGTCGGTGGATTAGAAGTATTAGCTGCCATAGGATCTACCTCAAGTGGTTAAGCTTCTGCAAAAGAGGACCAAATCTCTAATACAAATTGTTAGGATAACAGGTGAAATACTGAGAACAGGGGGGGGGGGAGTGAATTAGTTGTTAATAGATTATAACTTTTATGTTAGGATTAATGACAGTCCCAAAGATACTGAGAGGGGGGGTGAATCAGTATCTAACCGGTTAGTAGAATATTTAAACTTATTAAGAACTTTGCATCTCAAAACAGTGTACTGGTAAATAAGAATTAATGTAGCAAATAAGAATAATAGACACTGCATAGAGAACACACCATAACACAAGATATTTAATGAGAAAACCCAGTGTGGGAAAAAACTTAGTGGGATTTGTGACCCACAATATTCACTCACTGGCCAATGAATAAATATTACTTACAATGAGGGGCATGCACATGTAGGAAGGCCAACTACCTAGAGCTCACTGCTCAATAAGAGTTACATTGACTACAAAAGTGGATTATGAAATCCAATACAATGTACTACTTCAAATCAACATCAACTATGCTAGGTTCAGTACTGGTTTAAGCTCATTCTATAACCAAAACCTTCGCTGTCAACTATATCTCCTTATACAAAAATATCATCCATATATTCTCTCCATGCATACATACTAAATGACCTATAAGATCTCATACATATATATGAGTCTTTTATAATATGCCATGTCGGCTTTACAAAATATAATTACATTTAAATACAATAAAAAAAAGTTTATTCCCTGTCAGCTAGGGTGTCGGTATGCATTGTTGCCATTGTCGGTGAAGTGCCTACCGGTGTATGTAGATGTCTATTGCCAGTGTCGATAACTATTGGTGGCTTACTAGATGAATACCAATTGGTTGCCAGATGGTTTCCATCAATGACAACATCAACTATTCTCATAAGAGTGTAGAATGCCAACAATCTCCCCCTTTGGCATTGATGGCAACACTAATGAGAAAAATCCAAAAAATGTTCCCAAAAACTGAAGTCCAAAAAGTTTCCAAAAAGATGTACTCCCCCTGAGAAAATGATCTCCTTTGAATAATCATTTTTCTCTCCACACTACTCCCCCTTTGACATCAATGACAAAGGTTGTCAAAAATAGTCAAATGAGTGCAAAAATTTCACCTCAAGGTCTATATCCAGTTGGTTACAATCTGAAATATATGTACCAAAACTAAATTTAGACTTTGCATGAATCTGTTGCCATCATTCAGGGTTGCCTTATTCTATTGGATCATGTCGGTGAGATTATGCATGTACTCTTCCGGTGATCATTCTCCTTGAAGTAATGCCTTAGAGATTTGATTTCTCAAAGAGAGATAAGATTGTCCAACTTGGGACCAAGTTTATATTTAAGATCTCTAGCATTAGCCTTAATCCTTGCCTTCTCTTTCTCAAATTTCTCCAGTTTCTCCTCAAAACCTGCTATTTCCTACTCAATAACTAATATAGGTTGGGATGAACCAATTATGTTATCAGCTATGTCATCTATTTCTTTCTGTACTCTGTTGATCTCCTTTTCGATGTCCCATGTCAAAAGATGTGGTTTGCATGTTTCTCTGTACAACTCCTTATATTCCAAAATTGTAGAGTTTAGTGTCGGTAATAGTGTATTCATGTGTTTTGTGCACTTCTTTATTGTGTCCTCAAAGAATTTATCCTTCTCCTTTTCAACTTTATTTTTGAAGGTGTCCTCATTCACCTTATCAACTGTTATTACATTGTCAGCAATAAATTTGGACAATGTGTCCAATTTACCTAAAGAATCCTTTACATGATCTATGTTACATTTTGGTGCAATCAATTTAAGAATTGGTATGGTGTCATCAATTTCCTTGTAGGCCAATGCATTACAGTCTATTATCTTCTTGATTGAGTCTAGGAGTACCTCTATTACATTAGTAGGTCTGAATTCACTTGATGAAGCGTCAGATGTCTAACCAATCACCTTAATTACCTTTGTGCTTCCAACATTTGTAACCATTTTTCTTGTGTTAACCTCTAGTGGATCAGTTTGAGTTTGCATTTCAACTAGTAAAGGTTTGTCTGATTGTTTAGGTATCTCGGTGATTGTCAGTTTCTCTGCGACAATATGTACCTCTGCCTCTATAGGTTTATCTATATGCTCAACTATCAGTGTCTCAGTCTCAGTAGGTTTCTCTATACCAGCATCTATACCTCCAGTACTCTTCCAAGTATCCAATGGTTTCTATGTTTGTAATGATTGCTTTGTTAGGATCTCAACCTCAACAGTCTCTACTAGTTTCTCAATAATGTTGTCACTGTCAACATTATCATCCTTGTCCTCTATATTGTCCTTGTCCACAACAATATTCACTTCTTGAGTATCCACATTCATGGTGAATAGTATTTTAGATTCAGGATTAGTGTCATCATGTGTGATACCTTCATTGTTAGTAACCAGTGGATCATCAGTATGTACTAGTGCAATATCCAAAGGTGGTGGCAAATTGTCAGTGATCTTGATGTTTGGTATCCCACCAACTTTACCTTTCCCTTTGTCCTTATCCTTCTGATACACTTTGAATTTTTTCTTTGGCCAGTTCATTTCCTCTTGTTTCTCTTTTTCCACAAAAAATATATCCCATTTATCAGCAGTCTCCTCTACAATCTCATTTACTCTACCTGCCATCAAACTTACTTGTCGATGACCACTAGCAAAAACGGATCTGCTAGCCTCACAAATTAGATCATCAATTTTCTCTTTTGAGTTAATCAGATGTATAACTAGAAGTTTTTCAACTTTTAGTTTCTTATCCAATTCCATCACTACAATCCTCTTTGCATCTAATCTTCTATACAGTTCATTAGGCAAGTCATCCACAACTTCAATTAAAACTTTCTTATATATGTCCAAGTGTAAGATAATAGTGTTCTCAATGCTTTCCTTATCTAAATCATTGAATGTGTTACACAGTTTACTCACATTAGCCAGATTACCATCATCAGTTATTTCATTCAACAAATCATCTATTGAAGGTATGACCAGTTTCTGTTTCTTCTTGGGAGTTAGTTTCTTAGCTGGTTGCCTTACTGCCTGTTGTTTCTTCCTTAAAGTCCTTGTTCTTCTGGGTGAAGGAGAAGGTACCAGTGAAGGTTTCCTCTTCCTCTCAACTCTTTTGAATTCAGCTAGTATCTCACTATCAAAAGATGTGCCAACTAGTGAAATGTGTGCCTCCAGTTGCAGTCCTTCCAGCTCACTAGCCGATATCCCAGTAAAGTTCATTACACTTTCTTTGATTTCCTTTACCTTCTTTGATGCATCCCTAATATATTTTTCTCTTTTCTTCCTTTGCTTCAATACTTTCACATCATTGTCAATTGTTTCAGCACTACCAAAAACTTGTTCAGTTGGTTCTCTTGGTGCATCTAACAAAGCTTTTGCATAAGTCTCAATAATGTTGAGATCTTCCTCATAACCCATTTCAGTTACCTAGATAGTTCGAGGAAGTATAGCTTACATCCATGTCTCATCCTTCTTGATAACAAAGCTTTAAAGTATTCAGTTATGTTGCTGCCCTTTGTAGTTCCTGTGCCAGTAAAAGCTTCCTATAATTGTTTTCCTACCGGTATATCATATCCAAAGTCTTTCTATCCTATACCAGGGATTTCCTCAATGAAATGCAACATTAAGCATACTAAAAGATTACCAATGTGAAATGTCCCTTTCTTATCTCCTTTAATATTTTTCAAATTATCTATGAGTTCATCTTTCAGTCATTCAAACACATCAATCATTGCATTGTTGTTGACCATTTCATAAGCACTATTAATGCAAAGACTAGAAACTGAATTAAGTCTGTTTGCATGTGTAGTCTTGTAACCTAACACCATACTTATGAATCTCACATTGATGTCTTTGATGTCATTCACTCTTAGTGATCTACTATTTGATGTTACTCCAGTTAGGGTCATTACTTTGTTGTTAGGAACTTTCTTTTTTTTTCCTAGTCTGTTGCCGGTTGAGGGTAAACTAGTTACTACCCTAATTGCTTGTCAGGTAAATTTGCAGACAGAATCCAACCATAGAAATTCTCCATGTGCCCTACGTAGGACAATTCTCACCACTTCTAGAAATTCAGGGATATTCAATATTTCAACAAAACCTAAAGTCTCCACAATCTTGTGTTCAGGTTTAATAGTACCATTTTCATCACAAATTACCATTCTAAACATTTTCAACAATTCTTCAGAACCTAATTCTTCAATGAATATAAATCCTAGGGTCTTCAACATAAGCTACACATTTAGGAATTTTGCTCCTATGGAATCATCTTGCTTAGCTACTTTAGGAATTATCTTAAATTTGGGCCTAGGGCATTTTACATTTTCCATAATAGTAGGGTTTGCAATAAACTAGGGAGCAGAAGAAGAAGCCATTGAAAAATACCTTTAGCTGTCTAACAATATTTGAATGCTTAAAAAAAATCGCTTCACACCTTCGCCTTGAATTCCTTTGCTCAGCTTTCTCGCTCTCTGCTAATTTGAATGCTCGGTGAATCAAACATGAGGTAAATCCAATGATTTATAATGACTTTTCTCTCAACAACCACATTAAATGCTCACCGATTAAGTGAAAACTTAACACATCTGCTGGTAAAGAAGAAATATATCTTCTCACCATAAATTGAGGGTAATTTGCATGATATTCAATTTTTTGCAATACCCCCAAAGGGTTACTTCTTAGTTGGATGAAGAATCTCCTATTGGTGGAGTAATACTCTATTCTACCAGTGTAGAGACAGTTTCATCAATATTCTGATCTCTCTTCCTAATCCATTGTTTTGAAAATTCTTGCTTTACCTCATCTACCTTTTCTTTGCCTTTCAAATTGGATCCTTTATTATTTGCCAGTGAAGTCTTTCTTCTAGAAAATTTTGCAATATGTCCAATTTTGTTACAATCATAACAAGTCACATTATTCTTCTGAATATCCTTTCTGTATCCTATGCTAGTTTGTGTTCTGCATTGATTAGATAAGTGCCCAAATCTTCCACAAACATAACATTTCACATTCATTCTGCAGTTTTCTGAATTATGACCAACTTTGTTGCATTTGGAACATTGAACGGTGGGTGCATTAATGTTCTGATTGTTTCTAGATCTACACTAATTTTCTCCATGACCATACTTGTTACAGTTAAAGCATTTCCCATTAAATTTATAAGCACTAGGTTTTCTTACCGGTTTACTGTGATCATGAATGTTTGCAGTACTAGATTTTTCTCCAACTTCAAATCCAAGTCCATTAGTATCTCCATTAGGTTTCCAACATTTTAGCATATCATCAGGTTCCTCTGAACTTTTCTTGAATTTCTCTTTATGTTGATTTGTAGTAGCCAACTCATTTTCCAAAATTCCCTTTTGTTTTATAAGTTCAGTTTTATCATGTTGCCTGTGAATCAAATATGTCTTCAACATATCATTTTCATGACTAAGTCTTATATTTTCATTTCCAACATCATTGAGTCTCCTAGTCAAGTCATCTTTATTCTTCTTCATGTCTTCAATGTCTTTACAAAACCTCATAGTCATATCTTGCATTTCATTCTTCATAGTATTGTTTTCTTGTCTCAACTTGTTCACAAGTTCATTAAGAGTTTCCTTTTCATCATTAACATTCTGCATCTTCTCATGAAGTTCTTTTATTTTATTTTGAGCTATAGTAAGATTCTCCTGAAGTCCTTGATTGAATTCCTATGTAGTCCTCAGATCATCTTCAAGTTTGATATTCTTCAATTTTTTTGCATCATAGTCTACATGAGCTCCTTCCAATTGTTTTCTTAAGTTCTCCATCCATGCCGGTGTTAGAATCTTCCTCAAGTTGTTAGGCTTTTGAAAATAGAGGACTAGGCACTCATACCAATTGTTAGGATTAATGATAGTCCCAGAGATACTAGGAGGCGGGGGTGAATCAGTATCTAATCAGTTAGTAGAATATTTATACTTATTAAGAACTTTGCATCTCAAAATAGTGTACCGGTAAATAAGAATTAATGCAATAAATAAGAATAATAGAGACAGCATAGAGAACACAGTATAACACAAGATATTTATTAAGGAAAACCAATGTGGGAAAAACCTCGGTGGGATTTGTGACCCACAATATTCACTCACTGGCCAATGAATAAATATTACTTACAATGAGGGGCCTACACATGCAAGAAGGCCAACTGCCTAGAGCTCACTACTCAATAAGAGTCACACTGACTACAAAAGTGGATTATAAAATTCAATACAATGTACTGCTTCAAATCAGCATCAGCTATGCCAGGTTCAATACTGGTTTAAGCTCATTCTATAACCAAAACCTTCGCTGTCAACTATATCTCCTTATACAAAAATATTATCCATATATTCTCTCCATGCATACATACTAAATGACCTATAAGATCTCATACATATATATGAGTCTTTTACAATATGCCATGTTGGCTTTACAAAAGATAATTGTATATAAATACAATAAACAAAAGTTTATTCCCTGTCGGCTGGGGTGTCGATATGCATTGTTATCGTTGTCAGTGAAGTGCCTTCCAGTGTATGTAGATGTCTATTACCAGTGTTGGTAACTGCCAGTGGAATACCAGTTGGTTTCTAGATGGTTTTTATCAATGACAACATCAACTATTCTCATCAGAGTGTAGAATGCCAACATTTTAATCCACAATACAACCTTAAGCAAATCAAGTACTGGTAAAGCACAAACAGATGTTGGTAGGCAATACAACTTAACAATTAACTAGATAATCAATGCAAAGCAACCATACCATATAACACCATGATGGGAAGCCTACCCACAGTCAGATGATACTTCTGTAGAAAGTATGTGTTACAATGAGGGGCCTACACTTGCAAGAAGGCACACTACCTAGAGTGTACTACTCATTAAAAATAGAGTCTCACTAAATATAGAGAGGCTACAACCTTCTCAAGATAAATGGACAACAATCCAATAGAGTGAACTGCTAGATATAGCATCTACTATTCCCGATTACAGTCTCAGTTAAGCTCAATACTAGAGGACTAAATCCTCTTCTGAATCCAATTCAATCACCAATGATCGACCAAATCCTTAGCTTGAGTGATTAAAATATTCACATATTACATTCCTTGACCATGACCTTTCCTATAGCCATGATACTTTACAAAGAGTTTCTACCTCTTATTTATACAAACCCTAAGGCCTAAACCAATTAGGTCGGCCATATAAGGATATTACAATAATATCATTATATAATTCCTTATTACAATGATATGCCATGTCGGCTTAAGATCAAAATAGCAATAAAAAGTCCATAAAACATCTTGAATCATCCAAGTAACATGTAGAGTACATGCTAGCATGATACTGGTCCATAACCTAGATAGGTACCAAACCTATTTTGGGTCCACCACGCCAAAGAAATGTCTTCAAGAAATTGAAGCATGATCAACAAACATCTTCAACATCCTGGAATCCTTGAAGAAGTTGCACCAACACAGATTGTGCATCCTCTCATGATTCTTCAATGAAAGCTCTACTGGTAAAGCCTTAAATTAGTCCCGGTAAGGATTTACCAGAGTGTATGATAACATCCAATTACCAAGCCAATACCAAGTAACCAAAACATTCTTATGGATCATATAACACATAAAATCCAATATACTTTACTAATCCAAACATGTCAGAAGTGTCAACCAGATAATCTCTTTTGCTGGTAACACTAGATCTTATACCGGTAACCGATCTGTCGGTAACCATCCATATTTTCCAGTGTAAATCAGTCTGCCAATAATAGCTAGTGTTGACATCAATGACAAAACATTAATGCCACACATAATCAATTCATCCATAATGCCAGCAAGCCCAAGATTTCTTCTTTCCATCAAATAGTATGATAACAAATGGTAAAGGTATATTTAAAAATATCATTCCACTCTCTTTTGGTCCACACATAATTCCAAAAAAATATGTATCATAGTTTCATTTTGATGACAAAATACACATTTATCTAGTTGGATCATCATACATCTCAATCTATCACCCACAATAAGTTTGAAATGTAATATCTTCTAGGCTAATATTTGAGCATTAACTTTCTCTTTAGACTACCAAATTTGTGCACTTAACTTTCTTCAAGTTTTCTCTTGAAATTTACATATCCATTTTTTGTTCAGTTTGAGTTTTAAAGGTAGAACAAGTAGAAGGCTCAGATATATTTCATTTAATCGGAAAAAAGTAAATTGATACTTTGACAACCACTACATTTCAAAGGGCTACTATGGAGTGGGATAGCTAGCAAAATATAAAGAGTTTGGTTTAAGTTATCTGTAGCTTTAGTAGGCTAAAAGAAAATAAAAAGACCAATGTCTTCTTGAAAAGGATTTAGGATAGTGGTCATATTAAGATAAGTACAAGTAATAGTAGGATGCCACCAATATTGTTTGAGGTAAGCACAAACTTGATATTTTGCCAATGGTCTTTGGAGACAAAATGTGTTTCAATGTACATAATAAAAAGGTAGAAATAAGTTGATGGGGTTTTAATATTTAATAGTAGAAATAGGATTAGGCAGTTGTCTATATTTTTAGTAGGCTAAAAGAAAATAACTAGACCAATTTTTGTTTGAAAATGATAAGGATTGTGGTCATATTTAGGTACGTGGAAGTAATAGTAGGGTGCCATCAATATCATTTGAGGTAAAATACAAAATTAATATTTGGGTAGGTCTTTGGAGATAAAATGTGTTTCAACTTACATAATAAGAAAGGTAGAAATTAGTTGATGGGGTTTTAATATTTTATAGTAGAAAGAGGATTAGGGAGTTGTGTAAATTTTTAGTAGGCTAAATGAAAATAAAAAGAGCATTGTCTATTTGTAAATGATAAGGATTGTGGTCATATTTAGTAAGTAGACGTAGTAGTAGGGTGCCAAAAACATTGTTTGAGGTAAGCACAAAAATGATATTTGGGTGGGTCTTTGGAGATAAAATGTGTTTCAACTTACATAATAAATAAGGTAGAAATTAGTTGGAGGGGTTTTAACATTTTATAGTAGAAAGAGGATTAGAGAGTTCTCTATATTTGTAGAAGGCTAAAAGAAAATATAAAGACCAATGTCTATTTGAAAAGGATAAGGATTATGATCATATTTAGATAAGTAAAAGTAGTAGTAGGGTGCCACCAACATTATTTGACGTAAGCACAAATTGATATTTGGGTGGATCTTTGGAGAAAAAATGTCTTTCAACTCAATAAAAAGGTAGAAATTAGTTCATGGGGTTTTAATGTTATATAGTAGAAAGAGGATTAGGGAGTTGTTTGTATTTTTAGTAGGCTAAAAGAAAATAGAAAAGATCAATATATGTTTAAAAATGATAAAGGATTGTGGTCATATTTAGGTAAGTAGTAGTAGTAGGGTGCCACCAACATTGTTTTAGGTAAGCACAAAATTATTTGTAGAAAAGATGTATTTATTTTTAGGAGTGAAAAGTATGGATTGAATTAATATTAGATAAAAATAATCATATTATAAAGAATAATTAATGAAGGATGTTATCATTTAGTTTAATAATTTAAGATGATGATCATATTGAACACAAAGCAGGATTGGGAGAGGAGGATGAATCATTCTGAAAATTCAAAACAAATTAATTGTAAACAACATCAACTAACATAGTAGTAACAGCACATGGACATCAACCATCAATGCATGACCACTAGATTTACATGGAAAAACTAAACAGGGAAAAACCATAGTGAGAATCTAACTCACAATATGAATATGAATGGTTACAAAGTTTTAGGCTCAATGTCAAGGAGAAATAACACCTGATAGACCTATAAGGCTAAGGCACTGTTTAGATATGCTAAAAATTTTCCCCTGTGTGCTAAAAGTGTTTAGTTCTTGTGTCTTTATAGTTCCATGGCTTAAACCCAAACACCTTAAACCCTAAATATTAGGGCTCATTATGAATTCATTTATCCTTTTGTTATAATTAGTCATTGACTTATTTCAACTAGTTCCCAATTCTTAAAGGTATGACTTAATATCTTTTAAGTCATTGTTATGGTCCACCACGTGTGTTAGGTTGTTGGTTACCATGGGGTCTAGAGGCTTTTTGTTTTGCCATGCATCTTCCTTGAGATCAACAACTGTGATTGTCACATGACTGCACAATTAATCAAAAGTTCTCACCCAACCTAACTCTCCAGTCCCGCCCGCACACATGGCACATGGGCCCTGCTAAAATGTGACTCTGCACACATGGACTAATAGGCTTTTGACATATTTGAGATAATGTGACACAATGGAGATATGGGACTCAGCCCATCCACCTTATAGAAATAATATTGAGTGTTCATATCTTTCTTATCCAATGGTTCAAATCATTCTGCAATTGCACAATTAGCCAAAGTTGTTTGCCTAGTCTAACTTTACAACTCTGCCTGCGAACATGGCATATGGACCCCACCAAGGATGACATCACAAACCTAGACCAATAAAGGTGTGACATTAATGGGCCCACATAGAATGATGGAAGCATGGGGCCCAACTTATTTTCCTTCTAGTCATGATAATAGGCAAGTTCATTTCACAAGATCTATGGTCCAAATCTTCTCGTAATTGCACAATTACTTGAAGATTCTCATGGAACTTAACTCCCCAACTTTGAAAAGGCCCACTATATGGTGGTGATGAAAAAATAATAAATATGGTTATGTGCTCACTTTTTATTGGTCACCTATTGACAAGGATTTTGTTGTTGGGGCAAGAACATTCAAATACAAAATTCAACAACTAGTTTGCACTATCAAACCTGCATTCATGCCTCTAGTTAATGTGCTCAATTTCCTATTATAGCTTAAATTTTTGGATAAGTTTTCCTCATTTTAATCTTACAGTACTCTATATATGCTCTAAAACACTTTGTATCACTTGTAATTCAATTAATCCATTGCTAGGGTTTCTGGTCAAGGGTTTTTACATAAACTAGATTCATATATATTGTATTAATTCTTGTTCTTTCTATATAAGCTCTAGTTCATAAGTTGTGCTATCCAGAGCTAAAAAGAATCTTATTTTGAATTCTTCCCTAGAGCCTTGACCAAGTGTTTAGTTCTATTTTTAAACCCTAACTAGTGCTCATTTTTGTCTACATAAATCCTAATTTTTAAAAATGGTTGAATCTTCTAGCCTTGGCAAGAGAAAGTTCTCAAAATAGATAATTGAACAACTTCTAGGATCAATAGAGACATTGAAGAGGTCTAGGCCAAGTGCTAGACCATATGAGTTCATAACTGACAATTCCAGTGGATGCAAGGATTCCTTGATTCAGCCATGGGGATTCAGCCTTTTGAGGAGGGGCTACAACAAGAAGAAAGAAAGGGTGCTAGTATCAAATATTTGGAATTATAGTCTAGGAAGGATGGTAGTGCCAAATGTCTACGTTAATATTGATTTGGTTACAATAATTTCTCATAACTATAAAATAGATGTAAGGGAAGTTGTAGCCAAGGAGGGGGGTAGATTGGTGGCTATCACAAAGGAGGATTGATGAAGTGTTGATGCTTAATCCTTATTTGGATTGGCCTATCAACTTAGGGGAGTTGGAGAGAGAGTACAAGATCAATGAATGGTTGTATAGAGGAAATATTAAATCTTTTATACCTACACACTTGAAAAGGGATAAAAGGCAATTGACTTCAAAGGATGTTGCTCCATATAGTACTAACTTGTTTGCTAATTATTTCACAGAAACCTACTACACTCTATGCCAAGTTTGTGGTGTTGATGCTCAGAGAGTGAGCCCAAATTAGATTCTTGTTCTATGTATGGACATCCAAGTTAGACATATAAATATGCCTTTTGATTATTCTATCTTAGTGGCTTATGGTCTTCATAAAGCCCTTTGTGATTTCAAGAGGGGCTCCAAATTGAATTTCAAGTATTATTCTCTTCTGATGCATATTTTCTTGTACAAATTGTTGGCCATGTGATGG
Source organism: Cryptomeria japonica (assembly GCF_030272615.1). Taxonomy (NCBI): domain Eukaryota; kingdom Viridiplantae; phylum Streptophyta; class Pinopsida; order Cupressales; family Cupressaceae; genus Cryptomeria; species Cryptomeria japonica. Next base: position 110,982,514 of record NC_081414.1, on the reverse strand, counting down.
AATTGATTAGGTGTTGCATTGATGTCAACACTTGTTATTATGGTTGTTTAATGGCTTCTAGTAAAAGGATTGGATTAGGAAATTTATCAGTTGATTGTCACTAGTATGATCTGGATGATGGAATAAGTTTGTATAGTTGGTTCATATACTTCTAAAGTGTGTTTTAGTTAGTTGGTATTGACTTGATGACTGGATGCTATCTCATATTCTAGTAAGCCTACTTTATTGGTCTGGTAAGGGTTTCACTGACAGAGCTTTATTGAAGATCTTTGATGTAATGCATAAGTGGTGTTGGTGAAGCTTCTAGAAGGGATTCAAGATGCTGATGGTGATTATGTTCATGCCTCGACTGATTTGTATCATTGATTTGGCGTGTGTGGATCTAATTTAGGTCCGATGCTATCTAGGTTATGGATCGATTTTCATGTAACGTGTTGGTGGATCCTCGGATGCATTTCTAGGATGTCTTATTGATTGGATAATATTTGTTTAGCCTTGGACTGACATTACTTATGTTCTCTTGTAGGATTATGTAATAGATCTATTGAATTATCATTTGGGTGGCTGACCTAATTAGTTAGGTCCTGGGTTGGTATAAATATATGTAAGATCTCATTGTTGATCAGGTCATGGTATAGATGCATGGAGTGAACAATATAATAATCATTTGTGTAGAGGATTTGGTCGATCATAGCTAATTGAGTTGGGTTTATGTAAGGGGTTTTAGACATCTGGTATTGAGCTTAACTAGAACTATAATATGGCATGTTTGATTCTATCACTGATAGTTCTTCTCTCTAGATTGTTGTCCAAATATCTTGAGGTGGTTGACATCTCTGGAGTCAATGAGACTCCATTGTGATGAGCACTACGCTCTAGACAGTGTTCCTTTCTACATGTGTAGGCCCCTATTGTAGTCATATACTTGTTGTAGAAGTATCATTTGATTGTGGGTAGGGTTTCACATTGTGGTTTTTCCCTTTACCGAGTTTTCCACATACAAATCATAGTGTTATGTGTTATGTTTGCATGGTATTGATTCTCTGATTTTTAATTATTCTTTAAGGCTTTATCATTTATTCAGGTATAAGGTTTTAAGTTCTTTAATTCACATAATTTGTTACCAACTGATTTACCCCCCCCCCCCCGCCTCTTAGTTGTTCACTAGTTATCATAACAATTGGTATCAGATTTTGGTCCTCTTTTTGTAGAAGCTTAATCACTTGAGGAAGATCCTATGGCAACTAGTAGTTTAACTACTATTTTCTGGAAGGACAATCCTAGGCTTGATGGAATAAACTATGGAGTATGGAAGATTCAGATGGAGAGTCATTTAAGATGCATTGGAAAGGAAATTTGGGAGATAACTCCAGAATGGTTACACTCCTCATAATCCGGCATCTGGCAATCCTGCACTAGCAGACTTGGATAAGAACGTTGAAAATGGCTGTAGAGCTAGAGAATCCCTCTTAAGTGCCTTATCAGTGTTAGATATTAGATCAGTCCTAAAGACATTGAGAGGGGGGGGTGAATCAGTGTCTAACCAGTAAACCAAATGTTTAAATTTGTTTGCAAATTTATAACCCAAATTAAAGTATCGATAAACAAGTAAAAAAGCAATAAAGAGAAATAAGAGAGACAACATCAATGCACACCATAACACATGATATTTTGATGAGGAAACCCGGTAGGGGAAAAACCTCGGTAGGATTTGTGACCCACAATATTTACTCACTGGCCAATATGAATAAATATTACTTATACAATAGGGGCCTATACATGTGGGAAGGCCAACAGCCTAGAGCTCACTGCTCAATCAAAAAAAGGAGTCACATGGACTACAAAATTGGATGATTAAATCCGATGACAATGTACTACTCAAAATAGCATCTGCAATGCTAGATTCAGTACTGGTTTAAGCTTTGTCAAATACCTCTGCCATAAACCTTTATTTTCTTTTCTTTGCTCTTATTCGCTCATTAAAATTATTACATCAAATTGCATATATAGATATTCACTCTCATATTCCACTTGCATTACCTAATTACATTCCATCTAGATACTTACGAAATATCAATCTCATACATATATGAGTCTTTACAATACATCATGTCGGATAAACAATATAATTACAATATTATACAATGTAATTTCCATGTCCGCTAGGGTACCGATAAGATCTTCTATTGGTGTAGATTGGGTGTTGGTGAGAATAATCTATAGTGCCCGTCGGTGCCAGTGGATGATGTTTGTGTTGCCGGTGTAACCTGTGAACCGTAATACCAATTGGTTTCCATCAATGAGAACATCAACTATTCTCATTTGACTGTATAATGCCAATAATTAGATCAGCAAATCATGGGACTATCAAACAAATCATCGGCAAAAGCTATATGGGACAAGTTGGAGACTCCCAATGAAGGTGATCCTACTATTAAAATTGCAAAACTTGAATGTTACTAGGTAAGATATGAAAGCTTGAAGATTGGAGAAAAATAAAGAATTTATGCATTCATGGAAAGGGTAAATGAAATTGTATTAGGAAATCAGTGTTGTGGCGGATCTCTGAGAGAGGAAGAGATTCTTTCAAAAGTGTTAAGGGTTTTGCCACCAACTTATAAGATGAAGGTAACTACAATTAATGAGCTAGGAACCATGCCTAATTCTTCTGTCAATAGTGATACTCTTGTTGGGAAGATATCCACTTTTGAGATTGAGGAATTTGGTCCTCTTGGAGCTGCAAAGATTGATACTTCATTTAAGGTATCTACATCATCAATTGGCAAGCAAGATTGGAAAGTTTTGTATGCAAAGGAATTGGAAGAGATTAGGAAAGAAGATTAAGAGCTTGGGCAACTTGAAGCCCTATTTTCTAGAAGGATACCAAGAGGTCCATTAGGAAGTAAGTATGAAGGAAAATCTCCTTTCAAATGTTTTGCATGTAATAAGATAGGTAATTTTACATCTACATGTCCTGAAAGGAATTCTAAATTGGAAGAAAGAGCAAGAAGATATTTTAAGCCTAACCTTGAATATAAGATCAAGCATAAGTACAGGAGAAACAAAAAAAATTTATGTTACTATGCTGATGAGGAAGGAGTGACTAATGACTCAGAAGAAGAACCGATGGGAGATTCAGCTAGTGGATCTAGTAATGGAAAAGACTGGGTATTTTATGCTATGAAGGAAGATGTTCCAGAACTAGTTATCATAAATGAGGAAAAGGCCCTTGCAACAAAAGTTGAAGACAAATATGAATGGGTAATAGACAATGGATTTTCTCATCGTATGACAGGTGACAGATTAAAGTTTCTAACCCTGCAAGAATTTGATGGTGGTCAAGTCAGATTTGGTAATAACAGGGCATGCATGATCAAAGGAAGAGGAACCATTTCATTGGATGGTAAGCATAATACAGGTAATATCTATTATGTTAAAGGTTTTAAGCATAATCTTTTGAGTGTAGGATAGTTGCTAGACAAAGGATTTCAATTACAATTCAAGGATGGAAAGTGCAAAATCATTAGCAAATAAGGATTGGAGATTGCAACCAGTACACAGACAAGTGGTGATATCCTTCATTTGAACTCTAGTGATAAGACATGTTTGATTGCACATATTGATGAAATTTGGCTATGACATAAGAGGTTTATTCATGTAAACTTTGATTGCATTGTAAATATCAGTTCAACTAAGGCAGTTAGAGATTTACCTAAGACTGTGAAGCCTCACAATTCGGTATGTAAGGAATGTCAAATGGGTAAGAAAATAAAAAATTATTTTAAGAGCATACCTAATAAATCTAATGATATTCTTGATTTGATTCATACTAACCTATGTGGTCCTGCTAATACAAGAAGATTTCAAGGAGATATATATTTCATGTTAATCATTGATGACTATTCTAGAATAATGTGGGTTGCTTTTCTAAGGGAGAAATATGAAGCCTTTGAGAAATTCAAGATCTTTAAGGCTATGGTTGAGATAAAGATAGGGATGAAAATCAAGTGTTTGAGATGAGATCAAGGTGGTGAATTCACATCTAGTGAGTTCAATAGTTATTATGAGAAAAATGGCATTAGGAGACAATTATATGGACCCCGAACACCTCAGTAGAATGGCATTATGGAAAGAAAGAATAGAACCATTTTGGATGCAGCCAAAAGCATGATGATAGAAGCTAATTTTCTCATATCTATTGGAGAGAAGTAGTAAGTATAGTGATTTATATATTCAACAGAGGTCATATCAAAGGAGATACCAATAAGACACCTTTTGAATTATGGTTTGCTCATTCCCCTACTCTTAAGTATTTCAGAATCTTTGGAAGTAAGTGTTATATCAAAAGAGATGATTCCATTGGAAAGTTTGACCCTAGATGTGATGAAGGAATATTTCTTGGTTATTCAACTAAAAGTAAAACATATAGATATTATAACAAAAGATTGCAGAGAATCATGGAGAGCGCTAATTTGAAAGTGGATGAGAAGTTCAAAGACCAAGCTAAATCTTATGATAGTGAACCAATAGTGGAAATGATCATAACTGATTTGGTAGTGCCTATACTGGAACAAAATATTGGACCAGTTACCCCGACATCATCATAAAACTCAACTATAACTAAAGAGCAGCATAGAGAACCTGAAAAATCAGAAAACACCAAGTTATGTAAGGCTAAACCATTCTGCAGGTCAGATCATTGGACACAAAAACAAGGGAGTTATGAGAAGGAGAAGATTGGCAAATCAAGAGGTATGGTTCATTTCTCAGATTGAACTGACATTAGTAATTGAAGCTTGTAAAGATGAATGTTGGATGAAAGCTATGGAAGATGAATTAGATCAGATAGAAAAGAACAATACTTGGACTTTGGTTCCCTGACCTAAAAAATAAAAATGTTATTAGAACTAAATGGGTTTTTAGAAACAAATTGAATGAGGATGGACAAGTTGTAAGAAACAAGGTTAGATGGTCTACAAAAGATATTTTTCAGAAGGAAGGAATTGATTATGGTGAAAATTTTGCACCGGTAGCTATAATTGAAGTTGTTTGACTATTTCTTGCTTATGCATCCTGTAAGAACTACAAGGTATATCAGATGGATGTTAAGTGTGCATTTCTGAATGGAGAACTTGAACATGAAGTCTTTATTGAGCAACCTGATGGATTTTTACTAATAGATGACAAAAATATGGTTTGTAGATTAAGGAAAGCTCTATATGGATTAAAACAGGCTCCTAGAGCTTGGTATGCAAGGTTGGATAAGTATCTTTTGAAGATTGATTTTATAAAAGGTAATGTTGATAGTAAACTATATTATAAGATCACTAATGATGATATTTTGATTATTGAAGTATTTGTTGATGATATCACTTTTGGAGGTGAAGAAAAATTGTGAATGGAATTTTTTGATAATATGCAAAGTGAATTTGAAATGTCTATGACTGGAGAAATAAGATTTTTTCTAGGTTTGCATATTACTCAGACTGACAAAGGCATCTTTATCTGTCAAACTAAGTATCTAAGGGAATTGTTGAAGAAATTTGTTTTGGAAAATTCTAAACCAGTTAGTACTCCTATGATTACAAGTGAAAAATTATCAATTAAGGATGTATCCCCTTCAGTAAATTCTTCAAGATATAAATCCATCATTGGTGGTTTTCTATATTTAACTCAAACTAGACTGGATTTAATGAATATAGTCATTATTGTATCAAGATTTCAAATTAATCCAAGAGAAAATCATGAAAGTGCAATAAAAAGGATATTTTGGTGTTTGCAAGGAACAACTGAATATGGTTTATGGTACCCTAAAGATGATGACTTTACTTTATGTGCATATACAGATGCAGATTGGGCAAGTGATTTTGATGACCGAAAGAGAACATTCGGTGGAGTATTAATCCTTGGGAAGAATTTGATTTCATGGATCAACAAGAAGCAGTCGTGCATTTATTTATCTACTACTGAAGCTGAATATATTGTAGCCGCAACCAATTGCACTCAACTTCTATGGATGAAGCAGATGTTGAAGGATATACAAGTGAGTTGTAATGATCCTATTGTTATCGATTGTGATAACTTTGTAGCTATTGACATATCCAAGAATCCCACATTTCACTCCAAGACTAAGCACATATAAATCAAGTATACCTTTTTGAAGGAAAAGGTGGAAGCAAAAGAAGTCAGACTAGTTTATGTGAACATTAAAGAACAGATAGCATACATCCACTAAACCTTTGTCCCGAGAATCATTTGGGTATTTGAGAGACAGATTGGGGGTTTCTACCCCTTTGATAGAGACTTAGATGATGTAGATGTGCATCCGTCCAGTATGCATTATCAGAGCTATTTTCTACTCTGGATTGATGAAATATTGCTACTACTTAGGGGGAGTAGTTAGCCTTGTGATTTAGACATTTTTTTTATTATGTTTGATTCTTTGGTATTGTTGTCAAAGGGGGATGAATATATGTGAAAAACCATTGCTATTTATTTTTCAGATTGATTGCACTCCTTAGTGGGAGTTTGGTGGTATTTGGTCTTTTGTTTTAGATTTGGTTTAGAGCTTCATTGCTATATCATTTTATGGGACATTATTGGCTGTCTTCCATTGGGGGAGACTTGTTTGGCATTTTCTTAGCACTTGGATGTTTTTCACATCTAGTGTTACCATCAATGCCAAAGGGGGAGATTGTTGGCCATATGATGGAATTGATTGTGTTGCATTGATGTTTTGTCATTGATGTCAACACTTGCTGTTATGGTTGTTTATCGGCTTTCAGTAGAAGGATTAGATTGGGAAGTTTATTATTTGATACATCACCGATAAGATATGGATGATGGAATAAGTTTGTATGGTTGGTTCATATGCTTCTGAAGTGTGTTTCAGTCAGCTGGTATTGACTTGATGATTTGATGCTATCTCATATTCTAGTAAGCCTGCTTTATTGGTTTAGAAAGGGTTTCACTTGCAGAAATTTATTGAAAACCTTTGATGTACTGCATAAGTGGTGTTGGTGCTACTTCTAGAAGGGATTCTAGATGCTGATGGTGATTGTGTTCATGCCTCGATTGATTAGTGTCATTTCTTTGGTGTGTGTGGATCTAATTTAGGTCTGGTTCTATCTAGGTTATGGCCCAATTTTGATGTAATGTGTTGGTGGATCCTCGGATGGGTTTCCAGGATGTCTTATTGATTGGATAATGTTTATTTGGCCTTGGGCCGACATGCTTTGTGTTTTATTTCAGGATTATGTAATGGACCTATTGAATTATCATTTGGGTGGCCAACCTAATTGGTCAGGTCTCGGGTTGGTACAAATATATGTAAGATCTCATTGTAGATCAGGTCATGGTATGGATGCATGGAGCGAATAATGTAATAATCATTTTTGCAGAGTATTTGGTCGATCATAGGCAATCGAGTTGCGTTTATGTAAGAGGTTTTAGACCTCTGGTATTGAGCTTAACCAAAACTATAATCTAGCATGTTTGATGCTATCACCAACAGTTCTTCTCTCTAGATTGTTGTCCAAATATCTTGAGGTGGTTGAAATCTCTATAGTCAGTGAGACTCCATTGTGATGAGTAGTATGCTCTAGGCAGTGTGCCTTCCTACATGTGTAGGCCCCTATTGTAATCATATACTTGCTACAAAAGTATCATCTGACTATGGGTAGGGTTTCCCACCATGGTTTTTCCCTTTACTAGGTTTTCCATGTATAAATCATGGTGTTATGTTTTATGGTTGCATGGTATTAATTCTCTGAATTTTAATTATGCTTTAATGCTTTATCAATTATTCTGGTATAAGGTCTTAAGTTCTTTAATTCACATAATTTGTTAACAACTGATTCACGCCCCCTCTCAGTTGTTCACCTGTTATCCTAACACAACTTAGGTCTAAAGGTATGACACCCTGACCTTAATGTTATTCACATTTTAAGAGAACAATCACTTCTACTCCAGGAATAGACTTGAATAAAAGCACAAAATTGTGTCACGTTTCAGGCCAACTCATCAACACAAGTGATTTTAAGTATTTGTAACTAAAAATTAATTTTATTCAAACATATGGTCTATATAGATTCATTATAGCTAAGTTATATATGGGCCACAACTTTTCCAATTGGAAGTTTCTACTAAATGTATATTTTATACCACTCAATGTTTCAACAACTCATGCTCTTATAAATAATTATTTTTTTTAAATGTAAAAATACCCTTTTATAGATCTATAAGCGATTTTTCCAAAATATATATCTTTTAATATTTTAATTAGTTTTTATATTCTATATTTTTTTATATTGAGAGTAGGTCATTAGCACTAAAATATAAGGTGGATTATATTGTCAAGGAAAAATACTAAAATTTATTTAAAAAATTTCAAAAAAATATGATGCAATAGAGAAAAGATTCTATTTCAACATGATATAATTCTTTTCTAATTTAGATAAATAATTAAGAAAAAAAGGTGGCGGGATTTAGAAAGAGATATATTTTGGCACATGCATTTCAAATTTATTGCAAAATATATATTTTTAAAAAATAAAAAAAAATATATCCTTGCACTAAAGTTTCAAGTTATCAATATACACAAAACAAATTGAAGAAAAAGTGTGGCAGCTTGTGTAACTTCAATTTCAGCATTTTATCAACAACTAAATTATAGTGTTTACTTTATAAAAAAAATACATTCAAATAATTTTTTAAAATTTTGTTAAAATTACAAACATAAAATAGACAAAAGAATATAAATTTTAATAGTTTACATCATTTCAAAATTCAAAACATATATTTCACTTTCTATTGAGTTAATTTAAAAAGGTGAATCAACATTGACCATTTCCTTTATAAAAGTGTGATATAACTTTGTACTTGAACCCACTTATATTTGGGATATGCATTTGAAGGAATCTAGTTACCTCACCATTGAAAATCACTTTGTTAGGAAACTATTGAGTATTCTCCAGGGAGATGTGAGAAGGGGCTTGAGCAAAGAAGTTAAAATTTTTTTGAGGCCTAAGGACCCTGAACCTAAATTGGGAGTTACCCATAATTGGGGGTCATGGTTTTACTTCAAGGACCATATCATTAGGGTTTTTGGTAGCCTTTTACTAATAGGATCTTCCCTGTTACTATGCCAAATAAGGTTGCTTTCCTAAAAGTTATGCATCAGTTAGCTGAGGTAGAGAAATCCCTGGTTGGGGGAACTCATAAAAATGGCTCACTGCTCCCATCACAAGTTCTTGCAAGAGTGTATCACTCGACAAACAGGAAGGCTTATAATATCTTGGATTATATGTTGAATAAATACAACCTTCCTTGAGACAAATATAGGTACTATGACTCTATATTGTTCATTCAAGGACTTGGAAAGGCTAGGCTTCAACAACACCAATGGGAAGATGAGGAGGACCTCATCAAGAATGTTGTAGATTACAATAAGGTTTTAAAAGTAAAAGAGAGGTGGTATAAGATATAGTATGAGGAACATAAGAAGAAAAGAGAAGATGGAACAAGGCTAGAATGAGGGTTATCTTCAGTGCATATCCTGATGTTGATAGGATTCCTTTGCTACATGAAAGGCCAATATTGGTGGTTGAACCCCAAATGTAGCAAGTGGAAGAGGAGGATCTGGGTTCTCCTCAGCCTATTGGTTCCCCAATTGGTCCTACCTCTCCTCCACCATCTCCCACACTTGGTTTTGATGAGTCACCATCCACTTCTTCTACTATTGAAACATCATTACCACCATCACCAAAACTTGTTCCACTACCAAGATTACTTGCAAAAGTTGCAATGAAGAAGCTAATGGTTGCATCTTCCTCTTCAAGTGGGAAACCACAACAAATCCCAAGGAGTCTTAGAGTTGTGACTCCTTTGCATACACTATCTTCAAGCAGAGATATCCCTTTCTAGTCTTATGAAGGCTAATTTTCAAGGGGGGCACCTTTGCCTCCACACAAATTTCACACCAGATTGGGTGTTACAATTCAGGACTCCTCTCAAGAATGGGACCTTGATGCTTTCAAGATAGGTGAATATTTTAGTGATGATATAAGGCTCAATGCTTGTGAGAAACTCACGAATGATGATGATTTAATTCAGACAAAGAAATTTAAATAATTTATGATCAGAAATATGGTAGATGAAATGGAGAGAAGAAAAGGTATCAAGCTTGATAGTTTGAGGGAGGATGAAAGACTTAGGATGAAATATGAACTCCTAAGGGTTACAAAGGAGTAATTAGCTATTATGATTCTTGAGATGGGAATACAAGTAGTGAAGAAGAGTTTTGTGCTCCTCCTTGAAGGGTGGGACATCTCTTCTATAATTGCATTTGATGCCTTGAGGAGAAGGCATGACATTGACCTAGATACTATGGATCCATAATAAAGGAGTAAATTTCTTTCTGGAGTCATTTTTGATGATCATCTAGATCAGTTGGTTATTTGGTGTTTACACCCAGTCATAAGGAGGCCAACATTAAGTCACAAAATAGATCAATTGTTTAGAAGCTTGATTATTGAAAGGGTGGCTAATACTTCTACTACTGAAGCCACATGCATGACCATGCATATGGCAAGATTTTCCCATAAGGTGGTAATGGAGGATGATGAGGAAGTTCATATCCTTGGGGATAGGGTAAAATCGATTGAGTAATTATATTTAGGACCAAAATAAAAGCCTCCTACCCTACAACAATACTCCTCTAAAGAAGGAATATGACTAAGAAGGGACCTAGCTCAAACTAGGTTGGATATTTCAAGAATGAACAATGAGATTGAAGTGTTTAAGATGGATTCCTCAAGGATGGAGAACAAGGCAGTTACAAAGATGACTCAATATTTGCTTTAGTCTAAGTTTAATACAATTTTGGATCATGTAGATGTAGCATGGGATGAACATGGATAACTCTTAAAGTGTTTTCAAGAGAACTTAAAATGGAAGAAGTTTCTTTCTTTCTCTTTGTCGTATATGAGTAAGACAATTACACTTTTGGAGATTGCTTTGATTAAACCCCTTCCATTCCATTTGTATGCAATCATTGTGTAGTTTAGACCAAAGTTTGAAGTGATCAAGCATATTTTCTGTTAGGATTTCCAAAGATACTGAGAGGGGGGGGGGTGAATTAGTATATAATCGGTATATCAAATTACTTGATTTAAAACATGAAAAGCATATTAAAACTGAGTACTGGTAAACCAGAAATAATGCAGTAAGTAAGAAAAATAACAACAACATGAGAAGCACACCATAACATAGTATTTTAACGAGGAAAACTGGTGTAGGAAAAATGTCGATGGGATTTGTGACCCACAATATTCGCTTACTGGCCAATAAGGGAATATTAATCTTACAATAGGGGCCTGCACATGCAGGAAGGCCAAGTGCCTAGAGCTCACTGCTCAATTACAAAAGAAGTCTCACTGACTTACAAAAAATGGATTATACTAATCCAATGTCTTGTACTGCTTCAAATCAGCATCTACTATGCCAGATTCAGTACCGGTTTAAGCTTTGCTACAACATAAACCCTTAACCAATAATTCGCATATTAGGTCTGTATATTTCGCATCCTATATCCTTATCACTTACAAAATGATCTCATACATATATACGTCATATTACAACTCACCATGTCAGCATACAATTACTTTACAACTAATTACAAAATACATTTTAAACAAAATTGAAGTTGGCCAAGGTGTTGGTATCCTTCCTTTCATTGTTGGTGTTTTGTATGCTGGTGTAGAGTCTGTCGGTGCCGGTGCCGGTATCTTTGTCTTGTCGGTGTCATATGATTGCAAGGTTTCCATCAATGAAAAAACCTTCAATCACCTACAATTTCTCATTGGAGTGTGCATTTGCCAACAGTCTCCCCCTTTGGCATTGATGGCAACACTCATGAGAAAAATCAAAAAGTGTCCAAAATGATATCCAAAAATAGTCTGCCAAAATTGTCTTACCAAAACTATGTGCCAAAAAATGTGTGCTCCCCCTGAGAAAATGATGTCCTTTCTTCTGACCATTTTTCTCATCCCACTACTCACCTTTGACATCAATGACAAAGGTTGTCACTTGGTGTTAGTGGAGTCCTGCCTGGATTCTTGTAACTGGTGGGTTACAATCTGAAAAATATCTATCAAAATTAAATTTATACCATTACTGAATGTTTTGCTGTCTTTATTGCCTCTTGAGTTCTCTGCACTGTATCGGTGAGTATGTCCATTTGCTCTTCCGGTGTCTTCAGTCTGGGAACCCGAGCCTCAGATTTTTCTTTTCTCAAAGAAATAAGGTATTCCAGTCTTGGACTAAGTCTGTATTTCAAGTCCTTTGCTTTATCCTTTATTCCTTGTTTGTCATTTTCTAGCTTCTTGATTTTCTCTTGTTGCTCTGCAATCTTCTTCTCTAACTCCAAAAATGAATCCGATGCACCTATCAGATTGTCAACAATATTTTTTATCTTATCTTGTGCTTTGTTGATCTCCTTGTTAATATCCTCTATCAAAATATTTGTTTTACAAGTGTCCCTATACAGTTTCTTGGAGTCAAGAATTATTTCTCCAAGTTCCAGTAAAAGGGTATCCATTTTCTCCTTGTTCTTATTTACAATATCCTCAAAGAATTTCTCTTTTTCCTTTATCATCCTTTCCTTAAATGTATCCTCATTTATTTGATCAATAGTCAATAAGTTACCGGTGATAAACTTAGACAATGTGTCTAGTTGACCTAAAGAATCCTTATTATCAACTGTGCACTTTGGTACGATCAATTTAAGAATTGGTATTGTATCATCAATAGCCTTATAGGCTTGTGTATTGCATTCTATGATCTTCTTTATTGAATCTAATAGGACCTTTGTTACATTTGTAGGTCTGAATTCTGTCCTAGATGTACCAGATGTTTGTCCAATAGTCTTTACAATAGCCATGCTACCAGTTGTGGTAATTACTTTACTTGATTCGACCTCTGGTAGGTCAGTCTGTGTTTGCATTTCCATAAACAAAGGTTTTTTCTTTTTAGTTTGGGCCTATGGCATTGTCTCTGTCTAAACCTGTGCTTCAAACTGTACTTGTTTTGGTTTCTCTATTTGTGTCTTAGAGGGTTTCTCTAAGCTTTTAACTACTGATTTCTCAATGTAATCTCAGTTTGTACCTCTGAACTCTCTTTTTCTAGTTCTTCAGATGGTTTTTCTATTGTATCTATAGATTTCTCAGATGTAATCTAAGTTTGTACCTTTGAACTCTCTTTTTCCAGTTCTTCAGATGATTTTTCTGTTGTATCTACTAGTTTCTCTATGGTATCCTCTATTAGTTGCTCTACCTGTGTAGGTTTTTCTATGTTCATCGCAACCTTTGAAGCCAGTGACTCAACAGTCACATTTTTCTCCTTATCTTTAGTGGTTTCTCTATCAACCACAACATTTACTTCCTGTGTGTCTACATTTACCGTATACAAAATTTTAGAATCAGGATTTATATCCTATACCAGAGTTTCCATACTCTCTGTGGCTGGTTGTCTATCAGTAGTGTCTACTGGTGGAGTATCTGAAAGAGGTGGGGGCACATTGTCAGTTATTTTCAGCTTGGTGGTCCACCTACCTTACCTTTCCCCTTATCTCTATCCTTTTGCTATACTTTAATAGTTTTTGGTCTAAGTAATTCTTCCCCTTTTTCTTTTTCCACAAAGAATATATCCCATATATCTGTTGTTTCCTCAAATACTTCATTTACTATACCAACCATTAGTGCTACATGTTGGTGAGCAGTGGAGAATACTGTCTGGTTTGCTTCACTGATTAATTTGTCTATTTCATCAAGTGAGTTAATTGGATGCACTGCAAGTAATTTTTCAATCTTAATTTTCTTATCCAACTCAACAATGGCTAATCTTCTAGCTTCAAGTCTTCTATACAAATCATTTGGAATTTCATCAACAATTTGCATCAAAATTTTTTTGTATATATCTAAGTGTAAAATTACACTATTCTTTATGCTTTCCTTATCATCAGCTAATAGTGTATTGTATAATTTGTTGATGTTATTCAGCTTACCATCCTCTGTAATTTTGCTACGAAGTTTGTCTAGAGGAGCAATAGTCTGTTTCACCTTCTTCTTCTTAGGAGTCATTTTCTTTGTTGGAGGCCTTACTGCTTGTTGTTTTTGTCTGGTTCTTTTTGGTGTAGGAGAGGGTACCAATGAGGGTTTTCTTTTCCTTTCAACCCTTTTAAATACCGTCAGTATATCACTCTCAGAAGAAGTTCCAACTAGTGAAAGATGAGTTTCCAGTTGAGGTGCTTCCAACTCACATTCACTTATACCGGTTTGTCTTAAAACATCTTCCTTGATTTCTTTTGCCTATCAAGTTCCTTTTCTTACAGTTGCTTCAACTTTATTAACCCTTTTCCTAGATTGAATAGTACTTTCTATTGTTTCAACACTACCAAACACTTTCTCTTCCAGTTCCTTTGGAGCTTCAAGGAGGGCTTTTGCATAAGTTTCTATGATGTTGTCATTTGTTTCATAGCCCATTTCAGTTACCCAAATAGTTCTAGGGATAATTGCCTCCATCTAGATTTCATATTTCTTGATCACAAAATAGATTTCTTTCTGATACTTAACCACATTAGCTTGTGACAATCTTACTGTAGTTTTCATTCGATCCTTTAATGCTTGAAAATACTCATTTAGTTTTTTCTCTCAGTTCTCTCCCATATTGTTTAGTAAATCTAACATTTGTTTTCCTATCAGTATGTCAAAGCCAAAATCTCTTGCACCAATACTAGGTACTTGTTTGGTTATGTACAACATCAAACAAACAAGTAAGTTTCCAATTCTAAATCTTCCTTTCTTATCTCTTTTAATCTTTCCCAAACTGTCTATCAACTCATCTTTAAGCCATTCACATATATCTATTCTTGCATTATCATTGACCATATGATAGGCACTTTTGATACATAGGCTAGAAATTGAATTTAACCTATTGTTAGGTGTAGCCTTATAACATAAGATCATACTAATAAATCTAACATTAATGTCTTTTACATCATTTACCCTTAAAGACCTTTTATCAAATGTTGCACCAGTTAGGTTTATCACTATGTCATTTGAGACCTTCTTTGTTTTGTCAGGTCTGTTATTGGTGGAAGGTAACCCTATTATAGCTTTTATGGCTTCTTTTATGATTTTATGAATTGAGTCTAACCAAAAAAATTTACCATGTACTCTGCTTAACACAATCCTTATGATATCCTTGTGAAAATCTGGGATACTAAGAATTTCAGTAAAACCTAGGGTTTCCACTATCTTATGTTCATGCTTGACATTTCCAGATTCATCACAAATCACAGACATATACCTATTCTTAATCTCATCATCACCTAATTCCTCAATCTGACAATGTATATACATCCTAGGGTCTTCAACATATACTACTTCCTTAGGAATTTGAGAAAATGCACCTATGCTATCATCTTTCTTTGCAATTTCAAGAACCAGTTTGAAAATGGGTCTAGGGTGCTTAATAACCTCAACAACAGTAGGGTTTGAAACAAATTTAGGAGTGGATGAAGAGTCCATGGCTATAAATACCTCAATTTGCCTTAGGGATGAATGCTTTGATGGATTGCTTCACTTCTTTGCTTACAATACCATCACTCAGGAATTTTTGTGCTCTCAAAGATTTGAATGCTCAGTGAATGAGAAAAAAGGAGCCAAAACATTTGCTTTATAATGTTATTTTCTCCAACTACCATATTTAATGCTCATCAGTTAAGTTACAACTTAACTTGTCTGCCGGTATAGAATTAATTTCAACTTCTCACCATCAACCGAGGGAATAATAGAAAGTTTTTCATTTTGTTGCTAAACCCCCAAAGGATTTTTCTTTAATGAGATGAAGAGTCTCCTGCCGATGGAGTGTCACTCTGTTCTACCAGTGGAGGAGTATTCCCATCAACATTCAGATCTGACTTTCTGATCTATTGTTTTGAGAATTCTTGCTTTACCTCTTCAACCTTTTCTTTACCTTTCAAACTAGGACCTTTGTTATTTGCCAGTGAGGACTTACTTCTACAAAATTTTGCAATATGTCCAATTTTGTTACAGGCATAACAAGTCACATTGTTCTTCTGAATAGCTTTCCCATATCCTATGTCAGTATGTGTTTTGCATTGATTAGATAAGTGTCCAAATCTTCCACAAATATAACATCTTACATTCATTCTACAATTCTCTAAACTATGACCAACTTTGTTACATTTAGAACATTGACTGGTGGGTGTATTAGTATTCTGATGATTTCTAGATCTACACTAATTTTCTCTATGACCATACTAGTTACAGTTAAAGAATTTGCCATTAAATTTGTAAGCAGTAGGTTGTCTTACCGGTTTGCTGTGATCATGATTGTTTGCAATACCGGAGCTTTCACCAACTTCAAAGCCAAGGCCATTTGTATCACCATTAGGTTTCTGATTCTTCAGCATGTTACCAAGTTCTTCTGAACTTATCTTGAATTTCTGCTTGTTTTGATTTGCAACAGTCAGTTCATTCTCCAAGATTCCTTTCTGTCTCATGAGTTCAGTTCTGTCATTTTGTGTGTGCATAAGATCTGTCTTCAACATATCATTTTCATGACTAAGTCTTGTGTTTTCATTTCTAGAATCATTTAGTCTTCTAACCAAGTCTTTTTCATTCTTCTTTCTGTCTTCAATTTCTTTACAGAATCTCATAGTCATATCCTGCATCTCATTCTTTGTTGTACTGATTTCTTGTCTTAGCTTGTTTACCAAATCATTAAGAGTTTCCTTTTCATTTTCCTCATTCTACATCTTTTCACAAAGTTCTCTCCTCTTGTTTCTTGCAATAGTAAAATTCTCTTCAAGTGCTTGAATAATATCTTGAGTAGCTTTCAGATCATCCTCAAGTTTGATATTCTTTACTTTTTCTACATCATAGTCTATAAGAGTTGTTTCCAATTGCTTTCTCAAGTTTTCCATCTCTACCGGTGACAAGATCTTCCTCAAGCTGTTAGGCTTCTGAAAATAGAGGACTAGGCTCTGATACCAATTGTTTGGATTCCCAGAGATACTAAGAGGGGGGGTGAATTAGTATCTAACTGGTATATCAAATAACTTGATTTAAAACATGAAAAGCAAATTAAAACCGAGTACCAGTTTACCAGAAATAATGTAGTAAATAAGAACAATAACAACAACATGAGAAGCACACCATAACACAATATTTTAATGAGGAAACCTAGTGTGGGAAAAATCTTGGTGGGATTTGTAACCCACAATATTTGCTTACTGGCCAATAAGGGAATATTACTCTTACAATAGGGGCCTACACATGCAGGAAGGCCAAGTGCCTAGAGCTCATTGCTCAATTACAAAAGAAGTCTCACTGACTTACAAAAAATGAATTATACTAATCCAATGTCTTGTACTACTTTAGATCAGCATTTGCTATGCTATATTCAGTACTGGTTTAAGCTATGTAGCAACATAAACCCTTAACCAATAATTTACATATTAGGTATGTATATTTCACATCCTATATCCTTATCACTTACAAAATGATCTCATACATATATGAGTCATATTAAAACTCGCCATGTCAACTTACAATGATTTTATAATTAATTACAAAAGATATTTTAAACAAAATTGAAGTCGGCCAAGGTATCGGTATCCTTCCTTTTACTGCTCATGTTTTGTATGCCGGTGTAGAGTCTGTCGATGTCAATGTCAGTATCTTTGTCTTGTTGGTGTCATATGATTGCAAGGTTGCCATCAATGAAAAAACCTTCAATCACCTACAATTTCTCATTGGAGTGTGTGCATTTGGCAACATTTTCATCATCCACAAAATGTATACGCAAAGGATAAAGTCTAATCTCAAGAGATTTTAATGACTGGTCACTTATCACATTCCAGCCTTGTTTGATAGAGAAGGAAGAATCCTTGAAGGGAGAACGATTCTAAAGTTGAAATTAGACAAAAATTGGGACTGTACATTAGATCCTATACTGGTTGACATCTTTGTAGATGAGACTATTGGAAATATACACTCTAATGACAATAGTTGATGGTATCATTGATGGCAACCAACTAGCAACCAACTGACAATAGGTTTCTACACATGCACTGGAATGTCAAGACATCATACACCAGCAGGCATCGGCCCCAATAGACACTTTCACCAACATTAGATTACACCGAAAATAAAATAGACCGACACTCAGGCCAACATGGGATAAAGTTTTGCTTATATGAATTATATTGTAATTGTAATTAATTATTTGTAAGCTAACTTAGTGTATTGTAAAGAATCATATATGTATGAGATCTTATAAATCATTTTTGTATGGTAATGAATAGGTGATTATTATTGGTATATGTAAAGACAACGAAAGGTTTTTGTTAAGGTATCTAACTGAGCTTAAACCGGTACCGAACCAAGCATTAGGGATGCTATTTTGAGCAGTACATTGTATTGGATTTAATTATCCATATTGTAGTGAGTGAGACTCTTTTGAGTAGTGTGCTCCAGGAAGTTGGCCTTCCTACATGTGCAGGACCCTATTGTAAGTAGTGTTTATTCATATTGGCCAGTGAGTAAATATTATGGGTCACAAATCCCACCGATATTTTTCCCACACCAGGTTTCCTCATTAAAATATCTTGTGTTATGGTGTGCATTTATGTTGTCTCTATTATTTAACTTTACTACACTATTTCTTGTTTACCGATACATTATTTTGGGTTACAAAGATATAAATAAGTTTAAATATTTAGTAAACTGGTTAGACACTGATTCACCCCCCCCCCCCCCCCTCTTAGTGTCTTTGGGACTATCATTGAATATAACAATTGGTATCAAAGCCTAGTCCTCTATTTGCATAAGCCTAACAACTTGAGGAAGATTCTAAAACCGATACAAATGGAGAATTTGAGAAAACAATTGGAAGGAGATCTTTAAGATTTTCATGTAGAAAAATTAAAGAATATCAAACTTGAAGATGATCTAAGGACTGCTAAGGAATTCATTAAAGGACTTCAGGAGAACCTGGTTATAGCAAAAAATAAGAGAAAAGAACTTCATGAGCAAATGCAGAAACACGATGATGAAAAAGAAACTCTTAGTGATATTGTAGACAAGTTGAGGCAAGAGAACACGAACATGAGGAATGAAATGCAAGACTGAACCATGAGGCTATGTAAGGATCTTGAAGACCAAAATAAGAATGAAGAAGACTTGAATAGGAGAATTAATGATGGAGGTAATGAAAATTTGAGACTTTGTAATGAAATTGATATGCTAAAGACAAACGTGATTCACATGCAACATGATAAAGAAGAACTTGTGAGACAAGTTGGAATTCTTGAAAATGAGTTGATCAGTGCAAATGAACACAAAGACAAATTCAAGAAAAGTTTAGAAAGACTTGATAACATGATGAAAAGACAAAAACCTGATAGAGATACAATTGGACCTAGATTTGAACATGGAGAAAGTTTTGGGACTGCAAATAATCAAGATCATAGTAAACTGATAAGACAACCTAATGCTTATAAATTTAAAGGGAAATGTTTCAATTGCAACAAATTTGGTCATAGAGAAAATCAATGCAGATTTAGAAATAATCAAAATACAAATTTACCCACCGTTCAATGTTCCAAATGCAATAAATTTAGCCACAATTCAGAAAATTATAGAATGAATGTGAAATGCTATGTTTGTGGTAGATTTGGGCATTTATATAATCAATGCAGAACATAAAATGGTCAAGGATATGGAAAAGCTATTCAAAGGAATAATGTAACTTGTTATGCATGTAACAAGATTGGACATATTGGAAAATTTTGTAGAAGCAAGACTATACCAGCGAAGAATAAAGGATCTAGTGTGAAGGGAAAAGAAAAGGTAAATGAAATAAAGAAAGAATTTTCAAAACAATGGATTAAGAAGGGAGATCAGAGAGTTGATGAATCTATCTCTGCACCAGTAGAATAGAGTAACCCTCCGCCAGGAGGAGATTATTCATCCAAATAAGGAATAATCCTTAGGGGGTATGGCAAAAAGTTGAAAATCATGCATTCTACCCTCGGTTGATGGGAAGAAGATACATTTCTTCTTTATCGATAGATGATGTTAAGGATAGTAAGATCTCTGAGATACCAACACACATTGTTGACTCTCAAAAGACTAAGATACCAGCACAAATAGAGCAACTGGAGACTGAGAAACTAATAGAGGATAAGGTAACTAACCTAGAGCAACTGAAATCAGAGAAACTGACAGTTGAAGAGGTACTTGTACAGACTGAAAAATCAAAAGTAGAGGTACAAACATAGATAGAGGACTCAGAAGAACATGTAAGTAAAGAGGAAGCAATTGATGGAAATAAGGAGGAAATAGTGAAGGTAAGTGGGCAGTCATCTTTTGAGAGGAAACCCATGGTAGAACCAAGCATTTTTAGGATTCCCAAAGATACTGAGAGGGGGGGGTGAATCAGTATCTAACCAGTTAATAGATTTTCTTAACTTAAAATTGCATGCCAAAATAATGTACTGGTAAATGAGAAATAATGCAATAATTAAGATCAATAACCACAACATAGAAAGCACACCATAACACAATATTTTAAATGAGGAAACCCGGTGTGAGAAAAACCTCGGTTGGATTTGTGACCCACAATATTTGCTCACTAGACAATAAGTTAATATTACTTACAAATGTGGTGCCTGCACATGCAAGAAGGCTCACTGCTCAAATACAAAAAGGGAAGTCTCACTGACTTACAAAAATGGATTATGTAAATCCAATATCATGTACTACTTCAGTTCAGCATCTACTATGTCAGGTTCAGTACCAGTTTAAGCTCATACAAGTTCCATAAACCTTATTCCAAAATCTGCCTTAATATTCGCATCTACCTATTACATGCTTCCATGCTTACACAAATGATTTACAAGATCTCATACTTATATGAGTCCTATTACAATTCGCCTTGTCGACTTTATAAAAATATTTTACAATTAAATACAAAATATAATAAACAAAATTTTGTCGGCTAGGGTGTCAGTAATCATCATTGTTGCTGCTAGTGAACTGTATGTCAGTGTAGAGTCTGTTAGTGTTGGTTCCTGTTGGTGCCATAGGATTGTAAGGTTTCCATCAATGACAATACCTTCAATCACCTACAATTTCTTATTGGAGTGTGCATTTTATAACAATCTCCCCCTTTGGCATTGATGGCAACACTCATGAGAAAAAGCCAAAATCATATCCAAAAAGTGTTGTCCAAAAAATCTTACCAAAACTGTCTACTCCAAAACTATGTGCTCCTTACTCCTTTTTCTCATCCTCTAATACTCCCCCTTTAGCATCAATGATAAAGGCTTTCATTCAATGTCAATTGAGTGTAGTTCCTGTCTAGATCCCTATAATCGGTGGGTTACAATCTGATACAGATCTGCTAATGCAAAATTTAGGTTGTTATAGAACCTCTCACTTTCCTTTAGTGTTGCTTCTGTTCTTTGGATTGTATCGATGAGTGTGTGCATTTTCTCTTCTAGTGTCTTAAGTCCTAGAACAAGAGCCTCAAAAATCTATTTTCTCAAAGAGATGATGATATCTAGTTTAGGACCTAGTCTACATTTTAGTTCTTTTGTCTTAAACTTTAATCTTTCCTTGTCTTTTTCAATTTTTTCAATTTTCTCTTCATAGCTGGTAATTTCTTGTTCTACTACTGATATGGTGTCTGATGAACCTATTAAATTATCAGTAATATTATTGATTTCCTTATGTGTTGTGCTGATCTCTATATCTATATCTTCTGTCAAAATGTTGGTCTTACATGTATCTCTGTACAATTTCTTGAAGTCCAAAATTGTCTTTCCTAGTGCTGGTAATAATGTATCAATATGTTCCTTACTCTTCTTTACTGTCTCCTCAAATAATTTTTCTTTCTCTTTATTTATTTTCTCTCTGAAAGTCTCCTCATTGATCTGATCAATTGTTAGTAGATTGTCGATTATGTACTTAGACAATGTGTCTAATGTGCTTAAAGAATCTTTGTTTTCTATGCTACACTTGGGTGCAATCATCTTCAAAATTGGTATGGTGTCATCAATTGCCTTATATGCAAGTGCATTGAAATCAGTTGTTTTCTTAATTGAATCAAGCAATACCTTTGTTACATTGGTTGGTTTGAATTATGTCAACAAAGAATCAGATGATTGACCAAATGTCTCAACAATTTGTAATCCGCTGGTGTGAGGAACCTTTTTGCTTATGGTGACCTCTAGTACATCAGTTTGAGTCTACATTTCTACAAGCAAGGGTTTTGGTTTCTCAGCTGATGCCTATGGCACAGTCTCTATCTGAACCTTTAACTCATCCTTCTTCTCTTCTGATTTCTCAGTGTGTACCTCGATCTATTTCTTAGAGCTTTCCACTATCAGTTTTTCTTATTGTGACTCTGTGTTTTCTACTGGTTTCTCTGTGTTTACCTCTGAATTATCTACAACCAATATCTCAACAAATTTTTCAGTGTTAACAGTTGCCAGTTGCTCAGTAGATACATCAGTATGTACACTAGTGGTATTTTCCTTTCCTATATCCAGGGGGTTAGTTGACTATTCAGTTTGTTGCTCAGCCCCAATTCCAATATTGCCATCTGTGTCCTCAACATTTGTCTCAACTGTAATGTCTTATACTAGTGGCTCAGTTGCCACATCTCTCTTCTCACTTTTCTCCTTATCAACCACAATGTTCACTTCCTATGTGTCAATATTCATTGTATACAACACCTTTGAATCAGGATTTGTGTCCTCGTGTGTTGTCTCCATACTCTCAACATTATCTGTTGTCGGTGGTGTATCAACAATTTGTGTCGGTGGAGTATCATAAGTAGGTGGGGGCAATTTATCTTTTATCTTTATGCTCGGAGGTCCACCTACCTTACCTTTACCTTTATCTTTTTCTTTTTGATAGACTTTAAAAGTCTTTGGTCGTATAAGCTCTTCTTGTTTTTCCTTCTCAACAAAGAATATATCCCACTTATCTATTGTCTCTTCTATGATCTCATTTACTCTACCTGCCATTAATGCTACATGTCGGTGACTAGTTGAAAATACTGTCCTATTTGTCTCACTTATTAGTTCATCAATCTCTTCTGTTGAATTCACTGGGTGAAGTGCAACTAGTTTTTCTACCTTAATCTTCATGTCTAGTTCCACAATTTCTAACCTTTTAGCATCTAACCTTTTGTACAAGTCATTGGGTAAATCATCTACAACCTCAATCAAAATTTTCTTGTAGATATCCAAGTGTAGGATAACATTGTTTTCTATGCTTTCTTTTTCTTCATTTGAAAATGTGTTATACAACTTGCTAATGTTTGATAAGTTACCATCTTCAGTTATTTCATGTAAAAGATTGTCAAGTGGAGGGATAACTTGTTTTTCTTTCTTCTTTCTTGGAGTCATCTTCTTTGGTAGAGGCCTAACTACTTGTTGTTTCTATCTTGTTCTCTTGGATGCAGGAGAGGGTACCAGTGAGGGTTTTATTTTTCTTTCTACCCTTTTAAACTCTGCCAGTATTTCACTGTCAGAGGAGGTAGCAACCGGTGAAAGATGTGTTTCCGGTTGTAATCCTTCCAAGTCACTCTCCTTAATACCAGTTTTATTCAATATGTCTTCCTTGATTGCTTTTTCCTTCCTTGTTCCTTTTCTAACTATTTGTTCAGTTTTCTTTATTCTTTTCTGTGACTAAATTTTGCTTTCAATTGTTTCCCTATTTCCAAATATCTTTGGGATCATTGCCTCCATCCAGATTTCATCTTTCTTTATCACAAAGCATAGCTCCTTTTGATATTTGTCAACTATATATTGAGATATTGAGATAATCTTTCCCTAATTTTCATTCTAGCCTTCAGTGCCTGAAAATGTTCATTTATGTTCTTCTCCCTATCATCTCCCATGTTTTTTAGAATATCTAGAACTTTCTACCAATACTAGGAACTTCCTTGGTGATAAATAGCAATAACCATACAAGTAAGTTGCCAAATCTGAATGTCCCTTTCTTGTCCCCTTTGATTTTCTTTAGATTATCTATTAGCTCATCTTTTAACCATTCACATATGTCAATCTTTGCATTGTTGTTTACCATGTCATAAGCACTTTTGATGCATAAGCTAGAAATAGAGTTTAATCTATTGGCATGTGTAGTCTTGTATCTAAGAATCATGCTAATGAATTTTACATTGATATCCTTTACATCATTGACTCTCAAGGATCTCTTGTCATAGGTTGCACTGGTTAGGGTCATTATAGTGTCATTTGGAACCTTTTTAGTCTTGTCAGGTCTGCTACCAGTGGAAGGTAAGCCTGTCACTTCCCTAACTGCCTCTTTTGTTATCTTGTGAATAGAATCTAACCAAAATAACTCCCCATGAACTCTACTTAACACAATCCTTATAACATCCTTGGGAAAATCAGGAATACTAAGAATCTCCACAAAACCTAGGGTTTCAATTTATTAGGTCCCAGAGACAACTAAGAGGGGTGGGGGGCTGAATCAGTTGTCAACTAATTTCAAACCAAAAACAACTTAACCAACTAAATGCTTAATATCGGTAAACTAGTTAAGTATGTCGGTAGATAGTGTTAACAGTTAATAGCTATACCGGTAAAGATTAATGCATGAAACATAAACACAAAGTCATCCACAACACATGATACCAATATTTGTACGTGGAAACCCTGTAAGGGGAAAAACCACGGTGGGAAACCTTACCCATAGTCAGATGATACTATTGCAGATAGTAAGCATACATAAATGGGGTCTACACATGCAGAAAGGCCAATAGCCTAGAGCTTACTATTCAATCACAAAATGGGAGTCACACTGACTACAGTTGGATGGTTAAATCCAATAAGAATGTACTACACAAAATAGCATCTTCATATGCTGGATTCAGTACCGGTGTAATGCTGATATGCTTTCACAAAAACCTAGCTTCACCTTCAAATGATGTCTTCATGTATATCTCTGCTTAATCTCGCATATACCTTCACACAAATCTCTTTCACATTCCACATTCGATCTTACATTTATACCATAACCTAAGACCAATTTTAGTAGGTCATCTCTACAAGATATTACAATAAAAACATTTTACAAATAATATAATATCCGATGTAATAACCAATTGAACATGTCGGCTTAATGCATTTACAACAATAATTAATCATCTTCATAGCATGCCATGCTGATCTAGAAAAGATAAACCTGCCAGTGTAACCCTAGGTAACCCTAGACCTATTTGCTGGTAAAAGCAAATATGCAAATATGAATATACCAATGAACAAAACTCCAAGACAAGATGTGCAAACGATGTCTTCAACATTACCAAGTGTCTTCCACATAATTCTGAGTGTCGGTGATCATTATATCCTATCGGTGAACCATATACCAGTAACTATGCAATAGTTACTTGCTTGCCAATGAATGTTGCTGGATCTCCAAAGTGCTAGTGTTTTAGTAGGTTTTGTCATCAATGACAAAACCGTACCAAAATACCAACACAATTATCTTATGTTCTAGTTTTACATTTCCATTAACATCACAAATTACTATTCTATACATGTTCATTATCTCTTCAACTCCTAGTTCTTCAATATGACAATGTTTGTAAATTCTAGGATCCTTAGCATAAGAAACTCCTTTGGGTATTTTAGAAAAATATCCTAGGGTATCATCTTTCTTCGCAATTTCAGGAATAATTTTAAATACTGGTCTGGGGTGCTTAACAACTTCAATTACAATAGGGTTTGTAATGAATTCAGGTGCAGAGGAGGAAGACATTGTATAAATACCTTAATCTTCCTTTAGGTATGAATGATTTACTTCACTTCTCGCTATGGATGCCTTCGCTTGGGATTTTTGCACTCTAAGGAAATTTGAATGCTTGGTGAATGAAAAAGAGCCAAAACACTTGCTTTATAATGTCATTTCCCTCAACTGCCACATTAAATGCTTGTTGGTTAAGTGAAACTTAACACATCTACCGGTAAAGAAGTAATTCAACTTCTCACCATCAATCAAGGGTAAATTGACATGTTTTTCAATTTGTTGCCATACCCCCAAAAAGTTTCTTTTCTGTTAGATGAAGAATCTCCTACCGATGGAGTGATACTTTGTTCTTCCAATGAAGGAATAACTTCATTAACATTTTGATCCGACTTTCTAATCCATTGTTTTGAAAAATCTTATTTTACCTCTTCAACCTTCTCTTTACCTTTTAAATTGGGTCATTTGTTATTTGTCAGCGATGCCTTACTTGTACAAAAATTTGCAATATGTCCAATCTTGTTACAAGCATAACAAGTCACATTGTTTTTCTGAATAGCTTTTCCATATCCTATGTCGGTATGTGTTCTGCATTGATTAGATAGGTGTCCAAATCTTCCACAAACATAAAATCTTACATTTATTCTGCAATTTTTTAAATTATGACCAACTTTGTTGCATTTACAACATTGACCAATGGGTGCATTGGTGTTTTCATAATTTCTAGATCTACACTGATTTTCTCTATGACCATACTTGTTACAGTTAAAGCATTTTCCATTGAATTTGTAGGCATTAGGTTATCTTACCAGTTTACTGTGATCATGATTGTTTGCAGTACCAAAGCTTTCACCAACTTTAAAGCCGAGACCATTAGTATCTCCATTAGGTTTCTTGTTTGTTAGCATGCCATCAAGTTCCTCTGAACTTTCCTTGAATTTCTCCTTGTGCTGAATTGTAGTAGCCAACTCATTTTCTAAGAAATCTTTCCGTCTCATGAGTTCAGCTTTATCATGCTCCAAGTGAATTATATATGTCTTTAACATATCATTTTCATGACTGAGTCTTAGATTTTCATTTCCAGCATCATTGATTGTCCTAGCCAAGTCATCTTCATTCTTCTTTCGATCTTCAATATCTTTGCAAAACCTCATAGTCATATCTTGCATCTCATTCCTCAAGGCCATATTAACTTGCTCCATCTTGCTTACAAGATCATTAAGAGTTTCTTTTTCATCATCATCACTCTGTATCTTCTCATGAAGTTATCTTCTTTTGTTCGTAGCAATAGTGAGATTTCCTTGAAGTTCTTGAATGATTTATTGTGCAGCCTTCAGATCATCTTCAAGTTTCATATTTTTCAACTTTTCTGCATCATAATCTTCAAGAGCTATTTCCAATTGCTTTCTCAATTTTTCCATTTGTACCGGTGTTAGAATCTTCCTCAAGCTGTTAGGATTTCAAAGATAGAAAACCAAGCTCTGATACCAATTGTTAGGATTCCCAAAGATACTGAGAGGGGGGGTGAATCAGTATCTAACTGGTTAACAGATTTTATTAACTTAAAATTGCATGCCAAAATAGTGTACCAATAAACCAGAAATAATGCAGTAAATAAGATCAATAACCACAACATAGAAAGCACACCATAACACAATATTTTTAATGAGGAAACCTGGTGTGGGAAAAACCTCAGTGGGATTTGTGACCCACAATATTCTTTGACTAGCCAATAAGTGAATATTACTTACAAATGTGGTGCCTGCACATGTAGGAAGGCTCACTGCCTAGAACTCATTGCTCAAATACAAAAAGAGAAATCTCACTAACTTACAAAAATGGATTCTATAAATCCAATATCATTGACTACTATGTTTCAACATCTGCTATGCCAAGTTCAGTACTGATTTAAGCTCATACAACTTCTATAAACCTTATTCCAAAATCTGCCTTAATATTCGCATCTGCCTATTACATGCTTCCAAGCTTACACAAATGATTTACAAGATCTCATACGTATATGAGTCCTATTACAATTCGCCTTGTCAGCTTTACAAAAAGATTTTACAATTAAATACAAAATATAATAAACAAAATTCTGTCGGCCAGGGTGTCGATAATCATCATTGCCACTGTCGCTGAACTGTATGCCGATATAGAGTCTGCTGGTGCTGGTGCTTGCTGGTGCCATATGATTGTAAGGTTGCCATCAATGACAATACCTTCAATCACCTACAATTTATCATTGGAGTGTGTATTTGCCAACAAGCACATCCATTGGAGAATTCAGACCCACTAACATAATAGATGTTCTATTAGATTCTATCAAGAGGATAACATATTGCAATTCCTTAGCATTTAAGGCTATTGATAACACATTAACTATCTTGAAGATGATTGC
Source organism: Cryptomeria japonica (assembly GCF_030272615.1). Classification (NCBI taxonomy): domain Eukaryota; kingdom Viridiplantae; phylum Streptophyta; class Pinopsida; order Cupressales; family Cupressaceae; genus Cryptomeria; species Cryptomeria japonica. Next base: position 110,954,242 of record NC_081414.1, on the reverse strand, counting down.
ACCTACTTGTAAGATAGATCAAATTAATGATTCTTTAGGTAAATTGGACACATTGTCCAAATTCATTGTTGACAATGTCATAACTATAGATAAGGTGAATGAGGATACTATAAAGGAAAGAGTAGATAAAGAGAGGAGAATTCTCTAAGAAAACCATCAAAAATTGTAATGAGCATATGGATTCATTATTACCAGTACTCAAATCAACAATTTTGGAATATAAGGAGTTGTATAGAGAAGTTTGCAAGCCTCTCCATCTAACTGAGGAAATCAAGAAGACATAGAAAGAAATCAATGATATTGCAGATAATTTTGATAGGTTCCTCGGGACTTATCTTAGTTTTTGAGCAGGAAATGGCAGTTTTTGAGGAGAAGTTAAAGAAACTTGAGAAAGAGAAAATAAGGATAAGGTTAAAAGCATGGGAACTCAAAAGTAAACTTGGTCCAAAATTGGATAGTCTCATTACTCAGCGGATTGAGCTATCAAAGGCAATAATTCAAGGAGAATGGTCACTGGAGAAACAAATGCACTATCTAACCGGCATGATCCAACAGACTGATACCATTCTCTTCGACAACAATAAATTCATGCAGAGCCTAAAGCTAATTTTGGTAAAAAAATTTCAAATTGTAACCAACTGGTTATAGGCGATGAGCTAGCATTTATGTATTCTTTGATTCTTTTTGACATCCTTTGCCATTGATGTCAAAGGGGGAGTAGTAGTATGGAGAAAAATAAGGAGTACTATGTAGTAAATAAATGCAAAGAGGAGATCACTTTCTTAGGGGGAGCACACTTTTTTTGGATAGCAGCTTTGGATTTTTCCCATGAGTATTGCCATCAATGCTGAAGGGGGAGATTGTTGCCATTCTACACTCTAATGAGAATAGTTGATGTTGTCATTGATGGCAACCAACTGAAAACCAACCGGCAACAAGTTTCTACACATGCACCGGCATCTCAAGACATCATACACCGGCAGGCACCGACCCTGACAGACACTTTCACCGACATCCAGATTACACCAGACATGAAGTAGACTGACACTCAGGATGACATGGTATAAAGTTTTGCTTATATGAATTATATTTTAAATGTAATTAATTTTTTGTAAGCCGACTTAGTGTATTGTAAAGACTCATATATGTATTAGATCTTATAGATCATTTTTGTATGGTAATGGATAGGTGATTATTATTGGTATATGTAAATACATCGAAAGGTTTTTGTTAAGGTATCTAATTGAGCTTAAACCAGTACTAAACCAGAAATTAGAGATGCTATTTTGAGCAGTACATTGTATTGGATTTAATTATCTATATTGTAGTCAGCGAGACTCTTTTGAGCAGTGCGCTCTAGGAAATTGGCCTTCCTATAGGTGCAAGCCCCTATTGTAATTAGTATTTATTCATATTGACTAGTGAGTAAATATTATGGGTCACAAATCCCACTGAGGTTTTTCCCACATTGGCTTTCCTCGTTAAAATATCTTGTGTTATAGTGTGCATTTATGTTGTCTCTATTATTCTCTTTACTTCACTATTTCTTGTTTACCTATACATTATTTTGGGTTGCAAAGATATAAATAAGTTTAAAGATTTAGTAAACCAGTTAGACACTGATTCACCCCCCTCTTAGTGTCTTTGGGACTGTCATTGAATCTAACAAAGATACAGATCTTGAAGAAGTTGGAGTCTTACATGGATGCATTGTCAAGGTTTGACAGTGGAATGACAAAGATGGAGGTAGCTAGGATGGAGATAAATGATGAAGACTACCAAAAACACATTAGAAGACTTCAAGGCTTCATGCAAGATGGATTAGGAGCCTTCTGAGTCTCTTTTTTCTCTTTGTCTCTCTATTTCCACAATTTTGAATTTTTGAATTTTTTATTTTCTCACCTTTTAAAAAAAATTGTATTTGGCTAAGTGCACCAAGATGGTGTGCAAAAAGGGGGGTATAAGTGGACACCTTTTTTTTGAAATTAGCTAAACCTGAACTTGGAGGAGAAATTTGAGACTCTTACACTCAAAATATGAAGATACTAAAATAACAAATATTGTAGTACTCTGAATCTAGTTTCCAAACTACTAATTTTTTTCAAAATTGGATAAGATTAAGGGGGTCAAATCCTTCATACACAAAAACCAGATACTGGTTTTTCTAAAAAACATAACATAGTGTCTGATGTGAGCGTAAAAAAAGTGATAGTTAGATTTAGTGTTTTGACAAATCCTTTGGTAGAAAGATAGTTAAAAGTGAGCACTAGAAGTTGTTTATTTTTTTGTCATTTTCGGTTGAGTATTTGATTTTTAATTATTTTTTGAAACAAGCACATCTTGAAAATCAAGTACCTATTTGTGCGCGAAGCATAACTTGCACCAAAATAATAAAAAATGTAATTTTATTTTTTCAAAGTGTAAAGAATAAAGTGCACTACAATAAAATATATAAAGTTTCTTAAATTTGGATAAGTAGATCAAAAGTTAATTAAAAAATGGTACAAATATGTCTCTGGGAACCATGAAGACATTGGTAAAAGAAATTCAAGATTAATATGTTAATGTTGTTCAAATTTTAAAAAAGTTATATGGTTAGAAAGCTCAGAAGATGGGTGAAATAATGGTGGAAATTTTAGAAATATCCACTTTATAATGTGTAAAGTCAATGACAATGAAGTTGAGCAATCAAATTGGAAGAAGAAAACACGTAAAAAGGAGGGAAAAAAGGCTCCCAAGCCTCAACCTTGTTATGCAAGCCTAAGTACAAGGAAAAATGTGTACAAGCTATTTAAATTAAAGATACATATGGGTTTTTTTTTTTTAAATACAATTGTATTTTTTAAAAAGTAAAAACCTGTTCATGTTTTTTAGAATACAAAATGCATACGTGTTATGTTTAGTAAGAAAAACACACACATGTTTTGCTTACATAAAGTTAGATTAGTAACATGAACTTGTATGCAATTCATTTAACATTCCCTTAATTTTCTCTACAGGCTATAAATATAAAATATAACATTTAAGTATAAATTCTTATACTTTAAGTTATATTTTGTGTATATATTGTCAGGATGTTTGAGAGTGGTTTCAGATCTCTAGGAGTCATAATACAGATTCTAGATTTTAGGAGATCTTATAATTTTTTAAACTTAGTCAAATTTCAATATTCAGTGGGCTTGTATCATCATTCACCTACTATCTCTCTATCTCACACTCTTTGTCTCCCCTAAGCTCTAGACCTATCTATTTTCCTATCTCTCTCATCCTCCCTTCACCTCTCTCTATCTTAGTCTCTCCTCTTTCCCCAAGCTTTAGATATTATAATTTCTCAAACATAATCAAATTTTAGTAATCACTAAGCTCTCTCTCTCTCTCTATCTTCCTCCATCTCTAAACCTATTACTCCCCATCTCTTATTCTCTCCCCCATCTCTCTATCTCACTCTCTCCTCTCCTCCAATATTTAAACCTATCTCTGACACCCTTCTTTATATCTCCTTTCTATTCTCTCTCTCTCTCTCTCTCTCTCTCTCTCTCTCTCCCATGCTCTGTCTTTACTTCTCTATCTCCCCTCTCTCTCTCTACATACCTCTTCTTCCCTTCATCCCTAGCTCTATTCATCTTCATAAATATTTCTCTCTACTTTTGTTTTTCTTTCTTCCTCCCTCCCTCATTCCCTATCTATTTTTCTTTATCTCACACTCTTTATCTTCCCTCTCCTTCTCTCTACTTACCTCTATTTTCATCCCTCACTACTTTTATCTCCCCTAAATATCTACCTCCTTCCCTTCATACTACTCTATCTCTCTCTCTAAATATCACCTCCACTTCTATCTATCTAGCCTATCTATATCTCTCTCCTTCTCTTTGCACCTCTCTATCTATCTATCTAGGTATTTAGATAAATATTTTATGGGGAGAGTGCAAAAAGGTAGGTAGATATTGTTGGATATTGGAGTTGTTGGATGAGAAGTTTGCTAGAATAATGTATTGTCAATGATGGCAACATATTCTTCTATGTATTCCAGTGTTGGTGTCAAATTAAATGAGTTTGTTTGATCAATATATTGTAGATATGTTGATGTGGATGAAAGGGTTTTTATATAAGTATCTCTAGTTGATTTAGCTATTGCAGAGTTGTGGTTTCTGATCTGTATTTCTCTAGAAATATAATATCTTGTTGTGCAAATTTAGGAGTGATGCAGCCATAGCCGGTAAAAACCCTGAATAGAGTCAACTGGCTTATGCAGCAAGAAAAACACAACAAAAGCAGCAAGAAAACATAACAAATTCACATAAACAGACCATATTAAAGCCATAACTTTCAGCAATCATATGACAATCATTATATTATCATCAAAGAACATTTAGTAATTAACTAGTTACATGTAGGCTTCAAACCATATATAATCCAACTGGGACTCTAAGAATCAACTAGATTACAACATGTGAATCTCAATCCTTATTCCAAGTTGTACTTCTTCTTCCCTTACAAATGATTACCTTATACCATATTTATACCCATCAGAACACATTCAGGTTGGCCTCATAAGATTACATTCACCAATGCAGGAAAATAAAACATGTAATTAGGTCAGCCCTAAGAATTAGATAAATCTTTCCAGAAAATAACAACCAAGTGATGTGGTACAGCAAGAAGGTTGCCCACAAGCCAAATAACATCAAACAAGACCCAAAATGGATCCACGTGGCAAGAATCACATCGGTAATGAAGGAAAACCAACTGGTAAGCACAAGAACTGCCCCAGGTGTTGGGATCCAAGAACACTAAGAGGGGGGGTGAATCAGTGTTCTGTTAGTAACACAAGATTCTATCCTTTTATACCATACACATATAAACCGGTAAACAAATTAACATATAATATGAAGCAAGTAAATCATCCACATAAATGAACACCATAACACACAGAATTTATATGTGGAAAACCTCAAAGAGGAAACACCACAGTGGGATTTGTGACCCACAATATCAGTTCACTGACCATATGAAAGGATATTAGATATAATGGAGGCATGCACATGCAGGAAGGCACACTATCTAGAGCATACTGCTCATCACTAAAGATTCTCACTGACTACAAGCTTATGCTAAATTTAAATAATAAAATTGAACTCAAAAATGTATCTGCTATGCCAAATAGAGTTCTGGTTCTAGGTTTGCTCTATATTGGTTCATAAACCCTAAACACTACTACTGGTATCTCTTCTCCTCTGAGAATACTTTCCAAGCTATCTACAAATCATTGCATGATATAACATTCACATACAAATGATCTATATACATATACTTTGCATTATGCAGCTCTTCTATATTCTCCTATTTTGCATCCTATGTCATATCTTATATCATATCAAAAATGACCTAGCATACTGACCTATATACCCATTACAAACAATATGCCTTATGTTAGCTTACAATGCTTTTACAAAATTTATTCAATGTCGGCCTCGACAATAATTACAAAATGATTTACTAAATAAATCTCCCTTGATGTCGGCTTCCTTCAAGTATTGATGTCAGTGTCGGTGTAATCCTAGATACTCCAATGCCAATATATGACTTCTATCTAATCTTGTTTCCATCAAAGAGAACAAAATGAATATGATGAGTGTCAATTGCTAACAATCTCCCCCTTTGGCATTGATGGCAACACTCATGTGAAAAATGGATTTCCTGCCAGTTCAATTGAATTATGCTCCCCCTGAGAAATACACTCCTTCTAATATCCTGATATCCTTCCCATGTGATATTTTCTGATATTTTTGACATATATACATACTCCCCCTTTGGCATCAATGCCAAAGACTAGTGAAAGAATAAATGAATACTTTTAATTTCACTAGAGCTTAACCAACTTCAAAATTTATGGGTAAGCATTATTCAACAACTAAAGATATGTATCCTAGCCGGTTTTGAAGGTGTCAGACATAGATGCTAGTCCACTTAGTAATTGGGCAACTGTTTCCTTCTCCTTGACATCTTCCGGTGTGGGTTTAGTAATCATGTCCATGCACTCTCTCTTATGAACATCCAGTGAATCCAATCTAGGACTCACCAATCCTCCAAGACTTCTTTCTCTCCTAATGACTTTATCTCTCTCCTTCTCAAAAGAAAATTTGGTTCTCCAAGGAAAAAAATTGTCCATTAATAGATGTGATCAGTGTGATTAATCCATCAAAAGATTTTTCAATGCTAGCTACTTTATCATGTAACTCCTTTAATCTGCTATCTACATTATTTGTAAGAATTCCTATGTTTCAATAGACCCTATGGATATTTGTACCTTGTTTCAGACAATTCTCAATAAGAATGAGTTTGGCCTCAATTCTCTTTTTCTCTGTTTCTATGATCTGGTCAAAGGATGATCTTTTAGCTGTATTGAATCTTTCTAAATCTTGTTGGTCTATAATCTACCTCAAAGATTGAAAATTATTAGAAATATGTTTTGTTAGAGTCTTGAGCTTACCGGAAGGGATTTCTCCATCTTCAATCTAACAATCATGTGTCAATCTATGTAGTACTGTAACTGATTTATTAATCACTCCCTTGTCTATAGTACCCTCCAATAATTTCTAAGTTGCCATCATCATTAACTTAGTGGGACTTATCTCAATGATGGATTTCTTCTCAACTTGAGAAATGTCAATTTCCAAAACCTTTGTCGGGGAATCTGTTTTAACCATCGGTATAGATTCAGTTTCATTTACCTTATCCTCTACAAACTCTTTTGCACTAGTGGCTTTGCCACTTGGTGCAGTATCAATTACTATCGGTGGAGTATTATCCACAATATTTACAGTATCCTGTATATTTCCTTACTAAAAAATAGTTTCAGTCGGTATGGACTGTACACTCTCCTTTACTATCGGTTGTGTCTGTATGTCTATAGTTACTACTAGTGTAGTCAAAACTAGAGTTGAACTACCCAAAATACCTTTCCCTTTTGATTTTTTAGGAATGGTGGAAGATGTATATTTTTCTTCTTGAGATGTAATAAAATCTGGATTCTTCTGGAAGAATTTGGTCCGACCCTTATTGGTCTCATTTATCACCTCATTTACTCTGTCCATCATAAGACTTGTCTGCTAGGGTTTACTCCTAAAAACTATCCTATTTGCAACATCTATGCATCTTTTCATTTCCTCATTGTTTATAGAACCACACATTTCCAAAAGTGCTACTTCGTTAATCTCTCTCTCTCTTGACAGCGTCAAGTCTTCTAGCATCAAGTTTATTATGCAAAGATAGAGGTATCTCCTTCAAAATTTCTATTAAGGCTTTCTTATAAATGTCTATATGTAACAAAATCACCTCTCTCTATTTCATTTTGATCATCATCCTCTAAATTTTCATAATACATAGATACATTTTTCAAAATTCTCTCTTTTGTTATTTCATCAATTAGCTCAACACAGGTCATTTTAATCTTACTAGACTCAGTGTCATCACTCTTCTTCTTTTTGCTTGTGGTTGCCAGTGTAGATGTGACTAGTTTCCTCTTCTGTATAGGCTTCCTTTCCGAAGGTGGTGGTGCAGTAGGTTTAGTTTCCTTTCTAACAAGTCTCCTCCTAGGCTTTGCCTTCTTCTACTCTACTAGTGGTTGATCCACTTTCTTCCTTTATACCCTTCTAAAAGCTAGAGGTTCATTGTCCTCAGGGTCAGAATCAGAAGTGATGGTAGAAATGCAAGTTTCAGGCTTCTTCACCTTTGCAATACTAGCCAGTGTTGGTTTTACTACCGGTTTGGATCCAAAACCCAATTGAGTGTCTATTTTATGAAATACACCATGTACATATGCAAACAACTTTTCTATTTTCTTCTCTCTTCTCTTCTCATTAAAACCAGTTTTGACTTGAAGTGCCTTCTCTTCTATTGTGCCAAAATGCTCTGTTTTGTCATCCAATGGGGCATCTAGCAACATTTTTGCATAGAGTTAAAAAATGCTTTCATTTACTTCATATCCAAGCTCTGTAATCCGGATTGTCCTAGGTTCAACTGCCTCTATAAGAGTTTCATCGGTTTTCACCATAAAACAGATATCAGTGGACCACTTCTCCATAATTTTCTTTGAAATTCTCTCCCTCTACCTCATCCTTTCTTGGAATGTTTTGAAATACCCCCAAAGTTTCTCGTATCTGTCAGTACCAAGACTAGTGATTGCTTCCTTGATTTGCATACCTACCAGTATGTCATGAGCCCAATGCTTCTTGCCAACACTAGGTAGCTCATTTAGGAAGTAAAACATCAGGCATATAGTGAGATTACCATATCTAGAAGTTCCTTTCTTGACTCCCTTGATCTTCCCAAGGTTCAACATCAATTCACTCCTCATCCATTCAAATAAATCATATTTTTCATTATTCCTTAGCATCTGATATGCAACATGAATGCATGAACTAGAAACAAAATTCAATTGATTAGATTGAGTTACCTTATAACCTATTATCATGCTTGCAAATTTTACATCAGTGTTAGTGATTGTGCTGATCCTCATTGATTTGTTATCAGGAGTTGCACTGGTGAGTTTCTCGATCGCTATGTTGGAAATTTTCTTGTCAAGTTCTTGTCCAACTTTAGGTGAGTTGGTGACTGCTTGAATAGCCTCCTTAGTGATCATGGAAGGCCTATCCAGCCAAATAAACTCATTGTGAACCCTTCTTAGAATGTATCTGATAACTTCATCCTTGAATTCTGGTATGTACATAATACTGGTTAACCCCAAATCCTCAATTGCTTTGTATTCCAGTTTGATGGTTCCAGAGTCTACTAGTATCATGGATTGATACATGATTTTGATGTCCTTCATGCCTAGATCCTCCAAGGTGCATTGAATGTATGCCCTCATGTCTTCAACATACATCATGTCATCAGGAATCAAAGAAAATGCTCCCACAAAGTCTTCTTTCTTAGCAATTTTGGGAACCTCCTTGAATACGGGCCTTAACCTATCCTTGACTTTGACAATGGTGGGATTTGCAATGAAAGTAGGAGCTGAAGGTCTGAATGCCATTTTGAAGAATACCTGAAAGTGAATGTTGGTGGAAGATTGAGTGTTTCTGCTCAAAATCCTTTCAGAATGCCTTTGCTTGGTCTTAATTTTCTCGAAATTTGCTCTGAATGCTTGAATGCTCGGTCAGTGAAAATGAATTCACTTACTCCTTTTTATCAGTGAATAAAACCTTAATCTTTCTCAGTAATAAATGCTTCGCGAACAACCCTACGGATGTTGGTTTCACAGTCTTGTGTCAGGTGAACCTTTATCAATTATGAACACAACTCTCTAGATCTCCTTAGATCTCCTCCAGGGTAATATGCAGGATTTTGCAATGACTTTGCCAACCCCTAAGGCTTATGCCTCAGTTACTAGTGGAAATTCTTATCGGTGGAGGAATACCCTATTCTACCAGTGGAGTTATCGATTTAGATCCATCTCCACTTGGTTCTTTAGATTTTCTAACCCATCTCTTGGTGTGATCTTGTTGTATTTCATCTAACTTCTGCTTTCCTTTCTCATCATCTTTATCATTGCTAACTGGTTGATTTTTTCTTCTACAGTATTTAGCAATATGACCTATTTTGTTGCATGCATAACATGTAGCATTGTTTTTCTAAATTGCTTTGACAAAGCCAGTGTCATTCCTTGACCTACAGTGATTAGCAAAATGTCCAAAATTTCCACATGCATGAAATTTAACATTCATTCTATAATCTTCTAATCTATGACCATATTTCTTGCAATTTGTGCATTGGTTGGGCAAAATTGTAGTTTTGATTTGCTTTATTTATACATTATTTAGCCATATGCTCAAATCTATTGCAAACAAAACATCTACCATTGAATTTATAAGAATTAGATTGCCTTACCACTTTCCTCTGTTCTGATGAGTTCTACATACTAGCTGTTTGATCTTTATTTGCAGTACCAGAGCTTTCACCTTGTACAAATCTAAGTCCTCTAGAATCATCAATTTGTCTTTCTCTTTTCAATAAGTCATCCAATTGTGCAACACTAATCCTAATTTTTTCTTTATACTCACTTGCAGTAGTTAGATCATCTCTAAGAGTAGTTATTTGTCTTTCAAGTTCTTGTTCATTATTTTGGGAGTGTGCCAAATCAGTTCTCAACAGATTATTCTGATGAGTCAATCTGCCACATTCATCAAATTTTTTTTTTAGAGATATAAAAAGATTATCTTCCTTCTTCTTTCTATCCTCAATATATTTTGATAACCCCATAGTTAGATATTGTATTTCATTCTTCATGAGTATGTTTACTTGAATTAGTTTATGATATTATTCCTTAAGTGCATTCTTCTCCTCATCATCCAGGTTTTTCATAAGTTCTTTTTTCTTGGCTTGAGTTGGTGATAACCTTTCTTGTAGGATAAGAATGAACTCATTTGCAGAATTCAATTCTTCTTGCAATTTCAAGTTCTTCATCCTTTCAGCATCATAATCCTCAAGAGCCATCTCAAGTTGCTTCTCCATAGCCATGTTCAAATATTTTGGTTTTAGGATCTTCCTCAAGATGTTAAACTTCTTCTAAGGTACCAGGATTTGATACCAATTATTGGGATCCAAAAAAATGGAGAAGGGGCATGAATTAGTGTTTTGTCGGTAACACAAGGTTTTATCCTTTAATACCATACACATATAAACTAGTAAACAAATAAACATACAATATGAAGCAAGTAAATCATCCACATAAATGAACACCATAACACACATAATTTATACATGGAAAACCTCAAAGAGGAAAAATCATGATGGGATTTGTGACCCACAATATCAGTTCACTAGCCATATGAAAGGATATTACATATAATGGGGGATTGCACATGTAGGAAGGCACACTGCCTAGAGCATACTGCTCATCACTAAAGAGTCTCACTGACTACAAGCTTCTGCTGAATTAAAACAATAAAATTGAACTCAAAAATGCATCTGCTATGCCAAATAGAGTTCTGGTTCTAGATCTACTTTGTACCAGTTCATAAACCCTGAACACTACTACTGGTATCTCTTCTCCTCCAAGAATTCTTTCCAAGATATCTATAGATCATTGCATGATATAACATTCACATACAAATGATCTACATACATATACTTCACATTTTGCAATTCTACTATATTCTCCTATTTCACATGCTATGTCATATCTTATATCATATCAAAAATGACCTAGCAAATTGACCTATATACCCATTATAAACAATATGCCTTATGTCGAATTACAATGCTTTTACAAAAGTTATTCAATGTCGGTCTCGACAATAATTATAAAAAGATTTACTAAATAAATCTCCCTTGATATCGGCTTCCTTCAAGTACTAATGTTGGTGTCGGTGTCAATGTTGGTGTAATCCTGGATACTCTAATGCTAGTATATGACTTTCATCTAATCTTGTTGCCATCAATGGAAAAAAAATGAATATGATGAGTGTCAATTGCCAACACCAAGAACCCAAAAATAGGTAACCTGAAGCAATAACTGGTCAAAAAAGAACCCAAATGAGCTGAAAATCTGGAATCAAGCACATGAAACCATCTAAAAATTGAAAATAAGATCTGCCATGAAGAACAATAAACTACCAATACATATCGATAAGAATACAAAAAAATTGCGTAAAGAACTAAACTATAACAAAACTAAAAGGAAATATTTTTGGTTGATGCAAGATTGCTCATCGACCAGGGATGCTCTTACATCAGAAAACCTAGGTAGAAAAAAATGTTCCACGAGAGGAAACTCATGAACATCTAAAAGGATTCAAAATGAAGATCCCATGCTCATTTGTGATCCAAACATCTTCTTTATTTGCCAACCTCTAATTTATCTCCTTTGGTGTCTCAACCGACTTCTCTAACCTCTGAGCCTCTTTTTTTCTCTTTCTTTGCTTCTGATCAACACATTGTCCCTATTTTTGCAACTCTAATTTGGTTCTACCATTAGACTTTATCCATTTTTTCACCATCAGCTCTTTGTCGACCGGTTCCATCTATCCATCAGACTCATATGTTAGACCCTTCTGCAAGCTCATGTCACCCTTCGATATAACCTCTACAATCGATTGTATCAAAACTTTCTTCAAATCCTCTGGTATAACTTCTGCAACTAGTTCCATCAATCCTTCCAGTATAGCCCCTACCACCAGTTTCTCAGCACTGCAACTTCTCTCAGGACTGAGTTTCTTTACCTCCTTCCCTTTATCCTTTAAAGAAATCAATGTGAAATTTTTCCCATCCTTTTGAATAGTAACCAGGTTTCTTCTACAGTCATAAATAACTCCTCTATCATAATACCAAGGCTTTCCCAACAAGACATGACAAACATTCATAGACACAATATCACATAGAACTTCATCTCTAAAAGGCCCATATTGAAACTCACGAAACACTGCTCCTTTATCTCTATCTTCTGATCATCTTGCAACCAACTCACCTCATAAGGACAAGGATGCTTAAGCCTCTTCAACCCAAGCTTCACAACCATCTCCTCAAATAATAAATTATCAATACTTCCACTATCTACAATGACCTTCCAACACTTACCACCTGATTTACACATGGTCCAGAAAATACTCTTCCTCTGAGTAGATCTGGTATCCTTTCTTTTGAACATAAAGGATTCTCCTTGGTCCAGTGCATAATCAAATCTGGTACCATCTAGTTCTTCACTTGCCACACAACTTCTTCCCATTCCTTGATTAAACTCATAGGATCTATGTCTGGCTTCTCCACACTTGATACATTTGCTAAGAAATACTCTATCGGTATTGTTGCTACCTATTCTTGGTGTCTTCCATTCTGGTTCTTTACTCCACTTAGGTTTTGACTCCTCTTTTTCAACCGGTTTCTTCATATTATCACTCATCTTGAATTTCTCCTTTCCCTTATTCGGTTGTCTTCTTCTTACCTTCTCCTCAACCTTTAAAGCATACTTGTAAGCTTCTTCAACTCTGGAAACCTTCAACATACTCATCTCATCTTGAATGTTAAAAGAAAGTCCATTGATGTACCTCACCACCTTTTCTTTGTCCATCTATCTATGCCTAGATCTAATTACCACTATATAGAATTCCTTACTATATTCCTTCATAGTCATGCTTCTCTATTTTAGGTTCTACAACTTCTTGAACAACTCCAACTCATAGTCTCCTGGTATGAACAAGGCCTTCAATCTTGCAACCATCTGTCTCCATCGAGTGATCTTCAATTCACCATTCTTCACTCCATTTTTCTGCAATTCCTTTCACCATAAGGCAACATGCCTTTTCAACTTTGTATGTACCAACTAGACTCTCTGTGGGTCCTTGACATCCTTAAACTCAAAGTAGTCCTCAAACTCTCTGATCCAATCGATCAGATCCTCTGGGTTCATCATTCTTGAAAACTTAGAAACCTAAACTTTATGCACTTTACTTTCTTGCACCACTTCTTTCATGAATCTTTCCCCTCTCTAATCTTCTGGTCCTTCAGCTTCCTGAAGCTCTTCATCGACTTCCTCATATTCATCCTCAGAATTAGGGTTTCTTTGTTCTAATACCAATTGATCATATGATGAATCAATAAGGATCCGGTCAACTACTAAGATGGGGGGGTGAATCAATAGATATCAAAATAACATAAATTTTTACCAAACAAAAAATCAACCTCTCAAAGAAAACTCAAAACTAATAAATTACAATATCACTGTCAAGTAAATCGGTTGACTATCATAATAGAATAATAGTAAAACATCTTTGAAACTCTCAAAATCTTTTGACTAAATCATTTAAATACTTTACTAATAGTAGTTAAAACATATTTCAGATTGCTGCTTGTTAACATAACATATCAAAGTGGATTTAGTAGTTAAGAAATTTAACCATAGTAAACATAACCACAAAAGCATTCACCACTTGACACAATATTTTTCACATGGAAACCTAAATGGGAAAAACCACGGTGGGGATGAATACCCACAAATATTTTGAACTCTTCTGAAGTTTTCCCTATTAGGAGCCTAGCCTATTAAAGCTTTACAATAAGTCCTGTTAGGGACCACCCGGTTAAGGGATTGACTATAATGCCCTATTAGAAGCAATACCCTATTAGGAGTAACCTTAGTAGAGGATTTGAAATCCAAGATAATGGACCACTTGGTTAGAGGATTTATATAACACTAAGCTTATTAGAGCTTACTCGGTTAAGAAATTTGGTTGTTGTAATTGTTAGGGAACAACGGGGGTTTGTTGATCTATTTGAATAGCACTACACTTGCTTGTTCAAATCTATTTTATGCTCCTATCTGCCTTTACAAATACTACAGATACACCATCAGGTTCGACAACCACACTCTCTTATTCTCAACCACAAATTGCCAACACTACAACAAAACAACTCATCGACCTTATAAACAAAATAATAGGTCAGTAACACATCAGAAACCTAAATATCTCATAGAGATTACAAACAAATTAGTTCAAGTATGACCATTGGATTACATAGAAATCGCTGCACATCATTCAAGACAACCTCAACCGCTCCTTGATTACCTCTTCATCGAACACTGTAACTCATCATGTAGTTTCCATTACATGCAATGAACTTTCTCATTCCCAAGACAAAAACTATTATCTCTACACACAAAAAACATTTTGAAACTCTTCTCATACAACATTCATATGTGTCATAATCATTACCGCTCACCATTAGATGATAAACCAATACAACCGATTCACCAAGCTCCATTGGTTAGATTTTATCATATCAATAGGTAGGGTTTACCGGTTGATCTCACTTCTTCTCTAGTAATACTGGTTTCCTTCACAAGCTCACTTACCAGTTACAATTCCATTTACTAGTTCTTCCTACCGATTACAAAACAAGATTATTATAACATTATTACTGGTTAATTGACATCAATGACAACATAACATTTCATTAATACAATATTCATGAAAATGCCAACAATCTCCCCCTTTGGTATTGATGACAATACAAGTATCAATACCCTTGATTGATATGATTATGAATAGGAATCCTGGTTTACATTTTACCATGTACTCTCCTTCAATTAAGTCTCCATGTCTTCAACTGGTAATTGGCTACAAATCCTCTCTCTATCAATCATATAGTTCTTCTCCCCCTTTGACAGCAATGCCAAACTAAAAGTAAAACATGCAATGTCAAACTTCACTATTTAGCATCATCAACCTGCACCTTGATGCTCTCCCTGTGGACTAACTCCACTCTACACCAATCCTGCTTCAAGATTCTGCAAGTAGCTCTAAGAATGATGTACTCCACATCATGCTCAATTGACCTCATGTAGGGGCACAACCCCTAGATGACCTCTAAGATAATCAAAAGTAGTCTTAGGCAGAGGTTTTTTAAAGATATCTGCTAGTTGCTCCTTGGTAGAAACATACTCCAATAATACATCTTTACTCTACACTTTTTCTCTCAAGAAATGATATTTCAACTCAATATGCTTGGTTCTAGCATGCAAAATAGGGTTCTTTGAAATATTAGTTGCACTGGTGTTATCAAATAAAATCCTTACTGGATCTATAATCTTCATCTTGAATCCTTTCAGAATGTGTTTCATCCAAATTTCCTAGGTACAATTCATATAAGTTGCAACATACTTAGCTTCAACAGTGGACTATGATATACAACTCTTCTTCTTGTTGCTCCATGAAACAAGTCTTCCTCGAAGAAAAAATGCACCACTAGTTGTGCTCTTCATATCATCAACATTACCTACCCAGGCTACATCCATATAAACCTTCAAATAGAAGTTATGTACATATGAATACCATAACCTATTGTAAATAGTACCTTTCAAATATCTGAATAACCTCTTGGTTTCTATTAAATGTGTCTCTTTGGATTCTTCTGAAATTTGGCAACTAAACCAACTGCATGAGCTATATCCGGCCTGTTGTTAACAACATAGTGCAATTTACCTATCATTGACCTATACTCCTTTTTATCAATAGATGTGGCTTCATCCTCCTTAGACAATTTACAACCTCTAACCATTGGTGTCCCAACTGGTTTGCAATCACTCATTCTAAATGTCTTTAACACCTCTTTCACATACTTAGACTATGTGATAAAAATACCAATCTTCATCTGTTGAATTTGCAAACCTATGAAGAATTTTATCTCTCCCACTAGAGACATTTTAAATTCATTTTTCATCTCATTTGCAAAGTCATCACTCATGTCATCATTGCCTCCAAATATGATATCATCTACAAACACTTCACTAACCAATATTTTATCTCCTTCAGATTTGAGATATATATTGTTGTCTTCACTGGTTCTCTGAAAAACCTATCTTCATCAGGTGTGACTGTAATCTTTCATACCATGCTCTCAGTGCTTGCTTCAAACCATATAGTGCCTTGTGCAATTTACATACTATATCCTTTGCATCAGTCAAAGCATAACCATTTGGCTACTCAATGTATACTTCTTCTTGCAGTATTCCATCTAGAAATGTTGACTTCACATCCATCTGATATACTTTGAATCCCTTATATGCTACAAAGTAAGTAAAGTCCTGACACCTTCCAGTCTAGCAACTGGTGCAAAAGTCTCACCATAGTCTTCTCCTTCTACCTATGCATAACCTTTGCAAACTAATCTAGCTTTGTTTTAGACTACTACTCCATCTTCATTCAATTTATTCCTTAATACCCACTTAGTACATATCCCATTTTTATTCACCGGTTTGGGTACTAGGGTCCATGTGTTACTCTTTTAAATTTGATCAAGCTCCTCCTCCATATCTTTGATCTAGTGATCATATCCAAATGCTTCCTTAGTAGTTCTAGGCTCAATAGTGGAGATCATGCAAGAATTCTCTCTAATTCTTCTTTTGGTTAACACTCTAGCATCCTTATCTCCAATAATATGGTTAGGATTATGATTGAGTCTCACATACCTTGGAATAATATGATCATTACCTTTAGGTTCTTCATCTTCATTATCATCATCGTCTTCTAGATCTACCTGTTCCGATTGAATTGGTACAACAACATTCTCTTTACCAGTTTCAGGTTTCACCGGTTCTAGTTCCAAAAATAGAATGCAAGGTTCTTCTTCCTTTTTTTCCATACTGGTTTGCCCTGAGACTTTAGTATACTCATCCACTCGAACATCAACACTTTCAATGATTCTTTGTGTTTGGTTGTTGCAACATTTTTAGGCCTTACTCTTGGTGGAGTAACCAAGAAATATGCCTTCATCACTTTTACCCTCAAATTTGCTAACATAGTCACCTCTCTTAATAAAACATTTATTGCCAAATATCTTAAAATAACTGACATTAGGTGATCTACCATACTAGTATTCATAAGGAGTTTTATCCTTACCTCTTTTTACCAATATCTGGTTTATAGTGTAGATAGTTGTACTGACAACTTCTCTCCAAAAAGTTTTTTCTACACCTCCTTGTATCAACATTTTTCTAGAAGCTTCAACAACTAATTGGTTGTTTCTCTCTACAATACCATTCTATTGTGGTGTCCTCGATGTAGAAAGTTGCCTTTTGATACCATTTTCTTCACAATATCTAGTGAATTCCACTGAAGTAAATTCACCACCTTGATCAGTCCTCAGACACTTTATCATCTTGCCACTTTCCTTCTTAGCTAAGGCCCTGAATGGCTTGAACTTACTAAATTCTTATGTTTTATCCTTCAAGAATGTGACCCACATCATTCTTGAGAAATCATCAGTGAAGATCATAAAATATCTATCACCTTGAATACTTTTAGTCCTTATGGGTCCATAGAGATCTGTATGAACCAAATCTAACAAATGTTCTACTAAAAAATATTTTCTCTTAAAAGTTGAGGCTGTCATATTTCCCAACTGACATTCCTTACACAAAGCATTCACTATTTTGTCCAACTGAGGAAAACCTTTTACCAACTTGGACTTACTGACCTTAACAATGTTATCAAAATTTATATAACCAAATCTCCTATGCCAAAACCAACTATCATCTATTTTAGCAATTAAACAGTTGTTGACTTTAGGATTCAAGTGAAACATGTTACCTTTTGTCTTCTTGCCGGTTGCAATTAGTTCACCTTTTCTCCCAAAGATTTTGCACATTCCATTCTTGAATTCCAATGGATAACCTCTGTCATTGAGTTGAGCTACACTCAAAAGATTGTTCTTTGATCTTTCAACCCAATAGACATCATCTGCACCGCTCTTTCCATTAAGATAAATAGTTCCCTTTCCTTTTAGCATGTAGGATGAGTCATTTCCAAATCTCACAACTCCTCCATCAAATTCCTTCAAAGTAAGAAGTTTACTCCAGTCACCAGTCATGTGGTGTGAACAACCAATATCAATGATCCAAACATCAAAATTATCCATGCGAGAAACTAATTCCTTCTGATCAGATGTATCCTCTTTAATGGCTACAAAAACAATATCTTCATTATCATCTCCCTCAGATTCCTCATCAGTGATACCACCATCAACCGCAATGAGACAATCTCTTTTTCCTTTTCCTTTGTACTTCTTGTACTTCTTAGGCTTATGCTCATTGTCACCATTAGGATAGTTAGCTACAATGTGTCCAATCTTGTTGCATGCAAAACATTTCAAAGGTAATTTACCTTTGTACTTACCGATAACTCTAGGCAACCACTTGGCCAACAATGCTTCAAGCTCAACCAGACTATCTTCATCATCAACTTCTCTACTAGATCTAGATTCATAGCTATGACTGGCATCTCTACTTTTCCTCATAGGAGTGTTAAAAACTAAAGCTCTAAATGTAGATTCGGATTTTTGAACACTACCATCATAACCATTTAATTCAAATGCAGTAAGCTTACCAATGATGGAGTCAAGGTTTACCTTAGTTTTATCAATAGACTTTAGCTCCTAAATGGGTGTAACTCAGATAGCATAGAATTGTAGAAGGATTCTCAACACCTCGCTAACCACTATGGCATCTTCCACTTTACCACTAACACTCTTGATCTCACCAACTATCTCTTTGATCCTCTGACCATACTGTTGTATATTCTCACCTTCATCCATCCACATGTCATCAAATTTTTCTCTTAGACTCTCTTCTTTGGCAATCTTCACATGCTCATCATCGCTATATTTCTCTTCAAGTTTCTTCCATGCCTCATAAGTAGTCTCCAGACCATGGACATCTACATACTCTATATCAGACAAAAAATTGATAATGACCTCCAATGCTTGATTATTTTCTTGTTGCTCTTTCTTCTGATCATCAGTCATAATCCCACTAGGTGCAACATATTGAGTACCAACATGTTCCCAGTATTGACTTCCTAGACTCTTGATATAGATTTTCATTCTATACTCCATATTCTTTGGTTTTCTCTATTAAACTTCAGACCTTCTTTCTTCATCATGTTCTTCAAGATCTTTACCTCAAGTTGTTAGGCTCAGACCGTAGAAGACCTGAAATGCTCTCATACCAATTGATGGTATGATGAATCAATAAGGATCCGGTCAACTACTGAGAGGGGAGGTGAACAAGTAGATAGAAAAATGACATTAACTTTTTACCAAACAAAAAATCAACCTCTCAAAGAAAACTCAGAACTAACAAATTACAATATCATTGTCAAGTAAACCGGTTGACTATCATAACAGAATAACAGTCAAAAATCTTTGAAACTCTTAAAATATTTTGACTAAATCATTCAAATACTTTACTAATAGTAATTAAAACATATTTTAGATTGTTGTTGGTTAACATAACATATCAAAGTGGATTTAGTAGTTAAGCAATTAAACCATAGTAAACATAACCACAAAAGCATTCACCACTTGACACAATATTTTTCACATGGAAACCCAAATGGGAAAAACCATGGTGGGATGAATACCCACAAGTATTCTGAACTCTTCTAAAATTCGCCCTGTGGAGCCTAGCCTGTTAAAGCCTTACAATAAGTCTTGTTAAAGAACAAATCCTGTTAGGGACCACTTGGTTGAGGGATTGACTATAATGCCCTCTTAGAAGCAATGCCCTTTTAGGATTAACCTTGGTAGAGGATTTGAAATCTAAACTAATAGATTACCTGGTTAGAAGATTTAGATAACACTAAGCTTGCTAGATATTGCCTGGATAAGGGATCTGACTGTTGTAATTGTTAGAGAACAATAGGGGTTTGCTGATCTGTTTGAATAGCATTGTACTTTCTTGTTTAGATCCTTTTCATGATCCTATTTTCCTTTACACATACTATAGATACACCATCAGGTCCAGCAACCACACTCTCTTACTCTCAACCACAAATTGCCAACACTAAAACAAAACAAATCATCAACATTATAAACAAAACAATAGGTCAGTAACACATCACAAACCTAAACATCTCATAGAGATTACAAACAAATCGGTTCAAGTATGACCGTTGGATTACATAACAATCATTGCACATCATTCAAGACAAAATTGACCACTCCTTGATTACCGATTCATCAAACACTGTAACTCATCACGTGGTTTCCATTACATGTAATTAACTTGCTCATTCCCAGGACAAAAACCATTATCTCTATGCGCCAAAAACCTTTTGAAACTCTTTCCATACAACATGAATACATGCCATAATCATTACCACTCACCATTAGATCATAAACCAATACAACTGATTCACCAATCTCCATTGGTTAGGGTTTAGCATATCAACAGGTAAGGTTTACTAGTTGATCTCACTTCTTCTCTAGTAATATCGGCTTCGTTCACAAGCTCACTTATCAGTTATAATTCCCTTTACTATTTCTTCCTACCGGTTACAAAACAACATTATTACAACATCATCACTGGTGAATTGACATCAATGACAACATAACATTTCATTAATGCACTCTTCATTCAAATGCCAACATTATCCTCCTTGACGACATCTCTTCTTCCACTCCACTGAACTGCCTGAACTCGGTGATTTGACTACTATTTTCAATTGCCTCCCCTCGGTGATCTATTGAACACACATGCAACTTGCCTCCAATCAATATTCTATCCACCCTAGGAAATGCCTCAATGCTAGCAAACAATTCTTCCACTAGCTAGTCCATAAACAACTCTGATACCACTTGATGCAGCCATAACCGGTAAAAAACCTCAACAGAGTCAATTGACTCATGCAGCAAGAGAGACACAACAAAATTAGCAAGAAAAAATAACAAATTGACATAAACAAATCATATAAAAGTGATATAACTTCTAGAAATCATCTAGAAATCATTATATTATCATCAAAGAACATCCGGTAATTAACCAAGTACATGCAGGCTTCAAACTAGATACAATCCAACTGGGACTCTAAGAATCAACCGGATCACAACATGCAAATCTCAATCCTTATTCTAGGTTCTACTTCCTCTTCCCCTACAAATAATTACCTGACACCATATTTATACCCACCGAAACACATCTGGGTTGGCTTCATAAGATTACATTCACCAATGTAGGAAAATGAAACGTGTAATGAGGTCGGCCCTATGAATTAGATAAATCTTTCTAGAAAATAACAACCAAGTGATGCGGTTCAGAAGGATGGTCAGCCACACACCAAAGAAAATCAAAGAAGACCCAAAATGGATCCACATGCCAAGAATCATGTCGGTAATGAAGGAAAACAAACTAGTAAGCACAAGAACTACCCTTGGAATCCAGAAACAGCCAATCGAAAGAGATAATTGATCGTAAAAGAACCCAAATGAACTAAAAATATGGAATCAAGCACATGAAACCATATGGAAATTGAAAACAAGATCTTCCATGAAGAACAAGCAACTACTAGTACATACCGGTAAGAATACAAAAAATTGCACAAAGAACTAAACAATAACAAAATTGAAAGGAAATATTTTTGGTTGATGCAAGATTGCTCATCGACTGGGGATGCTCCTACATCAAGGAGAGTGTTTGGAACATTCTTATGTGTCCTCAGTTCATATGGTTCACAATTTGGTGCTTCACCAATTATCTTTCTAAGTTTCACTTATTGCCGTTAAGTGTTCTCGAGTATCGATATGATAAATGATGAAGATTCTAGTAAGTGGTGTTGGTGTGGTTATTTTGGTGGGACTCAATGTGCTTGTGGATGTTTCTAGATCATGTCCTATTTGTGTTGCTGGTCTGCATTGATCATTGTGCAAGTTATCAATCATTTTTCTTGATTTGGTGGTATTCTTCGTGTTATACAACTTTCTAAGCTGACTGGATGGTTGTAGCATGTTGCGGATGTTCTTGGTGAGATGATTAGTGGTGTTTATTATTTGAAGTGGTGATTTAGGTCTATGCTATGTCCTAGCCAACATTTTTTTTGTCTGCATAATGATTTATGTAGTGTGTGATGTCATTTTGTAATTAGGAACTATGAGTTAGGTCAATCTATGGTTCGAGGGTTGATGAATTGTATAAATAAATTTAACAATCATGTAAGATATATGTCTGGGATCTTTGAGAGACTATTTTATGTGCACACAAGTCATTTGATCTTCTAGATATGCGAAGAAAAGAAGATAAGTGTTGCAGAGCGGAAAATATAACTTATACTTAAATGTTATATTTTATGTATATATCTTGCTGAAAAAAATAAGGGAATGCTAAATGAATTGCATAAAAGTTCATGTTACTAATATAACTTTATGTAAGTAAAACACATGCGTGTTTTTCTTACTAAACATAAAACATACATGTTTTGTATTTCAAAAAACCGTACACATTTTTTACTTTTAAAAAAGAAAATGTTTTTTGGCTTGGATTTAGGTTCAGTTATAAGAGCCTTAACGTGAACGGGTTATTTAAATTTTAAAATAACCCATTAGCATTAGTAGTTTTTATATGTTTTTTATAGAGGGTGTCCAATTTTTTGCACACCATCTTGGTGCACTTACCCAGTTTATTTTTTATTTGACATGTAAAGTTGAAAAGGATATTATATTTTAATTAGGTGGCTTATTCATGACATTTTCAGAGAATATTGATTTTCATGTTCTTTGTTTCATGCATATCTTTTGTAAAAAATATGGTTAGTTTCTCTCTATCTATGCACATTTAATAGGTCTATAGGGTTATTTGATCCTCCAACTTGATAAGGGTTATCTGTACTCAAAAAGTGCCTAGGTTTTGTAATATAGTACTATTGTCAATTTCATGTCCTATTTTGCAGTCTCTTTGCAAATGGATATGTGAAAGTACTTTGTAGTTATAAAAGCATCAAGAAATGAATTTCAATGATTTCCAATATTTTATTTTCTCTTCATTTGTGCACCTAAATCTTGTTCAAAATCAATACATCATGAATTTTTTATTTTACTTTTGCATTGTGTTGTTGAATTTGTATGAATATGAGCTTCTTCTAAAATAGGAGATTAAATTTCTTTATTCATTCAAAGAGATTTATGTAGAGAAAAAATCTTTCTTGAGTAAAAATTGGGGGAATTTATTCTTGTTACGACTAATATTAGATATTAGTTGTATATAAGGTAGAGGATGTTGCAGAACTCACATACCTTATGTTATAATAACAGTTCATCTAGCCCAATAGATAGGCACTTGTCATAGGATTGTATTGCTAAGCTATGGCACTTGAAATCAAGAAAAATTATTAATCTTTATATTTAGCTTTTGTTTTATGAATTTAATTTTTAAATAATAGGACAAATTGGTTGTCATAGTGACTCAGAATATATAAGTTAATGATAAAATCCATATCTAGCAAGCTCAAATATTTCTCTAATTCACTTTTTATATTGAGAGAATACCTATTACAGTATTGCAAAAATAGAATTAGGATCACTGAAGTATTATTACAGGGAGACCCACCTAGGTCCAATAGAGCCTAAAGTGTAGAGAAAATAACTAGTTACTTATCCCTAGTTATTATTCTATCAATTGGCCCACTAATCCAAGTCCTTAAACATTGAGGATAGCTTCTTTGAGAGGAATTTTAGAAAAAGTAGTTGGAAACACCAATAGGAACACTGCCTTAGGCAAAGATACAAGGACTTTCACAAGTGAGATTCACTGATTCGGGGCAAGATACAATTTTCTACCAAAAGACTATCTATCAATCAACAACAAAGGAAATAGTAGAAATAAAAATGAGAAGAATCTCTTGAACATGAAATTATTCTTGAACAACTGGATTGAGTGACTAAAATCATGCCAAACATCTCTGATTAATCACCACTATCATAACACATTGTCTCATTGAATATATCAGCTTCAAATCTCTCACTTAGACTACAATATTACAATCTCAAATTAGTTTACATATTGTGTGCATTCACTTCTTGAAAATTCATACAATAAACACACCACACCAATGAATTTTCTCAACTCCCACATCTACACTCCTTAATTATGAGATAGATCATTGAAACACTTAATCTAGGGTCAGCCAAAATAGAATAAGCATTATTACACAAAATAAGCCTCCTGGACCAAAAATACTCAAAGCAATACACTCCAAGAGAAAATGGGAACCAATACACATAACAATACATCCTTCTAAGATGAATCTAACAATCCACACATGCTAAGACATTCACCAAAGACACTATGAAATGTAACATGAGAAATTATAACAATTAATCAACCACCCTTTGATGCAAAATACCTTATAATGATCTCCACATGCCATGGTGAGACCCACAATGACTTATTAATACATCCTCTAATGCACATCCAAACCAAAAGAATATGATAAAACCAAGATAATGTTGAAATCAATGAACATTGAGAGGGGGGGTGAATTAGTGTTTTACAATCTACAAACTTATTCAACTAATTATTAAACCACCAGATGCATAAGAATGAAAGAAAAGTGAACATAAATAAATCAACCACACAACCATAACACCAAGAATTTTACATGGAAACCCAGAAAAGAAAAAAAAACATGGTGGCATTTGAACCCAAAATATTATTATACTATGGCCAGAAGTATGATAATATTACATAAAGGGAATGCACTTGCATTTAGGCACACTACCTAGAGCTCACTACTCAATTACATAAGAGTGCAACAAATCCAGAGGACTCAATGTCCTACAAATGAAATATAGGACTAATTATAGTGTCTGAACTGAAATATACCATCTACATATGCCAAAGATCAGTTTCGATCAAGCACAATCTGACTACCAAATGTTGCTTTGTCTTTTTGCCCTATTTTGTTGCACAATCATCTACATTTGCATACTACACATCTACATTCAAATATTCCATACATAAAATGATCACTTGGATCGACATTATATATTTGTATAACCTAATAATATCTCAAACAATTTGGCTTTAGAAAAACCGCATAACATGCAACATGAAACATGTAACCTTAGGTCGGCTCAATCCGCCCACAAATCCATATCTAGACCCAAACAAAATGATAACAAGCTTCACACAAGTCACCCCAAAATCCTCAAACATGAAACCAATCACCAAAATCAACCCTAAGATTTCGCAACATATGCTACACCAAAAAATCTCTTCTCTAACTAAATTACCAGATACTGGACCTTTAATCTTGCTCATTAATCAACATGGGATATCAGGATCACAAGATAAGTTGCCTCAAACCTTGAATCATCTACATTTATCACCGCAACCAAATTTAAACCACCAAAATCAAGATTTGCACAATGATCTCATTCTCTATTGGTTATTGTGTTCCACCTTCCAGACTTATTCCTTATGAATAATATGACTTCTAGTAAGTCAAATCTATGTACACCGGATGTGATTTTGAAACTAGGTTTCCATCAATGACAACTCCTAAACACTTCTAATGCATAAATCTTCACCAGAATAGTGTCTCTTGCCAACAATCTCCCCTTTTGGAATTGATGGCAACACTGTGAAAAAATGAATTGTACACTCAAGACTACAAAACTTCACAACTACAAACTCTCCAAGAATTCTTTGACTCTACAAGCTTCCCCCAAGAATTTGTACTATTTTCCACTCTGCTCTCTCACTCTTTGACACCAATTGCAAAGATAGGAATCTACCAAAACTTATATACAAGAATATGTATAGCTTCTCACAAAAATTTTAAAAATATCTACAAAAATTGTCCTGATGGACATCAAATGGTTATCCCATGCCTTCTTCAAACCCTTCAAAATGTTGATCATCCCATTGAATAGATAACTGTGCATCTTTTCTCCTTGTCAGTCTGCCGGAACACTCTTATTAAGAGCATCCTTAGCATCTTGCATGATACTCATCAGTGAATCTATTAAGGGAGTGATAAGACTCCATACTTCACCTACTATAGCCAAATTCATGTCCTTCTCCTGATTTAGAATCTTAATCTTATTCAAAATACTCAAAACTTGTGGTTCAAAACTACTAGTTGAGACTAATTAGGGTGCATATGATTGAGATATGATAGCAATCTACCCTTCACATTTCCTTTTTTTCTTATCAATGTTTATGGTAAACTTAGGAAAAATTTGACATGACTTGTATATATGACCACCTTCATCTAATGCATCTTGAATACCCTTTAGTGTAGTTACTAAGATTACCCTATCATCCTCAATCATCTTCAAAAATGTTTTCAATGACATGACATTAAATTGATTCAAAATTCTAGTGTCTCCTACCTTCTCCAAGGATTCAAAATGAGAACCTTCAATGTTTAGTATACTCTTTAGCTTACAGGAGGGATCAAATGTGCCTGGTTTGAAAGATGGAAAAAATTTCTCGAAGACATCTCCTGCCAATGTTATTAGCTCTTTGTCTATAGTATGGGACTTAAGAAAGTCCTCACTGGCTTTAGCTTGGGTGAGAGTTGCTAACTTCAGTGCTTGAATCAAAGATAAGGAACTTAGATTAATAGGCCATTGACCAAAATAATCTGAATCAGTAGCAATATGTTTACCTTTATCAGTTATAGTGTCTCTTACCACTGTTAATGGAGCCTGATCATCCTTCTTTTCTCCTTTCTCCTTTCTTTCTACCTATGCACTTGCAACCTTTTCATCTTTCTCACCATCATCTTCTCCCTTTTCCCCATCAACTACCTCCTCAACTACCTTTTGTCAAACAACTTCTATTACTGGAGGATCCTACTCAGCTTCACTGGAGTCAACAACATCAAGATTTTCAATTTTAGTTGTGGTCTGATCATTTGATTTCGCTTCTAGAATGGCCTTCTCAAATGATAGATCTTCCTTCTTATTGGGAATAACTACATACACTTCTGAAATAGATGTGTCTTGTAATTGTTTTGTCATTTGAGTGTCATCATGTGCCAGATTCACATCAATTCTGTGAAAATTGTATCTGTCTCTTTAGTGACTTCATCTATTTTTTGAGCATAAGCTCATTGAATCTCTTCTCACTTCGAAATATTTCCTTTGCAAGTTCTCATAATCTAATAACTTCCTCTTTAGAAATGACAGAGGATAAGTTTACTAATGCATACTCCTTTATTCTTTCATCCTCTAAACTTGTTGTAGGCCTTCTTGTATCCAAAATGTCATGCAGGCTTTTGGGTGTTATGGATGTTAATTCTATTAATGCTTTTATATAAACATCCATGTACTAAACAATTGCTTCTATAGCTCTTTGGTCTTTATCATCAAAATATTCATGGTATATAGGTACATTCTTTTGCTGGCATTATGTGAACTAGTATGAGGACATGATGACATTGTATGTTGTCATTGATGTCAATATGCTGAAGAGGAGAGAACTGGTATAACACTGTAAACCGACATTTGTGCCAAAGTGAAGTGATGTGTTTGTTTAAGGTGAATGGGCATGTGGTTATGGGAACCGACACATGGAAGCTTTGTATGACTACCGGCTGGTAGTCTCAACTTCAGGGTTTCTGGTTGAAGTGCCTCAATCCTGTATGGCTCAACCAGTGACTTTGTGTGATGAATTAGCATTGTAATAAAGAACAGATTGTGTTGCCATGTCAACCTTGTGCGCATGAAGGATCTTGCATGAAGGAGATTGTTCCTATCTACCTTAGGAATGTGCAAAGTTTGTAAATGGTGATAACATGTGATGGGTTATCAGCCGCCATGAAATTAGTGGAAAATGAATAGTGGAGAATGTCTTGAGATTGGTTCAAGACTGTTGCATTTAATGCAATATTCTCAATGGTTGGGATTGAACCGTTTGAATTGCTTAACCTAATAGGTTTAGGGTTTATGGTTTATGCTACCAACCTATCTCTTTCCTATAAGGTCAATGTTGTGTTTCTTTCAGAGTTTGTTGGCAAAAGTTGTGTGTGTGTATCTAAGAGAAGAGATACGTGATTCTTGCCAGACCAGAAGAGAGAAGTGATACCTATAGAGTGTAAGTGCAGAAGGTGAAGAGGAGCTAAAGCGGATCTGCATAGGCATTGAGTGTTGTTACCAGATCATTGTAATACCTATTGATCTCTAACCACCTCAATAGTCAGATAAACTACTGATTAGGGCTTCCATGACTTGCCCATTCTCCTACATCTCTCTCTTTTGGTCATCAGTGAGACTATCGGTAGGGGCAACATAGGCATTCTCAACATAGCATAAACCACATACTGTTGTAACATAACATAAAGCTAAAAAAAAAAAATAACAATCATACATGATTCACTCCATAACACATATTTTGGTTATGTAGAAACTCTTGGTTAGAGAGAAAAACTGCGGTGGGGATGGCACCCACAACTTCACTACTACAATAATAAAGGTTGCTTGGTTAAAGCTACATGTTTAGCTATTTCTGATAGCTTACCCTATTAGGAGTATCAAGATTGTTAGATCTACCTTGCTAAAGGATTTTACAAAACTTATTCTAAATGCTGCACCTAGTTAAAGGCTTTACATTTTATAGACTTTGTTAGAGTCTTTTACCTTGTTAAAGGTTTCTCTTACAACTCAAAATATTACAATAAAATCTTTACAAATATCTACAACTTTACATCTAAAATGTTATAGCAGATTCTATGTGCTCAAAATGAGATTACCTTGCTTATAGCATACCTCGGTAATCCATAAAGTAACTCAGTAAACCCTTCTATTTACTCTGTTCCTTGAATGTTCTCTGAAATCCTTCTCGGTGACCTTTTTGTCTCTAACAGTCACAATACTCAGTGATTCCTTATCTATTACACATGTCTTGCTTCATATATCTCTTTTTGATCCTTAATTCATGTTATATAAATAGATCTCTTAAGTCGGTGATCTGTTCATTGCTTTGATCTTACAAACATGATTTATCGAATGAATAAGCATACAAAATATTTCATTGGATAGATGACCTCAAGATCATACAAAATCTTTAAGGTGCAATTTCCTAAGTGATAATGATTCCCCGCTCCTCAATCTTGTAACATGTTTCACATGTGTGTCTAGGTTCAATGAATTTGGTAACACATTTCACTCAGTGTGTGTTCACTCGGTATATCATTTTTGTTGCTCGGTAGACATAGAGTGTTACTTGGTAGATAGCTCAGTGTATATTAGGCTATGTGACTACTTTCTTCTATAACCGACTGCTCTATGCTTACCAACTGAATATTTCGGTAGTAGTAACCAACTAGAGTATATAGAATGAATTTGGACATAAAACTAATGACAACTTAGTAAGTAGTAACAAAAAATACCTTGTGAAGAGAGTGTCAACTAGGGAAAATGTCTTCCTCAACCTTTAAAGGTATACCTTTCACTACTGACAATTTGCTTGATCTTGTACATACTGATTTGTGTGGTCCTATGAAAACTAGGAGTGTGTAGGGTGATAGGTACTTCATGATTCTCACTGATGACTGCTCAAGAATGATGTGGGTCACATTCTTGAAAGATAAGTCTGAAGATTTTGTAAAGTTCAAAGATTTCAGAGCATTAGTGGAGATGGAAAGCGGTAAAAAGATCAAGTGCCTGAGAACTGATCAAGGAGGGGAGTTCACTTCTAGTGAATTCAAAAAGTACTGTGAAGAACATGGCATCAAGAGGCAACTGTCTACCCCCCGAACTCTATAGCAAAATGGCCTAGCAGAGAGGAATAACCGAACTATGGTTGAAGTAGCTAGAACTATGTTGATTCAAGGAAAGGTAGCTCACACCTTTTGGAGAGAAGCGGTGAGCACTCTAGTCTACACAATGAACCGGGTACTCATCAAGAAAGGCAAGGATAAAATTCCTTATGAGTATTGGACCGGTAAGACACCTGTGGTTAGCTACTTTAGAGTGTTTGGTAGCAAATGTTACATCAAGAGGAGCAAACACAAGAGAAAAATTGATGCAAAATGTGATGAGGGAATATTCCTAGGGTATTCCACCAAGAGCAAAGCTCTCAAGTGTTTCAATAATAGGACTCAAAGAATTATGGAAAGCATCAATGTAAGAGTTGATGAAACCTCTGAGAAAATAGAGGAAACTGATAGTGCGCACGTGGTAAATGAACCAGTTGTAACCTTCTGGGAACCATTTGTCAGTCAACCAAGTACCAGTAACAGTGTTCCTACACCAGTAGATGTAGATGTTGATATTGATGGAGATGAGGATGAAGAAGAAAAGCAAGAGGAATCTATCAAGACCATTCCTCAATATGTCAAGTTGAATCATAATCCTAAGTAGATCATAGGAGATAAGGATGCAAGAATTCTTACAAGAAGAAAGGTTAGAGAAAACTCATGTATGATCTCTGAATTTGAGCCTAAATCATTCAAAGAGGCACATAAAGATGAAGATTGGATCAAGGAAATGGAAGAGGAACTTGACCAAATAGAGAAAAATGGTACATGGTCTTTGGTACCCAGACCGGAGCATAAAAATGTCATTGGCACCAAATGGGTTTTCAGAAATAAGATGAATGAGGATGGCACAATGATTAGAAACAAAGCCAGACTAGTGTGCAAAGGATATGCCCAAGAAGAAGGAGAAGACTATGGAGAAACCTTTGCTCCTATAACTAGATTGGAAGGAGTTCGTATGCTTCTTGCATATGTAGCTTTTAAAGGATTCAAAGTATATCAAATGGATGTAAAATCTACATTCCTAAATGGTGTACTTGAAGAAGAGCTGTATATAGAGCAACTAGATGGGTTTGCCCTATTTGAAGATAGTGACATGGGATGTAGGCTACATAAAGCCTTGTATGGTCTAAAGCAGGCACCTAGAGCATGGTATCAATGCCTTTACTCCCATCTTGTGAAGATTAGATTTGAGAGAACAAGCAAAGATAGCAATATCTACTTGAAGTCTGAAGGAGATCAAATCCTGATCTATGAGGTATTTGTTGATGACATTATCTTTGGTGGAGATGATAAGATGAGTCATGAGTTTGCAGATGAGATGAAGAAAGAGTTTGAGATGTCACTCATAGGGGAGATTAAGTTCTTCATTGGACTGCAGATCTAGCAGATGAAAGATGGAATCTTTGTCACTCAGTCCAAGTATGTCAAAGAGGTGTTGAAGACCTTTGGCATGGAAGATAGAAAACCAGTTGGTACACTGATAGTGACTGGTTGTAAACTATCCAAAGAGGATGACTCAACATTGGTTGATGAGAAGGAATACTGATCAATGATTGGTAAGTTGCATTATGTAGTGCATAGCAGACCAGATATTGCACATGCAGTTGGCATTAGTGCAAGGTTCTAGAAAATCCCAAGAGAATCCCACTTGGTTGTAGTCAAGCGGATTCTTAGGTATCTGAACGGAACTATTGATTATGGATTGTGGTATCCATATAGAAAGGATTTCAACCTGAAAGTATTCACAGATGCTGATTGGGAAGGTAATGTAGATGACCGGAAGAGCACAACTGGTGGTGCATTCTTTCTCGGTGGTAGACTAGTCTCATGGATGAGTAAGAAGCAGAGTTGTATCTCTTAGTCTACAGTGGAAGTAGAGTATGTTGCAGCTTTCATGAACTGCACTCAGACAATTTGAATGAAGCATGTATTAAATGGCTTCAAAGTTCCTGTATCTGAACTGGTAAGTATATTTTATGACAATACTAGTGCAATTAACATCTCCAAAAATCCGGTTTTACATTCTAGAACCAAGCAATTTGAGTTTAAGTATCATTTCTTGAGGGAAAAGGTTCAGAACAAAGAGATTGCACTGGAGCATGTTTCCAGTAAGGAACAATTAGCAGACATATTCACCAAGTCTCTTCCAAAGGCTACATTTATGTACTTAAGAGGTGAATTAGGGGTGTTGCCCTTTCAGGAGGTAAACTAAAGGTATATGCTCCACATCAGTCAGGTATTGCCTAGTGAAATTCTTTTTGGATTGATATGTTGAAGGATGCTACTCCTCAGGGGGAGCAGCATAATGGAATAGGGAAGCTTGTGCCTCCACTTTGGCATTGTTGTCAAAGGGGGAGAAGAAGAGAAGTGGAGAAGATATCTGTAGAAATTGGGGGAGAAGATGTGAAGCAAAGAGATATCTTTGTATATTGCCATCAATGCCAAAGGGGGAGATTGTTGGCATTATGTGAATCGGTATGAGGACATCATGACATTGTATGTTGTCATTGATGTTAATATGTTGAAGAGGAGAGAACCGGTATATGTGAGAACCGATATAACACTGTAAATCGACATTTGTGCCAAAGTGAAGCGGTGTGTTTGTTTAAGGTGAATCGGCATGTGGTTATGGGAACCGGCACATGGAAGCTTTGTATGACTACCAGTTGGTAGTCTCAACTTCAGGGTTTCCGGTTGAAGTGCCTCAAGCTTGTGTGGCTCAACCGGTGACTTTGTGTGATGAGTTAGCATTGTAATGAAGAATAGATCATGTTGCCACATCAACCTTGTGCACATGAAGGATCTTGCATGAAGGAGATTGCTCCTATCTACTTCGGGAATGTACGAAGTCTATAAATGGTGATAACATGTGATGGGTTATCAGCTGCCATGAAATTGGTGGAAAATGAACGATGGAGAACGTCTTGAGATTGGTTCAAGACTGTTGCATTTAATGCAATGTGCTCAACGGTCAAGATTGAACCATTTGAATTGCTTAACCTAACAGGTTTAGGTTTTATGCTACCGACCTATCTATTTCCTATAACGTCAATGTTGTGTTTCTTTAAGAGGTTGTTGGCAAAAGTTGTGTGTGTGTACCCAAAAGAAGAGATACGTGATTCTTGCCAGACTAGAAGAGAGAAGTGATACCTATAGAGTGTAAGTGCAGAAGGTGAAGAGGAGCTAAAGCGGATTTGCATTGGCATTAAGTGCTATTACCAGATCATTGTAATACCTATTGATCTCTAACCACCTCAATAGTTGGGAAATCCCTTAACAGGGTATCTTTAACTGGCTTACTATAAATCTTTTAACAGGGTGACTCAAAATCATTAAGTTCTTGAAATCCTCTAACAAGGTAACCTTTAACAGGGTTTAACCCTTAACGGAGTATTCCAGCCATCCCTTAACCGGGTGATCCCTAATAGGATCGATTCCTAATAGAACTTGTTGTATCAGTCTTTAACTAGACAAGGCTCCTAATAGAGTGGACTTCTAAAGAGTTCAAAAATAGCTTGTGGGTATTCATCCCCACTGTGGTTTTTCCCAGTTGGGTTTCCACATGAAAAATATGTGTGTCATATGTGATATCTTTTTCATGTGATGCTATGTTATTTTCTGTCAAGCGGTGAATCATGTTGATCTAGCTGTTTATATATATATCTTTGAGGGTAGATTACTTGTTCATACACTAGGGTGAAATGGAAATGAAGTATTAGATTGTATGAGAAGATAAGTGTCAACCAGTTCATGCTTGTCTCAGTTGGGTTTTGTCGGTTGTACTCTGTTTAAGACCAGTGTTACTATTTGTCTTCCTAAGCATAGTGTCTACTGACAAATAGGTTTAGGATTGTGTTTCTGTCTGTACCGATTCACCCCCCCCTCTTAGTACCGATTTGGTACTATCCATTCATCATTGAGTTATCATCTTCAACTTACCATCCTTAAGTACTTCATAAATTAGTTATTTCAAAGTCATTGGAGGCACAACTTCATAAGTACCCTCAATTTTACTAGACTTCAGAGCTTCATCTATTTCAGACTTTTGTTTCTTGCTTGCTATGGCTCTACTGGATGGCTCAGCTTCAACTCTTGGCTTCTTGGTGGGTTGGGCACCACCAAATTGAGGCTTCTTCACTATTGTGGCATAAGTGGTTGTCTTCTTCACCTCTTTCGCTGCTTCGTCAAATTCAATCTCTATATCCTCAGTAGTGGCTACAACATACTCTCTTTGTGACTTCTCCTTTTTCCTCTTCTCTATTCCCCTAGTTGACTTGGCTTGAGACTTGGGTGGAGGCACAAGCTTTTGAGCACTGGAGGTAGGTGCAGACTAGGATTGCCTTGGCTTTGATTTCTTCATAGGAGTGGAGACCAATTTTAATTTCTTAGGCTTTTCCATGTATTCCTCCATCAATATGTTTTTCTCTCTATCCCTTTGCACAACTTCCTTAGATATACCCATTTTCTCTTCTAGCTCCTCAAATTCCTTTCTTAATTTTATATTTCTTGTCAGTCCAGTAAATTTCTTGTGCAAATCAAGATCCTTCTCTTTGTAGGTACCAAACCTTTCTTCCTTTTCATTTACTGACTGGCTCAATAGGTGTTTAACATATGCATAAAGTGTATCTACATCCACCTCATACCCATGGGGATGATTCAAACAGTTTTAGTCCTAACTTCCTCCATATGAAATTGATCCTTATCAACCATTAAGCAATTTTTTTTGTTGGAGTCAGGGATCACTGAGAGGGAGGGTGAATCGGTGATCTATTGGAAGTTAAAACTACAAACTTATTCTTTATCCACTGGTTAACAATGCATAACAAATATGAAAATAAACATGCAATAATAAAAGAAGAAATCCACAACACCATAATTTTTATGTGGAAACCCGAAAAGGGAAAAACCATGCTAGGGGTGGAATGCACAATATTCATGTACTATGGTTCGAAGTACATAAATATTACATAGATGGGGAATGCATTTGCATTCAAGCTCACTGCTCAATTATATGTGCTTGAAAGGCTACAACCTTAAGGGAATTCTCATTGCCTTACAATTTGATTACAATGAGAATGTATAATGGAATGAACTCATAAATAGCATCTAACTATGCAAAATTAAGTTTTGATTAGGCTCTATATCACTAACTATCTCTGCTCTGTTGATTACCCTATTCCAGTCTTAGGTAGTTACTAGTTGATCTAAAACCAAAATGTGCATGTGAAACTACACTCAATCACACCAAAACTGATCGCTTACACACATAACACATCATAACATTACTAAAATCAACCACTACAGTGATCTTATATATCCGATCTCACCACAAAATAATCTCCTTCAAGTTGGCCTTAATAGATGTACGTGTAGATAAAGTCGGCTCCAATCTCAAACACACCATAGCACTGAAATAATATATTACAACAACATGATTCCTAAAGGTCCTAAATATTGAGATCACAAAAATAATCACCACAAACAACAAAAACACCGGAGATGATTCCTGATCAATACATTATCAAAACACCCTATTTTACTAGTTAACTATCTACGAGTTACCTCCATCTTTCGAATAGGCTAAGTCACGACTATTGGATCAAATCACCATGAAGATTTTAGATCAATGAAAACCCTAAACAACTAATTAATCATCGAAAGTCTCTTGAAATCACTAGATGAGTGTCAATTGCCAACAATCTCCCCCTTTGGCATTGATGGCAATACCTGTGAAAAATGACTAAGTTCTGAAATTTGTACAACTAGATGAAAGAATTAAAGAATACAAGAATTCCAAGACTCCCCCTAAGATCAACAATCAATAAATCTTCAATACACTGGGCTGTAAACTCCATACAAAGAATCGAACACCTCATCTCCTCTCTCCCCCTATACATTTTTCACTGCATCTCCCCCTTTGATAGTAATGCCAAAGATAGGGTGTCCATAAAAATTGTTGTACATATATACAAATTCACCAAAGGATTAACTCTATACATTCTTGAATATATCTACATAAGCTAGCTTAAGGAACCCTAGATAAGTGTTCCAACCTACCTACAACTTTTCCATAATTGAAACAAAACTGTTTAAAACATAGGCGTGAAATTCTATAGCAGCAATGTTTGTAGGAGTATCTTGAGACATATTTTGTATACAATCTGTAGACATATAAAAATGACCATTTCTAAATGAATATTTTAGGTTCATTTCTCTATTTAATTAAATCCAAATTTAATTAAATTATCCACATTCTTCTATTTTATTAAGTAAATTACTCAATTTATTTAAATAAAATTCACTATACCCATTTAATGAATAAATCATTTTATTCAATTAAATCCCCCCTATCCACTTTTAATTAAATTCAAATTTAATTAAATAGTTATCCTAAATTGAATAAATCTAATTTATTTAATTTCCCCAAATTGCAACCAAATTGAATTAAATTACTTTATTTCAATTAAATCCTATTATCCCTCCATCCACTTTCAAAATCCTACAGCTCCCACTTACCTTCTTAAACCCCTTTCTAATCCCTTCTAGAATCTTCTAATCGCTTCTAATTAACCTAACCCCTCCTCTAAACTTTTTCACATTCCTAAGCAAAGGGGAGGTCATTTCTCAAAACCTCAAAGTCTTTGATAACCATTAAAGGCTTCAAGTCCTCAACCACTTAATTCCTCAAAGTCTTTGATAACCATTAAAGGCCTCAAACCTTCAACCACTAAATTCTCCAAAGTCTTCAATATCCATTAATGGTTAACTCAAACCCTCTTACATGGTTAAAGAATTTGTTTTAACTCAACCTTCACACAACCCAAAGGTCTCATCAGGCCTTTAATGCTTTGACCATGATTATCTCTTAATCATTTGCACAAAGGTTTATCCTTGGATTAACTCTTAATCCATTGGGTAAGCCTAACTTAAGCTTAACCCTTATCTCTAAGATAACCATGAGGTCTTCTCAGGCATTTAATGCCTCCAACCTCTTCTCTGAACCCAACCCTATGTTGACACTTGTCACCATTTCATTGGTGCCAATTACAAACATGGATCCCCAACTTTCAAATTCAACCCTTGATTAAACCATTCAATCCTGACCATCCATTGCCCTATTCTTGCTATAAATAGAGCTCTCATTCCTCCATTTTACACAGCCTCCAAATTTGTAGTATCACACTTATGCTCAAATACATTCAAGCTCTCATATATCATTTTATGCTCATCATTTAGCCTCTCTTTGGAATAGAAATTAGTTTAAATATACATATTTAGAATACTTTCTTTATCATTTAGCTCAATCATAGACTAAATATATCATGTTAGGATAGTATTTATACTAACCTTATCATCTTACCATCTAGTTTATTGCATTTCTATAATCATACATAGCTTAGCATACCTTTCGTTTTAAAATCTATCAAGACATCCCTCGTTCTTACATTTGCCATCCCTAAACCATTTTGCTTAGTGATCTGAGAGCAAAAACATTAGTTTGAGGGACATTGTAAGATAGAGAACCATAGGACCCACCTTGGGAAGCTGAGTAATACTCTGTTACTCCATAGCTTGCACCAAGAAGTCCTGTGTGTGTGTGTGGACTAGTATTTAGCAATATTTTCACATATTGAGTTTTATCAGCCCACTTTTCTTGCATACATTTCTAGTGCCCACCGTGGGGCCCGGCCCCATATATCAAATCGATTTTTGAAACTAACCACTTTTGTAGGCACGTGGAAAAAATGAATTAGCGCGTTCAGTTCATTGTTTAGCACATCCAGTTAATAGCTTAGCGCATCCAGCCCACTGTTTAGCACGTGGAGTCAATTATCCAGCATGTGAAGTCCATCTTTTAGCGCATCAAATCACTAATTTTCCTATAGGTCTCAGCGTGGGAGAAAAACAGAGCAGCACTTTCGACACACAGAGTAGCGCATCCAGTAAATAGTATAGCGCATTGAGACATTATTTTAGCGCATCCAGGTTATATTGTAGCATGTGCAGTCCTTTCTGTAGTGCATCACAAACAGAAGACAAAAATTAAAATTGTAACTAAAATAAAATTTAGACTTGTAGAAGTCCACCAAAATCCAGATTTCTCTGACTATTTGATTGGAATTTTGCAGGACTCTGACAATTTCTTGCAGGTAGAGCTGGATTTTATTTGTAGAATTACAAATAGTTTTAGATTCTGGCTAACTTAGTTAAGTTAGTTAAAATTTAGAGTCATTTTAATTCTTATTGGATAAAATTGGACTCACCTTACTTTGGGCTGTAAAATGAACCATAACAACAATCTTTTCTTACTTTTCTAGGAGAAAATTTCTCAGTTTGGGTTCTAAAAAGAACAAAACAATCTTAATTTTTGCAAGAAAGGGCTAAAAAGAATATTACCATCCTTTAGTGTCTAAAAAGATTCACTTTATTTTTGCAAAGTAAAAGAACCTCATTTTTATTTTGCACAAAACAAAGAGGGAATGTTTTCCCCTATCGATTTTCATTTTGCTGACCAAAACATTGAATTTACTTTGTTGACCAATTCCTTTTCATAGATCAGAAAATCATTTCCTTGAAAGGATAAAATAAACACCATGTTTTTGTGGAGCAACATCTCCATATAAAATTTAGCAAATTCATTGAAATTGAAAGGCTAAAAAGAATCAACTTGATTGTTTTGTCTCGGAAGTGGAAGGAATATGCTCTCCCCTTAACTGGGTGATCAAAAATTCAGACCACTCTTACAGCTTTCTGTACTTCAAGCATTTACATCCTTTAGTAGGCTTGCCTTCTTGAGGAGTTGGAATCAACTCTTAAAGCCCTTTATGGCCGGTGTGAAAGGAACAACCTCAGTGGGGAACGACTTTGATGCCAAGAATTCCAACCCACTATAATCAAACGTGGAAAGTGACGAAA
The DNA here is from genome assembly GCF_030272615.1 of Cryptomeria japonica. Taxonomy (NCBI): domain Eukaryota; kingdom Viridiplantae; phylum Streptophyta; class Pinopsida; order Cupressales; family Cupressaceae; genus Cryptomeria; species Cryptomeria japonica. The sequence continues at coordinate 110,915,294 of NC_081414.1, read as the reverse complement.
GTCCTTTTCAACAGTTGCGCGCAGCAATTAGCCTTCCCCCAGTATCCTTGAGATACGTAAAGCCTTTGTTCTAAAGGTTGGGAAGCCTCTTGAGGGAGTTTATCACTGACGACCAAACAAGAAGCCTGATTACAAACCATAGAAATAGAAGCTTTGAACCGAGTCAGTAACCAGACATTTATAACATCATAGTGCAAGGGTGGGGAAGAATCCACCCCCAAGATTACTCACCATATATCTCCCAAGATAACTACTCAACTGTGAAGCAATTCACTTTGAGTTAATTTATGGCAAAAGGCAAAAAAACGGGTGCCCTCTAGGGGGTGACACGGCTGTTTGAGCTGACGGAGTATCGAGACTAGTGGACAATGATGTTATTTATGACCCTTGACTAAAGAGTCTTTCTGAAGTGTATTATTTGTATCCAAACCTGTTAAAACATTGGAGATTTGAACACATCTTCGCAGAACATACACTTTTTGTTAGATTAGGCAAAATGGTTGTACTTTTTGTGCCATGCTTGCATTTATTACTTCAGAAAATCATCCATCAAACTTGAAAAATTCACAGCAAAAATTCAAAAATCACAAAAAAACCAAACCAAAGGAAAAATCAGGGCAGTTTAGCGCATAAGAGCAACTTCTTAGTGCATGGGGTATTTGTGTTAGCGCATCCAAATATCAAGTTAGCACGTTGGGTCCAAACAGTAGCATTTTTATCATAGGTCAAATCAGTGTTGACACATTTAGCGCATCAAAAAAATAGTCTAGCATGTAGAAGTAACAGCTTAGCGTGTAGAAAACAAACATTAGCGCATACAGTTCAAAAGTTAGCACGTGACAGGCCCAGAATAGCGCATAGTTTTTTCAATAGTTAGATAACAATTTTTAAACAGTCCAAAATTTTAGCGCGTGTCTGGGGGCAGCCTAGTGCATGTGGTTATTATTTTATCACATAGAGGCGTTTCAGTAGCGCATGTAGTTTCTGTTCTAGCGCATGATCAAAAATAGAAAAACAGAGGGCAAAACCAGGAAAAATTTTGAAAATTTCAAAAACATTTTTAGAAGCCTTTTTCCATCAACATCATTTTTCATCAAAGCAGAGTGACAAACAAACCACTAAAACTATTTCTTGAGCTAAATTTGTGTCAAAATAAACGTTGTCAGAATCCTAAATGAATCGCGCCATAAAGGATGTCTCTCCTATCATAATCTAGAAACCTCATCATCAGTATCAACAGAGTCCTTTACCATCTTACGAATTTTTATCTCAAAACACTTGTTTAAAATTTTCAAATTGTCAAATCAAGTTTCCAGATCGGGAGGCTTTTATCCATATCATTTGACATGCTTTGTCGTGAAGGGGCATCTAAACCTTCACTTTGATAGAGTAAGATTTGAAATTTTCAAAAACAAGAATCAACTGAATCCAAACCAATCAAAGGAAACCATTGATCACTCATGCATGACTAATCCCCTTATTCTGAGAAGAAAGAACCTTTATCGTAACATCACGTTGAAGAAACAACAACCTAGTTTTTCCAAATTCGTCAAGAGAAATAAGTTTTTATACATCAATCATCAACTCTTCAAATCTCATCGGGTATTCCTTCATCACGTCAAACAGTATATCCAAAACAAATTCAACGAATTTGACAAAGAACCCTTGAAGACAAGAGCCTATTGTCAAAAATCGGCTTTTAATCAAATCATAAACTACGAAGGAAAGATCAATCCAGCATTCTTTCCCGATGAGTGCATCACGTATAACACATCTTGACTAGAACCACCAACCCCCGAGCAACACATCGAAGAGGATTTTGTCCCCTTCATTACTGAAAGTTTCTACTAAAATACCTGTTACTTGCTCTCAAAAGAACCAACAAAGCAAGACACACGCAGAATCAAGTATGAATCGAAGATTGTCAAACCCTTTTGAAGTTCCACACTCAGAAGAGCTTGAAATTACTAAAGTACTTCTCAAGGAATGTCAAGAAAACCCTTCATTCCAAAAACTTGTCGAAAGGCTTATGGAAAATGACAAAGAAAAGTATCTGCTCATGCTCACAAGTAAAGGCGTTAAACTTCCTAAAGATTTCGACGCAAACATTTTTCCAACCGGGTCTCAACAATATGCATATCAAGAACAACAAAGAGAAGAAGAAACTCACATACCTGAGCAACATATTCCAGAACAATGTATACCAGAAATGTGTATACCTGAGCTCGAAACTCCAGAACAACACATACCATTTACCACACTTTTCAGTTAAGAACAAATATAAGGGAAGAACTCTTCCCTTGGCAAGATAATGCACCTTTGGTTGCTCTTACTCAACAAATGCAAATGTTGCAAAGACAAATACAAGATATGCAACAAGGGACAACAGTGCGGTACTCTATAAACGAAATCTGTCCTTATCCATTTGACAGAAGATTGAACATGGTACCTTTTCCTCCAAACTCCGATGTTCCCAAATTTGATAAATATGATGGGAAAAGTGATCCCTGAGATCATGTTAGAGAATTTTGCACCATGAGTCTTGAATTTCCTCATGATAACACTTATCTGATGAGGTTATTCCCAAGAAGCCTGGGAGGACAAACAATGGAATGGTTATCCAAGATTACACCACCTGTTAGATCATTTGATGAATTGGTTAACAAATTCATAACCCAATATTCCTATAATATTCAACATGCCATAACCATGTTAGATGTCTGCAATACCAAACAAAGGAACAATGAAACATTCATGATATTTCTTCAACGCTGGCGACGCATGGTATCACGATATCCTCGAAATATTCCTGAAAAGGAGAAAATGGAAATCTTCATCGATAACTTGAATGGTGAAATGAATTACAGACTAAAACTTCAATGCATACCATCTTTCGCTAAATTGATTGAAAATGGCATTCAAGTAGAGGAAGCATGTGTCAAAAAGGGAACACTCAAATTCTACAAGGAAGGAACCAACTCATCAAACTACAATAATCAGAACAACACCAACCTTGACAAATCTCAATTTTGGACTCAAAACAAAAATGAAGGCAACAATGAATCATATGATCCCAAATCTAAGCAACCAGTGCTTGTATTATCCGAAAATCCTCAAAATATGAAAAATCCTAAAAATGCTACTCCCAGTGCTAACACATATGCACCAAACACTGATCAAGGACAACGCAACACAAACAATGCCAACGATACTCAAAACAAAAACATGAATCCAGGACCTAACAATAATTCATACAACAACACCAACAATTTCCAAAAGTGTATCTTCACACCACTGGGACAATCATTAGAATCAGCATTCAGAGAACTTTTGGCAAACAAGATTCTTTCTTTGCCTCCAATCAGCAACTATGAACCCCCAATCAAACCACCTTGGTGGAATGATTCACACTATTGTGATTTCCATCGTAACAAGGGTCATAGAAAAAATGAGTGCATGAGATTGAAACACATAGTACAAGACATGATTGATCGAGGTGACTTAATGATGGATGGTCTCAAAACAAATGGTGATCACGGAGCCCTCAAAAATCCTCTCCCAAATTACAACAAAGATGGAGCATCAACTTCGGATGATACACGCGGAGCTTGTATTAATCACATCTAGAACAACACCATCAACCACATATCAGCTAAAGATCATCAAATCAATGTCATCACCATTCGAGATCGGCATGATCATGAATCTATCAATGTAACAACCCGAACTTAGAAATATGTCTTGAAGGGACATACTACACCTACAATTACCACACCAAAAATCCAATATGACTTGGTTAGCCAACTACGCAAGACTCCAACTCAGATATCCATACTAGAATTGTTGAAACTATCACCAAAGCACAAAGACATATTGGAGCAAGCGCTATTGGAAACAAATGTACCTCAAAATCTGGATACAGACAGATTTCAAGCCATGGTCGCCCATATGATAGGACCTCATAACCTCACCTTCTCAGAGCATGACAATACTTCCTTGAGTCATCTGCATAATACTCCTCTCCATATTGAAGTCATTGTTTGCAAAAACTGAGTAAAAAGAGTCTTAATAGATGGAGGAGCCAAACTTAATATAAGTACTTTACAGCTTATCCATGCATTAGGCTTCTTAGAAGAATCTATTGATCCTTGCAAGAAGATTACCATAAAAGCATATGATGATGAGGAAAGGTCCTCTAAAGGAACACTAATATTACCTATTCAAGTGGGACCAGTACAAAAGGATACTATATGTCAAGTCTTAGACATAGATCTAACCTACAATATTTTGTTAGGATGACCCAGGATACATGAAATGCAAGCAGTACCTTCTACGTATCACCAGTGTGTCAAGTTTTCTTATGATGGACAAGAAATCTCCATATCAGCTGATCATAATCCATTTCAACATTGCAATGCAATGGGGGCAACCCAAGATAGTTTGGTTCCTCATAATAGAGAAAAGCAGCGATCCTTGACATCAGATCTGCAAATAGCAAAGCCCAACTCCTTATTTGGAGACTTCAAGTAGAAGATACAAATCAAAGACCAGGGCATGGGAGAATAATCTTTGGAGCCTTTATGTTTGGCCAAATTGCCAACATCACCTAGATCGCATGGTTTGCCTACTACTTCAACACATCTGGCCACTCAGCCTATCACTAAATTTGATGGTACCTTCATCCAATTGGGTACTCTAGCACATGAATCAGAGGACAAGGATGTTCTTCGCTGGTTATACAAAGATGAGGAAGAAGATCATAGAGTAGCTACTCTAAACATTGTTCTACCGACACACCTATATGGAAAAGGATGCTTAATCATGAAGCAAATGGGATATGGTGGTAAAGGACCTATTGGGAAACGCAAAGAAGGAGTCATTGAACCTATAGATCTTCCTTCACAACCTAGTAGAAACAAAGCAGGATTGGGTTCTAAACTCACGTTCTTATTGAAACAGCTGCCACACACAACTACAAAACCTCAATGGAAGGTAAAGAATAAGTACAAAGAAGAATCCTGGTAGGAAGCACTCTTTGAATCAGCAGAAACAATCTGCAAGGCACGGGAACGTCAAGATCAGAAGTTGCATCAAGGAAAGCTTCTAAATCATAAGAAGGCCATATCTACAATGATAGCTCATATTCAAACACCAATGTCTCAAGAACAAATCATATCATCTCCAGATACCATCATTCCTCCCCAAGGAAGCATAGTCTATGAACAAATCCAGAAAGTGGAAGACGGATCGGATAGAGAATCAACACAAAATATCAAAATGATATCCATCATCAAAAATTTATTTTCACCATACAACATACCTGTTTACAACACAGATAGAATCTGGGATGATGCCTATGAGACAGATTCCAATGAATATGAATGGGTTACCTGCTCCAATGCTACTACAAATATCCTGGATGATATTGATTCTATATCCCTTTCTCAAGAAGAACATAACATAGAAGATAGACCTCTTGAATTTGGACCACAAAATATCTATGATGCCAAGGAAAGCAAACAAAAACATTATGCACAAGTCTATGCAGAAGATAATACCATCGAAGACCTCAATGAAATCCTGGACTTCTTTAAAACCAAGACCCATCATGATGAAAACTCTATCCTAACACTTACAGTAGCAGAGCTTGGTCCACCCAACGATTCCTTACCACTTGTCTTTCCTGACCTCATCAACTGGGATGAACCTGAAATAGGCTCTACCAGTGAATAAAATAATGATGTCTGTCAATCAGGGAGTGCCAAGTCTCTCAGTCGCAAAAATACACCAAATAAAGGATCTGATGCTGAAAACCAGTTAATGGCAGCTCTAGATCACAAAAAAGTAAAAATAAAGGACGCATCTGAAGGTGAAAACCTTTTTAAGGCACCTAACGATGGGACACTTGACACTCTTCCTGAACACTTTCATGAGCGATCACCCATTTTGATTGAGCCCACTCAATCAATCAACATTGGTACCACAGAAGCAGCCAGAAACATACACCTTGCAGAATCCCTAACAGAGGAAGAAAGATCGACATTTATCATCTTCTTTAAAGGACAACAAATTAACTTTACTTGGTCATATGCTGATATGCCCGGAGTAGATCCACACTTAATCATGCATCACTTGTCCATTTCTACAGGAGTTAAGCCAGTCAAGCGAAAGCTACGAAAGATGAATCCACAGGTGGCACTCATGGTAAAAACTGAACTGAAGAAACTATTAGATGTTGGATTCATCTGACCCATTGACAATGCAGAATGGATTTCCAACATTGTTCTAGTATGAAAACCAGATGGTAGTATCAGAATATGCACTAACTTCAGAGACATCAACAAAGCTTGTCCAAAAGATGACTTTCCTCTGCCCAGTATCGACATAATTGTAGATCTCACAGCAGGCCATGCAATGCTCTCACTAATGGATGGTTTCTCAGGCTATAATCAAATCAAAATAGCTCCTGAAGATCAAGATAAAATAACGTTCACCTGTCCTTGGGGAACGTACTGTTGGAATGTTATGCCTTTTGGCTTAAAGAATGCAGGGCCCACTTATCAAAGAGCAATGAAAACAATATTCCATGACATGATGCACACATTTATGGAAGACTATGTGGATGATTTACTAGCTAAATCCTTCACTAGAGCTGAACATCTTGGCATCCTAACAAAGATTTTTGATCGATTGAAGAAATTCCAGGTCAGGCTCAACCCTAAGAAGTGTGTCTTTGGGGTTACATCAAGCAAGTTACTAGGCTACATAGTCTCAGCTAAAGGTATTGAAGTTGATCCAGCAAAGGTACAAGCTATTATGGACATGCCACCACCACAGAATATTAATCAACTCATATCTCTACAGGGATGACTTCAATCAATCATGTGATTCATCGCTCAACTAGCAGATAAAAGTTTACTATTTAACCATTTGCTACACAAAAATGTACCATTCAGATGAGAGACTAAGTGTGCAGAATCTTTTTACCAAATCAAACAGTACCTGATGAATCCACCAGTTCTAGTACCACTAGTCGCAGGAAAGCCACTTATCCTATATATCTCAACAATAGATATATCACTGGGGGCACTATTGGCACAAGAAGATCAACAAGGAAAGGAACGAGCCATATATTACATCAGGTGAACATTGAATGGCTATGAAATCAACTATACATTCATTGAAAAGGCTTGCCTAACAGTGGTCTTTGCATCCCAGAAGTTTTGACACTATATGCTAGCACACACTATTAAGCTAGTAGCAAAAATTGATCCTCTCAAATATCTACTCAGCAAGGCCACTCTTATAGGACGATTGGCTAAATGGGTCATGATTCTCAGTGAATTCGACATCCAATACACAGAAAGATGAGCCATCAAAGGACAAGCAATTGCAGATCAGCTGGCTGAAGCACCGCTACCAGAAAAACAAACCATGGAGGTTGAATTTCTAGATAGGGATGTTCTTTCTCTTTATCCCAAGCAATGGACCCTATACTTTGATGGATCCTATACACAACATGGTTCAGGGGCCGGCATTCTATTCATCACTCCTGAAGGACACACTATGCCAAGATCAAATAGGCTTATGTTTCCATGCACAAATAATGTGGCTGAATATGAGGCATTGTTTATAGGCATCAAAATAGCTATCGAATGGAAAATCACAGAGTTAAAAGTCTATGGCGACTCATAACTAGTCATCAATCAAATCAACAACAACTATTAGACAAAGGATAACAAGTTACTACCCTACAAGTGGATGGTAGATGACTTCAAACAGCATTTTTTTCACATCGCCTTCGAACAAATACCAAGATTGAGCAACAAAGTAGCCAATGCAATGGCTACCATCTCTTTACTACTACAAATTCTAGAGCAACAGAGTCATTACAAGTTCCTCGTAGAGCAATTGTTCTCCCCTGCCTATGACCACTCTGAATCCCAGGTTATCTATGCCTTGACTGGTTCAGATTCTCTGTTATATGGACCAATATACGACTACCTCAAGCACAATATCTTACCAATTGACCAATCTCGTAACCAAAAACGTAACTTTATCCGACAAGCCACCCGTTACACCCTTACCGCTAATACTTTATATCGTCAAGGTCTTGATGTACTCTTCTTCATTGCCTTGATCATAATGATTCTGATTCTGCTTTACACGAGCTTCATGAAGGTATTTGTGGGACACATTCAAGTGGCACTACTCTTGCTAAAAAGCTTCTACGAATGGGATACTACTAGCCTAAAATGGAAAAAGACTCATATCACTTCGCCAAGAAATGTCCTAAATGCCAGATCCATGGCAATCTGATACATGCACCAGCATAGGAACTGTAGCCATTTACAACATCCTGGCCCTTTTGTTAGTGGGGACTAGACTTAGTTGGAAAAATTCATCCTTCATCTTCACATGGACACAAGTTCATTATAACTGCAACAGAATACTTTACCAAATGGATTGAAGCAGTGCTCATGACCACAGTGACTGGGAAACAAATTGCCTCTTTTGTTCTCAATTATCTGATCTGCAGATATGGTATTCCAAGTTCAATTGTCACAGATAATGGACGACCTTTCAAAAACCAAGATGTATAGGAACTATGCGAAAAGTTTAAAATCCAACATCGGTTTTCTACACCATACTACCCACAGGGCAATGGTCAAGCAGAAGCATCTAACAAGACAATCTTGAAAATTCTAAAGAAAATAGTGAATGATGTAGGCAAAGATTGACACGTACAACTCAATCTAGCACTTTGGGCATACACAACCAGCATCCGCATACCTACAAAAGCAATGCCATACTCATTGGTATATGGATCAGAAGCCATTTTACCCCTGGAGGTAGAAATCCCATCTCTCAGAGTCTCTTTGAAAGGTTTAATCCCAGATGAAGAATATTGAGTTAACCGACTGCAAGAACTTGAACTATTAGATGAAAGACGCCAACATGCTTACACTCATCTCAAAGCATATCAGCAACGCATGTACAAAAGCTACAACCACAAGGTCATTCCCAGAAACTTCAAAGTTGGTGACCTAGTCCTCAAAGAAAATCCAAGAAATCAGCAAGATAGAGAAAAGAAAAGGAAATTTTAACCTAACTGGTTGGGTCCCTATGTCATCATATCAATCTATGGATCAGGTGCCTATTAGCTTACAACTTCAGAAGGAGATGTGCTCGATGACCCAACTAACAACATTTATCTGAAGAAGTACTATACTTAAATAGCCTAGTGCACGGAAAAGCCAAAAAAAAAAAAAAAAATCTAGAAAAAGGAAAAACAAAGTACAATAAAAACAAATGGTGAAAACCTGGTAAACAGGTGCTCTTGTGAAAGAATGGCTCCTCTATCTATCTCCATACCATTTTATCTGTCCAAACATTATCGGCCATCGCCCGACACTTAGCATATATTCATTCAGGACATACTTAGCATAGTCACTATCCTGGGTTATCCATATATATCTATCCTCTTACCACATTCCACCATGGCTTGGAAATCACTGTACATGATCATATCAAGAGGCACACTTAGCTAGGGGCATTAACTTGTTCAAAAACTTGCAAACATTCAAGACATCAAAACTATTGCAAAAACTCAGAAGCATGACATCCAACAACCAACACTATGCTTCATTGCAAAAACCAAACAAAACAATTCACAAAAATACCAAGGATGGATGATTTTCTAAAGTACTAAATGTTGCATTCTTGCATAAAAATCTTGACTATTTTTGCATTTTGAACTTTTTCAAATTTGGCTTTTCTTAGTCTTTTGTCTAGGAGGCGATCACTTATACTGTGTGAATACTTGCCTCCAGACGTGATGCATCAAATATCACTAAAGGCCTGATTCCACTTCATGCATACAAATGACTTAATCTTGTCTGTTTACGCAATACGCACTCAGGTTGTCCTGGTTCAATTATACCTTGACGCTTGTGCTATTTTGCAAAATCAAATATCATGTAAATTTTTCTCAGGTCATCATGGTTCAATTATTCCATTATGCTTGTATAAATTTTCAAAATATCCTAAACAAATCAATGCTCAATGATGAAGCCTACAAAGAAAGCAAATAACATATGGTTGTATCGGGATGGAAAAATGCAAAATGAGGATGCTCCAAAAATATTAGTTGCATATCATTTTACAATTAGTTGCATATCATTGTACACTTAATTGCATAGCATATCATACATCTCATTTTCAAGATACATTTCGCAACATATCATACATCTCATTATCACATCATACATTTCACATCATTATCAAATCATACATTTCACATCATTATCAAATCATACATCTCATTTTCAAGATAAATCTCACAGCATAGAAAAGCATACATCATGCATCGTACATTTAAACATTGCATCATCATAAAGTAACGAAATAACCCACATAACATGCATCCATATAAACACATCACATGATCAAAGCAAATGGTGCCGTGTATATATATATATATATATATATCTCAAAATGATTCAAATGTACAAAATGTGTCAAACACCGTGTCTAGTACAAAGATACAATGCTCAAAAATACAACAGAGACCATGTCTCTCAAGTATGACTATCCCTTGATGGAGATGGTCTCGCTCCAGATGTCCCTGCTCCTGGATCTCCAGGAGGGTCCTATCTCGGTGGCCCCATAACACCTCGACTCTCAGATCGTGACCCAGTATCTCGAGATCAACTAGATCTCGACTGTGCAAAGCTCTGTACTCGGTGATCCCTGGGTACTATAGCCTCATAATGCCGCTGATAGTACTCCGCCTCCTGAGCTCTCAATGCCAGCTCTTTCAAGGTGTCTCTCATCGGACCACCCGTCGTCGCTCTCTACATACTCGTCACCAAATCCTCCCCTTGCCCCCTCCGCTCTATCTCGGTATCTCAATCAGTGGTCAACTGCGCAATCTGTCGCTGATATGTCAATACCTGTGCCTGCAGCTGCTGTACAGTAATCTGTAGGGTCCGCATCTGAGCATCCTCAATGTGACCCAGGACCTGAACCCGTAGCGGTACCTATGCAGGGGGAACCCCTCCCACTCGACTTGTCCTCGGTGTTGGAGGTGGGAGTACATCCGTCCTCCTCCTCTGTGCCACCCACTGCAACTAACACCTCCCCCACTCTCCCCTCTCCCCCGGCTCCAATAGCCAATCCATCTCTCCCCCTGTCTATCACCCCCTGTCTCACCGCTCTCTCCACACCTCTATCTCCTCTCCTCCCTCTATCCCCCTGCCTCCCTCTGGCTCCTCTCCCTCGTCCTCCTCCTCTGTCATCTCCATTGTCTCCCCCATCTCCCTCCTCCTCATCATCATCAAATGCTGGCCTCATCTCCTCAGGATCAGATATCCTAGCCACCGCTCACGCAGCAAATAATTTGGCAAACTCATCAGTCATGCCTGCATCCTAAATCTCTGGGGCATAATCCCATATCTGCCCTGCTAACCCCACAAACTCCTCCACTGCCACTCCACTATCAATGGTCGGCCCCTAATTAGCCACATCCTGCCTCTGCCGTGCATAAAGCCAAGCTCCCTACGGTATACCCTGCTGGTGCCCAAACTGCCTCAAAACTTGGGTCACCACAAACCTCTCTATAACAAATGGGGTCCTCTCGATAGGGTATCTGGTCATAAAAACAAAGGGCATCTCCAGCCCATCCTTAGCCCACACCTCACATCCTGTATATGGTCGCCATGTGACCGTATCATTGTCATCAAGTACCCTCCTCCAATGCTCTAGTTTGCCCAGCTTGCGCTGGACAAATAGACCCCTGTAACCATAGGCATATGTTGCTCCTATGGGCCTATCCCTGTCTGTTAGTGGCCTCACCACTAGAATATGCTCCCAGCACCATACCTGTAATAATGTCATGCTAGCTGACAAACTACCATAACCGAGGTATACCACCTCATGCAGGCCCCTGTATAGATGGGCTAGCATAGCTGATCCCCATGAAAACCTCCAACCCTATGTAACCATCTCCTCCAAAACCAACCCCCATCCCACCGAAAATCCCTTTGACCTGCGATCAGGATAAAGGAATCCACCAATGAACCCTGTTAGTATGGATGGCAGTGGTGCATAATCTAGGTCTAGAAACTCCTGCCACAGGATCTCATAGCCGCAAACTGTATCATCCTGAAAAATGTAGCGCAGTGCCTCTGTCCCACCCTCCTCCGACTACTCATACGATAGTAGTGCACCTACTACAGGAATGCGTAGGATCCTGTAACAGTCCTCTGGTGTGACTGTCATCTCTCTAATGGCAAAATGGAAGGTGTTCGTGTCGCTATGCCACCTCTCCGCAAGTGTTGTCAGTAGCCCCCAGTTCACAGTGAATCGAGGTGTATCCAAGAGGGAAGTTAACCCACATCTCTTGATGATATCGAGATCAGCCTGCGACAACCGTGGTATCAATGTCCACAGTCTCGAAAATCTCTCCCGCGACTGAACCACACTCAATCGCTCCTGTCAAACAAGCAAAAAAAATCCAATATCAGTTTCCACATCAAAACAACGATATCAAAATCAAACTCACATCAATAACATGAAACAATTTGCTCATCTACATCAAGTTCAAAATCTTATCATTTCATATCAATTTGTAAAACAACTCAAGTTCTCAAAAACCATATCAAAACTTGGAAAACAACTCAAGTCTCCAAAATCACATAAACTTGTAAAACAACTCAAGTTTCCCACCCATATCAACTTGTAAAACAACTCAAGTTTCCAACCCATATCAGCTTGTAATACACATCAGACTTCACATATTGAACTTGAAATAGAACACGCAAGTAAATCATATTTTGATCAACATAACACATTGATATCTATACATAACTTGGAATATCGCAAATCAAAACAAGTTATATCAACACTCATATTGGACAACTCCATAACATCATGACAGCACGACACAAAAACATTTACAAATCACTTCATCATGCAAAATTTTTCCAGATGCACTAAAAACCCCCCATGCGCTAGGTTGTCTTTCCTAAGCACTATTCTATCTACCCTATGCGCTAGACTGACTCTACACGCTAATCTTTTCTCCCCATGTGCCACCTAACCTACTCTATGTGCTAAAATCTATCTACGCACTAATCTACACCTCCTAGGCACTACCCGTCTGACCCTATGCGCTAGGTTAAACCTACGCGCTAAACTCCCTCACCCATGCGAACCCCTGCGACCCCTATGCGCTAGGTCCACCCTATGCGCTAACCTGTTGACCTGACATGCTACCCGACTATCGCTATGCGCTATTCTGTGTCTATGCGCTAACCTCTATTTCCTATGCGCTACCCTATTCATTTCAGATGCGACCTTATATATAGACTGGATGCGCTACTTAAAACTTCGTATGCGCTAATCTATGCCCTAGATGCGCTAAACTGTTAAAACCAAACTTTGAAAATCAAAAACTGACTAAAAATGACCAAATAAAAAGTCAAAAGAGGGTCAAAAATGTTGACTTACTGGTGGTCCATACGTTGCAGGTCTCTGGTACCTCTGAACGTGCTCGAAACGGTGTCTATGATAAGGAATAGGCATTTTCTCTGCAGACCAAATTCTCTTTCTCCAAAGTCAACAAAGCACAAATGAATCTAATTCAAGCCCTTTTCCCCTTTTATAAGAGGAAAATGAAATTAGGGTTAGCTAAATGGACCTGTAATATGGTCGCGGTCTCCCCTATACCATAACATTTGTAAATTATCAGGAGATGAATCAATTTACCCACATTTCACATAAACAAAATCATACACATCATACACAACTCATCAAATTAAATCAAAAATTTTCAAAATATTGATTCATCTCCCGAGGGGGCATCACCATCAAATATCGAATTTGGGGCATCACCATCAAATATCGAATCTGGGGCATCACACATCAAATCAAATTCGGGGCACGACTTGCAAATCATAAGATCGACATAAAAATTGCATTTGATCATAAAATCACAAAAACACATCATTTTCTTTGAAATAACATGTGCACACACGTCACTTCAAAGAGGGGCAAAATGTAGACGTATAAAAATGACCATTTCTAAATGAATATTTTAGGTTCATTTCTCTATTTAATTAAATCCAAATTTAATTAAATTATCCACATTCTTCTATTTTATTAAGTAAATTACTCAATTTATTTAAATAAAATTCACTATACCCATTTAATGAATAAATCATTTTATTCAATTAAATCCCCCCTATCCACTTTTAATTAAATTCAAATTTAATTAAATAGTTATCCTAAATTGAATAAATCTAATTTATTTAATTTCCCCAAATTGCAACCAAATTGAATTAAATTACTTTATTTCAATTAAATCCTATTATCCCTCCATCCACTTGCAAAATCCTACATCTCCCACTTACTTTCTTAAACCCCTTTCTAATCACTTCTAGAATCTTCTAATCGCTTCTAATTAACCTAACCCCTCCTCTAAACTTTGTCACATTCCTAAGCAAAGGGGAGGTCATTTCTCAAAACCTCAAAGTCTTTGATAACCATTAAAGGCTTCAAGTCCTCAACCACTTAATTCCTCAAAGTCTTTGATAACCATTAAAGGCTTCAAACCTTCAACCACTAAATTTCTCAAAGTCTTCAATAGCCATTAATGGTTAACTTAAACCCTCTTACATGGTTAAAGAATTTGTTTTAACTCAACCTTCACCCAACCCAAAGGTCTCATCAGGCCTTTAATGCTTTGACCATGATTATCTCTTAATCATTTGCACATAGGTTTATCCTTGGATTAACTCTTAATCCATTAGGTAAGCCTAACTTAAGCTTAACCCTTATCTCTAAGATAACCATGAGGTCTTCTTAGGCATTTAATGCCTCCAACCTCTTCTCTCAACCCAACCCTATGTTGACACTTGTCACCATTTCATTGGTGCCAATTACAAACATGGATCCCCAACTTTCAAACTCAACCCTTGATTAAACCATTCAATCCTAACCATCCATTGCCCTATTCTTTCTATAAATAGAGCTCTCATTCCTCCATTTTACACATCCTCCAAATTTGTAGTATCACACTTATGTTCAAATACATTCAAGCTCTCATATATCATTTTATGCTCATCATTTAGCCTCTTTTTGGAATAGAAATTAGTCTAAATATACATGTTTAGAATACTTTCTTTATCATTTAGCTCAATCATAGACTAAATATATCATGTTAGGATAGTATTTATACTAACCTTGTCATCTTACCATCTAGTTTATTGCATTTCTAGAATCATACATAGCTTAGCATACCTTTCATTCTAAAATCTATCAAGACATCCCTCGTTCTTGCATTTGCCATCCCTAAACCATTTTGCTTAGTGATCTGAGAGCAAAAACATTGGTTTGAGGGACATTGTGAGATAGAGAACCATGGGACCCACCTTGGGAAGCTGAGTAATACTCTGTTACTCCATAGCTTGCACCAAGAAGTCCTATGTGTGTGTGTGGACTAGTATTTGGCAATATTTTCACATATTGAGTTTTATCAGCCCACTTTTCCTGCATACACAATCCATTTTATGATACATCAAGGTGTCCAACCAAGGACCAATTAGGTTCTGGAGTTCACTTGTTCTCCTTATTATTCTCTCCTTCTCCTTTTCAAAATTCCTGATCTGCTCAATAATATTCAAACTTTGTCCCTATATACTAGTGGTTAGATTTGCTATGAGATCATAGGCCTGAAAGATCTAAATTAACTATCCTTTACGGTTCTCTATTTGTTTGTCTATGTCAGTATTAAGATTAGTCAAAATTAGACAAGACATATATTTTATCGCCTTATACTAATGCCTCATCAACCAGTTTTAGCTCCTTATCTAACTACACCTTATCATTATTTATCATTTGCAAAAATCTCTAAATTTTAGCATCCTTAAACTTGTCCATGGCTTTTCGAGCAGATGCCTTAGATAAAGAATCAAATTTTCTAGAGATATGATTAATTAAATTGTTAATCTTACTAGATGTACTAGTGCTTGCATCCAATTGCACTTTCGATATCACTTGACCCAAAACCTTTACCAATTTCTCAATTAGTTTCTTCTCATTTGACTTAGACTGGGCTAACTCTTGATTGGCTTGTGCCTGAAGAGAAACAACAACTATCATCCTCTCAGACAGAGATATTTGAGCAAAAAGTATCAAAATTGATGTTGAATTGAGGAAAACTCTCTAGACTCTGACTTTTATTAGTGTCAATTGCCACTAATATCGAAGTTTCCAAACCCTTTCCCTTATTCTTATCCTTGTCCGTATCCTTATCTGGTTTAGCCTAATTTTCCTCATCTTTCTTCTCAACTTAAATAGGTCTAGATTTATCCTCCTTAGGTGCCTCTTGTGCACTGGTGTCACCACTTGGTGCACCATCCATGACCTCTGCTAGTTTATCATTAGTATTTGTAACATCATCAGTAATAGAATCTAAAACTTGTTGATCACCACCATCCTGCATATCCTCATCTCTATTTATAGTTTCTACTGGAGGGTCATCTAACTGAGTGGCTTTATTTGGATTATGTACAAGTTGATTCTGAATTAGAAACTTCTGCCAAATCTTGTTGGTCTCTCTCCTTATTTCTTCAACTCTTCCGACCATTAAACTATTAACTCTGTGCTTATTCTAGAATTCCTTTTTATTAGCAAATAAAAATAATCTATCAATTTCTAATATGGTGATACTGGTGCAACGATTAACCAGCTCACTCTCCTTTATTTCCCTATCCATCTGACATGTTGATTTTCTTCTAACATCAATAAAACTGTACAAATCTTTGGGTAGATATTTCTCTAACTTAATTGATGCCTTACTAAATACATACATATACAAAATTATTGCTTCTTCTATCTCTCTCTGATCTTTATCATCCATATTTACATGATATACAGATATATTCTTTAAATTGCCATCTTTTATAATCTCATCAATCAATTCTTGAGTAGATAACGAAGGAATAATGTGATACTCTATTTTTCAGGATTTCATCTTACCGGATTTAATGGCTTCATCAAGATCTAAATTTTTCTTCTTTCCTTTCTTAGCCTGGCGTGCTGGTTCAAGTTCAAATCTTACTTTCTTCTTCTGCTTCTCACCACTAGATTGTGATTTCTAGATCACCCTAGAGAATTCACCTTTCTTAGGTGCCTTGTAAACATCAGAATTAGATTCGGTTTCTGATTCCATCGAAGTAACCACCACATATTCCCTCTATGTTTTCTGCTTCTTCCTCATAATACCTTTTCTCTTTGCAGATGTACCAGAGGTTTCAGCTTGAGCAATAGGTGTCTTCATTGGAGTGACATAGGGTCTTGTTGTTAGACAACTTAGATAACCAGAGGACAACTTAGAGGGGGGGTGAATCATTTGTCACTGGATTGTAGAAATTTAAGCATTTAAAACCTTATTACCGAAACATATAAACTCAATACCAGAATGCATAAACCAAATACCAAAATAGTAGATATAGCAATTAAACATAAACATAAATCACAAAATAGTTACCATCCATCCATAACACATGACACCAAGATTTGTACATGGAAAACCTGGTAAAGGGAAAAACCACGGTGGGAAGCCTGCCCACTGTTAGATAATACTTATGTGGTAAGTATGTGATTGCAATATGAAGGGGCCTGCACATGCAGGAAGACCAGCAGCCTAGAGCACACTTCTCATCACAAAAGGAGCCTCAATGACTACATAAAACATAGGATTATAATCCAGAATAAAGTTTGAACTGCAAGTATAGAATCTCCTATGCCTTAGTACAGTTTTAGTTAAGCTCAATATCGGAGGCCTTAAACCTCTCTTACAAACCCAATTCGATCATCTATGATCGACAAAAACCTTTGTATATGATTACAAAATTATTCACACACAAATAATCCTATATCCCATAATCCCTTAAGCCCATACATACACATGATCTACAAACAAATCTTACATCATATTTATACCAACTGGGGACCTAAACAATTAGGTCAGCCACCTAAAAGATAATATAATAAATTCATAACATAAACCCACAATACAATGATCAACCAAGTTGGCTTAGGCAAAAAACAGTGTAAACCAATCACTAAATCCCACCAGTAATGCATCAGGAACATTCACCAACACATTACATAAACCAATCACATGATCTACAAAGAGATCTTACATCTCTTGTTGCTATCATTGTGTCTCCCTTGCTGCATAAGGCGATTTACTCTGTTGAGGGTTTTTACCAGTTATGGCTGCATTAAGTGGTATCAGAGTTGGTTATGGACTGGCTGGTGGAAGAATCATTTGTGAAAATTGAGGCATTCCTTGGGGTGGATAGATCGCCAATTGGAGGTAGGCTACACATTTGTTTAATAGATCATTGAGGGGAGGCAATTGAAACCGGTAGTCAAATTGCCAAGTTGAGGCAATACACCGGAGTGGAAGAAGAGTTGTCACCGAGGAGGATAAATCCCCAGAGGGTAGAGAAGATGATGGAAGACTTCAAGAATGAAGTAAGGAATGAAATCCAAAATACTTTGGCTAGTTTATAGAGAAACCCTGATTCGGAGCATAAATATGAGGAAGCCGGTGAAGATATTGAGGAAGCTAAAGGACCGAAAGATGAAAGAGAGGAAAGATTCTTGAGAGCAGTAGTGTAAGCGAGTAAAGTTCATAAAGTTGAGGTTTCCAACTTTTCTGGAACACTGAACCCAGAGGATCTAATCGATTGGATCCGAGAGTTGGAGGACTACTTTGAGTTTGAGGATGTCAAGGACCCGTAGAGAGTCCGGTTGGCACAAAATAACTTGAAAGGGCATGTTTCCTTGTGGTGAAAAGAATTGCAGAAAGATAGAGTGGAGAACGGTGAATTGAAGATCACCTAGTGGAGATAGATGGTTGCAAGATTCAAGGCCAAGTTCATACCGAGGGACTATGAATTTGAACTGTTCAAGAAGTTACAGAACTTAAAACAAAGAAACATGACTGTGAATGAATATACTGAGGAATTCTACAAGGTGGTGATTAGATCTTGACATAGAGAGATGGATAGGGAAAAGGTGGTGAGGTACATCAATGGACCTGCTTTTAACATTCAAGATGAGATGAGTATATTGAAGGTTTCCATAGTTGGAGAAGCTTACCAATATACTTTGAAGGTTGAGGAAAAGGTGAGAAGAAGACAACCGAATAAAGGAAACTAGAAATTCAAGATGAGTGATAGTATGAAGAAACCGGTTGAAGAAGAGGATTGAAAACATAAGTGGACTAAAGAACCAGAACAAAAGACACTAAGGAAAGATAGCAACAATACCAGTAGAGAATTTCCTAGCAAATGTTTCAAGTGTGGAGAAACCAGACATAGATTCTATGAATGTAATAAAGAAATGGCAAGAAGTTGTGTGGCAAGTGAGGAACCAGAATGTGATGGTACTAGATCTGACTATGCACCAGAGAAAGGAGAATCCCTTATGTTTAGAAGAAAGGATATTGGATCTACTAAGAGGAAGAGTCTTTTCCAGACCATGTGCAAATCAGGTGGTAATTATTGCAAGGTCATTGTAGATAGTGGAAGTACTGATAATTTTGTATCTGAGGAGATGGTTGTGAAGCTTGGGTTGAAGAGGCTTAAGAATGCTTGTCCTTATGAGGTGAATTGGTTACAAGATGATCAGAAGATAAAGATAAGGGAACAATGTTTGGTGAATTTCAACATTAGGCTTTTTAGAGATGAATTTTTGTGTGATATTGTATATGTGAGTGTTTGTCATGTCTTGTTGAGAAAACCTTGGCAGTATGATAGAGAAACTATTTATGACTGTAGAAGAAACCTAGTTACTATTGAAAAGGATGGGCAGAAGTTCACATTGATTTCTTTGAAGGAGAAAGAGAAGGAGGTGAAGAATCAGAGTCTAAGTCCTGAGAAAAGTTGTAATACTGAGAAACTGATGGTAGGGGTTATACTGGAAAGTTTGATAGAACTAGTTGCAAAGGTCATACCAGAGGTTTTGAAGAAAGATCTAATAGAACCAATTTCGTCGATTAAACTAGAGGGTGACATGAGTTTGCAAAAGGATTTGACAGATGAACCTAATGGATATATGGAACCGGTCGACAGAGAGTTGATGGTGACAAACTGAATGAAGTCTTGTGGCAGAACCAAATCAGAGTTGTAGAAACTGAGACAATGTGTAGATCTATAGCAAAGAAAGAGAAACAAAGGGAGTCAAAAGTTAGAGAAACCGGTTGAGGCATCAGAGGAGATAAAGTAGAGGTTGGCAGATAAAGAAGATGTTTCGATTAGAAATGAGCATGGGATCTTCATTTTGAATCCTTTTAGATGTTCATGAGTTGCCTCTCATGGAACATATTTTTCTACCTGGGTTTTCTGATGCAAGAGCATCCTCGGTTGATGAGCAATCTTGCATCAACCAAAAATATTTCATTTCAGTTTTCTTCTTGTTTAGTTCTTTGTGCAGTTTTATGTGTTCTTACCAGTTGGTACTGATAGTTGCTTGTTCTTCGTGGTAGGTCTTATTTTCTGTTCCCAGACGGTTTCATGTGCTTGATTCCAGATTTTCAGTTTATTTGGGTTCTTTTCTGGTCAGTTATTGCTTTTGGTTGGTTGTTTCTGTGTTCTGGGACAGTTCTGTACTACTTATCGGTTGGTTTTCCTTCATTATCGGTGCGATTCTTGGCGTGTGGATCTATCTTGGGTATTGTCTGATGTTATTTGGCATGTGGCCGACCTTCCTTCTGAACCGCATCACTTGGTTATTTTTTTTGGAAATATTTATTTAATTCTTAGGGCCAACCTAATTACACATTTCATTTTCCTACATTGGTGAATGTAATCTTATGAGGCTGACCCAGATGTGTCGGTGGGTTAAATATGTTATTATGTATTCATTTGTGGTGGTAGAGAAAGTGGAACTAAGAATAGGGATTGAGATTCGCATGTGGTGATCTAGTTGATTCTTAGAGTCTTGGTTGGATTGTATCTGGCTTGAAGCCTGCATGTAACCAGTTAATTATCGGATGTTCTTTGATGATAATATGATGATTGTCAGATGATTGCTAAAATTTCTAAGGCTTTAATATGATCAGTTTATGTAAACTTGTTATGTTCTCTTGCTGCTTTCATTGTATCTCCCTTGTTGCATCAGCCAGTTGACTCTATTGAGGGTTTTTACCGGTTATAGCTGCATTAATTTGTGATTCGGACTACTTAAGTTTGTCTATTGGTGTGATAGTTCTCAATTTCAAAATATTTCTCTCAAGAAACTTTGCAATATGCTTAATGCATAGAGGCTTCACCCAGTGAACCTAGTTTATATCATGTGTGTTCATGTCATACTAAAGAATCCCCCTATTTTCAAAAAATATTGCCCTAAACTCCTTTTTTGTCACCCCCTCTATTTTCACCAAATATTTCTTTTTTAAATAGCTCGAATTAAAAACCCCTTATTTTCACCGATAAGTAATATATTGTACCTTCATTTTTGGGATATTAAACCCCCTAATATGAGTGTACGTGATATAACATTGCCTAGCCAGTGAAGCCCCCGTGGCTTAATGGTGCAAAGGATGTACTTTATTTAATTAATAAGTCTTAGAACATGAATTAGAGTGAAAGTATTTTGTCCAATAGATTAGTTCACCTTTGGTCCAAGTATATTGGAACCAAGAAAGCCTATTTTAGATGGTTTCTATTGCTTAAGAAACTTGTTGTTGGTAATATTCTTGACGTTCCCTGTGGCACTATCAGGTCTTGTGAGTTTTATCAAGTTTATGAGTCCTTTGAGCATTTTTTTTAATTGTAATATTGCCTCTTCTTTGTGGACCTTATTTTTGGGTAATCTTTTTGGTTCGGATTGTAAATATGACTTTAATTGGTTTGAGATCTTGGTAGGTTATATTAGTGCTTTTCCAACTAAGTTGAATGTTTTTTGGCTTGTGTTGACTAATGCGATTTTATGATTTATTTGCAAGAAGAGAAATGAAGAAATCTTTCGGAACAATAGAAGGCACCATATTGAGCTCACTAATGAACTTGCTTTCATTAATATTGTGTTGTAGGTCTCGACAGTGATGGAGATTCCAAATGATAGATTCACAATTCTCCTAAAAGGTTTAATGCTTTTGTACATAAAGTCTGCCCATTTCTTTCAAAATGGAAGGAATAATCTAAATGAAGAAGAACTTGCACTACTAAAGGAATACATGGACACGAACAACATTGAAATGTCCTCTAAAGAGGAAAATTCTAGACCAAAGAGAGGACAAGAGGAGTACTATCAGTCTATTGCCAAATATTTGGATCCTAGAGATGAAATAGAACCTCTAGTTGGAACTTATGATTGGGATAATGCAAACTACAGTAGCAATGCTTGGCCCTTTGGACATGTGATGGTATAATCTTGATGATTTCATTTGATTTGCATTATCTTAGGTAATCTTCATATGTTATGGTGGATCTTTGTTGTTGTTAGGCTAAGGTTTTGTGGTTGATTTCATTTAGTCTTTCAATATTATTGTTGTTATCCATTTTCACCGTATACAGGTATAAATATGTTATTATGTATTTATTTGTGGTGGTAGAGAACGTGGAACTGAGAATAGGGATTGAGATTCGCATGTGGTGATCCAGTTGATTCTTAGAGTCTTGGTTGGATTGTATCTGGCTTGAAGTTTGCATGTAACCAGTTAATTACCGAATGTTCTTTGATGATAATATGATGATTGTCGGATGATTGCCAAAAATTCTAAGGCTTT
Source organism: Cryptomeria japonica (assembly GCF_030272615.1). Classification (NCBI taxonomy): domain Eukaryota; kingdom Viridiplantae; phylum Streptophyta; class Pinopsida; order Cupressales; family Cupressaceae; genus Cryptomeria; species Cryptomeria japonica. The sequence goes on along the minus strand of NC_081414.1, from coordinate 110,892,484 downwards.
AATATGACCAGTTTATGTAAACTTGTTATGTTCTCTTGTTGCTTTCATTGTATCTCCCTTGTTGCATAAGCCAGTTGACTTTGTTGAGGGTTTTTACCGGTTATGGTTGCATTAATTTGTGATTAGGACTACTTAAGTTTGTCTATTGGTGTGATAGTTCTCAATTTCAAAATATTTCTCTCAAGAAACTTTGCAATATGCTTAATGCACAGAGGCTTCACTCAATGAACCTAGTTTATATCATGTGTGTTCATGTCATACTAAAGAATCCCCCTATTTTCAAAAAATATTGCCCTAAACTCCTTTTTTGTCACCCCCTCTATTTTCACCAAATATTTCATTTTTAAATAGCTTGAATTAAAAACCCCCCTATTTTCACCAATAGGCAATATATTGTACCTTCATTTTTGGGATATTAAACCCCCCAATATGAGTGTACGTTATATAACATTGCCTAGCCAATGAAGCCCCCGTGGCTTAATGGTGCAAAGGATGTACTTTATTTAATTAATAAGTCTTAGAACATGAATTAGAGTGAAAGTATTTTGTCCAATAGATTAGTTCACAGTTGGTCCAAGTATATTGAAACCAAGAAAGCCTATTTTAGATGGTTTCTATTGCTTAAGAAACTTCTTGTTGGTAATATTCTCGACGTTGCCTGTGGCACTGTTAGGTCTTGTGAGTTTTGTCAAGTTTATGAGTCCTTTGAGCTTTTTTTTTTATTGTAATATTGCCTCTTCTTTGTGGATCTTATTTTTGGGTAATCTTTTTGGTTTGGATTGTAAAGATGACTTTAATTGGTTTGAGATCTTGGTAGGTTATATTAGTGCTTTTCCAACTAAGTTAAAAAATTTTTGGCTTGTGTTGACTAATGCGATTTTATGATTTATTTGCAAGAAGAGAAATGAAGAAATCTTTCAGAACAATAGAAGGCACCGTATCGAGCTCACTAATGAACTTGCTTTCATTAATATTGTGTTGTAGGTATCGACAGTGATGGAGATTCCAAATGATAGATTCACGATTCTCCTAAAAGGTTTAATGCTTTTGTACATAAAGTCTGCTCATTTCTTTCAAAATGGAAGGAATAATCTAAATGAAGAAGAACTTGCACTACTGAAGGAATACATGGACACGAACAACATTGAAATGTCCTCTAAAGAGGAAACTTCTAGACCAAAGAGAGGACAAGAGGAGTACTATCAGTCTATTGCCAAATATTTGGATCCTAGAGATGAAATAGAACCTCTAGTTGGAACTTATGATTGGGATAATGCAAACTACAGTAGCAATGCTTGGCCCTTTGGGAATAACTTCTCTCTTACTAGTTTAATAGGCAATGGTTACTTAGCCTTTAGTTTTTTCGCAATGTAAGGAGGTTTATCTCCTAGTTATATATGCCTCTTTTTAAGCAAGATCTATGTTGGTCATGTTATTCTATGTTTTGTGTAGTGATTTAATAGCAATGATGTAAAAGTCCTACTTTGGTTGGGACGTTGGTAAACAAAACGTTCGTAAATTAGTGATCTAAACTTGTGAGATGGTGCTCGTATAATATATATCTATTTTGTATTCTACATATAATATTAAAAAAAATCAAATTTTAATATAGATGCTCCTTTTCCCATCACTCGCTTGAAATTTTTGTTTAATTAAATTATACAATTATCATGAGATAACAAATAGTTTGAAATCAAGAAGTTTATTAAAAGGAATTAGATTCCCTACTTTACAAGTCGTTATTGACTTGCATCTTCCAATTTAACGTGGAATTGTTAAGTTATAATTTTGACTTTTAAAAAACATCGTTGTTCAAAGTCATTCAATTTGATATTTGTTACAAGAGAATTTAATGGTTTTCTTTGACCACTTGCGCAGAATTTCAGTTTTGTTGAAACTCAGAATATTATTTTTCCGGGCATTATCTATTTTGCCCACAACTCCGGGCAAAAGTGACTGAATGAGGATAAAAACCAACAAAGGAATGCATTGATAGTCAAACGTGGGGCCCATTTGATGATTTGTAAAACATGACGTGAATAATGAACGATTTTCAATATATCAGCATAACGTTGCATGCACACAATTCATTCTCTAATTCTCTCGCTAAGAAGACTTTCAAATTGGTTGCGAAAGATTTTATATTTTATAAAATAATTTATTATATATATTTTTTTAATTTGATTTTGTAATATTTTTATCATTGATATTTTGGATCAAATTTTATGATTCTTTTCTTTTTTTGATTGAGTTTGCCATCTTGATGATGGATTGTGAAATTTCATTCAAGATATTAATGATAAAATTAATGCAATCTTCGTGTTATTTCCATAGTGTGTTGGTTAAGTAGTGGTGTTGTTGGTATTATTATTGTCGCAATGCAAGCTTGTGCCTTCACCGATTCATGGTGTTTGTATGTTTGAGCTCGAGCTTTGATAAATAGAGATGCATTTTAATGAGTTATTATAAAGTGATGAAAGATAAACTAAATTTATTCCATGTAATTTTGTAATTTAAAATAGAATATTTCAAAATATGCTTTAAATTTAAAATTGAATAATGGGAGAAGAAGATGTTTCTAAAAATTAGAAATGCGAGAAAAAAAAGGAATTAGAAAGCATATTTGATTTGGTACTCAGTAAAGAGTTTGATATATATTTTAGATTGTGGAAGAATTTGGAAGCTCCATCAAAGTTTCTTACTATTCATAAAGTCATCGTCACATCCTTCAAAAATAGGAGTTCCTTATATAGACATGCCCATGTCCTCTATAAACCTACAATCAATAATAAAATTTGTTGTATTGACTACATGGTGTTGTAAGCACCATTAGGGACATACCTCGATAGAAATCTAGTAAGATAACTTCTTTGCAAGTAGTCAAATCCCACAAAAAATTGAAAGATTCTAAGAGATGTCTAAGCTTGGAAATAATTGAAAATACCTAGTGGATTACATTGTAGTATCATTGTGAGTGTGAGTATAATATTGTAGTGTCTATTTGACTAATGGCTTCTACCATGGTATGACTGTTTCTAGGATTCTTTCTTTTTGCTTTGTGTTTTATTGTTGTCATATGTTTCTCCTACGATTTTCATCTAATTAATTTCTTTTTCAATCAATATAATCTGATTATTCCATTTTTTAGACTCAAGAGAGAATACAAACTGAAAGTGAACTGAAAAGGAAAATGTTAAAATAAGACAAATAGATTTCAACCATTGCTAACATAATTATATCTAGTTCTATCAATGCAATAGTTTAGCATGATCACAAAAGCATTCAATCAAGACAAATGACAATAAATGAAAATGAGGTACTTGTGCCTAAAAGTGGTACTAAGTAGATGCGAATTATAGGATTAGGGACAATTAGTGTGTTTATTTCTCAAAGTTGGTTACTATATTATTTATTAAAATGGAGATATAGGAGTAGTTGCTAAACAAGAGCTAAAAGTGTAAAATGTGGATTTTTTCTATTTTTCCCCTCCTACAACATGCATGTCAAGTGTGATGAGAGTTTATTGACGTAAAGAAATAAATCTCAAGTTGAATATAATTTGGAATTTATTTTTATTTTCTTATTATTGTCTTTTCCTCTAAAAGTCTCTTTATTTTTGTAAAAATAAAGAGGAAGAAATGAGTATACACAATAAAACCATTCTAATTAAAAATTATACATAGTTATAAGAAATTCAATATCATATTATAGTGTCAAAAATTATACACCTCTACAATTTGACACTGCATAGAACCTCATATTTAGCTTGAGAAAAGATAATATTTTAATTATGTGATGACAATTAATCAAAATATTAGTTTCGTAGTAGAATTTGATCAATCCACGGGTTTTTACTCTTATTTTCCTAGATAAAATTGAAATGTGTGGATGCCTACATGATGTGCTAGCATCTAATAAAAATATGTGATTCAATTGACTATTGGAGTGTTAGTGTTCTTGGAACCTACCTATGTAATGTTCCCACCTATCAAGTTGGGTATTGTAGATGCCCTCAAACCTTTTAAGTTATAAGAAACCTTCCCATTTTAACTAAAGGAAAGAAGAATCACACTCTTTGGATCATGCATAAATAGTTTTGTTAATCGTTAAGAAGATTACTATTATTTACATCACTCTTTTGAGCTCTTGCATACAATCATTCCATACTTAATGGGTAAAGTGCAATCCTTTTGTGTTTGAAGGTCCATTATTAGGAGAATGTATCATCTTCCAAGAGGGGTATTCTTGTATGACATAAAGGATGTTGGACGTCTTCATGACATAGGAGGAGGAACTGAAGCATAAATAGGAGGAATGAAAGGTGTAATAAGGAATCTAGGTCCAAATTGAGGAGGTGGAATGCATCCTTAGGTTTTATCAACTTGGAAATCATTTGATGTTTCAATTTCTCATAAGATAAGAACAAAATGTCTTGTTGAGGTTGCAATGGTTGAGGTGTTTGAGGCCAAAAGAAGTCAAGGGGAAAGTTTCCATGACTTGTTAAAAGGTTATGGAGACTATGATTGATCATGATAATTTATCTATATTGTGAGGGAACTTCAAACACTAATGGATAGGAGAAGTAATAGCTTTCATGGAAGTAAGCCAAGGATTTCCTAATCTTACATGGAATTGGTTAGAGGTTGGAATAATGACAAAGGTGACATATAAGCACTTCTTACCAACTTCAATGGAAAGGGTAATAAAACCATGACTAGGAAAAGAAAAACCATTAAGTCTTAATCATCACATCAAATTTGTCATATTATTCATCATAAATACAAGAAGAACTTTATGTTTATGTTCTTTACTTATAACTGTGTGGGAGAAAAAGTGACACTAAGCAAACATGCCATAATCTCACTTTCAACCACACACTTGCGGAATACGAAAGAGCCTAGAGGTATCACACAATTGGCTACTTCTTCTTGTGAAAGAGAGAGCCACGGGCTACCTATTAGGATTTCTATTCCCTTGTTGTAATTGAAAGATAAAATGATGCAAGTTCAATCCCTAACCCCAAAATGCAAGTAGGAACTAATGATAAGATTGCAGAATTGAACTTAAACAATGAAAAGATGTAAACACAAGGATAAGACAAGAATGCAAATGCGTACCTGGAGTTAAAATCTGACTGAAAATGTTCAGGATGGGGGCGCGGGCGCCACTGTCCTGATTCTGCCCCTGAAACTGCTCCGGAAATTGCTGTTTTGCACTTTGGAAAAAGCTGTCAAAAATGCTAAAAATGCTATCTGTCAGGAGGACTAGGGCACCCAGCGCCCCTGTCCCAGGGACCAGGGCGCTCCACGCCCCTGTCCTGGTCTTTTGCTCTAAAATTTGGTGGGAAGGTCGGTCTCAGTCTGCTTCTCCCGGATCTGCAACCTGCGGCGTCGTCCGAGTCCCGAAACCTGCACTTATATCTGAAAAGGTGTTTGGGCGGCTATATAGGGTTTTGCCTTAGTCAAACCCCCACTTCGGTGATTTCCACCTCCACGAATAGCCAAGTTGTATTGTAAAATGTATTGTGTGTGCAGACCTAGTGTGTGTGCAAGGTCCTAAAATGCAAGAAAGCAAACTAGAGCAACCTAGAAAGTAAACCCTAATTGCTTGTAAATGATAATGTAAATGCTCTAAATCAAGATGCAAAGTGATCTAAAGCATGAATAAAGGATATATTGAAGCTTATGCAAAGACATGAAAACAACATGAAATCATACCCAACCCCCAAGGGAGGAGTACAAGCCAATCTTCAGTCGGTAATCTCCTATTGTTCTTCAATGTCTTCCAAGCCCTAAATGGATGAATGAAATTGATAAATGCTTGATAGAAGGATGTTGAATGTTGTTGAAGTCTTCAAAGATCTTCTCTTTCGCTGCATAGAAGGTCCTTGAAAGCCCAAAATCGGATCCATTCAAATGAAGAAAGAGAGCTCTTATGTATGAAACCCTAGGTCGTAATTTCATCTTTTGGCCGACCTAGAGATTGAATATCCCACCAATTTCTTGGGGTTAAGCTTTATTTTATGATTGGATCGCGCTCCTAAAATTTCGAGAAAAATGTCTGGGACCATGTTGCACTCCGGGCGCCACAGTCCTGACAACTTTTCACCAAATTTTTAGGGCCATCGAATATGATGATTTTAGAGAGAATCCCGAAGTTACAGGTGATTTCGAGATATTTTGACCCCCGAAATCAATCCCCTAAGCTCGAAATAGGACCTAATTAGGGTTTTTGATTAAATGATGTATTGGAGGAATAAAATGAAAAGGGCACACTTTAATGAAAGGGCCCAACTTTATGATGTGGGAGATGATAAAATAGAACCTTAGACCTAATTAATTTCATTAATTAAGTGTTAAAGGGGAAATGCAATGCAAAATGCAAAATGCGCCAAGGCGGGTGCTAAACTAGGTGTGAAATTGTACCACCCTAGCAAGTGCGTACAATTTACGATGCTACATTTAGCCCCCACTTTAGCGGTCATATGAACACTACGTGCATATGCAAGCTAAAGTACAAAAAAAGTAAACATTATTTGAAAAAGGATATATCCATAAGTCTGTCGAACGAAGCCCCCAGCGGTATCTGCAGTACACAGTTAGGAACCGCACCCTACAAAACACACGTTAGATCACAAAATCACCTAATTCTTACTAAGGAAGGTGATGAAAATTTGAGGGTAGCTATATGCCCCCCCCTATTTCGGCTTGCTAATTTTAGTGAGTTGAAACAGGGTATCATGTTTACCACTTCGAATTGTTAAAGAATATTGATGACAAATGCTCACAAGAAGATTTGATATGAGATCAAAAACTAATGGAGAATCATTTGGTAAGAAAGAGGACTAAATCTCAATTCCAACACAACAAAGAGTGTGAGGATTTGAGAGTTCTCTAACACAAGATGAGGGATGTACATGGAAACAAAATGCAAAGAGAAGAAAAGAAAGGAAAAAAGCATGAATACACACATTGGTGATCCATGAGAAGAATAGTGAGAGAGAAAACATGGACTCTTTGCCCCTAGATCTTGTCTAGGTGATCCATGGGAAAAAGGACATGGAAAACTAGCCCCTAGAGTTTGTCTAGGTGATCCATGTAAGGGAGGAGAGTGAGAAAGTCTAGCCTTATGACGCTAGTTCCACTCAACCTCATGCATGTGTGTGTAAGGGAGGTTAGAAGCACCTCATAGGAGTCTATGCCCGAGTATGCTACAACCTGTATATGTATAGTACAAAAGCGTGACATCTTGCTCTAAGAGTCTGTGCTCTGGTTCCGAGAATAATCACCTTGCATAAAAGAAAAATGGAGACATCTCGCTCTAAGAGTCTATGCTCTGGTTCCGAGAATGACCCATTGCTCAAAAAGTTTAATGTTTATGTCATAAGCAAAGTAGAACAAGGATACCTACCTTCATCACAAAAGAAGATACCCCAAAAATGCAACAATGTCATAGATCCAAGCAAGAGAGTTTTGCACTCTTTAAGCAAGGATAAGATAGTTGGAAAGGGATATCTTGTAGTATGTGTAAAGGAGATCCTAAAAGGAGAAGAGATCTTTGTACAAAAGACACCTATCCCCAAGAGGAATAAGACAAAGAAGAGAATAAGAATGCAATACTTCCTTCTTTTGTGAGGTGAAAGTGATTCTTAATGAAGGATGACGCTCTTTTTAACCCAATTAGGAGAGTGAATTCATTATAGATGTATTTTACCAATTGCAAAAGAGGTTGTAGTCAAGGACTTACACCTCTTGTAAGAGAGAATCCTTGGACAAACAACAACAAATGCATACAAGGAATAGCATCAAGTAATGAAGTTCACACCATCCACGAAATAGGAAAAAGTGGATCCTTAGATAAAAATAAGGAAAGATCATTGCCTCAATGAGAAGGACTTACACAATCTTCTAAGGAGAGATTTAGACATAAGAAAAAGAAGAGATGTATGAAATCACTCTTGTCCCCATAGGAACAAGAGATAACATAGAAGATTAGGCTATTATGTTGCTTCAAAAAAATATGATTGCACTTGAAATTGTACCATCATGAATGACAATGAGCCCCCAGTAAATGAGCTACCAATGTCACATAATGATGAGCAACATAACAGCCATTAATGTTATTTAAAGACATGATAGATTGAATGAGGTATTTGAATATGACATGCTAAATGCTCAACTATAAGTGAGATCAAAAACATGTATAAAATGATAAAAATTGAAGAAGAAAAGTCACAAGAAATCTTAGAAGAGGGATGAGTGTAATTTATTAGAGCCTTATCCCTAGAGGAAAGGACTTTATGATGAATAGGAGATAAAGATTCATAAGTGGATTTAGAAATTTGAGGGGATTCATAAAGAGATTTGTTCATCGCCAAGATTTCCTTATGAGGGGAATGAGAGTTGATAGAAGTAGAAGATGATTTAGTTGAAGTGAGATCATCATCACTACTAAATATAGCATTCACATTGAGAGATGGTCTTTTAGATGCTTTGGTACATTTGCAGGGATTATAGCCGAGTCCAAAGGCATAATTGTGAAAATTAGTCTCTAGAGGCACTTTTATCCCTTGTTCATGAGCGCCACAACCATTTCCATGATACCCATGCTTAGCAAAAATGCAAAAACCACGACCATAACGATCAGCCATTTCAGGAAGAGAAGGTGGTTTTTCATAAGACAAAGAATCAAACTCTTCATAATTAGAGGTGTGAGGAGAAGAAGTTTGAGAAGCGGCTACAAAATTATTGCTCATAGGTTCATGTAAGACAGATTGATCTCTATTTTCTTCCTTCTTTTTAACTTTAATCTCTCTAGGAGGAACCCTATACTCACCTACAAAGGTGGGATTGAAATCAAGAGATCCCCAATCGTCTTCTGCGAGAACCTTCTCAGGATCAAAAGCCTTTTTATATGTAGATTCAGGTCGAGAAGGATCTTCTTCAGGAGGTTTAGGCTCATCCAAATAATTTTGATTATCAGAGGGTGATGATTCATCCATAGGTACCTTGTTTAAAGAGTCGTCACTAGAAGAGGAAGGCTTAGAAGAACTCCCTTTGGAAGTAGATGTTTGAAAACAAGCCTGAAGATTAGTATCACCTATCAAGGTATATGTCTTATTGTTATAAATAAATTTAACTTGCCTATGCAATGTAGAGGGGACAGCTTGCATACTGTGAATCCAAGGCCTCCCTAATAACAAGTTGTATGTTAGATTTCCCGACATAACATGGATAGGAGTAGGCAAAGTAACAGGTCCCACTGTGATGGGTAAGGTGATAATACCTAATGAAGACTTAGCCACATTATCAAAGCCTCGAATGGGACGAGAGTCAGGCTCAATAAGGGATGTATCCACCTTCATCTTATGTAATAGATTAATGCTACACACATTAAGGCCAGAACCATTATCTACCAGTGTTCGTCTTATAGCAGTGTCGTTTATGATAACCACAATCATCAAGGGATCATATTGTTGTTGAATTTCACTAGTAGGCAACTCATCTTGAGTAAACACAATTTGAGCTTTAGGATTCATCACAGAGTTAACCAAAGACACTATATTACTAGATGTATTCGGTGGAGGAACATTCAAATCTTTCAAGGCATCTTGTAACATTCCATGATGAGCGGAAGAAGTTTGAATCAAATCCCAAAGGGATATCTTAGCAGGGGTAGCTTTAAGTTGTTCTATGAGATCATATTCCTTACCAAGAACTTGTGAAATATGAGGAGCTTGAGGAAGAATAGGTTGGGAAGGAGGAAGTGAGGTTGGGATAACTGGAGGAGGATTAGGTTGCCTATTGTTTCTTGTGTTATAGGTATGAGCAACCGCATGATAACTCTCTCTAGTCAGTTGCTTAGCATACTCATAAGGGCTCTTAGAAGAATAACCTCCTTGCACAGTAATAATAGGTTTCTTAGGAGTGCAAAAAGAATCATTAGCATAACCACCTTGGACCACTAAGATAGGCTTATTTAAAGGTTGAGAATTTTGAGAAGGACAAGCACCTTGGACAGTGAAGAGAGGTTTGTTAGGTGTTTCATTCACATGTATCAAATTGATTGAGGATGGTTTAAGAGAATGAACAAAAGTGTTGGAAGAATTGTTGATAGTCTTCTCTTGCACTAAAATCTTATCACAGATTAAATCAATTTTAGGAGAGAGACAAGGGGTAGGCATTGATGTTCTAGTAGGAAGAGTAATACTAGGAAAGGTCATATCATCCTTTATCATCAAAGGATCTACATGGGGAATAAACTCTCTAGGAGAAGGATCAACATTACTCTCTAATGTCTCACTTTTGAGAGGGAGAAAAGAGATGTTAACCATCTTGCTTTGAACTAGGGTATCCTTATGAGTAGAACCAAGTTGAGGAGAGGGAGATGCTTTATTTTTAGAGGGAGAATAATTGAGATTCAAGGAAGGTGAGAAAGTATCAAGGGGGAGAGAATAATCTACACCTTCTTCTAATGGTTCATCCCAAATAGTAAAGTTGTTGAAAGGAATGTTTGAAGTATTGTCAATTTCGGGAGAGGAGATAACATTGTTTATTAATTCCTCATCCTTAGAAGGGAGAGCATCAATAGATGTGTTAAACTCATCCTCTTTCCTCAAAATATGTTCAATATGATCTTTAGGGGAGAGAGAATTAAGGAAATTGCTTATTATTTCATCTTCTTTCTCTAAGGGATGCTTATGTGTAAGACAAACTTTAGGAGAAGGGTAAGCATTTATCATTAATTCATCATCTCTAGTGGGAATTTTGTTGGAAAAGGAAATGTCATCAATAGGAAATGTAGGGATAATGTCATCTTCTTCCACAAAAGGATCCTCATGAAGGGAGTGTTTTTTAGGAGGAACATGAACATATTTCTCCAAAGATTCATGCTTAGGAAGGAGATCTTTGAAAGAAGTGTTCATAACCTCTTGTTGCACTAACATGCCCCCATTGGAAGGACCAACTTTAGGAGAAAATAAGTCAATGTCCATCAATACCTTTTCACTTAGAGAGGCATCATGTAGGGAAGGCGAAGTAACATTAAGAAATGTGTTTATGATATCATTCTCTTCCTCTAGGATAGCTAAATAGGAAGGGCACATTTTAGGAGAGTTGTCAAGATCACTCTTAAAGTCTTCATCTGTAGAGCATGGGAGAGTCTCAAAGGGATTGGTAGCAACTCTTTTAGATACTAAAATGTAGTTATAGATGGGAGGAGGTTCTTTAGGAGAAGGAAAAATTGAAACAAGGGAAGCCAACCCATTATCACATCTATGAAATGAATGCATTATGACAACAATTTTCCTCTTTCAAATGATAACACATGCAAAATAGAAGGAAATGTTTAATTTCAACCAATGCAAGCACTTAGAATGTAGATTTAGAAAATGAAATTTATGATTCAAATGAGTTCCTAAATCAGATTTGAAATTATTGATCCAAATTAAGCTAGCCACAAGTTCAACTTTGAATTGAAAAATTAGGGTTTTAGCAAAAATTTCCTCTAGATTTTTTGAATCTTGCAAGAAATTAAAACTTGTAAATAGCATAAACACTCAAATTTGAAAACATAAATCAGAATTAGAGAAGATTGGAGTTCACGTCGGGTTCACCAAAAATGTGTGGGAGAAAAAGTGACACTAAGCAAACATGCCCTAATCTCACTTTCAACCACACACTTGCGGAATATGAAAGAGCCTAGAGGTATCACACAATTGGCTACTTCTTCTTGTGAAAGAGAGAGCCATGGGCTACCTATTAGGATTTCTATTCCCTTGTTGTAATTGAAAGATAAAATGATGCAAGTTCAATCCCTAACCCCAAAATGCAAGTAGGAACTAATGACAAGATTGCAGAATTGAACTTAAACAATGGAAAGATGTAAACACAAGGATAAGACAAGAATGAAAATGCGTACCTGGAGTTAAAATCTAACTGAAAATGTTCAGGACGGGGGCGCGGGCGCCACTGTCTTGATTCTGCCCCTGAAATTGCTCCGGAAACTGCTGTTTTGCACTTTGGAAAAAGCTGTCAAAAATGCTGAAAATGCTGTTTGTCAGGAGGACCAGGGCGCCCAGCGCCCCTGTCCTGGCAGGACCAGGGCGCCCCACGTCCCTGTCCTAGTCTTTTGCTCTGAAATTTGGTGGGAAGGTCAGTCTCAGTCTGCTTCTCCCGGATCTGCAACCTGCGGCGTCGTCCGAGTCCCGAAACCTGCACTTATATCTGAAAAGGTGTTTGGGCAGCTATATAGGGTTTTGCCTTAGTCAAACCCCCGCTTCGGTGATTTCCACCTCCATGAATAGCCAAGTTGTATTGTAAAATGTATTGTGTGTGCAGACCTAGTGTGTGTGCAAGGTCCTAAAATGCAAGAAAGCAAACTAGAGCAACCTAGAAAGTAAACCCTAATTGCTTGTAAATGATAATGTAAATGCTCTAAATCAAGATGCAAAGTGATCTAAAGCATGAATAAAGGATATATTGAAGCTTATGCAGAGACATGAAAACAACATTAAATCATACCCAACCCCCAAGGGAGGAGTACAAGCCAATCTTCAGTCGGTAATCTCCTATTGTTCTTCAATGTCTTCCAAGCCCTAAATGGATGAATGAAATTGATAAATGCTTGATAGAAGGATGTTGAATGTTGTTGAAGTCTTCAAAGATCTGCTCTTTTGCTGCATAGAAGGTCCTTGAAAGCCCAAAATCGGATCCATTCAAGTGAAGAAAGAGAGCTCTTATGTATGAAACCCTAGGTCGTAATTTTGTCTTTTGGCCGACCTAGAGATTGAATATCCTGCCAATTTCTTGGGGTTAAGCTTTATTTTATGATTGGATATTTCTCCTAAAATTTCGAGAAAAATGTCTGGGACCATGTTGCACTCCGGGCGCCACGGTCCTGATAACTTTTCACCAAATTTTCAGGGCCGTCGGATATGATGATTTTAGAGAGAATCCTGAAGTTACACGTGATTTCGAGATGTTTTGACCCCCGAAATCAATCCCCTAAGCTTGAAATAGGACCTAATTAGGGGTTTTGATTAAATGATGTATTGGAGGAATAAAATGAAAAGGGCACACTTTAATGAAAGGGCCCAACTTTATGATGTGGGAGATGATAAAATAGAACCTTAGACCTAATTAATTTGATTAATTAAGTGCTAAAGGGGAAATGCAATGCAAAATGCAAAATGCGCCAAGGCGGGTGCTAAACTAGGTGTGAAATTGTACCACCCTAGCAAGTGCGTACAATTTACGACGCTACAATAACATTCACCATAAACAAAGGGTCAACAAGAACTCCCTGAGAGAACTAGCCATTAATGTTCACTTAAATGTATAGGGGTCCATTGGGTGCCTTAACAATTTCCTTAGGATCAAAGGTAATCTAGGATTTAAGCTTAGATTTTGGTTTGGGGTTGAGTCGATCAATAAGATTAACAACACTGTTGGCCTCAACACAAGTATTATAAATATTCATGATATAATGGTTGCTAGGCATAACAAAAAGGCAAGTAATAAGTTGGTGGGCTTAATGGAGTTGGTAGAATGAGAAGGTAAAGAAGTTGTATATATTTACAAATTTTGGTTAGGAGGTGCAAATGATTTGGTTACTTTATCATTAACACCTGAAACAGTTATGGTACTAGAATTAATGAGGTCTTGGATAAGATGTTTCAACCTATAATGCTTCTCAATATCGTGGACAAGTTGACAATAGTACTGGCAAAAGGCTTTGGAATCACGGGACGCTAGCAAGAAGGGTCGTGTGTTTTGATAAGTGGAAGTTTCAAAACATTAGAATTAATCAACTTCAACATAACATTATGTAAAGATTTAGAAAGTGGTGTTAAATTATGAGTTGGTTTTAAAATGGATGATAAAGGAGCCACACTTGGTGTTGCAGTTGCCACTTGTGTATAAAAACTATTTGTGGAATTATTGATCTTAATGAATCCCTTTTTTTCCTATTTTTGACACTTTTGGAAAGTTTTTTGAGTAGCATCATTCTTATCAATTGGATTCATTGAAGTGGATGACTCAAATTAGCTCATTTGAAGCTGATAATTATGAAGTGTTGCACATAATTTGTTAAAGAAGTAAACTTGGAGAACAACAACTTGTCTCTAATGTCTTTTTCTAAATTAGAAATTAAAATTCTTTGAACATCCATATCAGGCACATGATAAGGTATTCGAGCATGCAAAAGTTTAAATCTACCAATAAAATCAATCACTTTTTCCTTAACACCTTGTTTACAATGAATCAAATTAGTCAAAGAAATTTGAGGACCAATATTATTTGAAATTTTTGAATGGTAGCCATTTTTAAAAAAGAATCAATGGAATAAGGAGGCAAAGAACAAAACCATTGCAAGTTCTTGTCTCTAAATGCCCTAGCAAACAATTTAGCCATCAGTCTATGATCATTCAAAAAATCACTACACAAGTTTTGAAATGTTTTTACATGAGTCACGGGATCACATTTTTCATTATATGTTTCAAAGTGATGGATTTCCATGTATTGAGGGATAATGGTATGAATGACATCTTGGGAAAATGGGCTAGCAATGTCGCAAGTGGTAATTTTGGATTTGGACTGGGTCATTAAAGCGAGTGGTTGTTGCAAAGAGGAAAAAAATTGGGCTAGGTTATTAATGGTTGCTTTGGTGGATATGTTGGTATTGACATGTTGGATAATGAAGGGTGTGGAATATTATGGGAAATGGATAAAGCATTAAAATATGAAAGTGGAACATTGTGGTAAATAGGTATAGTATATATTTGGGAGATACATGGAACACTCATAGAATAAGGTATGATAGGAATAACTCCAAGACGAACATGTGTAGGATTAGAATTTTGTGTAGCCGTAGCCATGATAGGTGGAGTATAAGTAGCTAGATTAGGAAATGATGTTGGGATAAGAATTATATATTCAATGGTATTAGGGGCATCAAAAGAGTTAAGAGCTTCACATGGAATTTTCATGGACATGATATTATCATTCATAATTTGAGATATGCCACACAACAAATCCACACCATGTTCATCATTTTGAACCATCCTCCATAATCCTTCAATCAAGGGGATTGCCTCACTATTCGAATGCTCTTGACCCATCCAATGTCCAAGTTTTTCCAAATCATGTACAAGCTTTACTACTTGTCTAGGAGACACTTATGTTAGGGAGTCATCCTCATCATGAGAAGTGTGGGAAGAATGATTGTCAACAATGTTAGATATTTCATGTGTAGCCATAAAATTTTTACCTAAGTCCCTAGGGAAAATATTAGTTGACTTTGGCTCTACATGACTTAGGAAAGCCATAAGTCTATAACTTCTTCTCACGGAGATATTAAATGTAGGGCTCAAAGTCATAAAACTCATGCACAAAGCTAATGGAGGAAATGCCTAAACAATACAAATATTTAAAAATATTTAAACATTTCATAAAATGGTGCAAATTAAAATATCTAAATAAATAAAATGTAATACAAATTAGAGCTAAACATCCAAATTAGAAATAAGCATGAGAAACATGGGGTTCACCAAAATGTAAATTCAACTAGCTTATCAAATGAGTATAACTATCAATGCATAAACTATATGATGGAAACTATGAATTAATGAAATACATACAAATCACATTTTAAAATCGAAAGTAAGCATATGATACATTGTATTCACCAAAATCTAGTGTGAGTGGATATAAGATTCACAAGTCTATACATGCAAACAAAGAATTTATTTTGTTGTCTATGCGGTTATATTAGAAGGAGAATGATCCACTAGGATCAAAATGGTTTAAGCACAAATAAGATACAATGGTCTTTTGTTCCAAGGGAATATGGCTATGCAATTGAAAATGAAGAATGCAACAAGTGTGTCCAAATAGATTGAAATGATAGTTTTTAGCATGCATAGAAAGACTGGTAACTAGCAAATAGATTCCCAAAGAAGAATTGGTAGAGAAGACTATAACAAACCTATAAATTGAATTTCATGAGAAATTAGAGGGACTAGGGCACCCAACTTGACCTGCTCCCAAGACTCAAGAACCCTAGTCAACCCACTCCCAATAGTTTTAGCTCCAATGAATTGTAGACTACAAAACTTGTCTTGCTTGCTTTGTACCTATTTTTGTAGTTCCATCAATATTCTTACACACAAAAAAGAGGGAAAATATTGTGTAGAGGGGTTTTCCTAAGTCAACCCTAGGTTTAGGAGTTACCTTCAAATTGAATTGAATTGAATTGAAAGTGTGCTATTAGATAGTAAATGCTAGAACTAAAAATGATATTCTTATATGTTCATAAACCTTCTAGATGTCAAAATGCTCATGAATGTGTTTGATGGTGATTTGAATGTAGTTGATCTTAGGAAGAAAAGACCATGGATGCCATCACAAATGAATAGATATGCAAATTACTAATCTAAAATGCCTTAATGCTTGATGTCTTTCTCTTGAATTGAATTGTCTTTTGTTGTTTCCATTTGTGTCTATATTGCCAGATCCTACCAAAATAAGGGAGGATACCTTACTTATATACCTCTCCTAAGCATTTCAGGGTCCAAAACTTGGAGTAGGCTAACATGGGCAAAGATTTTTGGCTTAACCAAGCTAACCGTTAAGTGGTTAAAATTTAGGCCCAAACATTGGGGAGCAAGGTGTCTTGATTGACCTACTAACAAAAGTGGGTCATCCTAGGTGCTCATCTCCCTCCAATGTGGCCTTCAATTGGGACCTAAGGATTAAAATGGCAAGGAGAAACCAAAATGAAATGCTAAATAGGGTTGGATCAAGTATATTGGGCATGGAAGGATATGACACCTAAAATATGGCCTTGATAAGAAAGAAATTATATAGGGATGTAATTTATGATGTTACAGATACCATGGTATTTATATATCTTATATATGATCTAGGACCACATCAATAATTGTATATTCAAATTGGCGAAAAAAACAACATGCTAATTTAAGTCTATTGCAAAATAAAACTAGAAATTGGAAATATACATAGATCCATTTCCATCACATTCAAAACCTTGTGAGTTTGTTAACTATTTGAGTAATTAGGACATTTATCTAATTATTTATTAATTAGGTCCTTTATTACTTTTTCACTTAAGCTAATCTTAGATGCTTTTTGTTATCTAGAGTTTGGTTTTCTAGGTGTAGTTGAGATTAATGTAGATCTTACTTTGCATTGATTTAGTTCTCCTAATTTTACAATTAGGATTTTGCACCAAGGGTTTCATTCATACTTTGTAAGAACTCATTCATTCATTGTAATTGTATCTCCATATTATTTTCTACAATAATACAAAATTACTTGGTTGTTATGGAGAATATTATCTTTGCTTGATCTCTTTCATGTGATAGGTATTTTGGTTGTAGATGATTCTTGGCTCTTATGGTTGATCATCATCTTATACATGTTATTAAAGAATTTCTATCAATTTCTCATCTGTATGCTTGTCATAACTAACATGGAGTGAATTTTTTGTGCACATTGGGATCAAATAGAGGTTTCCATTGTGTATGTAACATCCAAAAATACTAAGATCAATTGTTGTTTCATCAAAATATGAGTAGTTAAAAATTAGGTCAATTTGATTGAGGGCACAAAAATAAAGGCAAAATTTGGGGATGGCTACAAATTTGGGCATTGTCGAGTGAAATGGTTAAAAATTTGGGCATTGTCAAGCGAATCAGGGATTAGGAAAAATATGTGCAATTTTTTTAGGGGATGCAATTGTACCATATAGATTTGTACACGTATACAAATCCATACCTACCATTACACCTCTATCGCAAATTTGCAACACAAAAATTCCCATAGCTTTTCTCGATTTCATGAAAATAATATTAAAATTCCATAGGGTTGCATTACTTTTTATAGGATCATTTTTTTATTAAAAGAAAAAGTTAAAAGAATCTTTAGAAAGCTTGCACAAGATTTTGTACCTATGCAACAACATGTACTCTTTATCCCAGCATTGACATCAACGTGTGATCATCATCTATTTTGGCTTTTTTGCCCCTAAATTTGGAGGCCACCCTAATTTTAGCAGAGGTTCACTATTTTTGGGAAAATGAATCTTAAAGGAGAATATTCTAAGGGAGGAGAATATTCAGGGAAAAAACTCCCAACAAAGGATCAATTTTTTTCCCTATAACAAGGATTATTTAGGAAGTATTCTACTCACACCAACGGTTGACTAATTTGACCCTATTTTTCCTCCAAGCCCTCAATACCTATAGGCTATTTTTTATCTCATAACTTCATCATATAGAGTCAAAATTGGGAAAATTATATATCGTCGAAAAGATAGTTCTAGCACTAATCTGAATCATGAAGTGGTTTTTTTAGATTCCACACTAATTTTTGGTACAAAACGTCAAAATTCAATCTTCAGTTTTGTGCTTATATGGTTGCATCTTGTAGAATTAAACTCTATTTTTTCAAACACTAGACATTATTAAAAATTTCTTGGAGTCTCCTATCTCGATCTCGAGTTTATTTTTATAGATTTTGCTTCAAGTAAATTTTGTTGAATTTTTTTTATTTTCTCAATTACTTGAATGTTTTGGCACTTGGGATGGATCTATTTGTTGGAGATTGTTGTATTTGATGTGCTATACATATTCTAATATTTCTGGGGTATGGTAATTTCATTTGAGGAGGCATCATGGGTTTTTCTATTCATCCTTCAATTATCCACCAATAAAGAGAAATTACGAGTCTTGGTGACATGGAATCCTTACACATCTTAGGTGGCTAGATATGTTGCCTTTATATTATGGACTCATACTTGAACCAACAACTTCAAGAGGTAAATCAACTTGGGTTAATCTCACAAACCATGTTGTAGATGTGATTGATTATATTTTTTATTCTGATACATTGTATTCTATATCAAACCTTGAGTGTCCTTGTACACTTTGGAATTATCTCTGGGAGATATTCAAAGACCCTCATATCTCTCCATTCCTAGAGGATCTTGCAAAAGATTTACTTCTTCTCCTTGCACATGTATATTTCATACCCTTTGATGACAATATTATAGAGGATCTTGAGTATACCAAAGGTCTTGCATGTTCCATTGGATCATAGGCCTATCCTTATGTTCCTACTCTCCACATTGAGATCCCATCTAAATCATCTTTATCTGCTATTCTTGCTGATCAGATTGACATTGACTCATGCATAGCCCATATAGACACCTAAAATTGTCCTAGCCTAATTAAATAAATATTTTTATTTATTTAATTATCTTTTCCCTAAATTAAATAAATAATTTATTTATTTAATTGGTCCCACTTTCTCTATTAATTAAATAGATATTCATTTATTTAATTAATTCATTATCTTTTGTCCTCCATGACAATTGTTATTTATCTCTTCATTTTATCCTTAACTACACCCTTCATATTTTATTATTTTGGTCTCCACCTACCCTTAAATCCTAGCTGGCCATTTATCCTTTTACCTCTTAATACTATCACTCCATTTTCTAACGTGTCTTTTATATAAGATGATCATTTCATCCTTAGTAACCCTAATGACATATGCAATCAGTCTTCTTGTGATTAAATGACTTCACAACCATAATCCATTCTTTGTTGAGCTCTTGTGAACATACAAAATTTGAGAGTAAATATATCAAACAAGACCAATGGAGATAGCAAACAATGGAAATCAAACCTTACTAAGCATGTGAATGGTATAATTGTTCTATTTTCTTGTGATTTGCATGTTTTAGGTTCTTCATTGGTGTATGATGGATTCTTGATTGCAGAACTAGGATTTTATGTGGGTGGATCTTTTATGATTTTGCAATAGCTTTGATCTTCCAAATTCCACCGTATACATTTTGGCATGCCCGATGGGACTCTTGTCTCTTAGTTTTTAACATCTTTTTGCATTTCGAGTCTTTTTTGTTAAGTTGCAAGTCGGATTAGCAATTATTGTAGGCAAAATCATGTCTACTAATCATCTTTCTTTGTTTGTATTTCTGTTTTGTAGGTTTTAGGTTTTCACATCTGCATTAGATATTTTTATGTCTACGATCTATCTTTTCATGTTTGTGTTTTTTGGCGAGTTTGTGTATCCTTTTATTGCATCTAGGTTTAAGATTTGATGGTATTTTGAATTTTTATTCTCATGTCTGGGTTTTTCTTTATCATGTTTATGTTTTGTTTTGTCCATGACATTTTATCATTTCTATGTTTTGTGTTGTTTTGTTTGTAGGTTTTAGGTGTTTCTATGTCAGTTTTAGTTGTTTTCACGTCTGAGTCAGGTATAGCCCCGTCCGTGTTTCAACATTTTGTATTTTTCAATTTCTCATTTAGGATTTTCATTTTTCATATTTTTATTTTTCAGCATAACCCATTCCTTGGAATAATGAAGTATTGCAGCTATTTCAAACATGTTGACAAAGGCCCCCATTTCACATTTTGATTTTGATTTTCTAAAATTAACCTAACAAGTGTTCTTGCAGGTAGGGGATGATTATTCATAAACTACTAAGCATTTGTTGCAGGGGCAATTTTTGTGTTTGTCTTCACATTTGAATTTGTAACATAATCAGGCTCACACATTTTCATTTCTCTTTTTCTATGTTTGTTGAGGGTTAATTACCTTTTCTTGAAGTGTCTTGTACCTTTGGAGTTATTGTGTTTAGTTTATAACCCTTAAGGTGATAAAAAACTCTTCTCCCCTCACCTTACATTGGACCTTGGGTGTAAGAGAAATTGTTATTATCTTTTAGAGGGCATGTCTCACATCTTGTGAGAGGGAAAGATCCAAGTGGTATTTTATTCTGGTCCACTTTATAAAAGATTGTGGTTTTAGATGAAAGTCTCTTATCACTTGGTGCCGATGTGTTATACCTACTATTGTCTCCCTCAGTACCCATGTGATGTGTAATCCACACAGTAGTGCATAAAAACCAAAAAGGCCTAGGAGGCCTCATTAATTTGAGTGAACTGCCACACATATAGCTACTAGATACCTCAAAATATGAATAGAAATCTTTAGAGTACTAGTCCACCCTTTCTTTGACCGAACATCATGATAATTTTAGTGCAAGGGGATCTGTTAATTTCCTCCCCAAGATACTCAACATAAGGCTCCCATGAGATGAGATAGAAATCCTTGACTTAGTATAAGCCACTTGTAGCTTTCCAGGGAGAGGGTGATAGGGCCATCCTTCCAATCCTAGAGGCTCCTAGTTGTCCACTCACGAAAAAGGTAAAATAGTGAATACACCCATGAAGGCGTCGCTACACTTGAGTTGATGAAGATTCCAAGTTATGTGATGAAGTTACCACAATGAGAAGATTGAACGTAGGCTAAGAAAGTGTTTGATGTGTCTTCAATTATGCAAGACTCATGGAAATTAAGCTAATTCGACTTATTTGAAATACACATTGTGCTTAAAACATGACAAAACCCCTTTAGACAAATTGTGTCCTTATTGTTTGTTGTGTTTTCTTGCGACAAGACATTCAACATCAATATCTAGTCACACTTAACAATTGGAAAGATTGGATAGAATTGTTCAAATTTACCATAAAAGCATCTGTGTTTGAATCTAGCACCTATTTGATCTTTCTAGACATGTCTTTGTCTATTTTTAGTGCATTTATGAGACTTCAAATCACTTTTGTGTAGAACAACACCATGTATATGTATTTGTATATGAGATGAAAAACTTGTCAACAAAGGTTCAAATTGCATTTATGTTCGATTAAACAACATATGTTCTAAAACCACATCTATGTAGAGTAGAATCATATTTCTATGTCAGAGCTAAGATTCACATCATCAACAGTGGAGAATGCATCTGTGCACTATGAAAATGCATATAAATGGGATATTTCTACATCTATGAACTCATGGCGCATTTATGTTATAAGATCAAAGAGCTTCTAAGGTCGCTTCTCCTAGGTATTCATTTTTCATCAACCAATATTTATCTTGACTTTCTCATATATTTTTCAATCATTTTCTATCATCATTTGCATCCCTGATATAAACTTTTCAAACTAGATTCAAAAGGTTGTTTAGTGCTCCTCATCATATTTTACCAAACACTTAAGGAAATTTACTGTAGACTGGTATAACCTTTTAAATAGTAAACCAGTTAATACACAGAAAAGCCAAATAGAAAATAAAGCATTCACCCACAATAACACAATCAGCATAACACAAGATATTTTGATGTGGAAACCCAAATGGGAAAAACCATGGTGAGTAAATCTCACAAGTTTACTATCTACAAAATAGAAACCAGACCACTTAAGGTCAGACTGGTTAAGGCCTTACAATGTTCTTCACTAGAACAGATCCTGTTAGGAATCCAAATCTCTATTAGGAGATAAGTCCTATTAAAGACTACCCTGTTAAAGGATTTCAGATCCACAACTGTGAACCACCTTGTTAGAGGATTTTTGAATAGGCTTAACTAAGCCTACCCGGTTAAGGGTTTCAGACTTGTCGAAGAGATTAGTAATCAACAAGTAAGTGATCTAGAAAGTAGCACAAAATGCTTAGTTAGATCCATAAATGCTCTCTGTTAATGCATTACAACATTACTCCAGTCTTCTATTCAATCTTTGTTGCAAGATACTTTTTCTACAAAGACCTAATCTCTTTTACGCAACCCTTCTACACACACATAAAACCCTAGACATGATGTCCTCATATGGGAATCTGATTTCATGTCAGTCCAATGAGATTAGACTACAATTTCCTAGGTACAGTGCATCTAGACGTAATTTGTAACATGACACAGAATCACCACATCAGTGCTGGTGGATGATAACTCATCACACTTTACAAGTTTGTCAGTTAACCAAACACAGTATACTAATTACCAGTTTACAAACAAAGACTGGTAAACTAGAACATAGTGTTCTGATCCTAAAATGATTGGTTGCCGCTTGGGGTCCTCATATCGCTTGAAGTCCTTGTACGACTTGAGGTCCTCAGTCATGCTTTGATTGGTAAGCTCCTTCTGCAAACATTGATAGTATTCAACAAACAAAGAATATGCATACAATGGCATACAATACCGGTTTGAGCAATACATCACATAGTACCAGTTGAGAATAACTCATATAAAAAGTAAGTGTGTGTCCATAAATGACAACAACAACTAAAAATCATCAACATGCCAACAATTTTCAGTCATCATTTGCATCCCTCATATACACTTTTCAAACTAGACTCAAAAGGTTGTTAAATAGTGCTCCTCATCATATTTTGCAAACATAGTACAACATATCATTAGGTGGTTCCCACATCAAATATATCATCTTGGTTTGCATTTGGTTCTATTTAGTCAAGGCCAACTTACCTCATCAAGAGATCTATCATCTCTTTGGAAGCCATACCTTGTTTTAGATCACACTTATCTTGAACTTACACTTTTGGACTTTGCAAGATAGCCCTAGACTCTTTTCCATCTCATATTTCCTTTGGTCCTCCATAGTCTTTACATTTTCTTTCATCTTTTATTTTAGCCAATTTTTTGTTCATGGTTGAAACCCATTCACAAATGTCTAGAAGAGAAGACAAGGAAGCTCTACGATCTCTCAACATGAGTACCTATGAGTTTTAAGGAGATGAATTTTACAACCAATTTGAGAATCATAGTAATCTACCAAACAATGACAATGATAGTGACAATGCATCCATCACTTGCACAGACATTCAAGATATTATTTTGGACCCATGATTTAATAGGGTGGTGGAATAAATTATGAGATGAGATAGACAATACTTCCTACGAGCGTTTTCACAAAGTGGATCAAGATTACCCCATGATTTTGATGTGTCACAAGTTTTGGAGGATGATCCTAATTAAGTGAATCAAGAAAATGCAAATCCTATAAGACATAATTGTGGTAATAGGAGAGGTCATTTCGTGCCCGATTCACCCTCATCTTTGTTTCAAAAACTAGAAGTAACCAACACTCATGCTCATACCAATTTTGCTAGAAAATCCCATGAACATCCCCATGGCCATCCTCTCATATGGTGAAGGAATGCTAATACACATGCTAAACAACATGATAACACCCAAGATCATGGAAATACATACAATTATACCCAAGGGAACATACAAAACTATGACATAAGGAGACCCTATGCTAGATTTGGGTGCAATAGTCAAGATCATTCTTATAATACCCCTCATCCTAATGGTCATGACATATACAATCATCCTAGGCCTAGTGCTTCTCATTATAATACCATACCAAGTGGTCCATATGCTAGATATGATTATGTTCCCCCTCCATATGAGTATATTTATTACCAATATCATCCATACATGCATTATATCCCTCCTCCTCCACCCAATGGCTTGGGCATGGGAATTACTCAAATAGAAAAGACACCACCTATAAATGACTTGCAACAACAAATTAAGGATTTACAAACACAGATGGAAAATATGCATGCACCAAAATAGGACTACACAATGAAATACATATGTCCTTATCCATTTAAAAAGAGCATATCAATGCCTCCATTTCATCCACATTTTGTGACACCAAAATATGACAAGTATTGAGGCAAGAGAGATCCTAAGGCAAATCTAAGAGAGTTTTTCATGGCTTGTATTGAGGTAGCAAGAGAGGAAACATATTTGATGCGATTATTTCCACAAAGTTTAGGTGGACAAGCCATGGAATGGTTTTCACAAATTTTGCCTAGGATCTAATCATGGAGTGATTCCGTAGAAGATTTCATACAAAACTTCTCATACTATATTGAAAAAGATGTATCACTGACCACTTTATGTAATACGAAGTAAAAATATGGAGATTCATTTGCATCATTCATACAATTGTGGAGAAGTTTGGCTAGTCGATGCTCTTGTGATATCCCACAAAAACAAATGGTGGAAATGTTCACTCAAAATGTCAATAAGGATATTGGATATGAACAAAGGAAAGCTTGTTTGTCCAATTTTAAAGAAATCATTGAAAAGGGATTGGCAATTAAGAAAGTCCTTATTGAACAAGGTACCATTAAGCTATTGAAAGACAACAAAGATTAATCAAATGGGAAATATATTTACCCCAGTTTTGGAACAAAAACAAGAATACCATTAACGATGGGGTAGTAGATGCGAATGTGGTAAAAACAAAGATAACTTTCCTTGGTTCAATCTCATCTAATTCCAATAAAAAAATTGAATTCTTAAAGGCCATCAAAGCCTCCAAGAAAATTCACTCATTGGGAGAGCTAATTGAGACAACATTTAAGAAATCGGTTACAAACAAGCTTATAACAATGCCAGAAAATCCACCATATGAACCAAAAGTAAAACCTACATGGTGGAATGATGATGAGTTTTGTGTATCACAAGAACAAGACTAACAATTGTCATAGATTGAAGAACACCATACAAGATCTTATTGACAAGGGTGACATATAAGTTGATGGTTATACTTCTAATGAGGAAAATGCAATGTTTAAGGAACCATTCCCAAAACATGATAAGGGAAAATCACCTAAGATAGATAAAAATGCCAATTATCCTACTGCAACATATGATAACATAGTCAACCATATTTAAATAGACAATCATGTTTCTACCTTTATTATAAAGGACAAAACTCTCGAGGGTTCTACTTGAAGGGGTAAAGCTATTTTGAAAGGCATTGGACTATTGTCTTCATCATCTAATGATGAAACCCTCGAATGAATTGTTCAACTAGATGGGGTAAAGTCACCTTGTAGGGTGTCCAATCCAAAACCACAACTTCATCATCTACCAAAAATGAGTATGACCTTGTAGACTAGTTAGGGAAGACACCAACCCTTATCTCCATCTTTGATCTTTTGTGCATCTCCCCTTCACATAAGTCTACTCTTGACAAAGCATTGAAAGAAACCTCCATTCCCACTAATTTGAATGTGGACCAGTTTCAAGCCATGGTGGGTTACCTTTCCACTCCTCATTTCCTTACATTCACAGAAGCTGATGACACATATTCATGTCAACCACACAATGCACCCCTCCATATTTAAGCTTTTTCCATAAAAAAATCATATCAAATGAGTCTTGGTAGATGGAGGAGCGGGTCTAAACATTTGTAAATTGAAAACAATTTTATAATTAGGATACTCTAAGAAAAATATGGATTCAAGAAATAAGATCACCATATAAGCATATGATGATGAAGAACACTCATCTAAAGAAACAATCACCTTACCTTTAATTTTTGGGCTAGTGACAAAGGATGTGGTTTGTCGAGTCCTTGACCTACATCTCACATACAACATACTTTTGGTGCATCCTTGGATACATGAAATGAGAGAAACACCATCAACATATCACCAATGTATAAAATTTACAAACAACAGAGTCAAAGTGACAGTCAAAGGTGATCCAACCCCATTCATATATTGCAACAGCCTACCACCATGGCTAGAGGTAATAGTCTCAATTAATAGAGAAGCAATTGTTAGACAACTCAAATAACTAGAGGACAACTGAGAAGGGGGGGTGAATAAGTTGTCACCAGATTACAAAAATTTAAGTATTTAAATCCTTATTACTAGAATACAAAAACTCAATACCAGAATGCATAAACCAAATACCATAATAACTGATATAGAAATTAAACATAAACATAAACATAAATCATAGAATAGTTACCATCCATCCATAACACATGACACCAAGATTTGTATGTGGAAAGCCTGGTAAAAGGAAAAACCATGGTGTGAAGCCTACCCACAATCAAATAATACTTTTGCAGTAAGAATGTGATTACAATAATGAGGGGCTTGCACATGCAAGAAGGCCAAGAACCTTGAGTGAACTGCTCATCACAAAAAGGAGCCTCACTGACTACAAGATAAATCCAGATTATAATCTGGAAAGAAGATTGAACTACAAGTATATCATCTCTTATGCCTGAGTACAGTTCTTGTTAAGCTTAGTACCAGAGGTCTTAAACCTCTTACACAAACCCAATTCGATCAGCTATGATTGACCAAAACTTTTGCATATGATTATAATATTATTCACACACAGATAGTCCCATAACCTTTACCTATGATCTACAAAGAGATCTTACATCATATTTATACCAACCCGAGACCTAAACAATTAGGTCAGCCACCAAAAAGATAATACAATAAGTTCATAACATAAACACACAATCCAATGATCAACCAAGTTGGCTTAGGCCAAAAACAATGTAAACCAATCATTAAATCCCACTGGTAATGCATTTGGAACATCCTCGAACACATTACATAAACCGTTCCATAACGAAGATAACACTAGACTCAAAATAGGTCACTGAAAACCAAATCCAACACCACCGATCAACATGAACATGAACAAGATAACCAACAACATCCCAAAAGCCATCTAGAAGTTGCACCAACACCACTTATCACGTGCATCAAAATATCTTCAACAAAGATTTGTCGATAAAACCCTTACTATTGACCAAAAGGCTTACTAGAACAAATGATAGTATCTGAGTCATCAAATCCTTAACCAATGGATCATGATACACATCTGAATAGCAAGAATGACAGATCCAAATTAATTCCACAAGCTAAAGCATACATAAGCATACCAGATCAATATCATAATCCAACAACTCAACCGGAACCAACCAGAAACCTATAAACAACCAAAACAACTGGTGTTTCTATCGATGGCATAACATCAATGCAACACATAATATCATAATCCAACAACTCAACCGGAACCAACCAGAAAGCGATAAATAACCAAAACAACCGGTGTTTCTATCAATGACATAACATCAATGCAACACATAATCAATTCCTCCAAATTCTAACAATATCCCCCTTCGACATTGATGGCAACACTAGATGTCAAAAACATCTAAGTGCCAAGAATGCCAAACAAGTCTCCCCCTATGGAAGACAATCAACAATCTCCCACAAAATGATATAGAAATGAAGCTCTGAACCAAACACCCCTAATGAATATATCTTTGTTAAGCTCTGATCTCTCCCCCTTTGACTGATATTTTGTTAAGCTCTATTTTTCACATATATCACTCCCCCTTTGACATCAATGTGAGAAGTCTGACATAAATATCAAAGAAAAATCATAAATCCTTTGAATCTTACTGCTGACTATTTCTCCTGAGTAGTAGCACCACCA
Source organism: Cryptomeria japonica (assembly GCF_030272615.1). Classification (NCBI taxonomy): domain Eukaryota; kingdom Viridiplantae; phylum Streptophyta; class Pinopsida; order Cupressales; family Cupressaceae; genus Cryptomeria; species Cryptomeria japonica. The sequence goes on along the minus strand of NC_081414.1, from coordinate 110,864,299 downwards.
CATCAATCCAGAATGAGTAATAGTAGCTTTGTAAATGAATACCAGACTGATGCTAATCCACATCACTCAGGTCTCTACAGGAGGGGAAGAAACCTCCAATCTATCTTGGAATTACTCAAATGATTCTTTAGGAAAAGGTTTAATGAAGATGTCTACAATCTGCTCTTTATTGCTCACATAAACCAGTGAATAACTACCGGTTCATTACAATACACCTTTATATCCTTCAACATTTGCTTCATCCATAAAACTTGTGTATAGTTAGTAATAGCAACAACATACTCAGCTTCAACAATAGATAAAGAAGTACATGATTGCTTCTTGCTAATCCATGAAAAAAGTTTCTTTCCAAGAAAGAAAGCTTCACCGGATATGCTCATCATAATCCAAAGTCATCATCTCTAGCCTAATCTGCATCTGTATATGCACATAATCCAAATTCATCATTCTTAAGATACCACAAACCATATAGAATTGTTCTCTGCAAATACTTGAAAATCCTTTTCACTGCACTCTAATTATTTTCTTTAGGACCAGTCTGATATCTTGATACAATGAAATATCCACTTCTTATATCTGATCTAGTCTGAGTCAAATATAACAAAAAACCAATCATAGACTTGTACCTTGTAGGATTTACCAGTGTAGATGCATAATTATTTGTCAAATTCTCACTTGTAACCATCGAAGTACTAACCGGTTCAGAATTTTCCATAACAAATTTCTTCAATAGCTCTCTAGTATACATAGTTTGATAGATAAAAATACCTTGATCAATTTGAGTAATTTGCAAACCTAAGAAAAATTTCGTCTCCCCAATCATAGACACCTCAAATTAATTCTTCATATTGTTAGAGAATTCCATACACAAGTTATCTTCACCTCCAAAAATGATATCATCAACAAAGACCTCAATACTTAATATATCATCATCAATGATCTTATAATATAAATTACTATCAACATTACCTTTAGTGAAATCAAGCTTCAAAAGATATGGATCCATTCTTGCATACCAAGCTCGAAGGGCTTTTTTCAATCCATATAAAGCTTTCTTTAACCTATAAACCATGTTTTTGTGATTTGAAAGTGAAAAAACAATAGGTTGCTCAATATAAATTTTTTCTTCAAGATATCCATTCAGAAATGCACACTTAACATCCATCGAATAAACCTTGTAGTTCTTATGGGTAGCATAAGCAAGAAATAATCCCACAACTTCAATCCTAGCTACCGGTGCAAAGGTTTCACCATAATCAATTCCTTCCTTCTGAGAATATCCTTTACAAACCAATCTAGCTTTATTCCTCACAACTTGTCCATCCTCATTCAATTTATTCCTAAAAACCCATTTAGTTCCAATAACATTCTTATTTTTAGGCTGGGGAACTAAAGTCCATGTGTTATTCTTTTCTATCTGATCTAATTCTTCTTCCATAGATTTTGTCCAACTTTCATCTTTACAAGCTTCAACTACTAATGTCAGTTCTACTTGAGAAATAAAACATACCTCATCAGTTGCCAACTTTTTTCTTGTCATCACTCCTTTTCTTTTGTCTCCAATGATCTGATATTCTAAATTATTCAACCTTACATACCTAGGTGTCTTCTATTTTTTTGTTCATTTGTCATGATCTTCAATCACTGTTAAATTTTCTGATATTGTTGAAGCAACTAATTCAACATTTTGTTCTGGTGTATGTGCTACAAATTTAGTTATGATCATTTCCACTGATGGTTCTCTCTCATAAGTTTTGATTTGACTTTTGTTCTGCTCATCCACCTTGACATTTGTGCTCTTCATAATTCTCTGTAATATTTTGTAATAACATCTATATGCTCTACTTTAATTACATTAACTAAGAAATATTCCTTCATCACATCTAGGATCAAACTTTCCAATGGAATCATCTCTTTTGATATAACATTTACTACCAAAGCTCTTGAAATACTTAACTATCAGTGTATGACCAAACCATAACTCATAAGGTGTCTTATCGGTATCTCCTTTGGTACGAACTTAGTTGAATATGTATACAGGAATTCTTACAGCTTCTATCTAGTAGAAATGAAGCAGATTAGATTGCATCATCATAGTTCTAGATGCATCCAAGATAGTTATGTTTTTCCTTTCGACAACTCCATTATGCTGACGTGTCTGGGGTGCAGACAATTGTCTCCTAATCCCATTCTTCTCACAATAGTTGTTAAATTCAATGGATGTGAATTCTCCACCCTGATTTGACCTTAAGTATTTAATCTTCAATCCTATCTGTCTCAACTTTACCTTTAAATATTTTAAACTTTGGAAATGCTTCAGACTTCTCCCTTAGAAAAGTAACCCACATCATTCTACAATAATAATCAATGATTAGCATGAAATATCTATCACCCTGGAAACTTTTGATTCTAGCAGGACCACACAAATCAGTATGAATAAGACTAAGAACATCATTAGATTTGTCTTGTATACTCTTAAAATAATTTCTGACTTGCTTTCCCATTTGACATTCCTTACATATTAGATTATAGGGCTTTACAGTCTTAGGTATATCTCTAACTGCCTTAGTCAAACTCATCTTCACAATGCAATCAAAATTCACATGACACAACCTCTTATGCCATAGCCAACTCTCATAAATTTGTGTAATCAAACATGTCTTCTCACCAGAGTTCAAATGAAAGATATTACCTTTAGTTTGTATTCCGGTTGCAATCTCCAATCCAGATCTGTTGATAATCTTGCATTTTCCATTCTTGAACTGTAACTAAAATCCCTTATCTACCAACTATCCTACACTCAAAAGATTATTCCTTAAACCTTCAACATAATAAACATTATCAGTTTTATGCTTACCATCTAATGATATTGTTCCTCTTCCCTTGATCATGCATGCTTTGTCATCTCCAAATCTAACCAGACTACCATCAAATTCTTGCAAAGATAAGAACTTCATTTTATCTCCAGTCATATGATGTGAGAATCCACTGTCAATTACCCATTCATCCTTGTCTTCAATTTTTAGCAGTAAGGGCCTTCTCTTCAGGTACCAGATCATATTCCTTAATAGCCAAAAATACCCATTCCTTTCCATTGCCGGATCCACTAGCTAAATGTTGTGCCGGTTCATCATCAAAATTAGTCACACCTTCCTCATCTGCATAGTAACATGATTTGTCTTTGTTCCACCTATATGTATGCTTGTTTTGATAATCATGGTTAGGCCTACAAGATATTCTATCTCTTTCTTCAAATCTTGAATTCCTTTTAGGACATCTAGATGCAAAATGACCTATCTTATTACATGCAAAGCATTGAAAAGGTTATTTTCCTTCATACTTGTGTGTGTGAAAAGTGGATGTATATTTGTATCTGGAATACACAACACTTCAATTAAGTCATTACATGCATGGTTAGATAGATATAAACATGAATATGAAAACCATAACAAATCGACCCATTCCCTTCTAAAAGATGCGAGTATAAGATTGCTCTCAGATTTGTATAAGCAATCCAGTGACTAGACAACACCAAGACGAAGGATTTTAATCTATATGAGCATAAATGTGAGCTAAATGAATGCAAGATTAATCTAACATGATTTAAGCAATAAATGAGATAAATGATCTAAATATGTATGCAATAACTTAGTATGTGAATGTCTAAATGCACAAATATCAATGAACCTAGAGCAAAAACAACACAATGACAATACATTCTCCAGGATTTTTGAATGAGAGATGAGAGCCTAAATTTATAGAAAATTCTGAAAGAAACCAAAGGCTAAGATCAAATGATGATGAGAGGTCAAGATTTTCCAAGAGGAAGCACAATCCAACTGAATTGATGTGATTGGATGCTTTTCTTAGTTTTAAAGGAAATTGAACTAAAATTAAGATAAAATCAAGATAAAATCAAGAAAAAACTGATTTATTCTCTATTTCATTCAATTTTAAGATTTAATTATTTTAATTGCTTTCTTTGAGATTATCTATCAATTTTTAATTTGTTTTTTCAAGATTATCTTCAATTGATTTCTTTTCTCAATTTTTAATTATTTTTTGTCAATTAATTCATTTTTTTATTTATTTCCTTTTTTGAAGATTTGTGCTCATAATTTCCAATTCATCTTTCTTGATTTGTTTCCCTTTTTGAAGATTTGTGGCAAATTGATTTATTTAATTAAATTAATTCCTCTTTTTGATGATTTAATGGCAAATTGATTTATTTAATTAAATATGAAAAAGATATTTAATTAAAATAAATAAGATAATTGTTTAAAATGATTTACTTGGAATGATTTAATTAATTAAATAAATATTTAATTAATATTGAGTTGTTAATTTGCCATGTGACATTTGATGATTAAAGAATTAATTATGTGCTCAAGATTTATTTAATTGCCTTTGGTTAGGACCTTGGTGATGTTGTCGAGATTAGGGGTTCATGGTTTAGATGACCATTTTTAGGGTATTACATTTGCCCCTCTTTGAATTAATGTGCGAGCAGTGCGTTGGTTCAAAGAAAATTTGATGTCTAGGAGATACCAATTCTGAACTTGGTTGATCACGAACTCGATAAAAAGTGAGGTGTTTAGGTTGTTTGAAAGTGACGAAGCAGAATGAAGTCCAATTAAAGCGACACTGATCCCGAACTTGATTGAACTAGGAATGATATAAAACAAAGATACCGAACTTGAACTTGATTGATCAAGAAGCGGATCTTACTAATCTAGAACTTGATTGAACTTAGATACAGCGAGTGATGATAAAAATCGATCTTGAACCTCATTGATCAAGATACGATGAGCGAAGATAAACTATCCAGCTTGATCCAAAGTGATGAATACTTAACACCTTCTTAGATTGAGTGTTATCAAAGATACTCTTTAAACCCTTGATTGAGTTTAAATGAATAATCACCTTGATGAAAAGCAATGAAACTAATTAACGTTAAGAGATTGATTCAAATAAAGACAATATTAGCTTGATATGAAGTGATGAAACTGATATGCCCCTAGAGATTGATTTGATTCAGAGGATTGAGAGATCTCAACTTGATATAAAGCGATGAAGTTGAGATGCCCCTAACGATGAGGATTTGATTGATTTTCTTTAGTTGAAAAAGATGTTTTGCTCAACTTTTGATGAAGATTTGAAAATTTTCTTGACATTGAAGAATGTGAGGTCATAAGGTCATGAGATGCCCCCTCGGGAGTGAAATACAAAGATAGTGATGGTACATGATGATAGGCAATTTTGAGCGATGATAATGATTTGAGCACAAATTGATTCAGAGAAATTTTTGAAATTTTAGCGAGAAATTGAGCACAAAGTTGATTTGTAGAAATTAAATTGAGATTTAGCATTGATTCATGAGAAATTGAGTGCAATTAAAGAAGAGAGAATGAGCCTTTGATGAAAAGAGCTAAGTGGTCCAAATTTTATGAAATTTCAATGAGAGAGTTGACATCAGATTTCGATTTCGATCCCGAAAATGGACTCAAGACAGTCGATTTACAAGCTCGTGATTTGATTTCATTGTACTTATGTTGATTGATTATGAGATGTTGTTCTATATGCTTTATTCTATATGTATGCATTTCTTTTCAGTATAGATGAATGAATTTGTTTCTTTTTATGCAAATAAATGAGGAGAATGAGTAACTAGTAATGCAAATGTTTATTTTTCTTCATGCAATAATATGAATGCAAATAAGTATAAAATGAAATGTATGGATCTGAATAAGATGCTCATGTATGTAGCTAACATCTCAATACACAAGTACTCGATCGGATAAATAATGATGAAAAAGAGACCACTTAGTTGAGAAATGATGAAGCTTCCAACTTCTCAGTTAGAAGATAAAGAAATCAGTGTTACCATACCAAAATCACTCTAAATTCACAAAATGCAGAATGAAATGCAAGATGAGATGCAAAATGAGATGCAACCAAAACCTAGTCACTAGATTTGAACAACTTAATTTTCATCATTGAGCATTTTATAATTATAGCAGGCAGAGTAGAGTTTCTTTCTTTGCATGTGCAATATTAATTATCTTGTCTACAATGACCCTTTTTTTTTGGTTCATATCCTTGGACAGATTACGCATGGACCCGGATTGCACAATAAAGAAATTCCCTCAAAACAGACAAAGAAATGATGGGAACCTCCCTATAGCATTCAAATAAGTGGAGTCAAGGTATGTGTGGTGATTTCACCTTAATGTGAAGGCTCTTATCATAGACACCCAGCTGATTAGATATTTTTAGATCATCAGAATCATTCCTACAAGAAGAAAACAAAGAAAATATTATGCCCCCAATCCTTGCTCCTCTTAGTCAAGATAGAATTCCTTGAGTTACTCAAAGGGAATAATAAATGAAGGCCAATGTAAAAGACAACACACAAAGAAAATTTCATGCATATCTCAAACAATTTAGTGATTGTTTTCAGTGGTCTTGTTTTGCTTGTGTACTCAGTGATAAAACTCTTCAGTAGTCAGGAGACAGGTGACTGACTCGGAGTGGACAACCATGTTTCACTGACATAAAGTTGACTTGGTTGATACTACTTAGGACATGTAATGTGCTCGGTTGATTAACTTAAGACTAGGACATTGATTAGTTTCAAGCCATGAGGGTTCCAATGAACCAGGATGTCACAAAAGTGACTGAAATATGTTAAAGCGAAAGCAAAGATGCATGAAAGTGGGAATGTCAATGTTGTGTTGATAGATGGAGTGCTTGAGTACAAGAGGTGCCCTTTTTCCATGTTTTCACCTGCTTGGAAAAAAATATTATTTTATTTTTTTATTTTATTTTTAATTTTTTTTTTAATTTTTTTTTGAATTTCTTCAAGACTTTTTTTTATTTTTAGGATTTCTTCATGACATTTTCTGATTTTTAGGATTTTTTTAGGACATTTTATGATTTTTAGGATTTCTTCAGGACATTTTATGATTTTTAGGATTTCTTCAGGATATTTTATGATTTTTAGGATTTTTTAACGTTTGCCCCTAGTGTCTAGCAAGGTAAAAGGGATTTTGAGTACATGAATAGATAAGAGAATGATGGTGGACACTTTCAAGGAATATTTCACAATGTTAATCCAAGCATAGGGTCCAGATATAGCAATGTAAAGCAAGGATTTTAGCAATGTAAAGCAAGGATATAACATAGTGAAGCAAGGATATATCGATGTAAAGAAAGGATTTTAGTGATGTAAAGCAAGGATTTTAGTGATGTAAAGCAAGGATATAGCATAAAAAAGCCATATGGTCCAAATAAGTGGCCATGTCAAGAGGTTTGTGGAAAACATGTTTTTGCATGTCCATATCTGTTGATCAAGATCAAGGGATAGATTTGGATAGGAGGTAGATAGGATAAGCAAGATCAAAGGTAGTAATGAAGGATGTAAGAAGGAAATAGATAGGAGTTAAAGAGTCAGGATCAAGTGTAATAAATAGGGCACATGAAGCCTGCAAGGATCCTTAACCTTGTCAAGATCAAAGGTGGAAAAGGGGTATGAATGTAGATAGAGAGGATGAGGGATAATGGAGGATGAAGGATAATGGAGGAAGAAAGATAATAGATGGATGTACATGGATGGAACTTGACCCCAGTGTAAAGTGCAAAAGGATAATGGATTATGCATGATGCTTGTTTGCTAGGTTTTCATCATGGTAATTGCCCAAGTTGCCACAAGAAGTGGTTTTCACACAAGGATGAATTTATTTCTCTTTACTTTTTTTTTCTGATTTTTTTTTTCACTTTTTCATCATTTTTCTTTTTCTTTTTTGGAAGATAATAGTGGCATGATAGGGGATGGAAGAAGGACCCCATTGTCTCACTGCTTTGGATGGTACCCTTGGAATATGAGTTGCAATAGACCATGGCTATAAAGGTATGCTCAAAGATGTTGGTAGGATAATGAAATGAAACTAGGGCAAGGATTGGATAAGAGGGATGGAAGGGTGAAAAAGAGGTGCTGGATAATGAATGGGATATTGGAAGAATTGTGTATGAATAGATGGAAATTCTGGAAAGATCAACATTGGAACACGCCTTGAGGGATGGTGGACATATGGAAGAGAAGTGAATCTCATATTTTGAGATTTGGATGGGGGAAAGGTTACAGATTTTGGGGCATAAGAACCCAAAATCGATGAAGGAGGTGATGGAGGAATAGACTTGGAAGGTTTGGATGGAGAAACAACAATTTTGGATGCCGATTTTGATTTTTCTTTAGATTGTTGTGCTTCAAGTAGTCATTTAGGGATCCACATGGTTTTCAATTTTTCATGCTTTTGTAGTTCTTTAGAGCGCATTGCTTGTACAAGTGCATTAGGAACCCATATAACTTTTGACTTTGCTTCTTTCTTTGTGGGATTTTGTGGCATTTTGTATTTTTCTTTTTCTTTTTTGGATCATATTTTTCTTTGTTTTGTCATGTCGATTAGATGGGACATGTTGATCCTTGAATACCTGTGGATTGCATGATTTATGACTTTTATGCTTGTCATCCAAATTGCTTGGAGGGAGATGCGTGGATATATAGGAATGATACAGAGGTCTTTTATATGGATGGAAGGTACTTGAACATGTGTTCCTTTGTTGATCTTGCATAAGGGATGGAGGGATATAGGGACCTAGAATGGATGGAAGAGGTGAAGGGGAAGGTGTGTATTCAGATTTAACTAGATAAATGCAGGATTTATGAGAGATACCAACATCTTGAGAAATGTCCCTGAGGCCATGACCTTTAACACTTTCTTTAATATTGAGGGGTTCTTGCTTGTGGAGAACTACCCCTTTGCCTTTATAAATATTTTTACTTTTAGGATACACTTTGCTTTGGAAAGAAGGCACGAGTCCATTATGAGATGGAGGTGGAATGTAAGGAATGATAGGATCAGTAAGGAGATTTGTAGGCATCATGGATCCTTGAGCTGAACATGGAGGATTATGACAAGGTGATGGAGAGATACTTTGATCTTGACATGGAAGAGGACCATTGGATAGAGTAGGAAGGGTGTTTGACTCTTCATTTTGAATAGGACCATTTGAAAAGGTGGAAGAGGCATCATGATCTTGATTAGGAAGGATACTTTTCTCTTGAGATGGAAGGGGATCATCTTGGAAGAAATGGAAAGGTATAAGGGGATCATCATGGGATTCTAGTGAAATGGGATCTTTTTCAATCATTAGATGGGATTGGGGAGTTTTGGTGTCTTGATCTTGATTTATGAGAGGACTTGTTTCTTCATTTTTTGGATTATCCTCTTGACATGGAGTCACTTCTATAGGATTTTGCATAGGTGTAGGGGATTCTTGGAAGATCTCCATATTTTGGCATGATGGGGAAGCATTTTGAGTGGGACTCTCTAGAGTGGGTACATTTGGAATTGGAGTGCATGGTGGCATAGGATCTAGGATTTTTAAATCTTTAGAGGAATTTGTATCAATATTGGCATCAACTTGGATTTCCATAGGGGATAGCCCTTGAAGGTCAACATGAGAAGTTTCATTGTTTGAAGGAGATGGTATGGATTGTTGCTGAGAAGTTTTAGGAGATAAAGGCATCATGGAAGGGATGGAGGCTACATATGGAGCCTTGTTAGACATAGGTTCATGATTTTGATCATGATTAGAAATAATTCCTTCTTTTTCTTTAGGTGAGTCATTAGGATCTTCAATTTCAATGACACCATTATCAAGGAGATCTTGAATCTTATGTTTTAATTCCATACACATTGAAGTCTTATGTTTGTTATGCCTATGATATGCACAATAACTACTCAAAACTGCACATCCCCATGTGGTTTTTTTAGGCAATATGATAAGATTGTTCTTAAGAAGCTCTTCCAAAGATGACTCAATAGATTGCCCGAAAGGTGTAAACTGTCTATCTAGGGAATATATGTCTTTTTGTCTTGGTGAAGGTGTTTTGTGATCTTGTTTGAGATTTGGATTTTGATTGTCAATTATTTGTTGGTATTTGATTGTCAAATCATATAATTATTTTAGCATTCCTTGAAGTTTCTCACTCTTGATATCATGCATTTGTTTTTCAAATGGAGTCATTGATTTATTTTGTTGGATTTCCATGTCATATATTTCTTTATTGATATCTTGAAATATTTGAGAAAAGGTAGCCATGGGAATTGGAGCTAAGGTATCCATGAGATTCTTACTTTTGTCAAAAAAATTAGAAGAGCTTTTGGTTTGAATAGACATTTACAACTGATAGGACCAAGAGCTAGATGTGTTGTAGAAGTCAAGATCAAATTGTAGCTAGTAGTTCATTTAACATTGTGATTGAGAGAAGTTACTAAGATTTGGTCTAGTTTTAGGAATGATCTATCCTGTGTAAGATGTTATCTAAGTTAGCGTAGGTTTGATAAGATGTTGTTTGAACTAGCTTAAAGATGATTGACAAAATTGTGTAACACAACTATAGGGGTACACTATCAAGGTCATTTATGCTCAGGAGAATGATGACCAATTTTAGGCTTGTTGTAGACTGTTTTAGACAATTTTGACTATTTTGACAGACAAGATCAGGAATTCATATGACAGAGGATTGGACATAGACGAGATTCTGACAGACAAAATTTTAGTGACTAACGACTACTAGTTTTTGATAAGGACTGATGTTTCAATGACTGATAGAGACCAGTTTGGACATAAACAAAGTTTATCACTGATTTTGTTTATTGTTTTCTCTAGTTTTGGTATTTCAGTTTGTAAAGTGGAAAATCGAACCCTAGGTGTTCCCCCCACTCCAAGGAGAAAGGAGGTCACTAGGATTGACGGTTTTCACTTAGGAGAGACTTTACATTCAAAAGAGGGGTTGAAACCCACAAGATCCAATCCCACACAATGCAAGACTACATTCTAAATGAGTTTCAAGGGTTAAGACAGCAAGGCTACCCTCTTTTGTAAAGAATGTAGATAGAAGGATTGTACTAGGAATGCATGTAAAGTAAGAAAGATTCTCTTATAAATGGAGATAGGGATACAGGATGAAGCTGTGGACCTGGAATTAGCAATAAAATGTTGAGATGACACTGTCTTGCAAATTTGAGCGAAAGTTGACGGGACGATGGTGCCCGGCGTGCACACGGTCCTCTGAAAAATCTACGAAATGAAGGGGGTTTTGTTCATCTCTGCACAAGGATTCCAGATCTTCAATTACAACCGCGTACCTGCAACCTACACATAGAAAAGAGAGGATGATTGGGGGATTAAGGATTAGGGGTTTGCCTTTAGGTCAAACCCCGATTTTGGAATTAACCAAGAAATGAGAATGCTGTAAATGTAAATGTTTGTAATGTAAACAAGTACTGATACCTTGTTGTAAGAATGTTTGTATTCTTACATGCGAAGGTGTAATGATGTTGTATGTTGTATGTGATCTCCTTTTCAATGGTTGAATCCTCATCTTGAATGCAACACTTAGCCTTGAATGGAGACTTAGAATGCTCAATTGCTTGAAGGAATGCTTGAATGCTTGAATGTTTGAATATCGCTTCCACGCCTTTCTCTTGCTTATTTCCTTCCTCTTTAAAATGGGAGAGGAAATGTAGTTTATATACTTGTCAATTAGGGTTAGAAGACTGATTTTTTTGACCTTAGGCCGACTTAGAAACATTATTTTCCAATTTGCAAACTTAAAGACCCGATGCCCCATAAGAGACCGGGCCCAAAATAGGGCCAGGGACCAGGGTGTTGGGTGCCCTGGTCCCACCTCCTGGGACAGTAGGGTGCAAGGAAGGATCAGGCCATGGTGCAGAAATATGCAGTTTTTGATGTCATGAACAGGTTTCGGCGTCTCCATTCAAGTTCAGTGTTGCGTCGCCATCATGAAGACCCAAATGCAGTCAAAATTGCAAGTGTTACAATTTTAGGATGCTACATTTAGCCCCCACTTTAGCGGGAGTATAAGCCCATACTTCCGTTAAAGTACAAGGAAATAACATTGAAATACTTTCACCACATCAAGGAGGCAAGATACACCAAGCCCCTAGTAGACTAAGGATCTTACGACTTCGATTGACAAAGTAAAAGGGAAGATCACGAGGGAGAACCATGATTGTTAGTAGTAAGGTTCCCTCACTATGAGTCATGCAAGAAAGATATCAAAAATTTTCAAGGCAAAGCTAAATTTGTCAAGAAATTTTCAAGTATCCAGAAGAGATATGGATGGAGTGTATGCCCCCCTACGTTAAAGTGATCACACACACCTCATCGGGGGTGATTTCTTTAAGGTAGTGATACACATAAGAAATGAGAAGAGAAAGGAGCACATTATCACAAAGATTTAGCCCCCAAGTGTGAGATAAACCCAAGGATAATAGACACAAAAAACAAATCACAAGGTGACTTCGCTTTCCTTGAGGTCAGTATGCTATATGATAATTCATTTATATCATATGTATGTATGCATAATTGTTCTTCATTCCCCAATCAAGGAAGGTCACCTAGAAGAAGGGAACACATGTGTCTTTTGAGTCAACATGAGAGACACCAAAAGAGATCTCAATGCTTTGCATCGTCCTCAAGTAGACAACACTAAGGACAACAAATAGAAGAATAGGAATAAAACATAGAAGAAGTAACAAAAGAGAGGAGGAGAGAGTCTGCTATGCTAATGAAACTAGTCTAGCATGTCATCCACCCCCCGATCTTGCTGATCAATATTTCAGGAAGGCAGGAAACACGCTAGAGGAGGAACATCCAACACAGCAGATGGAGCTATCGCAAGATCCAAACAAGGGCTATGTTCATGTTCCAAGCCACGTTGTTCTTGTCTAGGAGCTAGGATAAGTGCTTTAGAAAATTCATTAGATAAATAGTTATCAATGTCAACATATTCATATTCACTATCAGAAGCAAGAGAAGTAACATTTTCATCATGAATAACATTTTCATCTATATCATCATCAAGATTTGTAAAAATAGGATCTTTAACTCGCACAGGATCAAAACCATCACGCATCTTATGCTTAGGAGATTTTGGCTTAATTTTCGGCTGAGGAGAAAATGGAATAATACTAGCCGAAGGTGTTTTTGGGGATTGCAAAGTTTGAGAAGCAGTTTCCTGAGCTCTAAGATGACGCTTTTGTTGGCATTCACATGCAGAACAATTTCGTCTAGTCTTAGTAGGAAGTTGAGAAGATTGAGGAGGAGGAATGTTCTCATCCTTATCACTTGGGTGTTTAGGTTGTGGTCTCTTAGGTTGGATAATAGGAGAAGAGGAAGGTCTCTTCTCTCTATAAAAGGAAGGAGGAGGAACTGCTCCATATAAAGGAGGAATATTTGGTTTAGGAAGGAGACCAAGTCCATCATGACGAGGAGGTATAGGTCTACTTTTAGAAAGTTTATTAGACATAGACATAGTTACATCCATAGGAATGGGTTGGGAATCTTCTTGAGGAAAGACATTAGTTTTATCTTTCAAAGGAAGAACTTCCTTCTCAAGAACAATAGGAATATCAAGTTTGGGTGTCCTAGGTTCACTTAAAGATAGGATCATATCTTTTTTCCACTTTTGATAAAATTTGAAAAGATGATCACTTCGTGGTGGAAGAGATTGGAATTGTGTAGGCCAAAAATAATCAATAGGAACACTAGAAGTTCTTTCAGTTGGTTTAAAGAGACTATGATTGACAGTAACAACTTCACCATTATGAGGAAATTTCAAACACTTATGAATAGGAGAAGCAATAGCTTTCATGGAAGATAGCCAAGGATAGCCTAGCTTCACACGAAATTGTTCGGATGATGGAATAATAGCAAAGCTCACATCAAGGGATTTGTTATGGACCTCAATAGGTAATGTAATAGAACCAATTGCAGGAGAACAAAATGCATCAAATAATTTCACAACCACATTTTTTTTGTCATAGATCACTTGATTCAATTGCAAAGTAAAAAGAAATTCTTCAGTAATAACATTAACCATGCAAGAAGGATCAATAAGCACTCCACGGCAAGGTGTATTCTTGACTTTTGCAACTATATATAAAGGACCATCAGGTGCCCTGATAGTTTCATTGGAATCAAATGTGATGGAAGGTTCTTTAGGGATTTTTTGCTGCTCTACAAAGTTAATCACATTCAGAGTCATAGACACAAGACCATCAAGTGAGAAAGAGGAATCATTAGTCTCAATCACATTAGAGGTATGAGAAGGTAATGGATCAGTAAAAATCTTAATATTTTAGTTAGGAAGAGCTACAGATGCGTTGCCTTTATCATTCACACCTGAAACAGAGATAGTATTATTATCAATCAAATCTTGAATTTTACCCTTTAAAGCAAAACATTTTTCAGTATCATGCCCAGGTTGACGATGAAATTGACAAAAAGATTTGTTATCAAAATAGGATGAATTAATCTTTGCAGGATTGATTTGCTTTATAGGAGGGAGGGTAAGCACATTTTGTTCCAATAACTTATTCATAATACTATGCAATGATTCATTCAAAGGAGTAAACTTTCTTTCTTTCTTGAAAAACTTAGAAATAGGAGGCACACCTGATGCTACATTCACATTGTTGTTGATGATATTTTCATTAACGAACCCTCTATCCAGTTTAAACTTCCCAAATGCTTGTTGACTACTATCACCCTTATCACTCAGAACCATAGGATTTGCTTGTTCCATTTGACTCATAGTCAGTTGATAATTGTGAAGAGTTGCACACAACTGTTGGAAAGAAGTAAACTTAGAAAATAGAAGTTTTTCTCTAATATCTTTTTGTAAATTAGAAATAAATATTCTTTGAATATCATTGTCAGGTACTGGAAAAGAAATTTGAGCACACAAATGCTTATATCTACCAATGAAATTAGTCACTTTTTCTTTAACACCTTGTTTACAATGCATTAAATCAATTAAAGTAACTTTAGGACTTATATTGTTTTGAAATTGTTGAATAAAAGCATTTGCAAGTTGTTGGAAAGAAGTAATAGAATAGGAAGGCAATGAGCAATACCATTGTAGAGCCTTATCTCTTAATGTTCTAGTAAACAGTTTTGCAAGCAACCTTTGGTCATGAGCAAAATCGGTACATACTGTTTGAAAGGTCTTAACATGTGTTAGAGGATCACCTTTACCATTATAAAGCTCCAACTGTGGGATTTCAACATGCTTAGGGGAGATAGCTCGAAAAATGTCAAGAGAAAGTGGGCTAGCAACATCAAATGTGGGCACACTAAACTTAGATTGATTCATAGAGGCAATTTGTTGCTGGAAAGAAGAGATAGTTTGTGCAAGATTGTTAATGGTCGCTTTAGTCGAAGAGTTCATATTAGACGTGTTAGATTGTGATAGAGGTATTATGTTATTGAAAGAAGGTATTGATTGAGAGTAAGGTGGTGGGACACTATGATGGTTAGTCATAGGAGATGATTGGAAACAAGGAACACTACAAGGAGGAATGGAATGGTTGAATGAATTGCCCCCTTGCGTCATGTTCATTTGTGGAGATGTAATAGGGACACTCATTGAAGGAATGAATGAAGGAAGAGGGTTAATTGAAGAGGAAGGATTTCCTCCATGACTAGTGATCATAGGTGGAATGTTTTGTATTGAAGTAGTCATTATGTTTGATGTAATAGTAGGTATACTAGCAATAGAAGTTGTCAAAGGAATAGAATGATTGACTTGAGTAGGAGGTTGTGTATAACCTAAAGTTTCGGCACAACTCTTCATAGGCATCACATTCGAATCCACGATGTGTGCAATACCATGCAAAATATCAATTCCATTCTTATCACTTTGAACCATGCGTTTTAGACCTTCGATTAATGAAAGAGCTTGACTATCGGGGTATTCATGAGACATCCATTGCTGAAAATCATCAAATTGGTTATCCAATTTCGAAAGTTGTTCTACAAAAACCTCATGGAGAGCTTCTTCATCATTAAGAGGATTAGAGGAATTACCCGTGTCCTCGTTAAAAAGGCCATTCAAATTAGGTTCCATCTCCTCGGTAATTAAACCATGGAAAGACTTAATTCTAAGGCTTCGTCTAATGGGAATAGTGTAAGTAGGGCTTATTGTTGTAAAACTCATGCACTAGAGAGGGAGAGAAGATTTTGAATTTAGAGGTAGCAAATTTCAATAAAATCAGCCAATCTCCTAGATTTAGGCTGTTAAATGCAATCACGACAATCTCCCAAAATTTCAGAAAAAATATCAGGGACCGTGGCGAATGGAGTGCACACGGTCCTTGCAACTTTTTTCAAAATTTTCAGGGATAAAAGTTATGATGATTTTAAAGCTAATCTGAAAAAATTGAGTGATTTTACAATATGTAGATAGGCCAAATTAAAGATGCAATCTCAAAATTGAACCCTACCAAGATTGTTGAAAAATGCAAAATTTGAATTTTGAAAAAGAGAGGGAAACTGAAATTTTGAATTTTATGATTTTAGAGGGAATATCAAAAGCAATGCAAGCTTTGAAATTTAAAAGTTGACTCAATTTCATGCAAAATTCAATTTTGAAAGTGGAAATCAAAGTTGTTGCAATTAAACATTTAATTTCAAAAGTCACAAATTGCAAAAATTTGAATAAAGCACTGAAACTTTGAATGAATGCCAACACACTTTTCAGATTTAGGATAGTAAGAAACACAATTTTGATACAAAATTTCAAATTCAACAATTTTTGAATGATTAGAAGCCCTAATCCAAGCAATCACTAGACCAACTTTGACCTTAATTTTGAAAGTGTTAGAATTGATGAAATTAGCCAAGATTCTGGATTTTAGCAAAAAAATACAGTAAAACCTAGCTCCCGAAATTTTGGAAAAAATGTCGAGGACAGTGGCGCTCGGGGTGCACACGGTCCTCGTAACTTTTTTCAAAATTTTCAGGGATGAAAGATATTATGATTTTGTTGCGGAATCCAAAGTTACAGCCGATTTGGAGATGTTTTGATCAGTGAAATTATTGGTCAAAGGTTGAATCAAGAGGGTTTTAAAAATTAGGGTTTTGACACTTAACCACTTAATTTTCAGAATTAAATCACAAATATGAGTTGACAATTTGTAATAGAAGGGTAGATCTGAAACAAGCATTAACAATTAAACATTTCACAAGCTCAATTACTAAAAAGAAAATTTTAGGGTTTTTATGCAATTAACCTCTAAAATTTGCAAAAGATCAAACATGGAAATGTGATTAAGGATGTAAATTTTTTAGATCTAACCATGAATAATCAGAATTAGGATGTTCATGTCGGGTTCACCAAAATGTAAAGCGGAAAATCGAACCCTAGGTGTTCCCCCCACTCCAAGGAGAAAGGAGGTCACTAGGATTGACGGTTTTCACTTAGGAGAGACTTTACATTCAAAAGAGGGGTTGAAACCCACAAGATCCAATCCCACACAATGCAAGACTACATTCTAAATGAGTTTCAAGGGTTAAGACAGCAAGGCTACCCTCTTTTGTAAAGAATGTAGATGGAAGGATTGAACTAGGAATGCATGTAAAGTAAGAAAGATTCGCTTATAAATGGAGATAGGGATACGGGATGAAGCTGCGGACCTGGAATTAGTAGTAAAATGTTGAGATGACGTTGTCCTACAAATTTGAGTGAAAGTTGACAAGACGATGGTGCCCGGCGTGCACACGGTCCTTCAAAAAATCCGCAAAATGAAGGGGGATCTGTTCGTCTCTGCACAAGGATTCAAGATCTTCAATTATAGTCGCGTACCTGCAACCTACACATAGAAAAGAGAGGACAATTGGGGGGTTAGGGATTAGGGGTTTGCCTTTAGGTCAAACCCCAGTTTTGGAATTAACCAAGAAATGAGAATGCTGTAAATGTAAATGTTTGTAATGTAAACAAGTACTGATACCTTGTTGTAAGAATGTTTGTATTCTTACATGCGAAGGTGTAATGATGTTTTATTTTGTATGTGATCTCCTCTTCAATGGTTGAATCCTCATCTTGAATGCAACACTTAGCCTTGAATGGAGACTTAGAATGCTTAATTGCTTGAAGGAATGCTTGAATGCTTGAATGTTTGAATGTTTGAATATCGCTTCTACGCCTTGCTCTTGCTTATTTCCTTCCTCTTTAAAATGGGAGAGGAAATGTAGTTTATATACTTGTCAATTAGGGTTAGAAGACTGATTTTTTTGACCTTAGGCCGACTTAGAAACATTATTTTCCAATTTGCAAACTTAAAGACCCGATGCCCCATAAGAGAGCGGGCCCAAAATAGGGCCAGGGACTAGGGCACTGGGCACCATGGTCCTAGGGGACCAGGGCACTGGGCGCCATGGTCCTGAAGGACCAGGGCATTGGGTGCCCTGGTCCCACCTCCCGGGATAGCAGGGTGCAAGGAAGGATCAGGCCATGGTGCAGAAATATGCAGTTTTTGATGTCATGAATAGGTTTCGGGGTCTCCATTCAGGTTCAGTGTTGCATCGCCATCGTGAAGACCCAAATGTAGTCAAAATTGCAAGTGTCACAATTTTAGGATGCTACACAGTTTTAGTTCAGGGATGAAAACACATAAAACATGCAAGATATATAATAATTCAATCACAACACACTAACCCTATGGAAGTTGGCTTAGAGAAGAAAACCTTTGCTTGCTGACTTAGGTACACACCCAATAGGTAATAAGAATACGACTATTGAGTCTCATGCAATGGATTCTCAATGCTATATTATCTGACTCCAAATGCTAATGGGGGCATGATATGGCAAGTGTCTTGGGAGAGTTACTATCTCTCTTTCACAAAGATTATCAACCTTTCGGAGGTGAATTAGGTAGCTTCTATCTTATAGTTCTTAGTTAGGAATTCCATTTGAAATTACCCCTTGAAGTCATGGAAGGATGATTGAGGCCTATAGCCCAACAAGGTACTGAAACAAGATTTAGTCACGTAAACATGACTGAGACTGCGAGGCCCTACAAAATGCTCAATATGAGAGATCTCAAAGAGAAAACTCAAATAATCCCATCCTCTGAGACTTTAATCACCAGAGGCCTATTTATTATAGTGAGTTGGAATGCTCAGGTCCAGCTATACTCACTTGGGTCATTCTCATAGGGTGATTACTTTTTCCCACTGTGACAGGCCCGCTAAAGGTACACAAATCTCAAAACTTAGAAAAAAGCTTCAAGGGTCTAGATTTCTGATTGTCTATAAAAGACAAGAGCATACTCTCCTACCTCTTAGATTTTTTCTGAAAACATGAAAGACATATTTGTTCTTTAACCAAATAGAAATTTAAGTGCCTAAGAAAATACTAAATGAATACACAATGTTTAGTCGATTCTCCTTAGGCAACCAGCAAAAACAACACATTAGTAGTCATGTTATTTTTTTATTCTTTGAAAAGTGTATGCTTGATTGATAAATTCTTTGTCAAGCATCCTGCAAACATTAAAAACCCAAAATTAGCTGCCAAAATAACATAAAAAATAATTATCAAAAAAATATTCTAGCATGCAAACTATAAATTAAACTAATCTAACAAGAATTTCCATTTTTTATGACTATCCTAGTTATGATAGCTTTGCTAGTACTGCAATTTGTCATTTATATCTTTTTAAATAGAGATAATTTAGCAAATCGCTTCTGTGGAAATGTGGAAAGCTTAGCTTTACAAAACATATTAAAATTTGGGTTAGATCCAATAGTTCAATAAAAAGTCATGCTCTCTGAACCGAGACCATTTTTGACTGTCACAGATGAATAAGTAAAATGATAGTCCTACACTCTATCAATCAAAACTTTCAAACCCAAAATCTTTAGGAAAATCTCTTCAGTGAACCTATAGAAAACTTGATTTTAAACAACATATAAAGAAATTGGTTGAAATCCAACGGTTCAATAAAACATTATGCTCCCCAAACCGAGACCATTTTTGATTGTCATAGAAGAACAATAAAAAAGAAAGATTTTTATTTGCAAATTTAACATATGTTTATTAGTTATAAAAACCAAACATTAAATTTGTTCAAGAAAAATTTGAAATCTTGTACTTGTGGGTTCGAGCCCCATGGTGGGCGCCAAAGATGTGTGTGAAAAGTGGACCTGTATTTGTATCTGGAATACACAACACTTCAATTAAGTCATTACATGCATGGTTAGATAGATATAAACATGAATATGAAAACCATAATAAATCAACCCATTGCCTTCTAAAAGATGCGAGTATAAGATTGCTCTCATATTTGTATAAGGAATCCAGTGACTAGACTATTGGTATTTTGGTATGCTTTTGTCATTGATGTCAACACCTACTAAACACTTATCAACTCTGGCACTTTGGAGAATCATCAACATTCACTGGCAAGCAAGTGACTTATGCACAGTCACCGGTATTTGGTACACCAACAAGATATAATGATCACCGACACTTGGAAGGGCATGGAAAACACTTGGTTATGTCAAAGAAATCATGTGGACACATTGTCTTGGAGTTTTTTTAATTGGTATATTCGTATTTGTATATTTGTTGTTACTGGCAAATAGGTCCAGGTTATACACCAGCAGGTTTATCTTTTCCAGATCAGCATGGCACACTATGGAGATGACTTATTGTTGTTGTAAATGCATTAAGCCAAAATGTTGAATCGGTTATTGCATCAGGCATTAATTTATTTGTAAAATGATTTTATTGTAATATCTTGTAGAGATGACCTACTAAAATTGGTTTTAGGTTATGATATAAATGTAAGATCTTATTTGTAGGATCAAAAAGGGAATGCGAAGAAGATTTGTGTGAAGGTATATGCGAGAATAAGAAGAGCTATACACTCAGACATCATTTGAAGGTGAAGGAAGGTTTTGTGAAAGCATATCAGAACTACACTGGTACTGAATCCAGCATATGAAGATGCTATTTTGAGCAGTACATCCTTATTGGATTTAACCATCCAATTGTAGTCAGTGTGACTCCTATTTTGTGTTTGAGGAGTGAGCTCTAGGTGCTTGGCCTTTCTGCATGTGCAGACCCTATTTGTATACACTTACTATCTGCAGTAGTATCATCTGATTGTGGGTAAGGTTTCCCATCGTTGTTTTTCCTCTTACAGGGTTTCCACATACAAATATTGGTGTTATGTGTTGTGGGTGACTTTGTCTTTTTGTTTCATGCATTAATATTTATCGATATTACAATTATCTGATAAAACTGTCCACCAGTATAAAAGACTATTTCATTGGTATTAAGCAAAAAGTTGATTAAGTTGGTTTTGGTTTAAGCTTATTAGACAACTGATTCACCCCCCCTGCCCCTCTCAGTTGTCTCTAAGACCTAACAATTAGTATCAGAGCCTAGTCCTCTTTTGCAGAAGTTTAAGAGCTTGAGGAGATCCAATGTCTACTAACTATTTCAGGGAGGACAATATTAAACTTGATGGAACCAACTATGGCATATGGAAGATCAAATTGGAGACACATCTAAATTGCATTGGAAAGGACATTTGAGATGTTACAAAGAATGGTTATATTTCTCCTACTCCTGGTCGGCCTAATCCACCTACCTTGGGAAAAGATGAAGAAAATGATTGCAAAGCAAGAGAAGCACTTTTGAGCACATTATCAGAATAGTAAATCATGGGATTATCAGATATATCTACTGCTAAAGCTATTTGGGATCATTTGGAAACACTAAATGAAGGAGATTCCACAGTCAAAATTGCAAAACTTGAAAGCTTCCGGGTCAGGTATGAACATCTGAAAATGGAAGAAGATGAAAGGATTTCTGCTTTTATGGAAAGAGTAAATGAAATTGTTTTGGGTATTAAATGTTGTAGAGGAACCTTAAGTGAGGATGAAATTGTTTCAAAAGTTTTAAGAGGATTTCCACCTGCATATAAAATGAAGGTTATTGCTATTAATGAGCTAAAAACAATGCCTAATACATCAGTAACTAGGGATACATTGATTGGAAAACTTTCAGCTTTTGAAATTGAAGAATTTGGTCCTGTTGCTACTATAAAGATAGATTTAGCCTTTAAAGCATCAACATCATCTACATCATCATTTGACAAATCTGATTAGAAAGCCTTTTATGCAAGAGAACTTGAAGAAAATAGGAAAGAAAATGAAGAACTTGAAGAACTTGAAGCACTATTTGCAAGGAAAATGCCTAAAGGTCCAGTTGGAAGTAAGTATGAAGGTAAAGCACCCTTTAAATGTTTTAACTACAATAAGATTGGTCATATGGCCTCAAGATGCCCTGATAGACATGATAGACTAAGAGAAGAAGCTAGAAGAACATACAAGCCTAACCCTGAATATCAGAGATACAAATTTAAAAAGAATAAAGACAAATCTTGTTATCTTGCGGATGAAGGAGTGACTTATGATTTTGATGAGGATCTGCTAGATAATGGATGGACTTTTGTTGCTATAACAGAAGTTCAACCGACACCTACTTCTCAACCGGTAGAACAAGCCTTGGCAGCTAAATTTGAAGATAAGAATGAATGGATCATTGATTCAGGATGCTCACATCATATGACTAGTGATAAGAATAAATTCCTAACTTTTCAGGAGTATAATGGAGGTCTTGTAAGATTTGGAGATGATAAAGCTTGTTTGATCAAAGGTAAGGGTACAATATTTCTCGATGGTAAGAATAATACTGACAATGTTTACTATGTTGAAGGTTTAAAGCATAATCTTTTGAGTGTTGGTCAATTAGTTGAGAAAGGATTTCAGTTACTATTCAAAAATGGAAAATGCAAAATCATGAATAGAACTGGTTTGGAAATTGCAACCGATACTCAGACTAGAGTTAATATCTTTCATTTGAATAACAGTGAAAAGACATGCTTGATTGCACATATTGATGAAAGTTGGCTATGGCATAAGAGACTCTGTCATGTAAATTTTGATTTCATGGTGAAAATCAGTACTACTAAGGCAGTTAGAGATTTACCTAAAATTGTCAAACCTCACAATAGAGTATGTAAGGAATGTCAATTTGGAAAACAAGTTAGAGATATCTTCAAAAGTATTCTAGAAAAATCCAATAACGCTCTTGACTTAATTCATATAGATTTATGTGGTTCAGCTAGAACTAAAAGTTTACAAGGTGATAGATATTTCATGCTAATCATTGATGACTATTCTAGAATGTGTTGGGTTACTTTTCTCAGAGAAAAATCAGAAGCACTTGGAAAGTTCAAACTATTCAAAGCTATGGTAGAAAATGAAACTCGTAAGAAGATCAAATGTATGAGATTAGATCAAGGAGGTGAATTTATATCTAAGGAATTTAATACACTCTGTGAAGTAAATGGAATCAAAAGACAGTTATCAGCACCTCAGAAACCACAACAAAATGGAGTTGTTGAAAGGAAAAATAGAACTATCTTTGATGCATCAATAAGTATGTTATCAGAAGTAAACCTACCACATGTATATTGGAGAGAGGCAGTAAGTACAATGGTCTATACATTCAACAAAGTTCACATCAAAGGTGAAACTAGGAAGACCCCTCATGAACTATGGTTTGGTATTACTCCTACTCTTAAATATTTCAGAATTTTTGAAAGTAAATGCTAGATTAGAAGAGATGAGTACATTGGGAAATTTGATCCTAGAAGTGATGAAGGAATAGTTCTTGGTTATTCATCTAAGAGTAAAGCATATAGATGTTTTAACAAAAGATTGAAGAAAATTGTTGAAAGTACAAATGTGAAGATTGATGAACAATTCAGAGGAACTTCAAGGTATATAGATTCTGAACCAACCACATAAATTCTAACAAATGAACCTACACTGAATCCACCAGTATAGAATTAAGATCCAGTTACACCGGTATCATCTGAAAATTCCACAGTAACTAAGGAACAACAACAAACAAAAACATCCCAGTATGTAAGACTGAATCATTCTGAAGATCAGATAATTGGAAACAAGTATAAAGGAGTTATGACAAGAGGAAGATTGGCAAATGAAGAAGTATGTCTTATTTCTCAAATTGAACCATCATCAGTTAATGAGGCATGTGAAGATAAATATTGGATTAAAGCTATGGAAGAAGAATTAGAACAAATTGAGAAGAATAACACTTGGACATTAGTTCCCCGACCTAAAGATAAAAATGTAATTGGAACCAAATGGGTATTTAGAAACAAACTTAATGAAGATGGTAAGGTTATCAAAAATAAAGCAAGACTAGCGTGTAAGGGACATTCTCAGAAAGAAGGAATTGATTACAATGAGACCTTTGAACCGGTAGCCAGAATTGATGCAGTCAAATTATTTTTGGCTTTTGTAGCACACAAGAACTACAAAGTATATCAAATGGATATTAAATGTGCATTTTTGAATGGAGATCTTGAAGAAGAAGTTTACATTGAACAACTTGATGGATTTTCTTTAACAAATAACGAGATATGGTTTGCAAGTTAAGAAAAGCTTTGTATGGATTGAAACAAGCTCCAAGAGCTTGGTATGGAAGATTGGATAAGTATCTTTTGAAGATTGATTTTTCTAAAGGTAATGATGACAACAACTTATATTATAAAGTGACTAATGATGACATCTTGGTTATAGAAGTTTTTGTTGATGATATAATCTTTGGAGGAGAAGATGGATTATGTAAAGAATTTTCTATTAAAATGCAACAAGAATTTGAAATGTCTATGATTGGAGAAATAAAATTCTATTTATTATTGCAATTTTCTCAGACTGATAATGGTATATTCTTGAGTCAATCCAAGTACTTAAAAGAGTTACTAAAGAAATTTGTGATGAATACTAAGAGGGGGGTTGAATTAGTATGCCAAAAATCTTTGCACTAAAACCCTTACACAGTCTAAGGATAAACCGGTAAAGCAGTCTAACAGTCAAACCGGTTACCACATATGTAAACCAAAATGCGAATAAAGCATTCACCCGCAAAAGTAATACAACCATAACACAAGATATTTGACGTGGAAACCCAACTGGGAAAAACCATGGTGAGATGGAACTCACAATTCACTATCTACAAAATAGAAACCAGACTAGTTAAGGTCAGACTGGTTAAGGTCTTACAATGTTCTTCACTAGAACAGATCCTGTTAGGAATCTCAATCTTTGTTAGGAGATAAGTCTGATTAAAGACTACCTTGTTAGAGGATTTTAAATTCACATGTGAACCACCTTGTTAGAGGATTTTACAAAGGCTTTGAGGCCTACCCGGTTAAGGGCTACAGACTTGTCAAAGATGTGAGTAATCAACAAGTGTTTGATCTATCTAATAGCACAAACTGCTTGGTTAGATCGAGTATTGCTCATAGCTAATGCATTCCAACATTACTTCAGTCTCCTCTATCTCTCTCTCAGTTACAACTTGATCTTCTCTAATAAGATCGCTCTCCACTTCCACCTTAAACCCTAGCTCAACATTAACCCTTTTTGCAACTTCTTTAACAACTTAAAAACCCTAGACATGATGTCCTTTTAAAGGAATCCAATTTCATGTCAGTCCAATAGGATTACATTACAATTTCCTAGGTTTAGTGAATCTAGACATACTCAGTAACATGACACAAGAATCACCGTCAATGTGTCGGCACCGTCAAACAATCGGTGGATTGGTAACTCATCATAAAATGCTAGTTGGTAACTCATCACAGAGTATTACCAGTTCATACAAAATACGAGTTGCCAGTTTGAAAAAAATGAATACTGGTAAGAATGTGTTGTGCCACTTTGCTTCCTCATATTGCTTGTGATCTGCGAACCGCTTGGGGTCGACATGCTACTTCAGACCAGGAAACACATTCTGCAAAATCACCACTAGTCTAGAGACTAGTATACAACATACCGATTGGAACAAAATACCGGTTGAACATAAGATCATACATGTAAAGGGGATCTTAATACAAGTGTGTGTCCATCAATGACAATCATAGCATAAACCACAAAAATTCCAACAATCTCCCCCTTTGGCATTGATGGCAACACTTAGGAAAATAAAATTTTGACATCTAAGTGTTTTACTATAGAAAAACTTGCCATTAACAAAATTACTCCCCCTAAGCACATACACTATCCCTTAATCAATAGAGTGTATAGCAATTTTGCATTCAGAGCATAATCATCAAAGCATATAGCATATATCACAGGATATATCAAAATTTCAAAATTTTAAAACCATATACTTCTCCCCCTTTGCCAACAATGACAAAGTACTGCTGAAAAACCTATTTCCATATATATATAAAAGAGTTTATGACAATAATGAATAATACTTGTCAAAAACCGCTTTATAGTCCTGCAAAAATTGTTTCATGGAGAGAGACCAAGACTCAAGTAGGGAGGTCGCCACTTCCTTTTCCTATCTACATTTGTGATACCTGTTCCTCCATGGCATCTATTGTGCTCAATTCTTGTGCGACTGTCAAGGCATCCAGGTTCAGATAGCATTTTTGGAGAATTTATAGTCGTGGAAGTAATACCAGTTGAAGCTCCTACAAATCCCTAGACCTTGTGCTGATCTCTTGCTCTATCTTGGCTGATTGGATCTGGAACCGGTGAACGGTTTGCCCATATGCTGCAAAGGAGTTGTAAGGAGTCTTGAATGTGCTTAAGTAGGACTGTAAGTCCGTTTGAAGCTATTGCTTCTTGGCTAGCACATCATCATAGAATAGATGAGGTTGACAGATTCTGTTGAGTAGCAAGTTTCCCTCATCCAAGGCACTCCTTATGTCCTTTTGGTCCTTTAGTAGATAAGTCCTAAGCTCATTCAGTTTCTTCACTAGAGCAACATTAAGAGCCTTTTGGTGCTCTTTCTTTACATTGGCCTCTGTTGCTTCTTCTAGGCTTTGCACCTGATCATCCACTATAGTACACAGAAGTTTAAGTTGTGCTAGTGATGAATCAGTGTCAGGGAGATTAGTACCGGGGATTAAACCAGTAAGTGTGTCTACAGCTGTCTAAATGATGTCCTGTTCCTTTTTCCTATGAATGATCTCAAGGTTCTCTTGAGCAACCTTGATGATTTGCATAAGCTTTGACTCACTTGCAGATTGGAGATCGATAGGACTAGAGATATCAACCGGTGAGGGTTGACTTCCGATTGCCTTTGGAGTCTCCACCTGAGAGCTTTTTGCCACTTCTCATTCCTTGGCTTCTTCAACTTTCTTCTTTTCCACTTCTCTTCTCTTCTCTTCTTCCTTGTCTTCCTCTTCCTTTTTCTTCTCCTCTGCTCTCCTCTTCTACTCTTCCTTTTCTTCTTCTTCCCTCTTCTTCTTCTCTTCCTCTTCCTTTTTCTTCTTTTCTTCCTCTTCTTTCTTCTTCTTTTCTTCTTCTTCCTTCTTCCTCTTTTCTTCTTCTTCCTTCTTCTTCTTTTCTTCCTTGTCCTCTTCTTCTTTCTTCTTCCTTTCTTCTTCTTGCTTCTTCTTCTCTTCATCTTTTCTTTTCTCCTCTTCCTCTTTCTTTTTCTCTTCCTCCTTTTTCTATTTCTTATCTTCCTCCTTCTTTTTCTCTTCCTGATCTTTTTCCGCTTGCTATGTGTCACCACCCTGATTGGCCTATTGCCCTTGCTCAGCTCCCTCAGAAGGTATGTCCTGATTGACATCTTCTATGTCTAGGGCATCAACATCTATGATGTTAATTGGCTCCTCCATCAGGTTGCCTTCCTCATCAAAAACCTCATCCGGTTTGGAAATAACCGATTCCTTTTCTGCTTGGAGGTTGGCCATTCGAGCTTTATGAGAGCTGATAGCATGGGCCATGTGTTGATGTGTATCCTTTTCTACATCATCAACTCTCCCCTCCAACAACTGGAGTCTTCTTCTCCTTGTGAAGAAGAGACCTTTATTTTGATCTAATACATCAAATAATTCTGAATTTGAGAGTTCGGGGAAGTACTGTGCAAAAAATTTCTCCCTAATCTCTTGTTCCTTTTCAATGGCAATGTGCCATTTGTTATCCAATGCTTTAAATAATGAATCTGGTGTCTGAGATTTAATCTCTGATTGTGACTGGTCATTTTTACATAGATAAAGAATAATTTCCTGCAGTACTTCATCTTTTTCTTC